>NC_136073.1:36026140-37326222 GCF_964261635.1 Lissotriton helveticus
GATTTATATTCATGGGGATAGAAATGTAAAAGGTATAAGAAAGTTCGTGCATTACAAGTTGTATCCTTTAAATGGGGCACAACTTGCTTATTTTAGTGCTTTGCGCATTAAACTCCACAAGTTCCGGTATTTTTCCAGCTAGAATTAGGCGGGTTTTTCTTTCCAAAATTTAACCGAGCAAAATTGCGAGGCATGTTGTAACTACCACAAAAGTTGTAGCCCCGATTGCACAGGGATCGGAAAAGAAATGTCTGTTGACGGCCTTAACAATCTTCTCTTCCTTCGCCTGTTAAAGTTCCGAATGTTAGTGGTAATACCAGTGAAACCCACTAGAGGGGAGGAAAGGACTACATAGGCAGATATGCGTCATAATAACCTGAATCACTGTATCAGCCAAGTATTACGAATTCATTTATGACAAATAATAATTAGCAAAAGCTCTTCAGCTTGTCATGTGCCACGAGCGCTGTGCGGTCGCTTTGATGTTCTTGGCTTGTCTTGCTTGGTGGGAGGGGTAGGGGGGGGGCGGATTTCTGTGCACGCGCATTTCACGTGAACTGCATGGAATCCGCAGTCTTTAACTTTTGAAAGTCACTTACTATATATCTCGCCGAACAATGCTTACGCATGGCTTCAACGAGACCTAAAAATGAGATCCATCATGCGCCTGCCACGCAGTGGTCATTAACCAACAACCAATCCTCATGTTGATTCACCTACAAGAAAGAAAAAAAACCTCCCCTTTTTAACAGTTGGGGAACACCCGGTGGGGGACTTACTACTAGCCGCCGGCATGATTACCCCTTTCCCCAGAGTCTACCACAGCTTGTGCTTCGGGGCCCTAGGGGTCAAAACTTGCTCATGTCTCAGATTCAAACCATTGGGAAAGGGGCATACATAACAACTAAATTCGTACTGTCTCATTACTATCACATCACATTGCAGTTCGTAGACTTATCTGCCCATTGACAGTTCCATCAGTGTAAGTCCTCTTCTTCTCCCTCCAATGAGGGCTGCTGCGACGCTGCCTGTTCTCCGTCTCTGCGCTGTGTACGTTTTACGTGCTTAAGAAATTCTTCCACCTGTTGTGGTTTGGTGAAAAACCGTTGTTTCCCTTGATGTGTGACCCTGAGGGGCGCTGGGTACAACACACAATCAAGGCTTGGCAAGTTCTGTGGGAGAGGTGGGTCCGGGTGTGGTTGGGTGAGCACAACCTGACCCTCGGGGATCGCCCCTTCCTACATTGGTGGCAGCGGTGGGATAAGAACCTACGTCTAGGGATCGTACAGTACTGACACACTACCCGAACGAAGAAGCAGCCATGAGCGTCACAGCCGACAAGACCACCTTCCAGATGGAGCTTCTGGGAGACTATTCGCACCGTGAGCTCAAGCAATTCTGCAAGGATCTCCGTATCCCGTCAACGGGATTAAACTCAAAAGAGGACTTCCAACAAGCTCTAACAGCCTGGGTGGAGGCCGGAGCACAACCTCCAGCACCGACAGAAGCCGATGGGGGGGGAGCCCCTCTGACCGAAACCCACGCTCCAGAGCAAAAAAGAACAGAGTCCCCGACGCGGACTCCCAGCACGGAGAGAGGTCTATCTCCAGAAGAGATGGCCGACCGAGAACGCAACCGAAGCCACGAGCTAGAACTAGCCAGTTTGAAGATGGAGGGAGAACTCAAGCTGGCCGAGAAAAAGCTAGCCATCGAGCAGTTGCGGCTGCAAGGAGAACTGGAGGAGAAGAAGCTCCAACGAGAACATGACGGAAAGAAGCTCCAGCTGGAGCACGAGCGCAGCATATTGGAAATAGAACTAAAAGCCCGGAACGAAGGCAGCAAAACAGCAGCGACCCGAGAGGCCATTCCCCCGGTGGAACCCAAGGTCCACATCCCCAAGGACGTGGTCAAAGAATATTATAAAAACGATGACATCCAGCAATGGTTCAAGGCCTACGAGGTCGCCATGACCTCCCACCGAGTTCCGCAGAAAGATTGGGGAGCCGGGCTGTGGGGTCGATTCCTGAGTGAGGGGAGAGACACCCTACTCGACCTACCGTCTGCCGAACAGACCTCCTACAGCCACATGAAAGAGGCCCTCCTCACAAGGTACGGGCTCACCCCAGAAATGTACCGCCAACGCTTCCGAGACTGCAAGAAGATCCCCGGCACCACCTGGGTAGAATATGTCAATTTCTACAGCCGGGCCCTGGAAGGGTGGATCAAGGGCAGCAAAGTATCCACCTTCGAGGGGCTCATCGACCTCATTGCCTACGAACATTTGTCCCTGCATTGCTTTGTGGAACTCCGGCAGCACCTCCTGGACAGCAAGTTGGCTGACCCACGGAAGCTGGCCGTCGAGGCCGATCGCTGGGTGAGCACCAGAGTACCCCGGGGGCCCGGGGGAGACTCTGGCCGAAATGAACAGGGGTCCTCCCGCCAGAGGGGAGGAGGGAACCAGAATAGACAGAGGGGTTCCCAGGTAGGGCCCCCGCGTAGTCCCCCCAGAAACCAGCCCGGCACCTCGCCTCCCAGAGCGCGCGCAGGGTTTCCCCCAGCTAAGCCAGGGCCCCGAGCCAGCCAAGCCTGCTACCATTGCCAGCAACCAGGGCACTATGCCAATGACCCCCGCTGCCCGTTGTTCAAAAAGCCTGCCGCTGCAGGCCCCCCAGCGCGCCACATCACCTCAGTAGCCCTAGAAGAAGAGGAGGGAGAAGAGGAGTTCGGGGGAGCTGACCCCGCAGCCATGATGTTAGTATCCCTGGGTGATAGAGAGATGGTCCCAGGAGCCCCCCTACCCGACAATACCGAGAAGTATCGACAGCAGGTGATTGTCAATGGCCATCACATAGGGGCGCTCCGAGACACGGGGGCCAGTATCACTGCTGTGAAACGGCATCTAGTAACCGAAGCCCAGATTGTCCCCCACATCTCCTGCAGGGTGATCGCAGCCGATAACTCCGTCCGCACCTGCCGGATAGCTCAAGTCCCGTTCGAGTGGGGGGGCGTCTCTGGGGAGTTACGAGTGGCAGTCCGCTCTGACATGCCCGTGGACTGCCTGCTCGGCAACGACCTAGAGAGCTCCCATGGCAGCGGGTTGAGAAGAGGACCCACCTGGAGATGGTGGGCCTGCCCGAATGGGCCTGTGTGAGTACCCGGTCGATGACCGCCCGAAGAATCACCCCCGCAGGGGCGACCTTAGAGGCGGCCCCAACGACCCCTGAGGACCCCGAGGTCCCTGAACCCTCCGAAGCCCCTGAACTGTTCCCCGGGGAGAGCTTCCCCTCCGACGCAGGTCCCCTCGGCCCTAGCGTCGAGTCGACCCCGAGTCTGGACGACCTTCCTGAGCTGGCCCAGTGGCGCCAGGAAGGGGGACCGTCCCGTGAAGAATTCTGCCTAGAGCAGACCTCCTGTCCATCCTTGGTTGGGCCGTGGCAGCAGGCCGCCGCCCAGGCCGCCGGTGACCAGTCCAGCTCCCACTTTGTCTATTGGGAAAACGGCCTATTGTATAGCGAACAAAAGTCCGCCGAACTAGGGTCCGGCCGAGTGCTGGTGGTCCCCCTACGCTTCCGCGGCTTTCTCCTGAACCTGGCCCATGACGTACCCCTGGCGGGACACTTGGGACAAGACAAAACGTACCATCGCCTGGTCACCCACTTCTACTGGCCGGGCATACGCTCCGATGTAGAAGGCCACTGCAAGTCCTGCCCCACGTGTCAGTCCAGCGGAAAGAGCGGAGGGAAGCGCAAGGCTCCTCTCCAACCCTTCCCCGTGGTCAGTACCCCCTTTGAGAGGGTGGGAATCGACATCGTGGGCCCCCTCGACCCCCAGACCTCCTTGGGGCACCGCTTTATCCTAGTGCTGGTGGACCATGCCACCCGCTACCCCGAAGCCATTCCCCTCCGGACGGTGCCGGCCCCCGTGGTGGGTCGGGCCCTCATGGCCATCTTCTCCCGGGTGGGATTCCCCCGGGAAGTCGTCAGCGACCGAGGGACAAACTTCATCTCAAAATACATGAAGTCCCTCTGGCAGCAATGTGGGGTGACCTACAAGTTCACCACCCCATATCACCCCCAGGGGAACGGTCTGGTGGAACGCTTCAACCGGACCCTCAAAGGGATGATCATGGGTCTCGAAGAGCCCCTGAGACGTAAGTGGGACGTCGTCCTCCCCTGTCTCCTCTTCGCGTACCGCGAAGTCCCCCAGAAGTCCCTGGGGTTCAGCCCCTTCGAGCTGCTCTACGGGCACCCCGTCCGGGGACCCCTCACCCTGGTCAAGGAGGGGTGGGAGGCGGCGGCCCCAGAGCCCCCTCCCGATGTGTTTCGATACATCTTGGCCCTCCGGAACCAGACGAGGAAGTTCCGAGAGCTGGCCGAGGCAAACCTCGAGGCCAGTCAAGAAGAAATGAAACGGTGGTATGACCAGAATGCCACTCTGGTCGAGTTCCAACCCGGACAGCGGGTCTGGGTGATGGCCCCCGTAGAGCCCTGTGCCCTGCAAGACAAGTGGACAGGGCGCTTCAAGGTGATCAAACGCAAGAGTCAAGTGACCTACCTCATCGATGTAGAGTCCCCCAGGAACCCCTTGCGGGTCCTTCACGTGAACCGCCTCAAGCCCCACTTCGCCCGGTCCGAGTTGAGTTTGCTCCTCGCCACGGACGATGGGGAAGAAGAAGAAACGGAGCCTCTCCCCGATCTCCTGTCCACGAAAGAGAACGATGGCTCCGTAGAGGGAGTGAATCTCTCCTCCCCCCTCTCTCCAGAGCAGCGTGAGGACTGTCGCCAGTTGTTGGGACAGTTCTCAGACCTCTTCTCCCTCACCCCCGGCGTCACCAACTGGTGCGTCCACGACGTGGACACCGGGGACAGCCCTCCGGTACGGCACAGAGCCTACCGCGTCCCTGACCGAGTCCGGGCCTGTATCAAGGCCGAGGTATCGAAGATATTGGCCCTCGGAGTGGTCGAAGCCTCTGACAGCCCATGGGCTAGCCCCGTGGTCCTGGTTCCAAAGGCAGCCGCCCCCGGTGCTGTTCCTGAGCTGAGGTTCTGCGTTGACTACCGCGGGCTTAACGCAGTCACCAGAACCGATGCTCATCCCATCCCCCGAGCCGACGAGCTTATCGATCGCCTCGGGGCTGCTCGCTTCCTTAGCACATTCGACCTGACCAGTGGATACTGGCAGATCGCCCTCACCAAGGGAGCTAAGGAAAGGTCCGCTTTTTCCACCCCGGATGGTCACTACCATTTCCGGGTGATGCCCTTCGGGATGAAGAACGCCCCCGCCACCTTCCAGAGGCTGGTGAACCAGGTCCTGGTGGGGTTGGAGGAGTTCAGCGCTGCGTATCTGGACGATATTGCGGTGTACAGTTCCCACTGGCCCGAGCACCTCCAGCACCTCCGGGCGGTGCTGACCGCCCTGAGGGGGGCAGGTCTCACCATTAAGGCAAGCAAGTGCCAGATCGGACAAGAGTCCGTAATCTACCTTGGGCACCAGGTCGGAAGCGGCCTCGTAGCCCCCCTCCAGCCCAAGATCGATGCCATCATGGCCTGGGAGGCCCCCACGACCCAGACGGAAGTGCGGGCGTTTCTAGGGCTCACGGGGTACTACCGCCGGTTCATCAAGAGTTACGGCAGCATCGTAGCCCCCCTCACGGAGCTAACCTCCAAGAACCAGCCGAAGAAAGTCAGCTGGACCTCCGCCTGCCAGGAGGCGTACGAAACGCTGAAGGACGCCATGTGCACCGCCCCCATCCTACAGGCCCCCGACTACTCACGAGAGTTTGTAGTCCAGACGGACGCGTCCGAGCATGGCATCGGAGCGGTCCTGTCCCAGGTGAACGAGAGCGGCCGAGACCAACCCGTAGCATTCATTAGCCGGAGGCTACTCCCTCGAGAACAAAGGTGGAGCACCATCGAGCGGGAGGCCTTCGCGGTGGTTTGGGCCCTGAAGAAGCTGAGGCCCTACCTGTTCGGTACTCACTTCCGGGTCCAGACCGACCACCGACCCCTCCGGTGGCTAATGCAGATGAGAGGGGAGAATCCCAAATTGCTGCGCTGGTCCATCTCCCTCCAGGGGATGGACTTCACTGTTGAGCACCGGCCTGGTGTTGACCACGCCAACGCAGACGGCCTGTCCCGATTCTTCCGCCTCAGCGAAGAGAACCCCCAAGAGGATGGGTAGTTCTCCCCGCCTTCAGCTGGGGGGGACGCGTGTTGGACCCGGCCTCGTGGCGTGGCCCGTCTCTGTCCCTCAGAACACTGCGAGCGTAGGCCTGCACCCTGAGCCCCTGCGCAGCGTCCCCACAAGAATAGCCTGCACCCAGCAGCCTGGGCGTCTCACCCCCGATGAGCCCGAACCCCCGTAAACCCACGACCAGGCCGCATGTCCCCGTCCCGCTCCCGGCTCCGAGCGCCTAACATTGCATGCCCCACAAGGCCCAGACGCCATCTTCCCTTCCCGACATCCCTGTCTCCCTGGGCCTAGTGTGACCCTGGCCCCAGTGAAACCCAGCCTCCAAAGGCGCGCCAGTCCCGGCTGGGGGGTAAAGGGCTCCCGAGTGAGATAAGCCAGGGAGTTTCGATGGCACCTCCGGCCTCCCCTGAGGGGCTGGTATCTGTCACCCCTTTGGCCCTCCCCTGTGGGCCAGTTTCGATCACCCCTCTGGCCTCCCCGAGGGCTGGCTCCAGACCCGCTGGGCGTCTGGGAATTCCCAGACCCATCTTTCAAAGGGATCAAAGAGCCAACCGCCGGACCTCGCCAACGACCAGCCCCCAGGGCTTGAGACCTCCGCCTGCGAGGGCCCGGAGATCAAAGAGCAGAAGGACTATAACTGGGCCCGCCTGACAACTAGCGGGCAGTTGTATCTTGGACCTGAAGCCTGCTGATCTGATCGCGGCTGACCCTAAGAAGACTCATCCTGAACCTCTGAGCCCTGCTGACGCTGTCGCGGCTCGAGCTGAACTGGTAACCATCAGAGCCCTGCTGACGCTGTCGCGGCTCAAGCTGAACTGAACCACCGGAGCCCTGCTGACGCTGTCGCGGCTCAAGCTGAACTGAACCATCGGAGCCCTGCTGACGCTGTCGCGGCTCAAGCTGAACTGAACCATCGGAGCCCTGCTGACGCTGTCGCGGCTCGACCTCTAATACCCTCGGAGCTCTGCTGACGCTGTCGCGGCTCCTCACGAACTTCTCCAGATCGAGTCCTGCTGACCTCGTCGCGGCTCGAGGAGTACTCTGGTCCGGCTGGACCATCGAGAGCACCATCACGACCGAGCCGACTCGACGGAGGTGAAGCAGTCAGTACGACCATCATCCCGTACCCCCCGGCTCGAGGATTGAGAGCTGTGCATAGGGTACGCCTCGTACTGTCCCAGAGACTAAAAGACTGTCCCGCTTCCCCCTTTCCGACTCCTCCAAAACTTTGTGGTCCCTTGACCCCTGTGTATATAAGAGTGCTACCTCGCTATTTGCTTATATAAAGATCTTGTTACTAAAACCCACCGGTGTGGTGTCTGTTCGCAGTGCGGTGTGAGCTCAGTGTGTACGATCCTAGACCCGAAGTCCTCCCCGGTGAGGACCTCACAATCAAGACTCGGCAAGTTCTGTGGGAGAGGTGGGTCCGGGTGTGGTTGGGTGAGCACAACCTGACCCTCGGGGATCGCCCCTTAAGCTTTGTGCGCAGTTGCACCATCTAGTATCTCAGGGCGGCTAACCAATACACTTCAGTGAAGCTCAGTCGTCTGCTAATTTCCAAGGGCGGCGCCCACAGGACCCAAACTTGCGAGCTGTTAAAAATTCGGCAGGCCCCAGTTTTACACTGCCGTCACCAGCATTACCTGATACAGAAGGGCTCCTCCAGGGAGGGGGTCTCAAGCCAGTGTCTCAAAAGGATGCCTGCGCCATGAAAACACCCGGTCACTGCTCCTCCGTGGCACTCCCTGGCTGTGCAGCTAAATATTCAATGGGCCAGGTACTCAGGGCCTGACAACTCCCCCGCGGTCCTCTCCACCGCTGCGCCAGGCCGCAGAACACCGCCGACACCTGCAGTCCACTCGGGGCCCCAGCCTCTCCCCACAGGAGCCGGTGGGTGGAGTGCACTTAGTGCCCTGCTGTGTGAATGCTCCTCCCTCCGGCTTCTCAGCCAACAGTGACGGCGCCACGAGATGCGGAGCGTTGGTCCGATGCACCAGGAGCTCCGCCTCACGTGGCGAGAGGGCAGTTGGGGTGTGGGGGGCTGATAGATGTCCCCACAGGTTTGTTGACAAGGCCACAATACCAGGGGAGCCTGACTCCGAAGTTGGTATAATGGTGGCCACCTCAGGGATCCCGCTACAGTCTCCGCGGGTGCCCCACCTCCAATACGAATTCGAAAATGGATGTCGCACCCGCGTAACCCACTCTCCGCGGGCTGACCTCCGCACTTACTGCTTTGTGGGGGGGACGGCCGTATCTCAGGCAGGAGCTGCGCACCCCGGTCATCCGAGGGGTGGGAAGAGTGTCATCAGGCCTCTCATCCAGCACAGGATAGTGGGTAGGCCAAACGCCGAAGCAGGCACAATGGCGGCCGTAACAGAGAGCGGACCGCAATTTTCACAGGTGTCCCGTCCCCTGTATCAGCCCGCAAGAAGTTTGGCAGTCTCTAATCCCACTGTTCGCAGGTTGTGCATCCCACTTACTGCTCCGGGGGGGCCGTCACGTCTCAGGCAAGCGGGCACAGCAGTGATCGCCACATGAAATAGGTCGCAATCTCCATGGGCGTCCCGTCTCTGATATGTGGCTGTAGGTATCTCGGCATCGTCTAATGTCCAGGTTCCAAAGGATGTGCTCCTCTTACTTCCCTCTGGGGGGGCTGTCACACCGTAGGCCGAGTCCGCTCTCCGCAGACGCCACGGGGGGGCGAGTGTGTGGGCCCAGCCTCCCCGTGGCCAACACCGGACCCGCGTAGCCCACAGCGCCGGTCCTATCACCCAGCAGTTCCGTGCTGTTCCCTGGCGAACCTTCCGAACGCCACAGCGAGAACAAGACAAGCTCTTCAAAGCTGAAACTCGCACCGAGGCCTCGGCAAGTCACCAGCTGCGACAGGACATCAATAAATCGCCCCAAATGGTTCGGTGAGCAGGATAAATATCGGATTATTGAGCCAGGCTGCAGGAGCCTCACGGATGTGCGGCCATGCTGCTCATGCGCCACCTAGCGCCCCCAATTTTTAAGGAATATTTTTAGTTTGTGAAAATAGACACTTAAAAACTTTTGTGGTGAAAACCAGACAATGGATTCCTATGGAAGGAAATACAAGTTACTGGTAAGTATGGTTAGAATTACTTTTCACGGTCAGTGCTGGGCTCAAAGATGCAGCACTGTGTTCTCTCCTGATAACAGGTGAGTAAATCAGAATTTGTTGTTTGGATGATTTTAAGTGAATATTTTAAAGCTCCAAAACCCCACAATATGAAGAATTTCCAAGTGAAACCAGTCAATGTTCGGCTATGGAAGGAAATTCAAGTTACTGGTAAGTATGATTAGAATTACTTTTCAGGATCAGTACTGGGCTCAAAGATGCAGTACTGAGGTCTCTCCTGATAACAGGTGAGTAAATCAGAATTCGTAGTTCTGCTGATTTTATAGGAATATTTTAAAGTTCCAAAACTCCACACTTAGAGGAAATACACTTACCAGGTAAGTAGTGTTATTGTTACTATTTCTTACTCAGTGGTGGATCCTGGATCCAGCACCGGTGCATCCCCTGTAAACAGTTGAAAGAATGTGTTTAAGTCATACAGGTGATTTTTAGGAATATTTTTAGTTTGTGAAAATAGACACTTAGAAACTTTTCTGGTGAAAACCAGACAATGTATTCCTATGGAAGAAAATACAAGTTACTGGTAAGTACAGTTAGAATTACTTTTCAGGGTCAGTGCTGGGCTAAAAGATGCAGCACTAGGTTCTCTCCTGATAACAGGTGAGTAAATCGGAATTCGTTGTTCGGATGATTTTAGGTGAATATTTAAAAGTTCCAAAACTCCACACTTAGAAGAATTTCCAAGTGAAACCAGTCAATGTTAGCCTTCGGAAGGAAATTCACGTTACTGGTAAGTATGATTAGAATTACTTTTCAGGATCAGTACTGGGCTCAAAGATGTAGTACTGAGGTCTCTCCTGATAACAGGTGAGTATTCGTAGTACATCCAGTAAGCGCCACAGAGCTGCATAGCAGAGAGATGTAAAAAGGGGCACAGCCAGCACCACCTCTCTGCAACGCAGAGCAGTGGCGCTTCCTTGAAGCACCTGATGGGCTACTTGACCCCCATGGTCCCTCAGGTTTGAAGTGGAATTTTTCCCCCAACTTAAAACGCGCCACAAGGCGTGTTTGCACACATCACGTCAGGCCCCGTCTCCTTCCTTCACCACTATGTAAACAAGCCCTGTCACCATTCTAAGTTGAGAGAAGAAGTTCCCTTCAAACCTAAGAGTCCCTAGTGTCAAACTAGCCCACTAGGTACCTCCAGTAAGCGCCACAGAGCTGCGTTGCAGAGAGGTGTAAAAAGTGGCGTTGCCTCTGAACACCTGTCTGCAACGCAGCTCCCTGGCGCATACTGGAGGTACCTGATGGGCTATTTGTCCCTCTGGGACCCTCAGTATTAAAAGAGAATTAATTCACCAACTTAAGACGAGCTACGGGGCGCGTTTGCACAGTGTTGAAGGAAGGGGCCTGGCCTAAGGTAACATGTCTGCAAACACGCCCTGTGGCGCTTTTTAAGTTTGAGAAATAATTTCTCCTCAATCCTGTGGGTCCCCGGGGGCCAACTAGCCCACCAGGCACCTCCATTATGCGCCGGGAGGCTGCGTTGCAGAGAGGTGTTCAGAGGCCACACCCCTTTTTACAACACTCTGCAACGCAGCTCCGTGGCGCTTACTGGAGGTACCTGGTGGACTAGTTGGCCCCAGGGACCCTATATATATATATATATATATATATATATATAGAGGCAGAACTAAATTACCTGTTTTTAATCGTATTTTACAGCACTTGCGTGCTATTGTCAACTCTGACTCCAGTTACCCTGTGGCACGCCACTTCAAACTAGTACACAGTAACAATCTTAAGGATTTAACTTATTTTGTAGTTGATGCGGTGCATAAAGATTTAAAAGGGTGAAACAGGGAAAAAAAGTTACGCCAACTGGAAAGTCAATACATCATGCAGTTCGACACTAAAATGCCTAACGGATTAAACACAGGGGAAGATCTGTACAATTTTTTATAAAGTTTTTATAATTTTTGAATTATGAATTAACTTGTGTGCTACATACAATATTTAGTCTATTAGGATTAATAGATGTATTTGGATGTATCTAGATTCAGGAATTTCTAAGAAGGAACAATGCAATATATGTTATTTATTAAAAATCTATTGTTTTGGGTTTTTATATTAACAATATATTAATTTTTGTAAATGTAAATGTAAATGTATTGCGACTTATATAGCGCACGTATCACCCGAAGGCATCAAGGCGCTTGCTTAGGGAACCCGTCCTGGTATTCCCCTGTGAGATACTCCGGCAGGGTATCCACAAGGTGAAAGCCAGGCATCCCGCCGCGAGGGGCCGTAGTGGAGATTAAGCAAGCTATTGCCCAGAGTCGCAGAGTGTGACCCCGTGAGTCGAGTAGGCACCGGAGCGAGAATTGTCGAGTCGGTGGAATTTTTGAGCCCGAGACCCGCCGAGGCGGGGAATCGAACCCTGGTCCACGGCCGATCTCAGCTTCCAGGTCTGCCGCCTCTAACCACTGAGCCACGCTTCTCCACTGTATCATTACTTTTTTATCTGTGCGAATGGTTTTACGTGGACTTTTAACTCTATTTATGCTGGATTTTAGCTGGTTTTACTATACCATGGTTTTAATGGTTTTTATCTGGTATCTGTGGGTGGGAAGTTTACAGTTTTGCTATTTGCACAAGATATTTTAGTTATGGTGCTAATGATACCTATTTGAGATTGCGACAATAGTTAAATCTATTTTGTATGGACTTTATTTTGCACATGTCACTTTCCTATAGCAACTGGCACTTTAATTAGGATTGATACATATATACATATTTGAGTAATAAAACATATTGAATTATTCACATGTATTGTGTATATATGTGTATATATGAAATATACATTAAGCACGAATTATAGACTGAAGTCAAGTGCTAGTATATAATGATTTTTAATCATATCACTTATGGGTGAAACACACGTTTTAATGAATTTTTTATTCTTGGCATACCCTCGATAAAGATGTATGTTATGGAAAAGATGATGTATATTGAAATATCTTACTAATGTGAACGATACAATATCCAATTTACAATAATGTATGGGCACTTGCCCTTTATTGTGTCATGTTTGAAAAGCCATTTTTGAAAAGTAGTTATATTTTGAATGATTGTACACATCACGCAAAGTCTGTTTTCGATGCCTACACATAGGGGGGAGGTGTTTTGTAATGCCAAGAGCAGTATATAATCACATAAGGGGTCACGACATGTCATGTGATCAAGTCCGTGTTCGCCAGACGAAACGCGTCATGTCTGCTTGATGGTAATAAATCACGATATTTAAAAACTACTTGCCGTGGTGGTCCGTGTCCCGATTTGTGCCGTCGGGCACTGTGGAGTCGGGGATTGTCTTTGCATCGATTTCTCCGGTTGTCTGCTGCAGCCGGTGTAGGACGGACCCCATCTCGCTTGGTGGTTGGCTTTGAGCAGCGGATACCGCTTTATGGTAAATTGTGAACTCGGAAGGAGTATAGTGAGCCAGCCCCCTGGAAGTCGTGGAATAGATTGCACCAGTGTTAGACGCCTCCGTAACCTGAAGGGAAGCATCGTGCAAGTCGAAGGATCAGAGGATTGTCCGAACAAACATTGCCTAACCGAGGTGAGCGGTAGCGTCATCGATTTACACTGAAATACTAGTTGACTGAAATCTGGGAGAAGAGTTACGGAAAGGACATAAGGCAATAAGCGGGCGGGTGCAATAATAGTACACCTTGAGACCGGCTGTGTTTTGAAAAAGTGAATAACGAGTACTATATAAACGCTGTGATGACGGAAGCAGCAGACGTGCTTCGTGACCACGAGGCAATTGCGGATGCATTGTTCTTGAATTTACCTGCAACAACCAAAAATAAATTAAGTGACAATGTGCAAATTGACAACAAACAAGCAAATGTCAAAACGTTATTAAAAAAACTTGAAAAACTACAAAAAACGGAATTGACAAAATGGTGGGAGAGCAAATCCCTTCAAAAATACAAAGAAGCCGGGAGAATGCCTAGAGGGTTGAGAGTGTTGATAGCTCTGTGGTGTCCTGGTCAAGGGCAGGCCTGGGGCTTTGAAAAGAGGGACACAGGACACACGTGTTTCAAATGGTGGTTAGTCGCTAACTGACCACGCCCAGCGTTGCCGGGCTCTTTATTTCCAAACCCACGTTCGTGCTCACGTAAGGGCTATACCAAGGCCCCTCTACGCCAGAGGCGCGACACATGCCTGGACAGTGGGAGGGGGCGTGTGCTGCAGTGGTACACCCCACTGGCAGCGACACTACATTCCTCCTTTACCTAGGGATGAAATAAAACAGAACAGGAAAACGAAACATCAAAGTCCAAAAGTCTATGAGGTCAGCAAAACTGTGCTGTGAGGTTTGACTGCGGAGTGCAAACAGAAGTCCGCTCAAAGTCTCTGGACCAGCTCCTGCTCAAGTAGTGGCCAACATAACATTTCAAAGATAAACAAAGAGGAACAGTCTTACTTTAATCTCGGCGGGGTCGGCGATCTCGGTCAGCTCAACGCCAGCACTGTGCCACAAAGTCACGATACCTCTGGGAAGGTTTTGGACACGGACGCAGGCTGTATCTTGTTTGGCTCCGGCCTTCTCCTGTAGCCGGGGGTGGCCCATCTGCGTTCTCGCTGTCGTTGGACTCTTCATCTGTACTCTCCGTGGTTTGAGTGGTCGGGGTGGTGTCTTCTGCTCGAGCCGTCGCGGTGCCAGCCTCCGCTGGTCCCGATGGTGGCATCGGGGAGATTGGGCGCCACTCATCCTGGTCAGAGTCCGGGTCCGGTACTTTCTTGAAAAACGAAACATTTCTTGTGACAGACTCCCCACTCCTGACAGCAGTGATCATGGTCCCTTTGATCTCGGTGACGGTCCAAGGGTCTAGCTCAAAGGGCAGACGGAACTTTCCTCCGGGGTGGCGGTCTTTCACTAGAACTGTGTCCCCGACTTGTATCGGGCTGTCCGCCGCTCTTCTCCGCTTGGATGCCTCTTGGTTGGTTCTGGTGCGTTGCTCCATGGACCGGTTTCTCGGGTTTGGGGCGAGCTCCCATGCTGGGTGATGTGGGATGGTGTCTGCCATGACTCGGTTGAATGAGAGTCGGCTCGGGGAGACTCCCGTGGTGCAATGTGGGGTCAGGCGGTATTCCCGGAGGAATTGGTAGATGGCTAACTCCAGGCACTGGCCGTCAGCGATTGCAATTTGTATTGTTTTATTAAGTGTCCTCATTAGTCTCTCGACCTCTCCATTGGCTTGAGGCCATCTTGGCGTGATTCGTCTGTGTTTCACGTTTTGGCTCTGGAGGTAGTCTGTGAATTCGTTGCCATTGAATGGAGGGCCGTTGTCTGTGCGGACTTCCTTCATGAGGCCGTGGGTGGCAATTATTTTCTCAAATTTTGGTATCACCTCTGAGGCTGCAGTCGACGATATGATTTCCACTTCCGGGTAGCGGGAGAAGTCGTCCACCACAACTAGCATGTACTTGCCCCCAGGGAGACTGCCGAAGTCTGCACTCACCCGTACCCACGGGGATGTAGGGCCATCTTCGGTGGCTACAGGCGCCGGAGGATTGGGTAGGCTTGTTGCAAGACACACTGGACACCTATGGACCACTTCTTCGACTGCTCTGTCTAGCCCGGGGAACCACACCTTGCTCCGGAGCCTACTCTTGGATTTGACGATCCCTTGGTGCGATCCGTGTGCCAGTAAGGCGGCTTGGTGGGTCAGGCTGCTGGGCAGTACCAGGCGGGGGCCTCTCAGGAGACATCCTTCTGTGGAGACCGACAGCTCGTGTCGGACCAGGTACAGGGCTTTCAGGATGGCTTGAGCGTCCGGGGTGCGAAAAGACGCGGGGCTCTGGAGCGCCTTCCAGTCTCCGCACTCGACAGCTTGGATCGTAATCTGGAGGCAGTCATCGTCTTTGGTGGCTCTGGAAACTTCTTCTAGGGACATGGGACGTGGCTTGGACCTCTCGATGACTAGCCGAACGTATTCCTCAGTGGCTGCTGCCTCGGCGGCTTCTTCATCTGTGACGGGACGGGCGTGTCTGGACAGGTAGTCGGCAGGGTTACGTGTGCCGGGCCGATACTCCACGGAGAACTGGAATTCTTGCAGCTGCAACACCCATTTTTCAATCCTCGGGGGCGGTCGGGAGGACGAGCCTTGGAAGAGCGGTATGAGGGGTTTGTGGTCGGTGATGACTGAGAAAGGGTGGCCATAGAGGTAGATGTGGAAATGGCGGCACCCCCACAGAATGGCAATGGCCTCCCGCTCAATCTGAGAGTAGCGCTGTTCCGTAGGTGTGAGGGTACGGCTGGCGTATGCCACGGGGGCCCATTCTCCACACGACTGCCGTTGTGACAGGACGGCGCCCAGACCGGTGGGGCTGGCATCCACTACCAGTTGCGACTCGTTCCGTGGGTTGAAGTACGCCAGTGTCGTGTCGGCTGACAAAGCTGCTTTTGTGTTCTCGAAGGACTCTTGCTGCTCCGGGCCCCATTTCCAGGTGGTGTTTGACTTTGTGAGGTCGCGGAGTGGTCCCGTCAGGTCGGACAGGTCCTTTATGAAACGCCCGCAGTATGTCACCATGCCCAGGAAGCTGCGGACTGCTGTTATGGAGGTGGGCGCCGGCGCATTGTGGATGTCTCTCACTTTGTCGGGGTCAGGTCCCACTCCTTGGTCGGAGAACTTGTATCCAAAAAAACTTATGTCCTTTCGCAGGAACTCGCATTTGGCCTTGTGGAGCGTCAGCCCTTTCTCTTGTAAGCGGGTAAACACTGCTTGGAGCCGTCTGAGGTGTTCTTCCAGAGTCGGGGCATGCACCAGGATGTCGTCACTCACGTTTAGAACTCCGTCAAGGCCTTGGAGGACGGTGTGGATGATATTCTGAAACACCTCGGCGGCGCTTGAGATGCCGAAGTTGAGCCTCGTGTACCTCCACAGGCCGGCATGTGTGGAGAAAGTCGTGATCGGGCGCGAGTCTGGGTGCAGCGGGATTTGATGGTACCCTGACCGCAGATCCATCTTGGAGAACCATTTAGACCCTGCGAGCTCCCCGATGATGTCGTCGATGGTTGGAGTCAGATGACGCTCTCTTTTGATGGCCAGGTTGGGGAGGCGCATATCCACACATATCCTCACTGCGTCGGGTTGCTTCGGTTTTTTGGCTACGACGATGGGGGATACCCACGGGGTGGGTCCAGTCACTCGCTCGATGATCCCCGCTTGCTCTAGCATCTTAAGTTCAGCTTCCACTTTGGGTCGGAGGTGGAACGCAATCCGCCTGTGCCGGAGGGCTACGGGGGCCACAGACTGGTCGATGTGGAGTCGGACGGGAGGGCCTCGTAGACATCCAATGCCTTCAAACAAAGAGGAGTGGTCTGCGACCAGGTGATCTAAACCTTGAGCCTGTACTGTGAGGGCAAAATGAATGAGACCCAGTTCACGTGCGGTCTTGCAGCCGAGGAGGAACCCTGAGCCTTCATGGGATACATAGATCTTGGTCTGCAGCTGCGTGGAGTTGTGAGACACGGTTGTTCGGAACACACCGCATAGGCGCAATGGGCGCCGAGTCCCGTAGGCGAAGACTTGCACTCTGGTGGGGTGAAGCGTGGGGGCATCCTCCAGGCACTGGTACACACTGGCTGCCATTAGGTTTATTGTCGCGCCGGTGTCGATGAGGGCTCTGACTGCTTGGCTGTGGACATGGACGGTGCACATTGGTTCATTAGACTCTGTGGCCGCTAGGGTGTTGAGCATGCGTACCACGTGGACCGACGCAGCGTCTTCCCCGTCGTCGTCCATGTCACTGCTGTTGGACGTGTTTGGTAGTGGCGCTACCTGTCGCGCCTTTCTGGGCGGGCCGCTTTGCTTCTTCCGCTGCGATGACAGGCAGACGCTTGCGAAGTGATTGGCCTTCCCACATGCGTTGCAGATCTTCCCTTGGGCTGGGCAGGCGCCTTTGTGTGGGGCGGCGCCTCCACACCAAATGCATGAACGGTCGCGGGAGGGCTGGGACTGATGAGGTTGGTCCTTCTTCTGAGGCCTCGCTCGGTTGTCTGGACGTTGAGACTTGACTGCATACACTGGTTCTGTCTTGACCTTGACTGCCGGGCCTGGCTCCATGTGGGCCGCTCGGGCCTTGGAGAGCTCTTTAGAGCGTCCTAAAGCGAGGATGTCGCGCATGGGCATGGCGTCCGTTTCCAGCACTCTCTCTCTCAGCTTTAGAGATGAACACCCCTGTATGAATTGGGCGCGAATCTCATCATCCGCGTCTGGGAGTCTGCACGTGCTGGCTAGCTTCTTCAAACGCGCGTAGAATACATCCACGGACTCTTCAGGGAGCTGGCGAGCTTGACGGAGCAGGAACCGTTCATAGTCTGCGCTAGTGAAAGGCTCGAAATATATCGTGATGGCGTCTCGCAGGGTGGCGTAGGTGTGCGGCGGGTCTCCCTCGGTGATGTCCTTGGAGATATCATGAATGGCCTCCCCTCCTAGGTGTAGCAGCATGGCACGACGCCGCGCCACTGCGATATCCGCAGCGATGAAATAGTTCTCCAAACGTTCGACCCATTTGCGCCATCGCGTAGCCTGCGAGGGGGGCGTTCCTGTGACAGAGAATGGCTCCAGGGGAGGTACAGTGGCCATGGCGGCCGAAGCTGGGCACTCTCAGCAGGCAAGGACGGAGGCTGCGTGGTTTCCACGATGCACAGGCGTGGAAATGAGGAGTCAGCAGGGCGTCTGGGCCGTTCCAGGCAGGCAGGGGGGGGCAGCTGTGGTCCTTCTACCCCTGTGGGACGAGGATGGCACTTAGGGACAGCACCCCGGCGCTTATTTGCAGGAAGCGTGAAGAACTGGCAGGGGCCTGCAGGGCCGATGACACGCGAAATGCGTGGGAAGAGGCAGGGCCGGCGGGAGCGTTCAGCCGGGTGTCTACCGCGCATGCGCGGGCCCGCTGTGGAGGCCGCGCTAGGCCGGCAGATGGCGGCGCGAAGGCCGAGGTACAGGGGCCGCTGGGGGGCCGATGGGCACACCCTCGGGGTGCAGGGGGCCGCCGGGGCCGAAGGGCGCACTGCAGCAAGTACCTGCCCGTGACACGCCGGTCACGTCGAGGGAGGCGGCAGACGGAGGACTCCGGAGGCAGGCAGGAGCCAAATCGGAGCTGCTGGAGGGCTGCGCAGGCCGCCGTCAATGTGCAAGCGGACCGCTTCCACTGCTGTGCGGACAGGGTGAGTCCGAGAGGCGCGGACGGGGTAGATGACACCCGGGCACCGGGTGTGGCGTCGCGAGCGGGTCGCTCGTAGGGCTGCAGGGCAGCGGGGCGCCGAGTGCAGGGCGCGCAGGTGCCAGGTGTAGGGCACGCGGTGGGGGGTGGATCAGACCACCCTCGTCGCCAATGTGGTGTCCTGGTCAAGGGCAGGCCTGGGGCTTTGAAAAGAGGGACACAGGACACACGTGTTTCAAATGGTGGTTAGTCGCTAACTGACCACGCCCAGCGTTGCCGGGCTCTTTATTTCCAAACCCACGTTCGTGCTCACGTAAGGGCTATACCAAGGCCCCTCTACGCCAGAGGGGCGACACATGCCTGGACAGTGGGAGGGGGCGTGTGCTGCAGTGGTACACCCCACTGGCAGCGACACTACAAGCTCCATCTTTTGAAAACCCCAACCCCCTAATGTTACAAGAGTGGGCCACGAATAATTTGGATGCATCAATGAATATGATATGCATCCTCATAAAATATGCTGAAATTGATAGAGCAGAGCTGGTTAAACAAATTGATGCTCTAATAGAGGAATTGGGCACTTTGGAACAACAAGATTTCATCAAAAGAGAGAGAGAAAATATTAAGAAACGTTTGGAAAAACATGAGACTGTGATCAAAGAGCGCAAAGTCTTCAAATTCGCGAGGGATAAAAAAGACTATGAAACTGGGAGAATATTGACTTTTTCTAAAAAGTTTGATAATGTAAAAAGGAAAGCTCTAACTCCTAAGATAACTAGTTCATCAGTTCCAACAATGAACATTAATAATTCATCTGGCACAGAGGCAAATTCTACTATTTCCACCAATTCATTAAGCAGTAGTGTGGACTCAGATGATGACTCAATCATAAATATAGGAGGAGCATACACTGCCAGTTTCACCCCTTCAGAAGAATTGGGGTTTATTGTGGAAGATCGGAGACAAACCCTGAGGCCGAGGGTACTGCTGAAGAAACAAGATCCAAACGGAACAGGCGCCGCAACCAAAGGCGGAAACGCAAGAGGCAATTGGAGAGGGAAAGGAGGGAAAGGGAAAACCCAGTCAAATCAATAAATATGGTCAAGGATGCCAAGAACCATACTGTCATCAATCTGAGTGACCTTGACCTTGACACTGCAGAAACCCAATTCATGTCTCTAGGTCTTTCATTTTGCCCAAAATCAGGCTTCAAATACACACAATCAAGAATTGATGTTTTTAAATTCATACACAAACTCAAACTGGTGAAATTCCACAAACTGAATAAAGCTAACAAATTGCCCACCACCATCTCTGGAGAAAATGTACCCAGTATGCAATTTCAGGTGTCAGACAATCCCACAATAAGAACAGCACACTCGCTGGCAGATTTGACAGAAGGTAATGAAAATGCGAATACCCAACAAGAACTTGGAGGAATGGATATTACAAGTACTAGTACTGTAACGAGCCCATTCAAACCTGCATCCACATCCATTCCTCTGTCATGCCGCGAGATGCTATTGATGTTTTCAGTGAAGTTGTCATTGAGGATCTGAAACAATTGAATAGAGACATTATTAACAAGAAACCAAACAGAAGTTACAGCGAACAACAATACACCAAACTCATGAAGAAGATCAAGGAAAGTGATAACATCATTGTCAAAAATGCAGACAAAGGGGAAGATATTGTCCTTTGGCCTCGAGTGACTTATATAGAAGAAGCAAATAGACACTTAAATGATGTTATATGTTATAAAAAGGTTTCCTATAAAGAGTTAAAGATAGTCAAGGAACTAGTATTTAAGGAGCTTGCTCAATGGAAAAGGGTGGGTTTAATCAACAAAGAGGAGTGCAATTTCTTTAAAACAGAACACCCCAGTACTCCTGCTTTATATTTCATACCTAAAGTCCACAATCAAATTCATCCAGTACCAGGACGCCCTATTATATCAGCACAGGGAGGTCTAATGGAACCCATATCTAAATATGTAGATTTTTTTTATCAGAGGTTATGTAGAAACCCTTGCTTCATATATCAAAGATGCGGGTCATTTCCTTGTAAAGCTCAACAAAATTACTTGGTGTGATAACTATTGTTTTATTGTCATGGACATATGTTCTTTTTACACCAGCATTGATCATGAACAAGGTTTGGAAGGTGTTAAATATTATTTATCTCAACGTGACATCAAATTTCAAGAACATAACAAAATGCTATTAAAAATGATTAACATATGTCTTAAGAATAATTTCTTTCTATTCAATGCGTCAGTTTACCAACAACTCCGGGGCGTGGCAATGAGGGCATGTTTTTCCCCCAGTTTTGCATGCTTGCATTTGGGATGGTGGGAGGAGCATGTCCCGGGCCACGTCCTGGAGGAAAGATTCCCGGACAACATCATTGCATGGTGGCGATTCATTGACGATGTTTGTGTGATCTGGCAGGGCTGTGTCGAATCAGCACAGACATTTATTAATATCATCAATGATAATGACCTTAACTTGAATTTTACAGCCAACATAAGTAGGGAAAGGGTAGAGTTTCTCGATGTTGAAATTTATATCACAGACAAAATGATTAATACAAAACTGCACAGAAAGGCAACTGCCGGAAACTCGATCCTCCACGCAAGCAGCACCCACCCTAGACACCTAATCAAAAGTATACCCTGCGGAGAATTCTTACGAATCAAGAGAATATGTAGCAACAAAGATGACTTAAAGATCCACCTAGAGGAAGCAGTGCAGAGATTTTTAGCAAGGGGCTATAAAATGGAGGATCTGAAAAAATCCTTACTACAATTGGAAACTCCCCAAAATGTATTATATCCAAATGTGAACAAAGCAATAGTCTCAGATCTGCAAGATGAGGAAACTATAACTAAAAAGGTACCTATCAGATTCATAACTACATACAATTGTCAACATAAGAGGGTGAGACAAATAATCGCCAAGAACTGGCCCATTTTAAAATCTGATATGACCCTGGAACCTGAAATTCAGAACTTCCCTAGTATCACTTATAGGAGAGCTCCATCCATGAGTGATGCTTTAGACAGATCCATGCCTGAGACTCAAACTAAGACCAAAGTTGACTGGTTATCAAACAGAAAGAGGTTCTACAAATGCAGCGCTTGCAGAGCTTGCAAATTCAGAATTAATACAAGGGAAGTACAGGATGCTTTCTCTTCAGAATTGTTTTAACTCAAAGGATTCTTCACATGTAAAACAGAATTCACTGTTTACATTTTAGAATGCACTTGCAAATTGAAGTACATAGGCAGTACTAAATTACCTGTTTTTAATCATATTTTACAGCACTTACGTGCTGTTGTCAACTCTGACTCCAGTTACCCTGTGGCACGTCACTTCAAACTAGTAGACAATAACAATCTTAAGGATTTAACTTATTTTGTAGTTGATGCGGTGCCTAAAGATTTAAGAGGGGGTAACAGGGAAAAAAAGTTACACCAACTGGAAAGTCAATACATCATGCAGTTCGACACTAAAATGCCTAACGGGTTAAACACAGGGGAGGATCTGTACAATTTTTTATAACTTTTTATGATTTTTGAATTATAAATTAACTTGTGTGCTACAATATTTCATCTATTAGGATTAATAGATGTATTTGGATGTATCTAGATTCGGAAATTTCTATGAAGGAACAATGCAATATATGTTATTTTAAAAAAATCAATTGTTTGGAGTTTTTATATTAACATTATATTCATGTTTGTATGGTTACTTTTTTATCTGTGCGAATTGTTTTACGTGGACTTTTAACTCTATTTTTTGCTGGATTTTAGCTGGTTTTACTATGCCATGGTTTTACTGGTTTTTATCTGGTATCTATGGGTGGGAAGTTTACAGTTTTGCTATTTGCACAAGATATTTTAATTATGGTGCTAATGATACCTATTTGAGATTGCGACAATAGTTAAATCTATTTTGTATGGACTTTATTTTGCACATGTCACTTTCCTATAGCAACTGGCACTTCAATTAGGATTGATACATATATACATATTTGAGTAATAACACATATTGAATTTTTCACATGTATTGTGTATATATGTGTATATATGTAATATGCATTAAGCACTAATTATAGACTGAAGTCAAGTGCTAGCATAAAATGTTTTTTAATCATATCACTTATTGGGTAAAACACACTTTTTAATAATTTTTTATTCTTGGCATACCCTCGATAAACATTTATGTTATGGAAAAGATGATGTATATTGAAATATCTTACTAATGTGAACGATACAATATCCAATTTACAATAATGTATGGGCACTTGCCCTTTATTTTGTCATGTTTGAAAAGCCATTTTTGAAAAGTAGTTATATTTTGAATGATTGTACACATCACGCAAAGTATGTTTTCCATGCCTACACATAGGGGGGAGGAGTTTTGTAATGCCAAGAGCAGTATATAATCACATAAGGGTCCGGTCGCGAAGACACCCCTCTGCTGTAGCGGATCCTAGCTGTGACCCACTGAGGTCACGGTGTTGGAATGGAAGAGACCGCATTTTCGGACTTGTAAATAGCAGGAAGTTTCCTCTGGCACTCCTTCCCTAACCCACTGGGGTAATACTGTTCCAATTGCCAACACCGACAGTGCTCACTTGAGAAGATGGTTGTTTTAAAACTACAAGTACCAGAAGCACTCGGTTGCTGACGCCCACTGGGGCGGGACTCATACATAAAAGCGGACATTTAAAGCAACGCAGCTGCTGGGTGCGGTCACATTGTGCCTGTAAACAAGAACGACCTACGTTTGAAACGCGTCAGGCTTTTCACCTCTGAGGGCGAGGTGCAGTGCGGACTTACCTGCGATCCTTGAATAAAGAAGGAGAAAGCTCTCCCATGTGTGGTGTCTTCCATTGGGCAACCTTTGTTGATGGATTTAGTAGCGGTCAGCCCGGTCGCGAAGACACCCTTCTGCTGTAACGAATCCTAGCTGTGACCCACTGAGGTCACGGTGTTGGAATGGAAGAGACCGCATTTTAGGACTTGTAAATAGCAGGAAGTTTCCTCTGGCACCCCTTCCCTAACTCACTGGGGTAATACTGTTCCAATTGCCAACACCAACAGCGCTCACTTGAGAAGATGGTTGTTTTAAAACTACAAGTACCAGAAGCCCTCGTTTGCGGACGCCCCCTGGGGCGGGACTCATATATCAAAGCAGACATTTAAAACAACGCAGCGGCTGGGTGTGGTCACATTGTGCCTGTGAACAAGAACGACCTACGTTCGAAACGCGTCAGGCTTTTCACCTCTGAGGGCGAGATGCAGTGCGGACTTACCTGCGATCCTTGAATAAAGGAGAAAGCTCTCCCATGTGTGGTGTCTTCAATTGGGCAACCTTTGTTCCTTTGTTGATGGATATATATATCGAAGAACTGGTGTGCTCCAAATTTTTGCACATTTTTAATTATTTTTAAACCTTGAGATGGATATTGTGGTAGGCAGACACAGATCAACACGTTTCGGGAGCCCTCTCCCTTTTTTCACGATCAATGTTCTTGCTTATATGCCCCCAGGTCCCTGGCAAATGGCGGCTTTTCAAACACCCTCTTAATTACTCGTTCCTGTATCTCTGCTATTTGGCTTATGAAGTAAGAGGTTCCCTCCGGCACCCTATTCTCTAACATGAGTTATTCCATCAGTGAGAGCATTGCATGTGTTCCCCTCAGCATTCGCTTTTCAGTGTTGTCCTCTTCTAATACCCATTGTACCACGTATTGCAGTTGGAGACATAATAATACAGCTCCAAAGCCAGGAGACCCATCCCCCGTCTCGTGTGTCACGTTTGAGCTGTAACCAAGCTACCTGTTGGACTTGGCCCTTCTGGCAGGTTCACCCCTAAACTTTTAGCTTTGATATATGACTTTGTGTTGGTTGTTTTGGGCTTCTGCGCACTTTAACACTGTGTCCCAGTGTAAAGTACGTGCGCACTCTGAGTGCATGTTGTGAGGTAGGCCCGCCCTCCCATAGGAATGCATGGGGAATGTATGTGTCCATGTTAGTTTCTGATGTGTGGGGAGTGCAGGTTCGAGTTTGGTATGTGCAGGACTCGTGTGATTAAATGCTGTGCGATGATGTGTGCGGCGTTAAGGTGCCTAGTGTGGAAGTGCCACTTCTAGAAGTTGGCATGTCTGTGTAATAAAGGTGAAATGGCTGTCTTGCTTGTGATTGGCTGGAGCTGGCTGGTGTGCCTGGCTCCAGGAGTCAGGATGGTCTGCCCTGGTGGTGAATAGAGAGATTGAGAGCCATATGGGTGGGAGGAGTGCACCTGGGACCTGAATAGGGTTGGGCTTTCCCTACACAATGCTGGCTCTGCCCCCTGTGATGCGACTGATGACCCAAGCCTGTCCTCTGAATGGGGAGAAGGGGCTGAGCACAACAGAGTGCTCCAGAACCAGCTGCATCTGTTTTCCCCCACCCTGCACCTTCAGACAAAGGATTTAAGTGTATAAAAAGGGGCTGTTACCCCATGTAAAAGGTTCTCTTCCTGATCCTACCTTGAGGTGGGCCTGCTGCTGCTGGGCGCCAGGAGGACCGCCACTGGCGACTGCCTCCCTGCCTGGAGGGCCCTGTGAGCTGGCCCCTGGGCACAGCCTTTGCCCCCCACCTCCTACAAGACTATACTGGACCTCCTTTTGCCTATAGCGCCTGGGAGCACTTTGCTTTTCATCCTAGGAGTACTGCTGGGGGCCTGCAGTGCAGAGAGGCTGCCTGGGGATCCCCCCCTTGTTTCTTCATTTCAGAGCGCAGGTGCCCACCCTGCTTCTGCGTTATTTAAAATACACGGGTGCCTACCCCGTATTTTTCCGAGTTTTGAGGCACGGGTGCCACCTCGCTTCCTGTGTATCGAGAGAGACCCCACCTCGCATCTGTGCCACTCGTTGGCATATTTAAAATAGCGGGTGCCTACCCCGCTTGATCTTGCAATTTCTGAGGGTGCCTACCCCTTGGTTGCCCCAAGAAATATCACCGCCGATCGACCCAGGAGTCTCCGGAGCACTGCACTGGCTCCCTGCTGACATCAGAGGTGGGCCGCGCTGCCATTGAATTAGGCGACCCTGAGCCTGGCGGCTTGCCTGGAGGGCCGCGCTAGGATTGGCTGCCTCGCCAGCCTGCACCTCGAGCCGGGGGGAGCTTCCCCCGAGGGGAGGCTGCGCCGCTTGAGACCCGCGGCGGAAACCAAGAGACTGGAGAGCCCCACGGAGTCCGTGAGGCTCTCCCAAGCTCTGCCGCACAGCAGAACTGCCGCAGAAAGGAGCTGGGAAGCCCAGCGGAGACGCCGCCTCCCAACAGCCGTTGAGTGCGGGTGTCTCGGCGGGTCGCTCCTCTGCTAAAGGGTGCATTTGTTTAGAGCCCAAGGGGCCCCACCAACGACAGGGGCATTTTGTTATTTCGAGCCTGAAAGGCTCCAGCATCGAGGGCATTTCTTCTGCTAGTGAAGCGGCACCAGTAGGCAGTGGGCCGCTCCCCACTTCAATCTCAGTCCAACTTTGGGGGCTGCATTTTAGTTCCAGAGCCCACGAGGCTCCAGGGTGGCCTTTTCTATCACGAGTCCCCCGAGCGGGACTCCAACGTGTGGGGGCATTTGTATTTCGAGCCCACGAGGCACCAGCACGCAGTATAGCTATTCAGCGCCCACGTGGCTCCCACGTTGTTTTGGTCGCTACTGTTTATTTTGAGAGCCGCAGAAGAGAGCCAGGAGGCACGCTGGTGCCAGGCTCAGTTCTCCAGCTGCCTAGCACTTAGTGGGCAGCTGCTTCGTTTAGGCCCTAAGGAACCCTTGGGCATTATTCTTTGGCTGCGTGCGCAGCCAGCCCAGACATTCTGGACATTGGGCCTGTGAGCCCCTGAGAGGCCAAGTTGGCCTGGGGTCAGGTATGTAATTTTCAGCGCAAATGTGATGGCCTACCTAATGTGATTTCTGCATCATATGCAATGCCTTTTGCCTATACCTCTACATGTGTTTTTCCTGCCTAGGAGGTTGTTTTACCTAGTTTAGTTATACTAGTGAGGTTGTGTCCCTGCGTGATATATGCCTAAGGTGGTTAGGGTCGCGTAGTGTGTACCTACCATTTACCAGTAGTTACTGGTTGTGTTTTACAAGTGCTATTTTATGTTACAATTATCCTATGTTCTAAGTGCTAATTTCTACTAAGTGCTATTCCTGACAGTGGTCCACGTGGCCCTGTCCCATGTATATAATTCCCTGTAAATACTGCCCAGTGCCAGTTGGCACAGTGTACCTGTGTGATTATTATCTAATGTGTTTATGGTAATACAAAGGCTATTTTTATATATAATCTTGTGTGGAGTTCCTTTTGTGGGGGGCCTGGGATGTTGTTGTTGGTGGGGGCGTGCGCAAATACTTCACTTACATTGCCTCCGGGATCAGCCTTGCTGCTCGTGTCATGTTGCTAAGGGGGTGAGCAGGGGTTATCTTTGGAGTGTAACTTCCTTGCCCTACTAGAGTGGTGGTTTCTGCCTGACTTTGGCGCAAGCCGCAGCCAACCAAAATCCCATTTCTAACATCGCTCAAGTGGGAGGGGAAAGAGCACGGAACAGGCACCCTTATACCGCTCAGATGAAAGTACGCAAAGACATGCAAATGTTGGTGGAAAGCCAAAGCGGGAGGGAGAAGTTCACGGAAGACGCAAGGCCGCCATTGCTAAAAAAAAAAAAAGGAAGCGCTGGAGTGGGGGAGGAGCGCATTTGAAAATCAAGGTGAACGGCCACCAGTGGCTGCTACGCTGACAAAAAAAATCACGCGGCTGCTATTGTTCACATGTGCCGCCCCAAAAAAATGCTTTATCGATGAGAAGGTGCACGTAGGGCGAGCTGCGCATTTTGTAAATATCACATGCGGCCACCATTGCTATTAACAAGCTTTCGCCATTGCTGTGGCGGGGAGGGGCAGGGGAGCGGCAGCCTTTGAAGCCTGATGCCGAGGCACAGACAAATGGTGGTGTGCTATGAGCACGCGGGGGCGGGGGAGCGGCAGCCTTTGAAGTCTGATGCCGAGGCACAGACAAATGGTGGTGTGTTATGTGGCTGGCGATGGTGTGCACGCGCATAGATCAAGGGTTGGAGGGAACGAGCATATGGGGTGTGAGCGATAACCAAGTAAGAGGGGTAGCAGGAAGTGAGGCCGAGCGCGCGCTGGCGAAAGCAGTCTGCTGCTTTTAAGTCGATGCCAGATGCCAGCTTCGTGCTTGAATGCCTCACATGCACTGGCCATAAACCGCATTCCAAAGGTCTTTGGCAGACTTTACTTTTCCCCTTACTATAATCTCGCCAGCAATGAGCAAGCGCATTGGCTCAGCGAGACCTAAAAACTGCCGGTGCTCAGCACCGATCAGACCCGGCCCACTTACAGCCCTGGCCACAGCTTGTTTTGTATTTGCAGCGCGCTATGCGCGCTTTCACTTTTAGATGGCCATCTTGTTAGGTTTCGCACGTGGCGATTCCAGCACGAAAGCGATGTCTGGCCTGCAAGACCTATAGTCTCCGGCTCTGCTTCCCAGGAGACAGGAGATGGGCACGCGCATCCGGAATCGGATCAGTTTGCACGCAGACAGCATGCCGGAAACACAGGCGCACACACATAGATACGTGCACACACACAGACACACGCGCACACACACAGACACACGCGTGCACACACACACACACACACACACACGCGCGCACACACATACACATGCGCACACACAACCTCCCCCCCACTCACTGGGCTCTTTCCGCTACAGGCTCCGTCACTCCGCCGCATCAGCGTACCACGCTGGTTGTCCCTCTCTCCCTCGTCAGCGGGTCAGTGTCGGCAGCAAGCGGGGCTCTCCACGAGCACGAGAGCCCCGCTAGCTCACACGCTCACTTCCGGCTGGCTTCACGGGCACAGGAGCGCAGGGTAGGCTCCCGTCTGCTTGCTGTCTTTTTGCGGCCCTGCCCCCGTCCCAACACAGCTTGCCTGGCTTCCTGTCCAAGCCGGGCTGCGGCGGTGACTTTCTCAATACGTGACTTGTGTTTCTAGCGGCTGGTGTAGTGTTGTCCCAACTGCCGGTCCACGCGTCACTCTTGTTGTATATTCTTTTACGAGTAGTTGCTTTTATGGCAGCATGCCCAGGCGGTATCCGTTGCTTTGTTTCTCATTGCACCTTATGCAAAAAGAAGGGGTCCGGAGGGTTGGATACACGCAACCTTGTGTGGAACTCTTGGGAACTCACTTGTACAGACTGGCTTCTGATTAAAACCGGGACCATGGAGTAATGTGCGTGTTTTCATTGTGAAATGAAATTGAAGTTGCCAGGCCAAATCTGACTTAGGTCTTTTGATATTCGGACCTTTCTGTAATAATTGCGTCCCCGTTACTCATAATGCACCCATCAGACTTCTAACGGATGCAAGTTACTCCTAAAGATATATGTAGTGACACTTTTATTTTACCATCGACACAAAACAACTTTCGTGGCTCTAAAGCACCCAACAACTTCATGGTGTTTCTTCCCTTGAAGGCGAAGCTTCGAGTGACAGTGCTCCCATACAATCTGTCTTGCATTTGTGAAAGTTTGAGCTATTTGCGTTGTAAATTAAATTGTTTTTGACTTGTTTTTTGCTTGTAGTGGAGTGGATGTATGTTGTTTGCTATTTGTAAAAGTACTGTATACTGATGCATGGAGTACCAACTTTGAGCTATTGGCATTGTAAATGACAATGCCTTTTATTAATTAATTTACAACCTGCAATCGGTGCATAAACACGCACTTTGAACGTATAGTCCTTGCTTACGATGAGCAAGGCTGGCAGTAAAAGAGACTGCCTGCCTTGCTTCTCATAAGCATGGACTATAAGTACAAAGTGCTTGTTTACACACCGATGCAGATGAATAAAAGGCATTGTCATTTACAATGCCAATAGCTCAAACTTTAATAATGCGAGATCTATTGCATTGTAAATGCTTGTTTTTGGCAGGCATGGGTAGACTCAATGATTTACCCAGAATCACGGGATGCCGCCGCCGAGGCTCAAACCCAGTTCCCCAGCTCCAACGACGGCAGCTTTAGCCACAAGGCCATATCCTCTCCCTATTGCATTTTCAATGCTTGTTTTTTCATGGCAACAGCAGTCCCTTTCCGATTGCTACTGGCTTATGGTATAGAGTCGTAACAGTAACACCCCCGCCCCGCAGCAGCATTTTGCACGCCTTTCATCGGAAACATCTCCTTAAAAAGAAAGCAGGGGCCACTCGATCGATCACCCAGATCAGCCTCTTCAGGACTGACGTCACGGCATCAATAGCGTGTTATACCAGATCCATGTTACAACCAATAAAAAGCAAGAAGCGCCCTCTGCAGGGGGTTTGGGGTGTGGAGTGAGAACCTTTCTTAAACAAGTTTGGAGGGAATACGTCCCAAGGCAGCCTTGGGGTTTCCACTGTACCCCAGAGAGGTAGTGTCACTTCCCTGCAGGTGTGAACCGCCCCACACTGCAGCAGCCACGGGGAAGTCCCACTCGCCACTGTGGCCAGGGCACCCCGGGGCTCTATTCTGTTTCTGGAGGGACCCCTCCCCTGTTCATAGCAGGCAGAGGTGGCTAATTGTTTAACTCTTGCGATCACAATGGACATTTAACAGCAGGAAACAACACCCAGCCTTGAACCCGGACAGTGGCGAGTGCCCCGAGGCGGTTCACAGCACATCTGTCTCGAGCAATGAATGCCTCGACTCTGCCCCCCCCTGGGCCAGGCCTTACTGGCTCTGGGGTCAAGTTTACAGCCCCCACTGGCTGGGGAGATGCGTATCTCGAGTTCCTCCATCGGTTGAAGGGTTACTTGATGGAAGCTGTGTTCCTGTTCTTGGAATGTTTGTGTATTTATGACAAGGATGAGGCGTAACGGCCAGAGTTGCCGACTACGGAGCTGGGGAACCAGGCTCGAGTCTCGGCGTTGGCTCGGCATCCTGTGATTCTGGGCAAATCACTGAACCTCACTGTGCCTACCAAAAATGAATGCGTCCTCCAGTAAGGTATCTGGTGCTCATGGAAAAGGCTCCAATAATCTGCATTATGTTGGTTGCATCTTGTGTATGGTGGCTGTATCAAGAGTATAATTGCTGTATCTGATTTATGTTGCTTGAATCTTGTGTATGGTGGCTGTGTCAAGAGCATCATTGCTGTATCTGTTTATGTTGCTTGTATCTTGTGTATGGTGGCTGTATCAAGAGTATAATTGCTGTATCTGATTTATGTTGCTTGAATCTTGTGTATGGTGGCTGTATCAAGAGCATCATTGCTGTATCTGTTTATGTTGCTTGTATCTTGTGTATGGTGGCTGTATCAAGAGTATAATTGCTATATCTGATTTATGTTGGTTGTATCTTGTGTATGGTGGCTGTATCTGCATTATGTTGGTTGTATCTTGTGTATGGTGGCTGTATCAAGAGTATAATTGCTGTATCTGATTTATGTTGCTTGTATCTGCATTATGTTGGTTGTATCTTGTGTATGGTGGCTGTATCAAGGGTATGATGGCTGTATCTGGTATGTAAAGGCTGTATCAAGTGTAAGGTGGCTGTATCTGATTTATGTTGCTTGTTTCTTGTGTATGGTGGCTGTATCAAGAGTATCATTGCTGTATCTGCTTTATGTTGCTTGTATCTTGTGTATGGTGGCTGTATCGAGAGTATAATTGCTGTATCTGATTTATGTTGCTTGTATCTTGTGTATGGTGGCTGTATCAAGAGTATCATTGCTGTATCTGTTTATGTTGCTTGTATCTTGTGTATGGTGGCTGTATCAAGAGTATCATTGCTGTATCTGTTTATGTTGCTTGTATCTTGTGTATGGTGGCTGTATCAAGTGTATAATTGCTGTATCTGATTTATGTTGCTTGTATCTTGTGTCTGGTGGCTGTATCTGATTTATGTTGCTTGTATCTTGTGTATGGTGGCTGTGTCAAGAGTATACTTGCTGTATCTGATTTATGTTGCTTGTATCTTGTGTCTGGTGGCTGTATTTGCTTTATGTTGCTTGTATCGTGTGTATGGTAGCTGTATCTGCTTTATGTTGCTTGTATCTTGTGTATGGTGGCTGTATCTGCTTTATGTTGCTTGTATCTTGTGTATGGTGGCTGTATCTGCTTTATGTTGCTTGTATCTTGTGTATGGTGGTTGTATCTGCTTTATGTTGCTTGTATCTTGTGTATGGTGGCTGTATCAAGAGTATAATTGCTGCGTCTGATGTATGTTGCTTGTATCTTGTGCCTGATGGCTGTATCTGCTTTATGTTGCTTGTATCTTGTGTATGGTGGCTGTGTCAAGAGTATAATTGCTGTATCTGCTTTATGTTGCTTGTATCTTGTGTCTGGTGGCTGTATCTGATTTATGTTGCTTGTATCTTGTGTCTGGTGGCTGTATCTGCTTTATGTTGCTTGTATCTTGTGTATGGTGGCTGTATCTACATTATGTTGCTTGTATCTTGTGTATGGTGGCTGTAACGAGGAGAAATATCTTTATTTCTGCTTGTTTTTAGGTTTCCATGTCTGCTGCATTCTGCAGCACACCTAGAAAGAGGAAAATGCCTCCATGGATTGTTTATATGCTTAAAGGTGTCCCTTCCTGCACTAAAACAATCCTGCCTGTAACACAGGCAGTGTTGCACCATGGTGCAAGGGTGCCAGCATTGGCACTAGGCTTCAGAAACGGTGCCAGCGCAGGGAGAAAGGAAAACAATGCACCGTATTGGATAAATGCGGCACGTTCCTGCCCTTTTCCAGTGGCGCAGGGCAGCGCAGGAATGTTTTTTGCTGCGCTGCTCGGTGCCACCATTCCCATATATAAGCCCCTCGGTTTAGAGGCCTCTCGGTGTAGAGACTAACCTCCCCCTCCTTGTGTCCCCTGCAGGCTGGGTCTAAACTGGGGTGGCAAGGTGAGCAAAAGAACGATGGATTGAACCCAGACCTCTTGACTGGGGGTGAATGTTTGATTTGCTTTGCATTCCGTCCATCATCTGTGTGTCTTTTGCTTTCTCACCCTGCAGGGAAGGAGCACGCCCAGTACAGCCTGCACAACGCCCACCTGCGCCTGCCGTGGGTGCGGGGCCTTGCCACCCACCCGCACACCCTCCAGGCCATCACCGCCGTGCTGGGGCCCCACGTGGTCCTGCTGGACTCCAGATTCATCTGTAAATACCCGGCCTCCGACGTGCCCCACCGAGGGAACAGCGCCCCCTACGTGGCCTGGCACCAGGACATCAAGTAAGTCAGACTGCGGGGTGCAGGCTCCAGGGTGGGGGAGGGGAGGGCTCAGCAGGGGTGATGTGTCTGTTTGTACTTCAAGGGTAAGGCCAAAGGATGGCATTCCTGCCCCCTGAGCCTGGTGAGGTCTGATTAACAGGCTACCTGGTGGGCACCATGTGGTGTTTAATACACAGGGCGGTGCAGGGGGCACACACAGCGTAGATTACAGCATCTTTCATCTAGGCAGTTCATGAGGGCATAGGGCTGACTGCACTACCAGACACATATCACCCTGTGTCATCCTGTGCCCTGATGTGCCATCATGTGGCTTATTATGCCCTCATGCACCATTCTGTGTCATCTTCTGCCATCCTGTCCCTTCATGAGTTATCCTATGCCCTTTGTATGCCATAATGTGCTATCCTGTGCCCTCATGTGTCACCCTCTGCCCTAATGTGCTATCGTGTGTCCTCTTGTGCCATTCTGTGCCATCATATGCCATCCTGTGCCCTCATGTGTCAAAATGTCGCATCCATGCCTGATGTGCCATCCGGTGTCATGAATAGCCATCCTGTACCCTCATATGCCATCCTGTGCCCTAATGTGCCATACTGTGCTCTCATGTATTATCCTGTACCATCATGTTCCATCCTGTGCCCTCATGTACCATCCTGTACCCTCATGTGCTATCCTGTGCCCTCATGTGCCATACTGTGCTCTCATGGGTTATTCTATATCATCATGTGCCATCCTATACATCTATGTGCCATCCTGTGCCCGTTTGTGCCACCCTGAGCCCTCATGTGTCATCCTGAGCCCTCATGTGCTATGATGTGCCCTCATGTGCCATCCTGTGCCCTCATGTGCCATCCTATGCCCTCATGTGCCATCCTGTGCCATCATGTGCCATCCTGTGCCCTCATGTGCTATCCTGTGCCCTCATGCCCCGGGGTTTGTGGATGTTTGGCTGACAGCGTCCTCCTCCTTTTACTTCCAGGTATTGGGGCTTCGAGGGGGGCCCGGTGGCCTCAGTGTGGCTTGCCCTGGATGACGTAGACGCAGAGAATGGTGTCCTGCAGGTTATTCCAGGTATGGATAAACTCCGATAGTCAATGCATGCATCACAACAGCCTGGAGCTTTAACACTGATTGGCTGAGAATGGGGGATGGGCTAATACTCTACTGGTGAGCCCCAATGTAATCACATAGGAATCTAGGACAGGGCTCCACAGCATGGGAGATAGATAGGGCATCTCTTTACCTTGAGCTCCAGTGTCGTGACAGAGGGATCTGGGACAGGACTATACAGCAGGGGAGGAAGGCCATCTGTTAAGCAAGGAGCCTCAATGTCATGACATAGGGATGTGGGAGAGAGTTATCTAGAAGGGAAGATAATGCACCTCTTTGCCAGAGAGTCCCATTGTCATGACATGGGGATGTGGGAGAGAGTTATATAGAATGGAAGATGCTGCATCCATTTACAATGAGCCCCAGTGTCGTGACATAGGGATCTAGAACAGGGCTATAGAGCAGGGGAGAAAGGCCATCTGTTAACCAGGGAGCCTCGTTGTCATGACTTAGGGATGTGGGAGAGAGTTATATAGAATGGAAGATGCTGCATCCATTTACAATAAGCCCCAGTGTCGTGACATAGGGATCTAGAACATTGCTATACAGCATGGGAGGTAGGCCATCTGTTAACCAGGGAGCCTCAATGTCGTGACATAGGGATGTGGGAGAGAGTTATCTAGAGTGGAAGACACAGTGCACCCCTTTACAATGAGCTGCAGTGTCGGGACATAGGGAGGTGGGACATGACTGTACAGCAGGGGTGGCCATCTGTTAACCAAGGAGCCTCAATGTCGTGACACAGGGATGTGGGAGAGAGTTATACAGAATGGAAGATAATGCACCTCTTTTCCAGAGAGTCCCGTTGTCATGACATAGGGATGTGGGAGAGAGTTATCTAGAAGGGAAGATAATGCACCTCTTTGCCAGAGAGTCCCTTTGTCATGACATAGGGATGTGGGAGAGAGTTATACAGAATGGAAGATGCTGCATCCATTTACAGTGAACCCCAGTGTCGTGACAGAGGGATCTAGAACATTGCTATACAGCAGGGGAGCCCATCTGTTAACCAGGGAGCCTCAATGTCGTGACATAGAGATGTGGGAGAGAGTTATACAGAACGGAAGACGGTGCATTCATTCACAATGAGTCAGAGTCCAGGCAAGCAGGGGGTGCAGCAGGCTAATATTGTTGAAGCCCTTGTGCCTTGAGTCAGTGGTGTTGACAAATTGTCTACTTCTCTATCGGAGTCCACTGCTGTCCTGACACAGGGATGTTGTCCTAGTACAGAAAGTCTGGAGATAGAACGTGTGCTCCACACAGGTCCTGGCGCCCTCAGCACCATGTGGGTCACAACTATATCTCTGGATGGAGCAAGTCCAAGCTGCTATGTACGAGCGCCCCTGTGTGATCAGGGGGATCCGTGTCAGGGTAGGATTGGTAAGGGGGCACTCGGGCAATGGGCGATGGGCTGGTATCTGAGTTGCAGCTGTGGGCCGCTTTTTTGGGCAGCATGGTGGCCGATATGGGCTGTCTGTGCTGCTCCGCCCAGTGGGGGCCTGAGCAGCCTTTGCGGAGGCAGATGGACCTCTGTTACCCCCCTTTTACCAAGGGGGCGGAGGTATCATTCCCAGGGCCCGATTCACAGAACTAACTTAAGACAAAATCCAAAACTTACTACTTATGGTATTCACAGAAATTAGGATTTTGTCTTAAGTTTGTCTTAAGACAGACTTAAGACAGACTTAAGTTAGGATTCTGTCTTAAGTCTGTCTTAAGACTGTCTTAAGACAAACTTAAGACAAAATTCTAACTTCTGTGAATACCAAAAGTAGTAAGTTTAGGATTTTGTCTTAAGTTAGTTCTGTGAATCGGCCCCCCAGTCTCTGGCTGGCCCCGCCCATTAATGTATGCAGATTGTGCAGGGGCAGGGGGGCTGAGCAGAGGTGGCCTCACTTATATTCAGGTGTGGGTCACCAGTGTAAACTAATCCAGCAACACAGAGTCCTAGCAACATTCACATTTTTTACATCTTAGTCAAGTTAAGATAAAACACACCTCTCTTATAGAAATCACCCAACTTCTTTTTATAACACTTAAAACACTGAAGCAATGTTTTAAAAAAAGACGGGGCAGATTTACAAGCCAATTGCGTCACATTTACGCCGCTGTTGCGTCTCTTCTGTGACACAGCGGCGGCGTAAACCATGCGCCACATTGCGCCTTATTTACAACCTGACGCATCTAGGGAGATGCCTCACGTTGTAAAGCCCTGCACCACATTAAACCTGCGTCAGGTTTAATTTATGCTGGGTGGGCGTTCCGTCGGAAAAAGCCTCCTAAAAGTGACGCTGTGAAATCTACAAGATTTCACTGAGTCATATTTCAGAGGCTGCTGCGACGAAACCTTACGCCTGCTTGAAACAGGCGTAAGGAGTGGTGCAGCACGTTAGGTATGGGCGGTCCCTGAACAATGCTGGAGTTGCGTCGCGCCTGCGACATGACTCCAGCCATGCACCGACCTTACACCATTAGATGCGACACGCATTTGTCTATCCCTGCGCCACGGTGTGCCGCATTGTAAATGCACAAAATATGAAGGTGAGCAACCCAATATACCCTTGCGGGCTCGGGCAATACTTGTTATAAGAAAAAAGGCCAGCAAGGGATTTTGTTCTATTATTATTTATCAGCGTAGTTGGGGCCTGTTATGAAAATCAGGATTCCTAAAACTGTTCTTAATCAGTAGCTGTAGTGAATCGTTAACTTTAGGCAAAGAGTCACATAATATCTATAAATACAGTGTTACCACACTAACACAGTAAATAAATGTGAAGACCAGGATTTTATATTGTCTGAAGATTATTATTTGTTTTCAAGACAAAGAATCTTTTTATAAAAAAGAAGAAAACATTATTATAAAATAGGGTACATACAAAAGTATTAATTAGATATTCAAGGTATAGGTTATTTCCTCCTTTGATATATCTAAGAAAGAGTCCAGACTGCTAAACACAAGATAACACAATGATTTCAACTAAAAATCATTGTAAATGCGACGCATCCTTGGTGGCGCAAGGATAGAATTGCGTGTCGCATCGTTACTGGCGCATCCCTGCTAATCTGCAGGGATGCGCCAGTCCTTGTAAATCTTCCCCGCAATCCGCAAATGTGGGGCACTTTTTTCAGGGTGCCCGGGCCAACTTTTTTCAAAGCCAATCAAACCCTGACCCATGCTTTACTGTACAGCTGGAGCGGGGGACACGAGGTCCTAACAGAGGGACGCTGCTTATGGTTCCACAGGCAGAGATGTCTTTGCCTGTAAACACGGGCACCACTGCCTTGAAAGAGTGATATTGGACAGGGTTGGTCAGACAGGGCTCTAGTATGACCCTACAATCTTCACCCAGATTAGTGTCAGAGGCTATACTCCTGGGGGCTGGTGAGGCCTCGATGAAAGATCCCCGGGGTCCTCGCGGGGGGTTCTAGTGTTCAGAGATGGCTCTCTCTTTATTTTGAAGCCGCAATCCTCTGTTAGATGAAAAACATTCTTTATTATTATTATTGTTATTATATTTAAGTTTGTAGAGCTCTCAGCTACCCGGAGGTTTCCCGGCGCTACTGCGGCTTTACCGCGCGTCTTTTCCATGCAAGCCTTTGCCACGCTTCCTTTACCATGCAAATGCCTTTACCACGCGTCTTTTCCATGCATGCCTTTACCACGCTCCCTTTACCACGCAAATGCCTTTACCACGCGTCTTTTCCATGCATGCCTTTACCACGCTTCCTTTACCACGCAGTCTTTTCCATGCATGCCCTTACCATGCAGATGCCTTTACCACGCGTCTTTTCCATGCAGATGCCTTTACCACGCAGTCTTTTCCACGCATGCCTTTACCGCGCTTCCTTTACCAGGCAGATGCCTTTACCACGCGTCTTTTCCATGCAGATGCCTTTACCACGCGTCTTTTCCATGCAGATGCCTTTACCACGCAGTCTTTTCCATGCATGCCTTTACCGCGCTTCCTTTACCACACAGATGCCTTTACCACGCAGTCTTTTCCATGCATGCCTTTACCGCGCTTCCTTTACCAGGCAGATGCCTTTACCACACAGTCTTTTCCACGCATCCTTTACCACGCAGATGCCTTTACCACGCGTCTTTTCCACACAGATGCCTTTACCACACGTCTTTTCCATGCATGCCATTACCATGCAGATGACTTTACCACGCAGTCTTTTCCACGCATCCTTTACCACGCTTCCTTTACCACCCAGATGCCTTTACCACACAGTCTTTTCCACGCATGCCTTTACCGCGCTTCCTTTACCACCCAGATGCCTTTACCACGCGTCTTTTCCACACAGATGCCTTTACCACGCGTCTTTTCCATGCATGCCATTACCATGCAGATGACTTTACCACGCAGTCTTTTCCACGCATCCTTTACCACGCTTCCTTTACCACCCAGATGCCTTTACCACACAGTCTTTTCCACGCATGCCTTTACCGCGCTTCCTTTACCACCCAGATGCCTTTACCATGCAGTCTTTTCCACGCATGCCTTTACCGCGCTTCCTTTACCACCCAGATGCCTTTACCACACAGTCTTTTCCACACAGTCTTTTCCACGCATCCTTTACCACGCAGATGCCTTTACCACACAGTCTTTTCCACGCATCCTTTACCACGCAGATGCCTTTTCCACGCATGATAATTAAAGGTAAATGTGTGTATAATTATTGTGGGTGTGGCCCGTGCTGACACCTCATTTTAGTCAGAGGCGGGGACTGCATGAGTACCCAGGCCAGAAATCAGTGCCCCCCTAACTCCAATCCCCCTTTCTTTTGCAGGAAGTCACAATCAAGGTGTCCTGGAGCACCGCACAGCAATGACCCCTGGGAACATGCTGTCCACCAATCAGGAGATTCCGCGGCACCTGGTGGATGCAGAGAAGGCGGTGGAGTGTCCTCTTCAGGCTGGGCAGATGTCGGTGAGTTCACAGCGCTCTGTCGTTTCCTGGACAGGCAAACAAGCAAGGGGTTACTGCAACGTTACGAAGTAACATGAAAAGCCATGATACTCGAGCCCGGTGCATTGTGGGTGTCAGGCAGACCAGTGATTCCTCCACTTATAAATGAGGCAGCCGGGAAGTGGGCGGGGCCAAGACATCCATCAATTATGGCACCGCCCTTCCCATAATGAGCCTTTTGTCTCCATTACTGTGTACTCACAACCTCCCTTAAAAGTGCCCCAGAACTGTGTACTTACAGCCCCCCTTAAAGGAGCCCCAGAACTGTGTACTCACTACCCCCCCTTAAAGGTGCCCCAGAACTGTCTACTCACTACCCCCCCCCTTAAGGGTGCCCATGTACTGTGTACTCACTAGCCCCCTTAAGGGTGCCCATGTACTGTACCTCCCTGTACTTACAGCTTCCTTTGAGGGCGCGCCAGCACTGTTTTCTCACAGCTCCCCATGACAGTGCACCAACCTGTGTACTCACAGCTTTCTTTGAGGGTGCGTCAACTCTCTGTACTCTGTACTCACAGCTCCCCCGGGTGCACCCACACTGTGTACTCAGAGCTCCCCCTGGCCATGCACCAGCACTGTGTACTCGCAGCTTACCCTAGAGGTGCACCCACACAGTGTACTCACAGCTCCTCGTTTGAGTGCACCAGCACTGTGTACTCACAGCTCCTCGTTTGAGTGCACCAGCACTGTGTACTCACAGCTCCTCGTTTGGGTGCACCAGAACTGTGTACTCACAGCTTCATTTGAGGGTATGTCAGCACTGTGAACTCACAGCTTACCCTAGAGGTGCACCCACACGGTGTACTCAAAGCTCCCCACAGGGGTGCACCAACCTGTGTACTCACAGCTTCCTTTGATGGTGCGTCAACTCTGTGTACTCTGGGGCGGAGCCAGGTCGGCGACCAAGATGGTCGACCTGGCTCCCTGCTCCGTCGACCTTCTCCCCCTACTGTGGGTTCCGGTCGTCGAGGCGGCGCTGCCGACACTTTCTTGGATGACGGAAGGGGACCCGACCCGCTGAGAGTGACCTCGGAGGCTCTCCGAGCTCAGACGACGGAGATATGCCCCCCCGGCCGGGGTGGCCTGCGCGAGTCCCGCAGCCTGGTCCTCGCGTGCTGTTGTTGCTGGAGCGAGTGTGATTGCAGCGGCCGGAGGGACCCAGAGCATGCCGGTCACCCGCCGAGGCATCCTAACCCGCTCTGGACGCGCCCCCGACTTTCGCTGCTGCGAGTTGTTTCCCAAAGATGAATGGAGGGCCCCCTCCACCCCCCCTTTTTGATTGCTGCCCTGCGGAATAAGAACATGCAAAGCCGCTCTTTCTCCCCCCTGATGTTGCTCGAGTGACTCGCTTGCAGCTATCTGTCCCTTACACTCCTGGGGATCGGAACAAGTTGTTATACGCTGCTTTGGCATTGCCTGTGGGCATTGGGGGGCATGGATCAGATCAGCGGTGGGGGAGTGGAGGTGGCTGCCTCATCGTGTGCGACCGGGGAGACGCTCGGACGACACCTAAGATGGCGGCTTGATGTGAGCCCCGGCGGCACTTCTGAAATGGACCCCGCTTGGAATCATCATCCCGGGGAGCAGCACCCATCCGTAGGGATTGCGACGCACACCTCAACCAGAGCGCGCGGATCGGATGCCCCCCCCCCTGTGTATTGGTAACGTACAGTATGGATTGGGTTTATAAGGTGATCAGACCCTGGCACGCGTGGAAATGTGAGAGAGCCTGCTCCCGGCGCTTTTTCATGTGACTTTGGTTTGGTGACTCTCTCTGCGCATTTCTGGTAAGGCCTGAATGGATGTCTCTACACGACCCTGCCTGTTTTGGATAAGTGGGAATATGTGCGTGGGATTTTTTGGTCGTTTCGAAGTGACTTGTCGCAATGGTGCCTGACCCACGGATTCAAGGGGAGGTCGGACATTCCATCGGAAGTAATGCTGTGGAGTTTCAACTGTTGCACCCTCCCTTTTTCCGATGGCTGATGTCGTCATGTAACGTAGCCAAATGACCTGCTGACAATTTCTGAACCTGGACCTAATTTTGCTGCTCGGGGACTGGTTGTGGGTTGTGAATAGCCTTGGAGTGTGTTGAGTCCTCGTGTGGTACACTGTTTATTGCTCCCCTGGACATATTGTCTTTAGTACTGTTGCCACTCTGATTGATTGCCTTTACATCCGTATTGACTGTGCCGCGCCTTAGATTATGGCTGGGTGGGTCTGGATCCCAAGATGGTGGTCGTTCTCTTTGCTTTTTGACGGGGAGGGGCCTTCGAAGAGGGTGGGTGACTGGGTGGATTGATGTGGTAATCGCTGTTCTATCTTGGTCGGTGTCCTGGAAATTTTGCATTAGCGCCGCTATAATTGCAAGCTGAGCACTGGGGGGGGGGACCTAGACTGGAGACCCCTCGTTATATTCTTTTCCTTTCCACTTTCTCTCTCTTCTATATTTCGGGTTCTTCACGGGGCGACAGGCACACTGCTAAGGGGGAGGCCGTAGCCGTAGGCAGGGGTGCGGGGATTGGGGAAGGGTATTCTTGTTTTTCACCTTTTCTGTTTCTAGGGCCTCTTTTTTCTCCTTTGTTTCTCTCGGCTGTCCTTTACTTTCTTCTTCTTTTTCTGGGACTCGAGTAATAGGTTGTTCTATGTATGTTCTATAGGCTCGACTTACGAGGGTGGATGTCTTTCTGAAGCTTTACGTTATAGCGGGCTCATACTGTACTGGTGGGTGAATTGTTTGCTTATTGTTTATCCTGATTACTGCGCGTTAGCGCCAACGTCCTGCCTACGCCTATCCTGCTTGTTAATATCCTGTTTCTGTTAACCATCTGCTCTACTACTGCTCGATTGTGTGACACCAGATCCTTTTCTTTTTATAATTATAAAAGAAACCTCTTTAATCCTGGTATTATCCTGTTACAAGCACTGTCCTGTGTTGCATTGGGGCGTTTTGGGTGCGTATTGTTGCGTTCCTATGACATGATTGATTGCTTTATACACTTCTTACGTAATGGCCGGCCGTCAGGGTTGTAGGCCCACGACTGTAACTGCTTTTAATACCAATAAAGGTTTTAAAAAAAAAAAAAAACTCTGTGTACTCTGTACTGACAGCTCCCCCGGGTGCACCCACACTGTGTACTCAGAGCTTCCCTGGGCATGCACCAGCACTGTGTACTCGCAGCTTACCCTAGAGGTGCACCCACACGGTGTACTCACAGCTCCTCGTTTGAGTGCACCAGCACTGTGTACTCACAGCTCCTCGTTTGAGTGCACCAGCACTGTGTACTCACAGCTCCACGTTTGGGTGCTCCAGCACTGTGTACTCAGAGCTTCCTTTGAGGGTAGGCCAGCACTGTGTACTCACAGCTTACCCTAGAGGTGCACCCACACGGTGTACTCAAAGCTCCCCTCGGGGGTGCCCCAACCTCTGTACTCACAGCTTCCTTTGATGGTGTGTCAGCTCTGTGTACTCTGTACTCACAGCTCCCCGGGGTGCACCAACACTGTGTACTCACAGCTCCCCCTGGGCATGCACCCGCACTGTGTACTCACAACTCCCCCTAGGCATGCACCCGCACTGTGTACTCACAGCTCCCCCGGAGGTGCACCACCACTGTGTACTCACAGCTCCCCCTCGGGTGCACCAGCACTGTGTACTCACAGCTCCCCTTGGGGGTGCACCAACACTGTGTACTCACAGCTCCCCCGAGGTGCACCAGCGCTGTGCACTCACAGCTTTCCTTAGGGTGCACCCACACTGTGTACTCACGGTTCCCCTTGGGCATGCACCCGCACTGTGTACTCACAGCTCCCCTTGGGGGTACACCAACACTGTGTACTCACAGCTCCCCCTGGGGGTGCACCAACACTGTGTACTCACAGCTCCCCTTGGGGGTGCACCAACACTGTGTACTCACAGCTCCCCCTGGGGGTGCACCAGAACTGTGTACTTACAGCTCCCCCTGGGGTGCACCAGCACTGTGTACTCACTGCTCTCCCATTGGGGGTGCACCAGCGCTGTGCACTCACTTTCCTTGGGGTGCCTCAGGACTATGTACTCGGTTTCCCCTTGAGGTGCACCTCAGGGCGCTGCCTCTCTTTTCTCTGTCCCATATCCAGTGCTTAATTTGTGCCTGTGTTTTCCGGTGCTTTTCTGTAAACAAAGGCACATATGTCTGAGAAACCACCACATGGTGGCAGTGTGTGTGTATTTTTAACTAACTTTCATTAGCAGAGAACTAAATGATTTAATATAGCTTTAAAAAAATGACAAAACTTAAAGGTAAAAAAGTAACGCGGGCAGTGCCAGCTGCAGTGGACCAGTGAGTAACACATTGGGCCCTGGCACTTACATTTTTGGCAGATAAGCACGGCTCATATCCTACATTTCTCTCCTAAGATCCACGACGGGCTGACAGTCCACGCCAGTGAACCGAACACGTCCCACAGACGCAGATGTGGCTTCGTTATTCGCTACGTCCCCACCACAGCCTACCCCGTGGAGGTGAGTACAATCCTCTCCTTCAGACTGTCTGAGTATGGTTGTGTGTCAGTGGGTTTATTAGACGACAAGAGTGACAGTGTGGACTGTTTGTGTGTTTGCATCCATGCACGTGTTTGTGTGCGCGCATTTCTACTCGAAACTGTGTGTGTTTGGGGATTTAGATAGTTTTGATTGTTAGTTATGTAAGAGAGGCAGGTTTGAAGGTTCAATAGTTTGGGGATTTAGATAGTTTTGGTTGTTAGTTATATAAGAGAGGCAGGTTTGAAGGTCAGTTGTGGGATTTAAATAGTTTTGGTTGTTAGTTATATAAGAGAGGCAGGTTTGAAGGTTCAATAGTTTGGGGTGTTAGATAGTTTTGGTTGTTAGTTATATAAGAGAGACAGGTCTGAAGGTTCAATAGTTTGGGGATTTAGAATCGTTTTATATATATATATATATATCAAAACAAAACCCTTTCAGGCATATATATATATATACACTTATATTACCTACTGGCGATAGCCAGTAGGTATATATAGTTAGGACCTAGCTACCATAGGAAATCTGCAACATTCTATTGGGAATAACTTTGGCGCCGGTTGAGGAACTTGCGTGTAATTTTCCAAAATTTAGGCCAGCTCCGCTCCGCTTCTTCCCAGGAAGTTTTGGGGGGGATTCGTCATGCGGGGGCCGAGAAAAAAGAGGGGTCCCAAAACGTGTTTTCCCCATGTTAATTTCCATAGGACGAATAGACAAGGCTACAGCCCGAACTGCTGAATGGAATTACACCAAACTTTGCAAAATTGTAGGGGCTGGTATGCAGAAGTGCCTTTTCTATATTTGGTGAAAATTGCTCCAGTGGTTTTTATGAAAATTAACTTTAAAAAAATGTATATATCTGGGCGGAGCCTAACCACACATCTCATCGTGATCTAATGAGCAACTAGAGTGCTAACATTCAGAATTTATGACACATCTGAATGCCTTCTTGATGGAACCAAAGTAAACAAGCATTGAAAATGCAGTAGATCTCGCCCTCGTTTAAGTTAAAGCAATTCTGTTTGTAATGAGGTGGCTTTTTAGCTTTGCTTTTATTAGTGTTTTTAAAACTTTCATGTAAATAACATGCATATGTATGCATATATGTATGCATGCATTTATATTTGTATTTATATAGATATGCAGATTATATATGTTTATATATGTATGTATATATACACACATACATATATATAAATGCATATGCATATATATGCATATATATATATATGTATATGTGTGCATGTAGAGAGAGGTAGAGAGGTAGAGGTGTAGAGGTAGAGAGGTAGAGGTAGGGAGGTAGAGGTAGAGAGGTAGAGACTAGTAGAGAGAGAAGTAGAGAGAGGTAGAGAGGTAGAGAGTAGAGAGTGAGTAATAGAGAGTAGAGAGTGAGTAGTAGAGAGTAGTAGAGAGCAGTAGAGAGAGTAGCAGAGAGTGAGTAGTAGAGAGTAGTTGAGTGAATAGTAGAGTGAGTAGTAGAGAGTAGTAGAGAGTGAGTAGTAGAGAGTGAGTAGTAGAGAGTAAGTAGTAGAGTGAGTAGTAGAGAGCAGTAGAGAGTGAGTAATAGAGAGTAGTAAAGAGTGAGTAGTAGAGAGTAGTAGAGAGTGAGTAGTAGAGAGTGAGTAGTAGAGAGCAGTACAGAGTGAGAAGCAGAGAGAGATAATAGTAGAGAGTAGTAGAGAGTGAGTAGTAGAGTAGTAGAGAGTAGTAGAGAGTGAGTAGTAGAGAGTAGTCGAGAGTGAGTAGTAGAGTGAGTAGTAGAGAGTAGTAGAGAGTGAGTAGTAGAGAGTAGTAGAGAGAGTAGTAGAGAGTGAGTAGTAGAGAGTGAGAAGTAGAGAGTGAGTAGTAGAGAGTAGTTGAGAGTGAGTAGTAAAGAGTGAGTAGTAGAGAGTAGAGAGTAGTAGAGAGTGAGTAGTTGAGAGTAGTAGATAGTGAGTAGCAGGGAGTGAGTAGTAGAGAGAGAGTAGTAGAGAGTAGTAGAGTAGTAGAGAATGAGTAGTAGAGAGTAGTGGAGTAGTAGAGAGTAAGTAGTAGAGAGTAGTGGAGAATATTCCAAAGTTTGGCACAGCACCACTTGCGCAATAAGTCCAATCAAATCATATCACTTAGAGTCCTTATTGAAGCGCTGAATCTTGGTGTATATTGAAATGCTTTTATTTTCCTTAAGTTTATGTACCACAGCCAGCCGACGCGTTTCGTTCTGTACAACAGAACTTCTTCAGGGCGTTCTTATTTCCTTCAAGTTATGTCGGTATCCTGTTGTCATATAACAAGATATTTCTTCCAAATGTTAGACGAGACGTAAGTACATTCTTATACAAAGTGACTAGGTATCAATTTTACCCACTCAATTCGGGCAGACTTGAGTAATTTATAGCATCCTCAAAGTCAGTCTTTCAAAAATTCCAAAGTATAGGACATGATAATCGAAATCCAAATGTTTCTCAAGAAAAGCCATTTTCAATAGCTAGGAATATCGGTGTTTGGGCAGATATGACCCAGAGACCCCCAGTATGCAAGGGGAATTAGTCCCCCCTCTGCAAACGCGCCAGTGTCCTGTGTTGCAGAGAGGTGTAAAAAGGGACATAGCCTCATTACACCTCTGTGCAATGCAGCCCCCTGGCGCATACTGGAGGTTCCAGGTGGGCTAGTTGGCCCCCAGGGACCCCCAGTATGCAAGGGGAATTAGTTCCCCCTCTTCAAACATGCACGGGGGCTACGTTGCAGAGAGGTGTAAAAAAGGTTGTGGCCTCATTACACCTCTCTGCAATGCAGCCCCCTGGCGCATACTGGAGGCTCCTGGTGGGCTAGTTGGCCCCCAGGGACCCCCAGTATGCATGGGGAATTAGTTCCCCCTCTGCAAACGCGCAAGGGGGCTGCGTTGCAGAGAGGTGTAACAAGGGGCATAGCCTCATTACACCTCTGCAATGCAGCCCCCTGGCGCATACTGGAGGTTCCAGGTGGGCTAGTTGGCCCCCAGGGGCCCCCAGTATGCAAGGGGAATTAGTTCCCCCTCTTCAAACATGCACGGGGGCTGCATTGCAGAGAGGTGTAAAAGGGGCGTGGCTTCATTACACCTCTCTGCAATGCAGTCCCCTGGCGCATATTGGAGATTCCTGGTGGGCTTTCAGGTCTTATATAGTTAGGAATTAGCATTAAAAAAACCTTTGAAATTCACTGAAAAAAACATAGGTTTCAGGCCTTATATAGTTAGGAATTAGCATTTAAAAAACCTTGCAAATTCACTGAAAAAACCATAGGTTTCAGGCCTTATATAGTTAGGAATTAGCATTTAAAAACCTTGCCTGAAAAAACCATAGGTTTCAGGCCTTATATAGTTAGGAATTAGCATTTAAAAAGCCTTTGAAATTCACTGAAAAAAACATAGGTTTCAGGCCTTATATAGTTAGGAATTAGCATTTAAAAAAAGTTAAAATTCACTCAAAAAACTATAAGTTTTAGGGGTGTTATAGTTAGCTGGACATTTCACTCATACAAAACCATTGAAATTGCTCCTATATAGTTAGTTGCACTAACTATATTTCGCGCACCCGCAATCCACTGCTGATGATGTCACATATTACATCATTCATGACATGGTCAGTGACATCACTGATGACATCACTGATGACATCTCAAATGACATCACTGATGACATCTCATTTGACATTACTGATCACATCACTGATGACATCATTCATGTGATGATACGATGAACCTCTTCAGACTCTAATATAACCTTAGATACACTCAGTGTAAACAGACACTCACAGACTGTCACTCATCCATGGAGTTACTCACACACCTAGTCAGTCTTGCAAAGAATCAATCACACCTCCATTTCCTCAACTATATAGTTATACACACCTTACTTATTGGAACATATAATAACACATATTTACTCTGTTATACAATCCCTGATACAAGTTCACAATAATCCATACAGCCACTCACACATTCACTGGCTCTTATGCACAGTTATTTATATATGTCAACTATCACATGTACTGTGTTTTACATATGTACTTACTTTGACATGTAGCACTGAGATATCCATTCACTCACCAATACACTCATGCACACAGTCAACCGCCCATACAGCTGTTTCCACATGCACTTTTGAACCCATACATCTAGTGAATCAACTGCTCACACATCTATGCACAGAGTCATACACCTCCCAGACACCCACACACACACTCAGTCTCCCATACAAATACTTGGGCAACTAATCAATAACCCATATAGTTAGTCATATAGCTAATGATCAACACATGCATCAGATTACAAAACAACAGACACAATGATGCACAATTTAAAACAGTTTAGTCACTAACCCATGCACTCAGTGAGACACATTTAATCAGTCACTTATACAGTCAGTCATGCACCTACTAAATCCTTCATCCAGACACTTATACATCCACTCATTCTTCAATATGTAAGACATATTTTAACTTTACAGAAACATACAGTCACTGGATGTTGTCATCAGTGATGTCATCAGTGATGTCATTTGAGATGTCATCAGTGATGTCATCAGTGATGTCACTGACCATGTCATGAATGATGTAATATGTGACATCATCAGCAGTGGATTGCGGGTGCGCGATATATAGTTAGTGCAACTAACTATATATGGAATTTCAATGGTTTTGTGTGAGTAAAATAAGGTTTTGTAAATGCTAATTCCTAACTATATATGGTCTATAACCTATGGTTTTTTCAGTGAATTTTCAAGGTTTTGTAAATGCTAATTCCTAACTATATATGGTCTATAACCTATGGTTTTTTCAGTGAATTTCATAGGTTTTTTAATAGCAAATCTTTATAGTTTTAAAAAATAATACATTTTAAATCGAATTTTATATTGTATAATTATGTCATTTTTTTTTTTTATTCTTTTTGGTGCGCTCCCGGGGCGCGGACCGGTGAACGCACGGGTAAGCGCAATCTTGCGGCGCGCCCCGGGGCGCGTACTGATGAGCGTCCCGATAGCGCTATTGCCGCGAATGAAAACAACATCGTGACGTATTGCGTAGCCGCCACGCCTTGCGTCATAAGACACGTATCGCGTAGCCGCGAGATGCGTCTTACGACGCACCGCGTAAGCGCACCCGGAAGCGCATACGATCGCGCAACATAAACGCCCTGATGCGCTTACGAAACACGCCCCGGGACGCGCCCCAGGGCGCGTAGCGTAAGCGCGTCAAACCATGTGACTTTAAAATAACACTTTTCATTGGTTCAGAACTTTTTTTTCTCCAAATTGTGTGAAACCCACCCATTTCTCTCACTATTGCTTTGTACTTGGAGAGAGCAAGAGCTGTTCTGTGTACTTTGTTCATCTCCTACTTTTCTGATCTACAGCAATGGCTGCAAGAAAGTCATCCAGCAGTGATTCAGACGGATTTTTAGATGAGGACCCTCCTCAGCAGAAGAAAAAAACCCATTTCATCTGGAAATTTTATGACATCCCTGAAGGACAAAAAAAAGTCATCGCTCCAAAAGTAACCTGCAAAATATGTGGTAGTAGTTTATCCAGAGGCAATCCTCTGAAAAAATATAGTTTTGGAAATGCTAATTTAATCAGGCATGTGAAAAGAAGACACCCTAACAACTTTGCCAGGGAGAGTGTCAGAGAGCTGGCACGGAATTTACCCACAGATGGCGGCAGCACCTCCACTGGTGGAGCAACACCTTCGGGACCACCCCGTGGAAGAATGGTCCCTAACATTCAGCCGGTGTTTGCAGGCATCAAATTTCTGTGCACGGAGTGTGACGAACTGCTCTGCTATGGGGAGCAGAGTGTTGAACTCATTGCCATAAAGAAACAGCAACACCGCTGCCCTGCCAGTCCCTAAATTTTCACATTTTTTTGCTCCTGTTGAGCAGTTTTGGAATCCCTGTTTTTGTTTTTCCCCTGACAAAAATCCCAAAAAAATATAAAATCGTTTTAAAAAGTCTAAAAAAATATAAAACAACAAAAACAAAAAAAAAGTTCTTTTCAGAACTACCTCCAATGTATAAAAAAAATGCTTTTTTTTTTTTTTAAAAGTGTCATTTTTTATCTCCATGGTACGCTCCCCGGTGCGCGTACCTGGCGCTCCCCCTGCGAAAATCGAATTTTTTTTAATTTTTTTTTTTTACCCGCGGGACCCTTTTATGGCCCCCACATCAAAACTAGGGGGTCAGGGGGGTGTACCCTGCCCCCTTTTGCTCATTTCCCCCTTTGATTTTTGCCACCTCTTGTGTCTCAATCCTACCGAGACACAAGATGGCGGCCGCTGCGGACTGTTTCGAATGTTTACAGACACCCGAGAACCAATCAGCTTGCCGTGCACAAGTCGCGTGGCGCGCCTGGAGCGCTCCCCGGTACGCGCACCGGGGCGCGGCTCTAGATATATATCTTTTTTTAAACCTAATTTACTCAAAATTCACAGGAGCATATATCTTGAGACCTAGCAAAGGCACATCGGGCAAACAATATCTACAATTTTGCCAAGTTTCGTGGAAATCCATTCAGCCGTTCGGGCTAAAAGTGAGGCCAACCGCCCTATGGAAATTAACATGGGAAAAACACGTTTTGGGACCCCCCTTTTTTCTCAGCCCCCCCTTGACAAACCCCCCCCAAATTTTCAGTTGCTGCTCAGAAACAAAATGTTCCATTTTCCTGAAAATTTCAGCCAATTCCGTCCACAAACGCCAAAGTTATTAGACATAGAATTTTCAAAAATCCCATAGAGAAAAAATCCTAACTATATATACCTACTGGCGACCGCCAGTAGGTAATATATACACATATATATATATGAAACAAATTCTCGCCACACGCCAACACGTTTGCAACCCGTTTGCAACCCGTCTCCGGTTGAGAAAATGACGATGAGCAAACACCCGTTCTGGTGCCAGATATTTTGTGCTTTTATTCTTGCATTCAAACGCCCAGCTTGTCCGCCATTTATATATATATTTTCCATAAGATAAGCGTTGCCTGTATCTTTGGCGCTGTTTGACGAATCTTCACAAGACTTTCCAACGAAGGGTCATATTGAGTCTTGCTGTGCATGGAAAGTTTCAGGGAGATCGGTCAAGTAGGGGCTGAGCAAGAAGTGGGTCAACAAAAGTGCCTTTTCCATGCTAATTCCCCTGAACTCTTTAGACAGGGCTGCAGCCCGAACTGCTAATATTTGGTGTAAATCCATTCAGTAGTTGTTGAGAAATTTAAGGAAACCATATTTAGATATCTCCGATTGTTGGCTAATTCACGAATAATAACGAGCTTGTGCAGAGAACGGCATAACTGATTGGGGCTGCCAACACTTCAACCAGGAAGTGTTAACAGCCATCTTGGGACTCTGCCTCTGTCAAGTCCCCCCCAAAAAAGTAAAAAAAAGAAAAAGAAAAGGGGGCTGGGTAGGGATACCCTGACCTCCAAGCCTTGGTCTTGGGGTCCCAGAGGGACCCTGCAGGGTAAAAAAGCATTTTTTTTAAATGTGTTGTGAATTTATAGCAAATAATGAGAAAAAAAAGTGGGGGCTCCAGTGCTTGTTCATACAGCAGGAAGCCAGGAGCCAGCCGGAATGCGGGGGCCTTGAGGTTCCCCTCGCGATCCCCATTGTGCACACTGTGTGCCCAGGGCACCCAGGTGACATGGCCAAGCCCAGGGGGATGGGGAACTTGTGCCAGAAATTGGTCTGGGGAAAGGGTCATGCAGCCCACCTTCCCCATTTGTTTATGGCTGGGGAATGGGGTCCGCGGGGCCTAAATTGGCCCAGGGAGGGGGGCCATGCAGACCCCCGCCCCCATTAAAAATGTATATATTTATGCATGGGCCCTGGGGATGGGGATGCCGAATTTGTTCTGGGGAGGGGGCCACGTGGCCTCCATCCCCATTCAGTTAAGGCTGGGCCTTGGAGGATGGGGTCCCCTACGGCTAAAATCGGCCCGGGAGGGGGGCTGAGTGGCAGAGTATTTGTATGGGTGTGTGACTGTGTGTGTGAATGGTTGTATGGTTGTGTAAGTGGATGTGTGAGTGGGTTTATGAGTGGTTGTGTAGGGTTGTCAGTGGGGGTGTGAGTGTTTGTGTGAGTGGGTGTTCTAAGTGTTATATGGGTGTGTGAGTGGTTGTATGGGTGTAACTGGGTGTGTGAATGGTTGTGTGGGTGTGTGAGTGGTTGTATGGGTGTGTAAGTAGATGTGTGCGTGGGTGTGTGAGTGGTTGTGTACGAGTGTCAGTGGGTATGTGAGTGTTTGTGTGAGTGGGTGTGCGAAGTGTTGTATGGGTTTGTGAGTGGTTGTATGGGTGTAACTGGGTGTGTGAATGGTTGTGTGGGTGTGTGACTGGGTGTGTGAATAGTTCTATGGATAATGTCATCAGTGATGTAATATGTGAGGTCATAAGCAGTGCATTGCGGGGGCGTAACTTATAGTTAGCTCTCGTAACTGACTGCTGAATTTCACTGGTTTTGTACGAGTGAAAACTGAGCGCAATTGTAATGTCCTACCTTTGTTTTTTTAGTGAATTTCTAAGGTTTTTGAAAATGTTATATCTTATGTCTCTTTAATTTCAGTTTTTTTATTGTGAATTTCGAAGCTATTGTTTTTAAATTATTTTCCTGATGGAAACTGTATTGTTTGAGAGTGGGTGACTGTATAGGTCAGTGAGTGGGTGTGTGAGTGGCTGTATGGGTCTGTGAGGTGAGTGGGTATGTGAGTAGCTGTAGGGGTCTGAGTGGGTAGCTATATGGGTCGGGTTGTGGGTGGGTGTGACTGTTTGGGTCTGTGAGTGGGTGTGTGTCTGTATTGGGTGTATGAGTAGTTTGAGGGTGTTTGCATGTCTTTGATTTGGTGAGTGACTGTGTGGGTGTATGAGTGGGTGTGTGAGTAGTTTTGAAGGTCTGTGAGTAACTATATGGGTCAGGTACGGGCTGTATGAATGTGGCTGTGTGGTCTGTGAGTGGGTGGGTGTGTCAGTATGAGTGAGTAGTGTTGAGGGTGTGTGAATGGATATGCGAGTAGGTGAGTGGGTGTGTGAGTGGTTGTATGGGTCTGTGAATGTGTGTCAGTAGCTCTGTGGGTGTGTCAGTAGCTCTGTGAGTGACTGGGCCAGAACTGAACCTCACCTGCCCCTTTATCCAACAAGAGTCCACAGTTTTGCACAAAATATGTACCCAACTGGAGTAATTTCAATTGGTTAATTCGTAAGTGCTAACTCGCTGGGTATATGTATAGTGTATATTCTACACTACATCTGCCTAATAGATAGGCTGTCTGGAATTCGGTTAAAACCGACTCTCAACGACAGTACACCTCCGGATGAAAATCAGGTGACCCGGTTTAAACCGAGTGTCACTGATTTTCATAGCTGACGTGGGGGGAGAGGAGCTGTTGTGGTCTGCCGTTTGTTTAATTGCGGCCGGCCGCACCAGAGTACTTCACGGTCTTTAAAAAGACCATTCACTTAATGAGGCTTTGTTGTTCTGTTGCCCCTTCTCAGAGTCCCTGGGGGCTCTGTTGGGCCTCAGAGTGTGTGCAGGCCGCCTCCACAGAGAGAACGCGGTCGGGCGCCCCTCCCCTCGCTGCCCCATATTCTCTTCCATTAATACGAAAGAGAAATGAAGTCCTGTCCTGTGAAGTTGGCCGAACACCCCGAGGGAGTCGAGACTCCCCTCCGCAGGAGCCGGCGCCTGGGCGGCCGAGGCCCGCAGGGTGTCACTGTGGACGCCAACACCAGCTCTGTGGCAGAGAAAGCAGCACTCGGGGATGTGGGAGATGGAGAGCAGAGCGTGGGAAATCGGAGCGAGGGCACTCTGGCGTCTGTGGAGGAAGAGGTGGAAACCCAGCGAGCACAAGAAAGCTGCAAGCAAAAGGAAACCCAAAGTCCTGAAAAAGCCTGTGGCAGAGGCGGAGCCAAGCATGGGCTGACTGCTGTGACTTGGAAGGAGACATTCACCCTTTCTCTGCCCACACTTCCTGTGATTCAGAGCTACACACTGCTCCTAGCATAAACAGGTCCACCTATCTGGTGTGTGATGCTTCTGATGCCTTCCTGTGCACATGGGCACCCTGATTGATGTCCTTCATGAGTAGGATTAACCCTCTTATAGAGGTGCGAAAAAGGGCCAGTATTAACTGGTGATATGCATAAATATTTGTGTATTAAACGCTCTTCCATTAATAAAAATCTCACCTGTGCACACCATATGTGTACTTCATGTGGACACCTCTAATTGCTGCTCTCCACCTCCAATCTTTAGAATCAGTGGCTTTCAAGCGGTTTTACCATCCAAGTATTGCTCAATGTGAAACGGGTGCAGCTTTAGACATCACTAGCTCTCCCACAGTCCAATCTACCCATTCTCTGACTGTTTATCGGCAGGTCTGTGGCAATCATCTTATCAGATACTCCAATTGTTGAGAAGAAAGCAGGGGTGGCTGTTGAACTTTAGAAGTGGTGGGCATAGCCTCAGAGTGTGTGCAGGCGAGAGGAACAGCCGCCTCCACAGAGAGAACACGGGCGCCCCTCCCCTCGCTGCCCCATATTCTCTTCCATTAATAACAAGCATTGGAAATGCAATAGGTCTCGCAATAGAAAAGTTTGAGTTTTTGGTGTGGTAAATTTAAATATTATTTGCATTTTTTTTAGGTTGTGCAAATTATAAAAGTTTTTTTTTGTTATTATAAATGCCAATAGTTATAAAATTATCAAATGTGACATCTATAGCATTAGTAAAGGTACATGTTTAGTTTTCCCCTGTCTTACATGTATTGATCTGACAAATCACAATGTTTAAAAAATTAATAGCTTTGTTATTTACAATGCCAATAGTTTTATCTTTCGCAATTGTGACACCTATTGTAACACAATATGCGTTGTAGCACTGAGTGGTATTTGGAGTGTATGTTGCATTGAGTGCAGTGTAATTATGTGGCATGTAATTATGTGGCACTCAGTGGGATTTGGAGTGTATGTTGCATTGAGTGCAGTGTAATTATGTGGCGTGCAATTATATGGCACTGAGTGGTATTTGGAGTGTATGTTGCATTGAGTGCAGTGTAATTATGTGGATTCTAATTATGTGGCACTGAGTGAGATTTGGAGTGTATGTTGCATTGAGTGCTGTGTAATTATGTGGGGTGTAATTATGTGGCACTGAGTGGCATTATGAGGAGTGTATGTTGTATTCAGTAGAGTTTAATTGTGTGGCTTGTAATTGTGGCACTGAGTGGTATTTTGTGGAGTGTGTTGCATTCAGTCATGTGTAATTATGTGGTGTGTAATTATGTGGCACTGAGTGGTATTTGGAGTGTATGTTGCATTGAGTGCAGTGTAATTATGTGGCGTGTAATTATGTGGCACTGAGTGGTATTTGGAGCGTATGTTGCATTGAGTGCAGTGTAATAATGTGGCGTGGAACTATGTGGAACTGAGTGGTATTTGGAGTGTATGTTGCATTGAGTAGAGTGTAATTATGTTGCGTGTAATTATGTGGCACTGAGTGGTATTATGAGGAGTGTATGTTGTATTCAGTAGAGTTTAATTGTGTGGCGTGTAATTATGTGGCACTGAGTGGTATTGTTTGGAGTGTATGTTGCATTGTAATTATGTAGCATATAAGTATGTGGCACTGAGTGGTATTGTTTGGAGTGTATGTTGCATTGTAATTATGTAGCATATAAGTATGTGGCACTGAGTGGTATTGTGTGGAGTGTGTGTTGCATTCAGTAGAGTGTAATTATGTGGTGTGTAATTATGTGGCACTCAGTGGTATTTGGAGCGTATGTTGCGTTGAGCCCAGTGTAATTATGTACAATATAATTATGTGGCACTGAGTGGTATTGTGTGGAGTGTATGTTGTGTTCAGTAGAGTGTAATTGTGTGGTGTGGGTTCATTGACATTAAGTAAGGCAATGGCTGAAGAAGGCAGAAACACTGCCCCTCTCGATATATATTGTGGGGTGATTAGAATGTGAGTGACACTTCAAACAAGAGAGAGAGAGGGAAGGGAGAGATAGGGGAGTGCAAGAGAGAGAGGGAAGGGGAGAGAGAGCAGAGTTCAAGAAAGAGAGGGAAGGAGAGAGAGAGGGGGTGCAAGAGAGAAAGGGAAGGCAGAGAGAGGGGGTGCAAGAGAGATAGGGGGATAGAGGGGGGTGCAAGAGAGAGGGGAGTGCAAGGGGGATAGGGAGAGAGAGGGGGTGCAAGAGAGAGGGAGAGAGAGGGGAGTGCAAGAGGGAGAGAGAGAGGGGAGTGCAAGAGAGAGGGGAGAGAGAGGGGAGTACAAGAGAGAGGGCGGAGAGGGGAGTGCAAGAAAGAGGGAAGAGGGAGAGAGAGGTGAGTGAAAGAGAAAGAGGGAAGGGGGAGAGAGGGGAAGGGAGAGAGAGAGGGAAGGGAGAGAGAGAAGGGAGTGCAAGAGAGAGAGGGAAGGGAGAGAGAGAGAGAGGGGAGTGCAAGAGAGAGAGAGGGAAGGGGGAGGGAAGGGGGAGTGCAAGAGAGAGGGGGAAGGAGAGAGAGAGGGGAGTGCAAGAGAGAGGGAAGGGGGAGAGAGAGGGGAGTGCAAGAGAGAGGGGGAGAGAGGAGTGCAAGAGGGATAGGGTAGTGGGAGAGAAAGAAGATGAGGAGAGCGCTGGAAGAGGGAGAGAAAGAGGGAGTGTGAAGAGGGGAGAGAGAGCAGAGGAGGGAGAGGGTGGGAAGAGAGCAGAGAGGGAGGGAAGGCGAGAGAGGGGTGGTAGAAAGAGTGGGAGATAGAGGGAAGAGAGGGAAGTGGGAGGGAGAAGAGGGTGGGTGGAACAGAGAGAAAGAGGGAAGAAGACAAGAGCGTGGGCGAGAGACAGAGGGAAGATGGAGAAAGGGAGGGAGGGGGGATGGAGGGAGAGATGAGGGAGTTATTGAGTGAGTGTGTGTGTGTTTTTAGTTAAGTTATGCTGAGTGTTTTCCCGGCACTTTCTGCACACTGTAGTAAGATTAACTCGAAGCCTTCAGGAGGAACAGGAGAAATGAAACAGAGGCTCAGAGACAAGGGAAAAGAACAGATATGGGACTGAGGAAGAAAGTGCAACCTTTAGGGATGGAGTGGTTTGTCTCCAAAAAAGGTATGATCTTGTCTGAAGCCTGGGTGTTGCTGAGAGTTTTGTTCTACGCATGTGTTTGCCTAGATCTCACATAAAGTGTTTTATGTCTGTTAATTAGTCCTTCTCATTAATACACCACTTAAAACGTTTTAGTGAAAAATAAATTATCATCTTATGAATCAGTTGTTTCCTAATAGGCAGATACCCCATTAACATATGTGAAATAAAATACATACAATATTGCACGTGAGGTGATTGCATATGGAGGAAGGAACTACACGTACCCACAGATGTCAGTGAGAAAAGTTCACTCGTGTGTGCATTAAATGTGGGCAGATCTATATTACAAGGATAGAAATCTGACCACTGTGCTATGGTTTTACTACGAAATATTTTTCGAGGGGGCGGTGTGGCGAGCAGTGAATTGCAGGGGGCAAGCGTGATTAAGGACAGCTGGAAGCCGTGCCACAATGTAGGGTTTCCTCTGGTTTAATGTTGTACCTGATAAAGTGAGACAGAGAACCCAGCCGCAGAGCCAAGCTAAGCCCACCCCCTCCTCACCCGGGCTGTGCCCACTGGGCGGATATACTTGGACCACGACATCGGTGTTTGTAACAGAGACCGGTCATACACTCGTCACACACCGGCTGCCATTAAAATGCCATTAACCCACCTTGACTAGCACTGATCAGCACGGCACATGCTTCATTTTCCTAGCACAAAATATAGCGCTTCCGCGTCTAGTCAAGGGTGCCTAGCGCTACATAACTGTAATTTCAATGCAGTTCAATACAGCGCCTAGGCGGATGCCATCTTATTTCAGGAAGATTTGGAAATAGATGGTATTTCCAGGAAACCTGTTGTAAGCATATCGATGTCAACTATATCATGAGGCAAAGAGATGGTCACGAGATGTCCTCGGGTTCCGGGAGGCGCGTGCTGACTCCTGCCTGGCGATGTACCCGTGGGAGAAGATACTGCATCGACGCACGATTTAAAATGCTGGAAGAGAGAGGCTTAGATGGAGAGCAACGGAGGCCTGGTGGGTTAAACAGAGAAGGGCAGAGAGAGAAACAAAGAGAGGTAAAAAGGGGAGGTAACAAGAGAGAGAGAGAGAAAACAGGCAAGACATGCAATAAGAATTGGAGAAAAAGAACAAGGGAAGTAAGACACATATAGAGCTCGATTTTAAAAGGCAAGAGTGTTAGATTGAGAGCGAAGAAAGGGTAAAATGGAGAAAGTGAAATATGAGCAAAGAGAAACAAGTACGGGAAATGCAAGCGGCGGGGGGGGGGGGGCGGGGATGCGGATCCCTTTAAAGTAGCTCATGGCCTCGCGGCCGTGAAAGTGAAAGCAAAGCAATTAGGGGGGAGGTGGGAGGGAGGCTGATGGCTTTGATGTGTGAGCGCACGCTGATAAGCTTGTGGGAGGGAGGCTGGGCTGCCTTTGATTTGGTAATGCGAGGCAGGCAGGCAGGCGGCTGGTGGCATTGTAGGGCTCAAAATGAGAAGCAGGAGGAACAAGCAATAGCGACTTTGTAGACATAACATCATTTTACTTAATATACCTACATTTCTGTTCCACTAAAGAAAAAGTGTATACTTTTCAGATCACATTTAATTTTGTGGCTATATTTATTTTATATATTCGCCCAGTCTACGGTATGAAATCAGGTGACGTGTGTGCTTCTTGTCCATTACAGCACTCTAATTTCATGTGTTCCCTAAATACCATGCGGGGCAAAAAATTAAGCGATCTAAAATAAAAGACAAGAAGGAGATGCATTCTGTTTCTACTTCGTTCGGATAAGTGCGTCAGCAAAACCTATTGCGTTGTTTCATATAATTACATTATGTGATATTGACATGCCAGGGCGCAGATAAGGAAAGTGAGGCGGTCGGAAAGACAGGGTTAGAAAGACAGAAGGAAGTAACGGAGAGAGGCATCGAGAGACAGAGTTGGAGGAGTGAGAGACAGGGATAGAAAGACAGAAGGAAGTAACAGAGAGAGGCATCGAGAGACAGAGTCTGAGAAGCGAGAGACAGAAATAGAAAGACAGAAGGAAGTAACAGAGAGACATTGAGACTCGAGAGACAGGGTTGGAGGAGCGAGAGAAAGGGATAGAAAGACAGAAGGAAGAAACAGAGAGAGGCACAGAGAGACAGAGTTTGAGGAGCGAGAGACAGAAATAGAAAGACAGAAGGAAGTAAAAGAGAGGCATCGAGACTCGAGAGACAGGGTTGGAGGAGCGAGAGACAGGGATAGAAAGACAGAAGGAAGTAACAGAGAGAGGCACAGAGAAACAGAGTTTGAGGAGCGAGAGACAGAAATAGAAAGACAGAAGGAAGTAACAGAGAACAAGACGGAGGGCATTGCTGTGGGGAGGGGGAGGAGAAATACGACACGGGGCGGAGCAGGGAGAGCGGCGAGTGTGAAGCAGCAGGGGCCTTTGAAGTGAAGCTAAGCTTCACTTCAAAGGAGTGGGAGGAGTGCTGCTGGGGAACAGATGGCGATTTGATGATGTGCACGCGCATTTTAGGTCAATGCGCTTGCACATTGACCTAAAAGCGCACGGGCACAGCATCAAATCGCCAGTCTAGGTAAACCTTGTTTAAGCCCCTATAGTCTCGCTCAATGCGCATGAGCATTGAGAGGCGAGACCTAAAAATCAAGCGAGGGGGGGGGAAATAAAAGACAAAACTTGCAGCCAAACTCACTGATGCCTATGCCCAGCAGGTGAGAGGCTGTGGCATAACCTCCAGAGCTACTGATTTTGGGACATTAGGAAAACGGACTCAAGTCTCCGTGTCGGTAAAAATGTGTCTTAAAGAAAAAAATGAAACGCAGACGGGCACGTGGAGGGATCATAAAAGAAGGAAGAGAGGATGGAGCATTGGGGCTGTATGCTGTGTATGATGGCTGTATGCTGTGTATGATGGCTGTATGCTGTGTATGATGGCTGTATGCTGTGTATGATGGCTTTATGCTCTGTATGATGTCTGTATCTGGCCTGTCAGCCGTGGTGTCTGCGCTTGGTGTCTGTATTTGGTGTGTGAGCGCTGCACTTATGCTCGGGTCAGTATACCCCTTTCACGTCATGGCTTCACCTCTTGTCACGTAGTTGTGGCAAAGCCTTTGTGACGTCACTTCCTCATCTTCTCGTATTTTGGAGAAGAATTGACGTCAGTTCCCATGAGGTCAGATGTACTTTCCCGCCTTTCACTGCTGCTTTTACTGACCTGTTCTTTTCAGGTCTGGCCTAGACCCAGCTTTAGCTCTCGGGACCCCCTCGGACCGGTAACTCCCCGATACTGGCTTCAGTGTAAATAAGGCATGTTTATTTATACAGTCACACCTGAAAGTCCCTTCATTTAGGGGTATCACTGCACGACTCCCGCGTGAACCCCATTGTGGCAGCCCCCTTGGACCACCAGGAAACGTCCGAGCTGCGTCTGCAGTGCCCCTCCTCTGACTCCTCCCCTGTGGATATGCCCAAGATTACACAATGCCAGTCAGCCTGGGGCCATGAGCTGGGATTAATGTGAGAAACCGAAAGCAGCCCCCCGGCTGTGGTGACGTCATGGGAGTGCACCCCCGGCCTGGGGCGGGGGGGAGGGGCGGGGGCTAGCAAGCGCTATATTCAATCAATCAATCAATCAATCACGACATTTTTAGAGCGCACTACTCACCCGTAGGGTCTCAAGGCGCTGGGGGGGGGGGTGCCGTTACTGCTCGAACAGCCAGGTTTTGAGCTTCTTCCTGAAGGCGAGGTGGTCTTGGGTCAGGCGCAGGTCAGTCGGGAGGGAGTTCCAGGTCTTGGCGGCCAGGTGGGAGAAGGACCTTCCTCCTGTTGTCGCTCTTCGGATGCGGGGGACGGCGGCGAGGGCGAGGCTGGTTGATCTGAGGTGGCGCTTGGGAGCGTAGAAGTTGATTCGGTTGTTGAGGTAGCTCGGGCCTTGGTCGTGTAGGGCTTTGTGTGCGTGGGTGAGGAGACGGAATGTGATTCTTTTCTTGACGGGGAGCCAGTGCAGGTCTCTCAGATGTCCGGAGATGTGGCTGTTTCGTGGGAGGTCGAGGATGAGTCTGGCTGAGGCGTTCTGGACCCGCTGGAGTCTCTTCTGGAGCTTGGCGGTGGTTCCGGCGTAGAGAGCGTTGCCATAGTCCAGTCGGCTGGTGACGAGGGCCTGGGTGACGGTCTTCCTGGTCTCGGTGGGGATCCACCAGAAGATCTTCCGTAGCATGCGTAGGATGTTGAAGCATGATGAGGAGACGGCGTTGACTTGTCTGGTCATGGAGAGGGAGGAGTCCAGGATGAAGCCCAGGTTACGTGCGTGGTCAGTCGGTTTGGGTGCGGTGCCCAGGGCGGGGGGCCACCAGGAGTCGTCCCAGGCGGAGGGCGAGGAGCCGAGGATGAGGACCTCCGTCTTGTCCGAGTTCAGTTTCAGGCGGCTGGTCGTCATCCACTCGGCTACGTCTCTCATCCCTTCGTGCAGGTTGGTTCTGGCGGCGGCGGGGTTGTTGGTCAGGGAGAGGATCAGCTGGGTGTCGTCGGCGTAGGAGATTATGCTGAGGTTGTGTTTGCATGCGATGGCCGCGAGGGGGCTCATGTAGACGTTGAAGAGGGTGGGACTCAGCGAGGATCCTTGGGGGACGCCGCAGATGACTTCGGTGGCCTCTGACTTGTACGGTGGTAGGCGGACTCTCTGTGTTCTTCCGTCGAGGAAGGAGGTGATCCATTCCAGTGCCTTCTCCTGGATTCCGATGTTGCCGAGGCGCTGTATTAGGGTGCGGTGGCAGACAGTGTCGAACGCCGCGGAGAGGTCAAGGAGGATGAGGGCCGCTGTTTCTCCGTTGTCCATCAGGGTTCGGATGTCGTCGGTGGCAGCGATGAGGGCGGTCTCGGTGCTGTGGTTGGCTCGGAAGCCAGACTGTGAGGGGTCGAGGGATCCATTCGTCTCGAGGAAGGCGGCCAGCTGTTTGTTGACGGTCTTTTCGATGACTTTGGCCGGGAACGGGAGGAGCGAGATGGGACGGTAATTCTTGAGTTCGGTGGGGTCCGCTGTGGGTTTCTTGAGTAGAGCGCTGAGTTCTGCGTGCTTCCAGCTCTCCGGGAAGGTGGCGGTGTCGAAGGAGGTGTTGATAATGTCCCGCAGGTGGGGTGCGATGACCGCGTCGGCCTTGTTGAAGACGTGGTGAGGGCAGGGGTCGGTTGGAGATCCGGAGTGGATGGAGTTCATTGTGCGGATGGTGTCTTCGGTGCTGATCGGAGTCCAGGCGCGGAGAGTGGTGGTGGGTGGCGTTGCTGTGGTCGTGGCGTGCGTCGGTTGGGTGCTGAAGCTGTTGTGTATGTCCGCGATCTTGTTGTGGAAGAAGGAGGCGAGGGAGTTGCAGAGGTCTTGCGACGGGGTGATGTCGTTGTTTCTGGCGTTGGGGTTGGAGAGCTCTTTTACGATGCTGAAGAGTTCCTTGCAGTTGTGTGCGTTGTTGTCAAGCCGGTCCTTGTATGCATTTTTCTTGGTGGCGCGGATCAGTTGGTGGTGTTTCCGGGTGGCGAGCTTGAGGGTAGCCATGTTGTCCCTTGTTTGTTCCCTTCTCCACACTTTCTCGAGGGCTCGGCAGTTCTTCTTGGAGCTCTTGAGTTCGTCGGTGAACCATGGGGCTTTTCTGCTGCCGGGTCTGCTGGGCGGGGTCCTCAGAGGGGCGAGTTCGTCCGCGCAGTTGCTGATCCACTTCGTGAGGTTGTCGGCGGCCTGGCTGGGGTTCGTTGAGCCGGCGGGAGGGTGCTGGCTCAGGGAGGCGGTGAGCTGGTCGGCTGTGATCTTGTTCCAGCTTCTTCGGGCAACCTGTTGCTGGTGGTGGTGGATCGTCGTTCTTTTGAAGGTGAAGTGGACGCAGCTGTGGTCCGTCCAGTGGAGTCCTGTTGCGTGGCTGAACGCGATGTCTTTGCTGGATGAGAAGACGGCGTCGAGTGTGTGTCCGGGGAGGTGGGTGGGGGTGGTCACCAGTTGCTTGAGTCCGAGGTTAGCGAGGTTGTCGAGCAGGGTGATGGTGTTGCGGTCGCTGTTGTTCTCCAGGTGGAAGTTGAGGTCCCCCAGGAGGATGTAGTCGGCGGAGGGGAGGGCATGCGGGCTGATGAAGTCGGCGATGTCCTCGCTGAATCGTGTGCGTGGTCCCGGGGGTCGGTAGATCAGGGTGCCTCTGAGGGTGGTCCTCGGGTCGGTGTGGATCTGGAAGTGCAGGTGTTCGGCGGTGGTTAGGGTGTCGTCGGTGTTGGTCGTGATGCGGATGGTGTTTCTGTGGATGATGGCGATGCCTCCTCCCGTCTGGTTGGCGGTGCGGTCCCTCCGTGTGATCTTGTAGCCTTCTGGGATGGCGATGGCGATGTCGGGCGCTGAGGAGGCGTTCATCCAGGTCTCTGTGAGGAAGGCGACGTCAGGGGCTGTGGTGTCGAGGAGGTTCCAGAGTTCGATGGCGTGTCTGTGGATGGAGCGGGTGTTGAGCAGGATGCACTTGAGGTGGTTGTTGCTGGTGTTCGGCTTGGCGGGTGCTGGTGCAGGGTCGCTCCGGATGCAGGTGAACTTGCAGGCGTGGCAGCTGAAGGGTCCGTGGGTGTGCTTCGGGGCGGCTCGGTGGCATCCTGGGGTGCGGCCGGTGTTGAGTGCCAAGAGAGCTGCGGCGTTGTAGGTTCGTCGGGGAGGCTTCCGTCGGTGGGGGCCAGGGGTCCTGGCACTGGGCGCGGTCCAGGCGCGGACGGGCTTACCTTTGGCGCGCCTTTCGGCGCACAATCGGCGCGCCCGCTGCGCGTCAACGCTGCGCGTTCACACGGTCACCATATAAGGCCAAGTGCGCGGGTGGGTGGAGCAGCTGGGAGGCGGGAGCGGGGAGGGTACAGAAGAGAAAAAGGGGCGGGGTAATCGGCGGTGGCGGGAAGCGGGGAGGGAGAGCGGAGGGCGGCGAGGTAGGCGGGCACACAGGAAGGAAAACGCTAACACGGGCACAAAATTACAGGAAAACAGGCACAAATGGAGAGAAAAACAAAACAAAAATAACAACAGTTAAGGCAGGCGAGCACGGACCACGCCGCTCGGAGGAGGGGGGCGTGGTCAGCGGAAGCGAGGCAGGCAGCGAGGCAGTGGCAAGGCAATGGGGCACACGCAGCAGCTGGTGGCCGTGCGGCGCGGGGGTGTCCCACAAGTGGGTCACACTCACCTGCGTCGCACGGTCGCCATATAAGGCCAAGTGCGCGGGTGGGCGGAGCAGCTGGGAGGCGGGAGCGGGGAGGGTACAGAAGAGAAAAAGGGGCGGGGTAATCGGCGGTGGCGGGAAGCGGGGAGGGAGAGCGGAGGGCGGCGAGGTAGGCGGGCACACAGGAAGGAAAACGCTAACACGGGCACAAAATTACAGGAAAACAGGCACAAATGGAGAGAAAAACAAAACAAAAATAACAACAGTTAAGGCAGGCGAGCACGGACCACGCCGCTCGGAGGAGGGGGGCGTGGTCAGCGGAAGCGAGGCAGGCAGCGAGGCAGTGGCAAGGCAATGGGGCACACGCAGCAGCTGGTGGCCGTGCGGCGCGGGGGTGTCCCACAAGTGCAATATTAATATTAATGCAAACCTTTTTCCCTCTTCTATCCCTCCGCTACCCTTCTCAATCCAAATAACTGACTAATATCCACCACTCAAGTTACTTTCATATTTCACTATATAACAGTTGATAAACACTTGATACTCTGAGAACCTTACGGACGATTCCAGTGTGACGAAGCATTGGAAATACCTACCTTGTTTTCTACTTACCTGCCTTGAAAAAGTCAAGATCGACGAAACACGTGTTGGCTGAATTCTTTCTGGTGGCTGAGTTTGTTTCCGAAATAAACCAAATTCAAATAAAAAGAGGACTGTGTTTATTGGGGAAACGGATCCATATCTGGACTTACCGATGTCATTTGAGTGAAAAGAAAAAAGTTCCTTTTCAGTAACTGAAATGCATTACTCAGTAGGCGTCATTCTACACATGGCTTTACTCAGTGGGCATCAATCCATACAAGGCATTTCTCAGTAGGCGTAACTCTACACATGGCATTACTCAGTGGGCATCATTCCAAGGCTCGGGGTTCCCCTATGCCTAACATGCTGCTTCGACTCTTACGCCTGCTTTAAGCAGGCGCAGGGTTTTGACGCAGCATGGCCGTAAAAGTGACTGAGTGAAATCCTTTAGATTTCACTCAGCCACTTTTAGGAGGCGTTCCAGCGCCGGAACGCCGCCCCTTGTGCCGGAACGCCCACATGTGCTCAGGGCTTTACAACGTGACGCATCTCCCTAGATGCGTCACTTTGTAAATACCCCGCAGCATGGCGCTGGCTTTGCGCCGCCGCTGTGTCACAAAAGTGAAGCAACGGCGGCGCAAATGTGGCGTACGGGGCTTGTACATCTGCCCCTTCATGTCTAGCCTCTTTACGAAAAGGAGACCAAGAAATATGGAAGGGACAGGATAGCGAATAGTTAACCTTGAAACACCTTAAGTAATAACAATGGATACCTAGTTACATCGGGTGATCGATGCCATAATTAATTTATGCTTAATTGTGTGCATTGTTTGGCTGCCCCAGTTTTTATCTTATCTGTGTTTTCGTGTGTGCTTTCTTCTTTGCCAGTGTGCTCGAATCCTTGGCTGCATGCCTCTCTATAGATGTGTGTACTCTGTTCCTTTCACGTCTGTCTGCAGGTGTGACTGTCCTGCTGTCTAGCTTCTGATTGGTTGTGTGAGTGTGTGGCTCACACGGGTGGCCTCCGGTCTGTGTGCCACCGGGTGCCCATGTTTAGAGTCACCCCTCTGATTCTTTTCTACTTAGTCTGCTCTGAGTATGACGTCATGACTTCAGCTTCAATGTGTACATGATTTATCACTTTTACTGACAGGTAGAAGCTGCTGGTGCCTGAGACGACTGTTTATCGATGCATTTTCCTTCCACCGCTTCCTGCTGGTGCGTCCGGGCTGGCGTGGGCACTGGCGCCCCTGGTGCGTGCCACTTTCATTGGCGCGCTCTTGTTACTCTCCCCGCCCCAGCCCTCCCGTCAAAGAGAGGTGCCAGAAACCCGTTGTCATGAAATGGTGAGGCTGCTGCGGGTTTGCTTCTGGCGGCGGCTAAATCCAAAGGCACAGAACACATGTGTCAGGAGCAGGCCAGATGTGCCACCTTCATCTGTTCAAACTCTCCTAAGATCTGCGCGTCCTCTGAAGAACAGATGCAGCTTAAACCCTTTAATGTTATGTTATGTTATGTTATGTTATTAAAATTTCTAGAGCGCACAGCTGCCCCAGCAAAGGGGCGTCCTGGCGCTTTGACAGATGCTATAACATAACACACTAAAAAGATTAGCCAGAAACTGGAAAGAGGAAAGTTTTAATGGCCTGCCTGAAGGCGAACATATCCTCAAGAGCTCGAATGTGAACTGGTAGCGAGTTCCATAGGCCAGCCGCTAGAACCCTAAAAGAACGGCCACCCATCCTGCTCAACCTGAAGCGTGGACAGACAGCCAGATGAAGACCCTCCGATCTTAAAGATCTCGACGGCACATAGGGCGTAAGTAGAGTAACAAGTGCCGGTGGCGAAGAAGTTTTCAAAATTTTGAAGGCCAGACACAGCGCCTTGAACATGATTCGCTGTCTGACCGGGAGCCAATGCAAGGCCGTGATGGTACCCGACACTGAACAGTGTCTGGGAAGGCCCACAATGGCTCGTGCCGCGGCGTTTTGTACTCTTTGGAGCCTAGAGGCCTCCGCTTGATTCACCCCTAACAACAGTGAGCTACCGTAGTCCAGCCTAGATAGTATTGAGGCCTGAACTACAAGCTGTCTGGTAGGGGGATCAAAGTACTTCAAGACTGGCCTAATACCACGCAGTATTCCGTAACATGTGGCAGCCACCTTCATGGTGTGGTCCTTGAAGGAGAGCGCAGAGTCCACCCAGACTCCTAGATTTCTCACTCCAGCCACTGGAATAGGTGTGACACCAAGCTCTGACGGCCACCACTGATTACCCCATAGCTCAGCGTGCTTCCCAAGAACCAATACCTCCGTTTTGGTGGCATTCAACTGGAGGCAGTTGGTGCGAAGCCAGCTGGCTACTGCCAAGAGACCCGCACGGAATCTCGGAGCTGCTACCTCGGGGTCTCCGCTAAGTGTCACCGCTAGCTGTGTGTCGTCCGCATATGAGGCCATCGTAAGACCCCACTGTTTGACGACACCAGCCAACGGTTTCACATAGAGGTTGAATATAGTCGGGCTCAATGAAGATCCCTGTGGAACCCCCGTCTTCAGGGGGTAAGTGGTGGATTGGCCAGGTGGTATAGCCACTTTAAAAGTACGATCAGCCAGAAAGGACCGAAACCATTGGAGAGCGACATCCGTCATTCCCGCCTCCTGTAAGCGCTGGATAAGTATTTGGTGGGACACAGTGTCGAAAGCAGCGCTTAAATCTAATAATATAAGCGCTGCAGTATGACCTAAGTCAAGTACCTGGCGAAGATGTTCCAAGATGTAAAGTAGTGCCGTCTCGGTACTGTGTCCTGACCGAAATCCATTCTGGCTGGGGTCCAAGATCTGGTTGCAAGCCAGATGCTCGGACAGAACCGAGTTGACATGCGCTTCTGTTACCTTGGCAATCCACGGCAACAGGGAGATAGGTCGGTAATTTTCTGGCAGTCGGGGGTCAGAATTTGCTTTTTTTAATATGGGGGTAACCACTTAATTAGAAAGAAAAACAGAAAACAAACTCTATGTTCCAGATTACAGGCCTTCCTCTGCCTCATTCACTCAACCCAAGATATTGGGGCCTTTTCCATGGGCACCAGATACCTTACTGGAGGACGCTTTCATTTTTGGTAGGCACAGTGAGGTTCAGTGATTGGCCCAGAATCACAGGATGCCGAGCCAACGCCGAGACTCGAGCCTGGTTCCCCAGCTCCGTAGTCGGCAACTCTGGCCGTTACGCCTCATGCTTGTCATAAGTACACAAACATTCCAAGAACAGGAACACAGCTTCCATCAAGTAACCCTTCAACCGATGGAGGAACACGAGATACGCATCTCCCCCAGCCAGTGGGGGCTGTAAACTTGACCCCAGTGCCAGTAAGGCCCAGGGGAGGGCAGAGTCGAGGCATTCATTGCTCCAGACAGATGTGCTGTGAACCGCCTCGGGGCACTCGCCACTGTCCGGGTTCAAGGCTGGGTGTTGTTTCCTGCTGTTAACAGTACCACTTCCTTTCCCCAACTTCCCTTTCCCTCAAACCCCCCCACTCTGCCAGATGCCCGTTCCCTCTCAGCCTCCTCTCCTACCTGACATGCCCTCCACAACCACCTCACCTCTTCTCCTCCCAAACGTCCTTCATTCCCATGACTCCACACAGTCCTCCCCTCTCCTTCTTCCCTACGGCTGTGTTCCGCACCCTTCTCCCCCTAAAGTTATCCCTAATTCCTCTCCTTCTTGCAACACCAACAAAGGCAACTCTCCCTTAACCTCCGTTTCATTAACTTCCGCTCTCAACCTCCACCTTTCCCCACTTTTGAACCTTACACCCCAACTCACCTCCTATCCCCCACCTCTCCCTGCCTTCCACCACCAATTCCACCCCCACCTGTTTCCATCGATCCACCCAACCTTCCGTGCTCTGCATTACTCTCGCTGGAAAATATGCTAGGTTCCCTTATCACCTCCATCTCCCAGCTTACAGCTGCAATTTCACTTCTAAGCTCTAAGATTTCCACCTTTCCGTGCACCCCCGCTCCCTCCCAACTTCCCACGAGATGCACCTCGCCCCCCTCACCTCAATTTAGCAAAGCTCAATCAGTCGTCTGCAAACTTTGTTAACTCGCACAAGCCTTTAAACGCCGCCCTTCCTCAACCTGCATACCCTAGCAACCCTACTATCTACACTATTCCAACCATCTCCTCTGTCAGAATCAAGCGTCCACCTAAAACCTCCCGAGCACCCCCACATAAGCACAACATCCCGATCACCCTTCAGAGCCTAAGTGCCCCTGCAACCAAAACAGTCCTGACAGAGTTGCGCTGTCTGCTCCACAACTGCAGATCTGCAGTAAAACACAAACTTGAAATCTCAGATACCATCACCTACCACAATATTGACATGCTCTTCCTCACTGAGGCCTGGTTCAAAGATACCTCGCATTCTACGTTTGATCTCCTATTACCTACAGGCTATTCTGTACTTAGGAATGACAGAACTGTCAACACGGGCGGAGGTGTTGCAGTCATCTTTAGAAACTCCCTTCAACTCAAGGCCTCTCCTATCAGCTCCTTCCATACCTTTGAATGCCTTTCTTTTGAGCTACAAGTACACCACCATTCACCCCTTAGATTCCATGTCATTTACCGCCCGCCTCGTAGTGGCCCTTCGTTTTTGGAGGAACTCACTGACTTCATCAGTGACCAATACTCGCAAAGTGACAATCAGACCTTCGTGGGTGACTTCAATCTCCACTGGGGCTCACCGCAAGACTCCTCCGCAAACTCCCTGGCCACCTTCCTCTCTGTTAACAATCTCATCCAACACTGCACAGAATCAACACACTCTAAGGGCTCAATCCTGGACCTTGTTATTTCTAAAGCAGGCATGCTTTCCATCACTACCCCTATTTATGTAGACTGGTCTGACCACCTCCTCATCCCATTCTCTTTTCAACTTTCACACGCTATAACACTTGGCCAACCCAAGAGGGCTATCTCCTGGTTCCGTGATGTTAAAAATATTGATGTCGGTCCCCTCTGTGAATCAGCTTTGTTATCACTTCCAAAGCTAGACCCGAACCTAGATGTTGACGATCTCACCTCCCAATGCCTCACAGTTCTTGCAGATGAAATTAACAACGTCGCTCCACGCAAAAGCAAAAGGTTAAGGCCCACCCCCTCAGCACCTTGGTTCAACAAATTCCTCTATGAAGAAAGGAAGCAGCTAAGATTCCTGGAGAAACAATGGAGGCAAGTGCCCTCCACTGATAACTTGTCCACGCTTCGCTCCGCAAGATCCAAGTACCACAAGCACATCTTCCTTGAGAAAGCGGCAAATTTCAAAACCCTCCTTGACTCAGCCAAAAATAGACCCAAAAACTATTTGATCTCATCAAGAGTCCTGACTGCTCTCCCCCTTCCTCCAAGCTGGAGGATTCTGCAAAGAGAGCAGCGGATTTCGCTATATTCTTCGACGAAAAAGTGAAATCACTGGTGGATCAGGTCGCTCATCCTACCTCTCCAGAGGAGTGCAAATCCTTAGCCATTTGGCAAAACTTTGATCCCATATCTGAAGATGCCCTTCTCAAGTGCATCCGCGAAACAAAGCCCCCCAATCATCATCTGGACCCCAGTGCCATTGCCATTGACTTTTATACCCTTTCCCTCTCCTACTGGACCACTCTGGTCAACCTCTCCCTCTATCAAGGTTCCCTTCCCGTCTCCTTCAAAACTGGGCAGGTCACCCCGCTTCTTAAAAAACCAACTGCTGATGCGTCTGACCTCAACAACGTCCGCCCCATCACTAACCTACCCTTTCTTGCGAAAATTACAGAAAGATGTGTAGCAAAACAACTCTCTTGTCATATCAAGGACAATGATCTTCTTGACAATTTCCAGTCTGGCTTCATTCAAAACTGCAGCACTGAAACAGCCCTACTGCAAGTGGTTGATGACGCGCTGAGGATCCTCGACTCGGGGGGTCTTGTCTTCTAATTCTCCTTGACCTTTCTGCAACCTTTGACACTGTCAATCACAACACCTTTCTCAACATTCTCAAACAGAGAATGGGCATGGAGGGCACTGTGCTTAAATGGTTTGCCTCCTTCCTCTCTGATAGATCACAAATGATTAAAATAGCGAACAGCCTTTCATCTCCTGTGGCGGTAGGTCAAGGTGTTCCTAAGGGCTCTATACTTGCACCCACATTGTTCAACCTCTATTTAGAACCACTAGGAAATCTCCTAAGTAAATCCGGGATCCACTATCATCTCTATGCTGACGACACTCAAATCTACCTCAAGGTTGCCTCCACTCACGATCTCTCTATCCTAAGCTCTACTCTCGACTCCATTCATAACTGGATGTTTACTCATCAACTCATTCTGAATCCCTCCAAAACCGAGTTCCTCCTCTTCTCTTCTTCAATCTCTCCTCCCCTGGTGCAATAATGGATTGATCAGTTGAATCTACTGAACACTAAACCCATCATTGCCGACAGTGCAAAATCCCTGGGTGTCATTCTCGACAAAAAAATCAATCTAACCCCCCACATCAATTCCATTGCAAAGTCTGCTCGATACCATCTGCGCCTTCTTTGGGGGATCCGTCGCTTCTTCCCGGAGCAGGACCTTATAACCCTGGTGCAATCGCTGGTCCTCTCCAGACTTGACTACTGCAATTCTCTTCTTACTGGCCTCCCCAAATCCCACCTGTCCCCCCTTAAATCTGTTCTCCATTCAGCAGCTCGTTTCATTTATGGGGCCAAAAGAAGCGACCACATCACATCGATGTTATCCACCCTCCGCTGGCTTCCAATCGAGGCTAGAGCTATCTACAAGACTGCTTGTATCACCCACAAAGCCTTGCACTCCTCCTCTCCTCGCTACCTGGCGAATAAACTGAAACTCTCTGGAGGCTCTAGACCATCAGGTAATGCGGAAAATCTTCTGCTTGAACCTCCCACTTTCAAGAAGGAAAGAACGATGGCACAATCCTTTTCAGGCAACGCGGTGAGAATCTGGAACTCTCTTCCGCCGCAGCTTCGGACCACCACCTCCTGCCAGGCCTTCAAAACTAACCTCAAAGTTCTCCTCCTTCAAAGACACTTCCAAATGTAATCCATGCCCTCTCTATTATCTGAAGGAAGCCCTTCCATTATAGAAAAATCTACTGTACATGACTATGGAAGTGTCTTCCCAGTGTGTTCTTGTGGTTTGAGTGTCTGCCATTTATTGCGGTATTATCTTTCTACCTGTGTTTGGTACTCGTGTGTAACATGCACCTGTCACTTTCTCTTGTAACACACTGTTTTCTACCTCTTACATTTGTTTATTTTCGATACCTGCACAAGTGCCACCATGGCCTACGTAACGTTTGTTCTTGTGCTTGAGGGCCCTCCATATATTGCAGTATTATACCTCTGTTTACTTTGTACGCTTTTGTAACCTGCACACGTCACTTTTTCCTCCTGTAATGCACCGTTTGCTATCTCTTGTATTTTGTTGGCTCACGATTGTCACTTTTGTAATGCACCGTTTGCTACCTCTTGTATTTTGTTGGTTCACGATTGTCACTTTTGTAATGCACCGTTTGCTACCTCTTGTATTTTGTTGGCCCACGATTGTCATTTTTGCTTCATTCAATGTAACGTTTGCTTTTGTTTTTTGTTCACTTGTAATGTGTTCGTGTATCAGTTCTGTTCCTATTGTGAAGCGCTCTGACACCTTCGGGTAAAGTCTGCGCTATATAAAAACGCACAAATAAATAAATAAATTAATGTCCATTGTGATCGCAAGAGTGAAACAATTAGCCAACTCTGCCTGCTATGAACAGGGGAGGGGTCCCTCCAGAAAACAGAATAGAGCCACGGGGTGCCCTGGCCACAGTGGTGAGTGGGACTTCCCCGTGGCTACTGCAGTGTGGGGCGGTTTACACCTGCAGAGAAGTGACACTTCCTCTCTGGGGTACAGTGGGAAACCCCAAGGCTGCCTTAGGACGTATTCCCTCCAAACTTGTTTAGAAAAAGGTTCTCACTCCACAACCCAAACCTCCTGCAGAGGGCGCTTCTTGCTTTTCATTGGTTGTAACATGGATCTGGTATAACACGCTACTGATGCCGTGACGTCAGTCCTGAAGAGGCTGATCTGGGTGATCGATCGAGTGGCTATGAACAGCGACCCCTGCTTTCTTTTTAAGGAGATGTTTCCGATGAAAGGCATCCAAAATGCTGCTGCTGGGCGGGGGTGTTACTGTTACGACTCTATACCATAAGCCAGTAGCAATCGGAAAGGGACTGCTGTTGCCATGATAAAACAAGCATTGAAAATGCAATAAGGAGAGGATATAGCCTTATGGCTAAAGCTGCCGACGTTGGAGCTGGGGAACTGGGTTTGAGCCTCGGCGGCGGCATCCCGTGATTCTGGTTAAATCATTGAGTCTACCCGTGCCTGCCAAAAACAAGATGGCATCTAAAAGTGAAAGCGCGCATAGCGCCCTGCAAATACAAAACAAGCTGTGGCCAGGGCATTAAGTGGGCCGGGTCTGATCGGTGCTGAGCACCGGCAGTTTTTAGGTCTCGCTGAGCCAATGCGCTTGCGCATTGCTGACAAGATTATAGTAAGGGGAAAAGAAAAGTCTACCAAAGACTATTGGAATGCGGTTTATGGCCAGTTCATGTGAGGCATTCAAGCACGAAGCGGGCATCTGGCATCGACTTGAAAGCAGCAGACTGCTTTCGCCAGCGCGCGCTCGGCCTCACTTCCTGCTCCCCCTCTTACTTGCATTATCGCTCACACCCCATATGCTCGTTCCCTCCCACCCTTGATCTATGTGCGTGCACGCCATCGCCAGCCACATAACACACCACCATTTGTCTGTGCCTCGGCATCAGACTGCAAAGGCTGCCGCTCCCCCGCCCCCCGCGTGCACATTGCGTACCACCATTTTTCTGTGCCTCGGCATCAGACTTCAAAGGCTGCTGTTCCCCCCCCCCGCCACAGCAATGCTGAGAGCTTGTGTGGCGTGGTACCAATAAGGGGCTTGAGACCAGTTCTGGGAAGATAGGATTTTATTTTAGTTAGCGTCTTTTTGTAACGGCTGGTAAGTCTGTCCCTCGGGTATCCGGAGGGATTCGTGTTGAATTTAAGGTCCACTCGGGTTCTTCGGGTACTTGGTGAAGCAATCTTCTCCCTGTCGAGGAGCTCAGGCTCTGGATGATCGTCAGGGTTCTCCCTCGGGTGGTTCACTGTAAGCAAAGAGAAAGAGACAGCCTGTCAGGGACTTGGTTCAATGTCTGCTATCCCAAAGGGAACCGGGGTAGTGAGGGGGACACCAGTGAAACTGTGCTTCACAAAGCAGGTCACAGTGTAATGCTAGAAAGTGGAGGAGTACATGAAGGGTTATTTACACTAAGGAGGAGGAAGGGATTGTAAGCATAAATATCTCGGTGACGGTCGGCAAAATAATGCAGTATTACTGAGCCGAGGATCCCCGTCTCCCGACCCACCCCGCAAACCGCTGCCGTACCTGCTGCAGCCACTCTCCTCCCTCGGGAGTGTGGCACGGCGCTGCGCGGAAACGTTGGCCTCCTGGCTTTCTTTCCTCATCCTCTCGTCTCACCTCCACTGGTGAATCTCCGTCCGCTCCTTCGGTTCTCCACACACCGTCTTCTTCCTCCACCGTGGTGTCGTCACCCGCCAAACACGGGATTTCCTGACTTTTACCCAATCCTGGGCTTATGACGTCATCGAGGGCGGGGCGTCGTCCTCCGTGAATCTCCAATTAAAGGTGCAGTCCTCCTGTTCCACGTTCGTGTCCGGCCATGGGCTGATTTCTTCGCGGTTCCACTCGCTCTGGTAATGATGCAAAGAGGGAGGGGAATCAAGGTTAGCCTTCCACCAGTCCGAACAGGGGGAATCCCCGTCTACTTGACCGGGCTCATTGTTGCAGCTTGTTAATAGCAATGGTGGCCGCATGTGATATTTACAAAATGCACAGCTCGCCCTACTTGCACCTTTTCATCGATATAGCATTTTTTGGGGGCGGCACATGTGAACAATAGCAGCCGCGTGCTTTTTTTTGTCAGAGTAGCAGCCACTGGTGGCCGTTCACCTTTATTTACAAATGCGCTCCTCCCCCCACTCCAGCGCTTCATTTTCTTTTTATTAGCAATGGTGGCCTTGCGTCTTCCATGAACTTCTCCCTCCCGCTTTGGCTTTCAACCAGCATTTGCATAATGTAGTGTTGCTGCCAGTGGGGTGTACCACTGCAGCACACGCCCCCTCCCCACTGTTGTGCTGGCAAAAACCCCTATAGCGTAGACGGACCTGGTTTGGTCCAAACGTCAGTGTGGACACGCAAGGCTGCCAATAAAAGGCCCAGGGGAGCTGGGCGTGGTTAGGTTACGCACTGCCACTACTGTTACTCCACGTGTCCTGTGTCTCCTTGCAAGGGCCCACACCAGGACACCACACTGGCGACGAGGTGGTCAGCAATCCACCCAGTGGCACACGCCACTTCACCCACGAGCCCCCGGCGTGCCCCGCCGCGGAGCATTGTGCAGGCCTGCACCGAGCGCCCCGCCCGTCAACCAGCGATCTACTTACGGCGGCCTGCCGACGCCGTGGAGCCGCTCCGCGTGCTGCCCGCTCTGCTGCTGCTCTGCTGACGGGGCCACCACCAGCCAGGTACCCCGCTGCTTCTCGCTGCCCTCAGCCCCTCTCTGCACCGTGTTGCACGGCCCGCTGGCGCTTGCCGGCTCTGGACATTTCCCGCGCATGCGCGGTGTGTTCTCGCACCGCGCTCCTGCTGCCCGGCGCGGCGGCCCTACCTTTCCTCACGCATCCCGCGTGAACACGGACTTGCCGTTCCTCACGCATCTCGCGGAACGGGCTTCCCAGATCCTTCTGTTCAGCGGAATCCGGTTTTGGGCGCCCAAAAGTCTACCTGGTGCCTCCTACAACCAGCCTGCACGACATCCACCAGTATCTCAGGCGTCATGGCCACCGTACCACATCTGGAGCCTTTCGCTGTCACAGGGAGCCCCCCCTCTCAGGCTGCCCGCTGGAAATCATGGGTTGAGCGGCTCGAGAACTATTTCGTCGCGGCGAACATCGCTGTGGGACGTCAACGGGCCATGCTGCTCCACCTAGGGGGTGAGGCTATCCACGACATATCAAAGGACATTAATGAAGGTGCCCCACCACACACATACGCAACCATGCGTGACGCCATTACGAGATACTTTGAGCCATTTACTAGTGCGGACTACGAACCGTTCCTGCTACGCCAAGCGCGCCAACTCTCGGATGAGTGCGTCGACGTTTTCTATGCTCGGCTCAAGAAATTAGCGAGCACGTGCACCCTCCCGGATGCCGCGGATGAAATTCGCGCGCAATTTATTCAAGGGTGCTCCTCCCTGAAGCTGCGAGAGAGGATACTGGAAACGGACGCAATGCCCATGCGCGACATCCTTGCTATGGGACGATCCAAAGAACTCTCCAAAGCACGTGCCGCGCACATGGAACCTTCCCCCTCAGTGACGATCAAGGCGGAGCCCGTGTGTGCCATCAGGTCACGTCCTGCAGACGGCAGGGTGAAAACCCCCAGGAGAGAGCGACCGAAACCGAGCAAATCCAACCACGACCAAGGTTGCATGTGGTGCGGAGGTGTGACCCCCCACAACGGCACCTGCCCGGCCCATGGGAAAATATGCAGCGCATGCGGAAAAGCTAATCACTTTGCAAGTGTATGTTTGTCATCCCAACGGAAGAAGCCAAGTGCCCCACCCAGAAGAGTGCGACAAGTGGCGCCACAGCCGAACACGTCAAACAGCAGTGACATGGAAGACGACGAGGAAGACGCCAAGACAGTCCACGTGGTGCGCATGCTCAACGCCTTAGCTGCCGCATCGTCCACCGAACCAATGTGCACTGTCCAAGCACATGACCAGTCTGTCAGGGCCGTCATCGACACCGGCGCCACAATAAACCTCATGGCTGCCAGCGTGTACCAAGGCCTCGAAAACGCCCCCATGCTTCACCCCACCGGGGTGCAAGTATTTGCCTACGGGACTCGGCGCCCGTTGCGCCTGTGCGGAGTATTCCAAACCACGGTGGCCCATGACTCGATCCAGCTACAGACAAAAATCTACGTCTCCCAGGAAGGGTCAGGTTTCCTTCTTGGCTGCAAGACAGCACGAGAGCTCGGCCTCATACACTTCGCCTTAACAGTACAAGCCCAAGGCGTAGACCAGCTGGTTACCGAACACTCTTCACTGTTTGAGGGCATCGGATGCCTACGGGGCCCCCCCGTGAGACTTCACATTGATCAGTCGGTTACCCCAGTAGCCCTCCGCCACAGACGGATCGCTTTTCACCTCCGGCCAAAGGTCGAAGCCGAGCTGAGAATGCTTGAACAGGCCGGCATCATCGAACGAGTAACTGGACCCACGCCGTGGGTATCCCCTATCGTCGTAGCCAAGAAGCCGAAGCAACCTGAGGCCGTGAGGATATGCGTGGATATGCGCATCCCCAACCTAGCGATCAAGAGGGAGCGTCACCTGACACCGACCATCGACGACATCATCGGGGAGCTAGCAGGATCAAAATGGTTCTCCAAGATGGACCTGCGGTCGGGGTACCATCAGATCCCTCTCCACCCGGACTCACGCCCGATAACGACTTTCTCCACCCACGCTGGCCTGTGGAGATATAAGAGGTTGAACTTCGGGATCTCAAGCGCCGCAGAGGTGTTTCAGAACATAATTCACAACGTTCTCCACGGCCTGGACGGTGTGCTCAATGTGAGCGACGACATCCTTGTGCATGCCCCGACGCTGGATGAACACGTTACACGCCTCCAAGCAGTGTTTGATCGGCTTAAAGAGAAAGGACTGACCCTCCACAAAGACAAATGCGAGTTCCTACGCAAGGACATCAGCTTTTTCGGTTACAAGTTCTCCGACCAAGGAGTTTGCCCCGATCCAGACAAAGTCACGGATATTCACGACGCACCAGCCCCCACTTCCGTAACAGCCGTCCGCAGTTTCCTAGGCATGGTGACGTACTGCGGACGTTTCATCAAGGATCTGTCAGACCTAACAGGTCCACTCCGAGATCTGACAAAGTCGACTGCCACGTGGAAGTGGGGTCCAGACCAGCAAGAGTCGTTCGTGAAAACCAAAGCGGCCCTGTCGGCTGACACGACGCTAGCATACTTCGACCCGCAATACGAATCGCAACTGCTTGTGGATGCCAGTCCCACCGGGAGCCATACTATCGCAACGTCAAGCATGCGGAGAGTGGGCACCTGTAGCATACGCCAGCCGCACGCTGACCCTGACCGAACAACGGTATTCGCAAATCGAACGGGAAGCGATTGCCATACTATGGGGGTGCCGCCATTTCCACGTCTACCTCCATCCAAGCCATACAATCCGGTGACTGGAAAGCGCTACAAAGCCCGGCATCGTTTCGCACTCCGGACGCCCAAGCGGTCCTAAAGGCCCTGCATCAGGTCAAACATGAACTCTCAGGCGAAGGATGTCTACTGAGAGGCCCGCGCCTGGTGCTGCCCAGCAGCCTCGCCCAGCAAGCGGCTTTGTTAGCCCACGGGTCACACCAAGGAATCGTCAAATCCAAAAACAGGCTCCGAAGTAAATTATGGTTCCCTGGACTCGACAAAGCCGTTGAAGACATAGTTCATAGCTGCCCAGTGTGCCTGGCAACGAGTTTGCCAAACCCTCCAGCACCGATCATCACTGAAGAAGGACCGACGTCCCCGTGGACTCAAGTGAGCGCGGACTTTGGCAGCCTCCCGGGAGGCAGGTACATGCTAGTCGTTGTGGACGACTACTCCCGCTACCCTGAGGTAGAAATTGTAACTTCTACGTTTGCACTAGAAGTAATACCAAAATTAGAAAAAATCATCGCCACCCACGGGATTATGAAGGAAGTCCGCACAGACAATGGACCCCCATTCAACGGCAGTGAATTCACGGACTACCTGCAGAGCCATGGCGTCAAACACAAACGAATAACACCAAGATGGCCATAAGCCAATGGGGAAGTCGAACGGCTGATGAGAACTCTGAATAAAACAATCCAGATTGCAGTTGCTGACGGTCACTGTCTGGAGATGGCTATCTACCGGTTCCTCCGCGAATATCGCCAGACTCCACACTGCACCACTGGCGTTGACCCGAACAGACTCTCTTTCAACCGAGCTGTTGCTGACACCATTCCACACCACCCCACGTGGGAGTTAGCCCCAAATCCCAGTAACCGATCCATGGAACACCGCACGAAAAACAACCAGGAAGCGTCCCGAAGACGGAGGGCTGCAGACAGCCCCATTCAAATCGGAGACGCAGTTCTTGTGAGAGACCGCCATCCCGGCGGAAAGTTCTGTTTGCCGTTTGAACTAGATCCATGGAAAGTAACCGAGGTGAATGGAACCATGGTCACTGCAATCAGGAATGGAGAAGTGGTCACAAGGAACGTGTCATTCTTTAAACAAGTGCCAGAAAGAAGAGAAAACCCAGAACAGAACGACAGAGACGTCAGCCCAGAGAGATCCACTGATGGGCCCAGGGCCACAGAGTCCGAGGAAGCCGGAGAGACCCCCACAGCGACGGGAGGAGATCGCAGCCAAGCAAGATACAGCCTACGCCCATGCCCCAAGCCTTCCCAAAGATACCGAGACTTTGTGGCCCAGTGCTGGCGATGAGAATCTCCTGATGGCTGACCCCGCCGAGAATACAAGTAAGAATGTTCCATGTTATATCCAGTTTGTCACGTTTGTTAGAATAACTCAGAGACTGCCTCAGAGACTATTCCAGTTGGACTTTATTAACTCTTGCCGATCCAGACTGTCCCAGCACCTCCGCTGTCCACCAGATTCTGTTTGTATCCCACTGTGTTTCTCTTTTGTCCTACCCTTAGGTAAAGGAGGAATGTAGTGTTGCTGCCAGTGGGGTGTACCACTGCAGCACACGCCCCCTCCCCACTGTTGTGCTGGCAAAAACCCCTATAGCGTAGACGGACCTGGTTTGGTCCAAACGTCAGCGTGGACACGCAAGGCTGCCAATAAAAGGCCCAGGGGAGCTGGGCGTGGTTAGGTTACGCACTGCCACTACTGTTACTCCACGTGTCCTGTGTCTCCTTGCAAGGGCCCACACCAGGACACCACACATGTCTTTGCTTACTTTCATCAGAGCGGTATAAGGGTGCCTGTTCCGTGCTCTTTCCCCTCCCATTTGAGCGACATTTGCACTTCTTTGTTTTTAATGCTCCACAACGTGATCACCCGATCCTGGATGGTTTACAGGCATTCCCTACATCGTGCGTAATTGTGTATCACGATAATGGATCCGTACTCCGGGAATGATTAATATTTCTTTTTTTTCACGCTATGCATTTATAAGCTCTGTGAATAACGCTTGCCTTTATTTACAAAATACGCGCCTCACCCTCCATTGCATAATTTTTATTAGCAATAATGGCCTTGCATCTTCCGTGCAATTCCCCCTTCCGCTATGGCTTTCCACCAGCATTTGTTTGTTTACTTTCATCAAAGCGGTACAAGGGCATCTGTTCAGTGCATTTCCCTCTCCCGCTTCGGCTTTAAGCTGCATTTGTATTTTTAATGCCCCACGTTTGTTCACCCGATCCTGGGTGGTTTACACGCGTTCCCTACATAACGTGTAATTGTGTGTCCCGAGCATGGGTCCATACTCTGGGGGTGAATCCTACTCCTTCTTTTTTTTTTACACATATTGCTTTAAATTTCTACATGCATACAATATTCAGGTAAGTCACCCATATATGCTCTTCCGATTGTCTTATGTTATCACACCACTGCAACAAAAAAAAAATACTGCACAATGCAATGGGTCTCGAATTTCTAAAAGTTTGAGCTATTGGCGTTGCAAATAATAACACAAAGCTAATAGCTCAAACTTTCAGTAATGCTAGACCTATTGCACTGCAAATGCTCGTTTTTTTGTTGGCCTGCCTCTGCTCTTAAGTGTTCTGTTTACTTCCTGCAAGGGGGTTTGCCCTTCAGTGCCATGATGTGTGTTTCACTTTTGCTGCTACTTAATCCCCCAGCCACTCCCACCTCACAACAGTTTTTTTTATTTTTTGGCAGTATTATATAGCGTGAACTCAACCCTGAAGGTATCAGGGCGCTGAACATTACCACCAGTTGCATTACAGATGGGAGACTGAAACCTGGTTGCCCAGCTTCAAGGTCAGCCTCAATGGCCCTTAACCCACATTCAACCAATGCTCCATCGTCTCTTCCTTCTTTTATGGTCCCTCCACGTGCCCGTCTGCGTTTCATGTTTTTTTTAAGGCACATTTAACCGACACGGAGACTTGAGTCCGGTTCCTCAGTCCCATAGTCAGCAGCTCTGGAGGTTATGCCACAGCCTCTCACCTGTTGTGAATAGGCATCAGTGAGTTTGGCTGCAAGTGTCGTCTTTTATTTCTTTCCCCGCTTGAGTTTTTTTTGCTAGGAAGTAACTTTAGAATAGCGTCATTTCCAACTCAAACAAACATAGCTCAGCATAAAAGCAACTCATAAATAAAGGCCTATTGGACAAAACGTTTTTGTAGCAATTTTATCAGCGGGTTTGTAGCGTGGATAATAGGTGAGTTTCTGTCACTTTCATGCACTTCTCTATCATTGCAGGACATGCAACACCCAGTGGCCATGGCTAACAGTGCTTCAAATTACGGAACGCCAGTGTCTATTAAACACGGTGCCTTGATAATATTTTTTAGGTCTCGCCTATTCCATTCTGCAAGGAATGAATATGCGAGTCTAATGCAGCTAAACCACTACTTAAACCAAAGGCTCACCAAAGGCTCTTCCAAGGCTCTCAAAAGACTCTCAAGCGGATTTTCAACAGTTCACGCGAATCACGTGACCACACAAGCACGCGCATTTCCCCTACAGGCTTCCCCAGAGTGCTTAATTGCATCAGACCCATTTGCTCCTGGGCTTCCCCGCCCACTGCGGTCGTGACTCGCATTTGTGCCTTTCTTCTTGGCCAGCCCCCCCTTCACTGCCCACTGCTTCACATTCACGGCTGACAGGCCGTGACTCGCATTAAGTGATGACTTCAAATGCTTTTAAAAAAGTGTTGCAAACTGATGCTGCTTTAATCACAATTGACGAATGTTTCACAAACTGTAGACACCGCTTAGTCTACATCAGACCCCTGTGCTGTGAACCAGTGACTGCAGTGTAGAGAACAAGCACGCGCTTTTCCCCCACAGGCACCATCTGTGCGTCCACATCACATCAGGCCGTGCATTTCTCTTCCCCCCCATCTCCCCACAGCAATGCTGTTTTGTACGGCTTTGTTTTAATACATTTTGGGAAGCTTGCCTCTGTTTTTGTGAAGCTTACGCACATTAGAGGGCTTTGGTTCTATATGTTTTCTGAAGGTGGCCACTAGTTTTGTGAAGAGCTCGGTGCAGTGACAGAGCTCTCTGCCTGCAGCTTTCAGGCAGACTGCCTGTTGCGTCCTTCCTGGCCGTACTCCTCCCATTCCCATTCCCTCTCCCAGCAGCTTGGTATTTGATCCTGTTTAACTCCACATCACCGCTCAACTCCACATCACCGCTCAACTCCACATCATCGCTCAACTCCACATCACCGCTCAACTCCACATCACCGCTCAACTCCCCATCACCGCTCAACTCCCCATCACTGCTCAACTCCGCATCACCGCTCAACTCCACATCACCGCTCAACTCCACATCACCGCTCAACTCCACATCACCACTCAACTCCACATCACCGCTCAAATACCCATCACCGCTCAACTCCACATCACCGCTCAACTCCACATCACCGCTCAACTCCACATCACCGCTCAACTCCACATCGCTCAACTCCACATCACCGGTCAGCTCCACATCACCGCTCAACTCCACATCACCGCTCAACTCCACATCACCGCTCAACTCCACATCACCGCTCAACTCCACACCACCGCTCAGCTCCACATCACCGCTCAACTCCACATCACCGCTCAACTCCACATCACCGCTCAAGTCCACATCACCGCTCAACTCCACATCACCGCTCAACTCCACATCACCGCTCAACTCCACACCACCGCTCAGCTCCACATCACCGCTCAACTCCACATCACCGCTCAACTCCACATCACCGCTCAAGTCCACATCACCGCTCAACTCTACATCACCGCTCAACTCCACACCACCGCTCAACTCCACACCACAGCTCAACTCCACACCACCGCTCAACTCCACATCACCGCTCAACTCCACATCACCGCTCAACTCCACCACATCACTGCTCAACTCCACATCACCGCTCAACTCCACATCACCACTCAAATACCCATCACCGCTCAACTCCACATCACGGCTCAACTCCACATCACCGCTCAACTCCACATCACCGCTCAACTTTTGTGAAGAGCTCGGTGCAGTCACAGAGCTCTCTGCCTGCAGCTTTCAGACAGACTGCCTGTTGCGTCCTTCCTGGCCGTCCTCCTACCATTCCCATTCTCTATCCCAGCAGCTTGGTATTTGATCCTGTTCAACTCCACATCACCGCTCAACTCCACATCACCGCTCAACTCCACATCACCGCTTAACTCCACATCACGCTCAACTCCACATCACCACTCAACTCCACATCGCCGCTCAAATACCCATCACCGCTCAACTCCACATCACCGCTCAACTCCACATCACCGCTCAACTCCACATCACCGCTCAACTCCACATCACCGCTCAAATACCCATCACTGCTCAACTCCACATCACCGCTCAACTCCACATCACCGCTCAACTCCACATCACCGCTCAACTCCACATCACCACTCAACTCCACATCACCACTCAAATGCCCATCAGTGCTCAAATACCCATCACCGCTCAACTCCACATCACCGCTCAACTCCACATCACCGCTCAACTTCACATCACCCCTCAACTCCACATCTCCGCTCAACTCCACATCACCGCTCAACTCCACATAACCGCTCAACTCCACATCGCTCAACTCCACATCACCGCTCAACTCCACATCACCGCTCCACTCCACATCACCGGTCAACTCCACATCACCGCTCAACTCCACATCACCACTCAACTCCACATTACCGTTCAACTCCACATTACCGCTCAACTCCATATCACTGCTCAACTCCACATCACCGCTCAACTCCACATCACCGCTCAACTCCACATAACCGCTCAACTCCACATCGCTCAACTCCACATCACCGCTCAACTCCACATCACCGCTCAACTCCACATCACCGCTCAACTCCACATCACCGCTCAACTCCACATTACCGTTCAACTCCACATCACCGCTCAACTCCACACCACCGCTCAACTCCACATCATCGCTCAACTCCACATCACCGCTCAACTCCACACCACCGCTCAACTCCACATCAGCGCTCAACTCCACATAACTGCTCAACTCCACATCACCGCTCAACTCCACATTACCGCTCAACTCCACACCACCGCTCAACTCCATATAACCGCTCAACTCCACATCACCACTCAACTCCACATCACCGCTCAAATACCCATTACCGCTCAAATACCCATCACCGCTCAACTCCACATCACCGCTCAACTCCACATCACCGCTCAACTCCACATCACCGCTCAACTCCACATCGCTCAACTCCACATCACTGCTCAACTCCACATCACCGCTCAACTCCACATCACCGCTCAGCTCCACATCACCGCTCAACTCCACATCACCGCTCAACTCCACATCACCGCTCAACTCCACACCACCGCTCAGCTCCACACCACCGCTCAGCTCCACATCACCGCTCAACTCCACATAACCGCTCAACTCCACATCACCGCTCAACTCCACACCACCGCTCAACTCCACACCACAGCTCAACTCCACACCACCGCTCAACTCCACATCACCGCTCAACTCCACATCACCGCTCAACTCCACATCACTGCTCAACTTCACATCACCGCTCAACTCCACATCACCGCACAAATACCCATCACCGTTCAACTCCACATCACCGCTCAAATACACATCACCGCTCAAATACCCATCACCGCTCAAATACCCATCACCGCTCAACTCCACATCACCGCTCAACTCCACATCACCGCTCAACTCCACATCACCACTCAACTTTTGTGAAGAGCTCGGTGCAGTCACAGAGCTCTCTGCCTGCAGCTTTCAGACAGACTGCCTGTTGCGTCCTTCCTGGCCGTCCTCCTCCCATTCCCATTCCCTCTCCCAGCAGCTTGGTATTTGATCCTGTTCAACTCCACATCACCGCTCAACTCCACATCACCGCTCAACTCCACATCACCGCTTAACTCCACATCACGCTCAACTCCACATCACCACTCAACTCCACATCACCGCTCAACTCCACATCACCGCTCAACTCCACATCACCGCCAAACTCCCCATCACCGCTCAAATACACATCACCGCTCAACTCCACATCACCGCTCAACTCCACATCACCGCTCAACTCCACATCACCGCTCAAATACCCTTTCACCGCTCAACTCCACATCACTGCTCAACTCCACATCACCGCTCAACTCCACATCACCGCTCAACTCCACATCACCACTCAACTCCACATGACCACTCAAATACCCATCACCGCTCAAATACCCATCACCGATCAACTCCACATCACCGCTCAACTCCACATCACCGCTCAACTTCACATCACCCCTCAACTCCACATCACCGCTCAACTCCACATCACCGCTGAACTCCACATCACCGCTCAACTCCACATCACCGCTCAACTCCACATCACCACTCAACTCCACATTACCGTTCAACTCCACATCAGCGCTCAACTCCATATCACTGCTCAACTCCACATCACCGCTCAACTCCACATCACCGCTCGACTCCACATCACCGCTCAACTCCACATAACCGCTCAACTCCACATCGCTCAACTCCACATCACCGCTCAACTCCACATCACCGCTCAACTCCACATCACCACTCAACTCCACATTACCGTTCAACTCCACATCACCGCTCAACTCCACACCACCGCTCAACTCCACATCATCGCTCAACTCCACATCACCCCTCAACTCCACACCACCGCTCAACTCCACATCACCGCTCAACTCCACATAACCGCTCAACTCCACATCACCGCTCAACTCCACATCACCGCTCAACTCCACACCACCGCTCAACTCCATATCACCGCTCAACTCCACATCTCCGCTCAACTCCTCATCACCGCTCAACTCCACATCACCGCTCAAATACCCATCACCGCTCAACTCCACATCACCGGTCAAATACCCATCACCGCTCAAATACCCATCACCGCTCAACTCCACATCACCGCTCAACTCCACATCACCGCTCAACTCCACATCACCGCTCAACTTTTGTGAAGAGCTCGTTGCAGTCACAGATCTCTCTGCCTGCAGCTTTCAGACAGACTGCCTGTTGCGTCCTTCCTGGCTGTCCTCCTCCCATTCCCATTCCCTCTCCCAGCAGCTTGGTATTACATCCTGTTCAACTCCACATCACCGCTCAACTCCACATCTCCGCTCAACTCCACATCACCGCTCAACTCCACATCACCGCTCAACTCCACATCACCGCTCAACTCCACATCACCGCTCAACTCCACATCATCGCTCAACTCCACATCACCGCTCAATTCCACATCACCGCTCAACTCCCCATCACCGCTCAAATACCCATCACTGCTCAACTCCACATCACCGCTCAACTCCACATCACCGCTCAACTCCACATCACCGCTCAACTCCACATCACCGCTCAACTCCACATCACCGCTCAACTCCACATCCCGCTCAACTCCACATCACTGCTCAACTCCACATCACCGCTCAACTCCACATAACCGCTCAACTCCACATCACCGCTCAACTCCACATCACCGCTCAACTCCACATCACCGCTCAACTCCACATCACCGCTCAACTCCACTTCATCTCTCAACTCCACATCACCGCTCAACTCCACATCACTGCTCAACTCCCCATCACCGCTCAAATACCCATCACCGCTCAACTCCACATCACCGCTCAACTCCACATCACCGCTCAACTCCACATCACCGCTCAACTCCACATCACCGCTCAACTCCACATCACCGCTCAACTCCACATCACCGCTCAACTCCACATCCCGCTCAACTCCACATCACTGCTCAACTCCACATCACCGCTCAACTCCACATAACCGCTCAACTCCACATCACCGCTCAACTCCACATCACCCCTCAATTCCACATCACTGCTCAAATACCCATCACCGCTCAACTCCACATCACCGCTCAACTCCACATCACCGCTCAACTTCACATCACCGTTCAACTCCACATCACCGCTCAACTCCACATCACCGTTCAACTCCACATCACCGCTCAACTCCACATCACCGCTCAACTCCACATCACCGCTCAACTCCACATCACCGCTCAACTCAACATCACCGCTCAACTCCACATCACTGCTCAACTCCACATCACTGCTCAACTCCACATCACTGCTCAACTCCACATCACCGCTCAACTCCACATCACTGCTCAAATACCCATCACCGCTCAACTCCACATCACCGCTCAACTCCACATCACCGCTCAACTCCACATCCCCGCTCAACTCCACATCATCGCTCAACTCCACATCACCGCTCAATTCCACATCACCGCTCAACTCCCCATCACCGCTCAAATACCCATCACTGCTCAACTCCACATCACCGCTCAACTCCACATCCCCGCTCAACTCCACATCACCGCTCGACTCCACGTCCCGCTCAACTCCACATCACCGCTCAACTCCACATCACTGCTCAACTCCACATCACCGCTCAAACTCCACATCACCGCTCAAATACCCATCATCGCTCAACTCCACATCACCGCTCAACTCCACATCACCACTCAACTCCACATTACCGTTCAACTCCACATCACCGCTCAACTCCATATCACTGCTCAACTCCACATCACCGCTCAACTCCACATCACCGCTCAACTCCACATCACCGCTCAACTCCACATCACCGCTCAACTCAACATCACCGCTCAACTCCACATCACTGCTCAACTCCACATCACCGCTCAACTCCACATCCCTGCTCAACTCCACATCACCGCTCAACTCCACATCACTGCTCAAATACCCATCACCGCTCAACTCCACATCACCGCTCAACTCCACATCACCGCTCAACTCCACATCACCGCTCAACTCCACATCCCCGCTCAACTCCACATCATCGCTCAACTCCACATCACCGCTCAATTCCACATCACCGCTCAACTCCCCATCACCGCTCAAATACCCATCACTGCTCAACTCCACATCACCGCTCAACTCCACATCCCCGCTCAACTCCACATCACCGCTCAACTCCACGTCCCGCTCAACTCCACATCACCGCTCAACTCCACATCACTGCTCAACTCCACATCACTGCTCAAACTCCACATCACCGCTCAAATACCCATCACCGCTCAACTGCACATCACCGCTCAACTCCACATCACCACTCAACTCCACATTACCGTTCAACTCCACATCACCGCTCAACTCCATATCACTGCTCAACTCCACATCACCGCTCAACTCCACATCACCGCTCAACTCCACATAACCGCTCAACTCCACATCTCTCCACTCCACATCACCGCTCAACTCCACATCACCGCTCAACTCCACATCACCGCTAAACTCCACATCACCGCTCAACTCCACATCCCGCTCAACTCCACATCACTGCTCAACTCCACATCACCGCTCAACTCCAAATAACCGCTCAACTCCACATCACCGCTCAACTCCACATCACCCCTCAATTCCACATCACCGCTCAACTCCACATCACCGCTCAACTCCACATCACCGCTCAACTCCACATCACCGCTCAACTCCACATCACCGCTCAAATACCCATCACCGCTCAACTCCACATCACCGCTCAACTCCACATCACCACTCAACTCCACATACACATACATGACTTTCATCTGGTCCCCCGATTACTCGTTTTCGAACTGAATAAAGTGATGACTTCAAATGCTATTAAAAAAGTGTTGCAAACTGATGCTGCTTTAATCACAATTGACGAATGTTTCACAAACTGTAGACACCGCTTAGTCTACATCAGACCCCTGTGCTGTGAACCAGTGACTGCAGTGTAGAGAACAAGCACGTGCTTTTCCCCCATAGGCACAATCTGTGCGTCCACATCAAAGCAATCAGCCTCCCTCCCAGCCTCCCTCCCACTGGCATCTGAAGCTTCCCCCAGGGTGCGCTCTCCTCCCCTAATTCTTCACTTCACTTTCACGGCCGCCAGGCCGTGCATTTCTCTTCCCCCCCCCCTCCCCACAGCAATGCCAAGAGCTTGTTTGTGATTCGTGACCCTTGTGCACGATGTTTTGTACGGCTTTGTTTTAATACATTTTGGGAAGCTTGCCTCGGTTTTTGTGAAGCTTATGCACATTGGAGGGCTTTGTTTCTATATGTTTTCTGAACGTGGCCACTAGTTTTGTGAAAAGCGCGGTGCAGTCACAGAACTCTCTGCCTGCAGCTTTCAGACAGACTCCCTGTTGCGTCCTTCCTGGCCGTCCTCTTCCCATTCCCATTCCCTCTCCCAGCAGCTTGGTATTTGATACTGTTCAACTCCACATCACCGCTCAACTCCAGATCGCCGCTCAACTCCACATCACCGCTCAACTCATCACCGCTCAACTCCCCATCACCGCTCAAATACCCATCACCGCTCAACTCCACATCACCGCTCAACTCCACATCACCGCTCAACTCCACATCACCGCTCAACTCCACATCACCGCTCAACTCCACATCACCGCTCAACTCCACATCACTGCTCAACTCCACATCACCGCTCAACTCCACATCACCGCTCAAATACCCATCACCGCTCAACTCCGCATCACTGCTCAACTCCACATCACCGCTCAACTCCACATCACTGCTCAACTCCACATCAGCAAAACATAGCATAGCATACCAAACACAACAAAACATAGCATAGCATAGCATACCAAAACATAGCATAGCAAAACAAAGCATAGCATAATAAAACACAACAAAACACAGCATATCATAACAAAACATAGCATAGCCTAACAAAACACAGCATAGCATAGCATAACAAAACAAAAAATAGGACAGCAACAAAATATATAGCATACAGCATCACTCAGCACCACCACAGCATCACTCAGGGGCACCACAACGTCACTATGAGCAACCACAGTATCACTGAACACCACAGCATCACTCGTTTGCCATCAAAACATCACTCATCGCCACCACAGCATCAATCTGTGCAACAATTCAACAACAACTGGTTCAAATATGTTCTCTCAAAAAGATGTTAATATTTCACTTCTGTTCTTGGATTTTCGTCTTAATAAAATACACTGAACATAATCTTCACAAAAGGTATTTACAAAAGTTTAAGCTATTGCCATTATAAATTACAATAACTTTCATTTAAGTGTTAATTATTAAAAAAAATTAAAAGACATTGTTATTTGTAATATCAATACATGTAAGTCACATAAATACAACACAAATTGCATTACAAATGCTATAGGTGTCACATTTGCGAAAGTTATAACTATTGGCATTGTAAATGACAAAGCTATTAATTTTGCTATTTTCAAAAACAAAACATAAATAAAAAAATTGTCATTTACAATACCAATACCTCAAACTTTCCTAATGCGAGACCTATTGCATTGGAAATGCTTGTTTTTTAAACGATTCGTCTACAGTCATGTTGATCATGGCATTTAAATATTGTTGTAAAGGAATATTGAAGACCTGGTTCCGTCAATGAGATATCCGCTGCTCTGACCGAATTCCAAATACACATTGTTTGTGGTAGCAGCGCCCCCCAGGGGCAAAATATTTTAGTCATGCGAAGGCTGCAGTGAGTCCCCCGAGAAGCTCCATGCTGGTACCGTACACCAGTATGCAGGATTTTATTGAAAGCAATAACCGAGCCTGCTCTGTGGATCCTGGGCAGTGACAAGAACATTCATTGTACATGACATGGTCTGTCCTCTCTGCATGCACACGGTGGTGTTCGCACTCTCTCCCTGTGCACCTCATGTCTGTGGTACTTAGTGGACTCTGTCTTGGGTGCATGGTATGGTGGCTCATCTTACTGCCCTCATGATCCTCCTTTGTTTTTGCTTACTCGCACCTCTACTATGTGCCTTCTTACTGCCTTTCATCATTTGCTCTGTCTCTTGCCAGTAGCTATATTGAAGTAGGCCATGGGTTTTCCGATGTGTACTGTTCATTCATTCCCTTTCTATGCTCATCCTTTCGCTCGCCATTGCCTGTGTATGCTCAACAGGTTGTTGCACTTAAACACCCCCCCCCCCGCCTCGGTGGTCTGTGTTTTTTTTCACTACTGTGTGACTCTTGATTCCTTCTGTCTGCTTGTTCCGCCCTCCACACTCTTCACCTCCCATCTGTGCCTGGCACCCCATGGTCACTCCTTTTGCTTTTTCTCTGGACACTCATACCCCGTCTAACGTACTCACACTCCTTCACTTTCACGTATTCACACTCACTCTCAAACTCTGACTCTCTCTCACTTTCACTCTCATTCGCACTCATAAGCACACACACCCTTCCACTCTGATCCAGCGGTTCACTAGCAACAGATACTCCACTACCATATGCTCACCTGGGCCCATAATCTCACAATGTGGATAAACCGCTGGGTGGTGGGGGTTTTTGGGAGTTAAGTTTTATTAAAAACCTTCACAACCTGTTTAGGATTAGTTTATAAAATACCTTAGTTCAATTTTCAATGAACCCTCCCCAGATCAACAAGTTCTTTCCTCTGGTCGTTGGACCATTAGTTGAAAATCGTTGATGGCGATAATTAACATAAACTAACGTTTCTATACTTTAAGTAAATCACCACAGGCTCAATGTTGGACCCGGCCTCATGGCGTGGCCCTACCCCTCCCGCATGGCGGGCCCAGGACGACATCGGCCCTCCACCCAGCATCGGGCAGCCCTTTTGCCCGACACTGCACGCCCCAACCTTGCTGGTCCGGCCACCATCCCGGACCCCCACTACCGACCTGGCTCCAGCGTGGGCCTCTCACGACCTAAGCACGAGGCTGCGCCCGACTCCATCTTGGGCCCACCACGTCACGACCACGTGGCCTCGTCCCCGGCCCAGGCCTCTGCACAGCCCAGACATCAAGGCACCAAGATCCACCCAGGTGGTCGAGTGGCCACTCGACAGATCCCGGATAGAAGGGTGTTTCGATGGCCCTCCAGCTGTCCCCGGACGCCTGGTTTCGATCGCCCTCCGGCCTCCCTAGGCGCTGGCTCCACCCCCCTGCTGGGTGTCTGGACACCATCATCCCGGCCCCTCTGACCCCCAGGCGCGAGGGTCCGGGCATCAAAGGACTCCAGTCCTATATCTGGGCCAGCCCCGGAGTAGGACGGCAGTTGTATCCTGGACTGGAAAGCCCTGCTGACGCTGTCACGGCCGACCCCAGAAGAACTCGTTTTCCTGGAACCTGAAGAGATCTTGAGAGCCTGCTGGCGCTGCCGCGGCCCACCTTTGCCGAACCATCTTGAGAGCCTGCTGGCGCTGCCGCGGCCCACCTTTGCCAAACCATCTTGAGAGCCTGCTGGCGCTGCCGCGGCCCACCTTTGCCAAACCATCTTGAGAGCCTGCTGGCGCTGCCGCGGCCCACCTTTGCCGAACCATCTTGAGAGCCTGCTGGCGCTGCCGCGGCCCACCGTTGCCGAACCATCTTGAGAGCCTGCTGGCGCTGCCGCGGCCCACCTTTGCCGAACCATCCTAAGAGCCTACTGGCGCTGCCGCGGCTCACCCTCTCGGAACCCCCGGCTCGAGGATTGAGAGCTGTGCGCAAGATATCCCTTCCTACTCCCCAACCGAGACTGTCCCGCTACCCTGATCCCCTCTTGCGAGACTTTACAGACCCCTCGGTCTGCTTGTACATATCGCTGAGAACCAGCAACCTTTATTTCCTGATAAAGCTTACGAACTCGACCTCTGGTGTGGTGTCCATCTGTAGTGTGTGGTTACTCAGCTGTGCGATCCTAGGAGAGGGCCCTCACCCAGGAGGACTCTCAGTAACGCTCGGCTACTTCTTAACGGAGAGGTGGACCTAGGGGTGGTCAGTCAGACATCTTCTGCCTCCCCCGGGGTCGCCTTTCTAACACTCAATAAGTTTTAAAAATGTTTATCTAAAATTATATGTGCTTGTGAACAGTCTCAATACAGTGCAGTCACCATCATTCATGGGAGAGAAAAATTCAATAAAAAAACACAATGCATTTATCACTGACTCAAACAATAATCAATGCCGGAAAGGAAGAGGACAGAGAGAAAAGATCAAAACATTTATAAATAACTGAAATTTATAATTACCAAGGATGGTGTGCAAGACCAACCCCCTGGCCAAAGGGCTGGTGGGGTCCCCTGAGATAGATTCAGGAGACAAAGTCTTCAGGACAAGAATCAGGACAGGATAGTTACCCTCTCTAAGATACCGAGTTTTGTGCCACACCCCTCTCTGACACTCTCTTCCTCCTCGAGATTCTTCTGCAATCTTCGAATCTATCCCAAATTAATTTAGGATAAAAAGTTCTGCTTCAGGTTCTGCAATCGATTCTTCATCAGCAATTCAGCCTCTCACAGCATCAGCTTCTCTCCCCAGCATTCTCATTTCTCCGCTCTCACTACCTAGCTAAAGCTATCTTAATTATACCTTTCGTTCTGCATATTCCACCCATTAATGTTTCAATATCGGGAAAATACTAAATCTGATTGGTCTGGCAAAGGGAGGTCTTCATCACACCATGCTTACATGTCCCAAAATTCAGTCAGACCATTGTTCGCAACGCCAACCCCTTACTTTTTATTCATAAATGTTATTCCCATATACTACATGTATCCATATGGCAACATTAAAACATTACAATGACTAGAACATTTCCCTGCTGAACTCAGCACCATCTGTTCCCAGGCTATAGCACTCGATCCTTGGCTTTCTTTAACCGGGCATGCGCAGACTTCGCGTCACTCAGCTCATTTATTTATTTATTTATTTTATTTTCAAAGTTTTATATAGCGCGAACAAGATCTTTGCAGATATCAGAGCGCTTTACAGAAGGAAGGGGTAAGGGAAACAAGAGGGTGATTGAGCAGACTTTAGTTACAATAATAGTAGTAGGTAATATGTGAGTAACACAATAAGGTCGCAGTCTGATAAAGGCATGAAACAAGTAGATAATAAGGTAAACAGCTAATAAAGAGACGGTGTATAGTCTTAGATCAGAACAAAATAGAGTTCAAGTGAATTTAGCCATTAGGATGGCTTTAACTTCTTTCTTAAAAAATGCAGTGGAGGAGATCAGCCTCGTTTCGGAAGGGAGTGAATTCCAGATCCTAGGTGCCATTCCTGAGAAGGAGCGTTTGTATGTTTTCTCCTTCCGGAATCTTCGAGGTTTCAGGAGGAGATTTTTTGAGCTTCTGTTTGTTCTCGAGCCTCCTGATACAGTCAGCTTTTGGGTGAGGTAGTTGGGTGACTTGTGGTGTACAGCCATGTGTGTCATGCAGGCAATTTTCAACTGTATTCTAGCTTCAAAAGGCAGCCAGTTCAGGGATCTGAAGTCAGGGGAGATATGCAAATGTTTTCTTGATCCAGTGATCAGTCTCGCAGCAGCGTTCAGGGAGGCTCTTAGTGGTGCGGTTGTAGATAGGGGGAGTCCGCTGAGAGCCACAATTCCGTAGTCTATGCGTGGGATGACTAGGGCTTGTACTGCGGTTTGGAAGTCCTTAGCTGGGAAGAAGGGTTTAAGTTTCCTCAACGTGTTGATTTGGAAATTAGCTCCCTTAGTTGCTTTACTGATATGCTGCTGCATGTTGAGATTGGTATCAAGTGTGATGCCTAAGGATTTAGCTGAGTCCACGATGGTGGGTTGGATATTGAGTGCGGTTAGGTGCTTGAGCCAAGATTGGGTGGTGGAGATTTTCGCAGGAGGTGAGATCAGAAGGATCTCAGTTTTCTGCGCATTAAGTTTGAGGTGATTATCGGCCAACCAAGATTGGGTGTTTCTGAGCGTGGAGTTCAGAAGTTTGATGTCATCCGGGGATTCTAGTTTGAGGTAGAGTTGAGTATCATCAGCGTACATGTGGAAGTGCACATTCGATGCTTGAAGCAAGGTGGTGAGTGGTTCCATGACTAGATTGAACAAAGTGGGGGATAGGGAAGATCCTTGTGGGACGCCTAATGTTACAGGTACAGATAAAGACAGCAAGTTGTTGATCTTGAACTTCTGAGACCGGTTATGTAAGAAGGAAGTGAACCATTTGAGAACAGTCCCAGATAGACTCATTCTGGTGTTTAACAGCTCAAGTAGATTCTCATGTTTGACGGTGTCAAATGCTGAGGAGAGATCAAGTAGGATGAGAAGGCAAGAGTCATTGTGATCAAGGAATTGGAGGGCGTCATCAATTATGTGCGTCACAGCCGTTTCCGTACTAAGGGGCCGATTAGGATGGCGGTTTTTCCGCATCCTCCGGGCCGGCGGAAGTGTCCGCCGGCCTGGAGGATGCGGAAAAACCGCGGCGGAGACTCCAAAGACCCACCGCCAAATTAGGATGGCTGGTGGGTCTGATAATCTGTCCGCCGCTTTTCCGCCGCGGTCGGAAGGCGACCGCGGCGGAAAAGCACTAACATGTCTGGTGGTGTCTATCAGACACCGCCAGGCATATTAGGATGTCTGAAAATATATGCTTTTCCGCGGCGGCTTTACCGCCGTGGAAAAGCATACGGACCTTCACTTCGGGGGCCCGTTGCGGGCCCCCTGGGTGAAGGTGGGGTGGGGGGTGCACATGGGGGGTACCTATGGTACCCCCCTGCATTTGCGTGCACAATGCAGCAGGCACCGCGCGGTGCCTGCCGCTTTGTGCACGCAAATGCTGTGCATGGATTTTTTACATTGCGGCGGGTGCAGCTTGAAGCTGCACCCGCCGCAATGTTAGAGATAGAGGATGTGACCGCCACCCTGGCGGTCACATCCTAATTTGATCGGAGGGAACGCCGCAGCCCATGCGGACGTTCCCTCCTCCTCAGGGGTTGCGGACGGACTCAAGTCCGTCCGCGATCCTAATCGACCCCTATGTCTTGCTCGGAAGCCTGATTGGTGAGGGTTGAGGAGGTCAAACTGATCAATGTGTTTTGTCAGTTGGAGTTGTACGCATTTTTCCAGCAGTTTGGCCAAGGTGGGGATATTGGTGATAGGGCGGTAATTGTTTAGGTCGAGCGGATCAACTGTAGGTTTCTTGAGTATAGGCGAGACTTGTCCTACCTTGAGGGAGTCGGGGATGAGCCCTTGTTGTAGGGAACTGTTGATGATTTTAGTTCAAAGTGGGAGGAGCAGGGGGATAAAGTCTTTAACAGCATTAGCAGGTAAGAGGTCTGTGATGTGATTGGAGGGTTTCAGGGTGCCGAGCAGTTTGTTAATTGATTCTTCTGAGTAGGTGTCGAAGGACGACCATGCTGAGTTATTTTTAGGTTGAGTGGTGGTTCTGCTGATGTGGCTGGAGTATCGGTTTACATCATTGAGGAGTTTGCTTTTTATATCATCAGTTTTTTGCTTGAAGAAAGCAGAAAAGTCTTCACAGGATGGTATATTACTTGTTGTGCTATTAGATTTTAGAGGTTGTTCCTTGGTTAGCGTTTTGACTAGTTGAAACAGTTTTCTTGGTCGATTTTTTGCTTGGTCAAGCTGGAGGCTGAAGAAGTCTGTTTTCGAGCGCTTGATTTCCCTGAAGTAGGCGTTCCTCTTTTTCTTGAGCGTTTTAAGGTGCAATGCCGAGGGAACTGATCTCCATGTGCACTCTGCCATGCGCATGGCACGCCTATCTTCATTGAGTCTGCCGTCATACCATGGGTTCGAGATCTTGGTGGAGGCTCTCTTCAGTTGCAGTGGGGCGGCTTCATTAATTATTGAGGTCATAGAGTTGAGGTATTGGTCGGTCAGAGATTGCACGTCAGAAGCGCCGGTGGGGGGAAGGAGGAGGCTGGTGCTGTGGGAAGGCAGGGAGTTGGGGCTAAGTGTCTTCATGTCCCTTTTCCAGATCTTGGGTTTGTAGGGTTGAACCGGGTTGAGTTTAACATTTTCCTTTATGTAGAATGTGATAATGTGGTGATCTGACCAGTCACAGGGTTGGATTGCCTCCAGTTGGGTAGAGTCCTCTTTGGCGATGATAAGGTCGAGGATAGATCCTTTGTCATGTGTCGGGCAGTTGCAAATTTGGGTGAGGTCAAGCTGTGGTAAATAAATAAATAATACCTCTATTTTTGAATGGATAAATGAATAACAGATAGCTCAATAAATAAGAGTCAAGATTCGAGGTAGTAGGAGTTTTGCAGGTTTAATACAGCATAAGGACAGGAACAGGACGACCTGCACGGGAACAGGATGGCAGCGCTGCCGGGGGCAGGATCGGAATCGGCGTAACATTTAATAACAGTGCACGCTCATATATACTAAAACAGTTGCATTACAATACATACGATAGGCGGAGCAGTGGGTGTGGTCAATAGCAGTCGCGAAAGATAAGGGTGAAAGTAGGTGTAACAGAGGCGTATACATAGACATGTGATGTAAACGTAACAGAATATGTCATGAATGGGGCGGAAACATGGAGGGGGCTACCTAAGGAGCCGGGACCTCTGACCTAATGGTGCGCGCAAACTGGCAATGACGTGTTACTAGAAGAAGCTGGGGGCTATGAACTCTGTGCTAGTAGCAGAGACTGAAGTCTGGAGAGTCAGGGCGACATGTACCTAAGCAGTATCTAGTATCTGATGTTTAGAGAACATGTTGATAGAATCCAAAAGTTATCGGGGTAAAGGCGAACAGACTCTAAGACTGGAGCATGCATTATTCTACATGTAGTGCGTGATGAAGAATATTAAATGACCATTAAATGCAGTATTTCTCTTACATGGAGACGTAAAGGCTAGACAATGACGGAAACTATTGATGCGATTCAGTAGCTTAGGAATGCAGAGAAGGAGGACTAACTGATAACTGGAATCATAACATACTCTTGACAGACTCAGAGGCAGAGCCAGGCTGAACCGGGCACTGTGAGGCAGGAAGTAAGTGAAGGGTCGAGGATACAGGTGGGGGCTGTATCGCTCCTCAGCGAGGCTTCAGGAGTCAGGAGCTGAATCTGGTGTCCAGGCCCTTTTGAGGCCTAGAAACGGGGACTTTACAATGGAATAACGTGCACACTGAGAAACGTGGCAATGTAACTTTACATAGGCCTGATATTCGTAGTATTCACGAGAACTGGAAACTGACATACTAGAGGTGGACACAACTGTAATTGCGTCTTTAATCGAACATAGGGAATACATATGCATATTAATCATGCACAGATAACATATGATGGAGGACGCGTAGGGACACAGAACATGGCAAAATTTACTTTTCCACATTCCCTCCTTGTCACTACGTTTCCTTCAGGAAACATCAATATTCATGATACCATCTATCATTTCATACAGTATCATTTGCTCGTCTCGAATTTTCTTGGAACGGGATTTAGAACGGGGCTTGGGACTAGGAATACAAGAGGTAGCACAAATGCCGCAAATCGCAGGGCCACATTGTATACAGAGGCAGCAGCTGAATATGATCGCTACTGCAATACCTAGAAAGGACAAGACTTTCCATCCCCAAGCGGAAATTATATTCCAGAACCAACCGGACCATGTCCAGGTGCCTGGGTCTTGGTGTAACAGATGGGCAATTTTATGGAGTCTGTTTATAGCTGAATAAACAGACGGCGCGTTATTTGGAATGAAAATGCAGCAACTAGATCCGATGACTCTACAGGCCCCGCCCCTATCGGCCAATATGACGTCAAGGACGAGACGATTCTGTAAAACGACAAATCTCATAGCAGATTGCTCTTCGGTTAAGTTACCTAGAGCAGAGGCAGTCTCATTGACTACTGCTTCAAGGGTTCTGGTTAACCTACGAATTAGCTTACTATTCTGGATAGGTCCTATAAAGAAGAAGAAACCTCTATTGAAATCTGTATACTGTTCTAGAGCAGTTTCAGTATAATCGACAATGGGGGACTCCCTTCTATGTCTAAGGTGTACTAGATGTGTGTTTCTATGATAATCAGATGGGGCTAGGAAAACAGGTGGCAGTAGGAAGGCAATGTAACAGGTTCCCTCCCAATCGAGGGGCAGACGAACATATGCGGTCTGACCACAAATAAAATAAGAATGACGTGAAGCTTTGAAAATAGATTTCCCACTGTCACTATATTTGACAATAGTAGTACAATCACTATGGCCTACATGTACGGAACCATTATTTCTAACACATAATTCGCCTTTGACTGGTAGTACTGAAATAGCAGGTAAGTCTGGAGTGGAATCAGACTGAACATTCAGGACCATGAAATTCGAAGAATAATTACCTAAGTTGTAAACTTCGTTTTCTAGATCCAACCCTGTTCTGTGGGGAAGACCTTGCTTTTCTGGGAAACATGTACTGTTAAGAAAAGACATATCTGTTGAGGATGACGTTAACGTGGACCATGCTCCACACGAACCATTATGTGAAAATGGATAAGGAAAGAGTGGCAGAACTCCCTTCGGTGTCTGGAAAGGGGGGAGTCGACCACACACCCAACAATTAGTGGCATTGCTGGTCTGGTGTGAATAATGTAACATGCCGATGAAAGAATTGTTACGCATAGCGAGACGGTAAGAGAGTTCATGAGGAGGCAGATCACTAAACGTGTGCTCTACTGTAGCATTGGCAGACTTATTTACATGAGAAACTGGAAAATACAAGTAGAATGCATAGCTGGTGCAGGAAATCATAATACTGAGAAATAATATGAAACATAGAAAAACGATACATCGGATTGAGTTTTGACTAACTCTCTCACTATGAGGGTCTATTTTATACATGTCAGAAACCGGTCTAACCGTTTCACCTAGGGGAGGACTTAGACAATCAAACTGGCTGACTTATTTTACTAGACCTTAACTTAAGTTTATACTCCTGTTGCGGAGTTGTCTCTAACAGGTAGGGTGCAGTATCAGTGTCTTTTGCGGGACAGTCCTTAAGAATAGTACTTTGGCAGTCCTTTGAATCCTCGGAAATGTTCTTTGAAACTGGTTTCAATCCATGAAACCTTTTGATATGCGAAAGATGCACCCAGCCTTTGCGTCCCTCCAACTTCACGGCTGTACGGGTGGCCAGGAGGACCTGTCGGGGCTCCTTCCAGCGAGGCTCCAGCGGACTTGAACGATCGAAATTTCGCACTAGGACCATGGATCCGGGAACGATTTCATGCGGTGCCACCTCGGTATTGTCTGGAAATGCGGCGGCAACCTGTGAACGACAAGAGTTGAGGGCAGACATCAAGGAAGCTAGGTAATCTGTCAGCATATTACTTGAAACATCGGTAATACTTCGGGGTCTAGAAGTACCCCACATGTTAGGGGGGCGGCCGAAAACGACCTCATACGGGGACAGACCTGATCTGGAATGTGCGACCATGCGCATATAAAACAGGGCGACTGGCAGAGCTATGAGCCAGTCCACACCTTTCTCTTGACAAACCTTTGCAATTCGGATTTTCAGGGTCTGATTATGTCTCTCTACGAGACCAGCTGCTTCAGGATGGCGTACACAATGGAACTTCCACTGGTACCCTAACAAAAGGGAAACGTGCTTCATGAGTTCAGATGAGAATGGCTGGCCGTTGTCAGAATATACGACTCTAGGGAGTCCGTAACGGGGGAAGAACTCACGAACCAACTGCTTGGCAGTGGTCGCGGCTGTGTAATCTATGACTGGATATGCCTCCGTCCACCTGGACAAAGCGCATACAACTACAAGGACATACTTGAAACCTCGACATCGCTCCATCTGAATGTAATCCATCTGGAGGACTTCAAAAGGGTGGTCAGGGGGCTGGAACCCACCTTGTTCCACCGGGACACTTTTACCTGGATTAAACTGGCAACATATCATACAGGTACGGACTTTCTGCTTGGCTGCAGCTCGTAAATGCTTGTTGAACCAAATGTTCTGGATACTGCCTAACATAGCTTTTTCTCCTAAATGTGCTGGACTATGTGCGGTATTGATAATGACTTGAACCATTGAGTCGGGGAGAAACCATGTGGTTCTACCCTTCGTTAACCATCCTTGATCTGTCTGTACCCCTCCTTGTTCGGACCATTTCTTGATTTCATCGGGAGTAGCATGTAACTGGATATCTATGACATCTTGAGTAGGGTCCTTAACTGTCATACATGTAGTCGGATCTGGAGTGTATGTCGGTGTCTTATTAACTGGAATGTCTGGTGTCTGTGTTGTAAGCTTGGCTGTGCGATCTGCTAGGTCATTACCTTGAGAAATAGTGTCAGTAACCTTCGTATGTGCTTTGCACTTCATGATAGCAATGGATGTCGGTAAATGTATGGCATCTAACAGAGCCTGAATAAGGAGACCATGCTGAATCCTGGTTCCATGAGAAGTCATGAAACCTCTCTCTTGCCAGAGCACTCCAAAGTCGTGTACAACTCCAAATGCGTAACGTGAATCTGTGTAAACATTAACTTTCAGGTTCTTGGCGTGAATGCAGGCTTGTGTCAGAGCAACTAGCTCTGCTGCTTGAGCAGACAGGGTGTCAATACGGTGTGTCTCTATAACGTCGGTGTCGGTAGTTACTGCATACGCGGCGACTAGTTCTCCTGTACTTGTTCTCATACATGAACCATCCACATAAAGTGTCAGGTCGGGATCTGGTAATGGAATATCTGTCAGATCTTGTCTTGGCTTTGTCATGATGTTAACTACTTCCACACAGTCGTGTGTGGCAGAATTCAAAGTAACTGATGGTAACAATGTAGCAGGATTTAAAACGTTGCAGCGTCTGATTTCTATGTGTGGCTGGAACAGTGTCAATTCATAACCTGTTAAACGTGCAATTGTCAAGTGCTGAGTTTGTGTTCGGTTTAAAAGAACTTCCACGGAGTGTGGAACTTGTACTGTCAGGGAGTGTCCTAAGACTATGGAATCACTTTGTCTGATAGCTAGTGCTGTGGCTGCAACTGACTTGAGGCACGCAGGCAGAGCCTGGGCTACAGGATCTAATGTGCTCGAAAAATAAGCACAAGGCTTGTATTGTCCTGCTTGATCTTGTGTGAGGACAGATAATGCTGTACCTTCGCGTTCAGTGACGAAAAGTGTAAAAGGCTTACTGTAGTTCGGTGTTGCTAGAACTGGGGCTTGACATAGGGCTTTCTTTAACTCATTGAAACTAAGTGTATGTTCAGATGTCCAAGGGAGGACAGTCGATACGGCTGCCTCCTGTGTCGTTAACTGTATCAGTGGTTTAGCTAGAAATGCATACTGAGGAATCCATTGTCTGCAATAAGAAGTAAGGCCAATAAAAGCACGTACCTCCTTCTGGGTCTTGGGCTGAGGAAGACTCGCTATTAACTGGATACGGTCTGGTGTCAACTGCCTACCCCACTTGGACAGTAAGTGTCCTAAGTAGACCACTTGCTGGACACAGAATTGAAGCTTAGAAGGGGACACCTTGTGTCCCATCTCGGCTAGGAAATACAAGACTGTAAGGGATGCTCGCTCGCAAGCACATTCAGAACGGGCTGTGATCAGGAGATCATCGACATACTGGAGCAGGGCAGTGTCAGTTGGCATGTGAATGTTGTCTAGTTGTCTCTTGAGTGCTTGACTGTAAATACTAGGACTTTCTGTGAAACCTTGAGGAGCGCGTGTGAACATATAGCTCCTTCCATTTAAACAAAATCCGAAAAGAAACTGGCTGTCTGGATGAATGGGGACACTGAAAAATGCGTTCTTGAGGTCTATGACTGAAAAAAATGAGGCTTCGGAATCAATGGCTGTCAATAGGGAAGAGATATCTGGGACAACTGGGTACTGGGGAATAATACATTTATTAAGTTCTCGGAGATCAATCACTAAACGATATACTGGAGGTGCATTTGGATCAGTACGTTTCATAACAGGAATGATCGGAGAATTGCATACATTGGAGTCAGTTTCTACAACTACTCCTTGAGCCATTAGCTCGTCAATAATTTTGGATAAGGCTGCTACAGCCTCAGGTGGCAATCTGTACTGTCTGATTCGTGGTAACACTACACCTGGCTTGAGAGTCACACGATGGGGTGTGATTTGCATAAAGCCAACATCAGTTGGACCTTGCGCCCATAGATGCTGTGGAACATTAGACAATCTCGGATCAAAATCTCGTAATACATAGTGACCCTTGAAGTCACGTAGGAACAATCGTATTCCCTCTGGGGAACAGCATATAACTGCACCTAACTCTTTCAGTGTTTTAATGCCTAATAGATTTTCTGGACATGACTTAGTAAGTAGCAGATCAGTAGTGCGGGACAATGGACCTACTTCTAGAGTAACTGGCTTTGATATTTCATTTACAATAGGTTTTCCTGAAAATCCAAGGGAAACATTTCTAGAGCCTGAGAGCGGAGCCCCTGGAACTTCGGCGTGACTGATGGTGGTCCTACTTGCACCTGTATCAATCAAAAACTTTCTGTCTTTCCCTAATACTTGACTGTGAACATAGGGACCTTCTTGATCTACAGGTATCTCGATGAGAGGCAAGCCTACCTCCCTCTCTAGGCTGTTTCATGAATATGGCTGATACTCTGGATACTCAGACTGTGCATACTGGTACATCTGCTGTGTAACATGCTGTGTTGCAGCGATAGGCTGCGGAGCTGTAACTGTCTGTGGTGCATTCTGTGACTGAGGAGTCTGTGTAACTTGTTCCTGTCTAGGCGGACGTGGTCTTTCTTTAGTCTTACCGGTAGCTATGTTGTGTTTCAGAACTGCACACTCGTTTATAAAATGACCTGGCTGTTTACAATAATTGCAGTTCCCTTTAACGGGAGCTGCAGGATGACTGGCTTGATTCGGACCCCTTTTCTGACTGTCTTGAGGAACGGATTGTGCAACTAGTACTTTCATTTTCGTGTCTTTCATACGTTTCCTTTCATGTTCTTGCTCTTCTCTGATTCTATTCTGGTGATATTGAAGCATCTGTAACATTTGGGACGGGGTATTAGCTTGCCAGGTACTTTCGACTTTCAAAACTCGATTCTTAACTTGTGGACTTGAATTCTCGACTAGTTTAGTAACAAAAAGATGAGGGTATGACTCGCTACTCGTCTTGAGGCCACTGTTTATAATAAAACATTTTTCAAATCTAGAGTAAAAATCACTAGTGTCTTCGTCTTGTTTCTGTTTACAGGCTGAGATTGCATCCCAGTCTTCCTTTTTAGTTGCTAATAGTCTGGGCAAAACTTGTATTAACAGTTCAGGTAATTCTTTACATTTATCTCCAAGACCGGTACCTGGTACTCGTGCCTTGTCTTCAGCTTCTAGAACTGCCCAATCGATCTTTTTCTCTCCCACCTCCCATTCTTTTTCCTTGAGTTTCTCATATACCCCTGCGGGCAACAGGACCTTTAACATTTTAATAATATCTGGATACGTGTATTCTCCCATACGGAGCATGTCTTTTAATTCTCGGTGGAACCCTGCTGGATCTTTATCATGACAGGGAATTAACTTTTTCATCTCTAAGAGTTCCATCTTTGTGATCGGGGTGTAAACAAACACTCGTTGCATTTCACCACCGTCTGTCTTAACTGGATGCACTTCTCGTAACGGATTCTGTCTGTCTATGTAAAAGGGTTTACTTTCTGGGGGTGAGACATGAACAAAATGCGGGTTCAAAAACATACTATATTTGTGGCGCTGTTCTAGAATGACACTAATTAAATCGGTACCTAAACCTTTCCATCTATACTGGAGTAACTCGTTCAGGACATCGTGTAACGGACCTGGATCAGAATGTTGACCCTCATACAATGTAATGAGGTGCTGGATCATATACATACCCACCAGTCGCTGCTCGGCTGGGGGCAATTTCAGAAACATTTGTGCCACTATTTCGTCTGGAAAAGTGGTAGAATCAGTAATCCATCGGACTGCTGATCGGACTAGTTCTTGTTCATGCATGGTACTTAACTCGCTATAACCGATTCGTGATTTCAGAATGTGATCGGTAACTTGAAATACTTGTTCCAGAGAACCTTGTTCTGGTGCTGGATGATGAAAAATTGACTTGTGTTCTAGGCGCAAATGGCGATCTGGAAATCTAGATTTTCCTACATACGCTATTCTGTCGGGATTCTCGTCCTCTACCTCTTCTGTAGAAGAGTCATTTTCTTTCTCGCTTACTTGTGCTTCTTTACGTTGTTCGTGTACCCTTATTATTTCTTTACGGATTTTCTTGTACATACTCTCTATACTACTGATAGTCTTGTGCTTACCCTCGGCTATATTATCACTCCACCTTGTCAGGACTTTCATTTCGGCTCGATCTTTGGTCGGATAATCTTGTTCCCTTATTAGACAATTAATCAGAAACTTTAATATCATGAGCTGGACTTCAACTTTTCTTTGGCACATGACGTCACTAATACTTTCTGGATCATTCCCTGTACGGATGAAACGATATATTCTGTCTAGATCTTCTTTCATATCTGGTAGGGTGACTAGATACTCGGTCACCTTTCTTACGCGTAATGAATATAAAACCATATTATCCTCGCCTGGGACTGGATCATAGCCACATTCGGTAAGGGCTTTTCTTATTTCTGCAACATACCGAGTTTTGTGCCACACCCCTCTCTGACACTCTCTTCCTCCTCGAGATTCTTCTGCAATCTTCGAATCTATCCCAAATTAATTTAGGATAGAAAGTTCTGCTTCAGGTTCTGCAATCGATTCTTCATCAGCAATTCAGCCTCTCACAGCATCAGCTTCTCTCCCCAGCATTCTCATTTCTCCGCTCTCACTACCTAGCTAAAGCTATCTTAATTATACCTTTCGTTCTGCATGTTCCACCCATTAATGTTTCAATATCGGGAAAATACTAAATTTGATTGGTCTGGCAAAGGGAGGTCTTCATCACACCATGCTTACATGTCCCAAAATTCAGTCAGACCATTGTTCGCAACGCCAACCCCTTACTTTTTATTCATAAATGTTATTCCCATATACTACATGTATCCATATGGCAACATTAAAACATTACTGATTGATTGATGCTTTATTTCGATATGCACATATCATAAAAGCAGTACAAAAAATATAAAAACAGCATGTCGAAATAAGTAAGACTGTACAAATAGAATGGCAATTAAAACACGATATATCAGAATAAATTAGCTAAAAAGAGAATTAAATTGATATGGACAGTCTTCTAAGTCTTATCAACCAAGCCCATTTTAAAAATTTTGCAACAGCACAAACAATAGGGGGGGCTGTATTCGTTAAAAGAATCCGAAGGGCAACAGAGTGCTGACGAGTCCCCAATTCTCTGCAAATGGGGGCAAGCCAACGTGATCTGGGGCGACCATAGTCCGGGCATTCAAAAAGAAAGTGTGGCACCGTCTCTGGTTTATCCGAACAAGAGGCACAAAAGCGTGGTGTGTGCTGGGCTTTATTCCACCTTGAGCAGAGATCCGCCAAAGGCAAAGTACCTAGCCGAAATTTTATATACAAGGACCTATCCATGGCTACTGTTATAATATCCATATATGGCTCATACAAGACAACGTCTTTAAACAACAGGAAAGCTGCGGTGGTTTTGCAATGCTGCTGGCTACTAGAGCGCTTCACGTCAACCCACTCCCAGAAAAGTTTTTTTAGAGTCTTCTTTGGTGGAGCGGAGTGACTATGCCAGCAAGAGGCCAAACCCAGTTCCCCTAAGAGGTGTTTTATGTCCTTCAGCCATTTGATGCTACTCCAGCCATCAGCATGCATCACTTCTGCCAGCCCATTGGCGTAAGATTGTAGCTCCGGGACCCTCCACAAGCGTGCCCAGAGCAGAAGGGGGCGAAGCCGAGCCTGGTCCCTTATGGCTTTACAACCAGTGTCCAAGAGCATTGGGACGGTCGGGCTGCTCGATGGAATAGCAAGAAGGTCCTTAATAAATTTATTTTCGGCCTTGCTCAGTGGATCGACCTTTCCCAAGCCCCACAGTTCCGATCCATAGAGAGAAGCAGGGACTGCACGGGCTTTGTAAATCTCGAGTATGGGAGCAACACAATGTTTTGAGGAGTTATTGTACTCCTTGAGAAGGGCGCCCCCCACCCTTTTGTGAGCCAGAGACATTTTATCAATGTGGGCAGTCCAGCTCATTGCATCATTCAGGCGGATCCCCAGATAATCAAATTCCGCCACTCTTTCTAGGGGTATAGAGTTCAGAATTGGAGGGAGACCAAGTTTACGGGGTGGGTGCATGACTAGGTACTTGGTCTTATCTATGTTTATGACAAGGCCTTTAGTGGTACAGAAATCCTGGAAGCGGTTCAGTAAGGACTGTAGACCTTGGGGGGTTTTGGAAATGAGGAGGGTGTCGTCGGCGAACAACAGAGTTGGAATTTTTACTCCACCCAATCTAGGAGCGTCTGATGGTTCGCCCAGAAGATAATCTACCACCCCGTTAATGTAGAGGGAGAATAAGGTGGGGGCCAAGACACAGCCCTGTCTTACTCCCCTCTCGACCCTGATTTTGTCGGTCTTTTCCCCATTCAAACCCCATCTAACCTGAGCATAGGTGTTGGTGTGCAGGTTAATGAGGAGGTTCAGTAGGTACGGGGGCATCCCTAAACCATCAAGCACCCTCCAAAGTTCCTCCCTCGGTACCAGGTCAAAGGCAGTCTTAAGGTCAATAAAGGCCAAATAAAGACTGCCTTTGCCCAGCACCACCACCTTCCAGTGTAACAACAGAAGCCTAAAGGCCTGTTCAATGGTTCCTGTACCCGAACGGAACCCAGCCTGCATGTCGGACAGAATGTGATTGTCGTCCACCCATTGAGTAATTCTCCCCAAGATGGTTTTCCCGGCCAGTTTCTGACTGGAATCTATTAGGCTTATGGGCCTATAGTTCCCTGGTGAATCCCGACTGCCCTTTTTGAAAATGGGCACCACCTCCGCACCTCTCCAGGAGTCAGGCACAGGCCCTCCCCCCATGATTGCGTTGAGGAGTGCAGAGATTAGAGCCCCCCATTCTTCCGGATAGGCACGGAGAATGTCCCCCGGTAGGCCGTCCGGGCCGGCAGCTTTCAAGGGGACCAGGCTTTTAATTTGCTTTGTTACGTCGAGGGGGGAAAACAATTCCTGGTCTCGGTCTAGAGTAAAGGATGGAATTTTAAAGGGATCATTAAGTGGGCCTTCAGTAGCAGAGTAAAGATTTTGGAAATGGGAAAACCAAGTCTGGGCATTGATCGCACAAGTCCTCCGGGAATCGTCGGGACGATTCCTTTTGCCCACCATGTCCCAAAAACCTTTAGCGTCTTTCCCACGGCTGGCCGCCAGGAGGTCCTGCCAGAAATTGTCCTCCCATTCCATCCTTGCATTTTTCTGGCAGAGTGTATAGTGTCTCCTGGCCTCTCTAGTCCTGAGTGGTAACTTGGATTTAACTGCCTCGATAAGAAGTGATTTCGCCTCCCTACACTTTTGGTTGTACCAGCCCTGACCCGGACGTGGGTTGGGTTTCCTTCCGCTCGGGTGGGCTGGGACTACAAAGAGGTCACCAATGGCCTGGATTATGGCACAAAACCTAGGAGCCACCTCCATCTGTCCTTCCTCTTGACAGTCGAGATTGGCCAGGGCTGAAGCCAGAAGCTGCCTGATCACAGAGGTTTTCTCCTCCGAAAGAGCCAGCCTCGCCCACTTCATCCTACGCCCACAATTCGAGACCACTGACAGGTCTGGAGCGGGGTTACAAGAAGACCCACTCACGGTGCTATTGACGCACCTGTGTGACAGTGTGAGGGACAGTAGATTGTGGTCACTCTCCACAGAAGGTAACACTACCATGTCCTCCACCATGCCCCACAGGTGTATGTCAAGGAGGAAATAATCAATGCGTGACGTGTGTCCTGGCCTATTGTAGGTGTGTGCCCCTGCCCTGTCGGACCTGGTCCTGCCATTGGCAGCTCTAAGCCCGAACTCCATAGCTAGGGAGTTGATCTGGAGGGCCACTTCCGTCCACTTTTTAACAGGGCCAAGCTCGAGGGGGGGAATCCCCCACCCATTATCGAGTTCCTCCTGATCTGCTAAGATATCCAGATCAAGAGGCTCGAAAGTGCAGTTCAAATCACCTGCCAGCAGTGTACAAGACCCGTATGAAGATGATCGGAGTTGCACCTCCAAACAAGCTATGACTGAGGATTCTCTTCCCCCCTTAGTGCCGCGGGCATAAATGTTAAAAATATTTAAGATGACTCTGCCCTGGGAATTGCGAAGCAAAATATTTAGGAGGTCAGGGCAGTTAGTGTCCTTCTCCTCCACCCTACAGTTAAGTTTGGTGGCTACCCAGATTAACAAACCGCCAGAGGGACGGCCCCTACCAGTTGCACTTTCTGCTGCCGGCAAAAAGTGGGTGGAATATCCCGCCTTATGAAGGGGCACCCGGCTCCATGTTTCCTGGAACAGGCATATGGAGTATTGCTCCACGCGCTCGTTCCAGTCCGGCAGTGCCAGCTTCCTCTCGAGGCCCGCAACATTCCAGCTGAAAACCCTGATCGGGGGGTCCGTTACAGCTGCAATGCTACAATCCCCGACTGTGGGTGACAAGTCCACAAAACCCACAACAGGGGGACTAGGCGGAGAGTAATGGGGAGCCCTGATCTCCCCCCTCCCCTCTACAAACTCGGCCATAGCCAGAGTCTGCAGTGGGGAGGAGGGGCCAATGGGTTTGAAGTATGGTATTAACTCAGCGACAAAACCCGGGGCCACAATGACCTCCCCTGGATCGTAAGCGAGTCAGCAACTCCCAGGTCCCCAATTTGGCAACACTGGGGCTGTGCATAACTGCTGGGAAGGAACTCCCGGGGTCAGAAGGCCGTGAGCAGTGTTTTCCACCAAAAATTGACCCCCTAGGCTGCCAGTGAAGGAGGGTTGACCAAGATGGATGGAGGGGGTGGTCATAATAGGCCGTGGATAAAAGAATGTTAAATCGACTATGTCGATACCCGAACCAGCCGTGGGTTGGCCTTGAGAGCATATAAATTGGGCAACCCTAGCATCTTGAAAATTTACGACCACACAATCCCCTTCAAACGATTTTTTCCCGTGTCCAATCCAACCCACCCTGCGTACACCGAGAATAATGCCATCCACTCCCACGGGCAAGGGCCTGTTGGCTTTCAGCCAGTGGATGACCTTATTTTTTAGTGCCTGATGGTTTTCACGCTGGGTAATCCCAAGAGGGGGAACTTTCAGGAGGATGACGACATACGGGTGACACTCAGGGGGGAGATTAACTGGGGGGCACTTGCGTCTTCTGATCTGGGGGGGACCCAAAAGGGGCCGATGTGTAGGTGGGACAGGAATAGATGAAACCTTAGGAGTTGATGCAACCCCACCAGTTGCATCGGATATGGCAACCCCAGGTTGCGAAGTAGGGCCCGTCCCTCCCTTCTTGTGTTGCCCTGGTGCCTTGCCAGCCACCGGGGATATTACTGCTGGGGGAAGGGTAGCATGCACTTGGGCAACACAAGTGGGAGCCTTCGATTTTGTCTGACTAGGACCACCCCTAGGAGCAGCCAAGATCGTATTCCCAGGTGCAGGGTGCTTAGGCGGCTGCGTCAACTGGTCTCCCAGGGGGGGTCTCACTGGGGCCTCTATCCTATTGGACTCCTCTAACCTATCTGTCCTATCCTCGCTGGGCTTCGGCTGGTGCTTGAGAAGGGTTTTTAGAGCAAAGAAATTGTCCCTGGTAGCCTGCTCAAAGCAGTCAAGCCTTTCCCCCAACCTCTTGACCTGGTCTATAAGTGGCAGCACAAGAGACTTGACCATCTTCTCAAACGCCTCCATAGAGTGACCCACGTTATCCTGAGCAGGCGTTGGTGGGGCCGACAAAAAAGGTGGCACTATATCAGTAACAACTGGTGTGCAAGTGGCTGACCCCGAGGATACCGAGGATGCCGATCCTGCAGTACTCTGGGGGGAAGGACCCCTCAGGAGCGGGTACCTGGGGTGGTTAATAGACTTAAATGGACAACCCTTTCGAGTGTGGTTTGCCCTTTTCCCCTTCCTTTTAGTGGGCTCCTGGATGGGTTGCTTCATGGACGGGGCCTGTGGAGCGAGAGCCAGAACCTCAGGGCAGTGTAGGGACTGGGTGCCAGGTGGGTCTGCTAAGGAGAGCTCATTGCAGGGATCTGTAAGCACGGCACATGGGCTGGTACCGTGGACACCTATCAGTGAACTATCTGCCCCCTCTAAACCACCCATTGGAGGTGCAATAAGGGGATCCCCAGGTGAATCTCCACGCAAGAGTGCAGGGGAAGTAGGGTTTAAAGGGGACACAACTTTTGCTGGCGAAGCACTCTTAGCAGGAGGGAAGTCGAGTGAGAGGCGCCGTTCAGATTTGGCAAGTTCATTGTCTATGACAGCCGCCACCCTAGTCAGGAATTTGTCCATTGAGCCAAACATAGCACCGCTGGGGGTACTCTCCCCACAACCCCTCAAGGCCTTACCGGAGCGTGTTGACATGCTGAGTTGCGGCACCACAGGTTGAAGCCGGTACGGTAGATGGAAATGGGGTGGCCCTGCCCTGCCTCCTCCTGCCCCGGACGGCCGCAGACGGCCCCGCCCTTGTCCCGGGCTTCTCCCGGTCGCTCCCGCGCGCGACTCGCGGGGCGAGTGGGGGTGTCAGCCTTTTACAGGCGCCTCCGGGCGCTCCTCGCACGTCACGGGCGTGCTTCCGCCCCAGGGGCTGCTGGGGAGTGTAGTCCGCTGGTCTGGACTGCCTCCCGGCGTTGCGCTGTTTCTGCCGTTTCCCTCACGGCTCTGGCCCGATGGCGTGTCTCAGGTGAGTTTACGGTGTTCCCCCCTGGGCTCCCGGGGGGTCAGCCTTTTACAGGCGCCTCCGGGCGCTCCTCGCACGTCACGGGCGTGCTTCCGCCCCAGGGGCTGCTGGGGAGTGTAGTCCGCTGGTCTGGACTGCCTCCCGGCGTTGCGCTGTTTCTGCCGTTTCCCTCACGGCTCTGGCCCGATGGCGTGTCTCAGGTGAGTTTACGGTGTTCCCCCCTGGGCTCCCGGGGGGTCAGCCTTTTACAGGCGCCTCCGGGCGCTCCTCGCACGTCACGGGCGTGCTTCCGCCCCAGGGGCTGCTGGGGAGTGTAGTCCGCTGGTCTGGACTGCCTCCCGGCGTTGCGCTGTTTCTGCCGTTTCCCTCACGGCTCTGGCCCGATGGCGTGTCTCAGGTGAGTTTACGGTGTAATGTTGTATAAAATTCGAGTCAAAAACGTGCCTTTTATATCTTGATGCACCAGCCCTCCAACGCACAAACTCTCGGACAGGTTTTGCGTTGAATTAAAGAAAATCTGGACTGGAAAGCCCTGCTGACGCTGTCACGGCCGACCCCAGAAGAACTCGTTTTCCTGGAACCTGAAGAGATCTTGAGAGCCTGCTGGCGCTGCCGCGGCCCACCTTTGCCGAACCATCTTGAGAGCCTGCTGGCGCTGCCGCGGCCCACCTTTGCCAAACCATCTTGAGAGCCTGCTGGCGCTGCCGCGGCCCACCTTTGCCAAACCATCTTGAGAGCCTGCTGGCGCTGCCGCGGCCCACCTTTGCCGAACCATCTTGAGAGCCTGCTGGCGCTGCCGCGGCCCACCGTTGCCGAACCATCTTGAGAGCCTGCTGGCGCTGCCGCGGCCCACCTTTGCCGAACCATCCTAAGAGCCTACTGGCGCTGCCGCGGCTCACCCTCTCGGAACCCCCGGCTCGAGGATTGAGAGCTGTGCGCAAGATATCCCTTCCTACTCCCCAACCGAGACTGTCCCGCTACCCTGATCCCCTCTTGCGAGACTTTACAGACCCCTCGGTCTGCTTGTACATATCGCTGAGAACCAGCAACCTTTATTTCCTGATAAAGCTTACGAACTCGACCTCTGGTGTGGTGTCCATCTGTAGTGTGTGGTTACTCAGCTGTGCGATCCTAGGAGAGGGCCCTCACCCAGGAGGACTCTCAGTAACGCTCGGCTACTTCTTAACGGAGAGGTGGACCTAGGGGTGGTCAGTCAGACATCTTCTGCCTCCCCCGGGGTCGCCTTTCTAACACTCAATAAGTTTTAAAAATGTTTATCTAAAATTATATGTGCTTGTGAACAGTCTCAATACAGTGCAGTCACCATCATTCATGGGAGAGAAAAATTCAATAAAAAAACACAATGCATTTATCACTGACTCAAACAATAATCAATGCCGGAAAGGAAGAGGACAGAGAGAAAAGATCAAAACATTTATAAATAACTGAAATTTATAATTACCAAGGATGGTGTGCAAGACCAACCCCCTGGCCAAAGGGCTGGTGGGGTCCCCTGAGATAGATTCAGGAGACAAAGTCTTCAGGACAAGAATCAGGACAGGATAGTTACCCTCTCTAAGATGCCACACCCCTCTCTGACACTCTCTTCCTCCTCGAGATTCTTCTGCAATCTTCGAATCTATCCCAAATTAATTTAGGATAAAAAGTTCTGCTTCAGGTTCTGCAATCGATTCTTCATCAGCAATTCAGCCTCTCACAGCATCAGCTTCTCTCCCCAGCATTCTCATTTCTCCGCTCTCACTACCTAGCTAAAGCTATCTTAATTATACCTTTCGTTCTGCATGTTCCACCCATTAATGTTTCAATATCGGGAAAATATTAAATTTGATTGGTCTGGCAAAGGGAGGTCTTCATCACACCATGCTTACATGTCCCAAAATTCAGTCAGACCATTGTTCGCAACGCCAACCCCTTACTTTTTATTCATAAATGTTATTCCCATATACTACATGTATCCATATGGCAACATTAAAACATTACAATGACTAGAACATTTCCCTGCTGAACTCAGCACCATCTGTTCCCAGGCTATAGCACTCGATCCTTGGCTTTCTTTAACCGGGCATGCGCAGACTTCGCGTCACTCAGCTCATTTATTTATTTATTTATTTTATTTTCAAAGTTTTATATAGCGCGAACAAGATCTTTGCAGATATCAGAGCGCTTTACAGAAGGAAGGGGTAAGGGAAACAAGAGGGTGATTGAGCAGACTTTAGTTACAATAATAGTAGTAGGTAATATGTGAGTAACACAATAAGGTCGCAGTCTGATAAAGGCATGAAACAAGTAGATACAAGTAGATAATAAGGTAAACAGCTAATAAAGAGACGGTGTATAGTCTTAGATCAGAACAAAGTAGAGTTCAAGTGAATTTAGCCATTAGGATGGCTTTAACTTCTTTCTTAAAAAATGCAGTGGAGGAGATCAGCCTCGTTTCGGAAGGGAGTGAATTCCAGATCCTAGGTGCCATTCCTGAGAAGGAGCGTTTGTATGTTTTCTCCTTCCGGAATCTTCGAGGTTTCAGGAGGAGATTTTTTGAGCTTCTGTTTGTTCTCGAGCCTCCTGATACAGTCAGCTTTTGGGTGAGGTAGTTGGGTGACTTGTGGTGTACAGCCATGTGTGTCATGCAGGCAATTTTCAACTTTATTCTGGCTTCAAAAGGCAGCCAGTTCAGGGATCTGAAGTCAGGGGAGATATGCAAATGTTTTCTTGATCCAGTGATCAGTCTCGCAGCAACGTTCAGGGAGGCTCTTAGTGGTGCGGTTGTAGATAGGGGGAGTCCGCTGAGAGCCACAATTCCGTAGTCTATGCGTGGGATGACTAGGGCTTGTACTGCGGTTTGGAAGTCCTTAGCTGGGAAGAAGGGTTTAAGTTTCCTCAACGTGTTGATTTGGAAATTAGCTCCCTTAGTTGCTTTACTGATATGCTGCTGCATGTTGAGATTGGTATCAAGTGTGATGCCTAAGGATTTAGCTGAGTCCACGATGGTGGGTTGGATATTGAGTGCGGTTAGGTGCTTGAGCCAAGATTGGGTGGTGGAGATTTTCGCAGGAGGTGAGATCAGAAGGATCTCAGTTTTCTGCGCATTAAGTTTGAGGTGATTATCGGCCAACCAAGATTGGGTGTTTCTGAGCGTGGAGTTCAGAAGTTTGATGTCATCCGGGGATTCTAGTTTGAGGTAGAGTTGAGTATCATCAGCGTACATGTGGAAGTGCACATTCGATGCTTGAAGCAAGGTGGTGAGTGGTTCCATGACTAGATTGAACAAAGTGGGGGATAGGGAAGATCCTTGTGGGACGCCTAATGTTACAGGTACAGATAAAGACAGCAAGTTGTTGATCTTGAACTTCTGAGACCGGTTATGTAAGAAGGAAGTGAACCATTTGAGAACAGTCCCAGATAGACTCATTCTGGTGTTTAACAGCTCAAGTAGATTCTCATGTTTGACGGTGTCAAATGCTGAGGAGAGATCAAGTAGGATGAGAAGGCAAGAGTCATTGTGATCAAGGAATTGGAGGGCGTCATCAATTATGTGCGTCACAGCCGTTTCCGTACTATGTCTTGCTCGGAAGCCTGATTGGTGAGGGTTGAGGAGGTCAAACTGATCAATGTGTTTTGTCAGTTGGAGTTGTACGCATTTTTCCAGCAGTTTGGCCAAGGTGGGGATATTGGTGATAGGGCGGTAATTGTTTAGGTCGAGCGGATCAACTGTAGGTTTCTTGAGTATAGGCGAGACTTGTCCTACCTTGAGGGAGTCGGGGATGAGCCCTTGTTGTAGGGAACTGTTGATGATTTTAGTTCAAAGTGGGAGGAGCAGGGGGATAAAGTCTTTAACAGCATTAGCAGGTAAGGGGTCTGTGATGTGATTGGAGGGTTTCAGGGTGCCGAGCAGTTTGTTAATTGATTCTTCTGAGTAGGTGTCGAAGGACGACCATGCCGAGTTATTTTTAGGTTGAGTGGTGGTTCTGCTGATGTGGCTGGAGTATCGGTTTACATCATTGAGGAGTTTGCTTTTTATATCATCAGTTTTTTGCTTGAAGAAAGCAGAAAAGTCTTCACAGGATGGTATATTACTTGTTGTGCTATTAGATTTTAGAGGTTGTTCCTTGGTTAGCGTTTTGACTAGTTCAAACAGTTTTCTTGGTCGATTTTTTGCTTGGTCAAGCTGGAGGCTGAAGAAGTCTGTTTTCGAGCGCTTGATTTCCCTGAAGTAGGCGTTCCTCTTTTTCTTGAGCGTTTTAAGGTGCAATGCCGAGGGAACTGATCTCCATGTGCACTCTGCCATGCGCATGGCACGCCTATCTTCATTGAGTCTGCCATCATACCATGGGTTCGAGATCTTGGTGGAGGCTCTCTTCAGTTGCAGTGGGGCGGCTTCATTAATTATTGAGGTCATAGAGTTGAGGTATTGGTCGGTCAGAGATTGCACGTCAGAAGCGCCGGTGGGGGGAAGGAGGAGGCTGGTGCTGTGGGAAGGCAGGGAGTTGGGGCTAAGTGTCTTCATGTCCCTTTTCCAGATCTTGGGTTTGTAGGGTTGAACCGGGTTGAGTTTAACATTTTCCTTTATGTAGAATGTGATAATGTGGTGATCTGACCAGTCACAGGGTTGGATTGCCTCCAGTTGGGTAGAGTCCTCTTTGGCGATGATAAGGTCGAGGATAGATCCTTTGTCATGTGTCGGGCTGTTGCAAATTTGGGTGAGGTCAAGCGCATTAAGGAAAGATTTGAGACTATTCACCACTGCATCTTTCTGATCATTTCTAGTGGAGGTTGAAGTCACCCAGGTAGATTTGAGTGTTCTGCCGTCCGGAGGTGGTTGAAATCATGTCCATGAGTTGTTGGGAGAAGGTGAGGTTGTCCCCGGGTGGGTGGTAGATGACATGTAAGGAGCATACAGGTTTGCCCCCGCTGGTGATCTCGAGGCAGATGAGTTCACAGGAGGTGAGTGAGGGGACGGTGACTTTAGTCACAGAAAGGTTGTTCCTAGAAATGCATGCGATTCCCCCGCCCGTCTTGCTGTTCCTGTCGAGTCTAATGATTTGGTAGTTGGGGGGAACTAGAATGTCCAATATAGGTGTAGAAGATTCGGATAGCCAGGTTTCGGTCAGAATAGCTAGGTCGAGGTTCATTGAGATGATGAGATCCACGATGGCGGAGGAGTGTCTAGGGGCCGATCTGCAGTTGAGTAGGATGCATTTGATTCTGGGGGTGAAGAGGGTGGTGGGGGGTACTAGTGAGAGAGGGACTTTCTGAGGTTCTTGGGGACGGAGCTTCTGTTGTTTTGTGTGGGGGACCTGAGGGGATTTGAGAGAATCGTGGGTATGGAAAGGTGTGTGGTGGTTGTGTTCTTTAGGGGAGCTGGGGCATATGAACGGAGGAGGGAGTGTATGTCGTGTTCAGAGAGGGGATTGCGGGCGCGTTGGGGGCGGTTGGTGTTATTGCGAGCAGGGATAGATAGCCAATGTGGGGCGTGTTGAGTGAGTGGGTTAGTGGGGCGGGTGGGGTGCTTTTTGAGCGCTATGCAGTTATGCGAGAAAGGTCCAAATACGCACGAATGATAAAAGTCAAAAGACTTGATGTTAATTTCTCAAATAAAGTCTGTGCACCGTATACCACCCACTTCTACTCTATACCATTTGACTTATTAAACTTTTCCCCGCATTAGCATTAGTAAAATAGCGTGCTCTGATTTCAAATAAGCAGGTGCCATGCATGCGAGTCTTCAAGACGCCATATTACTAGTTTCTGCTCATGAGCTAGAATTTACCTCCAAGCGTTACTCATCATCCTACGTAGATGTAGTTGATGCGTGCGCAAAATAGATTTTCCGTGTAATGCAGTATTAGTCCTTCTTCAAAGTTATCTGCGTTAGTACATGTAGGTAACAAGGACCCCTGCACGTTAATGCAGCTCTTGGGACAGGGTAAGAAACACAATGGAAAATATCATTCCCAAGCAACTTGAAACATACACATTTGTAGATGTTCGTAACTGTTACAACAAATGAGTTCAAAACAAGAGATAAAAAGATTATCAAACTTTAATCAAAATTATAAAACACGTTCAATTTAACAATGCATTTCAGTTAAAAAACATTTCATCTAATTAAAATCAATTAGTGGCAAACCAACGATAATATTTTCCATTGTATCTGGGTTAGTACATCATACGCAAGCTTCTTTAACCCAAAAATGTTTGTGTGAACGCGTAGACACCTAGGGATAGGGAAATCTGTTTGGTGCCCAAATACGGGGGGAGGGGGGGGATGCGATGGACCCAGCGGCACACTGACCTCTCACAATGCTGAATGCAGATAGTAAAATACTATGCAAGATACTAGCAGGGAGAGTGACAGGCGTAGTGAGGGAACCAGTCCATGAAGACCAGTGTGGATTCATCCCAGGGCGGAGTACGGCATTGAATCTGCGCAGGTTGGCACAGGTAATGCATACAGTGAAAGGCAGTCAGGAGGAACTAGCGCTTCTGTCTGTGGATATCACAAAAGCCTTTGACACAGTGGGATGGACATATCTACAGCGGGTCCTGCAACATATGGGCTTCGGCCCCAAATGTTGCCATTGGGTAATGGTTTTATACACATCCCCCAGAGTGAAAGTACGTAGTGGAGGCATTCTGTCAGAAAGCTGGGAGGTGAGGAGGGGCACGAGGCAGGGCTGCCCACTCAAGCCATTGTTATTTGCAATGGCAATGGAGCCTCTGGCGGCATTGTTGTGGAGGGAGGCAGAGGCGATGGGTATTAAGGTGGGAGAGAAGGTACACCTGATTTTGCTCTACGCGGATGACGTGCTGTTCTGCCTAAGGGAGCCAGGGGCAACAGTCCCACAGCTCCTGCAACATTTGGAAGAGTTTGGTGGGGTCACTGGTCTGCACATGAATAAACTGAAAACGCTGTTGCTCGCAGGTGGGTCTGCGGTGGGAGCTGTCGTCCTTCCGATACCTTGGGGTCACAGTGGGTCACAGTTGCGAGGATCAGGAGTGCCTAGCGGTAAACCCGTTGATATCAGGCCTGAATCGGTCCATCCAATTCTGGAATACACTGCCGCTCTCAACCATGGGGAGGGTGGCGATAGCAAAGATGGTGTTCCTCTCAAGGTGTCTGTATACTGTTCAGAATGTAGCGTATACGCTTCCCTGTTTTGTGTTCCAAAAATTGGATAGTCTCCTGATCCTTCTGGTCTGGGCGGGGAAAAGGAGAAGGTTAGCTTTGTTACAGCTCAAACACGATACACGAGACAGGGGGATGGGTGTCCAGGCCTTGGAGCTGTATTATTACGTCTCCAACTGCAATACGTGGTACAATAAGCATTACAAGAGGACAACACTAAAAAGCGAATGCTGAGGGGAACACATGGAACACTCTCACTGATGGAATAACTCATGTTAGAGAATAGGGTGCAGGAGGGAACCTCTAACTTCACAAGCCAAACAGCAGAGATACAGGAACGAGTGATTAAGAGGGTGTTTAAAAAGCCGCCATTTGCCAGTGACCTGGGGGCATATTAGCAAGAACCTCGATCGTGAGCAAGGGAGAGGGCTCCCGAAACACGTTGATCTGTGTCTGCCTACCACAATATCCATATGAAGGTTTAAAAATAATAAAAAGTGCAAAAATTCAGAGCACGCGAGTTTGTCCTATTTATTCACTCTGCAAAGAGTGAATTGTCTTTATATATATATATATATATATATATATATATATATATATATATATATATATATATATATATATATATATATATATATATATATATATTACCTACTGGCGGTCGCCAGTAGGTATATATAGTTAGGATTTTTTCCCTATGGGATTTTTGAAAATTCTATGTCTAATAACTTTGGCGTTTGTGGACGGAATTGGCTGAAATTTTCTGGAAAATGGAACATTTTGTTTCTGAGCAGCCACTGGAAATTTGGGGGGAGTTGGTCCAGGGGGGGCCGAGAAAAAAGGGGGGTCCCAAAACGTGTTTTTAACATTGAGTTTTCCATAGGGCGGTTAGCCTCACTTTTAGCCCGAACGGCTGAATGGATTTGCACGAAACTTGGCAAAATATTAGGGACTGATAGCCCGATGTGCCTTTTGTAGGTCTCAATATATGTGCTCCAGTGGATTTTGAGAAATTAACGTTTAAAAAAAGATATATATCTGTAAGCGCGCTCTGGGCAGCGCTCCGGTCCGCGGACCTTAAGCGTACCGGAACTTCGCGTAGCGAAGCTGATTGGCTCTCCGGTGTCTGTCAACATTCTAAACAGTCCGGAGCGGCCGCCATCTTGTCTCTCGGTAGGATTGAGAGACAAGAGGAGGCCAAAACAAAGGGGGAAATAACTATAAGGGGGCATAGTAGATCCTCCCTGACCCCCTAGGTTTGATGTGGAGGCTTTAAAGGGGCCCCGCGAAGCAAAAAAAAATAATTTGTTTTTGTTTTTTTTCGTGGTTAGCGCCCGGTACGCGAACCGGGAAGCGTTCTGGGGAGCGTATCACAATGAAAAATGAATGATAGACTTTTCAAATGCTGTATGTTAATTGATTGTTGGTTTTGTTGATTATTTTTTTTTTTTTTAAGTTTTTTTTATTGTGTTTCATAATTTAATAAACTTTCTAACATTTCATTGTCAGAAATTTCATAATCATGGAATATAGATTGTAGTCTCTGAGGTTGTAAAATGTCCTCATTTGCAAGGAGGTTATCTACTGCTTGTACACATTGCAGTAGTTCTTGGTCCCAAGATTCATCCATAAATTCAATCTCATTTGGATCAATGATTTCTGTGTTGGACTCTGGAAGGACAATTTCAAATGAAATGTTTTGTTCACTTTCCATTTTTCCTGAAATTTGCATAAAAAAAATATATATTAGTAGAGGTAGGGCACTGTTGGGATTAATTTTAGATAGGCAGTTTTTAACAGAGAATTTATCTTTGGGCAGTGTATAGTATCAGAGTGGAAGTAGGAATATAAAAAAGTGTATCTAAATTTATAAGTACTACAGAGGGATAGTATATAACTAACAGAAAAAGTTTGCCATATTAACTTAAAGTGCTCAATATACTTCAGTTTTAAAAATAACAACTTACCTTTAAAAAGAAGTTGAAGTTATTAATGAAAATTCTAATAGAAATGTACACCAGGAAGTAGTAGTCAAAATGGCTGTGTTTCCTTCTCTTCCTTTATATATATTCGGGTACATAACCAATCAAATGTCAGGTAAAAAAAGTAGAAAATGAAAGTAACATTTTAATTGGTTGTCAATTCCAACACTTCAGATGTGTTTTGTGAAGTAATTTACCTCACGGTATTTAGTGAGTTCTATAGGCTAAACGGCTAAATGGAATTCCAATCAAATTTGTGAAAATGGTAGGGATTGGTATGTAGTATGAGCTAATCTATATTTGGTGAAATTGTCTCCAGTGGCTTTTCTGTGAACTACTTTCCCACCTTTTTTGATGGTGCGCTTCCCAGGAAGCGACCCGGTACGCGAACCGGTGAGCGCCCTGGTACGCGAACCTTAAGCGTAACGGGAGTCCACCATTTTGTGTTTCGGTCGAATTATGATACAAGATGGAGGGCAAATAATGTTCAGAATAGGTAGAAGGGGGCATGGTAGACTTATCTTGACCCCCTAGGTTTTGTGAGGGTGGCTGAGGAGGCCCATATGTGCGAAAAAAAACCATTTTTTTTTAAAATTTCGCGAGGTTAGCTCCCGGTACGCGTACCGGGTAGCGCCCCAGGGAGCGTACTTTGTTGAAAATTAGTAAAAAAAGTTAGAGTAAAATAATAATTGTGAGTGATTAGATGTAGGGTAGCTCTGAGAAGAGCTTTTGGGTTTATGGTACATTTTGGTACTTATAAGTAGGTACCAATGCACATTTTTAAATTCAGAGTGAAAACTCTGTTGCCCTCATCTTGTGGTAAATAAATAAATAATACCCTATTTTTGACTAGACTTATAGCATAACAGATAGCTCAATAAATAAGAGTCAAGATTCGAGGTAGTAGGAGTTTCTGCAGGTTTATTACAGCATAAGGACAGGATCAGGACAACCTGCATAGGAACAGAATGACAGGGCCCAGCAGGACAACTGGGGCCCAACAGGGGAAAAGAGGCCCAGCAGCTGCTGGGGCTAGGTCTGGGATGAGCGCGCTAACATTCAATAACAAAACACAGGCATATATACATAGCGCGAACACATAGCATTACATTGCAGTAGGCGTAGCAGTGGGTGGAGCAGAAAGCGTGACGCGTAGCAGTCGCGAAAGATATCAGTAAAAAGAGGTGTAACTGGGCGTATACATAGACATGTGATGCAAACGTAACAGAATATGTCATGAATGGGCGGAAACATAGGAGGGGGCTACCTAAGGAGCCGGGACCTCTAACCTAATGGTGCGCGAAAACTAGCAATGACGTGTTACTAGGAGAAGCTGGGGGCTATGAACTCTGTGCTAGGAGCAGAGACTAGAGTCTGGAGGGTCGGAGCGACATGTACCTAAACCCTATCTGGTATCTAATGTTTAGGGAACATGTTGATATAAACTAGAAGTCATGAGGGGAAAAGCTAACTTGATTCTAAGACTGGACCATGCATTATTCTACATGTAGTGCGTGATGAAGAATCCTAAATGACCATTAAATACAGTATTTCTCTAACGTGGAGACGAGAAGGCTAGACAATGACGGAAACTATTGATGCAGTTCAGTAGCTCAGGAATGCAGAAGAGGAGGACTGAACTGATAACTGGAACTATAACATACTTTTGGCAGACTCAGAGGCAGAGTCAAGCTACACCGGGCACTGCGAGGCAGGAAGTAAGTGAAGGGTCGAGGATACAGGTGGGGGCTGTATCGCTCCTCAGCGAGGCTTTCAGGAGACAGGAGCTGAATCTGATGTCTGGGCCCTTTTGAGGCCTGGAAACGGGGACTTTATAATGGAATAACGTGCACACTGGGAAACGTGGCAACATTATTTTACATAGGCCTGATATTCGTAGTATTCACGAGGACTGGAAAATAGCATACTAGAGGTGGACACAACTGTAATTGCGTCATTAATCAGGCATGGGGAATAACATATGCATATTGGTCATGCACACATAACATATGATGGATGAGGCGTAGGGACACAGAACATGGCAAAATTTACTTTTCCACATTCCCTCCTTGTCACTACGTTTCCATCAGGAAACATCAATTTTCATGATACCATCTATCATTTCATACAGTACCATTTGCTCGTCTCGAATTGTCTTGGAACGGGATTTAGAACGGGGCTTGGGACTAGGAATACAAGAGGTAGCACACATGCTGCAAATCGCAGGGCCACATTGTATACAGAGGCAGCAGCTAAATATGATCGCTACTGCAATACCTAGGAAGGACAGGACTTTCCATCCCCATGCGGAAATTATATTCCAGAACCAACCGGACCATGTCCAGGTGCCTGGATCTTGATGTAACAGATGGGCAATTTTATGGAGTCTGGTTATAGCTGAATAAACAGACGGCGCGTTATTTGGAATGAAAATGCAACAACTAGATCCGATGACTCTACAGGCCCCGCCCCTATCGGCCAGTATGACGTCAAGGACGAGACGATTTTGCAAAACGACAAATCTCATAGCAGATTGTTCTTCGGTTAGGTTACCTAGAGCAGAGGCAGTCTCATTAACTACAGCTTCAAGGGTTCTTGTTAACCTACGGATCAGTTTACTATTCTGGACAGGTCCTACAAAGAAGAAGAAACCTTTATTGAAATCTGTATACTGTTCTAGAGTAGTTTCAGTATAATCGACAATTGGGGACTCCCTTCTATGTCTAATGTGTACTAGATGTGTGTTTCTGTGATAATCAGATGGGGCTAGAAAAACAGGTGGCAGTAGGAAAGCAATGTAACAGGTTCCCTCCCAATCGAGGGGCAGACGGACATATGCAGTTTGACCACAAATAAAATAAGAATGACGTGAAGCTTTGAAAATAGATTTCCCACTGTCACTATACTTGATAATAGTAGTACATTCACTATGACCTATATGTACAGAACCATAACTACGGACACATAATTCGCCTTTGACAGGTAGTACTGAAATAGCAGGTAAGTCTGGAGTAGTATCAGACTGAACATTCAGGACCATGAAATTCGACGAATAATTACCTAAATTATAAACTTCATTTTCTAGATCTAAACCTGTTCTGTGGGGAAAACCTTGCTTGTCTGGAAAACATGTACTGTTAAGAAAAGACATATCTGTTGAGGATGACGTTAACGTGGACCATGCTCCACACGAACCATTATGTGAGAATGGATAAGGAAACAGTGGCAGAACTCCCTTCGGTGTCTGGAAAGGGGGGAGTCGACCACACACCCAACAATTAGTGGCATTGCTGGTCTGGTGTGAATAATGTAACATACGGACGAATGTGTTGTTGCGCATAGCAAGGCGGTAAGAATATTCGTGAGGAGGCAGATCACTAAACGTGTGCTCTACTGTAGCATTAGTAGACATATTTACATGAGGAACTGGAAAACACAGGAAAAGTGCGTAACTAGTGCAGGAAATCATTATGCTGAGAAATAATATGAAACTCAGAAAAACGATACATTGAAGTGAACTTCGACTGACTCTCTCACTATGGGGGTCTATTTTATACATGTCAGAAACAGTCTAACCGTTTCACCTAGGGGAGGACTTATACAATCAAACTGACTGACTTATTTTACTAGACCTTAATTTGAGCTTATACTCCTGCTGCGGAGTTTTCTCTAACAAGGGAGGGGTTGTAATAATGTCTTGTGCGGGACAGTCCTTTAAAACAATGTTCTGGCAATCTTTCGAATCCTGGAAATCCTTGGAAATGTTCTTGGAGACTGATTTCAATCCATTGAAAAGTTTTACATGAGAAAGGTGGACCCACCCCTTCCTGCCTTCCAACTTGACGGCAGTTCGGGTGGTCAAGAGGACCTGACGTGGCTCCTTCCAACGTGGTTCCAGCGGACTTGATCTGTCAAAATTTCGGACCATTACAAGGGAGCCTGGAACGATCTCGTGCGGTGCCACCTCGGTATTGTCTGGAAATGCGGCGGCAACCTGTGAACGACATGAGTTGAGGGCAGACATCAAGGAAGCTAGGTAATCTGTCAGCATATTACATGAAACATCGGTAATACTTCGGGGTCTAGGAGTACCCCACATGTTAGGGGGGCGGCCGAATACGACCTCATACGGGGACAGACCTGATCTGGAATGTGCGACCATGCGCATATAAAACAAAGCGACTGGCAGAGCTACTAGCCAGTCCACACCTTTTTCTTTACAGACTTTGGCAATACGGATTTTCAGGGTCTGATTATGTCTCTCTACGAGACCGGCTGCTTCAGGATGGCGTACACAATGGAACTTCCACTGGTACCCTAACAAAAGGGAAACGTGTTTCATGAGTTCAGATGAGAATGGCTGGCCGTTATCAGAATATACGACTCTAGGGAGTCCGTATCTAGGGAAGAATTCACGAACCAACTGCTTGGCAGTGGTCGCGGCTGTGTAATCTGGGACTGGATATGCTTCTGTCCACCTGGACAAAGCGCATACAACTACAAGGACATACTTGAAACCTCGACATCGCTCCATTTGAATATAATCCATCTGGAGGACCTCAAAAGGGTGGTCAGGGGGCTGGAAACCACCTTGTTCCACCGGGACACTTTTACCTGGGTTAAACTGACAACATATCATACAGGTACGGACTTTCTGCTTGGCTGCAGCTCGTAAATGCTTGTTGAACCAAATGTTCTGGATACTGTCTAACATAGCTTTTTCTCCTAAATGTGCTGGACTATGTGCGGTATTAATAATGACTTGAACCATAGAGTCGGGGAGAAACCATGTGGCTCTACCCTTCGTTAACCATCCTTGATCTGTCTGGACCCCTCCTTGTTCAGACCATTTCTTGATTTCTTCAGGAGTAGCATGTAACTGGATATCTATGACGTCTTGTGTAGGGTCCTTAACTGTCATGCATGTAATCAGATCTGGAGTATGTGTCTGATTAACTGGAATGTCTGGAGTCTGTGCTGTAAGCTTGGCTGTACGGTCTGCTAGATCATTACCTTGGGAAATAATGTCAGTGACTTTCGTATGTGCTTTGCATTTCATGATAGCAATAGATGTCGGTAAATGTATGGCATCTAACAGGGCTTGAATAAGGAGACCATGCTGAATCTTGGTTCCATGAGAAGTCATGAAACCTCTCTCCTGCCAGAGCACTCCGAAGTCGTGTACAACTCCGAATGCGTAACGTGAATCTGTGTAAACATTAACTTTCAGGTTCTTGGCATGTATACAGGCTTGTGTCAGAGCGACTAGCTCTGCTGCTTGAGCGGACAGGGTGTCAATACGGTGTGTTTCAATAACTTCAGTGTCAGTAGTCACTGCATACGCGGCTACTAGTTCTCCTGTACTAGTTCTCATACATGAACCATCCACATAAAGTGTCAGGTCAGGATCTGATAACGGAATATCTGTCAGGTCTTGTCTTGGCTTAGTCGTAATGTTAACTACTTCCACACAATCATGTGGGTCAGAATTTGAATTAACTGATGGTAACAGTGTAGCAGGATTCAGAACGTTGCAGCGTCTAATGTCTATGTGTGGCTGGAACAGTGTTAATTCATAACCCGTTAAACGTGCAATTGTCAAGTGCTGAGTTTGTGTTCGGTTTAAAAGAACTTCTACGGAATGTGGAACTTGTACTGTCAGAGAATGTCCTAAAACTATGGAATCACTTTGTCTGATAGCTAGTGCTGTGGCTGCAACTGACTTGAGGCACGCAGGCAACGCCTGGGCGACTGGATCTAATGTGCTCGAAAAATAAGCACAGGGCTTGTATTGTCCTGCTTGATCTTGTGTGAGAACAGATAATGCTGTACCTTCGCGTTCAGTAACAAAAAGTGTAAAAGGCTTACTGTAGTTCGGTGTAGCTAGAACTGGAGCTTGACATAGGGCTTTCTTTAACTCGTTGAAACTAAGTGTATGTTCAGATGTCCAATGGAGGACAGTCGATACGGCTGCCTCCTGTGTCGTTAACTGTATCAGTGGCTTGGCTAGAAATGCATACTGGGGAATCCATTGTCTACAATAAGAAGTAAGGCCGATAAAGGCACGTACCTCCTTCTGGGTTCTGGGCTGGGGAAGACTCGCTATTAACTGGATACGGTCTGGTGTCAACTGCCTACCCCTCTTGGACAGCAAGTGTCCTAAGTATACCACTTGCTGGACACAGAATTGAAGCTTCGAAGGTGACACCTTGTGCCCCATCTCGGCTAGAAAATACAGAACTGTAAGTGATGCTCGCTCGCAGTCACGTTCAGAACGGGCTGTGATCAGTAGATCATCGACATACTGGAGCAGGGCAGTGTCAGTTGGCATGTGAATATTGTCTAGTTGTCTCTTAAGTGCTTGACTATAAATACTAGGACTTTCTGTGAAACCTTGAGGAGCGCGTGTAAACATATAGCTCCTTCCATTTAAACAAAATCCGAAAAGAAACTGGCTGTCTGGATGAATTGGAACACTAAAAAATGCATTCTTGAGGTCTATGACAGTGAAAAACATGGCTTCGGAATCAATGGCTGTTAACAGGGAAGAAATGTCTGGGACAACTGGGTACTGAGGAATAATACATTTGTTAAGCTCTCGTAAATCAATCACTAATCGATATACTGGGGGTGCATTCGGATCAGTACGTTTCATGACTGGAATGATCGGAGAATTGCATACATTGGAGTCAGTTTCTACAACTACTCCTTGAGCCATGAGCTCGTCAATAATTTTGGATAAGGCTGCTACAGCCTCAGGTGGCAATCTGTACTGCCTGATTCGTGGTAACACTACACCTGGCTTGAGAGTCACACGATGGGGTGTGATTTGCATGTAACCTACATCAGTTGGACCTTGCGCCCATAAGTGCTGCGGAACATTAGACAATCTTGAATCAAAATCTCGTAATACATAGTGACCCTTAAAGTCACGTAGGAACAGACGTATTCCCTCTGGGGAACAGCAAATAACTGCACCTAATTCTTTCAGTGTCTTAATGCCTAATAGATTTTCTGGACATGACTTAGTAAGTAACAGATCAGTAGTACGGGACAATGGACCTACCTCTAGAGTGACTGGCTTAGATATCTCATTAACTATTGGTTTTCCTGAAAATCCAAGGGAAACATTTCTTGAGCCTGAGAGCGGAGCCCCTGGAACTTCGGCATGACTAATTGTGGTCCTACTTGCCCCTGTATCGATCAAGAACTTTCTGTCTTTCCCTAATACTTGACTGTGAACATAAGGACCTTCTTGATCTACAGGTATCTCGATGAGAGGCAAGCCTACCTCCCTCTCTAGGCTGTTTCATGAATATGACTGATACTCTGGATACTCAGACTGTGCATACTGGTACATCTGTGATGTAACGTGCTGTGTTGCAGCTATAGGCTGCGGTGCGGAAACTGTCTGTTGTGCATTCTGTGACTGAGGAATCTGTGAAACTTGTTCTTGTCTAGGCGGACGTGGTCTTTCTTTAGTCTTACCAGTAGCTATATTATGTTTCAGAACTGCACACTCGTTTATAAAATGACCTGGCTGTTTACAATAATTGCAGTTCCCTTTAACGGGAGCTGCAGGATGACTGGCTCGATTGGCTTGATTTGGACCCCTCTTCTGACTGTCTTGAGGAACAGATTGTGCAACTAGCACTTTCATTTTCGTGTCTTTCATACGTTTTCTTTCATGTTCTTGCTCTTCTCTGATTCTATTCTGGTGGTACTGGAGCATCTGGAGCATCTGGGACGGAGTATTTGCTTGCCAGGTGCTTTCGACTTTCAAAACTCGATTTTTAATTTGTGGACTTGAATTCTCGACTAATTTGGTGACGAAAAGATGAGGGTACGACTCACTACTTGTCTTGAGACCACTATTAATACTGAAACATTTTTCAAATCTAGAATAAAAATCACTAATATCTTCATCTTGTTTCTGTTTACAGGCTGAGATTGCATCCCAGTCTTCCTTCCTAGTTGTCAATAATCTGGGTAAAACTTGAATCAATAATTCTGGTAATTCTTTACATTTATCTCCGAGACCGGTACCTGGTACTCGTGCCTTGTCTTCAGCTTCTAGAGCTGCCCAATCGATCTTTTTCTCTCCCACCTCCCATTCTTTTTCCTTTAACTTTTCATACACCCCTGCGGGTAACAGGACTTTTAACATTTTAATAATATCTGGGTAAGTGTATTCTCCCATACGGAGCATGTCTTTTAATTCTCTATGGAACCCTGCTGGATCTTTGTCATGACAGGGAATTAGTTTCTTCATTTCAAGAAGTTCCATCTTTGAAATCGGAGTGTATACAAACACTCGTTGCATTACGCCACCCGCCCCTTGGACTGGGTGGACTTCTCGTAACGGATTCTGTCTGTCTATGTAGAATGATTTTCTTTCTGGGGGTGAGACATGAACAAAATGTGGGTTCAGGAACGTTCTATATTTGTGGCGCTGTTCTAGAATGACACTAATTAAATCGGTACCTAGACCTCTCCATCTATACTGGAGTAACTCGTTCAGGATATCATGTAACGGACCTGGATCAGAGTGTTGACCCTCATACAGAGTAATGAGGTACTGGATCATATACATACCCACCAGTCGTTGCTCGGCTGGGGGCAATTTCAGAAACATTTGTGCCACTATTTCGTCTGGAAAAGTGGTAGAATCAGTAATCCATCGGACTGCTGATCGGGCTAGTTCTTGTTCATGCATAGTACTTAATTCACTGTAACCGACTCGTGATTTCAGAATGTGGTCGGTAGCTTGAAATACTTGTTCTAGAGAACCTTGTTCTGGTGCTGGATGTTGAAAAATAGACTTGTGTTCTAGGCGTAAATGGCGATCTGGAAATCTAGATTTTCCTACATACGCTATTCTGGCGGGATTCTCGTCTTCCTCTTCAGGATCAGAGATACTTTCTTTCTCACTTACTTGTGCTGCTTTACGCTGGTCGTGTAACCTTATTATTTCTTTACGAATTTTCTTGTACATACTCTCCATGGCACTGACGGTCTTGTGCTTACCCTCGGCTATATTATCACTCCACCTTGTCAGGATTCTCATTTCGGCGGGATCTTTAGACGGGTAATCTTGTTCTCTTATTAGACAATTGATCAGGAACTTTAATATCATAAGCTGAATCTCGGCTTTCCTTTGAGACATAATCTCGCCAATACTTTCTGGATCATCCCCTGTACGGATGAAACGATATATTCTGTCTAGATCTTCTTTCATATTCGGTAAGGTGACTAGATACTCGGTCACTCTCCTTACACGTAAGGAATATAAAACCATAGTATATTCGCCTGGAACTGGATCATAAACACATTCGTTAAGGGCTTGCCTGATTTCTGTAACAGACTTATTACTTTTAGGAGTACGCTGTGATGCTTGAGCATGTAATTCGAGTGCTGATAAACGCTTGTGTGGCGGCGGGGTTTGAGGAGTAGCTCCTCCTGCGGCCCCTAAACTGGAGTCGTCTACTGAGGCTCTACGTCCTGGCAGAGTGGGAAATGGAACTGTAAGCTGGACCGGGGGTACCGTAACAGGTACTCCGGTGTCTGGAGGAGCGGGAAGTGCCTGATTTACAGGGACTGGCGGAGCGCGAACATGATTTGTATATTCGGGGGCTGTGTCGTCCAGATAGGACGAAATAAAAATATCAGCTGCGGTCGGTTTGTGACGTAGCTTGGTCGGAATTAATGGTGGCGGGAAATTACTGGATGCCTCTGGGGTCGCTTTTTGCACACCTTCGGCAAGAAGAGGATACATACCCTTAATAAGGGCATGCCTCTGTCTGTCTGATTGTTCGGTTTTGACTTGTTCACCTATCTCGATTAATTCTCTTTCTTGGGCTCGTTCTTGAGATTCTCTACTTAACTCTGACTTTCTGACTTCCTTTTCGGTTCTTCTATGAGCTTCTTTACGCCATAACTCGATGGCATCTTTCTGTGACTGTCTGGCTTTCTTTTTCCATAATGCTTCTTCTACTCGCATGATACATTTGGCATCCCATGTACCCGATACGGGCCATCTATACTTTTCTTCTAACTGTTTGGTATACTCTACCCATAAATCTAGATACAATATGGCGTTTATGCCATGTTTCTGATACATAAAGTGACCTGGACTGTCCCTAGGCGGGACAGGAACTGCTGCTTCCAGCAGACCCTTTCTGGTTTTTAACTGACGTAACTTGGAAAATATAGGCATGACTGAACTGTAATCTGGACACAATACAATACACAATAAAAACACGAAATCACATCGCACTCATACCACAACAGTAAATTACATGAAGAACATTATAAATAACAGTTCGAACAGAATATTACCTGGAATACTGAGAACAGAAATAGAACAGATTTTCTTGAGAACGGAACAGACTAGAGTTACTGGATGCACTGCTGTAACAGTACGGAACATACCGGTCCCATAAAGGGACGCATCAGGACCCGTATCCACCTAGGTGAACACTTCGTTTGTGAGTCTGGGCACCACCAACCCACGGACCAGGAGTCAATTTAGATTGGTCCTGTCTAGATACTACCCCAGCAATGGTACTCACCGGGCAGCACGGAACGGAAGGCCTCGGACGGGACTGGACTGCTACGACGACGGACGACGGACTTCGGACTTCAGTTACGGGTGGGCCTCCGGATACCTCGGACCTTGGACTCTCGGCTTGGGCTCTGGTCGGGACTCGCCGCGTTCCTCCACCGTCTCGTTTGGATGCTGGACCGCCTCCTCCGTCTCCTCCGTGGGCCTGAGGGATACTTGGAGCAGAAATATCTGCTAGTGCACGGTATGGTTCCGTCACGACTGCAGAGGGTCAGGGGGTCGGCGTGGCTTCACCGACGCGTGGGGAAAGGGCAAGTCCCTATTCGGGCGCCATTATGTGGTAAATAAATAAATAATACCCTATTTTTGACTAGACTTATAGCATAACAGATAGCTCAATAAATAAGAGTCAAGATTCGAGGTAGTAGGAGTTTCTGCAGGTTTATTACAGCATAAGGACAGGATCAGGACAACCTGCATAGGAACAGAATGACAGGGCCCAGCAGGACAACTGGGGCCCAACAGGGGAAAAGAGGCCCAGCAGCTGCTGGGGCTAGGTCTGGGATGAGTGCGCTAACATTCAATAACAAAACACAGGCATATATACATAGCGCGAACACATAGCATTACATTGCAGTAGGCGTAGCAGTGGGTGGAGCAGAAAGCGTGACGCGTAGCAGTCGCGAAAGATATCAGTAAAAAGAGGTGTAACTGGGCGTATACATAGACATGTGATGCAAACGTAACAGAATATGTCATGAATGGGCGGAAACATAGGAGGGGGCTACCTAAGGAGCCGGGACCTCTAACCTAATGGTGCGCGAAAACTAGCAATGACGTGTTACTAGGAGAAGCTGGGGGCTATGAACTCTGTGCTAGGAGCAGAGACTAGAGTCTGGAGGGTCGGAGCGACATGTACCTAAACCCTATCTGGTATCTAATGTTTAGGGAACATGTTGATATAAACTAGAAGTCATGAGGGGAAAAGCTAACTTGATTCTAAGACTGGACCATGCATTATTCTACATGTAGTGCGTGATGAAGAATCCTAAATGACCATTAAATACAGTATTTCTCTAACGTGGAGACGAGAAGGCTAGACAATGACGGAAACTATTGATGCAGTTCAGTAGCTCAGGAATGCAGAAGAGGAGGACTGAACTGATAACTGGAACTATAACATACTTTTGGCAGACTCAGAGGCAGAGTCAAGCTACACCGGGCACTGCGAGGCAGGAAGTAAGTGAAGGGTCGAGGATACAGGTGGGGGCTGTATCGCTCCTCAGCGAGGCTTTCAGGAGACAGGAGCTGAATCTGATGTCTGGGCCCTTTTGAGGCCTGGAAACGGGGACTTTATAATGGAATAACGTGCACACTGGGAAACGTGGCAACATTATTTTACATAGGCCTGATATTCGTAGTATTCACGAGGACTGGAAAATAGCATACTAGAGGTGGACACAACTGTAATTGCGTCATTAATCAGGCATGGGGAATAACATATGCATATTGGTCATGCACACATAACATATGATGGATGAGGCGTAGGGACACAGAACATGGCAAAATTTACTTTTCCACAATCTGAGAAGTGAACTCCATCTCCTCTGTAGATATCTTGCATGTAGTAACGCAAGTTATTGTTGTACAGGGAGCCCATTCCATGGTCTCTCATGTAAGCTGAAACAGATTTGTTTACATGCTTCCTCGACTTCTCAATTTGTGGACAAAATTGGTTTGACCACCTCCATTTCTGTCTTTGGCATATATTTGAATATACCAAGGCAGTCTGAGGAAAAAGTGCCATCAATTGCTCAAAGGTGTCCTTTAAAAGCATTTCTAGACCTACACCAGTCAAAGTGCCCAAGTCATTACCTCCACAGTGCACAATTAACAGGTCAGGTTTGGGCAAATGCATAAAGGTTTTCACCAATGGTATCAATTGGTGACATTTTAATCCTCTGTGGCCAAACCACTTAATTTCCACATCTTGTAAATTGAGGTTAGGTAAATTCCTGCTTTCAACGTACCTTTGAGCCCAGTGAATATAACTATGACCAACAATCCAGACAGAAAACATGGTGAGAGAAGGTTCTCCTGCAGTCAGATGAAGTGTGGCAATGAAATGGCAGTTGAAAAAATGTGAGTTTGAAATGAAAAAAACTGTGGAGTTTCTGTGTTCATGAAGTAGTAACAGTGATTGGTGGATTTTGATTGATGAAAACAGAAAGTTAGGGTGTAGAGATGTGTTCTTTGAAAGATGTATTTTGAGTGGTCAATAAAAAATCATTAAATGAAAGAAAGCACTGGATATGCAGGTGCACTGAGAGTTCAGAGTTCAATTGCAACATTGTTGTGTGAATTTGCAAACACCAGAGTTTCTCCAAGAGGTGGTTGCTATGGAAAATAGGCAGAAAGGGCAGAGGGGGAAGGGTTTTCATTTGAAAAAAAGTGAGGGAAGAGTTTTGATTGGGTGACATGAGAAATATGTGTGAAGAATTACACCATTTCTGTGCTTTTGATAGCTGCAGACTCTGGAGTGCATACCTTTTGCTCTGCTGAAGACAAATTGGTGTGTTTCTGAGACTGTTTTCAAACTCAAAGTATTTGCTAAGGTGAGAAAATATTTCTTTACTTTAGATAGAGAATAGTGTGCTTTAAGGAGAAAATTATGATTTATGTGGCGCAAATTGCTTGTAAATATGCTCTCACATGTGCATGGAAAATTTAGATTTTGAATGTTTTTGTTATATAGCCATGTTAAAAGTGACGCAACCATGCTGGAAAGCCAATCAAAAAATGATTTCATGTGTTTTAATGACATTTTAAGTCATTTTCTGATGTGCAGTGTTTAGAAATTATGATTTGAAAATCGTTTTTGTGGAAAAGGAATTGTTTTTAAATTCATGACAAGGATATAATGGTGTATGGTTATTTATAAGGCAATTGACTGTCCTTGATGTTATTTTTCTCATTTTAGTGTAAGACCTTTCTCTGTGGCGCAAATTGCTTGTAAATATGCTCTTACATGTGCATGAAAATTTTAATTATCAATGTTTGTGTTACATAGCCATGATAAAAGTGAACCAACCATGCAGGAAAGCCAAAAAAAAAACGCTTTCATGTGTTTCAATGACATTTTAAGTCATTTTCTCATGTGCAGTTTTTTGAAATTATGATCTGAAAATCGTTTTTGGGAAAAAGGAATTGTTTTTAAATTCATGAGAAGGACATAATGGTGTATGGTTCTTTATAAGGCAATTGACTGTCCCTGATGTTATTTTTCCCATTTTAATGTCAGACCTTTCTTTGTGGCGCAAATTGCTTGTAAATATGCTCCCACCTGTACATTGAAAATTTTGATTTTGAATGTTTATGTTACATAGCCATGTTAAAAGTGACCCTACCATGCAGGAAAGCCAATCAAAAAACGCTTTTATGTGTCTTAAGGACAATTTAAGTAATTTTCCCATGTGTAGTGTTTTGAAGTTATGATTTGAAAATCGTTTTTGAGGTAAAGGAATGTTGTTAAAATTTATGTTCGCCATATGCCCCCAAATTTCTTTTTCAGGGTTGCAGCAGGGTGTTCTTGAGACACCCCTGCACTTTTGGAATAAATTCCTAATTTGTGATGAGCAAATTGTTAATCGCAAATTGCACCTTCATTTATATGAGCCTCCTAACCCATGGAAATGAATGGGTAATTTGCAATTAGCAATTTTCTCAAACAAATTTGGAATGGTAAAGAATCGCTATTTATTCCTTAAAATTCGCTTTTTTGGAAATGCAAAATAGTTATATGATACATATGGCGGTTGATGTCTAACAAGATAAGAAGCTTATGGATACATTTATGATGACTGGTGCAATGAAGTAGAAATCACTTACTTCATTGGTAGGCCTTTACAATAAATTATCTCCTCTGTATTCTTCATCAAGCATAACTTTAATCTGCAATCCTGAGTAGGCCTCACCTTAAACAAACCTCTGGATAGGCCACATCTTATTGTCATCCTGATTTAATCATTTATAATGCTAGGGACAGATTTATGATATGTGTATACCTCTTTTGTGCCACTTAGAAAACATTGTCCATGGGGAAATGACTTAAAATGTCATTAAGACACATGAATGTTTTTTTTTAAAACGTTTGCAATTTTTTTGGGTCACTTTCAACATGGCTATGTGTCTGAAACAGTCAAAATCTAAATTTGCAATGCACTGGTGGGAGCATATTTACAAGGAATGTGCTTCATGGGGAAAGGTCTTATAATGTAATATGGGAAAAATGACATTAGAGATACTGAAATGCCTTATAGAGAAGCATACACCATTATGTCCTTGTCATAAATTTGCAAACCATTACTTTTCCCCAAAAACGATTTTCAAATTATATTTAGAAAACAGTGCACATGTGGAAATTACTTAAAATGTCAATAATTCAAAATTTGTGATTCCTTAAATGCAATGTATCAAAAAAAAATATGTAAAAAATGATATTAAGGATTTGGAAACTACCACCAACTTCTAGTTTGTGGTAATTTGCGAATTCTTTTCAAAAAGCATTTTTTTTTTAAAAAAAAAAAAGGTCCCATATGACGCCCATACATGCCATTAGGGCATGTAGATGTAACATGTGCTCCCAAATTTCTTTTTCAGGGGTGCAGCAGGGTGTTCTTGAGATACCCCTGCACGCTTGAAAAAAATCCTATTTTGTGATGAGCTAATTGCTAATCACAACTTGCAACATTAATTCCTATGAGCCTCCTAGCCTATGGAAATGAATGGGTAATTTGCAATTAGCAATTTGCTCATTGCAAATTAGGAATAGTAAAGAATCGCTATTTATTCCTTAAAATTTGCTATTTATAATATGTAAAATATTTTGATGATACATATGGCAGTTCATCTGTAACAAGATAAGAAGCTTAGGGATAGATTTATGATGAGTGGCGCATCCCCAGGGATGTGACAGTCATCCTGCGCCGCTGTTCCGCCACCCATGGTGTGCTGCATTTACAATGCGGCGCAGCATGGGGCAAAAAAGGCACAGATGCGTGACGCATCTGTGCTGTAAAGGTGGCACATTGCTGGAGTTGTATCGTAAGTGCGATGCAGCTCCAGCAAGGATCAGGGGTGCCCCATCTATACAATGCTGCGTCAAGACCTATGCCAGCTTCAAGCAGGCGCAGGGTTTTGAAGCAGCTTTCTCCTATCTGATTGTAAATGCGGCACACCATGGGTGGTAAAGCAGTGGTGCACATTAACTGGTGCATGCCTGGGGATGTGCCATTTAATATAAATCTGCACTTTAACATTTGAGTATGTGCAGGGGACACAGAGTCGTTGAGGCTTATCCAAGGTTAAGAACAGATGAGTCCTGTTCAGTGAAAAATTAGACATAGGCTTCACCTGCTCAGCATCGCTGGACATGGCTAAATAATAGCTGCAAAATGTTACTCTTGTTAAATAATTTTACTATTATAATCTGTGAGATTTGTCTCTTACTCTGCAACATCTCATTGTTGTTGTCTTTCTTTAAAGATAAAGACAACCTCAACATGAGCGACAATCTGCAATCAGTTGATTTTGACCTCATCATTGAACTTGTAATTGAAACATCAGTGGATGTTGATCCATTGGATGATTTAAATCCTGAGGATGAAGAAGAGCGTGATGAGGATGCAGATTTGTCCGAATTATATGATATAGGATGGGAAGCTGACCTGCTTGAGCCTTTGGAATTATAAACATTTATTTTTAAAATTTATAATCAATAAAAAGTAAAAAGGTAAACCGTTTAATTTAAAAATAAAGACACCTTCAAAAACAGGTTATGTGTAGTGTCTTCAATAAAATATTAAAATATGCTCATAAAATTAGATCAGATTCACATATAAAATAGCATAGGTAACATAAATATAAATCTCATTTCTTTTCTGCTATTTCTGTATTGTAAATTTGCAAGGACTAAAAAATCTTGTATTTAAAATGTCAAGTAGTGTGTTATGTTTTTGATCACTATTACTGATTTACTGTTTGATAATAATGTTTAATAACATTTTTATTATATTTTTCCTCAGATTCAACTATGCCTACAAAAATAAGAGAGATGAAGGCTGCAAAACGTCAAAGACAGCAGGAGAAAAAAAAAATGCAGCAGTCCTCTAACAAAAAGATTTCTCAAGCGATGAAGAAAGCACCGGGTAAGAGCTCTAAATATTTCATAAGAAATATTTATAATAAAAAAAATATTAGTACAGAAAATGTTTCAATCCATAACAACACAAGTAAATCAAATGGAAAGAAAAGGACAAATGAAAATGTTACTGCTAGAGCAAGAGATAAATCTGTGCATGATAGTAGAAGGAAACAACAGTTTACGGAGATTCGTAAACGAATGTTCCGTAACAGGATAATTGGCAATTTGTTAAAAAATATTAAGAAAGGTCAACAGAAATTAGTTTTTTATAGGAGAAAAAAAAAAGTTGAGAAAGTTATTGATCAGGCTTTTGAAATTAAACGTAAGTTATTTATTTTGATAATCAATAGAATTAGGAAGCTAAACAAGGCAATTTTTGATTTCAAAAGAAATAGTAGATGGAAGAGAATAGTTAATCGTAGTAATTTTTGTGAAGTTTTTTTCTGGAGAATGGATACATAGTTCAAGCTGTGAGGCATTTTTTAATGAAGAGAGTTATTTCCAGGATAATGATTTGGTGCATGCAGTTGACATCAGTGGTCGTGCTTATGAAGTGAAAGATGGTTGTCCAGTTGAAAAAGAAAAACTTGTGACAACAGAGGCAGAAGAGTTGTTAGGTAATGAGGTTTTAGGAAGACGTGGTAAGGGTCCTGTGTACACCTGGAAGTGTAGTAGTATTTGCAGTGTGCGACAGGATTCCATCAATTTGCTTTGTGATTTTGTACGGTCATTTAACAAGAAAAGTTTGAAGCAGAAAATAAGGTTGTTGCAAGAATTAGATCCTTGCAGAGTGAGAGAAGTGACAGGTTTGCATGGTCATTCACTGGCTTGTCTTTCCAGGAGAGTATGCCAGAGTGTTTTTCATCATTTCAGGATGCTAGCAGTGCATCATAACAAAGTGAGGAAGTTAGTTAGACTGTTGTATTATGCTAAGAGTCCAGCAATTATGCTGAAACAATTATGCGCTGCTCTTTTGCATGGTTCTGAAATAGATGTGAAGAATATATGTGAAGAAATTGAGTTTTGTTACTTTGGAAGTAAAGAGGAGAATGTTGAAATTGAGCAAGAAGTAGAGGGTCATTTGGAAGATAGTGTACAGGTTTCCAGTACAGATAATTTCCAGAGGGAAATTGCGACGTTTGACATGAAATCAAGTGAGAGGCCTAATTTCACTTGTGTGTGTTGTAGACGCACTTATTATAAGAATCAGACTAAGTTAGTGGATTTATATGCAAAAAGTGAAAGGGAAAATAATAGTGAATGGAAGGATTTTGCAACATACTTGATGGTAGAAAATTGTTTTGATTTGGGATTGGATCAACGTGTGTGTACTTATTGTTGTAACAAATTAAAACAAAACCAGATGCCTGCTAGAGCAGTTCATAATAATCTGGAATTGGTTGAGATTCCTTCTGAATTGAAGGATTTAAATACTTATGAATCTATTTTGATTCAAAGTATCCATCCCTTTCAGGCTATTGTAAGAATGGAGCCAAAGACAGGGAAATTGCCTCCATCAGATTTACAGAGAGGATTAAAGGGAAGAGTTGTTTATTTGCCTCTAGATTTGAAGAAAAACATTAACACAATTGGAGTAGAAAAAGTGGAAGAGGAACCTCTGGTTATCTTAGTTAATGGGGTTCCGACAAAGAATAAGAAAATATGGCAAGATTTAGTAGATGTTAGGAAAGTTAAAAAGGCAACATTGTATTTGAAAAAAAATAATAAATACTATAAGAATGTATATGTTGCAGAAGAGGAAGTAAGTGAGGAAGAGGATAGCGATTTGTGTGCTGGTCAAATTGAGAAAGTAGAACCCTCTACTAGTGAGGAAATATATGAACATTATAGTGTTCATCCTTTGCATTCAAAGGAAGTCATGGGGAATGCTATTGAGTTGTTTCAAATGAAACAAGCCAAAGGGAGTCCCATTAGTGTTTGGGAGGAAAGTTTGGAAGCTCGGTGTTTCCCACAGCTTTTTCCAACAGGTCAGGGAGGAAGATATGATGAGCGACCTCATCAAATTCCTGCTTCTGAATACCGGACTTTGCGATTGTATGCAGGAGATGCTAGGTTTCGACAATGCATTCCTTATTTGTTTCATCTCCTGTTTGAAAGCGATCTGTCTGGACTGTCATATGCAGTGAACCACATCTTGAAAAGTGGTATACACATGCAAAACATCTCGGCAAGTGATTTTATGGATAAAGTGAATGTCCAAGATAGTATTTTGGAATCTCACCTGATTAATCTCATGGCGTGTCAGCGTGGTACTAATGAGTACTGGTACCGTCGTCATGGTGATTTAAAATGTATGCTGAGGAACTTAGGTACTCCCACATGGTTCCTCACTCTGAGTTGTGCCGAGTATGGCTGGGAAGACTTACTTCAATTTCTACGAGAGGCAAATGCTAACGTAGAAAACATCGAATTCAAGACACCCGGAGAACTGTGCTCTTTGGATCCAGTCAATGTATGTAGGTACTTCAATCATAGATTTGAAGCTATGATGTCTTTCATCATGAATAAGAAGAATCCACCTCTTGGAGAGGTGTTGGATTTCTTCTGGAGAAAGGAGTACCAAGCAAGAGGAGCTCCTCATATACATATGTTGCTGTGGATCAAGGATGCACCTAAATTTGGAACGGATCCAGAAGACTCAGTGATGAGTTTCATCCAACAGTATTCTACGTGTGCTGTTCCAAACGCAAAGGAGAAGAAAAGCCTAAGAGAAAAAGTTCTGCGTTTCCAAAGCCATCGATGTGGAAAGTACTGCCGTCGTAAATTCCGAAACAAAGACAAGTTCTACACCAAATGTCGTTTCGGCTTCCCACGACCGGTGATTTCTAAAGGAAGAGTAAACAGTTTGATGTCTTCGCTGCGACATAATGTGATGAAGAAATCACCTAAAAACACTTACAATTTGAAGAGGAACGAAGAGTCCAAGTATATCAACGACTACAACCCGGTGATTTTGTCCATGTGGAATGCTAACATGGATATACAGTTTGTGGCTGATAACTGTATGGCTGTGGCTCGGTATGTGACGTCGTATATCACCAAAAAAGAGAAGACAGAATTGAAGGATATGTGGGAGGACATTTCCCATGAAAAGAGCCTCAGCAAGAAGTTGTACAGTTTCAGTCTGAAGATGTTGTCGCATCGAGAAATCGGAGCGTACGAATGTTCTGACCGGTTGTCTTCAGCAAGTCTCTATGCCAAGTCCAGGAGTATCGTTTGGGCGAGTCTTGGTCTTGCTGCAACGCGTAATCGAGTTCTCAAACCTGTGCGGGAAATTGAGTATTTGGCGGAAAAGGAGCCAAACAGTACCGACATTTTGAAGACAAACATGTTGGATACATATTATCCAAATCGAAGCAGTCACCTAGAGAATGTTTGTCTGTATGAGGTTCTGCAAAATTACATGTTCAAGAGGAACATCAAAGAAGATACTGAGAAAGGAGTGTATGCTGTAATAGGAAGTGAGGGATGTCTGGTCAAGCAAAGAAAATGCCACTTGATAAACCATCGAAAATTGAGTGGCGAATCTCCTGAAAAAAAGGAGTTTTTCTATTTAGCACTTTTGCAACTTTTCAAGCCTTGGCGTGCAGAAGAGGAACTGCTTGGAGATTTCCTCTGTTACGAAGACTCTTTCAATGCCGCCAAGGAGACCATAGAATGTCCTGCTTTTCCCAAATATGTAGAAATGTTGAATGCGGAAATTGAGCAGGAAGCAACGATTGCAGCCGAGATTGCCAGAGACAGTTCTCAGGACAGTCAGAGTTCTGCTTCATTGAGTCAGGATCCACTAGGAGGACCTCTTATTGAAAATGAAGCTGCCACTGCTATGAATGAGGTGGAAAGAGCCATGGCACATGCTCAAGAGGATGCGGTTAACTTAGAAGAGTTGGAAAGGCAACTCAACGTTGAGCAGAGGAAAATATATGACGAAGTTACCATGCAAATTGATCATGGATTAAGTCATGATAAGAAAGAGTGCTCATGTACGTCGTTGAAGCCTGTCCGACTGTACGTGAGTGGAGAAGCGGGAACTGGAAAAAGTTTCCTCATTAAAGCAATTTCATGCTATTTGCAGGAAAGGACAGAGTCATCACTGTCTTGTGTTGTCACTGCTCCAACTGGACTGGCAGCACATAATATTAAAGGGATTACTTTACATCGTTTACTGATGCTGCCAGTGGAGCATGACAACAAATTAGAATATCACAAGCTATCTGGAGATGCTTGTTTTGAAGTTTCAAGAATCTTGAGGAAAATGAAACTTCTTATCATTGACGAAGTAAGCATGGTTTCCAATGTCATGCTTGCCTTTGTGCATTTGAGGATGCAAGAAGTTCTCAAAACAGAGTATGATGTGTTATTCGGTGGCAAACACATCATTGTTTTTGGAGATCTTCTGCAGCTGACACCAGTGAAAGGGCAACCTGTGTTCAAAATGCTCACGCATGAAGATACCAGGAAGTGCCTAGGCAGCATTGGCAACGTCAATATATGGTTAAACTTCAATTATGCTGAACTGCATGAAAATATGCGTCAGGCAAAGGATGAAGTTTACAAGACTATTCTACAAGATGTTAGAATTGGAAAAGTGACCGAGCATGGGAAAGAAGCTTTACATGCACGATTACTGTCAAATTTATATCCAGAACAAGATGTTGTGCCTGAGAATATTTTTCAGAAAATTACTGATAAGAAATCTGGAATATGTTTGATGCCAACTCTTGCAGAATGTGCAAAATTTAACAACAAAATGTTGCATTTAGAAAAGCAAGAGATTGTGAAAGTGGAAGCTATTGATAGAGTAGAGCATATGGGATCAACAATTATTTTGTCTGAGAATCTGAAAACAAAATTGGATTCATTAGAGAAGAGTATATCTAAAACTGCAGGTTTTGAAAAGACTCTGAATGTGTGCTTGAACTGCCGTATAATTTTAAGAAGGAATTTACATGTTGAAAGAGGTCTGGTAAATGGATCAATGGGTAATGTTGTTGATTTTGTGAAATACAGAAATAGAGATGGAATTGAATTTTTAAAAATTAAATTTGATGGCATTGAGGAAGTACAGCTAATTGCTCGTTGTTCTGCTAGATTTTTGCTTGTAAAAGACTTATATGTTCGCCGTAAGCAGTTCCCTGTTTGCTTGGCATATGCGGTGACAATTCATAAATCGCAAGGTTTAAGTGTAGACACTGCATTGGTGAATATTGGCAGTTCTGTGTTCAAGGAGGGTATGGCATATGTGGCATTGTCACGAGTTAGAACTTTATCGGGATTGTACTTGATTGACTGTGATGTCAGAAACATTTGTGCAGATCTAGATTGTGTTAAGGAATACAATAGGTTAAGAAGAGAGTATGCGCCACATTTGCCTCAGTTTCCTTTGTTTGAGAAACGTCTGGTAGGCCGGAAACGAAGAAATGAGAACAATACTGGGCAGGTTGTAGCAAAAAGAAAAAAAGTGAATGAACCTAAAATTACAAGCAGAAACAAAGAGGATTCTGTTGAAGATGTTGTTGGTTTTCAGTTTGAAAACAGTTCTGGTGTCAACTGCTATGCTAATGTAGTAATGAATGTTTTGTTTTCTCTAAAAAATGTAAAAGAAGAGATTGTGGTCAATTCTGATCAAAGATTTTGCAGTTTGTTAAATTCTGTGTTAGAGAAATGTACCACTGATAGAAGAAACATAGAAAGTGTGTCTGAAATTAGAAATCTGTTAGATAGATGTTCAGGCCAAACACAATTCTCTCAAAATATTCAGCAAGATTGTCAGGAGTTTTTAATGTATATGCTTCATGTATTACATGCTGAAGGTGTAGATGCAGATCAGCTGTTTGGGCTTTCTTATCAATGGCAGCATGACTGCGAGAACTGTATGGTATCAAGTACTACTAGTGTAGACTCAGAAAGATTTGTATATTTAACTTTGCCAGACAGTAAATCAGTCTCCTTTAATAAGCTAGTAAAAGCTGCTAATCACAACATGGAGTGTAGCCAATGTAAATCTGAAATGATGTCCACATTATTTATACGAACATATGGCCAGTACATCATTTTAATGTTCCAACGATGTAGGCCTGATGGAACAAAATTGACAACTTTAATAAAAAATGTTGTAGCTTCGCAGTTGTCAATATCAGGAAGGACTTTTGTAACTACAGCAATTATATATCATGACGGCCCTTCAATATCATCAGGACATTACACAGCTTATTTAAAGTCTAGAAATGGCTGGTCATTCTGTAATGATTCTGTTGTAATTTTCAAAAAAAAATTGCCGTATGACCTTAAAAACTCTTACCTGGTGTTTTTAAAACCAAAATTTTAGGAAAATAATCTCGGGATATGATCTGTGGAATTTCAAGAAGTTCTAATGGCTCCTACACAATTTGGCCTTGAGGATAAGTGTAGTTCAGAGACATAACTTCTAATCATAGGATTGGACATCATGGACATGTATGTGCAGTTTAAATGAGTTCAGAAAAACTGTTTCTTTTCATAAGCTAATTAAAGCAGCCAATCAAAACATGGAGTAGAGGGAATGTAAGTCTGCAATGCTGTCTACTGTTTTACATTACTTTGTGATTAAAAGTGATGTAGAGAATTAAATAATTGTAGTACTCATAGAGGTAGTGTAAGTCTGCTTCATATTAAGCAGTATCAGTGTCATACGAAATGTAGAACATGACTGAGCAAGAAGGGGAAGATATTACTATTCCAGGATTGTGAAAATGATCTTCAACATTTTAATTCTGAAAGTTGCGGGAATGCCAAATGATGGGATTGGTTAACAAGAAATCCAAGAGTTATACATGGCTCTGACAAAATTTGGCCTTGTGGAATCTTGTGGTAGAGAGCAAGAAGTCATTTATTGTATGTAACATGTTTTTAAAAACGATGGAGATTTTCTTTCAGAAACTGGTGGGCTGAAAGTAATAACAGCACAAAAGAGTATAAGCTATTCATAGGACATCCTTGGACGTCATGGAAAGTAAGTTAACTTTAAGGAGTTCTGATTTTTGATTTCTGATCTTGTATGGGTTTTTTAAACACAATCATTTTGATTGTGTTTTTTTTTCCCCGCTGTTACATGATGAATACCTTCAAGTCACTGTTTTTAGTGAATTTTGATACATTCTGAGAACAGCAAAAATAAACCATTTAACATGTATAATTAATTCTGTAATGTTTCCATTTATGATGTATATGTAGAACTGTGTAGAAGGCATGGAGAAGGTGAGGCTTCTGTAAGTGTCAAAGTTGTTGCATGCAGTGCTGCACTTCTGCGTATTCTTTGATATGCTAGACTACATCTGCACAATGAGATACCTAAGCAAAGGAAACAGAAGTGATGTGATTGTGAAATGAGCAAAATAAATTGCATGTATTTCAATTACATCACCTGTGTTTCCTATCATTACGAATCACATTGTGCAGATCAAGTTTAGGTCTGTCCAGGGAAACATAGGAGGTTTGGACTTTGTTGAAGATTGCAGTGGACATGACTCACTTCATTGGTAGACCTTCACATGTATTATGTCTTCTATTCTCTTCAACAACTTGAAATTTCATCTGCAACCCTGAGTAGGCCTCACCTGAAACAAAACTCTGGATAGTAGACATCTTATTGGCATCCTGAAGCAATTATTTTAAATTTTAGTGTCTTGCGACACTTTTCTGAGAGAACAGCAATGCAAAAGATGCACCATGTTTTAAGATAGGCCTCACTTCATCTGCATCAAGATAGTGTTACTTTAAAATGTATATCTTTAGGACTGTGTAGCTTCTGTAAGTGTCAAAGTTATTGAAAAACTGTTTGTCCTTCAATCTTTGCCCTTGTCTTTTGTAATTTTTCAATACATGTTTTTATATTTTTCAAATGTTTGTTCTCTCTTTCACAGATTGAAAGTATAAAAATAAAAAGTGAGGAATTTAACGACAATTATAAGGTAAGTATTTTGTACTCTTTTCGTTACATTTCTATCACATTGAACTACTATTAGTTCCACTGCTTCATTTCTTTAATCCTCAGTTTCCTGCCTTTGCTACTTCCCTCATTCCTTTCTCTATTACCTACTTACTCAACTCCTTCCACTTTTTTTCTCAGTCCCTCTCTTTTCATAGTTCCTCACTCTTGTTCACTCACTCCGTCTCTATTACTCTTAGTGTCTTTGACTGATCACTGTATCACTATTTGTTCATAATGCTTTCTCTGTGTAGTTGAAGCACACTAAGGGGCATATTATGAATGCAGCCAATAAAATTATTGCTCTTTTTATTGGCAGAAAACTGGTGCAAAAGCGGCTTTAGCGGCAGTTTTCTGCCGCAAAAGCAGCTTTAGCGACACATTTCTGCCTATAAAAGCTGCAAAACTTTTATTGCCTATGTTGATAATATGCCCCTATGTTATTTACATTAGGGCTATATTGTCCAGTATAACAATCAAAATTGCTCTCCAAAGACACCAGGCAAAGCAGACGCTCCCTCAAACAGATCACCAAGCGCAATTTACCCTACTTACAATCTAGCCTGTTCTCTGTCGAGACTTTAGCAATCTTTAGAGCACAAGATAAGATTTTTTTACATGGAAGAGCCATACGTATTGCAATTCTACTTAAGAAACAAGCATTGGCATAGACAATAGGTCTTGCCTTTGGGACCTTATACGTGTTTAGCCATGCAACAGTTGATGTTGCTGCACCAAGGATATTATGCTGCATAACTAAAGACTTAGAAGGTCCAAAAGTCGATACCTATTGGCTATGCCAATGCTTGTTTTTCTTTCACTTCGTTATCTATTTTGTTTTTCACAATTATACCATCTTCTGTCTGTTTTTTGGTAAATAGATCTATTAAATAGTATCTCTTCTTTACTACCTATAGCTGTCTTTCTTGAAACATCACTCTCTGTTTACTTTCCTTATACTTACTCTTTTTTTTTAAAAAGTTTTTTTTTTGGTTAGCTCCCGGTACGCGTACCGGGAAGCTAAACCGGAAGCGAACCAAAAGAAATAGAGCTTGCCAGAGTGCTAAACATTCTAGCAATTTTTTTGGAAAGGGAAGGTAGTTCTGAAAAGAACTTTTTTTTTTATATTTTTGTTGTTTTATATTTTTTTTGTATTTTTTGAACATTTTTTGTTTTTTTTGTATTTTTTGAACGATTTTATATTTTTTTTGGGTTTTTTTTGGGGGGGGGGGAACAACAAAAAACAGGCGTTGAAAAGGGCTCAACAGGAGCAAAAAAAAATTACTGGGGGCGGTTAGGGCAATTATGATTGTCATAAGCCAGGTTGATGGCATTAATACTCATGTTACCACATGATATCAACGCACCACAGTGCATACAAGTATGTTTCATGTGCCCAAAATTCTCTTGGATGTTTGGCACAGTTTCCCGTGCCTCTGCTGGTGTCAATGATATTGACGATGTTGACCTGGCCACAGGAGTTGCTGTTGGGTTTTGTTCCATATCCCGTATTTCCGCCCGGCTGTAATTAAGTGGATGCTTCCTGGTCATGTGCCGATGCATGGTATAGTTCCCATAGCTATACTTTTTATCAGTCCCTCTTGATAATTTCTCTTTGCAGATGAGGCAGGTCACATACCTCGCATTCACTTTCTTTTGCCCTGGAGGGATTGAATAAAACTGCCAGATGAAACTGGCTTTCCTATGGGAAACCCGGGGCACCTCTTCCAAGAACTGTGGTTCTTCTCCCTCCTCTTCCTCCATTTCTTCCTCTTCCTCCTCAGTGTTGGTGATGACCTGGGGAGGTGGTCCTCTCTTCCCATGAGGAGGTGGAGGTGGTGGTGGGGGTGCACCAGCTGAAGCAAGTACTGAAGCCATTGCTCTACTATGAATAAAGGTCTTCCTCTCACAATGATGAAAGTCAGAGTGAGGAAAGAAGGAGGGGTTTTCATCATTTGGGAAAAACAATAGTTCTCAACCAATGAAAAGTGTTATTTTTAGGTCACCTGACCTAGCCTTCCATAATTATGAAACTAAAAGTGAAATGAACCAATGAAAAGCTTTATTAACAAGTCACATGACTCTAACTTTCATGTTACGCGCTGCGGAACGCTCCCCGGTTAGCTTCCGGTTCGCTGCGCTTCGCGCCTCGGTCCGCGCCCGGGGACACTTCCGGGTGCGCTAACGCAGTACGTCACAAGACGCATTTCGCGGCAACGCGATACGTCGCGCTTTCGCGCCGCGGATCGCTTCCGGGGAGTTGCGTTTCGCGCCTCGGTCCGCGCCCCGGGGCACTTCCGGGTGCGCTAACGCAGTACGTCATAAGACGCATTACGCGGCAACGCGATACCGTAACTATGTTGATTTGTTACCGGTTCGCGGACCGGATCGCGGAATCGAATTGAGCTAACGGGAAGCTTCCTGGTTCGCGGACCGGGAGCGAAACAAAAAAAATATTTAAAAAAAATTATTAATAAACATATAAAATATATTTTTGGATTTAAAGAAGAATACATTTTACAGCTGTAGATATTAGCTTTTAAAAAACCAATGAAATTCACTGAAAAAACGATAGGTTATAGACCATATATAGTTAGGAATTAGCATTTACAAAACCTTGAAAATTCACTGAAAAAACCATAGGTTATAGACCATATATAGTTAGGAATTAGCATTTAAAAAACCTTATTTTACTCACACAAAACCATTGAAATTCCATATATAGTTAGTTGCACTAACTATATATCGCGCACCCGCAATCCACTGCTGATCATGTCACATATTACATCATTCATGACATGGTCAGTGACATCACTGATGACATCACTGATGACATCTCAAATGACATCACTGATGACATCACTGATGACATCTCAAATGACATCACTGATTACATCACTGATGACATCTCATTTGACATTACTGATCACATCACTGATGACATCATTCATGTGATAATACGATGAACCTCTTCAGACTCTAATATAACCTTAGATACACTCAGTGTAAACAGACACTCATAGACTGTCACTCATCCATGAAGTTACACACACACCTAGTCAGTCATGCAAACAATCAATCACACCTCCATTTCCTTAACTATACAGTTAAACACACCTTACTTATTCAAACATATACTAAAACATATTTACTCACTTATACAATCCTGGATACAAGTTCACAATGATCCATACAGCCACTCACACATTCACTGGCTCTTATGCACAGTTATTTATATATGTCAACTCTCACATGTACTGTATTTTACATATGTACTTACTTTGACATGTAGCACTGAGATATCTATTCACTCACCAATACAGTCATGCACACAGTCAACCGCCCATACAGCTGTTTCCACATGCACTTTTGAACCCATACATCTATGCAGAGAGTCATACACCTCCCAGCCACCCATACACACTCTCAGTCTCCCATACAAATACTTGGGCAACCAATCAATAACCCATATAGTTAATCATATAGCTACTGATCAACACATGCAGCAGTTTACAGAACAACAGACATAATGATGCACAAATTAAGACAGTTTAGTCACTAACCCATGCACTCAGTGAGACACATTTAATCACTCACTCATACAGTCAGTCACGCACCTACTAAATCCTTTGTTCAGACACTTCTACATCCACTCATTCTTCAATATGTAAGACATATTTTAACTTTACAGAAACATACAGTCACTGGATGTTGTCATCAGTGATGTCATCAGTGATGTCATTTGAGATGTCATCAGTGATGTCATCAGTGATGTCATTTGAGATGTCATCAGTGATGTCATCAGTGATGTCACTGACCATGTCATGAATGATGTAATATGTGACATGATCAGCAGTGGATTGCGGGTGCGCGATATATAGTTAGTGCAACTAACTATATATGGAATTTCAATGGTTTTGTGTGAGTAAAATAAGGTTTTTTAAATGCTAATTCCTAACTATATATGGTCTATAACCTATGGTTTTTTCAGTGAATTTTCAAGGTTTTGTAAATGCTAATTCCTAACTATATATGGTCTATAACCTATGGTTTTTTCAGTGAATATATATATATATTCACTGAAAAAACCATAGGTTTGACACCAGTTATAGTTAGCTGGAAATTTTACTCGCATAAAACCAATGAAATTCCCACGTTATAGTTAGTTGGACTCACTTTAACTTGTGCGTGCAATGCACTGCTGATGACATCACATATTACATCATTCATGACATGGTCAGTGACATCACTCATGACATCACTGATGACACCATCCAGTGAATGTGTGTATTTAAAAAAAATAATTATGTGTTATATACGGCTAAGGCGCTCGACCTCGGACCTGGGGATCTGGGTTCGAGTCTCGGTAACGACGCCAAAAACCCCCTGTGATTCTGGGCAAATCACTTAATCTCCCCGTGCCTAAAATGAAAGTGTGTCCTCTTGTAACGTAACTGGTGCTATGTAAAGCGCTCTGATAACTGATTCGGTTCGGTTCTAGTTCGCGCTATATAAAACTCTACAAAAAAAAATAATAAAAAAAAATATGTATATGTAAAAGTTGATGGAAGAATAAATGTTTAAATAGGTATTTACATGGATGTTTTTTAGAAAAATAATGATTGGTTAACTGGCTTATTAAGTGTATCTTAGTGAATACATAGATTAGTGAGTAATGTTTAAATATTTAAATATATGGATTAGTGTTTCACTTTGTGTATAAGTGGCTGCATGGGTTGGTGAGTAGCTACATGTGTAGGTATATGGGTTATTAGATGTTTTTCTTAGTATCATTATGAGTGTTTGTATGGGTTGGTGGGGGTATTACTTAGCACATAGATGCATGAGTGACTGACTTTGTTTGTATGTGTTTTGAAGACAGCATATGTGCAGGACTGTATGGGTGGATGAGTGTGCATATGTGTGTGTTAGTAACTGAATGACTGTCTCACTAGTGTCTTTATCAGTAACTACATATGTTTTAATCTAATATATGTGAATATTGATGTATATAAGTGAGTATATGTGAGAGTAAGAGATTGTAAGAGTTCCTGTTTAAATAAATATGTGTTTCTCTAAGTGATTGTTTAAGGGAGTAAGTATGTGTAAGTTTCCTTAGAAGTAAGGTGGTAGTGTGTGTATAGCTGTATATGCAAATAAATGGATGTTCAATAGTTTATTTGCATGTGTGAGTATGTGTGAGAGTATCTTTTGGATGACTGTCGGTGTGTAACAGCATGTATAGGTGTATCACTACATATGATGAGTGAGTATATGTATGAGTGACTATATATAACTGTTGGTCAATGAGTGGATGTGTATATAGATGGTGGAATTATTGAATTGGTTGTTGTAACTGGTATGGGTATCTCCATTTTTTTGAAAATGTTAGTTTCTATTTTTGAATATGTGTTTCAAGGGTTACATTACAGTGAAAAGAGGTCTGTCACTCTGTCACAAGGGTGGTGTCATCAGTGATGTCATGAGTGATGTCACTGACCATGTCATGAGTGATGTAATATGTGACGTCATCAGCAGTGAATTGCACGCGCAAGTTATAGTGAGTCCAACTAACTATAACGTGGGAATTTCATTGGTTTTATGCGAGTAAAATTTCCAGCTAACTATAACTGGTGTCAAACCTATGGTTTTTTCAGTGAATTTTATAGGTTTTTTAAATGCTAATTCCTAACTATAACTGATGTGAAACCTATGGTTGTTTCAGTGAATTTCATAGGTTTTTTAAATGCTAATTCCTAACTATAAGTGGTGTGAAACCTATGGTTTTTTCAGTGAATTTCAAAGGTTTTTTAAATGCTAATTCCTAACTATAACTGATGTGAAACCTATGGTTTTTTCAGTGAATTTCATAGGTTTTTTAATAGCAAATCTCTATAGGTATGAAATGTAATATTTTTTATAATGAATTTTATATTTTATAATTATGTAATACTATTTTTTGTATGTTTATTTATTTATTTTTTTGCCCCGGAGCGCTCCCGGGGCGCGTTCCGATGCGCTCACCGGTGAGCGCTGTGTTACGGCGCGCCCTGGGGCGCGTACCGGTGAGCGTCCCGTTAGCGCTATTGCCGCGAACGAAAACAACATCGTGACGTATTGCGTAGCCGCGTGATGTGTCTTATGACGCACGGTGTAAGCGCACCCGGAAGCGCCCGAGCGCATACGATCGCGCAACATAAGCGCCGCCGGGCGCGCCCCTGGGAGCGCACCGGGGCGCGTAGCGTAAGCGCGTCGGGTCATGTGACCTGAAAATAACACTTTTCATTGGTTCAGATCAGTTTTGGTTTCCAAATGATGAAAGCCCAGATCATGTGACTAGAAAATAACACTTTTCATTGGTTCAGAACAGTTTTGTTTTCCAAATGATGAAAGCCCCCATCTTTTTTTCTCATTCTCACTTTGTTTCTTGAGTGAGGAAGACCTGCTTTTTTCTTACAGATATGGCTACAGTACTATCAGCAGCTGGAGCATCTGCCCCACCACCACCACCACCACAAGGACCACCAGAACATCAAATTGGTGGTCAAGAAGAAGAGGAGGAGGAGGAGGAAGAGGAGGAAGAGAGAAGGCAGTTCCTGCCTGAAGACAATCCCCCATACAAACCTAGGGAGCACTTCATATGGGAGTTTTATAAAATCCCAAGGGGTTCCAAAAAAGTAAACGCTGCAAAGGTGACCTGTCTCATCTGTGGTGCTGTGCTATCCAGGGGGAACCCGCAAACACAACAATGATGGACAGAATGTGGATCAATGTCACACATTCACCCCAGTCCAAAGATCTGGGCCCAAATCCATCGTTTTTCCACTCCACACCACCCTGGGTTAGACAATGGCGATATGCAAATCAGCGCTGACCCTGTGCCCCATGGGAACAGTCCAGTCCGAACTACAAAAGCCATGTCCTTCCCAGAACGGAAACAAGCATCCGAGGACCGGCCCGGTTTCGAGGTAACACCTCTCTTCAGCCCGGCTAGCTTGATTCCAGTGGTGTGGAGTGCCTGGGACTCACGTCTGAGCATCCCCAGTACACTTAGAGCGGTAACTGCAAACACAACAATGATGGACAGAATGTGGATCAATGTCACACATTCACCCCAGTCCAAAGATCTGGGCCCAAATCCATCGTTTTTCCACTCCACACCACCCTGGGTTAGACAATGGCGATATGCAAATCAGCGCTGACCCTGTGCCCCATGGGAACAGTCCAGTCCGAACTACAAAAGCCATGTCCTTCCCAGAACGGAAACAAGCATCCGAGGACTGGCCCGGTTTCGAGGTAACACCTCTCTTCAGCCCGGCTAGCTTGATTCCAGTGGTGTGGAGTGCCTGGGACTCACGTCTGAGCATCCCCAGTACACTTAGAGCGGTAACTGCAAACACAACAATGATGGACAGAATGTGGATCAATGTCACACATTCACCCCAGTCCAAAGATCTGGGCCCAAATCCATCGTTTTTCCACTCCACACCACCCTGGGTTAGACAATGGCGATATGCAAATCAGCGCTGACCCTGTGCCCCATGGGAACAGTCCAGTCCGAACTACAAAAGTGTGGAAAAGTAAATTTTCGTCACTGTAGTGGGGCTTCATCTAGCCCCAAACAATCGCACAGCTGAGTGTGCCAATTGCAAAATTTTTTTGCTCCTTTGTTCAATGTTAATCCAATTTATGCCATAATCTTTTAACCTTATTAACCTTGTCCTCCAACTTTCGTCACGGGTCCAAACGCTGAGTGTATATGCAATTTCCGAGTTTTTACCATTCAAACCATGTCAATCCAGACTTTGTGAATGAACAGAACTGAGGCATCAATTCAAATCAGGCAGCGTTTATTCATAAAATACCCAATGCATTTCGGGCTCAACGCCCTTCTTCGGGGGTTACTTAGCCGTCTTAGATTAGAAGAAGAAGATAATGTAACTGGTGGGTCTGGAAGTGCGGTGGCGTCCGGGTAGCTCTGTGCGCGGCGCCACGCACAGAGCTACCCGGACGCCACCGCACTTCCAGACCCACCAGTTACATTATCTTCTTCTTCTAATCTAAGACGGCTAAGTAACCCCCGAAGAAGGGCGTTGAGCCCGAAATGCATTGGGTATTTTATGAATAAACGCTGCCTGATTTGAATTGATGCCTCAGTTCTGTTCATTCACAAAGTCTGGATTGACATGGTTTGAATGGTAAAAACTCGGAAATTGCATATACACTCAGCGTTTGGACCCGTGACGAAAGTTGGAGGACAAGGTTAATAAGGTTAAAAGATTATGGCATAAATTGGATTAACATTGAACAAAGGAGCAAAAAATTTTTGCAATTGGCACACTCAGCTGTGCGATTGTTTGGGGCTAGATGAAGCCCCACTACAGTGACGTTCTAAACTTTAGTGTCATTAGGGCATGGCACAAGACTCAATCGGCACGCATCACGTGGATGAAAGAGACAAGTTTGAGAAATTGGTTTACATGGTGTGCATCCTGCCCCCCCTTACAGAAAAGTAAATTTTGCCATGTTCTGTGTCCCTACGTGTCATCCATCATATGTTATGCGTGCATGATCAATATGCGTATGTTATTCCCCATGTCCGATTCAAGACGCAATTATAGTTGTGTCCACCTCTGGTATGTCATTTCCCAGTCCTCGTGAATAATACGAATATCAGGCCTATGTAAAGCTACGTTGCCACGTTTCTCAGTGTGCACGTTATTCCATTATAAAGTCCCCGTTTCTAGGCCTCAAAAGGGCCTGGACACCAGATTCAGCTCCTGTCTCCTGAAGCCTCGCTGAGGAGCGATACAGCCCCCACCTGTATCCTCGACCTTTCACTTACTTCCTGCCTCGCAGTGCCCAGTGCAGCTTGGCTCAGTCTCTGAGTCTGCCAAGAATATGTTATGAGTCCAGTTATCAGTTCAGTCCTCCTTCTCTGCATTCCTAAGCTACTGAACTGCATCAATAGTTTCTGTCATTGTCTAGCCTATTCGGCTCCATGTTAAGAGAAATACTGTATTTAATGGTCATTTAATATTCTTCATCATGCACTACATGTAGAATAAATGCATGCTCCAGTCTTAGAGTCAGTTAGTTTTTCCCTCCTAACTTCTAGTTTATATCAATATGTTCCCTAAACATTAGATACCAGATAGGGTTTAGGTACATGTCGCTCCGACCCTCCAGACTTCAGTCTCTGCTCCTAGCACAGAGTTCATAGCCCCCAGCTTCTCCTAGTAACACGTCATTGCTAGTTTGCGCGCACCACCAGGTTAGAGGTCCCGGCTCCTTAGGTAGCCCCCTCCATGGTTTCCGCCCCATTCATGACATATTCTGTTACGTTTGCATCACATGTCTGAGTTACACCTCCTTCTCACCCTTATCTTTCGCGACTGCTACGCGTCACGCCTTCTGTTCCACCCACTGTTACGCCTACTGCAATGTAATGCTATGTGTTTGCGTTATGTATATATGCTCATGTATTGTTATTAAGAGCCAGCGCGCTCATCCCAAACCCAGCCCCAGCAGCTGCTGGGCCCTGTCACCCTGTCATCCTGTTCCTATGCAGGTTGTCCTGTTCCTGTCCTTGTGCTGTATTAAACCTGCAAAACTCCTACTACCTCGAATCTTGACTCTTATTTATTGAGCTATCTGTTATGATATATGTCTAGTCAAAAATAGGGTATTATTTATTTATTTACCACATAATGGCGCCCGAATAGGGACTTGCCCTTTCCCCACGCGTCGGTGAAGCCACGCCGACCCCCTGACCCTCTGCAGTCGTGACGGAACTCTTCTGCGCAGTGGCAGATATTTCTGCTCAAGTATCCCTCAGGCCCACGGAGGAGACGGAGGAGGCGGTCCAGCATCCAGACGAGACGGTGGAGGAACGCGGCGAGTCCCGACCAGAGCCCAAGCCAAGAGTCCAAGGTCCGAGGTATCCGGAGGTCCACCCGTAACTGAAGTCCGAAGTCCGAAGTTCGTCGTCGTAGCAGTCCAGTCCAGTCCGAGGCTTTCCGTTCTTGCTGCCCGGTGAGTACCGTTACTGGGGTGGTATCTAGACAGGGTCAATTTAATTGACTCTGGTCTGTGGGTTGGTGGTACACAGTCCCACAAACGAAGTGTTCACTTCGGTGGATACGGGTCCTGACGTGTCTCTTTAAGAGACCGGTAAGTTTCGTACTGTTTCAGCAGTGCATCTAGTTTCTGTTCTAGTCAGTTCTGTTCTCGAGAAATTTCAAGTATTTTCAGGTGGTTTTCTGTTCGAACTGTTATTCATAATGTTCTTCATGTATTTTAATGTTGTGGTATGAGTGCGACGTGATTTCGTGTTTTCATTGTGTATTGTATTATGTCCAGATTATAGTCCAGTCATGCCGCTCTTCTCAAAATTACGTCAGTTAAAAACTAGAAAGGGTCTGCTGGAAGCAGCAGTTCCCGTCCCGCCCAGGGACAGTCCAGGTCACTTTATGTATCAGAAGCATGGCATAAGCGCCATATTGTATCTAGATTTATGGGTAGAGTATACCAAACAGTTAGAAGAAAAGTATAGATGGCCCGTATCGGGTACATGGGATGCCGAATGCATCATGCGAGTAGAAGAAGCATTATGGAAAAAGAAAGCCAGACAGTCACAGAAAGATGCCATCGAGTTATGGCGCAAAGAAGCTCATAAAAGAACCGAAAAAGAAATCAGAAAATCAGAATTAAGTAGAGAATCCCAAGAACGAGCCCAAGAAAAAGAATTAATCGAGATAGGTGAACGAGTTAGAACTGAGCAATCAGACAGACAGAGGCATGCCCTTATTAAGGGTATGTATCCTCTTCTTGCTGAGGGCTTGCCAAAGGCGACCCCAGAGGCATCCAGTAACTTTCCGCCACCACTAGTTCCGACCAAACTACGTCACAAACCGACCGCAGCTGATATTTTCATCTCGTCCTATTTGGACGACACAGTCCCCGAATATGCAAATCCTGTTCGCGCTCCGCCCGTCCCTGTAAATCAGGTAATTCCTGCTCCTCCAGACACCGGGGTGCCCTTAACAGCTCCCCCGGGTCAGCCCGCCATACAAGTCCAGCCCACGTTACAATTACCGACCCTGCCAGGACAAAAAGCATCAGTTGGTGATTCTAGTTTAGGGGCCGCAGGAGGAGGTCTTCCTCAAACCCCGCCGCCATACAAGCGTTTATCAGCACTCGAATTACATGCTCAAGCATCACAGCGTACTCCTAAAAGTAATAAGTCTGTTGCAGAGATCAGGCAAACCCTTGGCGAATGTGTCTATGACCCAGTTCCAGGCGAGTTTAATATGGTTTTATATTCCGTACGCGTAAGGAGAGTGACCGAGTATCTAGTCACCCTGCCGAATATGAAAGAAGACCTAGACAGGATATATCGTTTCATCCGTACAGGGGATGACCCACAAAGTATTAGTGATGCCATGTCTCAAAGGAAAGCCGAGATTCAGCGCATGATATTGAAGTTCTTAATTAACTGTCTAATAAGAGAACAAGATTACCCGTCTAAAGACCCGGAAGAAATGAAAACTCTAACAAAGTGGAGTGATAATATAGCCGAAGGAAAGCACAATACTATTGGTGCCATGGAAAGTATGTATAAGAAAATCCGTAGAGAGATAATAAAGATACACGAACAGCGTAAAGCAGCACAAGTAAGCGAGAAAGAAAGTACCTCTGATCCTGAAGAGGAAGATGAGGAGAATACTGCCAGAATAGCGTATGTAGGAAAACCTAGATTTCCAGATCGCCATTTACGTCTAGAACCCAAGTCTACTTTCCATCATTCAGCACCAGAACAAGGTTCCCTAGAACAAGTATTCCAAGCTACCGATCATATTCTGAAATCACGAATCGGTTACAGTGAGTTAAGTACCATGCATGAACAAGAAATAGTTCGGTCAGCAGTCCGATGGATTACTGATTCTACCACTTTTCCAGACGAAATAGTGGCACAAATGTTTCTGAAATTGCCCCCAGCCGAGCAACGACTGGTGGGTATGTATATGATTCAGCACCTCATTATTCTGTATGAGGGTCAGCACTCTGATCCAGGTCCGTTACATGATGTCCTGAACGAGTTACTCCAGTATAGATGGAGAGGTCTAGGTACCGATTTAATTAGTGTCATTCTAGAACAGCGCCACAAATATAGAACGTTTCTGAACCCGCATTTTGTTCATGTCTCACCCCCAGAAAGTAAACCATTTTACATGGAAAGACAGAACCCGTTACGAGAAGTGCATCCAGTTAAGACAGAGGACGGTGAAATGCAACGAGTGTTTGTTTACACCCCGATTACAAAGATGGAACTCCTCGAAATGAAGAAATTAATTCCCTGTCATGACAAAGATCCAGCAGGGTTCCATAGAGAATTAAAAGACATGCTCCGTATGGGAGAATACACATACCCAGATATCATTAAAATGTTAAAGGTTCTGTTGCCCGCAGGGGTGTATGAAAAGCTTAAAGAAAAAGAATGGGAGGTGGGAGAGAAAAAGATAGATTGGGCAGTTCTAGAAGCTGAAGACAAGTCACGTGTACCAGGTACTGGTCTTGGAGATAAATGTAAAGAATTACCAGAATTATTGATTCAAGTTTTACCCAGATTATTAACAACGAGAAAAGAAGACTGGGATGCAATCTCAGCCTGTAAACAGAAACAAGAAGAAGATATTAGTGATTTTTATTCTAGGTTTGAAAAGTGCTTTAGTATCAACAGTGGCCTCAAGACCAGTAGTGAGTCATACCCTCACCTGTTTGTTACTAAATTAGTCGAGAATTCAAGCCCACAAGTTAGAAACCGAGTTCTGAAAGTCGAAAGTACCTGGCAAGCAAATACTCCGTCCCAGATGCTCCAGATGCTTCAGTATCACCAGAATAGAATCAGGGAAGAGCAAGAACACGAGAGAAAACGTATGAAAGACACGAAAATGAAAGTGCTAGTTGCACAATCTGTTCCTCAAGACAGTCAGAAGAGGGGTCCGAATCAAGCCAGTCATCCTGCAGCACCCGTTAAAGGGAACTGCAATTATTGTAAACAGCCAGGTCATTTTATAAATGAGTGTGCAGTTCTGAAACATAACATAGCTACTGGTAAGACTAAAGAAAGACCACGTCCGCCCAGACAAGAACAAGTTACGCAGATTCCTCAGTCACAGAATGCACCACAGACAGTTACAGCACCGCAGCCTATTGCTGCAACACAGCATGTTACATCGCAGATGTACCAGTATGCACAGTCTGAGTATCCAGAGTACCAGCCATATTCATGAAACAGCCTAGAGAGGGAGGTAGGCTTGCCTCTCATCGAGATACCTGTAGATCAAGAAGGTCCCTATGTTCACAGTCAAGTATTAGGGAAAGACAGAAAGTTTTTGATTGATACAGGGGCAAGTAGGACCACAATTAGTCACGCCGAAGTTCCAGGGGCTCCGCTCTCAGGCTCAAGAAATGTTTCCCTTGGATTTTCAGGAAAGCCTATCGTTAATGAGATTTCAAAGCCAGTCACTCTAGAAGTAGGTCCATTGTCCCGCACTACTGATCTGTTACTTACTAAGTCATGTCCAGAAAATCTATTGGGCATTAAGACATTGAAAGAGTTAGGTGCAGTTATTTGTTGTTCCCCCGAGGGAATACGACTGTTCCTACGTGACTTTAAGGGTCACTATGCATTACGAGATTTTGATCCCAGACTGTCTAAAGTTCCGCAGCATTTATGGGCGCAAGGTCCAACTGATGTAGGTTACATGCAAATCACACCCCATCGTGTGACTCTCAAACCAGGTGTAGTGTTACCACGAATCAGACAGTACAGATTGCCACCCGAGGCTGTAGCAGCCTTATCCAAAATTATTGACGAGCTCATGGCTCAAGGAGTAGTTGTAGAAACTGACTCCAATATATGTAACTCTCCGATCATTCCAGTCATGAAACGTACTGATCCAAATGCACCCCCAGTATATCGATTAGTGATTGATTTACGAGAACTTAACAAATGTATTATTCCTCAGTACCCAGTTGTCCCAGATATCTCTTCCCTATTGACAGCTATTGATTCCGAAGCCACATTCTTTACTGTAATTGATCTTAAGAATGCATTTTTTAGTGTTCCCATTCATCCAGACAGCCAGTTTCTTTTCGGATTCTGTTTAAATGGAAGGAGCTATATGTTTACACGAGCTCCTCAAGGTTTCACAGAAAGCCCTAGTATTTACAGTCAAGCACTTAAGAGACAACTAGATAATATTCACATGCCAACTGACACTGCCCTGCTCCAGTATGTCGATGATCTACTGATCACAGCCCGTTCTGAACGTGACTGCGAGCGAGCGTCACTGACGGTTCTGTATTTCCTAGCCGAGATGGGGCACAAGGTGTCACCTTCGAAGCTTCAATTCTGTGTCCAGCAAGTGGTCTACTTAGGACACTTACTGTCCAAGAGGGGTAGGCAGTTGACACCAGACCGTATCCAGTTGATAGCGAGTCTTCCCCAGCCCAGAACCCAGAAGGAGGTACGTGCCTTTATTGGCCTTACTTCTTATTGCAGACAATGGATTCCTCAGTATGCATTTCTAGCCAAGCCACTGATACAGTTAACGACACAGGAGGCAGCCGTACCGACTGTCCTCCCTTGGACATCTGAACATACACTTAGTTTCAACGAGTTAAAGAAAGCTTTATGTCAAGCTCCAGTTCTAGCAACACCGAACTACAGTAAGCCTTTTACACTTTTCGTTACTGAACGTGAAGGTACAGCATTATCTGTTCTCACACAAGACCAAGCAGGACAATACAAGCCCTGTGCTTATTTTTCTAGCACATTAGATCCAGTCGCCCAGGCTCTGCCTGCGTGCCTCAAGTCAGTTGCAGCCACAGCACTAGCTATCAGACAAAGTGATTCCATAGTTTTAGGACACTCCCTGACAGTACAAGTCCCACACTCCGTGGAAGTTCTTTTAAATCGAACACAAACACAGCACTTGACAATTGCACGTTTAACAGGTTATGAATTGACATTGTTTCAGCCACACATAGAAATCAGACGCTGCAACATCCTGAACCCTGCTACACTGTTACCATCAGTTAATTCAAATTCTGCCACACACGACTGTGTGGAAGTAGTTAACATTACAACAAAGCCAAGACAAGACCTGACAGACATTCCGTTACCAGATCCTGACCTAACGCTTTATGTGGATGGTTCATGTATGAGAACTAGTACAGGAGAACTAGTAGCCGCGTATGCAGTGACTACTGACACCGAAGTTATTAAGACACACCGCATTGATACCCTGTCCGCTCAAGCAGCAGAGCTAGTTGCTCTGACACAAGCCTGTATACACGCCAAGAACCTGAAAGTTAATGTTTACACAGATTCACGCTACGCATTCGGAGTTGTACACGACTTTGGAGTGCTCTGGCAGGAGAGAGGTTTCATGACTTCTCATGGAACCAAGATTCAGCATGGTCTCCTTATTCAAGCTCTGTTAGATGCCATACACTTACCGACATCTATCGCTATTATGAAGTGCAAAGCACATACGAAAGTTACTGACACTATTTCTCAGGGTAATGATCTAGCAGATCGCACAGCCAAGCTTACAGCACAGACTCTAGACATTCAAGTTAATCCAACACAGACACAAACCCCAGATCCGACTACATGTATGACAGTTAAGGACCCCACCCAGGATGTCATAGATATCCAGTTACATGCTACTCCCGATGAAATCAAGAAATGGTCTGAACAAGGAGGGGTCCAGACAGATCAAGGATGGTTAACAAAGGGTAGAGCCACATGGTTTCTCCCCGACTCTATGGTTCAAGTTGTCATTAATACCGCACATAGTCCAGCACATTTAGGAGAAAAAGCAATGTTAGACAGTATCCAGAACATTTGGTTCAACAAGCATTTACGAGCTGCAGCTAAGCAGAAAGTCCGTACCTGTATGATATGTTGTCAGTTTAATCCAGGTAAAAGTGTCCCGGTGGAACAAGGGGGATTCCAGCCTCCTGACCACCCTTTTGAGGTCCTCCAGATGGATTATATTCAGATGGAGCGATGTCGAGGTTTCAAGTATGTTCTTGTAGTTGTATGCGCTTTGTCCAGATGGACAGAAGCATATCCAGTCCCAGATTACACAGCCGCGACCACTGCCAAACAGTTGGTTCGTGAGTTTTTCCCTCGATATGGACTCCCTAGAGTCGTATATTCTGATAACGGTCAGCCATTCTCATCTGAGTTGATGAAGCACGTTTCCCTATTGTTAGGGTACCAGTGGAAGTTTCATTGTGTACGCCATCCTGAAGCAGCTGGTCTTGTCGAGAGACATAATCAGACTCTGAAAATCCGAATTGCCAAAATATGTAAAGATAAGGGTGTGGACTGGCTAGTAGCTCTGCCAGTTGCTTTGTTTTATATGCGCATGGTCGCACATTCCAGATCAGGTCTGTCCCCGTATGAGGTCGTCTTCGGCCGCCCCCCTAACATGTGGGGTACTCCTAGACCCCGAAGTATTACTGATGTTTCATGTAATATGCTGACAGATTACCTAGCTTCCTTGATGTCTGCCCTCAACTCATGTCGTTCACAGGTTGCCGCCGCATTTCCAGACAATACCGAGGTGGCCCCGCATGAAATCGTTCCAGGTTCGATGGTGCTCGTACGTAACTTCGACAGATCAAGTCCGCTGGAGCCACGTTGGAAGGAGCCCCGTCAGGTCCTCCTCACCACCCGTACAGCCGTGAAATTGGAAGGACGCCGCGGCTGGGTGCATCTTTCGCACGTCAAGAAATTCTACGGATTAAAGCCGGTCTCCAAGAACATTTCCCAGGATATCAAGACTTGTCAAAACATTGTTCCTAAGGACTGTCCCGCAAATGACATTGACACAACCCCTCCCCTGTTAGAGAAAACTCCGCAACAGGAGTATAAGCAAAAGCTAAGGTCTAGTAAAATAAGTCAGCCAGTTTGATTGTATAAGTCCTCCCCTAGGTGAAACGGTTAGACTGTTTCTGACATGTATAAAATAGACCCCCATAGTGAGAGAGTTAGTCAAAACTCAAACCGATGTATCGTTTTTCTAAGTTTCATATTATTCATCAGCATAATGATTTCCTGCACTAGTTACGCATTTTTCCTGTGTTTTCCAGTTTCACATGTAAATAAGCCTTCTAATGTTACAGTAGAGCACACGTTTAGTGATCTGCCTCCTCACGAATATTCATACCGCCTCGCTATGCGTAACAATACATTTATCCGCATGTTGCATTATTCACATCAAACCAGCAATGCCACTAATTGTTGGGTGTGTGGTCGACTCCCCCCTTTTCAGACGTCAAAGGGAGTTCTGCCACTTTTTCCTTATCCTTTTTCACATAATGGTTCGTGTGGAGCATGGTCCACGTTAACGTCATCCTTAACAGATATGTCTTTTCTTAACAGCACATGTTTCCCAGACAAGAAAGGTCTTCCCCACAGAACCGGGTTAGATCTAGAAAATGAAGTATATAATTTAGGTAACTATTCTTCGAATTTCATGGTCCTGAATGTTCAGTCTGATACTACTCCAGACTCACCTGCTATTTCAGTATTACCAGTCAAAGGCGAATTATGTGTCCGTAATTATGGTTCTGTACACGTAGGACATAGTGATTGTACTACTATTGTCAAGTATAGTGACAGTGGAAAATCTATTTTTAAAGCTTCACGTCATTCTTATTTTGTTTGTGGTCAAACTGCATATGTTCGTCTGCCCCTCGATTGGGAGGGAACCTGTTACATTGCCTTCCTACTGCCACCTGTTTTTCTAGCCCCACCTGACTACCATAGGAATTCCTACCTAGTACACACTAGACACAAGAGAAACCTCCCGATTGTCGATTATACTGAGACTGCTGCAGAGCAATTCATTGATATTGATAAAGGTGTTTTCCCTTATTTAGGCACAGTTGTAAACAGTAAGCTAATTCGTAGGTTAACAAGAACCCTTGAAGCTGTAGTAGATGAGACTGCCTCCGCTCTAGGTAACTTAACCGAAGAACAATCCTTTATGAGAATTGTTGTGCTCTAGAATCGTCTCGTCCTTGACGTCATACTGGCCGATAGGGGCGGGGCCTGTAGACTCATCGGATCTAGTTGCTGCATTTTCATTCCAAATAACGCGCCGTCTGTTTATTCAGCTATAACCAGACTCCATAAAATTGCCCATCTGTTACACCAAGATCCAGGCACCTGGACATGGTCCGGTTGGTTCTGGAACATAATTTCCGCATGGGGATGGAAAGTCCTGTCCTTTCTAGGTATTGCAGTAGCGATCATATTCAGCTGCTGCCTCTGTATACAATGTGGCCCTGCGATTTGCGGCATTTGTGCTACCTCTTGTATTCCTAGTCCCAAGCCCCGTTCTAAATCTCGTTCCAAGACAATTCGAGATGAACAAATGGTACTGTATGAAATGATAGATGGTATCATGAATATTGATGTTTCCTGATGGAAACGTAGTGACAAGGAGGGAATGTGGAAAAGTAAATTTTGCCATGTTCTGTGTCCCTACGTGTCATCCATCATATGTTATGCGTGCATGATCAATATGCGTATGTTATTCCCCATGTCCGATTCAAGACGCAATTATAGTTGTGTCCACCTCTGGTATGTCATTTCCCAGTCCTCGTGAATAATACGAATATCAGGCCTATGTAAAGCTACGTTGCCACGTTTCTCAGTGTGCACGTTATTCCATTATAAAGTCCCCGTTTCTAGGCCTCAAAAGGGCCTGGACACCAGATTCAGCTCCTGTCTCCTGAAGCCTCGCTGAGGAGCGATACAGCCCCCACCTGTATCCTCGACCTTTCACTTACTTCCTGCCTCGCAGTGCCCGGTGCAGCTTGGCTCAGTCTCTGAGTCTGCCAAGAATATGTTATGAGTCCAGTTATCAGTTCAGTCCTCCTTCTCTGCATTCCTAAGCTACTGAACTGCATCAATAGTTTCTGTCATTGTCTAGCCTATTCGGCTCCATGTTAAGAGAAATACTGTATTTAATGGTCATTTAATATTCTTCATCATGCACTACATGTAGAATAAATGCATGCTCCAGTCTTAGAGTCAGTTAGTTTTTCCCTCCTAACTTCTAGTTTATATCAATATGTTCCCTAAACATTAGATACCAGATAGGGTTTAGGTACATGTCGCTCCGACCCTCCAGACTTCAGTCTCTGCTCCTAGCACAGAGTTCATAGCCCCCAGCTTCTCCTAGTAACACGTCATTGCTAGTTTGCGCGCACCACCAGGTTAGAGGTCCCGGCTCCTTAGTTAGCCCCCTCCATGGTTTCCGCCCCATTCATGACATATTCTGTTACGTTTGCATCACATGTCTGAGTTACACCTCCTTCTCACCCTTATCTTTCGCGACTGCTACGCGTCACGCCTTCTGTTCCACCCACTGTTACGCCTACTGCAATGTAATGCTATGTGTTTGCGTTATGTATATATGCTCATGTATTGTTATTAAGAGCCAGCGCGCTCATCCCAAACCCAGCCCCAGCAGCTGCTGGGCCCTGTCACCCTGTCATCCTATTCCTATGCAGGTTGTCCTGTTCCTGTCCTTGTGCTGTATTAAACCTGCAAAACTCCTACTACCTCGAATCTTGACTCTTATTTATTGAGCTATCTGTTATGATATATGTCTAGTCAAAAATAGGGTATTATTTATTTATTTACCACAAAAGCCATGTCCTTCCCAGAACGGAAACAAGCATCCGAGGACCGGCCCGGTTTCGAGGTAACACCTCTCTTCAGCCCGGCTAGCTTGATTCCAGTGGTGTGGAGTGCCTGGGACTCACGTTTGAGCATCCCCAGTACACTTAGAGCGGTAACTGCAAACACAACAATGATGGACAAAATGTGGATCAATGTCACACATTCACCCCAGTCCAAAGATCTGGGCCCAAATCCATCGTTTTTCCACTCCACACCACCCTGGGTTAGACAATGGCGATATGCAAATCAGCGCTGACCCTGTGCCCCATGGGAACAGTCCAGTCCAGTCCGAACTACAAAAGCCATGTCCTTCCCAGAACGGAAACAAGCATCCAAGGACCGGCCCGGTTTCGAGGTAACACCTCTCTTCAGCCCGGCTAGCTTGATTCCAGTGGTGTGGAGTGCCTGGGACTCACGTCTGAGCATCCCCAGGACACTTAGAGCGGTAACTGCAAACACAACAATGATGGACAGAATGTGGATCAATGTCACACATTCACCCCAGTCCAAAGATCTGGGCCCAAATCCATCGTTTTTCCACTCCACACCACCCTGGGTTAGACAATGGCGATATGCAAATCAGCGCTGACCCTGTGCCCCATGGGAACAGTCCAGTCTGAACTACAAAAGCCATGTCCTTCCCAGAACGGAAACAAGCATCCGAGGACCGGCCCGGTTTCGAGGTAACACCTCTCTTCAGCCCGGCTAGCTTGATTCCAGTGGTGTGGAGTGCCTGGGACTCACGTCTGAGCATCCCCAGTACACTTAGAGCGGTAACTGCAAACACAACTATGATGGACAGAATGTGGATCAATGTCACACATTCACCCCAGTCCAAAGATCTGGGCCCAAATCCATCGTTTTTCCACTCTACACCACCCTGGGTTAGACAATGGCGATATGCAAATCAGCGCTGACCCTGTGCCCCATGGGAACAGTCCAGTCCGAACTACAAAAGCCATGTCCTTCCCAGAACGGAAACAAGCATCCGAGGACCGGCCCGGTTTCGAGGTAACACCTCTCTTCAGCCCGGCTAGCTTGATTCCAGTGGTGTGGAGTGCCTGGGACTCACGTCTGAGCATCCCCAGTACACTTAGAGCGGTAACTGCAAACACAACAATGATGGACAGAATGTGGATCAATGTCACACATTCACCCCAGTCCAAAGATCTGGGCCCAAATCCATCGTTTTTCCACTCCACACCACCCTGGGTTAGACAATGGCGATATGCAAATCAGCGCTGACCCTGTGCCCCATGGGAACAGTCCAGTCCGAACTACAAAAGCCATGTCCTTCCCAGAACGGAAACAAGCATCCGAGGACCGGCCCGGTTTCGAGGTAACACCTCTCTTCAGCCCGGCTAGCTTGATTCCAGTGGTGTGGAGTGCCTGGGACTCACGTCTGAGCATCCCAGTACACTTAGAGCGGTAACTGCAAACACAACAATGATGGACAGAATGTGGATCAATGTCACACATTCACCCCAGTCCAAAGATCTGGGCCCAAATCCATCGTTTTTCCACTCCACACCACCCTGGGTTAGACAATGGCGATATGCAAATCAGCGCTGACCCTGTGCCCCATGGGAACAGTCCAGCCCGAACTACAAAAGCCATGTCCTTCCCAGAACGGAAACAAGCATCCGAGGACCGGCCCGGTTTCGAGGTAACACCTCTCTTCAGCCCGGCTAGCTTGATTCCAGTGGTGTGGAGTGCCTGGGACTCACGTCTGAGCATCCCCAGTACACTTAGAGCGGTAACTGCAAACACAACAATGATGGACAGAATGTGGATCAATGTCACACATTCACCCCAGTCCAAAGATCTGGGCCCAAATCCATCGTTTTTCCACTCCACACCACCCTGGGTTAGACAATGGCGATATGCAAATCAGCGCTGACCCTCTGCCCCATGGGAACAGTCCAGTCCGAACTACAAAAGCCATGTCCTGCAAAAAAATATTCCTTTGGGAATCATACTATGATTCGGCACATGCAGCGTTTGCACCCTAATAACTATTCTGCAGCAGAGGTGAGAGAACTCTGCAGAAACCTACCGCAATCATCATCCAGAAACTCAACAACCAAAGAACCCACTCCATCGGGTCCAGAGGCAAGTGAGATGATTCTAAATATACAAACAAGTTTGGGGTATACAAAATTGTTTGTATATATTGTAACAAAACAATTAGTTATGGTCAGCAGAGCATTACACTAATCAATGTTGCTATTGATAACCACAAATGCCAGAGGAAACCTTAATTTTTCCTGATTTTTTTTGTGCTCCAGTTGAGCCATTTTCAATTCCGTTTTTTGTTTCTCCCCATAAAAAATACAAAAAATATATAAAACTGTTCAGAAAAGCCAAAAAAAGTAAAAAATGTTAAAAAAAATATAAAACAACAAAAAGAATAAAAAAACTGTTCTTTTTAGAACTACCTCTAATTTATAAAAAAAAACATTTAAAAAAAACTCTGTCATTCTTTTTTCTCCAGGGAACGCGTACCGGTACGTGCACCGGGGCGCGCACCGAGGCGCGCACCAAAGAAAAAGAAAAAAAAAAGAATGAAGGAGTGAGCATGAGGGAAAGGGACAGAGAGAGTGATGTTAAGAGAAAGAGAGCTAGAGGGAGCAACACAGAGGGACTGTGTATTAGATAGTAAAACAGTGAGGGAGGGTGAGAAAAGAGCAGTGACTGTAAGTAAAGAGGGTGGATAAAAGTGAATAAAGGTAAGACATGGGGAGTGACAGAGAGAAAGGAGAGAGAGAGTAAAGGAAGGAGTGACTGAAAGGTAGTGAGTGAAGCAGCAAAGAAATGTAAGTAAGTGAGTGTGGGTGAGTTGTAGGGAGTGAGCATGACAAAAGAGTAGTGACAGACTAAGGGGACAGACACAGTGACGGTAAGAGAGACAGAGTGAGGGAATGGAAGTGAGGAACTGTGAGGACAGACGGACTGAGAGAAGGAGTGACAGGAGTGAAGTAAATGATTAAGGGAAAGGGAATGAGTGAGGGAGCAAAGGAAGGGAACAGAGGGTAAGGAAAGTAAAGCAGGGGGACTGAAAGAAGTTGAATGCGGTAGGGGAGTAAGGGAAAGGGGAGTAAACATGGAGGATAAGAATAAGTGAGGGAAGCAGAGTAAGGAAACAGGAGTGAGATAGGGTGAGAGAATAGTAGTGAGGTTAAAGCAAAGGGTGATGACAAACTACATTTTGTTAGTCACACTTACCATATAATTAATGTAAATTTAATTATTTGTTTTTACTACACTTTGTATCTGTGAAAGAGAGAAAAAAATAAGTTATATTTAGTAAAATATATATTTAAAAAAAGAAGAGACAAGTCAACAGGTTAAAAATCATAAAAGTGTACTAAGAAATAAAGTAAGAGTGAAGGACACAGAAAGGGAAATAAAGTAATGTAGAAGGACAAAAAGAGGGAAAAAGAAATAGAAGGAGAGCAAATTACTAAGAGTAAGGCAGATACATTCAGTGACAGAGAGGAAGAGAAGAAGAGAGAAATGAACTGAAGGTAAGAAACATACTAAAAGAATGTGAGTTAGCAAAACTAATTCAGGAAACAGAAGTAAGTAAAAAGGGAATGACTGAGAGGGAAAGGAGTCTGATTGAGGATACATTTACAAGAATGAGAAATGGAAGATGACTGAGAATGAGTAAAGGGAAGTCACAGAGTGAAGGGATGAAGGAAGAAAGGATAATATAGAAGGATTGAGGGAAAAGGAGTGAGGAAGTTAGTAGACAGAGGGACTAAGGGAAGGACTGAGTGAAGTGGAATACAATGAGTAAGGAAAGGAAAATGACTAAGGGAGCAAAAGAAGGAAAGAGAGGGGAAGAGGACTAAAGCAGTGGAACAGAGAGAATGTGATTCAGTGATGAAACTAAAGAGAAGGACACTGAAAAATAGGAAATGAGAGGTAGTAATGGAACCGGAGTAAAAGAAAAGGGGATGAAGAACGATGAGAGAGAAGCAGTGAAGTTGTTGTAAGAGAAATGATAGAAGGTAGATAAACACAAGTGAGCATAACACAAGGAGAGTGAGGGACTGAGGACATAGAGGTAGTGAACGAAAAACAGAGAGAAGAGGACAAATGAAAGGAGCAAAGAAACATAAGTCAGGGAGAGTGGGTGAGTTATAGTGACATTCTGCGACAAAAGAGGTGAGTGAGTAAAGAGGAATTACTAAAAGAGCAAAAGAGGAAAAGACGGAAAAGGGAAGTAAAACAGAGAGACTGAAAGCTGAAAAATGTTGCAAGGGAGAGAGGGGATGCAGACAGTTGAAATGGGAATGAGGAGTTGTGAAAGAAGTGGAGTAAAGGAACGGGGGTGAAACAGAGTGAGAGAAAGACAGTGTGAGTGAGTAAAGAGAGCTGAAAGAGGGTGGAAAAAAGAAAGTGAGTGTGAGACAATGGGAATACAATTTAAATTACACAATACAAACTATACAATAACTTGTACAACATGTTACATAGTTTATTTTTGCTGTTGTCAGAATATATTGAATTTCACTAAAAATAGTGAGTTCAAACTACTCATCATATGACAGCGGGAAAAAAACACAATCTAAAAGATTGTGTTTGAAAAAACCCATATAAACTTACAAATCACATATGTACTCTAATCTTTGATTCACTTACTTTTCTTTTAAGCCAAATAGTACATCATGAAGGTCCTTTTCTTTGGAAAATACTCTGCTGGTCTGTAAACTTTCCATTTCATCGACTTTCTATAAGAAAATCTCCAAGAACATGTGGAATATTTCTCAATGTTTTCATTTCCTTCTTGTGTTCAGTCCTGACTCTTTCCTTATTCCTTCACTTTTCCATAAGGCCAAATAGTGTCAGATGTATTAGTATGTTTTAAATTAATGAAAATAAACTCTGAAATTACCGTTTTCCCAACGTTCTGAAAGAAAAGCTTCTACAACATTTTCACAATATTTCAAAATTCATATTTCCATCTCTGCCTCACTGATATTCAAAATTTCCTATAATACTGATATCACTTACTATGAGATCCATTTTCAGTACCTATATGACAACTACAATTTTTATATTATCTTGAACACTTTTACTCACAATATAATTTTAAACAGCAGACTAACTTTTATTAACTGCTCCTGTCTTCATAGGCCAATTACCTTTACTTAAATTTTGGGTGTAAAAACACTAGGTATGAATTTTTTAAGTCAAAAGGCAAACGTTGTTTGAAAGTCAAATGAGTATCATTGCAGTTAGTCCAACCTCTTTGACATTTTAAATAAATTGTATAATGCCCTGATGTTGTTGAAGGACCGTGATGATAAATAATAGCTACAGTTGCAAAAGTTCTTCCTGAAATTGATAACTGAGAAGCCACGAAATTTTTAATAGAAGTTGTCAATTTACTTCCATAAGGTCTACATCGTTGGAACATTAAAATGACATACTGACCATAATTTTGTATAAATAATGTGGACAGCATTGCAGACTTACATTGGGTACATCCCATATTGTGATCAGCTGCTTTAACTAGATTATTAAATGGCACTGATTTGCAGTCTGGTAAAGTCAAATATATAAATCTTTCGGTGTCTATTGTAGTACTACTTGATAAACTACAGTTGTCGCAGTCATGCTGCCATTGATAAGAAAGGCTAAAAAGATTTTTTATATCTACACCTTCATCTTCCAATACATCAAACATATACATTAAAAATTCCTGACAATCTTGCTGAATATTCTGTGAAAATTGTTTTTGACCAGAACATATGTCTAAAAGATTTTGAATTTCTGAAACACTTTCTATTTTTGCTCTATCACTGCTACATTTCTCAAACACAGAATTCAATAAACAACAGAATCTTTGTTCCCGATTTTCAACAATCTGTTATTGTAAAGTTTGAAGAAAAAAACAACATTAACCACTAAATTAGCATAGCAGTTGACACCAGAACTGTTTTCAAACTGAAATCCAACAACATTTTCAACAAAATCCTTTTTCTTTCTGCTTACAATTACAGTTTCATCTACTTTTTGTCTTTTTGCTACTACCTCACTGCAATTATTCTCATTTCTTCTTTTTCGGCCTACCACACGTTTTTCAAACAGAGGCTATTGAGGCAAATGTGGAGCATACTCTCTTCTTAACCTATTGTATTCTTTAACACAATCTAGATCTGCACAAATCTTTGTTTCATCACACTCAATCAAGTACAATCCTGATAAAGTTCTGACTCGAGATAATGCCACATATGCCATACCCTCTTTAAACACAGAATTTCCAATATTCACCAAAGCACTATCTACACTTAAACCTTTTATGAATTGTCACCGCATATGCCAAACAAACAGGAAACTGTTTTCGGTGAACATATAAGTCTTTCACAAGCAAAAATCTAGCTCAACAACGACAAATTTGTTCTATTTCGTCAATGCCATCAAATTTAATTTTTAAAATTTCAATTCCATCTCTATTTTTGTAATTCACAAAATCAACAACATGACCCATTGCTCCATTTACCAGACCTCTTTCAACATTTAAATTCCTTCTCAAAAATATACGACAATTTAAACACACATTTAGAGTTTTTTAAAAACTTGCAGTTTTAGATATAGTCTTCTCTAATGAATCCAATTTTGTTTTCACATTTTCAGACAAAATAATTGTTGCTCCCATATGCTCTATTTTATCTATAGCTTCCAGTTTCACTATCTCTTCATTTTCTAACTTTAACATTTTGTTGTTGAAGATGGAACATTCTTTCAGAGTTGGCATCAAACATATCCCAGATTTGTTCTCGTTAATTTTCTTAAAAATATTCTCTGGAAGAATGTTTTCATTTGGATACAAATTTGAAATTAATCGTGCATGTATAGCTTCTTTCCCATGCTCACTTACTTTTCCGATTCTTACATCTTGTAGAATATTTTTATAATCTTCATCCTTTGCCTGTTGCATATTTTGAAGTAGTTCTGCATATTTGAAATGTAACCATATATTAACGTTTCCAATGCTTCCTAGGCACTTCCTGGTACCTTCATGCGTGACCATTTTAAACACTGGTTGTCATTTCACTGGAGTTAACTGCAGTAGATCTCCAAAAACAATAATGTGTTTCCCTCCAAATAACACATCATAATCTGTTCTAAGAATTTCTTGCATTCTCAAATGCACAAAAGCAAGCATTAGATTTGAGACCATGCTTACTTCATCAATGATAAGAAGTTTCATTTTCTTCAGGACTCTGGAAACTTCGGAACACGCATCTCCAGATAGCTTGTGGTATTGCAATTTGTTATCATGCTCGACTGGTAGCATCAGTAAACGATGTAAAGTAATCCCTTTAATGTTATGAGCTGCCAGCCCAGTTGGAGCAGTAACAACACAAGACAGCGGTGATTCAGTCCTTTTCTGCAGATAAGTTGCAATTGCTTTAATCAGAAAACTTTTTCCAGTTCCCGCTTCTCCACTCACGTACAGTTGGACAGGCTTAAATGATGTACATGAGCACTCTTTTTTCTCATGACTGAATCCATGTTCTATCTGGTTTGTGACTTCGTCATATATCTGTTTCTGCTCAAGGTTTAGTTGTTTCACCAAATCTTCTAAGTTAACTACATCATCTTGAGCTTGTTCCATAGCTCTTTCCACCTCATCTATGGCAGTGGCAGCTTCATTTTGGATAATTGGTCCTCCAAGTGGATCCTGACTCAATGAAGTAGAACTCTGACTGTCTTGAGAACTGTCTCTAGCAATCTCTACAGCAATTGTGGCTTCTTGCTCTATTTCTTCGTTCAACATTTGCAGATAATTTGGAAAAACAGGACATTCTATGGTATCCTTGGTTGCATTAAAACAATCTTCGTAACAGAGAAAATCTCCAAGTAGTTCCTCTTCTGTACGCCATGGCTTAAAGAGTTGCAAAAGAGCTAAATAGTAAAATTCCCTTTTCTCTGGATTTTCGCAACTCAATTTTCGATGATTAATCAAATGGCCTTTTCTCTGCTTCACTAGACATCCTTCACACCCAATGACAGCATATATTCCATAATTGATATCTTCTCTGATGTTCCTCTTATAAATATAGTTTTGCAGAACTTCATACAAACAACTGTTCTCAAGATGACTACTTCTATTTGGATAGTATGTATCCAACATGTTGTTCTTCAAAATATCTGTACTGTTTGGTTCTTTCTCCGCCAAATACTCAATTTCTTGTACAGATTTCAAAACTCGGTTTCGTGTTGTAGCAAGACCTAGACTTGCCCAAATAATTGTTCTAGACTTGGCGTAGAGACTTGCAGATGATAACCGATCAGAACATTCATATGCTCCAATTTCTCGATGCGACAACATCTTCAAACTGAAACTGTATAATTTTTTACTTATACTCTTTTCATGTGAAATGTCCTCCCACATTTCCTTCAGTTCTGTCTTTTTTTTTGTGATGTAAGACATCACATATCGAACCACAGCAATAGAGTTGTCAGCAATGAACTGAATATCCATGTTAGCATTCCACATGGACAAAATCACTGGGTTGTAGTCGTTGATGTACTTGGACTCTACGTTTCTTTTTAAATTGTATGTATTTTTTGGAGATTTCCTCGTCACAGTATGTCGCAGAGAAGACATTAAATTATTTACTCTTCCTTTAGAAATCACTGGTCGTGGAAACCCGAAACGACATTTTGTGTAGAACTTGTCCTTGTTTCTGAATTTTTTACGACAGTACTTTCCACAACGATGGGATTGAAAGCGTAAAACTTGTTGCCTTAAACTGTTTTCTTCGGTAGTTTCCGGAACAGCACATGTTGAATACTCTTCAATGAAGCTCATCACTGTCTCATCCGAATCTGTTCCAAATTTGGGTGCATCTTTAATCCACAACAACATATGTATGTGAGGAGCACCTCTCGCTTGATACTCCTTTCTCCAAAAGAAATCCACAACCTCTCCAAGGGGAGGATGTTTTTTGTTGGTAATATTATACATTATAGCTTCAAATCTATGATTGAAATATCTGCATACATTCACTGGATCCAAAGAACACAGTTCTCCAGGAGTTTTGAATTCTATATTTTGTATATTTGCATTTGCCTCTCGTAGAAATTGAAGTAAGTCGTCCCATGCATACTCAGCACAGCTAAGAGTGAGGAACCATGTAGGAGTTCCTAAGTTTCTTAGCATACATTTCAATTCCCCATGACGACGGTACCAATACTCGTTTGTACCACGCTGACATGCCATGAGATTGATTAGATGAGATTCCAAAATATTATCTTGCAGATTGACTTTCTCCATAAAGTCCCTCGCCGAAACATTTTGCAGATGTGCTCCACTTTTCAGTATATGGTTCACTGCATAAGAAAGCCCAGACAAGTCACTTTCATACAGTAGATGAAACAAATATGGAATGCATTGACGAAACCTTGGATCTTCAGCATATAATCTTAAAGTTCGATATTCAGATGCAGGAATTTGAAGTGGTCGATCGTCATATCGTCCACCTGGACCTGTTGGAAATAAATGTGGAAAACAACGAGCTTCCAAACTTTCTTCCCATACACTAATGGGACTTCCTTTTGCTGCTTTCATTTGAAACAAGTCAATTGCATTCCCCATTACTTCTTTGGAATGCAAAGGATGAACAGTATAATGTTCATATATTTCTTCACTTCTAGACACATCAACTTTTTCAATTTGGCCAGCTGAACAATCACTGTCTTCATCTGCTCCAACACATACATGTTTGTAGTACTCATTGTTTTTGACCAAATACAACGTTGCCTTTTTGACTTTCCTAACATCCACTAAATCTTGCCAGATTTTCTTAGTCTTTGTCGAAACCCCATTAACTAGAATAACCAGAGGTTCCTCTTCCACTTTCTCTACACCAATTGTATCAATATTTTTCTTGAAATCATCTAGAGGCAAATAAACAACTCTTCCCTTTAATCCTCGCTGTAAATCTGAAGGAGGCAATTTCCCTATCTTAGGCTCCATGCGAACAATTGCCTGAAAAGGATGGACACATTGAATCAAAATAGACTCATATGTATTTAAATCCATCAATTCAGGAGGAATGTCTACCAACTCAAGATTATTATGAACAGCTCTAGCAGGCATTCTGTTTTGATTTAATTTATTATAACAATATTTACAAATACGCTGATCAGAACTCAAATCAAAAAAATTCTCCACCCACAAATAAGTTGCAAAATCCTTCCACTCATAATTATTTATCTTTTCACTTTTTACGTATAAATCAACTAATCTAGTTTGATGCTTATAATGAGTTTGTCGACAACACACACAAGTAAAATTAGGCCTTTCACTTGATTTCACCTTAAACCTGGTAATTTCCTGCTCAAACCTTTCTGTACTTGAAATCTGTACATTGTCTTCCACATTACCTTGAATTTCTGTGTCAATTTCTACACTGTCCTCTTTTTCACCAAAATAACAAATCTCAATTTCTTCACAAATCTTCTTCACATCTAATTCAGTTCCATGCAAAAGAGCACTGTTTAATTGTTTAAGCTTAAGTGCTGGACTTTTTGCATAATACAACCTTCTCACTAATTTCCTCATTTTGTTATGATGCACTGCTAACATCCTAAAATGATGAAAAACACTCTGACAGACTTTTCTAGAAAGACAAGCCAGTGAATGCCCTTGCAAACCTGTGTTTCTTCTCACTCTGCAAGGATCTAAGTCTTGCAACATCTTCATTTTCTGTTTTAGACTTTTCTTACTATATGTACGTAAGAAATTACGAAACAAATCGATTGAATCCTGTCGCACAATACAAATACTACTACACTTCCAAGTGTACACTGGACCCTTAGTACGTCTCCCTAAAACTTCATCAGTTAACACCTCTTCTGCTTCTCTGGGCACAAGTTTCTCTTTTTCAATCGGACAACCGTCTTTCACCTCATATGCTCGACCACTGGTGTCAACTGCATGCACTAAATCATTCTCCTGGAAGTAACTCTCCTCATTAAAAAATGGCTCACAACTTGAACTATGCATCCATTCTCCAGAAAAAACTTTACAAAAATTTGTCCGATTAATTACTCTTTTGCATCTACTGTTTGATTTGAAAACATCAATTGTCTTGTTAAGTGTCCTAATTCTATTGATTATTAAAATAAATATTTGTTTCTTAACTTCAAAAGCCTGATCAACAATCTTCTCTACACTTTTCTTTTTCTTATAAAAAAGCAGCTCTCTGTTTACCTTTCCTAATGTTTTTTAACAAATTTAAAACCACCCTATTGTGAAACATTCGTTTATGAATGTCCCTAAATTGATTCTGCCTTCTATTCCTATACATATTATTCTCTCCTTCTCCAGTAGTAACATTTTTGGGGGGCCTCTCCTTCCTTTTCAAATTTGCTCTCTCCTTCTCTTTATCCACATTTTGACCAACATTTTTTTTTTATCTACATATGTTCCGTAAGAAAGACTTAGTTGTCTTACCAGGAGCTTTTTTCCTGTTTTTTGAAGTATTTGTTGTAGAGGAGTACTGTAATTCCGTTGCTGTTTTTGGTTTTTTCCGCTTGGCATCTTTTCTTCGCCTCTGCCTTGAGGGCATATTTCCTTACTATTGAAATCTTGATTTCAATCTGTGGTAAAGAAAAAAATAACACATTATAGACCACTATTACCAAACAACAAAGCAATCACAATAAGCAAACGATATAAACACTAGTAAATCAGGAAGAGGATGTAAGAGAAAGTATGACTTACAAATTGCTGTAAAAAAGAGAGAGAGGGAATAAATTAGAAACAGGGTGTAAGAGAATGTACGTCAAAGAAAGAGTGTAACAGAGTGTAACACAGAGTCAGAATGTAAAAAGGAATAAGTCAGAGAGAGGGTGTTAGAAGGGGACAGGTGGAAAAATAGAGTAGGTCAAGAAGAGAATATAATAGAGACTAATACATTGTTAATAATCCTTGGTAAAGAAATGTTAGTGCATAAAGGAATTGTATTTTCTAAATGAGTGAGGTTTCAGTAGTGTAATCAAATGCTTATACATATGACCTATGCTCTGTTTTGTAAATGTTATTTAAAAAAAGATTTCAGGCACATGAATTGGTTTTACATTATTGACAAGGATTAGGTAGTATCTGCATGATTAAAAAAATATATTAGCACATTTCACAATCATGTTACCTGTGTTTCCTCAGATTAGTAAGCAGATTTTGCAGATGAGGTGAGGCCTGTCCAGGGGTGCAAAGGAGGTGAGGCCTGTGTCCATGAGTGCAGTGGAGAGGACTGACCTCCTCTGACCCTTGGACACGCCTTACCTCATCTGTGTCCTCTGGACAGGCCTCAATGTATTGGGTATAATTGATGGTAACTGGGTGCAGATGAGGTGAGGCGTGTCCAGGGGTATAGATAAGCTGAGGCCTGTCTAAGGATGCAGATGAGTTGAGGTCTATTCAGGGTTGCAGATGAGGTGAGGATTGTCCAGGGGTGCAGAGGAGGTGAGGTCTCTGTTGAAGAGTGTAGTGGAAGAGAGGCCTGTCCAGGGGTATAAAGGAGGTGAGGCCTGTGTCTAAGAGTGCAGTGGGGGATAGGCTTCATGAAGTCTAGTCCACTGCACTCTTAGACACAGGCCTCACCACCTATGCTCCCCAGGAAAGGCCTCTCTCCCACTACAGTCTTGAACACAGGCCTCACCTCCTCTGTAGCTCTGGACATGCCTCACCTCATCTGCACAATCTACTTCCTAATCTGACGTAACACAGGTGACATCATTGTGAAAGGTTCAAATATATTTATTTAATCATGCAGACACTATTTATTCCTTCTCAAAAATATAAAAGCCATTGATTTGCCCCAAAATCGTTTTTTAAATAACATTTTAGACACAGAGCGCAGGTCCTATGTACAAGCATTCAGTCTCCATGAGTGCAGTGGAGAGGACTGACCTCCTCTGACCCTTGGACAAGCCTTCCCTCATCTGTGTCCTCTGGACAGGCCTCAATGTATTGGGTATAATTGATGGTAACTGGGTGCAGATGAGGTGACGCGTGTCCAGGGGTGTAGATAAGCTGAGGCCTGTTCATGGATGCAGATGAGTTGAGGTCTATTCAGGGTTGCAGATGAGGTGACGATGGTATGCAGCTACCAGAAAGTTTCACAACCTTGATTTACCAAATGTGGACATCAAGTGGATTGGCCAGAGAGGATTGAGATGTCATCAATTGATACCATTGGTGAAAACCTTTTTGCATCTGCCACACCCTCACCTCATAATTCTGCACTGTGGTGGAAATGACTTAGGCACTTTGACTAGGGTAGGTCTGGAAATGCTTTTAAAGGACACCTTTGAGCAATTGATGGCACTTTTTCCTCAAACTGCCTTGGTATTTTCCAATATATGCCAAAGACAGAAATGGAAGTGGTCCAACCAATTTTGTCCACAATTTGAGAAAGCACGGAAACATGTGAATAAATCTGATTCTGCTTACATGAGAGACTATGGAATGGGTTCAATATACAACAATAACTTGCGTTACAACATGCAAGATATCTACAGAGGAGATGGTGTGCACTTCTCAGATGAGGGGAATAGAATATTCCTCCTGAATTTAAGACTGTGCATTGGAACCTACTTGTAGGTACCTAAATAAGCCACAGAACCCAAAAGCTACCCTACCTCTGATCACTCCAAATGATTATTTTACTCTAACTTTTTTCACTGTTTTTCACCAAAGTACGCTCCCCGGTACGCGTACCGGGCGCTCCCCCCCCCCCCCCTGCAAAAAATATTTTTCCCGCCTATATGGGCCTCCTAAGCCCCCCTCAGAAAACCTAGGGGGTCAGGGAGTGTCTACCGTGCCCCCTTTTACCCATTCCCAACGTTGTTTATCCTCCATCTTGTGTCTCAAATCTACCGAAACACAAGATGGAGGACTCCCGTTGCGCTGCCGGTACGCGTACCGGGGCGCGCACCGGTAAGCGCTCCCAAAAAATGTAAAAAGTTAATTTACATAAAAACCACTGGAGACACTTTCACCAAATATAGAATAGGCCCTACTACATACCAGTCCCTACCATTTTCTGAGGGCTTGGATCATTCATGTGTTCTCCAGTCTGAGGCGCCGTGACCCTTGCCGCACACGCAAGTCTGAGGGCTTGGGTCATTCATGTCTTCTCCAGTCTGAGGCGCCGTGACCCTTGCCGCACACGCAAGTCTGAGGGCTTGCGTCATTCACGTCTTCTCCAGTCTGAGGCACGTGACCCTTGCCGCACACACAAGTCTGAGGGCTTGGGTCATTCACGTGTTCTCCAGTCTGAGGCGCCGTGACCCGCGCCGCACACGCAAGTCTGAGGGCTTGGGTCATTCATGGCTTCTCCAGTCTGAAGCGCCGTGACCCGAGCCGCACATGCAAGTCTGAGGGCTTGGGTCATTCATGTCTTCTCCAGTCTGAGGCGTCGTGACCCTTGCCGCACACACAAGTCTGAGGGCTTGGGTCATTCATGTGTTCTCCAGTCTGAGGCGCCGGGACCCTTGCCGTACACGCAAGTCTGAGGGCTTGGGTCATTCATGTCTTCTCCAGTCTGAGGCGCCGTGACCCTTGCCGCACACGCAAGTCTGAGGGCTTGGGTCCTTCATGTCTTCTCCAGTCTGAGGCGCCGTGACCCTTGCCGCACACGCGAGTCTGAGGGCTTGGGTCATTCATGTGTTCTCCAGTCTGAGGCGCCATGACCCTTGCCGCACACGCAAGTCTGAGGGCTTGGGTCCTTCATGTGTTCTCCAGTCTGAGGCGCCGTGACCCTTCCCGCACACGAAAGTCTGAGGGCTTGGGTCATTCATGTCTTCTCCAGTCTGAGGCGCCAAGACCCTTGCCACACACGCAAGTCTGAGGGCTTGGGTCATTCATGTGTTCTCCAGTCTGAGGCGCCGTGACCCGCGCCGCACACGCAAGTCTGAGGGCTTGGGTCATTCATGTGTTCTACAGTCTGAGGCGCCGTGACCCTTGCCGCACACGCAAGTCTGAGGGCTTGGGTCATTCATGTCTTCTCCAGTCTGAGGCGCCGTGACCCTTGCCGCACACGCAAGTCTGAGGGCTTGCGTCATTCACGTCTTCTCCAGTCTGAGGCACGTGACCCTTGCCGCACACACAAGTCTGAGGGCTTGGGTCATTCACGTGTTCTCCAGTCTGAGGTGCCGTGACCCGCGCGGCACACGCAAGTCTGAGGGCTTGGGTCATTCATGGCTTCTCCAGTCTGAAGCGCCGTGACCCGAGCCGCACATGCAAGTCTGAGGGCTTGGGTCATTCATGTCTTCTCCAGTCTGAGGCGTCGTGACTCTTGCCGCACACGCAAGTCTGAGGGCTTGGGTCATTCATGTGTTCTCCAGTCTGAGGTGCCGTGACCCTTGCCGCACACGCAAGTCTGAGGGCTTGGGTCATTCATGTGTTCTCCAGTCTGAGGCGCCGTGACCCCGCCGTACACGCAAGTCTGAGGGCTTGGGACATTCATGTGTTCTCCAGTCTGAGGCGCCGTGACCCTTGCCGCACACGCAAGTCTGAGGGCTTGGGTCCTTCATGTCTTCTCCAGTCTGAGGCGCCGTGACCCTTGCCGCACACGCAAGTCTGAGGGCTTGGGTCCTTCATGTCTTCTCCAGTCTGAGGCGCCGTGACCCTTCCGCACACGCAAGTCTGAGGGCTTGGGTCATTCACGTCTTCTCCAGTCTGAGGCGCCGTGACCCTTGCCGCACACGCAAGTCTGAGGGCTTGGGTCCTTCATGTGTTCTCCAGTCTGAGGCGCCGTGACCCTCGCCGCACACGCAAGTCTGAGGGCTTGGGTCCTTCATGTGTTCTCCAGTCTGAGGCGCCGTGACCCTTGCCGCACACGCAAGTCTGAGGGCTTGGGTCATTCATGTCTTCTCCAGTCTGAGGCGCCGTGACCCTTGCCGCACACGCAAGTCTGAGGGCTTGGGTCATTCATGTCTTCTCCAGTCTGAGGCGCCGTGACCCTTGCCGCACACGCAAGTCTGAGGGCTTGGGTCCTTCATGTCTTCTCCAGTCTGAGGCGCCGTGACCCTTGCCGCACACGCAAGTCTGAGGGCTTGGGTCATTCATGTGTTCTCCAGTCTGAGGCGCCGTGACCCTTGCCGCACACGCACGTCTGAGGGCTTGGGTCATTCATGTCTTCTCTAGTCTGATGCGCCGTGACCTTTGCCGCACATGCAAGTCTGAGGGCTTGGGTCATTCATGTCTTCTCCAGTCTGAGGCGCCGTGACCCCTGCCGCACACGCAAGTCTGAGGGCTTGGGTCATTCACGTCTTCTCCAGTCTGAGGCGCCGTGACCCTTGCCGCACATGCAAGTCTGAGGGCTTGGGTCATTCACGGCTTCTCCAGTCTGAGGTGCCGTGACCCTTGCCGCACACGCAAGTCTGAGGGCTTGGGTCATTCATGTCTTCTCCAGTCTGAGGCGCCGTGACCCTTGCCGCACACGCAAGTCTGAGGGTTTGGGTCATTCATGTGTTCTCCAGTCTGAGGCGCCGTGACCCGTGCCACACACACAAGTCTGAGGGCTTGGGTCATTCATGTGTTCTCCAGTCTGAGTTGCCGTGACCCTTGCCGCACACGCAAGTCTGAGGGCTTGGGTCATTCATGTGTTCTCCAGTCTGAGGCGCCATGACCCGCGCCGCACACGCAAGTCTGAGGGCTTGGGTCCTTCATGTCTTCTCCAGTCTGAGGCTCCATGACCCTTGCTGCACACGCAAGTCTGAGGGCTTGGGTCATTCATGTGTTCTCCAGTCTGAGGCGCCGTGACCTGCGCCGCACGCGCAAGTCTGAGGGCTTGGGTCATTCATGTCTTCTCCAGTCTGAGGCGCCGTGACCCTTGCCGCACACGCAAGTCTGAGGGCTTGGGTCATTCATGTCTTCTCCAGTCTGAGGCGCCGTGACCCTTGCCGCACACGCAAGTCTGAGGGCTTGGGTCATTCATGTCTTCTCCAGTCTGAGGCACCGTGACCCTGGCCACTCACGCAAGTCTGAGGGCTTGGGTCATTTATGTCTTCTCCAGTCTGAGGCGCCGTGACCCTTGCCACACACGCAAATCTGAGGGCTTGGGTCATTCATGTCTTCTCCAGTCTGAGGCGCCTTGACCCTTGACGCACACGCAAGTCTGAGGGCTTGGGTCATTCACGTGTTCTCCAGTCTGAGGCGCTGTGACCTGCGCCGCACACGCAAGTCTGAGGGCTTGGGTCATTCATGTGTTCTCCAGTCTGAGGCGCCGTGACCCGCGCCACACACGCAAGTCTGAGGGCTTGGGTCATTCATGTGTTCTCCAGTCTGAGGCGCCGTGACCCTTGCCGCACACGCAAGTCTGAGGGCTTGGGTCATTCATGTGTTCTCCAGTCTGAGGCGCCGTGACCCTTGCCGCACATGCAAGTCTGAGGGCTTGGGTCATTCATGTATTCTCCAGTCTGAGGCGCCGTGACCCTTGCCGCACATGCAAGTCTGAGTGCTTGGGTTATTCATGTGTTCTCCAGTCTGAGGCGCCGTGACCCTTGCCGCACACGCAAGTCTGAGGGCTTGGGTCATTCACGTATTCTCCAGTCTGAGGCACCGTGACCCTTGCTGCACACGCAAGTCTGAGGGCTTGGGTCATTCACGTATTCTCCAGTCTAAGGCACCGTGACCCTTGCCGCACACGCAAGTCTAAGGGCTTGGGTCCTTCACGTCTTCTCCAGTCTGAGGCGCCGTGACCCTTGCCGCACACGCAAGTCTGAGGGCTTGGGTAATTCACGTCTTCTCAAGTCTGAGGCGCCGTGACCCTTGCCGCACACGCAGGTCTGAGGGCTTGGGTCATTCACGTCTTCTCCAGTCCGAGGCGCCGTGACCCTTGCCGCACACGCAAGTCTGAGGGCTTGGGTCATTCATGTCTTCTCCAGTCCGAGGCGCCGTGACTCTTGCCGCACACGCAAGTCTGAGGGCTTGGGTCATTCATGTGTTCTCCAGTCTGATGCACCGTGACCCGCGCCGCACACGCAAGTCTGAGGCCTTGGGTCATTCATGTGTTCTTCAGTCTGAGGCACCGTGACCCTTGCCGCACACGCAAGTCTGAGGGCTTGGGTCCTTCATGTGTTCTCCAGTCTGAGGCGCCGTGACCCTTGCCGCACACGCAAGTCTGAGGGCTTGGGTCATTCATGTGTTTGTGGAAAAGTAAATTTTGCCATGTTCTGTGTCCCTACGCCTCATCCATCATATGTTATGTGTGCATGACCAATATGCATATGTTATTCCCCATGTCCGATTAATGACGCAATTACAGTTGTGTCCACCTCTGGTATGTTATTTTCCAGTCCTCGTGAATACTACGAATATCAGGCCTATGTAAAGTTATGTTGCCACGTTTCTCAGTGTGCACGTTATTCCATAATAAAGTCCCCGTTTCCAGGCCTCAAAAGGGCCCGGACATCAGATTCAGCTCCTGTCTCCTGAAAGCCTCGCTGAGGAGCGATACAGCCCCCACCTGTATCCTCGACCCTTCACTTACTTCCTGCCTCGCAGTGCCCGGTGCAGCTCGGCTCTGCCTCTGAGTCTGCCAAAAGTATGTTATAGTTCTAGCTATCAGTTCAGTCCTCCTCTTCTGCATTCCTAAGCTACTGAACTGCATCAATAGTTTCCGTCATTGTCTAGCCTTCTCGGCTCCACGTTAGAGAAATACTGTATTAATGGTCATTTAATATTCTTCATCACGCACTACATCCAGAATAATGCATGGTCCAGTCTTAGAGTCAAGTTAGCTTTTCCCCTCATGACTTCTAGTTTATATCAACATGTTCCCTAAACATCAGATACCAGATAGGGTTTAGGTACATGTCGCTCCGACCCTCCAGACTTTAGTCTCTGCTCCTAGCACAGAGTTCGTAGCCCCCAGCTTCTCCTAGTAATACGTCATTGCCAGTTTTCGCGCACCATTAGGTTAGAGGTCCCGGCTCCTTAGGTAGCCCCCTCCAATGTTTCCGCCCATTCATGACATATTCTGTTACGTTTGCATCACATGTCTATGTATACTCCCAGTTACACCTCTTTTTACTGTTATCTTTCGCGACTGCTACGCGTCACGCCTTCTGCTCCACCTACTGCTACGCCTACTGCAATGTAATGCTATGTGTTTGCGCTATGTATATAAGTCCATGTATTGTTATTAAAAGTTAGCGCGCTCATCCCAGACCAAGCCCCAGCAGCTGCTGGGTCATCCTATGCAGGTTGTCCTGATCCTGTCCTTATGCTGTAATAAACCTGCAGAAACTCCTACTACCTCGAATCTTGACTCTTATTTTATTGAGCTATCTGTTATTCATTCATTCATTCAAAAATAGATCCGGTATTATTTATTTATATACCACATAATGGCGCCCGAATAGGGACTTGCCCTTTCCCCACGCGTCGGTGAAGCCACGCCGACCCCCTGACCCTCTGCAGCCGTGACGGAACCATACCGGCCACGTGCAGATATTTCTGCTTCAAGTATCCCTCAGGCCCACGGAGGAAACGGAGGAGGCGGTCCAGCATCCAAACGAGACGGTGGAGGAACGCGGCGAGTCCCGACCAGAGCCCAAGCCAAGAGTCCAAGGTCCGAGGTATCCGGAGGCCCACCCGTAACTGAAGTCCGAAGTCCGAAGTTCGTCGTCCGTCGTCCAGTCCAGTCCGAGGCCTTCCGTTCCGTGCTGCCCGGTGAGTACCATTGCTGGGGTAGTATCTAGACAGGACCAATCTAAATTGACTCCTGGTCCGTGGGTTGGTGGTGCCCAGACTCACAAACGAAGTGTCCACTTCGGTGGATGCGGGTTCTGACGTGTCTCTTTATGAGACCGGTAAATGTCGTACTGTTACAGCAGTGCATCCAGTAATTCCATTCTGTTCCGTTCTCGAGAAATTCTGTTCTGTTTCTGTTCTCAGTATTTCAGGTAATATTCTGTTCGAACTGTTATTTATAATGTTCTTCATGTATTTTAATGTTGTGGTATGAGTGCGATGTGATTTCGTGTTTTCATTGTATATTGTATTGTGTCCAGATTACAGTTCAGTCATGCCGCTCTTTTCCAAGTTACGTCAGTTAAAAACTAGAAAGGGTTTATTAGAGGAAGCGGTTCCTGTCCCGCCTAGGGACAGTCCAGGCCATTTTATGTATCAGAAACATGGCATAAGTGCCATAATGTATCTAGATTTATGGGTAGAGTATACCAAACAGTTAGAAGAAAAGTATAGATGGCCCGTATCGGGTACATGGGATGCCGAATGTATCATGCGAGTAGAAGAAGCATTATGGAAAAAGAAAGCCAGACAGTCACAGAAAGATGCCATCGAGTTATGGCGTAAAGAAGCGCATAGAAGAACCGAAAAGGAAGTCAGAAAGTCGGAGTTAAGTAGAGAATCCCAGGAACGAGCCCAAGAAAGAGAATTAATCGAGATAGGTGAACGAGTCAAAGCCGAACAGTCAGACAGACAGAGGCATGCCCTTATTAAGGGTATGTATCCTCTTCTTGCCGAAGGTTTGCCAAAAGCGACCCCAGAGGCATCCAGTAATTTCCCGCCACCACTAGTTCCGACCAAGCTACGTCACAAACCGACCGCAGCTGATATTTTTATTTCGTCCTACTTGGACGACACAGTCCCAGAATATGCAAATCCTGTTCGCGCTCCGCCAGTCCCTGTAAATCAGGCACTTCCTGCTCCTCCAGACACCGGGGTGCCCTTAACAGCTCCCCCGGTCCAGTCCGCCATACAAGTCCAGCCCACGTTACAATTACCGACCCTGTCAGCACGAAGAATGTCAATCGACGATTCCAGTTTAGGGGCCGCAGGAGGAGGTCTTCCTCAAACCCCGCCGCCACACAAGCGTTTAACATTACTCGAATTACATGCTCAAGCGTTACAGCGCACGCCCAAACATCAGTCTGTTACAGAAATCAGGCAAACCCTTAACGAATGTGTCTATGATCCAGTTCCAGGCGAATATAATATGGTTTTATATTCCTTACGTGTAAGGAGAGTGACCGAGTATCTAGTCACCTTACCGAATATGAAAGAAGATCTAGACAGAATATATCGTTTCATCCGTACAGGGAATGATCCAGAAAGTATTGGCGAGATTATGTCTCAAAGGAAAGCCGAGATCCAGCTCATGATATTAAAGTTCCTGATCAATTGTCTAATAAGAGAACAAGATTATCCGTCTAAAGATCCCGCCGAAATGAGAATCCTGACAAGGTGGAGTGATAATATAGCCGAGGGTAAGCACAAGACTGTCGGTGCCATGGAGAGTATGTACAAGAAAATCCGTAAAGAGATAATAAAGATACACGAACAGCGTAAAGCAGCACAAGTAAGCGAGAAAGAAAGTATCTCTGATCCTGAAGAGGAAGACGAGAATTCCGCCAGAATAGCGTATGTAGGAAAATCTAGATTTCCAGATCGCCATTTACGTCTAGAACCCAAGTCTATTTTTCATCATCCAGCACCAGAACAAGGTTCTCTAGAACAAGTATTTCAAGCTACCGATCACATTCTGAAATCACGAGTCGGTTACAGTGAATTAAGTACTATGCATGAACAAGAACTAGCCCGATCAGCAGTCCGATGGATTACTGATTCTACCACTTTTCCAGACGAAATAGTGGCACAAATGTTCCTGAAACTGCCCCCAGCCGAGCAACGACTGGTGGGTATGTATATGATCCAACACCTTATTACTCTGTATGAGGGTCAACATTCTGACCCAGGCCCGTTACACGATGTCCTGAACGAGTTACTCCAGTATAGATGGAGAGGTCTAGGTACCGATTTAATTAGTGTCATTCTAGAACAGCGCCACAAATATAGAACGTTTTTGAACCCACATTTTGTTCATGTCTCACCCCCAGAAAGTAAATCATTTTACATAGACAGACAGAATCCGTTACGAGAAGTCCACCCAGTCCAAGGGGCGGGTGGCGTAATGCAACGAGTGTTTGTATACACTCCGATTTCAAAGATGGAACTTCTTGAAATGAAGAAATTAATTCCCTGTCATGACAAAGATCCAGCAGGGTTCCATAGAGAATTAAAAGACATGCTCCGTATGGGAGAATACACTTACCCAGATATCATTAAAATGTTAAAAGTCCTGTTACCCGCAGGGGTGTATGAAAAGTTAAAGGAAAAAGAATGGGAGGTGGGAGAGAAAAAGATCGATTGGACAGCTCTAGAAGCTGAAGACAAGGCACGAGTACCAGGTACCGGTCTTGGAGATAAATGTAAAGAATTACCAGAATTATTGATTCAAGTTTTACCCAGATTATTGACAACGAGAAAAGAAGACTGGGATGCAATCTCAGCCTGTAAACAGAAACAAGACGAAGATATTAGTGATTTTTATTCTAGATTTGAGAAATGTTTTAGTATCAACAGTGGTCTCAAGACAAGTAGTGAGTCATACCCTCATCTTTTTGTTACCAAATTAGTCGAGAATTCGAGCCCACAAATTAAAAATCGAGTTTTGAAAGTCGAAAGCACCTGGCAAGCAAATACCCCGTCCCAGATGCTCCAGATGCTCCAGTACCACCAGAATAGAATCAGGGAAGAGCAAGAGCACGAAAGAAAACGTATGAAAGACACGAAAATGAAAGTGCTAGTTGCACAATCTGTTCCTCAAGACAGTCAGAAGAGGGGTCCGAATCAAGCCAGTCATCCTGCAGCTCCCGTTAAAGGGAATTGCAATTATTGTAAACAGCCAGGTCATTTTATAAACGAGTGTGCAGTTCTGAAACACAACATAGCTACTGGTAAGACTAAAGAAAGACCACGTCCGCCTAGACAAGAGCAAGTTTCACAGATTCCTCAGTCACAGAATGCACAACAGACAGTTACAGTACCGCAGCCTATTGCTGCAACACAGCATGTCACATCACAGATGTACCAGTATGCACAGTCCGAGTATCCAGAGTACCAGTCATATTCATGAAACAGCCTAGAGAGGGAGGTAGGCTTGCCTCTCATCGAGATACCTGTAGATCAAGAAGGTCCCTATGTTCACAGTCAAGTATTAGGGAAAGACAGAAAGTTTCTGATCGATACAGGGGCAAGTAGGACCACAATTAGTCACGCCGAAGTTCCAGGGGCTCCGCTCTCAGGCTCAAGAAATGTTTCCCTTGGATTTTCAGGAAAGCCAATAGTTAATGAGATATCAAAGCCAGTCACTCTAGAAGTAGGTCCATTGTCCCGTACTACTGATCTGTTACTTACTAAGTCATGTCCAGAAAACCTGTTAGGCATTAAGACACTGAAAGAATTAGGTGCAGTTATTTGCTGTTCCCCAGAGGGAATACGTCTGTTGCTACGTGACTTTAAGGGTCACTATGTATTACGAGATTTTGATTCAAGATTGTCTAATGTTCCACAGCACTTATGGGCGCAAGGTCCAACTGATGTAGGTTACATGCAAATCACACCCCATCGTGTGACTCTCAAACCAGGTGTAGTGTTACCCCGAATCAGACAGTACAGATTGCCACCTGAGGCTGTAGCAGCCTTATCCAAAATTATTGACGAGCTCATGGCTCAAGGAGTAGTTGTAGAAACTGACTCCAATATATGCAATTCTCCGATCATTCCAGTCATGAAACGTACTGATCCGAATGCACCCCCGGTATATCGATTAGTGATTGATTTACGAGAGCTTAATAAATGCATTATTCCTCAGTACCCAGTTGTCCCAGACATTTCTTCCCTGTTAACAGCCATTGATCCCGAAGCCACGTTCTTCACTGTCATAGACCTCAAGAATGCATTTTTTAGTGTTCCGATTCATCCAGACAGCCAGTTTCTTTTCGGATTTTGTTTAAATGGAAGGAGCTATATGTTTACACGCGCTCCTCAAGGTTTCACAGAAAGTCCTAGTATTTACAGTCAAGCACTTAAGAGACAACTAGACAATATTCACATGCCAACTGACACTGCCCTGCTCCAGTATGTCGATGATCTACTGATCACAGCCCGTTCTGAACATGCTTGCGAACGAGCGTCACTTACAGTTTTGTATTTCCTTGCCGAGATGGGGCACAAGGTGTCACCTTCGAAGCTTCAATTCTGTGTCCAGCAAGTGGTATACTTAGGACACTTGCTGTCCAAGAGGGGTAGGCAGTTGACACCAGACCGTATCCAGTTAATAGCGAGTCTTCCCCAGCCCAGAACCCAGAAGGAGGTACGTGCCTTTATCGGCCTTACTTCTTATTGTAGACAATGGATTCCCCAGTATGCATTTCTAGCCAAGCCACTGATACAGTTAACGACACAGGAGACAGCCGTATCGACTGTCCTCCCTTGGACATCTGACCATACACTTAGTTTCAACGAGTTAAAGAAAGCCCTATGCCAAGCTCCAGTTCTAGCTACACCGAACTACAGTAAGCCTTTTACACTTTTCGTTACTGAACGCGAAGGTACAGCATTATCTGTTCTCGCACAAGATCAAGCAGGACAATACAAGCCCTGTGCTTATTTTTCGAGCACATTAGATCCAGTCGCCCAGGCGTTGCCTGCGTGCCTCAAGTCAGTTGCAGCCACAGCACTAGCTATCAGACAAAGTGATTCCATAGTTTTAGGACACCCCCTGACAGTACAAGTTCCACACTCCGTAGAAGTTCTTTTAAACCGAACACAAACACAGCACTTGACAATTGCACGTTTAACAGGTTATGAATTGACACTGTTCCAGCCACACATAGAAATCAGACGCTGCAACGTCCTGAATCCTGCTACACTGTTACCATCAGTTAATTCAAATCCAGACCCACATGACTGTGTGGAAGTAGTTAACATTACGACTAAGCCAAGACAAGACCTGACAGACATTCCGTTATCAGATCCTGACCTGACACTTTATGTGGATGGTTCATGTATGAGAACTAGTACAGGAGAACTAGTCGCCGCGTATGCAGTGACTACTGACACTGAAGTTATCGAGACACACCGTATTGATACTCTGTCCGCTCAAGCAGCAGAGCTAGTCGCTCTGACACAAGCCTGTATACACGCCAAGAACCTGAAAGTTAATGTTTACACAGATTCACGTTACGCATTCGGAGTTGTACACGACTTCGGAGTGCTCTGGCAGGAGAGAGGTTTCATGACTTCTCATGGAACCAAGATTCAGCATGGTCTCCTTATTCAAGCCCTGTTAGATGCCATACATTTACCGACATCTATTGCTATCATGAAGTGCAAAGCACATACGAAAGTTACTGACATTATTTCCCAAGGTAATGATCTAGCAGACCGCACAGCCAAGCTTACAGCACAGACTCCAGACATTCCAGTTAACATGACACATACTCCAGATCCGATTACATGCATGACAGTTAAGGACCCTACTCAAGATGTCATAGATATCCAGTTACATGCTACTCCCGAAGAAATCAAGAAATGGTCCGAACAAGGAGGGGTCCAGACAGATCAAGGATGGTTAACGAAGGGTAGAGCCACATGGTTTCTCCCCGATTCTATGGTTCAAGTCATTATCAATACCGCACATAGTCCAGCACATTTAGGAGAAAAAGCTATGTTAGACAGTATCCAGAACATTTGGTTCAACAAGCATTTACGAGCTGCAGCCAAACAGAAAGTCCGTACCTGCATGATATGTTGTCAGTTTAATCCAGGTAAAAGTGTCCCGGTGGAACAAGGTGGTTTCCAGCCCCCTGACCACCCTTTTGAGGTCCTCCAGATGGATTATATTCAGATGGAGCGATGTCGAGATTTCAAGTATGTCCTTGTAGTTGTATGCGCTTTGTCCAGGTGGACAGAAGCATATCCAGTCCCAGATTACACAGCCGCGACCACTGCCAAGCAGTTGGTTCGTGAATTTTTCCCTAGATATGGACTCCCTAGAGTCGTATATTCTGATAACGGTCAGCCATTCTCATCTGAACTCATGAAGCACGTTTCCCTTTTGTTAGGGTACCAGTGGAAGTTCCATTGTGTACGCCATCCTGAAGCAGCCGGTCTGGTCGAGAGACATAATCAGACTCTGAAAATCCGTATTGCCAAAGTTTGTAAAGAAAAAGGTGTGGACTGGCTAGTAGCTCTGCCAGTCGCTCTGTTTTATATGCGCATGGTCGCACATTCCAGATCAGGTCTGTCCCCGTATGAGGTCGTATTCGGCCGCCCCCCTAACATGTGGGGTACTCCTAGACCCCGAAGTATTACCGATGTTTCATGTAATATGCTGACAGATTACCTAGCTTCCTTGATGTCTGCCCTCAACTCATGTCGTTCACAGGTTGCCGCCGCATTTCCAGACAAAACCGAGGTGGCACCGCACGAGATCGTTCCAGGCTCCTTGGTGATGATCCGAAATTTTGACAGATCAAGTCCGCTGGAACCACGTTGGAAGGAGCCACGTCAGGTCCTCTTGACCACCCGTACCGCCGTCAAGTTGGAAGGCAGAAAAGGATGGATCCACCTTTCTCATGTTAAACTTTTTAAAGGACTAAAATCCGTTTCTAAAAACATTTCCAAGGATTCCCAAGATTCTAAAGACTGCCAAAACATTGTTTTAAAGGACTGTCCAGCACAAGACATTATTACAACCCCTCCCTTGTTAGAGAAAACTCCGCAACAGGAGTATAAGTTAAAGCTCAGGTCTAGTAAAATAAGTCAGTCAGTTTGATTGTATAAGTCCTCCCCTAGGTGAAACGGTTAGACTGTTTCTGACATGTATAAAATAGACCCCCATAGTGAGAGAGTCAGTAATAACTCAATTCAATGTATCGTTTTTCTGAGTTTCATATTATTCATCAGCATAATGATTTCCTGCACCAGCTATGCGTTCTATCTGTATTTTCCAGTTCCTCATGCTAATATGTCTGCTAATGCTACAGTAGAGCACACGTTTAGTGATCTGCCTCCTCACGAATATTCATACCGCCTTGCTATGCGCAACAATTCTTTCATCCGTATGTTACATTACTCACACCAGACCAGCAATGCCACTAATTGTTGGGTGTGTGGTCGACTCCCCCCTTTCCAGACACCGAAGGGAGTTCTGCCACTTTTTCCTTATCCATTCTCACACAATGGTTCGTGTGGAGCATGGTCCACGTTAACGTCATCCGCAACAGACATGTCTTTTCTTAACAGTACATGTTTTCCAGACAAGCAAGGTTTCCCCCACAGAACAGGGCTAGATCTAGAAAATGAAGTATATAATTTAGGTAATTATTCGTCGAATTTCATGGTCCTGAATGTTCAGTCTGATACTACTCCAGACTTACCTGCTATTTCAGTATTACCAGTCAAAGGTGAATTATGTGTCCGTAGTTATGGTTCCATACATGTAGGTCATAGTGAATGTACTACTGTTATCCAGTATAGTGACAGTGGGAAATCTGTTTTCAAAGCTTCACGTCATTCTTATTTTATTTGTGGTCAAACTGCATATGTTCGTCTGCCCCTCGATTGGGAGGGAACCTGTTACATTGCTTTCCTACTGCCACCTGTTTTTCTAGCCCCATCTGATTATCACAGAAACACACATCTAGTACACATTAGACATAGAAGGGAGTCCCCAATTGTCGATTATACTGAAACTACTCTAGAACAGTATACAGATTTCAATAAAGGTTTCTTCTTCTTTGTAGGACCTGTCCAGAATAGTAAACTGATCCGTAGGTTAACGAGAACCCTTGAAGCTGTAGTAAATGAGACTGCCTCTGCTCTAGGTAACCTAACCGAAGAACAATCTGCTATGAGATTTGTCGTTTTGCAAAATCGTCTCGTCCTTGACGTCATACTGGCCGATAGGGGCGGGGCCTGTAGAGTCATCGGATCTAGTTGCTGCATTTTCATTCCAAATAACGCGCCGTCTGTTTATTCAGCTATAACCAGACTCCATAAAATTGCCCATCTGTTACATCAAGATCCAGGCACCTGGACATGGTCAGGTTGGTTCTGGAATATAATTTCCGCATGGGGATGGAAAGTCCTGTCCTTTCTAGGTATTGCAGTAGCGATCATATTTAGCTGCTGCCTCTGTATACAATGTGGCCCTGCGATTTGCAGCATGTGTGCTACCTCTTGTATTCCTAGTCCCAAGCCCCGTTCTAAATCCCGTTCCAAGACAATTCGAGATGAGCAAATGATACTGTATGAAATGATAGATGGTATCATGAATATTGATGTTTCCTGATGGAAACGTAGTGACAAGGAGGGAATGTGGAAAAGTAAATTTTGCCATGTTCTGTGTCCCTACGCCTCATCCATCATATGTTATGTGTGCATGACCAATATGCATATGTTATTCCCCATGTCCGATTAATGACGCAATTACAGTTGTGTCCACCTCTGGTATGTTATTTTCCAGTCCTCGTGAATACTACGAATATCAGGCCTATGTAAAGTTATGTTGCCACGTTTCTCAGTGTGCACGTTATTCCATAATAAAGTCCCCGTTTCCAGGCCTCAAAAGGGCCCGGACATCAGATTCAGCTCCTGTCTCCTGAAAGCCTCGCTGAGGAGCGATACAGCCCCCACCTGTATCCTCGACCCTTCACTTACTTCCTGCCTCGCAGTGCCCGGTGCAGCTCGGCTCTGCCTCTGAGTCTGCCAAAAGTATGTTATAGTTCTAGCTATCAGTTCAGTCCTCCTCTTCTGCATTCCTAAGCTACTGAACTGCATCAATAGTTTCCGTCATTGTCTAGCCTTCTCGGCTCCACGTTAGAGAAATACTGTATTAATGGTCATTTAATATTCTTCATCACGCACTACATCCAGAATAATGCATGGTCCAGTCTTAGAGTCAAGTTAGCTTTTCCCCTCATGACTTCTAGTTTATATCAACATGTTCCCTAAACATCAGATACCAGATAGGGTTTAGGTACATGTCGCTCCGACCCTCCAGACTTTAGTCTCTGCTCCTAGCACAGAGTTCGTAGCCCCCAGCTTCTCCTAGTAATACGTCATTGCCAGTTTTCGCGCACCATTAGGTTAGAGGTCCCGGCTCCTTAGGTAGCCCCCTCCAATGTTTCCGCCCATTCATGACATATTCTGTTACGTTTGCATCACATGTCTATGTATACTCCCAGTTACACCTCTTTTTACTGTTATCTTTCGCGACTGCTACGCGTCACGCCTTCTGCTCCACCTACTGCTACGCCTACTGCAATGTAATGCTATGTGTTTGCGCTATGTATATAAGTCCATGTATTGTTATTAAAAGTTAGCGCGCTCATCCCAGACCAAGCCCCAGCAGCTGCTGGGTCATCCTATGCAGGTTGTCCTGATCCTGTCCTTATGCTGTAATAAACCTGCAGAAACTCCTACTACCTCGAATCTTGACTCTTATTTTATTGAGCTATCTGTTATTCATTCATTCATTCAAAAATAGATCCGGTATTATTTATTTATATACCACATGTTCTCCAGTCTGAGGCGCTGTGACCCTTGCAACACACGCACGTCTGAGGGCTTGGGTCATTCATGTGTTCTCCAGTCTGAGGCACCGTGACCCTTGCCGCACACGCAAGTCTGAGGGCTTGGGTCATTCATGTCTTCTCCAGTCTGAGGCGACTTGACCCTTGTCGCACACGCAAGTCTGAGGGCTTGGGTCATTCATGTGTTCTCCAGTCTGAGGTGCCGTGACCCTTGCCGCACACGCAAGTCTGAGGGCTTGGGTCATTCATGTGTGCACCAGTCTGAGGCGTCGTGACCCCTGCCGCGCACTCAAGTCTGAGGGCTTGGGTCTAAGCATGGGCGTAAAATCCGCTCCGCTCGCGGATTTTTCGGATTTTCGGCAAATTCGCAATCCGCGAACTCTCGCGAATTTGTCGAAAATCCGTGAATCCGCTCGCGGCGGATTTTTTGCTTGGTTGCGGCGCGCGGCGTGGTGCACGGCGTTCACTTTCCGTCATTAAGCGTTTGCCGAGTTGTTTTTCTCGATCATATTTTTCTAGTGCCGCGCCATTTTAGATCTTGCTGCGTGATCCCGCGGGAGTTTGGGGCCCGCGAATACGTAATCGCGGCTTGCCACTTTGCACAGCACACCTTGCGAGAGTTCGCAATTGCGAACACGTAGTTGCGGCGGAAAGGAACAATCTCGCACTTGCGAAATAGAGATTTTGCAATTCTGCACAAGAAAATCACCAGCAAACAGGATAAACCTTCAGAAAATTATGATTTTTATCAGAATCACTCCTCAGGTTGACATTTGCATGGCCTTTTTTTTTGCAAGGAGTCCATTTTTGGGGGGGGGGAGGAAGGAAGTGCCCCACAGTCTCCAACTTCCTGTTCCTGTCCAGCCGGCTCCTCCCAGTGCTTTGTCCATCTCCTGGTCACTTTCATTTGGATCTGGAGCTGGAAGGATTACTTTTTGTGGGTGCTGCTGGATATTTGGATTTGAGGCCTTTTTGACTGTCTTTGGATCACTTTTGGATTAGAAATCAACTTTCACAAGTAAGTTTGTTTGGGGCATTACAGTTGCTGCAAGTACAATTTTGGAACTTTTTCAGAGCATTAAATAAATTATATTGTGGGTAGCCACAGTATCCAGTAGGACCAGGGTTGGTTAGGGGTGCATGATACAACTGTTTTGTTGAATTTAAACACCATTGAGGCCATGGATGGGCTGGGATTGTGCTGAATTTTGTGTTTTTTGTCGTTTTTTTGGGGCTGCTGGTGTGGCCTTTTGCCAAGGGGTAGTGGTGCATGGACTGAGTGTGCCTGTGGTGTGGTCTCACTCTCTTTAATGTAAACATCATGGATGGCATTGGATTGTGGTGATTTCTGGCTGGTTTTCTGTTTTTTGGGGGTGTACTGTTGATGTGGACTGGCCATGTGGGTGGTGGTGGTGGCCATCTTGAGTGCTGGCTGGTACAGGCAACATGTGCTTGGGGTGTAAGGGGCCATTTTGAAGAGAGGCAGTGTCTGAGGCCTGCACTTATTTTGCCTACTTTTCATCCATTATGCCCAGGGGTAGTGAGTGTTGCATGGGCCTAGTGTTTCTGAGGGGTGTCTTCTTGAATTTAAACACCATTGAGGCCATGGATGGGCTGGGATTGTGCTGTTTTTTGTTGTTTTTGTCGTTTTTTTGGGGCTGCTGGTGTGGCCTTTTGCCCAGGGGTGGTGACTTGCATGGGCCTAGTCTTTCTGTGGGGTGTCCTCTTGAATTTAAACACCATTGAGGCCATGGATGGGCTGGGATTGTGCTGTTTTTTGTTGTTTTTGTCATTTTTTTGGGGCTGCTGGTGTGGCCTTTTGCCCAGGGGTAGTGGTGCATGGACTGAGTGTGCCTGTAGGGTGGTCTCACTCTCTTTAATGTAAACATCCTGGATGGCATTGGATTGTGGTGATTTTTGGCTGTTTTTCTGTTTTTTTGGGGTGTACTGTTGATGTGGACTGGCTTGGGGTGTAAGGGGCCATTTTGAAGAGAGGCAGTGTCTGAGGCCTGCACTTATTTTGCCTACTTTTCATCCATTATGCCCAGGGGTAGTGAGTGTTGCATGGGTCTAGTCTTTCTGAGGGGTGTCTTCTTGAATTTAAACACCATTGAGGCAATGGATGGGCTGGGATTGTGCTGAATTTTGTGTTTTTGTCGTTTTTTTGGGGCTGCTGGTGGGGCCTTTTGCCAAGGGGTAGTGGTGCATGGACTGAGTGTGCCTGTGGTGTGGTCTCACTCTCTTTAATGTAAACATCATGGATGGCATTGGATTGTGGTGATTTCTGGCTGGTTTTCTGTTTTTTGGGGGTGTACTGTTGATGTGGACTGGCCATGTGGGTGGTGGTGGTGGCCATCTTGAGTGCTGGCTGGTACAGGCAACATGTGCTTGGGGTGTAAGGGGCCATTTTGAAGAGAGGCAGTGTCTGAGGCCTGCACTTATTTTGCCTACTTTTCATCCATTATGCCCAGGGGTAGTGAGTGTTGCATACTTGCATGGCCCTAGTCTTTCTGTGGGGTGTCTTCAATGTTAACATCATGGATGGCATGGGATTGTGCTGATTTTTCTGTGTTTTGTCGATTTTTTGGGGTGTATAACTGAACTGATGTTCCTCTGTCTTCCATTGCTTTTAGGTGCACAAGACTCAAGAGAACCACCAGTGCCAGGAAGAAGTCCTGCAGCGGTGTGTGTGTGCAGCATAACGTCACGCGACGTCACGTCTGGACACAGACAACTCTGCAACTCGTGCAACTGCTGCCTGCTGTTCTGACCTGCTCTGAAGAAGATGGCCCCAAAAAAAGTTACCCGTAGCTCCTCTAGCAAGAAAGGTGCCAGTAAGGAGCAGAAGAAGCAAGTTACCAAGGAGACTGGTGTGCCGCCCGCCCCTTTTTTTGGGAGTAAAAAAAAAAGTATGCCTGCAGCAGCAGCGGGATCTGCTGGGGACCAAGCTGGCAGCAGCACCCCCGCTCCATTGGGCTCAGTGCCACCACCACCACCACGCCAACTTAAGTCCAAGCCCTTGAGTGCTGCAGAGGCAGCCAATCTACTTGTTCAATCACCATCGACCAGTGATGTTGGCTCATCGCAAGAAAGCAGCAGCAATGTCCCTCAATCAACACAGGTTGTTGTAGCTCATCTGACGAGTGTTGAACAACCACAGCCGCAACAACAATCACATGTGCAAGTACAAGCCCAAGTACATGTGGAAGGAGAGGCAGCGCAAGGAGATGTGCAAGCAGAGGTGCATGGAGGGTCACAAGTGCCCACAATAGTTGTTCCTCCCGAAGTAGGGGCACATCAGGAAATCGACAATCAAGGCGAGGTATCATTTGAGGAAGCCACTCCTCCTGATGATCATTCATTGTCTTCCACACCCCTAGCAAGGAAGAGATCAAGGGTGGTGTCTACATCTTCTTCAAGCACACCTCCTTCTGATGATATGGATCAAACTTGGGAACCAGCACCACTGCCGTCTGAGAGTGAGGCACACCATGATCTGACAAAGGTAGTTAAGCGTAAAAGGAAGCTCGTCCAAAGTCTCAGAGTTATGGAGTGTGATGAGGCTCAACAAGAAGTGGCGGATACTGCTGCTGATGAAGACTCTGACAACGACGACCCAGTCATCATAAAGGTCACTGCAGCCCCAGCGGGCATGCAGCAAACAGACATTTTGACCCTAGCCCGAAGAGCTGCTGAGCGTGATGATGATGATGTTGTCGATGAGGAGGCAGTGGAAACACCACAATCATTGGAGTTAAGTAGTACACCAACTCGTCCCGCTTCCATATTTCTTTCTGGCAAGAAGGGACCTCCATCCACCTCGACCTTAATTAGTGGCGGTGAAAGTGCACAACGTACAAAAGTTGGGCAATCCAGATCCTCCACTCCATCTGGCATTAGCTTCATGACCACCACCACCAGTATCGCCGCCTCCTCCAGGCCCCACAGACACTTCAAGTCCCCAGTTTGGGACTTCTTTACTGTTTGTCAAAAAAATCCAAAGTTTGCCATTTGTACCCTTTGTAAGCTTGCAGTTAGTCGTGGTAAGTCAGGTACCAACTATGGTACCGGAGGCCAGAGAGGTCATCTTAGGAGACAGCACACTGTCCAATGGTTTGCGCACCTAGATGCGATCAAGGAAGCCCGAATTCAAGAAAACGTTGATGTTGCATCTGATGATGACGAGGAGGAAGAAGAAGACGTGTCAAACACTTCCCTTACACCCAGTACCCCTGTCAGCAGCACACCCAATGTGAGGCACACTAAGAGTGTTGGAGCGAGTGAGACACCAACGCACAAAAGTTCACCAGCGAGCAAAATTGGGTCAACGAAGTCATTATCAGCCCGTAAATGCTTGGTCCAGGGCAACATTAGAACCATGTTTTCTTCAGACGTGCCATATGAACGCAACCACCCACTGACGCGTCTGTATAACACTAAGCTGGCTAAAATGCTAGCTGTGGACCTTCTCCCTTTTTCTTTTGTAGAAGCGGTAGGTTTTCTAGAATTAGTGGCAACACTCTGCCCTAAATGGAAGGTTCCTAGCCGGTTCTATTTTGCCAGAGTTGCGGTTCCAGCACTACATGAAGATGTGCTGGAGGCGATTGGGGCAGCTTTGCAGAAGAGTGCTGTTCACACAATACATCTGACAACAGACATGTGGACCAGTGGCGCAGGCGCTGATTACATGTGCATCACTGCACACTGGGTCTCTTTTTCAGGTGTTAAAGCAAAGCTAAACGCAGGTGTTGACCCGGACCAAGTTTTCAAAGCAGCTCGGAAACATGCAACACTAGCCATGTTTGGCTTGGAGAAAAGTCACACATCCGAAAACATTTTGGACGAGTTTAACAAAAAGGTCTCGAAAATGCTATCCCCAAAAAAACGCAAGATTGGTTATGTTTCCACGGATAATGGCGCCAATGTAGTTAAGGCCATGTCGCTGGGTGGCTATTTCAGAGTGCCGTGTTTGGCGCACTGTATCAACCTGGTAGTTCAAAAATTCTTGAGTGATAGAGACAGTGCAGCGTTCGCGGTAATGGCCACCTGCCGCAAAATGTGCAACCATTTCAGCCATTCTTTTAAGGCCCGGAAGCATCTGAGGAGGCTGCTACTTGAACGTCGAATGCCAGTGAAAGCACTCATCCAGGAGGTAGCAACACGTTGGAACTCAACCTTCTACATGCTTGAGCGTCTGTATGAGCAGTATACGGTACTCGATCACTATTTCTTAACAGAGGGTACATCTCAGAAGGAGGACCTGCGGATGGCTGCGGCGCAATGGGACATAGTTAAAAGCCTGACAGACATGCTTCGTCCTTTTGAGTTCTTCACGCGTGCAGTCAGCCAGGAGGACTGTAATTTGGGAAAAGCTATCCCATTGTTGTGCATGCTGGAGCACCAACTGATGGCGGTGTCTTCTGAGTTTGAAAAAGATGTAAAAAAAAAAGACCCTTTTATTTTGTCTGAGAAATTATTAGAGCGCCTACGTGGTGATGAACGTCTTCAAAAGATCAAGTCAGAACAGCATTACATTTGTGCTACTATTCTGGATCCACGCTACAAAAAGGCGCTGGCAGGCGAAGCATTCGTTCCTTTTACTGATGAAGATGTTCAAAAGTACAAACATTGGCTAGCCTGGTCAGCCAAGAGGTTTGAAAAAGAACGGCAGGTTATTGAAGGAGAAGGCAGTACATCAGCATCAGCATCAGCAGGCCATCCCCAGTCACAAGAATCCACTTCTGCACCTGTGGCTGGGGCACAAGTGACCTCTCAGCCGTTAAAGACACCGGCAACTGGATCATCTGCACCACACACAACAGTAACAGTGGCTGCTGTAGAGGATTGGCTAAGTTTGCTTGGGTATGGTTCTCGAAAAAAAGTCACAGGCACAGCAAAAAGTAAGCAAAGTGGAGGAACCGTTGATGACCTTGAGTCGATGGTGCAGGACTATCTGAATGACTCAACAGAGGTCTTTCTTAATGATGAGCCATTGCAGTATTGGCATGGCAAAAAACAATTGTGGCCACAGCTCTCCAACCTGGCTATAAACTACTTGTCTTGCCCACTCGCAAGTGTGTCTTCTGAACGTGTTTTCAGTGCTGCTGGTGGCATTGTAACTCCCAAACGGAGCCGCCTCTCGCCCAAAAATGTGGAGAGGCTAACAATGATCAAGATGAATCAGCACCTCATACCACCAGATTACACAGTACGAGAAAGCACGCCGCATGAAGACGAGGAGGACAGCAACGTAGATGAGGGAATTTGTTCTCTGTTCGGTGACGCTGACCTCATCCTGCCTGAATTCGCAGAGTATGATGATGAACTCTTATTCTTATTCCCTGACACCGAGCCCTGAAAATGAGACAATGAATCAATAACTTTCTTTTTCGTCCTTATTCACTTTTATTCCTGTGTGTCTGTCTTTCTTTGTTTTGCACAGTTAATTTAATTCAAACTTTAATCACCTAACCACAAAAACAAGCCCATCAGCAGAACTGTCTTCACTTGTTTGCTTATTGATTTGAAGGTGCCGCAGTCTAGATTCCTCAGGTTCACAAGTTCAGAAGAACATGCTCCTCTATCCTCCTCCTCCAGACTGCGATTTCCCTCAAAGCAGAGTGCTGGATTACGCCCAATGAAGAAAGACTCAGCACTTGTGGGGGTGTTCTACTTCTTTGCGGGTGAGTTGACGGCTTTGGGCCCATTGCTGTCAAGCTCTAATAATGGATAAAAGTGTTTTGGACCAAATATCAGGTGGAAATTTCTTGCTGTTTTTGCTGACTTGCTTGCCTTTGAGGTGCTCTTTGGCGGGGTTCCGGGTGTTTGTGGGTGAATTTTGGGGCCTGGGAGCACTGCTGCGACAGTCTCATCTTGATTGCATTTGCTTTTCAGGAAATCCGTGGTGGAAAACAGGAGTTATGATGATTGGTGACCTAGCTGCACAGCGCGTTTGGACGGAAGGCCGAGAGATTTTGTAAGTATGAGATTTAGCTTTTTTGCTGTTTGGGGGTGTTGTCGCGTGCTTTTTTGCGGGTGGGTTGGCGGGTCTTGGCTGGGGCATTCCTGGGAAGGTCTAATACCGGATAGAAGTGTTTTGGACAAAAACCTTAAGGAAAAGCGGTTTTTTTGCTATTTCTTCTGACATCTTGCTCAATGTAGCGTTTTGGGGGGCTTCCTGCTGTTCGTGGGTGGGTTGCGGCCGGGGTCTCTGTCAAAGCACTGCTGCGACAGTCTAATCTTGATTGCATTTGCTTTTCAGGAAATCCGTGGTGGAAAACAGGAGTTATGATGATGACCTAGCTGCACAGCGCGTTTGGACCGAAGGCCGAGAGATATAGTAAGTATGAGATTTATCTTTTTCGCTGTTTGGGGGTGTTGTCGCGTGCTTTTTTGCGGGTGGGTTGGCGGGTCTTGGCTGGGGCATTCCTGGGAAGGTCTAATACCGGATAGAAGTGTTTTGGACAAAATCCTTAAGGAAAAGCGTTTTTCTTGCTATTTCTTCTGACATCTTGCTCAATGTAGCGTTTTGGGGGGCTTCCTGCTGTTCGTGGGTGGGTTGCGGCCGGGGTCTCTGTCGAAGCACTGCTGCGACAGTCTAATCTTGATTGCATTTGCTTTTCAGGAAATCCGTGGTGGAAAACAGGAGTTATGATGATGACCTAGCTGCACAGCGCGTTTGGACCGAAGGCCGAGAGATATAGTAAGTATGAGATTTATCTTTTTCGCTGTTTGGGGGTGTTGTCGCGTGCTTTTTTGCGGGTGGGTTGGCGGGTCTTGGCTGGGGCATTCCTGGAAGGTCTAATACCGGATAGAAGTGTTTTGGACAAAATCCATAAGGAAACACCTTTTGGCACTTTTTGTAAGTTAGGGTTCGTTAGGGTTAGCCCTAGCAGCAGGATTGCATGTGTTTCGGGGTGTTCTATTGCAACGCAGTTCTGGGGTTTTAGAGCACTGTTGGAGCGATGCTGGCTATGGATACTTTTGCTTGCTTGCAAGTGGTTTGAATACAATCCACGGTCGGTAAGGGTGTATTTGGGCCTACTGTTACTTTCAAAGTAAGTTTTGTCACCATTTTTCTGCTAGGCATCGTTGTTGGAGCTCTGATTGGGGGTCTTCTACATTTTTGCGACTGGCTTTAGTAAGGGTCTTGGTGGGAGCATTGCTGGGAAGGTCAAATTGTGTTCTAAAACACAGTTTACAGTACACCTACCTTGATGGGAAAGATCCGCTATAATATTTTGGCCATACTTATTTATCCTTAAAAAGGTGACTCAGACAGAGCACGCAATTTCAAAAATATTGTACTGTCTATTAGGGAAATCAAAGTGTGACTTTTTGCACCACACAGCGTACATACCTTTTATTTATTTATCAGTGGTATTGTAATAGCACTTCCTGTTTTCCGTTCAATAATTACAGGCCGGGTTTCAGTCAACATCCGCCAGGCAGGCAGTGGACAGGGTGTCTTCTGTCAGTGGTCACCAACATTGATGGACGAAGCGTCAGCTGGAATGGAGGAGTGCCGCTAATAAGAGGAATTGTTTGCTGCATGCAACTTACTTACCAAATTCAACAGGACAACTCCAACAACATACAGAATACAGATACAGTATCCATTGTTTTCTTCTATGAGTGTGACTGCATGTGCTTAGCTTTAGTTTGTACCAAAAGATTTCTTTATCTTCAATTATTGTTTGTCCAGGCTGTGCATTTTTTTTCTTCTCTCCACAAAACCTACCCAAAAAGAAACCCCCATTCCCATCCATTTTCCAAACCCTAACCCTCTTCCCCCGGGCTGTGTTGTTTTGCTTGATGTCTGACTAAAATGACATCAATAATTCCACACACTTGCTGGGGAGGATAAGGTCATAGCAACAGGCTGGCGAAGGAATACGAGGATATCTTCTAGACTTACTCAGCTTCAGTACTATTTCTTCTAGTAGTAGGAGCCAATGTCAAATAAATTCAACGCAAGTACTAGTTATACTTGCAAGCAAATACTTTACCATTTGTTAGGCTACATTATGGCACTGTTCTAGTGTACTGTCACCTGCTATATTCTCGATCGTACCGTAACTGTTGTAATGCTACAGTAAGGACAAACCAGGAAACGTTTTCTTTTTTTCCATAGGCATGCAACTGCCACTGTGTCACACCACTAGTACCACCGCAATGAGGAAATTTCACCCGCCCAGGATTGCCAACGTTAATCCCCATTTCACGTGGAGCCAGCCCTGGGCCTAGCCCTAATTTCTAACACAAATTACAGGTAAGATAAGCGTTTGGTGGGAGGTAGTATAATGGAGTATTAGGACTAGACGAGAGATTGACGGTAGTACTACTAAAGTCCTACGACTGTTCAGGAAAACAAACTTACTGTTACACCCCCGTCCCCCACCCACCAGACTGAAAACCAGTAAAAAACAGGTATGGTCAGATAAAGTTCAAAAAAGTATATTTATGTAGCCCTAACAAAATAATCTCCCTCAGACCCTCCCTAACCCCAACGATTGTCTTTGAAAAGTCCCAAAAAGAACCCAACTCCCAAATCCCACCCCCCAACAGTCTCTAAAAAAAGGGCAAGGGACACTCCACTACTGGAGGGTGCTGGTGAATTTTGCGGCCAGGGCATCATACTCCTTGCGGAGGGTGGCAAGGTCGAAGCGGAGGCCCTCCACCAAGTTCTTGTACGTAAGGACCTCCTGCTCCAGGTAGTACATTCGGACTCCTAGGCGGCGCTGGCGTGCCTTGCAGCTCCTGTGGGGGGCAGCTGGTCTTTCTGCTGCTTGGTGGTGGCGGTTGGCTTTCTTAGCCCGGCTCCGTACCGCTGGAGCACTGCGCATGCTGGCGGCCCGTGGGGTCACGGAGGAGGATGCAGCTGTCCCAGTCGAGGATGTTGTGGTGGTTGCACCGGTCGACTGCGTGTCCTCCTCCTCCTCCAGGGCCACCAGCCGCCGATATTCGGTGACAGTGGCATCCAGCCTCCGTTGCCGGGCCATTCGAGCCTGCTCCCTCCGTGATGTTGATTTGGAAGGAGCAACTATATGAAGAAAGAAAGACATAGTCTGTAACCAATGCTCCTTAACATTAATAACACAAAGTGAATGAGCCGAAAGTTGGGTCACAGTACAAGTAGCAAATTGAAAGCACAGTACATAACTATTGAGGACAGTATCTATGTAACCTCCCACTTCTGCATCCTTGCTCTAACATTAGTGGTAGTTTAATGAACAAATTCTACGACCACTATGGACTTCCATTACAGTCGACTATGACAGTACCCCAGTCTTATTCTTCTTCTTCTCTCTTGTTTAGGAAAATTGGTACGTTATCTTATGCAATCCGGCAGAATGGCAGCACAGTGAACTTGCACCCGAGAAAAACAGTTCCACACCATGATGAGTGAGACACACTGGCGTTACTGTACCGGTCCAGTACATGCAGGTGGTGAAGCTATTACTTTTCTATTACGGGTGGCACTGAGAATACTCTGTTACAAGGGCTACTGCTTAATTAATTTACCTTTCACCCTACAGTGCAAATGAGTACTAGAAAAGGAAAATGAAGAAGCTAAATAATTTGATTATCTATCACTTCACATGGGACGTATTTGATGACATATGGGATGACTTTAGGTGCTTTGCTTAATATTGAGTGAACAGTGATACACCCACACATGAATGACGTACTACAACTAAACTAAAGTTATTAAGAGAGGTACGGAGTGTCCACCGTAATAACCGGATATATGCTGTGCTTGCAGTTGCAATACAAAGTACTGCTACTATTCATGGTAGTATTGGACGCATTTACAATTTCTTTTCCTTGCCTTCCCTACACTGGAACGGACGTGCGGGTGCGGTGGTACATGCTCTTCAAGGTAACACTTAGTTCATCCAGCGACCATCTACTCTCTCTAGATACACATGTGCTATCTAAGAGTCAGAGAATACCATGCTCCAGGCATCCATTCATTCAAAGTATACGCACACATACAGTTTCTGTTTCACCCACCCAGGCTGCTGTCCTTCCACCCATCCTTGCTTCATCATTGACCCAGCCATGCACCATACCATATTCTTTCCTTCCCAGCCACCTCGGGGGCCAAGCAAACACATATCGTTCTTCTTTGCCAGCCATCATAAAATTTTGCGTCCCACTTACACCCTTCTTTCGCTTTTCGTTCATCCCATCCATCACGTTCATCTAAGATCTTATTGGGATTCTTCTCACCAAAAACTTCACAGCTAAGTCGGAGTACATTTCGAGGAGGCTACTACCTGGTTGATTTGTAATACACCTGTGCAGAAAGCACACTATGCAGTCTTCAATCTCAATAAGTAAGGAATATATAGCTTACCTGTTCCCGCCACCACCGTGGGAACCCCCACAGGACCGTCCACCGGCTCTTGCACCGCTTCCTCCCCAGAGTCCTCCGAGTCCTCGCCCAACACCGCCACCTCCGCGCTGGCCCCGCCACCAGATGTTCCACCTACAAAGTACATTTAAGAATGTTAGAATACACCACTCACTACTATATAATATTTGGTCTAGGAGTCATAAAGAAATGTTAAAAAAACAGAATACAATGTAATAATTTGTGACTGTCTACTCTAAAGTAAAAATGTCCCTTTTTCCAGGGAAGGCTGTTGTCTTGCTGCACTTTTATGCACAACTGATGAATGCTTGCTTTTTATTTTTAACACGCACCACTTTTTCTCCTAACAGACAGAAGCTTGACTTCTAAGAACACGAGTCCAGGATCAAGTTCAAACCAGGTGAGAGCTCGGCTCGACCACAAGAAATGTGTCCAATTAATCGTCAGCACTAAGCACTTTTCCGTTTTCAGTTAAATAGTTTTATGACAAAGTTGATTTTAATAAATGTGTTTACCTTTAATAAAGCTATTAAACTTAAATAGACTCTGTGGTTTTTGGTCCTCCAGACTAGAGTGGATGAGCTAAAGGTTTTGGAATTTTTGCAAGCATGAGTGCCTCTGACACTTCTTGACTGTGACTCCGTACTCTTGTCCTGCGTAGGATAATCTAAAGATCATTGGGGATCAATCATCGGTGACTTCGGGAGCTAAATGACTCTGCCACACTATCTAGTCAGTAAGGAGACAGTGCATAGAGCTATTGCTGAATAGAATGGGAGTACAATGGAATTGCCAAATGTCCAATCTTAGTTAGCTACACAGACAGACTAATAAGAATAATCTAGTAATACCACATGGAGTCATATTCGAGGCAGGATAAGAATTTATATCCAGTCTACAAGAAGATCAAAGACGATTTAGAAAAAATCGAATGAGGAACGCTAGGAAAAAATAGGTACTCGTTATTAAAATTTAAACTTACTGGGGCCAGCAAAGGAGCCCTCGCCTGCCCAATCCTGGCCTGCATCCTCCTGAACAGCACCCTCCTCCTGTGTCCTCTTGCCCTTGGGGGGAGCTGATGTACAACATGAAAGAAAGAAAGACCAGAAAACATGGATGAGATTTGTCAACCAAATCAAACATTTCAAAAGAACAATAACAAAATATTTTGGAGAAATAGCAAATAGATAGACAACTATTCCACGGGATCTATCTCATGTGGTATACTACGTTATTCGTATTGCCTGATTTGCGGACCGTTGACTTAGAAAGTTCCTATGTAACTCAATAAACAGACTACTAAAGAGGTTTGCCTAGGCCTGGCAGGCAGCAGTCCGCAGCACGCAAAGTGACAGACAAAGTCCATCCTGCTTGCAGATCAGTGAATACTCAAACTATCAATCCACCGACCACCGCCACTATTTCTTCTTTTAGCCATGTGTCTAAAGGAAGGACTGGACTTCAGTCTGTTGGGGCTGATTTAGAAGTCCCTTGCGGCTCATTTTCCTCCATTGTTGCATGACTTTTGTGACGCAGCGGCAGAACAAAAGACTCGCCATGGTGTTGGTGCGGCGTATATATGCATCACGTTGTAAAGCCCTGCGCCATCAGGGGGCGTTCCGGCGCAAGGGAGGGCGTACCTGCGCAGGAACGAATCCTAAAAGTGGCTGAGGGAAATCTACAAGATGTCAATCAGTCACTTTTAGGACAATAATGCATGACTCAAACCCTGCGCGCTTGAAGCCGACGTACGGCTTGAAGCAGCATTGGAGATGATAGGGTACCCCTTAGCATTGCTGGAGCTGCGCCATCGTTGGCACGCAACTCCAGCAATGCGCCGCCTTTATGGCACAGATGCGTAAGGCTTCTGTGACATTTTGGGCCAATGGGTGGTGGTGGCATGGCACACAATTACTGCCGCACCCCTGCTACTTTGCAGGGATGCGCCGGTAATTGAAAATATGACCCTTAGTGTCTAGCATTACGCAGTTCTTATCTTTACACTACACTCATACATAATTTCTCAGGCCAATGAAATGAACACAAAATACAAAACAAATAAGCATAGTAGCAAGCAAGGCTACTGAGAAGGAGAGCAGTGCACCTGAAATGCATAGAAGATTTTGAAATATAATTTACCTACAATGTAATCGGCAGCATTATTGCTCTTGGTAAAGAACAAAGATCTGCAAATGACAGAGCCGGATAAAACAGAGTAGTGATGAATAGCTACTACTACTCACCAAGCCCGGGGACCTCTACGCCGAGCGCGTCCAGCAAGTCCCGCTCCCGATCCATGACATCTGTCCAGCGGTGGGTGGCCTGGTTATATGTGCGCCGGACCCCAGAGAGCTGAAACATGGCCCGGCACACCTTCTCCCACCGCTTCCGGCGCTCCCGGATGCCATAGCCGGTTGCGATCTTGCCGCCTCCCAGGATCGACTTGGGGAGGCGGCGCTGGACGTGGAAGATGAGTGCGGCCACCTCCTCCGCGCTAAAGATCTCCCGTGGCACCACTTGCTCCCCCCTCAAACGCCCGCACGGGAGACGGGCACGGGGTGCGGGACCCTTCCCCTTCTCAGGGTGCTTCCCGGCTCCCTTTACCATGGTCTGGGCAGAAATAAAGTTAAATGATAAAGAAGAAATAGAATAGTGAAGAAGAAAAGAAAAGAGTTTAAAAAAGTAGTTTAAAAGTAACTAAAAGCAGCAGAAAACTCAAAAATATAGAGCTAGAAAAATAGAGGGATAGATTAATAAGTAAAATAGATCAAATAAACTTCAAACAAGCAAAGGATGGCAGAGATTCAGAGAGGATACAGAAAGCATGCCCAGAACCATAGCAATGAATGAGAAACAAGATGGCCGCGCCCGTTCACTACCGCGTGGGTAAGTTCGCGCGAGATTTTCCTCGCGAGCACGCGCAAAATTGTACTAGCGAGCAGCACAGTTTGCGAGATTACACATAGCGGCCGGAAACGGAATTACGTCACGCAAACAAGATGGCCGCGCCCGTGTACGACCGCTAGGGTAACTTGGCAAACGTATAGCTACAAGCGCCTCGCGAACACGCACAAAATCACGCGAACATACACGTCGCAAAGAAAAACTTAGTGTATTCGCAAGCATTCGCGGCTTCCGAAATCGATCTCGCACGGATTCGCGCCCCAAAAAACGCGCGAAATTGCAGAAAAAACGATTTTTGCTAAACTGAAAGCAATGAGCAGGTGCAAAAGTTCAAACTTAACATTAGTAACATTCACTGTAGTGTTTCCTGAGGGGCCCCTCCAGAGTTTGCAACTATTCTATGACCCTGCTATGACCCAAACAGCAGGCTCATAGAATAGCTACAAGTAGACCATAAAGGTCCTGTGAAAAAAAATTGCACTGCAACAGAAAGCAAATTACAGATAAGGAAGGAAGCAGGTGCCAGCCAGACTGGAACTTTCAAAATAACTGACACATTAATCAACCCCAAATTAATTCATGGCAGTTGAAGTAGGGGAGGTGTGCTTGCTTTTTTCAACCCCCATAAACTACAGTGATAAACAAACCTAATGGGTGGCAGTGAGGATGTACCAGAGGGTGGCATGGGTGTCCCAGAGGGTGGCAGTGGTGAAACAGAGGGTGCTGTGAACCTGTGATGATAAACCAGATGTAGAAACAACATAGTCACGGCCGTTGTGAGCCGAAAAGTAAGTTCGCAATTGCGAAATTGTCCCAAAATCCGCGCGAACGCTCGCCAACACAAAAAACGGGAAAATCCGCAAATCCGCGAGAGTTCGCGGATTCTCGCGGATTGCGAATCCGTAAATACGCAAATTTGCGTACGCGAGATCCGCTAGATCCGCCCATGCTTACTTGGGTCCTTCATGTCTTCTCCAGTCTGAGGCGCCGTGACCCTTGCCGCACACGCAAGTCTGAGGGCTTGGGTCCTACATGTCTTCTCCAGTTTGAGGCGCCCTGACCCTTGCCGCACACGCAAGTCTGAGGGCTTGGGTCCTTCATGTCTTCTCCAGTCTGAGGCGCCGTGACCCTTGCCGCACAGGCAAGTCTGAGGGCTTGGGTCATTCATGTCTTCTCCAGTCTGAGGCGCCGTGACCCTTGCCGCACACGCAAGTCTGAGGGCTTGGGTCATTCATGTCTTCTACAGTCTAAGGCGCCATGAACCTTGCCGCACACTCAAGTCTGAGGGCTTGGGTCATTCATGTCTTCTCCAGTCTGAGGCGCCGTGACCCTTGCCGCACACGCAAGTCTGAGGGCTTGGGTCATTCATGTCTTCTCCAGTCTGAGGCGCCGTGACCCTTGCCGCACACGCAAGTCTGAGGGCTTGGGTCATTCATGTCTTCTCCAGTCTGAGGCGCCGTGACCCTTGCCGCACACGCAAGTCTGAGGGCTTGGGTCATTCATGTCTTCTCCAGTCTGAGGCGCCGTGACCCTTGCCACACACGCAAGTCTGAAGGCTTGGGTCATTCATGTGTTCTCCAGTCTGAGGCGCCGTGACCCTTGCCGCACACGCAAGTCTGAGGGCTTGGGTCATTCATGTCTTCTCCAGTCTGAGGCGCCGTGACCCTTGCCGCACACGCAAGTCTGAGGGCTTGGGTCATTCATGTCTTCTCCAGTCTGAGGCGCCGTGACCCTTGCCGCACACGCAAGTCTGAGGGCTTGGGTAATTCATGTCTTCTCCAGTCTGAGGCGCTGTGACCCTTGCCGCACACGCAAGTCTGAGGGCTTGGGTCATTCATGTCTTCTCCAGTCTGAGGCGCCGTGGCCCTTGCCGCACACGCAAGTCTGAGGGCTTGGGTCATTCATGTTTTCTCCAGTCTGAGGCGCCGTGGCCCTTGCCGCACACGCAAGTCTGAGGGCTTGGGTCATTCATGTCTTCTCCAGTCTGAGGCGCCGTGACCCACGCCGCACACACAAGTCTGAGGGCTTGGGTCATTCATGTCTTCTCCAGTCTGAGGCGCCGTGATCCTTGCCGCACACGCAAGTCTGAGGGCTTGGGTCATTCATGTCTTCTCCAGTCTGAGGCACCGTGACCCTTGCCGCACACGCAAGTCTGAGGGCTTGGGTCATTCATGTCTTCTCCAGTCTGAGGCGCCATGACCCTTGCCGCACACGCAAGTCTGAGGGCTTGGGTCATTCACGGCTTCTCCAGTCTGAGGTGCCGTGACCCTTGCCACACACGCAAGTCTGAGGGCTTGGGTCATTCATGTCTTCTCCAGTCTGAGGCACCGTGACCCTTGCCGCACACGCAAGTCTGAGGGCTTGGGTCATTCATGTGTTCTCCAGTCTGAGGCGCCGTGACCCGCGCCGCACACACAAGTCTGAGGGCTTGGGTCATTCATGTGTTCTCCAGTCTGAGGCGCCGTGACCCTTGCCGCACACGCAAGTCTGAGGGCTTAGGTCATTCATGTGTTCTCCAGTCTGAGGCGCCGTGACCCGCGCCGCACATGCAAGTCTGAGGGCTTGGGTCCTTCATGTCTTCTCCAGTCTGAGGCTCCGTGACCCTTGCCGCACACGCAAGTCTGAGGGCTTGGGTCATTCATGTGTTCTCCAGTCTGAGGCGCCGTGACCCGCGCCGCACACGCAAGTCTGAGGGCTTGGGTCATTCATGTCTTCTCCAGTCTGAGGCGCCGTGACCCGCGCCGCACACGCAAGTCTGAGTGCTTGGGTCATTCATGTCTACCCCAGTCTGAGGCGCCGTGACCCTTCCCGCACACGCAAGTCTGAGGGCTTGGGTCATTCATGTCTTCTCCAGTCTGAGGCGCCGTGACCCTTGCCGCACACGCAAGTCTGAGTGCTTGGGTCATTCATGTCTTCTCCAGTCTGAGGCGCCGTGACCCTTGCCGCACACGCAAGTCTGAGGGCTTGGGTCATTCATGTCTTCTCCAGTCTGAGGCGCCTTGACCCTTGCCGCACACGCAACTCTGAGGGCTTGGGTCATTCATGTGTTCTCCAGTCTGAGGAGCTGTGACCTGCGCCGCACACGCATGTCTGAGGGTTTGGGTCATTCATGTGTTCTCCAGTCTGAGGCGCCGTGACCCGCGCCGCACACGCAAGTCTGAGGGCTTTGGTCATTCATGTGTTCTCCAGTCTGAGGCGCCGTGACCCTTGCTGCACACGCAAGTCTGAGGGCTTGGGTCATTCATGTGTTCTCCAGTCTGAGGCACCGTGACACTTGCCGCACACGCAAGTCTGAGGGCTTGGGTCATTCATGTATTCTCCAGTCTGAGGCGCCGTGACCCTTGCCGCACACGCAAGTCTGAGGGCTTGGGTCATTCATGTGTTCTCCAGTCTGAGGCGCCGTGACCCTTACCGCACACGCAAGTCTGAGGGCTTGAGTCCTTCACGTATTCTCCAGTCTGAGGCGCCGTGACCCGCGCCGCACACGCAAGTCAGAGGGCTTGCGTCCTTCACGTGTTCTCCAGTCTGAGGCGCCGTGACCCTTGCCGCACACGCAAGTCTGAGGGCTTGGGTCATTCATGTGTTCTCCAGTCTGAGGCGCCGTGACCCTTGCCGCACACGCAAGTCTGAGGGCTTGGGTCCTTCACGTCTTCTCCAGTCTGAGGCGCCGTGACCCTTGCCGCACACGCAAGTCTGAGGGCTTGGGTCCTTCACGTCTTCTCCTGTCCGAGGCGCCGTGACCCTTGCCGCACACGCAAGTCTGAGGGCTTGGGTCATTCATGTCTTCTCCAGTCTGATGCGCCGTGACCATTGCCGCACATGCAAGTCTGAGGGCTTGGGTCATTCATGTGTTCTCCAGTCTGAGGCGCCGTGACCGGCACCGCACACGCAAGTCTGAGGGCTTGGGTCATTCATGTGTTCTCCAGTCTAAAGCGCCGTGACCCGCTCCGCAAACGCCAGTCTGAGGGCTTGGGTCATTCATGTCTTCTCCAGTCTGAGGCGCCGTGACCCTTGCCGCACACGCAAGTCTGAGGGCTTGGGTCATTCATGTATTCTCCAGTCTGAGGCGCCGTGACCCTTGCTGCACACGCAAGTCTGAGGGCTTGGGTCATTCACGTCTTCTCCAGTCTGAGGCGCCGCGACCCTTGCCGCACACGCAAGTCTGAGGGCTTGGGTCATTCATGTCTACTCCAGTCTGAGGCGCCGTGACCCTTGCCGCACACGCAAGTCTGAGGGCTTAGGTCACTCATGTATTCTCCAGTCTGAGGCGCCTTGGCCCTTCCCGCACACGCAAGTCTGAGGGCTTGGGTCATTCATGTCTTCTCCAGTCTGAGGCGCCGTGACCCTTGCCGCACACGCAAGTCTGAGGGCTTGGGTCATTCATGTCTTCTCCAGTCTGAGGCGCTGTGACCCTTGCCGCACACGCAAGTCTGAGGGCTTGGGTCATTCATGTGTTCTCCAGTCAGAGGTGCCGTCACCCTTGCCGCACACTCAAGTCTGAGGGCTTGGGTCATTCAAGTGTTCACCAGTCTGAGGCGCCGTGACCCCTGCCGCGCATGCAAGTCCGAGGGCTTGGGTCCTTCATGTCTTCTCCAGTCTGAGGCGCCGTGACCCTTGCCGCACACGCAAGTCAGAGGGCTTGGGTCATTCATGTCTACTCCAGTCTGAGGTGCCGTGACCCTTGCCGCACACGCAAGTCTGAGGGCTTGGGTCATTCATGTCTACTCCAGTCTGAGGCGCCATGACCCTTGCCGCACACGCAAGTCTGAGGGCTTAGGTCACTCATGTATTCTCCAGTCTGAGGCGCCTTGGCCCTTCCCGCACACGCAAGTCTGAGGGCTTCGGTCATTCATGTCTTCTCCAGTCTGAGGCGCCGTGACCCTTGCCGCACACGCAAGTCTGAGGGCTTGGGTCATTCATGTCTTCTCCAGTCTGAGGCGCTGTGACCCTTGCCGCACACGCAAGTCTGAGGGCTTGAGTCATTCATGTGTTCTCCAGTCTGAGGTGCCGTCACCCTTGCCGCACACTCAAGTCTGAGGGCTTGGGTCATTCAAGTGTTCACCAGTCTGAGGCGCCGTGACCCCTGCCGCGCATGCAAGTCCGAGGGCTTGGGTCCTTCATGTCTTCTCCAGTCCGAGGCGCCGTGACCCTTGCCGCACACGCAAGTCAGAGGGCTTGGGTCCTTCATGTCTTCTCCAGTCTGAGGCGCCGTGACCCTTGCCGCACACGCAAGTCTGAGGGCTTGGGTCATTCATGTCTTCTCCAGTCTGAGGCGCCGTGACCCTTGCCGCACACGCAAGTCTGAGGGCTTGGGTCATTCATGTCTTCTCCAGTCTGAGGCGCTGTGACCCTTGCCGCACACGCAAGTCTGAGGGCTTGGGTCATTCATGTGTTCTCCAGTCTGAGGTGCCGTCACCCTTGCCGCACACTCAAGTCTGAGGGCTTGGGTCATTCAAGTGTTCACCAGTCTGAGGCGCCGTGACCCCTGCCGCGCATGTAAGTCCGAGGGCTTGGGTCCTTCATGTCTTCTCCAGTCTGAGGCGCCGTGACCCTTGCCGCACACGCAAGTCAGAGGGCTTGGGTCCTTCATGTCTTCTCCAGTCTGAGGCGCCGTGACCCGCGCCGCACACGCAAGTCTGAGTGCTTGGGTCATTCATGTCTACCCCAGTCTGAGGCGCCGTGACCCTTGCCGCACACGCAAGTCTGAGTGCTTGGGTCATTCATGTCTTCTCCAGTCTGAGGCGCCGTGACCCTTGCCGCACACGCAAGTCTGAGGGCTTGGGTCATTCATGTCTTCTCCAGTCTGAGGCGCCTTGACCCTTGCCGCACACGCAAGTCTGAGGGCTTGGGTCATTCATGTGTTCTCCAGTCTGAGGCGCTGTGACCTGCGCCGCACACGCATGTCTGAGGGTTTGGGTCATTCATGTGTTTTCCAGTCTGAGGCGCCGTGACCCGCGCCGCACACGCAAGTCTGAGGGCTTTGGTCATTCATGTGTTCTCCAGTCTGAGGCGCCGTGACCCTTGCTGCACACGCAAGTCTGAGGGCTTGGGTCATTCATGTGTTCTCCAGTCTGAGGCGCCGTGACACTTGCCGCACACGCAAGTCTGAGGGCTTGGGTCATTCATGTATTCTCCAGTCTGAGGCGCCGTGACCCTTGCCGCACACGCAAGTCTGAGGGCTTGGGTCATTCATGTGTTCTCCAGTCTGAGGCGCTGTGACCCTTACCGCACACGCAAGTCTGAGGGCTTGAGTCCTTCACGTATTCTCCAGTCTGAGGCGCCGTGACCCGCGCCGCACACGCAAGTCAGAGGGCTTGCGTCCTTCACGTGTTCTCCAGTCTGAGGCGCCGTGACCCTTGCCGCACACGCAAGTCTGAGGGCTTGGGTCATTCATGTGTTCTCCAGTCTGAGGCGCCGTGACCCTTGCCGCACACGCAAGTCTGAGGGCTTGGGTCCTTCACGTCTTCTCCAGTCTGAGGCGCCGTGACCCTTGCCGCACACGCAAGTCTGAGGGCTTGGGTCCTTCACGTCTTCTCCTGTCCGAGGCGCCGTGACCCTTGCCGCACACGCAAGTCTGAGGGCTTGGGTCATTCATGTCTTCTCCAGTCTGATGCGCCGTGACCATTGCCGCACATGCAAGTCTGAGGGCTTGGGTCATTCATGTGTTCTCCAGTCTGAGGTGCCGTGACCGGCGCCGCACACGCAAGTCTGAGGGCTTGGGTCATTCATGTGTTCTCCAGTCTGAGGCGCCGTGACCCGCTCCGCAAACGCCAGTCTGAGGGCTTGGGTCATTCATGTCTTCTCCAGTCTGAGGTGCCGTGACCCTTGCCGCACACGCAAGTCTGAGGGCTTGGGTCATTCATGTATTCTCCAGTCTGAGGCGCCGTGACCCTTGCTGCACACGCAAGTCTGAGGGCTTGGGTCATTCACGTCTTCCCCAGTCTGAGGCGCCGCGACCCTTGCCGCACACGCAAGTCTGAGGGCTTGGGTCATTCATGTCTACTCCAGTCTGAGGCGCCGTGACCCTTGCCGCACACGCAAGTCTGAGGGCTTAGGTCACTCATGTATTCTCCAGTCTGAGGCGCCTTGGCCCTTCCCGCACACGCAAGTCTGAGGGCTTGGGTCATTCATGTCTTCTCCAGTCTGAGGCGCCGTGACCCTTGCCGCACACGCAAGTCTGAGGGCTTGGGTCATTCATGTCTTCTCCAGTCTGAGGCGCTGTGACCCTTGCCGCACACGCAAGTCTGAGGGCTTGGGTCATTCATGTGTTCTCCAGTCTGAGGTGCCGTCACCCTTGCCGCACACTCAAGTCTGAGGGCTTGGGTCATTCAAGTGTTCACCAGTCTGAGGCGCCGTGACCCCTGCCGCGCATGCAAGTCCGAGGGCTTGGGTCCTTCATGTCTTCTCCAGTCTGAGGCGCCGTGACCCTTGCCGCACACGCAAGTCAGAGGGCTTGGGTCATTCATGTCTACTCCAGTCTGAGGCGCCGTGACCCTTGCCGCACACGCAAGTCTGAGGGCTTAGGTCACTCATGTATTCTCCAGTCTGAGGCGCCTTGGCCCTTCCCGCACACGCAAGTCTGAGGGCTTGGGTCATTCATGTCTTCTCCAGTCTGAGGCGCCGTGACCCTTTGCCGCACACGCAAGTCTGAGGGCTTGGGTCATTCATGTCTTCTCCAGTCTGAGGCGCTGTGACCCTTGCCGCACACGCAAGTCTGCGGGCTTGGGTCATTCATGTCTTCTCCAGTCTGAGGCGCCGTGGCCCTTGCCGCACACGCAAGTCTGAGGGCTTGGGTCATTCATGTCTTCTCCAGTCTGAGGCGCCGTGACCCTGGCCGTACACGCAAGTCTGAGGGCTTGGGTCATTCATGTCTTCTCCAGTCTGAGACGCCGTGACCCTTGCTGCACACGCAAGTCTGAGGGCTTGGGTCATTCATGTCTTCTCCAGTCTGAGGCGCCGTGATCCTTGCCGCACACACAAGTCTGAGGGCTTGGGTCATTCATGTCTTCTCCAGTCTGAGGCGCCGTGACCCTTGCCGCACACGCAAGTCTGAGGGCTTGGGTCATTCATGTCTTCTCCAGTCTGAGGCGCCGTGATCCTTGCCGCACACACAAGTCTGAGGGCTTGGGTCATTCATGTCTTCTCCAGTCTGAGGCGCCGTGACACTTGCCGCACACGCAAGTCTGAGGGCTTGGGTCATTCATGTCTTCTCCAGTCTAAGGCGACGTGACCCTTGCCGCACACGCAAGTCTGAGGGCTTGGGTCATTCATGTCTTCTCCAGTCTGAGGCGCCGTGACCCTTGCCGCACACGCAAGTCTGAGGGATTGGGTCATTCACGTCTTCTCCAGTCTGAGGCGCCGTGACCCTTGCCGCACACGCAAGTCTGAGGGCTTGGGTCATTCACAGCTTCTCCAGTCTGAGGTGCCGTGACCCTTGCCGCACACGCAAGTCTGAGGGCTTTGGTCATTCATGTCTTCTCCAGTCTGAGGCTCCGTGACCCTTGCCGCACACGCAAGTCTGAGGGCTTGGGTCATTCATGTGTTCTCTAGTCTGAGGCGCCGTGACCCGCGCCGCACACACAAGTCTGAGGGCTTGGGTCATTCATGGGTTCTCCAGTCTGAGGCGCCGTGACCCTTGCCACACACGCAAGTCTGAGGGCTTAGGTCATTCATGTGTTCTCCAGTCTGAGGCGCCGTGACCCTTGCCGCACACGCAAGTCTGAGGGCTTGGGTCATTCATGTCTTCTCCAGTCTGAGGCGCCGTGACCCTTGCCGCACACGCAAGTCTGAGGGCTTGGGTCATTCATGTCTTCTCCAGTCTGAGGCGCCGTGACCCTTGCCGCACACTCAAGTCTGAGGGCTTGGGTCATTCATGTCTTCTCCAGTCTGAGGCGCCTTGACCCTTGCCGCACACGCAAGTCTGAAGGCTTGGGTCATTCATGTGTTCTCCAGTCTGAGGCGCCATGACCCTTGCTGCACACGCAAGTCTGAGGGCTTGGATCCTTCATGTCTTCTCCAGTCTGAGGCGCCGTGACCCTTGCCGCACACGCAAGTCTGAGGGCTTGGGTCATTCATGTGTTCTCCAGTCTGAGGCGCCGTGACCCTTGCCGCACACGCAAGTCTGAGGGCTTGGGTCATTCATGTGTTCTATCGTCTGAGGCGCCATGACCCTTGCCGCACACGCAAGTCTGAGGGCTTGGGTCATTCATGTCTTCTCCAGTCTGAGGCGCCGTGACCCTTGCCACACACGCAAGTCTGAGGGTTGGGTCATTCACGTCTTCTCCAGTCTGAGGCACCGTGACCCTTGCCGCACACGCAAGTCTGAGGGCTTGGGTCATTCACGTGTTCTCCAGTTTGAGGCGCCTTGACCCGCGCCGCACACGCAAGTCTGAGGGCTTGGGTCATTCATGCCTTTTCTAGTCTGAAGCGCCCTGACCCGCGCCGCACACGCAATTCTGAGGGCTTGGGTCATTCATGTCTTCTCCAGTCTGAGGCATCGTGACACTTGCCGCACATGCAAGTCTGAGGGCTTGGGTCATTCATGTGTTCTCCAGTCTGAGGCGCCGTGACCCGCACACGCAAGTCTGAGGGCTTGGGTCATTCATGTGTTTTCCAGTCTGAGGCGCCGTGACCCGCACCGCACACGCAAGTCTGAGGGCTTGGGTCATTCATGTGTTCTCCAGTCTGAGGCGCCGTGACCCCGCCGCACACGCAAGTCTGAGGGCTTGGGTCCTTCATGTCTTCTCCAGTCTGAGGCGCCGTGACCCTTGCCGCACACGCAAGTCTGAGGGCTTGGGTCATTCATGTCTTCTCCAGTCTAGGGGGCCGTGACCCTTGCCACACACGCAAGTCTGAGGGCTTGGGTCATTCATGTCTTCTACAGTCTGAGGCGCCGTGAACCTTGCCGCACACGCAAGTCTGAGGGCTTGGGTCATTCATGTCTTCTCCAGTCTGAGGCGCCGTGACCCTTGCCGCACACGCACGTCTGAGGGCTTGGGTCATTCATGTCTTCTCCAGTCTGAGGCGCCGTGACCCTTGCCGCACACGCAAGTCTGAGGGCTTGGGTCATTCATGTCTTCTCCAGTCTGAGGCGCCGTGACCCTTGCCGCACACGCAAGTCTGAGGGCTTGGGTCATTCATGTCTTCTCCAGTCTGAGGCGCCGTGACCCTTGCCGCACACGCAAGTCTGAGGGCTTAAGTCATTCATGTGTTCTCCAGTCTGAGGCGCCGTGACCCTTGCCGCACACGCAAGTCTGAGGGCTTGGGTCATTCATGTCTTCTCCAGTCTGAGGCAGCGTGACCCTTGCCGCACACGCAAGTCTGAGGGCTTGGGTCATTCATGTCTTCTCAAGTCTGAGGCGCCATGACCCTTGCCGCACATGCAAGTCTGAGGGCTTGGGTCATTTATGTCTTCTCCAGTCTGAGGCGCCGTGACCCTTGCCGCACACACAAGTCTGAGGGCTTGGGTCATTCATGTCTTCTCCAGTCTGAGGCGCTGTGACCCTTGCTGCACTCGCAAGTCTGAGGGCTTGGGTCATTCATGTCTTCTCCAGTCTGAGGCGCCGTGGCCCTTGCCGCACACGCAAGTCTGAGGGCTTGAGTCATTCATGTCTTCTCCAGTCTGAGGCGCCATGGCCCTTGCCGCACACGCAAGTCTGAGGGCTTGGGTCATTCATGTCTTCTCCAGTCTGAGGCGCCGTGACCCTTGCTGCACACGCAAGTCTGAGGGCTTGGGTCATTCATGTCTTCTCCAGTCTGAGGCACCGTGACCCTTGCCGCACACGCAAGTCTGAGGGCTTGGGTCATTCATGTGTTCTCCAGTCTGAGGCGCCGTGACCCGCGCCGCACACACAAGTCTTAGGGCTTGGGTCATTCATGTGTTCTCCAGTCTGAGGCGCCGTGACCCTTGCCGCACACGCAAGTCTGAGGGCTTAGGTCATTCATGTGTTCTCCAGTCTGAGGCGCCGTGACCCTTGCTGCACACGCAAGTCTGAGGGCTTGGATCCTTCATGTCTTCTCCAGTCTGAGGCGCCATGACCCTTGCCGCACACGCAAGTCTGAGGGCTTGGGTCCTTCATGTGTTCTCTAGTCTGAGGCGCCGTGACCCGCGCCGCACACACAAGTCTGAGGGCTTGGGTCATTCATGGGTTCTCCAGTCTGAGGCGCCGTGACCCTTGCCACACACGCAAGTCTGAGGGCTTAGGTCATTCATGTGTTCTCCAGTCTGAGGCGCCGTGACCCTTGCCGCACACGCAAGTCTGAGGGCTTGGGTCATTCATGTCTTCTCCAGTCTGAGGCGCCGTGACCCTTGCCGCACACGCAAGTCTGAGGGCTTGGGTCATTCATGTCTTCTCCAGTCTGAGGCGCCGTGACCCTTGCCGCACACTCAAGTCTGAGGGCTTGGGTCATTCATGTCTTCTCCAGTCTGAGGCGCCTTGACCCTTGCCGCACACGCAAGTCTGAAGGCTTGGGTCATTCATGTGTTCTCCAGTCTGAGGCGCCATGACCCTTGCTGCACACGCAAGTCTGAGGGCTTGGATCATTCATGTCTTCTCCAGTCTGAGGCGCCGTGACCCTTGCCGCACACGCAAGTCTGAGGGCTTGGGTCATTCATGTGTTCTCCAGTCTGAGGCGCCGTGACCCTTGCCGCACACGCAAGTCTGAGGGCTTGGGTCATTCATGTGTTCTATCGTCTGAGGCGCCATGACCCTTGCCGCACACGCAAGTCTGAGGGCTTGGGTCATTCATGTCTTCTCCAGTCTGAGGCGCCGTGACCCTTGCCGCACACGCAAGTCTGAGGGTTGGGTCATTCACGTCTTCTCCAGTCTGAGGCACCGTGACCCTTGCCGCACACGCAAGTCTGAGGGCTTGGGTCATTCACGTGTTCTCCAGTCTGAGGCGCCTTGACCCGCGCCGCACACGCAAGTCTGAGGGCTTGGGTCATTCATGTCTTTTCCAGTCTGAAGCGCCCTGACACGCGCCGCACACGCAATTCTGAGGGCTTGGGTCATTCATGTCTTCTCCAGTCTGAGGCATCGTGACACTTGCCGCACATGCAAGTCTGAGGGCTTGGGTCATTCATGTGTTCTCCAGTCTGAGGCGCCGTGACCCGCACACGCAAGTCTGAGGGCTTGGGTCATTCATGTGTTCTCCAGTCTGAGGCGCCGTGACCCCGCCGCACACGCAAGTCTGAGGGCTTGGGTCCTTCATGTCTTCTCCAGTCTGAGGCGTCGTGACCCTTGCCGCACACGCAAGTCTGAGGGCTTGGGTCATTCATGTGTTTTCCAGTCTGAGGCGCCGTGACCCGCACCGCACACGCAAGTCTGAGGGCTTGGGTCATTCATGTGTTCTCCAGTCTGAGGCGCCGTGACCCCGCCGCACACGCAAGTCTGAGGGCTTGGGTCCTTCATGTCTTCTCCAGTCTGAGGCGCCGTGACCCTTGCTGCACACGCAAGTCTGAGGGCTTGGGTCATTCATGTCTTCTCCAGTCTAGGGGGCCGTGACCCTTGCCACACACGCAAGTCTGAGGGCTTGGGTCATTCATGTCTTCTACAGTCTGAGGCGCCGTGAACCTTGCCGCACACGCAAGTCTGAGGGCTTGGGTCATTCATGTCTTCTCCAGTCTGAGGCGCCGTGACCCTTGCCGCACACGCACGTCTGAGGGCTTGGGTCATTCATGTCTTCTCCAGTCTGAGGCGCCGTGACCCTTGCCGCACACGCAAGTCTGAGGGCTTGGGTCATTCATGTCTTCTCCAGTCTGAGGCGCCGTGACCCTTGCCGCACACGCAAGTCTGAGGGCTTGGGTCATTCATGTCTTCTCCAGTCTGAGGCACCGTGACCCTTGCCGCACACGCAAGTCTGAGGGCTTGGGTCATTCATGTGTTCTCCAGTCTGAGGCGCCGTGACCCTTGCCGCACACGCAAGTCTGAGGGCTTGGGTCATTCATGTCTTCTCCAGTCTGAGGCAGCGTGACCCTTGCCGCACACGCAAGTCTGAGGGCTTGGGTCATTCATGTCTTCTCAAGTCTGAGGCGCCGTGACCCTTGCCGCACACGCAAGTCTGAGGGTTGGGTCATTCACGTCTTCTCCAGTCTGAGGCACCGTGACCCTTGCCGCACACGCAAGTCTGAGGGCTTGGGTCATTCACGTGTTCTCCAGTCTGAGGCGCCTTGACCCGCGCCGCACACGCAAGTCTGAGGGCTTGGGTCATTCATGTCTTTTCCAGTCTGAAGCGCCCTGACCCGCGCCGCACACGCAATTCTGAGGGCTTGGGTCATTCATGTCTTCTCCAGTCTGAGGCATCGTGACACTTGCCGCACATGCAAGTCTGAGGGCTTGGGTCATTCATGTGTTCTCCAGTCTGAGGCGCCGTGACCCGCACACGCAAGTCTGAGGGCTTGGGTCATTCATGTGTTCTCCAGTCTGAGGCGCCGTGACCCCGCCGCACACGCAAGTCTGAGGGCTTGGGTCCTTCATGTCTTCTCCAGTCTGAGGCGTCGTGATCCTTGCCGCACACGCAAGTCTGAGGGCTTGGGTCATTCATGTGTTTTCCAGTCTGAGGCGCCGTGACCCGCACCGCACACGCAAGTCTGAGGGCTTGGGTCATTCATGTGTTCTCCAGTCTGAGGCGCCGTGACCCCGCCGCACACGCAAGTCTGAGGGCTTGGGTCCTTCATGTCTTCTCCAGTCTGAGGCGCCGTGACCCTTGCCGCACACGCAAGTCTGAGGGCTTGGGTCATTCATGTCTTCTCCAGTCTAGGGGGCCGTGACCCTTGCCACACACGCAAGTCTGAGGGCTTGGGTCATTCATGTCTTCTACAGTCTGAGGCGCCGTGAACCTTGCCGCACACGCAAGTCTGAGGGCTTGGGTCATTCATGTCTTCTCCAGTCTGAGGCGCCGTGACCCTTGCCGCACACGCACGTCTGAGGGCTTGGGTCATTCATGTCTTCTCCAGTCTGAGGCGCCGTGACCCTTGCCGCACACGCAAGTCTGAGGGCTTGGGTCATTCATGTCTTCTCCAGTCTGAGGCGCCGTGACCCTTGCCGCACACGCAAGTCTGAGGGCTTGGGTCATTCATGTCTTCTCCAGTCTGAGGCGCCGTGACCCTTGCCGCACACGCAAGTCTGAGGGCTTGGGTCATTCATGTGTTCTCCAGTCTGAGGCGCCGTGACCCTTGCCGCACACGCAAGTCTGAGGGCTTGGGTCATTCATGTCTTCTCCAGTCTGAGGCAGCGTGACCCTTGCCGCACACGCAAGTCTGAGGGCTTGGGTCATTCATGTCTTCTCAAGTCTGAGGCGCCATGACCCTTGCCGCACATGCAAGTCTGAGGGCTTGGGTCATTTATGTCTTCTCCAGTCTGAGGCGCCGTGACCCTTGCCGCACACACAAGTCTGAGGGCTTGGGTCATTCATGTCTTCTCCAGTCTGAGGCGCTGTGACCCTTGCTGCACACGCAAGTCTGAGGGCTTGGGTCATTCATGTCTTCTCCAGTCTGAGGCGCCGTGGCCCTTGCCGCACACGCAAGTCTGAGGGCTTGAGTCATTCATGTCTTCTCCAGTCTGAGGCGCCATGGCCCTTGCCGCACACGCAAGTCTGAGGGCTTGGGTCATTCATGTCTTCTCCAGTCTGAGGCGCCGTGACCCTTGCCGCACACGCAAGTCTGAGGGCTTGGGTCATTCATGTCTTCTCCAGTCTGAGGCACCGTGACCCTTGCCGCACACGCAAGTCTGAGGGCTTGGGTCATTCATGTGTTCTCCAGTCTGAGGCGCCGTGACCCGCACACGCAAGTCTGAGGGCTTGGGTCATTCTTGTGTTCTCCAGTCTGAGGCGCCGTGACCCCGCCGCACACGCAAGTCTGAGGGCTTGGGTCCTTCATGTCTTCTCCAGTCTGAGGCGTCGTGATCCTTGCCGCACATGCAAGTCTGAGGGCTTGGGTCATTCATGTGTTCTCCAGTCTGAGGCGCCGTGACCCGCACACGCAAGTCTGAGGGCTTGGGTCATTCATGTGTTCTCCAGTCTGAGGCGCCGTGACCCCGCCGCACACGCAAGTCTGAGGGCTTGGGTCCTTCATGTCTTCTCCAGTCTGAGGCGTCGTGATCCTTGCCGCACACGCAAGTCTGAGGGCTTGGGTCATTCATGTGTTTTCCAGTCTGAGGCGCCGTGACCCGCACCGCACACGCAAGTCTGAGGGCTTGGGTCATTCATGTGTTCTCCAGTCTGAGGCGCCGTGACCCCGCCGCACACGCAAGTCTGAGGGCTTGGGTCCTTCATGTCTTCTCCAGTCTGAGGCGCCGTGACCCTTGCCGCACACGCAAGTCTGAGGGCTTGGGTCATTCATGTCTTCTCCAGTCTAGGGGGCCGTGACCCTTGCCACACACGCAAGTCTGAGGGCTTGGGTCATTCATGTCTTCTACAGTCTGAGGCGCCGTGAACCTTGCCGCACACGCAAGTCTGAGGGCTTGGGTCATTCATGTCTTCTCCAGTCTGAGGCGCCGTGACCCGCACCGCACACGCAAGTCTGAGGGCTTGGGTCATTCATGTGTTCTCCAGTCTGAGGCGCCGTGACCCCGCCGCACACGCAAGTCTGAGGGCTTGGGTCCTTCATGTCTTCTCCAGTCTGAGGCGCCGTGACCCTTGCCGCACACGCAAGTCTGAGGGCTTGGGTCATTCATGTCTTCTCCAGTCTAGGGGGCCGTGACCCTTGCCACACACGCAAGTCTGAGGGCTTGGGTCATTCATGTCTTCTACAGTCTGAGGCGCCGTGAACCTTGCCACACACGCAAGTCTGAGGGCTTGGGTCATTCATGTCTTCTCCAGTCTGAGGCGCCGTGACCCTTGCCGCACACGCACGTCTGAGGGCTTGGGTCATTCATGTCTTCTCCAGTCTGAGGCGCCGTGACCCTTGCCGCACACGCAAGTCTGAGGGCTTGGGTCATTCATGTCTTCTCCAGTCTGAGGCGCCGTGACCCTTGCCGCACACGCAAGTCTGAGGGCTTGGGTCATTCATGTCTTCTCCAGTCTGAGGCGCCGTGACCCTTGCCGCACACGCAAGTCTGAGGGCTTGGGTCATTCATGTGTTCTCCAGTCTGAGGCGCCGTGACCCTTGCCGCACACGCAAGTCTGAGGGCTTGGGTCATTCATGTCTTCTCCAGTCTGAGGCAGCGTGACCCTTGCCGCACACGCAAGTCTGAGGGCTTGGGTCATTCATGTCTTCTCAAGTCTGAGGCGCCATGACCCTTGCCGCACATGCAAGTCTGAGGGCTTGGGTCATTTATGTCTTCTCCAGTCTGAGGCGCCGTGACCCTTGCCGCACACACAAGTCTGAGGGCTTGGGTCATTCATGTCTTCTCCAGTCTGAGGCGCTGTGACCCTTGCTGCACACGCAAGTCTGAGGGCTTGGGTCATTCATGTCTTCTCCAGTCTGAGGCGCCGTGGCCCTTGCCGCACACGCAAGTCTGAGGGCTTGAGTCATTCATGTCTTCTCCAGTCTGAGGCGCCATGGCCCTTGCCGCACACGCAAGTCTGAGGGCTTGGGTCATTCATGTCTTCTCCAGTCTGAGGCGCCGTGACCCTTGCCGCACACGCAAGTCTGAGGGCTTGGGTCATTCATGTCTTCTCCAGTCTGAGGCACCGTGACCCTTGCCGCACACGCAAGTCTGAGGGCTTGGGTCATTCATGTGTTCTCCAGTCTGAGGCGCCGTGACCCGCGCCGCACACACAAGTCTTAGGGCTTGGGTCATTCATGTGTTCTCCAGTCTGAGGCGCCGTGACCCTTGCCGCACACGCAAGTCTGAGGGCTTAGGTCATTCATGTGTTCTCCAGTCTGAGGCGCCGTGACCCTTGCTGCACACGCAAGTCTGAGGGCTTGGATCCTTCATGTCTTCTCCAGTCTGAGGCGCCATGACCCTTGCCGCACACGCAAGTCTGAGGGCTTGGGTCCTTCATGTCTTCTCCAGTCTGAGGCTCCGTGACCCTTGCCGCACACGCAAGTCTGAGGGCTTGGGTCATTCATGTGTTCTCCAGTCTGAGGCGCCGTGACCCGCGCAGCACGCGCAAGTCTGAGGGCTTGGGTCATTCATGTCTTCTCCAGTCTGAGGCGCCGTGACCCGCGCCGCACACGCAAGTCTGAGGGCTTGGGTCATTCATGTCTACTCCAGTCTGAGGCGCCGTGACCCTTCCCGCACACGCAAGTCTGAGGGCTTGGGTCATTCATGTCTTCTCCAGTCTGAGGCGCCGTGACCCTTGCCGCACACGCAAGTCTGAGTGCTTGGGTCATTCATGTCTTCTCCAGTCTGAGGCGCCGTGACCCTTGCCGCACACGCAAGTCTGAGGGCTTGGGTCATTCATGTCTTCTCCAGTCTGAGGCGCCTTGACCCTTGCCGCACACGCAAGTCTGAGGGCTTGGGTCATTCATGTGTTCTCCAGCCTGAGGCGCTGTGACCTGCGCCGCACACGCATGTCTGAGGGTTTGGGTCATTCATGTGTTCTCCAGACTGAGGCGCCGTGACCCGCGCCGCACACGCAAGTCTGAGGGCTTTGGTCATTCATGTGTTCTACAGTCTGAGGCGCCGTGACCCTTGCTGCACACGCAAGTCTGAGGGCTTGGGTCATTCATGTGTTCTCCAGTCTGAGGCGCCGTGACACTTGCCACACACGCAAGTCTGAGGGCTTGGGTCATTCATGTATTCTCCAGTCTGAGGCGCCGTGACCCTTGCCGCACACGCAAGTCTGAGGGCTTGGGTCATTCATGTGTTCTCCAGTCTGAGGCGCCGTGACCCTTACCGCACACGCAAGTCTGAGGGCTTGAGTCCTTCACGTATTCTCTAGTCTGAGGCGCCGTGACCTGCGCCGCACACGCAAGTCAGAGGGCTTGCGTCCTTCACGTGTTCTCCAGTCTGAGGCGCCGTGACCCTTGCCGCACACGCAAGTCTGGGGGCTTGGGTCATTCACGTGTTCTCCAGTCTGAGGCGCCGTGACCCTTGCCGCACACGCAAGTCTGAGGGCTTGGGTCCTTCACGTCTTCTCCAGTCTGAGGCGCCGTGACCCTTGCCGCACACGCAAGTCTGAGGGCTTGGGTCCTTCACGTCTTCTCCTGTCCGAGGCGCCGTGACCCTTGCCGCACACGCAAGTCTGAGGGCTTGGGTCATTCATGTCTTCTCCAGTCTGATGCGCCGTGACCCTTGCCGCACATGCAAGTCTGAGGGCTTGGGTCATTCATGTGTTCTCCAGTCTGAGGCGCCGTGACCCGCGCCGCACACGCAAGTCTGAGGGCTTGGGTCATTCATGTGTTCTCCAGTCTGAGGCGCCGTGACCCGCTCCGCAAACGCCAGTCTGAGGGCTTGGGTCATTCATGTCTTCTCCAGTCTGAGGCGCCGTGACCCTTGCCGCACACGCAAGTCTGAGGGCTTGGGTCATTCATGTATTCTCCAGTCTGAGGCGCCGTGACCCTTGCTGCACACGCAAGTCTGAGGGCTTGGGTCATTCACGTCTTCTCCAGTCTGAGGCGCCGCGACCCTTGCCGCACACGCAAGTCTGAGGGCTTGGGTCATTCATGTCTTCTCCAGTCTGAGGCACCGTGACCCTTGCCGCACACGCAAGTCTGAGGGCTTGGGTCATTCATGTCTTCTCAAGTCTGAGGCGCCTTGACCCTTCCCGCACACGCAAGTCTGAGGGCTTGGGTCATTCATGTCTTCTCCAGTCTGAGGCGCCGTGACCCTTGCCGCACACGCAAGTCTGAGGGCTTGGGTCATTCATGTCTTCTCCAGTCTGAGGCGCTGTGGCCCTTGCCGCACACGCAAGTCTGAGGGCTTGGGTCATTCATGTCTTCTCCAGTCTGAGGTGCCGTGACCCTTGCCGCACACGCAAGTCTGAGGGCTTGGGTCATTCATGTCTTCTCCAGTCTGAGACGCCGTGACCCTTGCCGCACACGCAAGTCTGAGGGTTTGGGTCATTCATGTCTTCTCCAGTCTGAGGCGCCGTGATCCTTGCCGCACACGCAAGTCTGAGGGCTTGGGTCATTCATGTCTTCTCCAGTCTGAGGCGCCGTGACCCTTGCCGCACACGCAAGTCTGAGGGCTTGGGTCATTCATGTCTTCTTCAGTCTGAGGCGACGTGACCCTTGCCGCACACGCAAGTCTGAGGGCTTGGGTCATTCATGTCTTCTCCAGTCTGAGGCGCCGTGACCCGTGCCACACACGCAAGTCTGAGGGCTTGGGTCATTCATGTGTTCTATAGTCTGAGGCACCATGACCCTTGCCGCACACGCAAGTCTGAGGGCTTGGGTCATTCATGTCTTCTCCAGTCTGAGGCGCCGTTGCGGAAAAGTTAATTTTGCCATGTCATATGTGCCTACGTGTTCCCCATCTTATGTTATATGTGCATGATCGATATGCATGTATTCCCCTCTGATCGATTAAAGACGCAATTACAGTTGTGTCCATCTCTAGTATGCCAGTTTCCAGTTTTCGTGAATATAACGAATATCAGGCGTATGTAAAGCTACGTTGCCACGTTTTACAGTGTGCACGTTAATTCATTGAATTATCCCCGTTTCTAGGCATCAAAAGGGCCCGGACTCAGATTCAGCTCCTGTCTCCTGAACCCTCTCCGAGGAGCGATACAGCCCCCACCTGTATCCCTGACCCTTCACTTACTTTCATGCCTCGCAGTGCCCGGCTAGGCCTGGCTCTGCCTCCCAGTCTGCCAAGAGTATGTTATGTTTCTAGTTATCAGTCCAGCCCTCCTTCTCTGCATTCCTAAGCTACTGAATCGCATCAATAGTTTCCGTCATGGTCTAGCCTTTATGTCTCCATGTAAGAGAAATACTGTATTCATATTCATAGAATATTCCTCGCACATGCAATACATTTAGAATAATGCATGCACCAGTCTTAGTGTCTGTTAGCCTTTACCCTGATAACTTTTGGATTCTATCAACATGTACTATAAACACCAGATACTAGATATGCCTAGGTGCATGTCGCTCTGACCCTCCAGACTTCCGTCTCCTCTTCTAGTGCAGAAGTCATAGCCCCCAGTTCTCCCTGGTAACACGTTTATGACATATTCTGTTACGTTTACATCACATGTCTATGTATACGCCCTGTACACACCTCTTGTTACACCCACTTTATGCCTTATCTTTCGCGACTGCTACAAACTCCGCCTACTGCTACGCCTACTGTATTGAATGTAATGTATTTATTTTTGGTATATATACTAATGTTTTGTTACTGAAAGCCAGCCTTATTCCTGCCCCCGGCAGCTGCCATCCCATTCCCATGCAGGCTGTCCTGTTCCTGTCCTTTTATGTCTGATTAAAGCCTGTATACTTCAGCTACCTCGAATCTTGACTCTTATTTATTGAGCTATCTGTTATTAGAGTATCCTGAAAAATAGAACCGGTAATTAATTATTTATTTACCACATAATGGCGCCCGAATAGGGACTTGCCCTTTCCCCACGCGCCGGAGAAGCCACGCAGGCCCCCTGATCCTCTGCAGCCGTGACGGAACCATACCGGCCACGTGCAGATATTTCTGCTTCAAGTATCCCTCAGGCCCACGGAGGAGACGGAGGTTGCGGTCCAGCGTCCAGACGAGGCGGTGGAGGAACGCGGCGAGTCCCGACCAGAGCCCAAGCCGAGAGTCCAAGGTCCGAGGTATCTGGAGGCCCACCTGTAATGTAACTGAAGTCCGAAGTTCGTCCGTCCGTCGTCGTAGCAGTCCAGTCCAGTCCGAGGCCTTCCGTTCTTGCTGCCCGGTGAGTACCATTGCTGGGGTAGTATCTAGACAGGGTCAATTAATTTGTCTCTGGTCCGTGGGTTTGGGTACACAGATCCAACACGAAGTGTCCACCTAGGTGGATGCGGGTCCTGACGTGTCTCTTTATGAGACCGGTAAGTTTCGTACTGTTTTAGCAGTGCATCTAGTCATTCCAGTAAGTTCTGTTCTGTTCTCGAGAAATTCATGTGTTTCTGTTTTCAGTATTCCAGGTAGTATTCTGTCCGAACTGTTATTTTAAATGTTATTTCATGTGTTTTCAATGTTGTGGTATGAGTGATTTGTTTTCAAGTTATTATTGTGTTTATCGTGTATTGTATTTGTGTCCAGATTCCAGTCTAAGTCATGCCTCTGTTCTCGAAGTTACGTCAGTTAAAAACCAGAAAAGGTCTGCTCGAAGAAGCAGTTCCTGTCCCGCCTAGGGACAGTCCAGGTCATTTTATGTATCATAAGCATGGCATAAGTGCCATATTATATCTAGACTTATGGGTCGAGTATACTAAAGATCTAGAAGAGAAATATAGATGGCCTGTATCAGGTACATGGGATGCCGAGTGCATCATGCGAGTAGAAGAAGCATTATGGAAAAAGAAATCCAGACAGTCCCAGAAAGATGCCATCGAGTTATGGCGCAAAGAATCTCATAAAAGAACCGAAAAAGAAATCAGAAAGTCAGAATTAAGTAGAGAATCCTCAGAAAGAGCCCAAGAAAGGGAATTAATCGAAGTAGGTGAACGAGTTAAAGCCGAACAGTCAGACAGACAGAGAAATGCCCTTATTAAGGGTATGTATCCTCTTCTTGCCGAGGGCTTACCAAAAGCAACCCCGGAAGCACCATGTAATTTTCCGCCGACATTGGTTCCGATTAAGCTACGTCGCAAACCGACCGCAGCTGATATTTTTCTCTCGTCCTATTTGGACGACACAGTCCCAGAATATGCAAATCCTGTTCCGCCAGCTCCTGTAAATAATGTAATTCCTGTTCCTCCAGCCACCGGGGCACCTGTTACAGCACCTGTTACGGTACCCCCGGTCCAGCCCGTAGTACAAGTTCCCGCTACATCGGTCACTCTGCCAGCACGAAGAGTATCAGTCGACGATTCTAGTATAGGGGCCGCGGGGGGAGGTCCTCCTGGTACCCCGCCGCCACACAAACGTGTAACGTTAGTCGAGTTACATGAACGTGCGTTACAGCGTACGCCCAAATATCAGTCCGTTGCAGATATCAGACGAGCTCTCACCGAATGCCGTTATGATCCAGTCCCAGGCGATGATAATATGGTTATATATTCATTGCGTGTAAGACGGGTGACCGAGTATTTGGACACCCTACCGAATATGAAAGAAGATCTAGACAGAATATATCGTTTCATCCGTACAGGAGACGATCCAGAAAGTATTGGCGAAATCATGTCTCTAAGGAAAGCTGAGACCCAGCTCATGCTATTAAAATTTCTAATCAATTGTTTAGTAAGGGAACAAGATTGTCCGACTAAGGATGCGATCGAAATGAGAGTTCTGACAAAGTGGAGTGATCATATAGCCGAGGGAAGACACAAGACACTCAGTAGTATAGAGAGTATGTACAAGAAAATTCGTAAGGACCCGCGCCGCATGCGCAAGTCTGAGGGCTTTGGTCATTCATGTCTTCTCCAGTCTGAGGCGCCTTGACCCTTCCCGCACACGCAAGTCTGAGGGCTTGGGTCATTCATGTCTTCTCCAGTCTGAGGCGCCGTGACCCTTGCCGCACACGCAAGTCTGAGGGCTTGGGTCATTCATGTCTTCTCCAGTCTGAGGCGCTGTGACCCTTGCCGCACACGCAAGTCTGAGGGCTTGGGTCATTCATGTGTTCTCCAGTCTGAGGTGCCGTCACCCTTGCGGCACACGCAAGTCTGAGGGCTTGGGTCATTCAAGTGTTCACCATTCTGAGGCGCCGTGACCCCTGCCGCGCATGCAAGTCCGAGGGCTTGGGTCCTTCATGTCTTCTCCAGTCTGAGGCGCCGTGACCCTTGCCGCACACGCAAGACAGAGGGCTTGGGTCCTTCATGTCTTCTCCAGTCTGAGGCACCATGACCCTTGCCGCACACGCAAGTCTGAGGGCTTGGGTCCTTCATGTCTTCTCCAGTCTGAGGCGCCGTGACCCTTGCCGCACATGCAAGTCTGAGGGCTTGGGTCATTCATGTCTTCTCCAGTCTGAGGCGCCGTGACCCTTGCCGCACACGCAAGTCTGAGGGCTTGGGTCATTCATTTCTTCTACAGTCTGAGGCGCCGTGAACCTTGCCGCACACGCAAGTCTGAGGGCTTGGGTCATTCATGTCTTCTCCAGTCTGAGGCTCCTCCCAATCCGGCTTCAGAAAAAACCACAGTACGGAAACCGCCCTCCTCGCCGCAACAGACGGCATCCGCACCTTACTGGACAAAGGAGAAACAGTAGCCCTCATCCTCCTCGATCTATCAGCGGCGTTCGACACAGTCTCCCACCGCACTCTAATACGCAGACTCTACGATGCAGGAATCCAGGACAAGGCCCTCGACTGGATCTGCTCCTTCCTCTCCAGCAGGACGCAGCGGGTCAGACTCCCCCCTTTCCTCTCGGACCCCACACCTATCACCTGCGGAGTCCCCCAGGGCTCCTCCCTCAGCCCGACGCTCTTCAACGTCTACATGGCTCCACTGGCCCCCATCGTCAGAACCTACGGACTCAACATCGTGTCATATGCAGACGACACCCAGCTCATCCTCTCCCTATCCAACGAGCCCAACACCACCAGACGCAACTTTCGAGAAGGCATGGAAGCCGTCACCAAATGGATGAAAAACAGCTGCCTACAACTAAACACCAACAAAACAGAATTACTCATCATGGGCCCAAACCCCGATGCCTGGAGTGACACCTGGTGGCCAATCGCCCTCGGAAACCCACCAACCCCCACAGACCACGCACGCAACCTGGGAATCATCCTGGACTCCGAGCTTAAAATGGACCGCCAGATCAACTCTGTCTCATCTTCCTGCTTCCACACCCTCCGCCTCCTTCGTAAGACCTTCAAATGGATCCCCCTCGAACACCAAAAGACAGTCACTCACGCCCTGGTCACCAGCAGACTCGACTACGGCAACGCACTCTACGCCGGAATAAACAAAAACCTCATCCGCAAGCTACATAACATCCAGAACGCCGCCGCAAGACTGGTCCTCAACCTGCCAAAACACTGCCACATCTCCCAGCACCTGCGCACACTCCACTGGCTCCCCGTCGAGGCGAGAATCACCTTTAAGATGCTCACCCACGCACACAAGGCCCTCCACGGCACCGGACCAGCATACCTGAACAGCCGACTCAAATTCCACGCACCCCAAAGGACCCTACGATCAGCCCAGCTTTCCTACGCTGTGGTCCCCCGCACCAGAAAGACCAGATCGGGAGGCCGCTCCTTCTCCTTCCTCGCGGCCAAAGCATGGAACGCCCTTCCGCTCCACCTCAGACAGACAACATCGCTCCCCATCTTCGCAAGAAACCTCAAAACCTGGCTCTTCGACAGACCCCCTCCTTGATGGATTGGAACCTGCACCCTCCCAACTCCCCCTCCACCCCATGCGCCTTGAGACCCTTACGGGTGAGTAGTCGCGCTTTAACAAACTCCTGATTGATTGATTGATTGAGGCGCCGTGACCCTTGCCGCACACGCACGTCTGAGGGCTTGGGTCATTCATGTCTTCTCCAGTCTGAGGCGCCGTGACCCTTGCCGCACACGCAAGTCTGAGGGCTTGGGTCATTCATGTCTTCTCCAGTCTGAGGCCCCGTGACCCTTGCTGCACACGCAAGTCTGAGGGCTTGGGTCATTTATGTCTTCTCCAGTCTGAGGCGCCGTGACCCTTGCCGCACACACAAGTCTGAGGGCTTGGGTCATTCATGTGTTCTCCAGTCTGAGGCGCCGTGACCCGCGCCGCATGCGCAAGTCTGAGGGCTTGGGTCATTCATGTCTTCTCCAGTCTGAGGCGCCGTGACCCTTGCCGCACACGCAAGTCTGAGGGCTTGGGTCATTCATGTCTTCTCCAGTCTGAGGCGCCGTGACCCTTGCCGCACACGCAAGTCTGAGGGCTTGGGTCATTTATGTCTTCTCCAGTCTGAGGCGCCGTGACCCTTGCCGCACACACAAGTCTGAGGGCTTGGGTCATTCATGTCTTCTCCAGTCTGAGGCGCTGTGACCCTTACCGCACACGCAAGTCTGAGGGCTTGGGTCATTCATGTCTTCTCCAGGCTGAGGCGCCATGGCCCTTGCCGCACACGCAAGTCTGAGGGCTTGGGTCATTCATGTCTTCTCCAGTCTGAGGCGCCGTGGCCCTTGCCGCACACGCAAGTCTGAGGGCTTGGGTCATTCATGCCTTCTCCAGTCTGAGGTGCCGTGACCCTTGCCGCACACGCAAGTCTGAGGGCTTGGGTCATTCATGTCTTCTCCAGTCTGAGACGCCGTGACCCTTGCTGCACACGCAAGTCTGAGGGCTTGGGTCATTCATGTCTTCTCCAGTCTGAGGCGCCGTGATCCTTGCCGCACACACAAGTCTAAGGGCTTGGGTCATTCATGTCTTCTCCAGTCTGAGGCGCCGTGACCCTTGCCGCACACGCAAGTCTGACGGCTTGGGTCATTCATGTCTTCTCCAGTCTGAGGCGACGTGACCCTTGCCGCACACGCAAGTCTGAGGGCTTGGGTCATTCATGTCTTCTCCAGTCAGAGGCGCCGTGACCCTTGCCGCACATGCAAGTCTGAGGGATTGGGTCATTCACGTCTTCTCCAGTCTGAGGCGCCGTGACCCTTGCCGCACACGCAAGTCTGAGGGCTTGGGTCATTCACGGCTTCTCCAGTCTGAGGTGCCGTGACCCTTGCCGCACACGCAAGTCTGAGGGCTTTGGTCATTCATGTCTTCTCCAGTCTGAGGCTCCGTGACCCTTGCCGCACACACAAGTCTGAGGGCTTGGGTCATTCATGTGTTCTCCAGTCTGAGGCGCCGTGACCCTTGCCACACACGCAAGTCTGAGGGCTTAGGTCATTCATGTGTTCTCTAGTCTGAGGCGCTGTGACCCGCGCCGCACATGCAAGTCTGAGGGCTTGGGTCCTTCATGTCTTCTCCAGTCTGAGGCTCCGTGACCCTTGCCGCACACGCAAGTCTGAGGGCTTGGGTCATTCATGTGTTCTCCAGTCTGAGGCGCCGTGACCCGCGCCGCATGCGCAAGTCTGAGGGCTTTGGTCATTCATGTCTTCTCCAGTCTGAGGCGCCGTGACCCTTGCCGCACACGCAAGTCTGAGGGCTTGGGTCATTCATGTCTTCTCCAGTCTGAGGCACCGTGACCCTTGCCGCACACGCAAGTCTGAGGGCTTGGGTCATTCATGTCTTCTCCAGTCTGAGGCGCCGTGACCCTTGCCGCACACGCAAGTCTGAGGGCTTGGGTCATTCATGTCTTCTCCAGTCTGAGGCGCCGTGACCCTTGCCGCACACGCAAGTCTGAGGGCTTGGGTCATTCATGTCTTCTCCAGTCTGAGGCGCCTTGACCCTTGCCGCACATGCAAGTCTGAAGGCTTGGGTCATTCATGTGTTCTCCAGTCTGAGGCGCCATGACCCTTGCAGCACACGCAAGTCTGAGGGCTTGGATCCTTCATGTCTTCTCCAGTCTGAGGCGCCGTGACCCTTGCCGCACACGCAAGTCTGAGGGCTTGGGTCATTCATGTGTTCTCCAGTCTGAGGCGCCATGACCCTTGCCGCACACGCAAGTCTGAGGGCTTGGGTCATTCATGTGTTCTCCAGTCTGAGGCGCCGTGACCCGCGCCACACACGCAAGTCTGAGGGCTTGGGTCATTCATGTGTTCTATAGTCTGAGGCACCATGACCCTTGCCGCACACGCAAGTCTGAGGGCTTGGGTCATTCATGTCTTCTCCAGTCTGAGGCGCCGTTGCGGAAAAGTAAATTTTGCCATGTCATATGTGCCTACGTGTTCCCCATCTTATGTTATATGTGCATGATCGATATGCATGTATTCCCCTCTGATCGATTAAAGACGCAATTACAGTTGTGTCCATCTCTAGTATGCCAGTTTCCAGTTTTCGTGAATATAACGAATATCAGGCCTATGTAAAGCTACGTTGCCACGTTTTACAGTGTGCACGTTAATTCATTGAATTATCCCCGTTTCTAGGCCTCAAAAGGGCCCGGACTCAGATTCAGCTCCTGTCTCCTGAACCCTCTCCGAGGAGCGATACAGCCCCCACCTGTATCCCTGACCCTTCACTTACTTTCATGCCTCGCAGTGCCCGGCTAGGCCTGGCTCTGCCTCCCAGTCTGCCAAGAGTATGTTATGTTTCTAGTTATCAGTCCAGCCCTCCTTCTCTGCATTCCTAAGCTACTGAATCGCATCAATAGTTTCCGTCATGGTCTAGCCTTTATGTCTCCATGTAAGAGAAATACTGTATTCATATTCATAGAATATTCCTCGCACATGCAATACATTTAGAATAATGCATGCACCAGTCTTAGTGTCTGTTAGCCTTTACCCTGATAACTTTTGGATTCTATCAACATGTACTATAAACACCAGATACTAGATATGCCTAGGTACATGTCGCTCTGACCCTCCAGACTTCCGTCTCCTCTTCTAGTGCAGAAGTCATAGCCCCCAGTTCTCCCTGGTAACACGTTTATGACATATTCTGTTATGTTTACATCACATGTCTATGTATACGCCCTGTACACACCTCTTGTTACACCCACTTTATGCCTTATCTTTCGCGACTGCTACAAACTCCGCCTACTGCTACGCCTACTGTATTGAATGTAATGTATTTGTTTTTGGTATATATACTAATGTTTTGTTACTGAAAGCCAGCCTTATTCCTGCCCCCGGCAGCTGCCATCCCATTCCCATGCAGGCTGTCCTGTTCCTGTCCTTTTATGCCTGATTAAAGCCTGTATACTTCAGCTACCTCGAATCTTGACTCTTATTTATTGAGCTATCTGTTATTAGAGTATCCTGAAAAATAGAACCGGTAATTAATTATTTATTTACCACATAATGGCGCCCGACTAGGGACTTGCCCTTTCCCCACGCGCCGGAGAAGCCACGCAGGCCCCCTGATCCTCTGCAGCCGTGACGGAACCATATCGGCCACGTGCAGATATTTCTGCTTCAAGTATCCCTCAGGCCCACGGAGGAGACGGAGGTTGCGGTCCAGCGTCCAGACGAGGCGGTGGAGGAACGCGGCGAGTCCCGACCAGAGCCCAAGCCGAGAGTCCAAGGTCCGAGGTATCTGGAGGCCCACCTGTAATGTAACTGAAGTCCGAAGTTCGTCCGTCCGTCGTCGTAGCAGTCCAGTCCAGTCCGAGGCCTTCCGTTCTTGCTGCCCGGTGAGTACCATTGCTGGGGTAGTATCTAGACAGGGTCAATTAATTTGTCTCTGGTCCGTGGGTTTGGGTACACAGATCCAACACGAAGTGTCCACCTAGGTGGATGCGGGTCCTGACGTGTCTCTTTATGAGACCGGTAAGTTTCGTACTGTTTTAGCAGTGCATCTAGTCATTCCAGTAAGTTCTGTTCTGTTCTCGAGAAATTCATGTGTTTCTGTTTTCAGTATTCCAGGTAGTATTCTGTCCGAACTGTTATTTTAAATGTTATTTCATGTGTTTTCAATGTTGTGGTATGAGTGATTTGTTTTCAAGTTATTATTGTGTTTATCGTGTATTGTATTTGTGTCCAGATTCCAGTCTAAGTCATGCCTCTGTTCTCGAAGTTACGTCAGTTAAAAACCAGAAAAGGTCTGCTCGAAGAAGCAGTTCCTGTCCCGCCTAGGGACAGTCCAGGTCATTTTATGTATCATAAGCATGGCATAAGTGCCATATTATATCTAGACTTATGGGTCGAGTATACTAAAGATCTAGAAGAGAAATATAGATGGCCTGTATCAGGTACATGGGATGCCGAGTGCATCATGCGAGTAGAAGAAGCATTATGGAAAAAGAAATCCAGACAGTCCCAGAAAGATGCCATCGAGTTATGGCGCAAAGAATCTCATAAAAGAACCGAAAAAGAAATCAGAAAGTCAGAATTAAGTAGAGAATCCTCAGAAAGAGCCCAAGAAAGGGAATTAATCGAAGTAGGTGAACGAGTTAAAGCCGAACAGTCAGACAGACAGAGAAATGCCCTTATTAAGGGTATGTATCCTCTTCTTGCCGAGGGCTTACCAAAAGCAACCCCGGAAGCACCATGTAATTTTCCGCCGACATTGGTTCCGATTAAGCTACGTCGCAAACCGACCGCAGCTGATATTTTTCTCTCGTCCTATTTGGACGACACAGTCCCAGAATATGCAAATCCTGTTCCGCCAGCTCCTGTAAATAATGTAATTCCTGTTCCTCCAGCCACCGGGGCACCTGTTACAGCACCTGTTACGGTACCCCCGGTCCAGCCCGTAGTACAAGTTCCCGCTACATCGGTCACTCTGCCAGCACGAAGAGTATCAGTCGACGATTCTAGTATAGGGGCCGCGGGGGGAGGTCCTCCTGGTACCCCGCCGCCACACAAACGTGTAACGTTAGTCGAGTTACATGAACGTGCGTTACAGCGTACGCCCAAATATCAGTCCGTTGCAGATATCAGACGAGCTCTCACCGAATGCCGTTATGATCCAGTCCCAGGCGATGATAATATGGTTATATATTCATTGCGTGTAAGACGGGTGACCGAGTATTTGGACACCCTACCGAATATGAAAGAAGATCTAGACAGAATATATCGTTTCATCCGTACAGGAGACGATCCAGAAAGTATTGGCGAAATCATGTCTCTAAGGAAAGCTGAGACCCAGCTCATGCTATTAAAATTTCTAATCAATTGTTTAGTAAGGGAACAAGATTGTCCGACTAAGGATCCGATCGAAATGAGAGTTCTGACAAAGTGGAGTGATCATATAGCCGAGGGAAGACACAAGACACTCAGTAGTATAGAGAGTATGTACAAGAAAATTCGTAAGGACCCGCGCCGCATGCGCAAGTCTGAGGGCTTTGGTCATTCATGTCTTCTCCAGTCTGAGGCGCCTTGACCCTTCCCGCACACGCAAGTCTGAGGGCTTGGGTCATTCATGTCTTCTCCAGTCTGAGGCGCCGTGACCCTTGCCGCACACGCAAGTCTGAGGGCTTGGGTCATTCATGTCTTCTCCAGTCTGAGGCGCTGTGACCCCTGCCGCGCATGCAAGTCCGAGGGCTTGGGTCCTTCATGTCTTCTCCAGTCTGAGGCGCCGTGACCCTTGCCGCACACGCAAGACAGAGGGCTTGGGTCCTTCATGTCTTCTCCAGTCTGAGGCACCATGACCCTTGCCGCACACGCAAGTCTGAGGGCTTGGGTCCTTCATGTCTTCTCCAGTCTGAGGCGCCGTGACCCTTGCCGCACATGCAAGTCTGAGGGCTTGGGTCATTCATGTCTTCTCCAGTCTGAGGCGCCGTGACCCTTGCCGCACACGCAAGTCTGAGGGCTTGGGTCATTCATTTCTTCTACAGTCTGAGGCGCCGTGAACCTTGCCGCACACGCAAGTCTGAGGGCTTGGGTCATTCATGTCTTCTCCAGTCTGAGGCTCCTCCCAATCCGGCTTCAGAAAAAACCACAGTACGGAAACCGCCCTCCTCGCCGCAACAGACGGCATCCGCACCTTACTGGACAAAGGAGAAACAGTAGCCCTCATCCTCCTCGATCTATCAGCGGCGTTCGACACAGTCTCCCACCGCACTCTAATACGCAGACTCTACGATGCAGGAATCCAGGACAAGGCCCTCGACTGGATCTGCTCCTTCCTCTCCAGCAGGACGCAGCGGGTCAGACTCCCCCCTTTCCTCTCGGACCCCACACCTATCACCTGCGGAGTCCCCCAGGGCTCCTCCCTCAGCCCGACGCTCTTCAACGTCTACATGGCTCCACTGGCCCCCATCGTCAGAACCTACGGACTCAACATCGTGTCATATGCAGACGACACCCAGCTCATCCTCTCCCTATCCAACGAGCCCAACACCACCAGACGCAACTTTCGAGAAGGCATGGAAGCCGTCGCCAAATGGATGAAAAACAGCTGCCTACAACTAAACACCAACAAAACAGAATTACTCATCATGGGCCCAAACCCCGATGCCTGGAGTGACACCTGGTGGCCAATCGCCCTCGGAAACCCACCAACCCCCACAGACCACGCACGCAACCTGGGAATCATCCTGGACTCCGAGCTTAAAATGGACCGCCAGATCAACTCTGTCTCATCTTCCTGCTTCCACACCCTCCGCCTCCTTCGTAAGACCTTCAAATGGATCCCCCTCGAACACCAAAAGACAGTCACTCACGCCCTGGTCACCAGCAGACTCGACTACGGCAACGCACTCTACGCCGGAATAAACAAAAACCTCATCCGCAAGCTACATAACATCCAGAACGCCGCCGCAAGACTGGTCCTCAACCTGCCAAAACACTGCCACATCTCCCAGCACCTGCGCACACTCCACTGGCTCCCCGTCGAGGCGAGAATCACCTTTAAGATGCTCACCCACGCACACAAGGCCCTCCACGGCACCGGACCAGCATACCTGAACAGCCGACTCAAATTCCACGCACCCCAAAGGACCCTACGATCAGCCCAGCTTTCCTACGCTGTGGTCCCCCGCACCAGAAAGACCAGATCGGGAGGCCGCTCCTTCTCCTTCCTCGCGGCCAAAGCATGGAACGCCCTTCCGCTCCACCTCAGACAGACAACATCGCTCCCCATCTTCGCAAGAAACCTCAAAACCTGGCTCTTCGACAGACCCCCTCCTTGATGGATTGGAACCTGCACCCTCCCAACTCCCCCTCCACCCCATGCACCTTGAGACCCTTACGGGTGAGTAGTCGCGCTTTAACAAACTCCTGATTGATTGATTGATTGAGGCGCCGTGACCCTTGCCGCACACGCACGTCTGAGGGCTTGGGTCATTCATGTCTTCTCCAGTCTGAGGCGCCGTGACCCTTGCCGCACACGCAAGTCTGAGGGCTTGGGTCATTCATGTCTTCTCCAGTCTGAGGCCCCGTGACCCTTGCTGCACACGCAAGTCTGAGGGCTTGGGTCATTCATGTCTTCTCCAGTCTGAGGCGCCGTGACCCTTGCCGCACACGCAAGTCTGAGGGCTTGGGTCATTCATGTGTTCTCCAGTCTGAGGCGCCGTGACCCGCGCCGCATGCGCAAGTCTGAGGGCTTGGGTCATTCATGTCTTCTCCAGTCTGAGGCGCCGTGACCCTTGCCGCACACGCAAGTCTGAGGGCTTGGGTCATTCATGTCTTCTCCAGTCTGAGGCGCCGTGACCCTTGCCGCACACGCAAGTCTGAGGGCTTGGGTCATTTATGTCTTCTCCAGTCTGAGGCGCCGTGACCCTTGCCGCACACACAAGTCTGAGGGCTTGGGTCATTCATGTCTTCTCCAGTCTGAGGCGCTGTGACCCTTACCGCACACGCAAGTCTGAGGGCTTGGGTCATTCATGTCTTCTCCAGGCTGAGGCGCCATGGCCCTTGCCGCACACGCAAGTCTGAGGGCTTGGGTCATTCATGTCTTCTCCAGTCTGAGGCGCCGTGGCCCTTGCCGCACACGCAAGTCTGAGGGCTTGGGTCATTCATGTCTTCTCCAGTCTGAGGTGCCGTGACCCTTGCCGCACACGCAAGTCTGAGGGCTTGGGTCATTCATGTCTTCTCCAGTCTGAGACGCCGTGACCCTTGCTGCACACGCAAGTCTGAGGGCTTGGGTCATTCATGTCTTCTCCAGTCTGAGGCGCCGTGATCCTTGCCGCACACACAAGTCTAAGGGCTTGGGTCATTCATGTCTTCTCCAGTCTGAGGCGCCGTGACCCTTGCCGCACACGCAAGTCTGACGGCTTGGGTCATTCATGTCTTCTCCAGTCTGAGGCGACGTGACCCTTGCCGCACACGCAAGTCTGAGGGCTTGGGTCATTCATGTCTTCTCCAGTCAGAGGCGCCGTGACCCTTGCCGCACATGCAAGTCTGAGGGATTGGGTCATTCACGTCTTCTCCAGTCTGAGGCGCCGTGACCCTTGCCGCACACGCAAGTCTGAGGGCTTGGGTCATTCACGGCTTCTCCAGTCTGAGGTGCCGTGACCCTTGCCGCACACGCAAGTCTGAGGGCTTTGGTCATTCATGTCTTCTCCAGTCTGAGGCTCCGTGACCCTTGCCGCACACACAAGTCTGAGGGCTTGGGTCATTCATGTGTTCTCCAGTCTGAGGCGCCGTGACCCTTGCCACACACGCAAGTCTGAGGGCTTAGGTCATTCATGTGTTCTCTAGTCTGAGGCGCTGTGACCCGCGCCGCACATGCAAGTCTGAGGGCTTGGGTCCTTCATGTCTTCTCCAGTCTGAGGCTCCGTGACCCTTGCCGCACACGCAAGTCTGAGGGCTTGGGTCATTCATGTGTTCTCCAGTCTGAGGCGCCGTGACCCGCGCCGCATGCGCAAGTCTGAGGGCTTTGGTCATTCATGTCTTCTCCAGTCTGAGGCGCCGTGACCCTTGCCGCACACGCAAGTCTGAGGGCTTGGGTCATTCATGTCTTCTCCAGTCTGAGGCACCGTGACCCTTGCCGCACACGCAAGTCTGAGGGCTTGGGTCATTCATGTCTTCTCCAGTCTGAGGCGCCGTGACCCTTGCCGCACACGCAAGTCTGAGGGCTTGGGTCATTCATGTCTTCTCCAGTCTGAGGCGCCGTGACCCTTGCCGCACACGCAAGTCTGAGGGCTTGGGTCATTCATGTCTTCTCCAGTCTGAGGCGCCTTGACCCTTGCCGCACATGCAAGTCTGAAGGCTTGGGTCATTCATGTGTTCTCCAGTCTGAGGCGCCATGACCCTTGCAGCACACGCAAGTCTGAGGGCTTGGATCCTTCATGTCTTCTCCAGTCTGAGGCGCCGTGACCCTTGCCGCACACGCAAGTCTGAGGGCTTGGGTCATTCATGTGTTCTCCAGTCTGAGGCGCCATGACCCTTGCCGCACACGCAAGTCTGAGGGCTTGGGTCATTCATGTGTTCTCCAGTCTGAGGCGCCGTGACCCGCGCCACACACGCAAGTCTGAGGGCTTGGGTCATTCATGTGTTCTATAGTCTGAGGCACCATGACCCTTGCCGCACACGCAAGTCTGAGGGCTTGGGTCATTCATGTCTTCTCCAGTCTGAGGCGCCGTTGCGGAAAAGTAAATTTTGCCATGTCATATGTGCCTACGTGTTCCCCATCTTATGTTATATGTGCATGATCGATATGCATGTATTCCCCTCTGATCGATTAAAGACGCAATTACAGTTGTGTCCATCTCTAGTATGCCAGTTTCCAGTTTTCGTGAATATAACGAATATCAGGCCTATGTAAAGCTACGTTGCCACGTTTTACAGTGTGCACGTTAATTCATTGAATTATCCCCGTTTCTAGGCCTCAAAAGGGCCCGGACTCAGATTCAGCTCCTGTCTCCTGAACCCTCTCCGAGGAGCGATACAGCCCCCACCTGTATCCCTGACCCTTCACTTACTTTCATGCCTCGCAGTGCCCGGCTAGGCCTGGCTCTGCCTCCCAGTCTGCCAAGAGTATGTTATGTTTCTAGTTATCAGTCCAGCCCTCCTTCTCTGCATTCCTAAGCTACTGAATCGCATCAATAGTTTCCGTCATGGTCTAGCCTTTATGTCTCCATGTAAGAGAAATACTGTATTCATATTCATAGAATATTCCTCGCACATGCAATACATTTAGAATAATGCATGCACCAGTCTTAGTGTCTGTTAGCCTTTACCCTGATAACTTTTGGATTCTATCAACATGTACTATAAACACCAGATACTAGATATGCCTAGGTACATGTCGCTCTGACCCTCCAGACTTCCGTCTCCTCTTCTAGTGCAGAAGTCATAGCCCCCAGTTCTCCCTGGTAACACGTTTATGACATATTCTGTTATGTTTACATCACATGTCTATGTATACGCCCTGTACACACCTCTTGTTACACCCACTTTATGCCTTATCTTTCGCGACTGCTACAAACTCCGCCTACTGCTACGCCTACTGTATTGAATGTAATGTATTTGTTTTTGGTATATATACTAATGTTTTGTTACTGAAAGCCAGCCTTATTCCTGCCCCCGGCAGCTGCCATCCCATTCCCATGCAGGCTGTCCTGTTCCTGTCCTTTTATGCCTGATTAAAGCCTGTATACTTCAGCTACCTCGAATCTTGACTCTTATTTATTGAGCTATCTGTTATTAGAGTATCCTGAAAAATAGAACCGGTAATTAATTATTTATTTACCACATAATGGCGCCCGACTAGGGACTTGCCCTTTCCCCACGCGCCGGAGAAGCCACGCAGGCCCCCTGATCCTCTGCAGCCGTGACGGAACCATATCGGCCACGTGCAGATATTTCTGCTTCAAGTATCCCTCAGGCCCACGGAGGAGACGGAGGTTGCGGTCCAGCGTCCAGACGAGGCGGTGGAGGAACGCGGCGAGTCCCGACCAGAGCCCAAGCCGAGAGTCCAAGGTCCGAGGTATCCGGAGGCCCACTTGTAATGTAACTGAAGTCCGAAGTTCGTCCGTCCGTCGTCGTAGCAGTCCAGTCCAGTCCGAGGCCTTCCGTTCTTGCTGCCCGGTGAGTACCATTGCTGGGGTAGTATCTAGACAGGGTCAATTAATTTGTCTCTGGTCCGTGGGTTTGGGTACACAGATCCAACACGAAGTGTCCACCTAGGTGGATGCGGGTCCTGACGTGTCTCTTTATGAGACCGGTAAGTTTCGTACTGTTTTAGCAGTGCATCTAGTCATTCCAGTAAGTTCTGTTCTGTTCTCGAGAAATTCATGTGTTTCTGTTTTCAGTATTCCAGGTAGTATTCTGTCCGAACTGTTATTTTAAATGTTATTTCATGTGTTTTCAATGTTGTGGTATGAGTGATTTGTTTTCAAGTTATTATTGTGTTTATCGTGTATTGTATTTGTGTCCAGATTCCAGTCTAAGTCATGCCTCTGTTCTCGAAGTTACGTCAGTTAAAAACCAGAAAAGGTCTGCTCGAAGAAGCAGTTCCTGTCCCGCCTAGGGACAGTCCAGGTCATTTTATGTATCATAAGCATGGCATAAGTGCCATATTATATCTAGACTTATGGGTCGAGTATACTAAAGATCTAGAAGAGAAATATAGATGGCCTGTATCAGGTACATGGTAAGCATGGGCGTAAAATCCGTTACGCTCGCGGATTTTTCGTATTTTCGGAGAATCCGCAATCCGCGAACTCTCGCGGATGCGGCGAGAATACGCAAAATCCGCGCGAAGCGGATTTTTTGTTTGTGTTCGCACTGCTCGCGCTGCTCGCGGTCCGCGGCGCGGGCAGGAACAATCTCGCACTAGCGAAAGTACAAAAATTACTTAGTAAAGGAAGTGGCCCAGTCTCCAACTTCCTGTTCCTGTCCAGCAAGCTCCTCCCATAGGGGTGGGGTGAAGGAAGTGCCCCAGTCTCCAACTTCCTGTTCCTGTCCAGCAAGCTCCTCCATTTCCTGGCCACTTTGATTTCGATCTTGACTGGGAAGTATTACTTTTTGTGGTTGCTGCTGGATATTTGGATTTGAGGCCTTTTGGATTACTTTTGGATTCGAATTTTGATTTCACAAAGAAGTAAGTCGATGTTGTTTGTTTGTGGTGATTTTTGTGTGTGTTGTTTTTTTTCGACTTTTTTGGGGGGAAAATCTGCAAGTTCGCGAGCTGAGGATGTGTTTTTGCTTGTGTTCGCACTGCTCTTGTCCCGCGCAGCAACAATCTCGCACTCGCGAAATTGTAAAAATTACAATTCTGCTGCACATGAATTGAAAACCACCAGGCTTATTTATGGGTGCATGGATGATACAACTGTTTTGTTGAAATTATTTTTGTTAACATGATTCTGGCCAGGGCATGGATGACATTGGATTGTGCTGATTTTTGTGTGTTTTAGGACTTTTTGGGGTGGTGTTGGGGGCTTGCTATGGGGGTGGGGGCCATTTTATTGTCTGGTCCCGTGTGGGTGGGGGTCTAGGGGCCATTTGTAAGTTGTGTGCTTTGTGCCATAGGCCTGCACCCACTGTGCTCTGATGTCATCCATTATGCCCAGGGGGGCCCAGAATCGGTCTGTTCGCGGATTTTGTGGGTTTTTGCCACGTTCGCGCCGTGAAGCAACAATCTCGCACTCGCGAAATTGTAAAAAATGCAATTTTGCACCGGAAAACCACCAGCAGGCAGCATAAGCCTTCTGAAAATGGATGGATGGCATTGGATTGTGGTGATTTGATTTGTGTTGTGTGTTTTCACTTTTTGGAGTAGGGGTTGGGTGCTGGCTATGTTGGTGGTGGCCATTTTGAGGCATGGTCCTGGCCATGTGGATGGGGGGGTCAAGCGGCCATTTTGAAGGCAGGCAGTGAGCTTTGAGACATAGGTGTGCCTTGCTTTCACCCATTGTGCCCAGGCGGAGTCAGGGGTACATGAAAGCACAACCCTCTGTGTGTGTGCTCTCTTGGATCAATGTTAAATTCCTGTTTCCCAAAAATTGAGCAAATCCTAATTTTGAAAATTCCATATTGTGTGGTGTGCACGTGTGTATTCATAAATGCCTACTTGCTAACTGTTTATTCAAGCGCTACATATGCAACATTTATATTTACTGATGTTCCTCTGTCTTCGTTTGCGTTTAGGTGCACAAAACTACGCATCATCATCGTTGAGCATCAGTGCCAGGAAGAAGTGCTGCTGCGGCCTGTTGTTCCGACATCTGAAGAAGATGGCTCCAAAAAGAGGTGCCCGTAGGTCCTCTTCCAAGAAAGATGTCTCTACTAAGGAGAAGAAGAAGCAAGTGGCACCACTTACCAAGGCGACTGGTTGCTCAACCAAGACATTTTTTGGGCAACAACAACCAAAAAAACAAAGGCCCACCATGAGTGCTGCACAGGTAGCCTGTTTAGTTGTTGAATCACCAACGACCAGTGATGTTGGATCATCGCAAGAAAGTAGCAGCACGCCATCAACACAGGTTTTAACTCATCTCACAAGTACTATTCAACAACCAAAGCCGCAACAACAACTGCATGGGCTACTAGTACAAGCAGAAGTACATGCGCAAGGAGCTGTCCGAGAAGGAGCTGTCCGAGAAGGAGCTGTCCGAGAAGGAGCTGTCCGAGAAGGAGCTGTCCGAGAAGGAGCTGTCCGAGAAGGAGAAGGCCGAGAAGGAGCTGTCCGAGAAGGAGCTGTCCGAGAAGGAGCTGTCCGAGAAGGAGAAGGCCGAGAAGGAGAAGGCCGAGAAGGAGAAGGCCGAGAAGGAGAAGGCCGAGAAGGAGCTGTCCGAGAAGGAGAAGGCCGAGAAGGAGAAGGCCGAGAAGGAGAAGGCCGAGAAAGAGAAGGCCGAGAAGGAGAAGGCCGAGAAGGAGCTGTCCGAGAAGGAGAAGGCCGAGAAGGAGCTGTCCGAGAAGGAGAAGGCCGAGAAGGAGAAGGCCGAGAAGGAGAGGTCCATGGAGACTTGCAAGTAGAGGTCAGTGAAGATGGCCATGGAGCGGTGCAAGTGCCCACAATGGTTGTTCTTCCAGAAGTAGGGGCACAGGAGGAAATTGACTTTGGAGCCGGGGTATCATGTCAGGAAGACGAAGCCACTCCTCCTGATGATTCATTTTCTCCCAGCTCCCCAGCAAGGAAAAGATCAAGGAGGGTGTGTAGAAGTTCCTCTTCAAGCCCCGCTCCATCAGATGATGATCTGGATCTGGATTGGCAACCATCTCCAACGTCTGAGAGGGAGGCACACCATGAGCTGCGAATGGTATCAAATCTTAAAAGGAAGGGCCCCGGAAAGCTCATACTTATGGATCCGAACGTCGGACTTGATGAAGTGGTGCATTCTGATGTTGTTGAAGAGGATGACAGCAATGACCTAGTCATCACACATGTCAGTCCAGCCACACCGGCCATGCAGCAGACAGACATTTACACCCTATCCCGACGTCATGCTGAGCGTGACCCTGGCGACGTGCCACTGGTAGCACCACCAACGCAGTCAAGTAGTACCACAAGTTCAACAAAACCTACAGCTCCCATATTTTCTCCCCGGAGGGGGACTCCATCCAGCTCGACTCCCTCAAGTAAGGTTGCTGCAATAATTGCACAACCCAGTAGATGTCTGCAAGGCTCATCCACCACTGCTTCATCTGGCATTGGCAGCAGTATCACCTCGTGCGGCAAAACCAGAAGTTTCCAGTCCCCAGTTTGGAACTTTTTTAGTGTCCATGAAAAATATGATAACATAGCCGTTTGTTGCATTTGTAAGACTAGCGTTAGCCGTGGTAAGACTGGTACCAACTATGGAACCGGAGGCCAGATAGGTCATCTTGAAAGAAAGCACGCTGTCGAATGGTTTCCGCACCTAGCAAACGTCAAGGGAAAGCGATCCCAAAGGGCAAGTGGCCAAAATATACCCATAGTAGGTGTTTCATCTGAAGATGATGGGGAGGTAGAAGAAGCATCAGACATGTGTCCGGTTGCACCCAGTACCCCTTGCAGCACCACACCCTCCGTAACACATAGCAGGCACACTGAGAGTCTGGGAGACACACCAATGCGGAAAATGTCAACACTGATCAGAAGTGGGTCGAAGAAGGCATCAGCATCATCCCGTAAATTTGTCCAGCGCACCATTTCAGCCATGTTCTCCTCAGATGCGCAATTTCAACGCAACCACCCAACTGTACGCCTCTATAACACTAAGCTGGCAAAAATGCTAGCGGTGGACCTTCTCCCTTTTTCGTTTGTCGAAGGTGTGGGTTTCCTTGAACTCGTGGCAACATTGGCCCCTAAATGGAAGGTTCCTAGCCGGTACTATTTTGCCAGGGTTGCTGTTCCAGCACTACACAAAGAGGTGCTTGAGTTGGTGGGGGCAGCTTTGCAGAAGAGTGCTGTTCACACTATACACCTGACAAAAGACATGTGGACCAGTTGCGCAGCCACTGATTACATGTGCATCACTGCACACTGGGTCTCTTTTTCAGGGGTTATTAAACAGATAAATGCAGGTGGTGACTTGGTCGAGATTTTTAAGGGTGCTCGTAAACATGCAACATTAGCCATGTTTGGCATGGAGAAAAGTCATACTGCAGTCAACATTTTGGCTGACTTTAACAAAAAGGTCTTGCAATGGCTGCGCCCAAGACATTGCAAGGTTGGTTATGTTTCTACAGATAATGGCAGCAATGTAGTTAGGGCCATGGCGGACGGTTTCTATTTCAGAGTGCCGTGTTTGGCGCACTGTATCAACCTTGTTGTGCAAAATTTTTTGAAAAAAGAACTTGCAGTCGACAAAACACTGACCATCTGCAGAAGAATATGCACACATTTCAACCATTCTTTTAAGGCCCGGAAGGAGCTGAGGCGCAAGCAAAATGAACGTAGAATGCCAGTGAAAGCACTTATCCAGGAGGTGGCAACACGTTGGAACTCAACCTTCTACATGCTTGAGCGTCTGCATGAGCTGTTTCCAGTAGTCAATGAGTATTTCTACAACCTGGGTGGTGATACGACAGGAATGATACTAGCGGTGGAGCAATGGCAGCTAGTTAAAAGCCTGACAGACATGCTTCGGCCTTTTGAGGTCTTCACGCGTGACGTGAGCAGGGAGGACTGTTCTTTGAGCAAAGCTATCCCACTGTTGCTGAAGCTCGAGCACCAAGTCAAGGTGGTGTCTTCACAATTAAAGGACGTTGGAAAGAACAAAGCACATGAGTTGGCGCAGAGATTATTACAACGCCTAGTTAGCAATGAACGGCTTGTAAATATCAAGAAACAACAGCACTACATTTGTGCTACTATTCTGGATCCACGTTACAAAAAGCCATTGTTTGGCAAAGTAATAATTCCTTTTGAAACATCGGATGTTACAGAGTACAAAGGTTGGCTAGCTCAGTCAGCCATTCGTTTTGAAATAGAACGGAAGGAAACTGTAGGAGAAGACAGTACTACTAGTGAATCAGCAGGCGATCAGGCGTCCCAAAAAAGCACTTCACCATCTGTGCCTGTGGCAGAAGTGAGTGATTTTTCCTCTGAGCCGTTAACCACACCAGCAACCGTATCATCTCCACCAGGCGCATGCGATATGTCTGAAGCGAGTTGGCTAACTCAGCTAGGGTTTCCTGGTCCTAGAAAGGACACAGAAGTGCAAAGTACAGGAATCCGGGAGGACATTCTTTCAATGGTGCAGGCCTATCTGGATGACTCAACAGAGGTCAATATTACTGAGGACCCATTGGCGTATTGGCATGGGAAAAGAAAAATATGGCGAGAGCTCACCAACCTGGCTATCAATTACTTGTCTTGCCCACTCGCAAGCGTGTCTTCAGAACGTGTTTTTAGTTCTGCTGGTGGCATTGTGACTTCCAAAAGGTCCCGCCTCTTGCCCGCAAATGTGGAGCGGCTCACCTTGATAAAGATGAACCAGCACTTCATACCACCAGATTACAGAGTACGAGAATGCACGCAGGAAGAAGAGGACACCGCCCTACCCGAGGAAAGTTCTCCTCAGTTACCAGAAGTAACCCCGACTGATGAGTTAGCAGAGTATGAGGACGAGTTCTGCTTCCCTGACAGCGAGTTCTGAAAATGACTCAATCATTCATTAATTGTAAATAGTCCTCCTTATTCACTTTTATTCCTGTGTGTCTGCCTTTCTTTAGCAAGTGCTTCATCACATTCCCAACAAAACTGTAATCAACCAATAAAACAACAAGCCCATCAACAGAACTATCTTGATTTTGATGCCGCAGCATTCCTCAGGTTCACAACAGTTAGTTGACAAGAACTCAGTCCTGGTCGTCTATCCTGAGTCCTCCTCCTCCAGACTCACCCTATCCATTACCCATAATGCTGATGCCTGGATTCTGCACAATGAAGAAATGAAGGAGCCAGCCCTCAAACACAAATTACAGGTAAGATAAGCTTTTGGATGGGAGGTAGTATAATGGAGTATTCGGAGAGGCGAGAGAGTGACAGTGGTACTAGCAGCAAAGTCCTAGGGCTCTTGAATTAACAAAGTCTGTGACAGGCATTTACTTAGGAAAACATTTGGCCTATTGCACGTGAACGTGTAGGCGTTATATTGCTCGCTTGCCTGTCTCAGGGGTGCTGTCTCTGGGGCTTCTAGGTTTTAGGGTTGTGTCAGCACCGCTACCACATTTCTAATGTTGATTGCTTTTGTTTTGCAGAAAATCCACGCCGGGAAACTCCAGTTGTGGCCCTGCTGCAGAACGCGTTAGGACTCTGTGAATTCCAGGTGGAGCCAGCCCTCAAACACAAATTACAGGTAAGATAAGCTTTTGGATGGGAGGTAGTATAATGGAGTATTCGGAGAGGCGAGAGAGTGACAGTGGTACTAGCAGCAAAGTCCTAGGGCTCTTGAATTAACAAACTCTGTGACAGGCATTTACTTAGGAAAACATTTGGCCTATTGCACGTGAACGTGTAGGCGTTATATTGCTCGCTTGCCTGTCTCAGGGGTGCTGTCTCTGGGGCTTCTAGGTTTTAGGGTTGTGTCAGCACCGCTACCACATTTCTAATGTTGATTGTTTTTGTTTTGCAGAAAATCCACGCCGGGAAACTCCAGTTGTGGCCCTGCTGCAGAACGCGTTAGGACTCTGTGAATTCCAGGTGGAGCCAGCCCTCAAACACAAATTACAGGTAAGATAAGCTTTTGGATGGGAGGTAGTATAATGGAGTATTCGGAGAGGCGAGAGAGTGACAGTGGTACTAGCAGCAAAGTCCTAGGGCTCTTGAATTAACAAACTCTGTGACAGGCATTTACTTAGGAAAACATTTGGCCTATTGCACGTGAACCAACACGATGACAGTGTTCAGTTAAATGAAATTACTGCAAAACCACCACCCACCCAGCTCAAAAGTAGTAAAAAAACAGGTATGCTCAGATAAAGTTTGAAAAAGTATATTTATATCCCTAACAAAATAATCTCCCGCAAGACCCTCCCTAACCCCAACAAATAGTCCTCAAAAGTCCCCAAAAAACCCAACTCCCAATTCCCACCCCCCAAAAGTCTCAAAAAAAGGGGCAAGGGACACTCTAGGGATGCAAGCTGGTAAGTTTGGCATCCAGGGCATCATGCTTTAGGGCCAGGGCATCATATTTTTCTTGGAGGATGGCTTGCTCTAGGCGGAGGCCCTCCACCACATTTTGAAATTTGTGCCATTTCTGGACCTCCGCCTCTAGGTCTGACACTCTGCGGAGTGCACGGCGCAAGCGACCTTTAACAGTGCTGCGAGGTGCAGCTTTTGCTGCTCGGCGGTGGCGTCTTCCGGCACGGCTCCGGTTCGCTGGAGCACTGTGCTTACCGGCAGAACGTGGGGTAACAGAGGAGGATGTAGACGATGTTAAGTTGGATGCACTGGAGTGCGTGTCATCCCCCTCGAGTTCCACCAGTCGCCGATATTCCGCAACAGTTGCTTCCAGCCTCCGTTGCCGGGCCAGTACAGCCAGCATACTCCTCGTTGGTTTGGAGGTTTTAGTATTGCCAACTATATGAAGAAAGAAAGACATAATCTGTAAGCAATGCTCTTTAGGAATATGATTAACACAAAATGATTCAGCAGGAAGTTGTGTCACAGTACAACTAGCAACTAGCCAGGGCAGTACAAAACTATTCAGGCCAGTATCATGGGCGTCCGCAGGGAGGGGCGCTTGAATCACCATTTCCCTTCCCACAACTCTCTTGTATCCTTGGTTTGGTGCTCTTTCATATGAAAGAGATGTGGCAGAAGTGAGTGATTTTTCCTCTGAGCCGTTAACCACACCAGCAACCGTATCATCTGCACCAGGCCCAGGCGATATGTCTGTTTCCCTCCCTCTCTCTCTCTCTCTCTCTCTCTCTCTCTCTCTCTCTCTGTCTCCCTCTTTCTGTCTCCCTTTGTCTCCCTCTACCTCGCTGTCTCTCTCTCTCTGTCTCCCTCCCTCACCCTCCCTCTGGCTCCCTCCCTCTCTCTCTCTCTCTCCTTCTGTCTTCCTCTCTCTCTGTCTCTGCCTCTATCTGTCTTTCGGTCCCAGCCTGCTGTAATTACCATATTGTAATTTGTCACTGGGCCACCACTGGATACACATCATATCCTATCTAAGAGTCAGATAGTACCATGATCCAGCTTACCTGTACTCGCCACCGCCACTGTCTCCTTCCTCACAGTCTGTACTTCTTCTTGGTCCGACTCCTCTAGCGCCGCCTCCTCCCCAGATTGACCCTCGGACTCCGAGTCAATGATGACCACATCCGAGCTGGCCCCGCCACCAGATGTTCCACCTACAAAGTAGATTTAAGAATGTTAGATTACACCACTCCACTAGTATTTGGTCTATGAATGAAAAAATGTGAAAACAACTGAAAAAGTAATTGACTGTCTACTCTAGTCTAAAGTAAATGTCCCTCCTTCCAGGGAAAGCTGTTGTCTTGCTTAATTTTTTTGTCACAATTGTTGAATGCTTGCTTAATTTTAACACACATTATTTTTCTCTGAACAGACAGAAACTGGACTTCTAAGGACAAGAGGAACATCAACTTGAAACCAGGTGAAAGCTCGGCTCGACCACAAGAAATTTCTACCAATCCAGTACTCATCAACTCTGCACCAAGCACTTTTCCATTTCCAACTAACTTTATTTTAATATATGTGTTTACTTAAACTTTTAATAAAGCTTTTAAACTTGAATTGACTCTGTAGTTTTTCCTCCAGAGAGTCCAGACTAGAGTGACTGAGCGAAAAGTTTTGCAATTTTTGGAAGGAGGAATCTGTGCTGCTGACACTACCAGGTTTATTTATACAGTGTGCCAAACACGCCACTCTGAAATATTATTACTCTGGTCTTTGGTGTCCATAGTTCGGTTTGTGGAGAAGTGTCCCTGCAACAGTAGTATTATGGATTTTGCACTATTTCGAAACAATTAAATTAGGAATGCTTGGACAACAATAGGTCCTCTATATTTAAATGAAAACTTACTGGGGCCAGCAAAGGAGCACTCGCCGCCCTGGCCTGCATCCTCCTCCTTTGGAGCCACTGCTGCATCCTCCTTTTCCGCCCGCTTGCCCCTGGGCGGACCTGACGTACAACATGAAAGAAATAACAGAAAACATTGATGATTGCTGCTTGCCGATGTCCTTGTCAACCAAATCAAACATTTAGAAAGAACAAGAACCTACTATTTCAGCCAAAAAGAGGGCTACAATGGAAGGACTGCACCTGAGCCTCTACTCTAGGGGCAGATTTACAAGCCCCTTGCAGCTCTTCTGCTCCATTCTTGCGTCAATTTTGTGACGCAGCGCCACAAGAGAGGCGCCATGGTCTGGCGTATATTAACAACGTGACGCATATGGGAGATGCATCCCATTCTAAAACCCTGCGCCATTAGGGAGCATTCCATCGCAAGGGATGGCGTTCCTGCGCAGGAACGCATGCTAAAAGTGGCTATGGGGAATATATAAAATTTCAATCAGTCATTTAGGACAATGATGCGTCACTGAAACCCTGCGCCTGCATGAAGCAGACTTACGGCTTGACGCAGCATTGCTGGAGCTGCGCCATCGTTGCAACGCAACTCCATCAAAGAGCCGCCTTTACGGCACCGATGCGTAACGCTTCGGTGACGTTGTGGGACCATGGTGTGCCGCATTGTAAATACGGCGCACCATGGGTGGTGCTGCCGTGCCACACACTTTGCAGGGATGCGCAGGTAATTGCTAATCTGACACTTACGGGCATACTTACGAGTTCTGAGCTGGACACCTCCAGATGTGCACCAGAACAAATACGTAACGCAAAACTAACCTTGCGTCACGGCAGATGCGCCGCTATTACAATGCGGCAAACCCTGGCGCAAGGGTAGGCAGATGCGTAACGCATCTCGTGACGAAATAGGGGCGCATCTCTAGAGTCGCTTCGTGGGCGCAATGCAACTATAGCAGTGCTCAGGGCTGCCCAATACTCTACATACCGCATCAGTCCTTACGCCTGCTTCAAGCAAGCAGGCATAAAGAATTGACATAGCAGCGTCGCGGAAGTGCCTGCGCTAAATCTTGTAGATTTTACGCAGGCACTTTTGCGAGGCACACATCTGCCTGACCGGCACCACCCACCCCCCACTCCCCCCCTGCGTGGGAACGCACCCATTGAGGCGCAGGCCCAGGCATTCACGTGGCGCATCTCCTTAGATGCATCACGTTGTACATGACTCGCAGGGATGCGCCACGTTTACGTCGCTGTGCGTCAGGTAAGGCAGTGTAAACGTGGAACAAGGGGCTTGTAAATCTGCCCCTTTGTGTCTAGCATTACGCAGTTCTGTAAAATACACTCATACTCAGCCCAATTAAATGAACACAAAATAGATAACAAATAAGCAGTGGCACCGGCACAGAGAAGGAGAACAGTGCACCTGAAATGCACAGAAGATTTTGAAATATTAATGAAAAAATTGCTACTACTACTCACCAAGACCGGGGACCTCCACTCCCAGCACGTCTAGCAGGTCACGCTCTCGGTCAAGGATGTCGGTCCAGCGGTGGGTGACCTGATTGTAGGTGCGCTGGACCCCCGTGATCTTAAAAAGGGCCCGGCACACCTGCCCCCACCGCTTCCGTCGCTCCTGGCTGTTGGTGTAACCAGCAGCAATCCTGCCGCCTGCCGCGATGGTCCTGGGGAGACGGCGCTGCACGTAAAAAACAAGTGCGCCCACCTCCTCAGGGCTGAAAATCTCCCGGGGCACCACCATTTCCGCCCTCAATCGACCACACGGGAGCCGGGCACGGGCTGCGGTGCCCGTCTTGGGCAGCTTGACTGCTGTCTTCACCATGTTCTGGGCAGGTAAGGAGATAAAATGAAAAAGAATAAGAGTAGAGAAGAAGGAAAGTAAAAGTTTAAAAAAGTAGTTCAAAAGTAAACAAAAATAGCCTAAAACACAAAAATATAGATCTAGAAAAATACAGGGATAGAAAATAAGTTAAATAGATCAAAAAAATAGTAAAACAAGCAAAGGATGGCAGAGATATAGAGAGGATAGAAACACCATACCCAGACACATAGGAATGAATGAAAAACAAGATGGCGGCCCGATCACGTGCGCGTAAGTAAGTTCGCACGCGATTTCTCTCGCGAACTCGTGCGAACTTGTATTCGCAAGGCGCGAGTTGGGCGAGATTACACTTAGCGGGCGGAAACGGAAATACGTCACGCAAACAAAATGGCGGCGCCCATACTCAACCTTGAGGTAACTCGCACGAGTTTGCGGCCTCCACGGGCCAGTTCGCACTACGACGCGCCCCGCGAATAGGGCGAAATTACCGAAAAACGAGTTTTGCAAAAGCAAAACGAACGAGCAGGTGCAAAAGTTCGAGCTCATCATTTGTAACCATTTACCTGTAGTGCTTCCTGAAGGGGCCCTCCAGAATCCGGTTGCCTACTTGCAACTATTGTGTGACCCTGCTCTGACAGTCACAGAATACTTACAAGTATGCCATTGCATCCTGTTAAAAAAAATTATTTACTTTGCATTTGCAACAAAAAGGAAAGGGAGCAGACAAGCAGGTGCCAGCCTTCATTAATGTCAGTTGGGGCAGGGCAGGTGTTGTTGTTTGCAAAACTTAAGGCACTTAGCAGGTGTTTGTTCACTCAGTGGTCAATCAGAGGGTGTTGTGATGACACTGAGGGTGGCATGGGTGTGCCAGCCAGAGGGTGGCATGGGTGAACCAGAGTGCCAGTGTTGACAGAGGATGGCAGTGCTTTGCTTTGCCCCAATAATGTACACTGGTGAACTAGAGGGTGATGTGATGACACAGAGGGTGACATGGGTGAGCCAGAGGGTGGCATGGGTGACCAAAGAGAGTGCCAGTGGTGACAGAGGGTGGCAGTGATGAAGAAAGCTTAGCAAACAGGCTGGGCACGTAGAAACAACAAGTTCGCTAAACTGGCGACCCGACAAGTAAGTTCGCAATTTGCGAAATAGTACAAAACCCTCGCGAACTTGCAGAAACCCGTGCGAACATACACACCCCCAAAAAATCCGCTAATCCGCGAGAATTCGCGGATTTCGCGTATTTTCGCAATCCGCGAATACGCAAATCCGCAAATTCGCGGATTGCGAATCCGCAAAATCCGCCCATGCTTAGTACATGGGATGCCGAGTGCATCATGCGAGTAGAAGAAGCATTATGGAAAAAGAAATCCAGACAGTCCCAGAAAGATGCCATCGAGTTATGGCGCAAAGAATCTCATAAAAGAACCAAAAAAGAAATCAGAAAGTCAGAATTAAATAGAGAATCCTCAGAAAGAGCCCAAGAAAGGGAATTAATCGAAGTAGGTGAACGAGTTAAAGCCGAACAGTCAGACAGACAGAGAAATGCCCTTATTAAGGGTATGTATCCTCTTCTTGCCGAGGGCTTACCAAAAGCAACCCCGGAAGCACCATGTAATTTTCCGCCGACATTGGTTCCGATTAAGCTACGTCACAAACCGACCGCAGCTGATATTTTTCTGTCGTCCTATTTGGACGACACAGTCCCAGAATATGCAAATCCTGTTCCGCCAGCTCCTGTAAATAATGTAATTCCTGTTCCTCCAGCCACCGGGGCACCTGTTACAGCACCTGTTACGGTACCCCCGGTCCAGCCCGTAGTACAAGTTCCCGCTACATCGGTCACTCTGCCAGCACGAAGAGTATCAGTCGACGATTCTAGTATAGGGGCCGCGGGGGGAGGTCCTCCTGGTACCCCGCCGCCACACAAACGTGTAACGTTAGTCGAGTTACATGAACGTGCGTTACAGCGTACGCCCAAATATCAGTCCGTTGCAGATATCAGACGAGCTCTCACCGAATGCCGTTATGATCCAGTCCCAGGCGATGATAATATGGTTATATATTCATTGCGTGTAAGACGGGTGACCGAGTATTTGGACACCCTACCGAATATGAAAGAAGATCTAGACAGAATATATCGTTTCATCCGTACAGGAGACGATCCAGAAAGTATTGGCGAAATCATGTCTCTAAGGAAAGCTGAGACCCAGCTCATGCTATTAAAATTTCTAATCAATTGTTTAGTAAGGGAACAAGATTGTCCGACTAAGGATCCGATCGAAATGAGAGTTCTGACAAAGTGGAGTGATCATATAGCCGAGGGAAGACACAAGACACTCAGTAGTATAGAGAGTATGTACAAGAAAATTCGTAAGGAAATAATAAGGTTACACGAGAAACGCAAAGCAGCACAAGTAAGCGAGAAAGAAGACAACACTGATACTGAAGAGGTAGAAGACGAGAATACCGCCAGAATAGCGTATGTAGGTAAATCTAGACTTCTAGACCGACATTCACGCCTAGAACACAAGAAAGTTTTTCACCTTCCAGCACTAGAACAAGAGAATCTTGAACAAGTATTTCAAGCTACCGATCACATTCTGAAATCACGTATCGGTTATAGTGAACTTAGTACCATGCATGAACTAGAACTAGCCCAATCAGCAGTCCGATGGACTACTGATTCTACCACTTTTCCAGATGAAATAGTGGCACAAATGTTTCTGAAACTGCCCCCAGCCGAGCAGCGACTGGTGGGTATGTATATGATCCAGCACCTCATTACACTGTATGAGGGACAACATTCTGATCCAGGTCCGTTACATGATGTTCTGAACGAGTTGCTCCAGTATAGATGGAAAGGTTTAGGTACCGATTTAATTAGTGTCATTCTAGAACAGCGCCACAAATATAGAACGTTTCTGAATCCGCATTTTGTCCACGTCTCACCTCCAGAAAGTAAACCATTTTACATAGATAGACAGCATCCGTTACGAGAAGTACACCCAGTTAGGACAACGGGTGGTGAAATGCAACGAGTATTTGTTTACACCCCTATTACAAAGATGGAACTCTTAGAGATGAAGAAATTAATTCCTTGTCACGACAAAGATCCAGCAGGGTTCCATCGAGAATTAAAAGACATGCTCCGTATGGGAGAATACACGTACCCAGATATCATTAAAATGCTAAAGGTCCTGTTGCCCGCAGGGGTATATGAAAAACTCAAGGAAAAAGAATGGGAGGTGGGAGAGAAAAAGATTGATTGGACAGCTCTAGAAGCTGAAGATAAAATACGAGTACCAGGTACCGGTCTTGGGGACAAATGTAAAGAATTGCCCGAGTTATTGATACAAGTCTTGCCAAGGTTACTAGCCACGAAAAAGGAAGATTGGGATGCAATCTCAGCATGTAAACAGAAACAGGATGAAGACACTAGTGATTTCTATTCTAGATTTGAAAAATGTTTTATTATTAACAGTGGTTTGAAGACAGGTAGCGAGTCATACCCTCATCTTTTTGTTACTAAACTAGTCGAGAATTCAAGCCCACAAGTTAAAAATCGAGTTTTGAAAGTCGAAAGTACCTGGCAAGCTAGTACCCCGTCACAAATGCTTCAAATGCTCCAGTATCACCAGAATAGAATCAGGGAAGAGCAAGAACACGAAAGGAGACGTATGAAAGACACGAAAATGAAAGTACTAGTTGCACAATCTGTTCCACAAGACAGTCAGAAGAGGGGTCCGAATCAAGCCAGTCATCCTGCAGCTCCCGTTAAAGGGACATGCAATTATTGTAAACAGCCAGGTCATTTTATAAACGAGTGTGCAGTTCTGAAACACAACATAGCTACTGGTAAGACTAAAGAAAGACCACGTCCGCCTAGACCAGAACAAGTCTCACAGACTTCTCAGTCACCGCAGAATGCACAACAGATAGTTCCAGCACCGCAGCCTATCGCTGCAACACAGCATGTTACACAGCAAATGTACCAGTATGCTCAGACAGAGTATCCAGAGTATCAACAGTATTCATGAAACAGCCTAGAGAGGGAGGTAGGCTTGCCTCTCATCGAGATACCTGTAGATCAAGAGGGTCCCTATGTGCACAGTCAAGTATTAGGGAAAGACAGAAAGTTTTTGATTGATACAGGGGCAAGTAGGACTACTATCAGTCATGACGAGGTTCCAGGGGCTCCGCTCTCAGGCTCTAGAAATGTTTCCCTTGGATTTTCAGGAAAGCCTATTGTTAACGAGATTTCAAAGCCAGTTACTCTAGAAGTTGGTCCATTGTCCCGAACTACTGATTTGTTACTTACGAAGTCATGTCCAGAAAATTTGTTAGGCATTAAAACATTGAAAGAATTAGGTGCAGTAATTTGCTGCTCTCCAGAAGGAATACGATTGTTTTTGCGTGACTTTAAAGGTCACTATGTATTACGCGATTTTGATCCAAGATTATCCAATGTACCGCAGCATTTATGGGCGCAAGGTCCAACTGATGTAGGTTTTATGCAAATCACGCCCCATCGTGTGACCCTCAAGCAAGGTATAGTCTTGCCACGAATCAGACAGTACAGATTGCCACCTGAGGCTGTAGCAGCCTTATCCAAAATTATTGATGAGCTCATTGCTCAAGGAGTGGTTGTAGAAACTGACTCCAATGTATGTAATTCTCCTATCATTCCAGTCATGAAACGTACTGATCCAAATGCACCTCCAGTATATCGATTAGTGATTGACCTTCGAGAACTTAATAAATGTATCATACCCCAGTATCCAGTAGTCCCAGATATTTCATCCCTATTGACAGCCATTGATTCTGAAGCTACATTTTTCACTGTCATCGACCTCAAGAATGCATTTTTCAGTGTCCCCATTCATCCAGACAGCCAGTACCTTTTCGGTTTTTGTTTAAATGGAAGGAGCTATAAATTCACACGAGCTCCTCAAGGTTTCACAGAAAGTCCTAGTATTTACAGTCAAGCACTTAAAAGACAACTAGACAATATCCACATGCCAACTGACACTGCCCTGCTCCAGTATGTCGATGATCTACTGATCACAGCCCGTTCTGAACGTGACTGCGAACGAGCGTCACTTACAGTTCTGTATTTTCTGGCCGAGATGGGGCACAAGGTGTCCCCTTCAAAGCTCCAGTTCTGTGTCCAGCAAGTGATCTACTTAGGCCACTTACTGTCCAAGTGGGGTAGGCAGTTGACACCAGACCGTATCCAGTTGATAGCGAGTCTTCCACAGCCCAAGACACAGAAGGAGGTACGTGCTTTTATTGGCCTCACTTCTTACTGCAGACAATGGATTCCTCAGTATGCATTTCTAGCCAAGCCACTGATACAGTTAACGACACAGGAGGCAGCCGTATCGACTGTCCTCCCTTGGACATCTGAACATACACTTAGTTTTAATGAATTAAAGAAAGCCTTATGCCAAGCACCTGTTCTAGCTACACCGAACTACAGTAAGCCTTTTACACTTTTTGTCACAGAACGTGATGGTACTGCATTATCTGTTCTCACACAAGATCAAGCAGGACAGTACAAGCCCTGTGCTTATTTCTCGAGCACATTAGATCCAGTAGCCCAGGCTTTGCCTGCGTGCCTCAAGTCAGTTGCAGCCACAGCTCTAGCTATCAGACAAAGTGATTCCATAGTATTAGGACACTCCTTGACAGTACAAGTTCCACACTCCGTGGAAGTTCTTTTAAACCGAACACAGACACAGCACTTGACCATTGCACGTTTAACAGGTTATGAACTGACACTGTTCCAGCCACACATAGAAATCAGACGCTGCAACGTTCTAAATCCTGCTACCCTGTTACCATCAGTTACTTCAAATCCTGCCACACATGACTGTGTGGAAGTCATTAATACTATGACTAAGCCAAGACAAGATCTGACAGACATTGCATTACCTAACCCCGACCTGACACTTTATGTGGACGGTTCATGTATGAGAACTAGTACAGGAGAACTAGCAGCCGCGTACGCAGTGACTACTGACACTGAAGTTATAGAAACACACCGTATTGACATCCTGTCTGCTCAAGCAGCAGAGCTAGTTGCTCTGACCCAAGCCTGCATACGTGCCAAGAACCTGAAAGTAAACATATATACAGATTCACGTTACGCATTCGGAGTTGTACACGACTTCGGAGTACTCTGGCAGGAGAGAGGTTTCATGACTTCTCATGGAACCAAGATTCAGCATGGTCTCCTCATTCAAGCTCTGTTAGATGCAATACATTTACCGACAGCTATCGCTATCATGAAGTGCAAAGCACATACGAAAGTTACTGATATCATTTCCCAAGGTAACGATCTAGCAGACCGAACAGCCAAGCTTACAGCTCAGACACCAGACATTCCAGTTAACAAGACACAGACATTTACTCCAGATCCGATTACATGTATGACAGTTAAGGACCCTACACAAGATGTCATAGACATACAGTTACATGCTACTCCTGAAGAAATCAAGAAATGGTCCGAACAAGGAGGGGTCCAGACAGATCAGGGATGGGTGACGAAGGGAAAAGCCACATGGTTTCTCCCCGACTCCATGGTTCAAGTCATTATCAATACCGCACATAGTCCAGCACACCTAGGAGAAAAAGCCATGTTAGACAGTATACAGAACCTCTGGTTCAACAAGCACTTACGAGCTGCAGCCAAGCAGAAAGTCCGTACTTGTATGATATGTTGCCAGTTCAATCCAGGTAAAAGTGTCCCGGTGGAACAAGGTGGATTCCAACCTCCTGACCACCCTTTTGAAGTCCTCCAGATGGATTATATTCAGATGGAGCGATGTCGAGGTTTCAAGTATGTCCTTGTAGTTGTATGCGCTTTGTCCAGGTGGACAGAAGCATATCCAGTTCCAGATTACACAGCAGCGACCACTGCCAAGCAGTTGGTTCGTGAATTTTTTCCCCGTTATGGACTCCCTAGGGTCGTGTATTCTGATAACGGCCAGCCATTCTCATCCGAGTTAATGAAACATGTTTCCCTTCTGTTAGGGTACCAGTGGAAGTTCCATTGTGTGCGCCATCCTGAAGCAGCCGGTCTCGTAGAGAGACATAATCAAACCCTGAAAATCCGTATTGCTAAGACATGTAAAGAGAAAGGTGTAGACTGGCTAGTTGCCCTGCCAGTTGCTTTATTCTACATGAGAATGGTCGCACATTCCAGATCAGGTCTGTCCCCTTATGAGGTCGTATTCGGCCGCCCCCCAAACATGTGGGGTACACCTAGACCCCGCAGTATTACAGATGTTTCCAGTAATATGTTGACAGATTACCTAGCTTCCTTGATGTCTGCCCTACACTCTTGTCGTTCCCAGGTTGCCGCTGCATTTCCAGACAATGCTGAAGTGAAACCGCATGAGGTCATTCCAGGCGACCTCGTCCTTGTAAGGAACTTTGATCGTTCAAGTCCGCTGGAGCCTCGTTGGAAGGAGCCGCGACTTGTTCTCCTGACCACCCGCACGGCCGTGAAGTTGGAGGGCCGCAAGGGGTGGGTCCATCTGTCTCATCTAAAGAAGTTCCATGGAGTCCGAAAAAAAACATTTGCAAAGGACATTTCTAAAGACTGCCTGAAACCAGACACTGATTTGAATCCTGAACTGAAAGTTCCTCTGTTAGAGATAACTCCGCAACAGGAGTATAAGTTAAAGCTCCGGTCTAGTAAAATAAGTCAGCCAGTGTTAGACGGACCGGGAGGGTCGGCCGAGGATAAGGGGAGAGGTCTCCGGGGAGATCCGTCTCCAGCGATCGTACAGACAAATAACTTCCCCCCCCACTGACGTACACCACACAAGGATAAGGTTCAACGTTACTTTATAGGCAATTCTTTAAGTACGGTGAGGTGGTACAAGGAGGTCTGGACTCCGGGGTCCCCTCTATTCTAGTCTCTTGGTTGAGTAAGGGGGTAGCGGGACAGTCTCGTTACCACTCTGGGGGATATGGTGGTAGATGAATTAGCTCACAATCCTCGAGCTCGGCGTTCTAGATGATCGGGCCGCGGCGGAGCCAGCAGGTCCCAGGATGGTTGAAGGTAGCGACGGTCCGCGGCGGAGCCAGCAGGTCCCGATGAAGATGGGTGCAGAGAGCCGCGGCAGCGCCAGCAGGCAGGTCGGTAGTTCGCAAGGCAGGGCTACGGCAGCGCCAGTAGTCCGTCAAGGATGAGTTCTTCACTGCGTCTCTCGACTCCAGGATACAACTGCCTTCCTGCTCTGGAGCTGCGCCAGTTATAGGTCTGGCGCCCTTTGATGTCCGGACCCTCGCATCGGGAGGTCGGGAGGTCCGGGATGAGGGAGTCCAGACACCCAGCAGGGGGGTGGAGCCAGCGCCTGGGGGAGCTGGGGGCGATCGGCACCTGGCGGGGGAGAGCCATCGACACCTCTTTCTCCCATTGACCTGCCAAGTAGTCCGCTCACCTCCTGGGTGGATGGTGGTGCCGGGATGTCAGGGCCTGGCCAGGCCCAGGGTTAGGGTTGATCGGAGGCCACGCGGCCTCGTGGTGCCGTGTCCAAGATGGCGCCCAGGCCGGGCGAGAGGGCCGGTAGGGAATCGGGCCCACGATGTGGAGATGTTCAGGGGCAGGGGCCCTATAGGAGACGTAAAACGGGTTGTTGTTGCGTGTAACACCTGAGGAGCGGGGCTCGGGCCTGGTCGTGCGGGGAGGGAGCCAGCCTTACACGTGGCCTGTCCAACATGCGTCCCCCCCAGCTGAAGGCGGGGAGAGTCACCCATCCTCTTGGGGACTCTCCTCGTCGAGGCGGAAAAAGCGTGACAGGCCATCTGCGTTGGCGTGGTCTTGCCCGGGTCGATGTTCCACAGTGAAGTCCATCCCCTGCAGGGAGATGGACCAACGTAATAGTTTCGGGTTTTCCCCCCGCATCTGCATTAGCCATTGCAGGGGTCGATGATCGGTCTGGACCCGGAAGTGGGTGCCGAAGAGATAAGGCCGGAGCTTTTTGAGGGCCCACACCACGGCGAAGGCCTCCCTCTCGATGGTGCTCCAGCGCTGTTCTCGGGCCAGGAGCCGTCTGCTGATGAAAGCCACTGGCTGGTCAAGTCCTTCGGGGTTCAGCTGGGAAAGGACTGCCCCCACGCCATGGTCGGAGGTATCTGTTTGGACGATAAATTCCCGACTGTAGTCGGGGGCCTGGAGCACCGGGGCGGAGCACATGGCGGCCTTCAGCTCCTCGAAGGCCGCTTGACAGTCTGGGGTCCAGTTGACCTTCTTGGGTTGGTTTTTGGATGTGAGTTCCGTGAGGGGCCCTACAATGCTGCCATAGTCCCTCACGAACCGCCGGTAGTAGCCTGTGAGTCCCAAGAAGGCGCGGACCTCGGTCTGGGTGATGGGGGGCTGCCACGACTGGATGGCAGCGATCTTAAGTTGCAAAGGGGCCACCAGACCGCTTCCCACCTGGTGCCCGAGATAGGTCACGGACCCCTGGCCAATTTGGCATTTGCTGGCCTTGATCGTGAGGCCAGCTCGTTGGAGGGCCTGTAGCACCTCTCGGAGGTGATGGAGGTGGTCGGACCAGTGGCGGCTGTACACAGCGATATCGTCCAGGTAGGCGGCGCTGAATTCTTCGAGTCCTGCCAGGACCTGGTTCACTAGCCGCTGAAACGTTGCTGGGGCATTCTTCATGCCGAATGGCATGACCTTGAAGTGATAGTGGCCATCAGGAGTGGAGAATGCAGATCGTTCTTGGGCCCGGGGTGTGAGACCGATCTGCCAGTAGCCCGCTGTCAGGTCGAAGATGCTGAGGTAGCGGGCAGCTCCCAGGCGGTCGATTAGTTCATCTGCTCGGGGGATGGGGTGTGCGTCTCTTCTGGTGACCGCATTCAAGCCCCGGTAGTCGACGCAGAACCGAAGCTCCGGCGTGGCGCCGGGGGCGGCCGCTTTGGGGACCAGTACCACTGGGCTGGCCCAGGGGCTGTCTGAGGGCTCGATGACCCCGAGCGTGAGCATCTTGGCCACCTCCTCTTGGATGCAGGCCCGTACCCGATCTGGTACGCGGTAGGCCCGATGGCGGACAGGGGGACTGTCTCCAGTGTCCACGTCGTGTAAGCACCAGGGGGTGACCCCTGGGGTGAGGGAGAACAGGGTGGCGAACTGCAGCAGGAGGTCTCGGCAGCCTTGGCGCTGTTCCAGGGTGAGGGCCTCCGAGAGTCGGACCCCGTCCACGGAGCCGTCCTTCTCCCGAGACCGTAGGAGGTCAGGGAGGGGTTCGGAGTCCTCCTCGGTTCCATTGTCGGTTGCCATCAAGAGGCTGAGCTCTGAGCGTACAAAGTGGGGTTTAAGTCTATTAGCGTGGAGGACCCGGAGAGGGTTTCGTGAAGATTCCATATCGATGAGATAGGTGACAGGGCTCTTGCGCTCGATTACTTTGAAGGGCCCCGTCCATTTGTCTTGCAGGGCGCATGGTTCGGTGGGAGACATTACCCACACTTGTTGGCCGGGTTCAAATTCGATGGAGGATGCATTCTGATCGTACCACCTTTTCATGTCCTCCTGACTGGCCTCCAGGTTTGCTTTTGCCATCTCTCTGAACCGTCTGGTCTGGTTGCGGAGGGTCAGGAGGTACTTGAAAACATCTGGAGGGTTCTTTAGAGGGGGCATTTCCCAGCCCTCTTTGACTAGGCTGAGCGGCCCTCGCACCGGGTGCCCATACAAGAGTTCGAACGGGCTGAAGCCGAGGGACTTCTGGGGGACTTCTCGGTAGGCAAAGAGAAGGCACGGTAGTAGCACATCCCACTGGCGACGGAGGGGCTCTTCCAACCCCCCAATCATCCCTTTGAGCGTGCGGTTGAACCGCTCAACCAGTCCGTTTCCTTGAGGGTGATAGGGGGTCGTGAATCGGTAGGTGACCCCACACTGTTGCCAGAGGGACTTCATGTATTTTGAAATAAAGTTTGTGCCCCGGTCGCTGACGACTTCTCGGGGGAAGCCCACCCGGCAGAAGATCCCCATCAAGGCCCGGCCGACTACCGGGGCTGTCACAGTTCGCAGGGGAACAGCCTCGGGGTAGCGGGTGGCGTGGTCCACCAGTACTAGGATGAACCGATGTCCTTGTGCTGTACGGGGGTCCAGGGGCCCCACAATGTCTATCCCCACCCTCTCGAACGGGGTGGTGACCACTGGAAAAGGTTGCAGAGGTGCTTTAAGCTTGCGGCCGCTCTTCCCGCTGGCCTGGCACATGGGGCAAGACCGGCAGTGTTGGAGTACGTCGTTCCTCATCTTGGGCCAGAAAAAGTGGGTCACCAGGCGACTGTAGGTTTTATCCTGACCCAGGTGGCCAGCCAGGGGGACATCGTGGGCCAGGTTTAGCAAGAAGTCTCTAAAGCGGAGGGGCACCACTAGTACTCGACTGGCCCCTAACTCTGCGATTCTCTGTTCGCTGTACAACAGGTCATTGTCCCAATAGACCCAATGGGTTCCGGAGGTATCCCCTGCACTCTGGGCGAGGGCTTGTTGGCGGAGTCCCTCGAGGGAGGGACAGGTCTTCTGCTCGTGGCGAAACTGTTCTTGGGTGGGCCCCCCCTCCTGACGCCACTGATCCAGGCCGGGAAGGTCCTGATGCTGAACGAGCCCCTCGGGAGTTTGTTCTGGGGTGACGGCACGGCCGGTGTCTGGAGCGACTGGGGGAGGGGGTGCCGGCCATTCAGGTTCTTCGGGTCGGGGGATGGCACGGGCAGCCATGGACCGGGTGGTTACGCACGCCCAATCCGGGATGCCCAACATCCCTAGGTGCTCTCTCCTCTCTACGGCGGCCCACGGGGAACTCTCAAGATCATTTCCCAGGAGACAGTCTACGGGGGCATCATCTCGGACCGTCACTTCCAACATGCCGGAGACTCCTCCCCACTCGAAGGGGACGCAAGCCATCCGACATAGACTCTCCGAATTGTCGGCTGAACGGACAGGGCAGAGGACGTTCGGCAGAATCTGTTCTGGGGTCACCAGGTGACATCGGACGGCCGTTACACTGGCCCCGGTGTCACGTAGGGCTTCGGCCCGGCGTCCATTAATGTTCACCCATTGACTGTACTTCCGGGTGTTGGCGGGTAGGGGGACCCGCGGGACCATGTCTCTTCCCCCTAGGCACGCTAGAACCATGGCGGCTGGTTCCCATTCCTGGCGTTCTTGCTCACATTCCTCATGTTCTTCGTAGCTTTGTTCTTCCCCCAGGGCGGCGGCAGCCATCTGGCGGGGTCTCGGAGTCTGACTCTGTGGACAATTCGGGTCGTTGGCGTAGTGGCCGACTCGCTGGCATCGGTGACACGTGACATTGGCTCTGTATCCCGGCCGCGCCGGGGTGTTGCCCCGGTTGGCCGGGGGTGGGGTGCTGGTAGTGGGAGCGGCCGGGGCGTTGTCTCTCCCTCGTCCCTGGCCCCCTCCTCCTCCTCGGGGACGGTGCTGACCGTGGTTGTTCCGGTTCTGTTCATGGGGCCCAGTTCGGCCCACTCGGGTAATTTCCCACCGGTCAGCCTCGGCGGCAAGCTGTCGTGGATCAGTTAATTTACTGTCGAGGAGGTGCTGCCTGAGCTCGACGAAGCAGTTGTTCGATAGATGCTCCCATACCATGAGATTGAAGAGTTGCTCGTAAGTTGTTACGTTGCTTCCCTTGATCCACCCCTCGAAGGCCCGGCTGAAATAGTTCACGTATTCCACCCAAGTTGTGCCCGGGATCCGAGTGCAGTTTCGGAACCTCTGGCGGTACATTTCGGGTGTGAGCCCATAGCGGGTGAGGAGGGTAGCTTTCATGTGGTCATAGGAGGTCATCAGATGGTCTGGGAGCTGTAGCAGGGCATCGCGGCCCTCATTGACGAACCTCCCCCATAGACCGGCTCCCCAGTCGCTTCGATCGACCCGGTGGGAGGTCATAGCGATCTCGTAGGCCTTGAACCATTGCTGTATGTCGTCCTCTCGGAAATATTCTCGAACGACATCCTTGGGGATGTGTACCTTCCTTTCTGTTACCCCCGGGGGGCGCGGTTGCTCGGGCACTCCTAATTCTTTGTTCTGCTTGCGTAAGTCTATCTCAGCTAGTTTGCGTTCGTGTTCGTACGCCAGTCTCTTCTCTTCAAGCTCTCTTTGTCTCTGTTTCTCTTCCCGTTCTTCTCGGAGCCGCAGATGTTCCAGATTTAGTTTTTGTTCGGCTAATTTGAGTTCGCCATCCATTTTGAGCCGGGCCATCTCTAGCTCATGTAGTCGGTTTCTTTCCCGTTCTTGGATCTCATCTTGCGAGAGACCCGTTCTTCGCTCCTCGGGAGCCGTGGTGTCTTTCTCTGCTGTTGCGAGATTTTGGTCCGGGGGTCTGACGGCCCCGGTTTCTGCCCACGACTCAATGGCGTGCTTGAAATCGTCTTTAGTATTCAGACCGGTGGTAGCGATACCTAGTTCAATGCAGAATTGTTTCAACTCACGATGGCTGTATTCTTCCAATTTCTCCATCTGGAATTTTTCGGTGGATCCGCTTTCTTTGGTTGACATTGTGGTTTTGTCGTGGGGTGAGCTACTCTCTGTACGATTACGCGTTGATTCGGATCCCGTCGCTGGCCACCAATGTTAGACGGACCGGGAGGGTCGGCCGAGGATAAGGGGAGAGGTCTCCGGGGAGATCCGTCTCCAGCGATCGTACAGACAAATAACTTCCCCCCCCACTGACGTACACCACACAAGGATAAGGTTCAACGTTACTTTATAGGCAATTCTTTAAGTACGGTGAGGTGGTACAAGGAGGTCTGGACTCCGGGGTCCCCTCTATTCTAGTCTCTTGGTTGGGTAAGGGGGTAGCGGGACAGTCTCGTTACCACTCTGGGGGATATGGTGGTAGATGAATTAGCTCACAATCCTCGAGCTCGGCGTTCTAGATGATCGGGCCGCGGCGGAGCCAGCAGGTCCCAGGATGGTTGAAGGTAGCGACGGTCCGCGGCGGAGCCAGCAGGTCCCGATGAAGATGGGTGCAGAGAGCCGCGGCAGCGCCAGCAGGCAGGTCGGTAGTTCGCAAGGCAGGGCTACGGCAGCGCCAGTAGTCCGTCAAGGATGAGTTCTTCACTGCGTCTCTCGACTCCAGGATACAACTGCCTTCCTGCTCTGGAGCTGCGCCAGTTATAGGTCTGGCGCCCTTTGATGTCCGGACCCTCGCATCGGGAGGTCGGGAGGTCCGGGATGAGGGAGTCCAGACACCCAGCAGGGGGGTGGAGCCAGCGCCTGGGGGAGCTGGGGGCGATCGGCACCTGGCGGGGGAGAGCCATCGACACCTCTTTCTCCCATTGACCTGCCAAGTAGTCCGCTCACCTCCTGGGTGGATGGTGGTGCCGGGATGTCGGGGCCTGGCCAGGCCCAGGGTTAGGGTTGATCGGAGGCCACGCGGCCTCGTGGTGCCGTGTCCAAGATGGCGCCCAGGCCGGGCGAGAGGGCCGGTAGGGAATCGGGCCCACGATGTGGAGATGTTCAGGGGTAGGGGCCCTATAGGAGACGGAAAACGGGTTGTTGTTGCGTGTAACACCTGAGGAGCGGGGCTCGGGCCTGGTCGTGCGGCGAGGGAGCCAGCCTTACACGTGGCCTGTCCAACAGCCAGTTTAATTGTCTAAGTCCCTCTCGGGTGAAACGGTTAGACAGGTCCCTGACATGTATGAGATAGACCCCCATAGTGAGAGAGTTAGTCAAAACTCTATACGATGTATCGTCATTCTAAGTTTCCTATTGTTTCTAAGTTTGATGGTTACCTGCACAAGTTATGCATTACATTTATGTTTTCCAATTTCGCATATAAATAAGTTTGCTAATGCTGCAGTAGAGCACACATTTAGTGATCTGCCTCCTCACGAGCTATCCTATCGTCTTGCTATGCGTAATAATACATTCATCCGAATGTTACACTATTCACACCAGACCAGCAATGCCACTAATTGTTGGGTGTGTGGTCGACTCCCCCCTTTCCAGACACCGAAGGGAGTTCTGCCACTCTTTCCTTATCCGTTTTCACATAATGGTTCGTGTGGAGCATGGTCCATGTTAACGTCATCTTCAAATGATATGTCCCTTCTGAATAGAACATGTTTTCCAGACAAGTAAGGTCTCCCCCATAGAACAGGGTTAGATCTAGAAAATGAAGTATATGATTTGGGTAATTATTCTTCGACTTTTATGGTATTGAATGTTCAGTCTGATACTACTCCAGACTTACCTGCTATTTCAGTACTACCAGTCAAAGGCGAATTATGTGTCAGAAAGAATGGTTCCGCACATGTAGGACATAGTGATTGTACTACTACTGTCGAGTATAGTGACAGTGGGAAATCTATTTTCAAAGCTTCACGTCATTCTTATTTTGTTTGTGGTCAGACCGCATATGTTCGTCTGCCCCTCGATTGGGATGGAACATGTTACATTGCCTTCCTACTGCCACCAGTTTTTCTAGCCCCATCTGATTATCATAGAAACACACATCTAGTACAGGTCAGACATAGAAGGGAGATTGAGTCCCCGATTGTCGATCAAACTGAAACTACTCTAGAACAATATCAAGATTTCAATAAAGGTTTCTTCTTCTTTATAGGACCTATCCAGAATAGTAAGTTAATACGTAGACTAACCAGAACCCTTGAAGCAGTAGTGAATGAGACTACTTCTGCTCTAGGTAACTTAACCGAAGAGCAATCTGCTATGAGATTTGTCGTGCTCCAAAATCGTCTCGTTCTTGACGTCATACTGGCCGATAGAGGAGGAGCATGTAGAGTCATCGGATCTAGTTGCTGCATTTTCATTCCTAATAACGCGCCGTCTGTTTATTCAGCTATAACCAGACTTCATAAAATTGCCCATCAGTTATACCAGAATCCAGGCACCTGGACATGGTCCGGTTGGCTCTGGAGTATCATATCTGCCTGGGGATGGAAAGTATTGTCATTTCTAGGTATTGCAGTAATGATCCTATTCAGTTGCTGCCTCTGTATACAATGTGGCCCTGCGATTTGCTGCATTTGTGCTACCTCTTGTATTCCTAGTCCTAAGTCCCGTTCCAAGACAATTCGAAACGAGCAAATGATGCTATATGAAATGATAGATGGTATCATGAATATTGATGTTTCCTGATGGAAACGTAGGGCACAAGGAGGGAATGTGGAAAAGTAAATTTTGCCATGTCATATGTGCCTACGTGTTCCCCATCTTATGTTATATGTGCATGATCGATATGCATGTATTCCCCTCTGATCGATTAAAGACGCAATTACAGTTGTGTCCATCTCTAGTATGCCAGTTTCCAGTTTTCGTGAATATAACGAATATCAGGCCTATGTAAAGCTACGTTGCCACGTTTTACAGTGTGCACGTTAATTCATTGAATTATCCCCGTTTCTAGGCCTCAAAAGGGCCCGGACTCAGATTCAGCTCCTGTCTCCTGAACCCTCTCCGAGGAGCGATACAGCCCCCACCTGTATCCCTGACCCTTCACTTACTTTCATGCCTCGCAGTGCCCGGCTAGGCCTGGCTCTGCCTCCCAGTCTGCCAAGAGTATGTTATGTTTCTAGTTATCAGTCCAGCCCTCCTTCTCTGCATTCCTAAGCTACTGAATCGCATCAATAGTTTCCGTCATGGTCTAGCCTTTATGTCTCCATGTAAGAGAAATACTGTATTCATATTCATAGAATATTCCTCGCACATGCAATACATTTAGAATAATGCATGCACCAGTCTTAGTGTCTGTTAGCCTTTACCCTGATAACTTTTGGATTCTATCAACATGTACTATAAACACCAGATACTAGATATGCCTAGGTACATGTCGCTCTGACCCTCCAGACTTCCGTCTCCTCTTCTAGTGCAGAAATCATAGCCCCCAGTTCTCCCTGGTAACACGTCATTGCCAGTTTACGCGCACCACTAGGTTAGAGGTCCCAGCTGCTCAGGTAGCCCCCTCCATGTTTCCGCCCCGTTTATGACATATTCTGTTACGTTTACATCACATGTCTATGTATACGCCCTGTACACACCTCTTGTTACACCCACTTTATGCCTTATCTTTCGCGACTGCTACAAACTCCGCCTACTGCTACGCCTACTGTATTGAATGTAATGTATTTGTTTTTGGTATATATACTAATGTTTTGTTACTGAAAGCCAGCCTTATTCCTGCCCCCGGCAGCTGCCATCCCATTCCCATGCAGGCTGTCCTGTTCCTGTCCTTTTATGCCTGATTAAAGCCTGTATACTTCAGCTACCTCGAATCTTGACTCTTATTTATTGAGCTATCTGTTATTAGAGTATCCTGAAAAATAGAACCGGTAATTAATTATTTATTTACCACACCGTGACCCTTGCCGCACACCCAAGTCTGAGGGCTTGGGTCATTCACGTCTTCTCCAGTCTGAGGCACCGTGACCCTTGCCGCACACGCAAGTCTGAGGGCTTGGGTCATTCACGTGTTCTCCAGTCTGAGGCTCCGTGACCCGCGCCGCACACGCAAGTCTGAGGGCTTGGGTCATTCAAGTCTTTTCCAGTCTGAAGCGCCCTGACCCGCGCCGCACACGCAATTCTGAGGGCTTGGGTCATTCATGTCTTCTCCAGTCTGAGGCATCGTGACACTTGCCGCACATGCAAGTCTGAGGGCTTGGGTCATTCATGTGTTCTCCAGTCTGAGGCGCCGTGACCCGCACACGCAAGTCTGAGGGCTTGGGTCATTCATGTGTTCTCCTGTCTGAGGCGCCGTGACCCCGCCGCACTCGCAAGTCTGAGGGCTTGGGTCCTTCATGTCTTCTCCAGTCTGAGGCGTCGTGACCCTTGCCGCACACGCAAGTCTGAGGGCTTGGGTCATTCATGTGTTTTCCAGTCTGAGGCGCCGTGACCCGCACCGCACACGCAAGTCTGAGGGCTTGGGTCATTCATGTGTTCTCCAGTCTGAGGCGCCGTGACCCCGCCGCACACGCAAGTCTGAGGGCTTGGGTCCTTCATGTCTTCTCCAGTCTGAGGCGCCGTGACCCTTGCCGCACACGTAAGTCTGAGGGCTTGGGTCATTCATGTCTTCTCCAGTCTAGGGGGCCGTGACCCTTGCCACACACGCAAGTCTGAGGGCTTGGGTCATTCATGTCTTCTACAGTCTGAGGCGCCGTGAACCTTGCTGCACACGCAAGTCTGAGGGCTTGGGTCATTCATGTCTTCTCCAGTCTGAGGCGCCGTGACCCTTGCCGCACACGCACGTCTGAGGGCTTCGGTCATTCATGTCTTCTCCAGTCTGAGGCACCGTGACCCTTGCCGCACACGCAAGTCTGAGGGCTTGGGTCATTCATGTCTTCTCCAGTCTGAGGCGCCGTGACCCTTGCCGCACACGCAAGTCTGAGGGCTTGGGTCATTCATGTCTTCTCCAGTCTGAGGCGCCGTGACCCTTGCCGCACACGCAAGTCTGAGGGCTTGGGTCATTCATGTCTTCTCCAGTCTGAGGCGCCGTGACCCTTGCCGCACACACAAGTCTGAGGGCTTGGGTCATTCATGTGTTCTCCAGTCTGAGGCGCCGTGACCCTTGCCGCACACGCAAGTCTGAGGGCTTGGGTCATTCATGTCTTCTCCAGTCTGAGGCGCCGTGACCCTTGCCGCACACACAAGTCTGAGGGCTTGGGTCATTCATGTCTTCTCCAGTCTGAGGCGCTGTGACCCTTGCTGCACACGCAAGTCTGAGGGCTTGGGTCATTCATGTCTTCTCCAGTCTGAGGCGCCGTGGCCCTTGCCGCACACGCAAGTCTGAGGGCTTGGGTCATTCATGTCTTCTCCAGTCTGAGGCGCCGTGGCCCTTGCCGCACACGCAAGACTGAGGGCTTGGGTCATTCATGTCTTCTCCAGTCTGAGGCGCCGTGACCCTTGCCGCACACGCAAGTCTGAGGGCTTGGGTCATTCATGTCTTCTCCAGTCTGAGATGCCGTGACCCTTGCCGCACACGCAAGTCTGAGGGCTTGGGTCATTCATGTCTTCTCCAGTCTGCGGCGCCGTGATCCTTGCCGCACACGCAAGTCTGAGGGCTTGGGTCATTCATGTCTTCTCCAGTCTGAGGCGCCGTGACCCTTGCCGCACACGCAAGTCTGAGGGCTTGGGTCATTCATGTCTTCTCCAGTCTGAGGCGACGTGACCCTTGCCGCACACGCAAGTCTGAGGGCTTGGGTCATTCATGTCTTCTCCAGTCTGAGGCGCCGTGACCCTTGCCGCACACGCAAGTCTGAGGGATTGGGTCATTCACGTCTTCTACAGTCTGAGGCGCCGTGACCCTTGCCGCACACGCAAGTCTGAGGGCTTGGGTCATTCACGGCTTCTCCAGTCTGAGGTGCCGTGACCCTTGCCGCACATGCAAGTCTGAGGGCTTTGGTCATTCATGTCTTCTCCAGTCTGAGGCTCCGTGACCCTTGCCGCACACGCAAGTCTGAGGGCTTGGGTCATTCATGTGTTCTCTAGTCTGAGGCGCCGTGACCCGCGCCGCACACACAAGTCTGAGGGATTAGGTCATTCATGTGTTCTCCAGTCTGAGGCGCCGTGACCCGCGCCGCACATGCAAGTCTGAGGGCTTGGGTCCTTCATGTCTTTTCCAGTCTGAGGCTCCGTGACCCTTGCCGCACACGCAAGTCTGAGGGCTTGGGTCATTCATGTGTTCTCCAGTCTGAGGCGCCGTGACCCGCGCCGCATGCGCAAGTCTGAGGGCTTGGGTCATTCATGTCTTCTCCAGTCTGAGGCACCGTGACCCTTGCCGCACACGCAAGTCTGAGGGCTTGGGTCATTCATGTCTTCTCCAGTCTGAGGCGCCGTGACCCTTGCCGCACACGCAAGTCTGAGGGCTTGGGTCATTCATGTCTTCTCCAGTCTGAGGCGCCGTGACCCTTGCCGCACACGCAAGTCTGAGGGCTTGGGTCATTCATGTCTTCTCCAGTCTGAGGCGCCGTGACCCTTGCCGCACACGCAAGTCTGAGGGCTTGGGTCATTCATGTCTTCTCCAGTCTGAGGCGCCTTGACCCTTGCCGCACACGACAGTCTGAAGGCTTGGGTCATTCATGTGTTCTCCAGTCTGAGGCGCCATGACCCTTGCCGCACACGCAAGTCTGAGGGCTTGGATCCTTCATGTCTTCTCCAGTCTGAGGCGCCGTGACCCTTGCCGCACACGCAAGTCTGAGGGCTTGGGTCATTCATGTGTTCTCCAGTCTGAGGCGCCGTGACCCTTGCCGCACACGCAAGTCTGAGGGCTTGGGTCATTCATGTGTTCTCCAGTCTGAGGCGCCGTGACCCGCGCCGCACACGCAAGTCTGAGGGCTTGGGTCATTCATGTGTTCTATAGTCTGAGGCGCAATGACCCTTGCCGCACACGCAAGTCTGAGGGCTTGGGTCATTCATGTCTTCTCCAGTCTGAGGCGCCGTGACCCTTGCCGCACACGCAAGTCTGAGGGCTTGGGTCATTCACGTCTTCTCCAGTCTGAGGCACCGTGACCCTTGCCGCACACGCAAGTCTGAGGGCTTGGGTCATTCACGTGTTCTCCAGTCTGAGGCGCCGTGACCCGCGCCGCACACGCAAGTCTGAGGGCTTGGGTCATTCATGTCTTCTCCAGTCTGAAGCACCGTGACCCGCGCCGCACACGCAATTCTGAGGGCTTGGGTCATTCATGTCTTCTCCAGTCTGAGGCATCGTGACCCTTGCCGCACATGCAAGTCTGAGGGCTTGGGTCATTCATGTGTTCTCCAGTCTGAGGCGCCGTGACCCGCACCACACACGCAAGTCTGAGGGCTCGGGTCATTCATGTGTTCTCCAGTCTGAGGCGCCGTGACCCCGCCGCACACGCAATTCTGAGGGCTTGGGTCATTCATGTCTTCTCCAGTCGGAGGCATCGTGACCCTTGCCGCACATGCAAGTCTGAGGGCTTGGGTCATTCATGTGTTCTCCAGTCTGAGGCGCCGTGAACCGCACCGCACACGCAAGTCTGAGGGCTTGGGTCATACATGTGTTCTCCAGTCTGAGGCGCCGTGACCCCGCCGCACAACCAAGTCTGAGGGCTTGGGACATTCATGTGTTCTCCAGTATGAAGCGCCGGGACCCTTGCCGCACACGCAAGTCTGAGGGCTTGGGTCCTTCATGCCTTCTCCAGTCTGAGGCACCGTGACCCTTGCCGCACACGCAAGTCTGAGGGCTTGGGTCATTCACGTCTTCTCCATTCTGAGGCGCCGTGAACCTTGCCGCACACGCAAGTCTGAGGGCTTGGGTTCTTCATGTGTTCTCCAGTCTGAGGCGCCGTGACCCTTGCCGCACACGCAGGTCTGAGGGCTTGGGTCCTTCATGTGTTCTCCAGTCTGAGGCACCGTGACCCTTGCCGCACACGCAAGTCTGAGGGCTTGGGTCATTCATGTCTTCTCCAGTCTGAGGCGCTGTGACCCTTGCCGCACACGCAAGTCTGAGGGCTTGGGTCATTCATGTCTTCTCCAGTCTGAGGCGCCGTGACCCTTGCCGCACACGCAAGTCTGAGGGCTTGGGTCCTTCATGTCTTCTCCAGTCTGAGGCGCCGTGACCCTTGCCTCACTTGCAAGTCTGAGGGCTTGGGTCATTCATGTCTTCTCCAGTCTGAGGCGCCGTAACCCTTGCCGCACATGCATGTCTGAGGGCTTGGGTCATTCACGGCTTCTCCAGTCTGAGGCACCGTGACCCTTGCCGCACACGCAAATCTGAGGGCTTGGGTCATTCACGGCTTCTCCAGTCTGAGGTGCCGTGACCCTTGCCGCACACGCAAGTCTGAGGGCTTGGGCCATTCATGTCTTCTCCAGTCTGAGGCGCTGTGACCCTTGCCGCACACGCAAGTCTGAGGGCTTGGGTCATTCACGTCTTCTCCAGTCTGAGGCGCCGTGACCCTTGCTGCACACGCAAGTCTGAAGGCTTGGGTCATTCATGTCTTCTCCAGTCTGAGGTGCCGTGCCCCTTGCCGCACACGCAAGTTTGAGGGCTTGGGTCCTTCATGTCTTCTCCAGTCTGAGGCGCTGTGACCCTTGCCGCACACGGAAGTCTGAGGGCTTTGGTCCTTCATGTCTTCTCCAGTCTGGGGCGCCGTGACCCTTGCCGCACACGGAAGTCTGAGGGCTTGTGTCCTTCATGTGTTCACCAGTCTGAGGCGCCGTGACCCTTGCTACACACGCAAGTCTGAGGGCTTGGGTCCTTCATGTGTTCTCCAGTCTGAGGTGCCGTGACCCTTCCCGCACACGCAAGTCTGAGGGCTTGGGTCATTCATGTCTTCTCCAGTCTGAGGCGCCGTGACCCTTGCCGCACACGCAAGTCTGAGGGCTTGGGTCAATCATGTGTTCTCCAGTCTGAGGCGCCGTGACCCTTGCCGCACACGCAAGTCTGAGGGCTTGGGTCAATCATGTGTTCTCCAGTCTGAGGCGCCGTGACCCGCGCCGCACACGCAAGTCTGAGGGCTTGGGTCATTCATGTGTTGTACAGTCTGAGGCGCCATGACCCTTGCCGCACACGCAAGTCTGAGGGCTTGGGTCATTCATGTCTTCTCCAGTCTGAGGCGCCATGACCCTTGCCGCACACGCAAGTCTGAGGGCTTGGGTCATTCACGTCTTCTCCAGTCTGAGGCACCGTGACCCTTGCCGCACACGCAAGTCTGAGGGCTTGGGTCATTCACGTGTTCTCCAGTCTGAGACGCCGTGACCCGCGCCACACACGCAAGTCTGAGGGCTTGGGTCATTCATGTCTTCTCCAGTCTGAAGCGCCGTGACCCGCGCCACACACGCAATTCTGAGGGCTTGGTTCATTCATGTCTTCTCCAGTCTGAGGCGTAGTGACCCTTGCCGCACACGCAAGTCAGAGGGCTTAGGTCATTCATGTGTTCTCCAGTCTGAGGCATCGTGACCCGCACCGCACACGCAAGTCTGAGGGCTTGGGTCATTCACGTCTTCTCCAGTCTGAGGCGCCGTGACCCTTGCCGCACACGCAAGTCTGAGGGCTTGGGTCCTTCATGTGTTCTCCAGTCTGAGGAGCCGTGACCCTTACCGCACACGCAAGTCTGAGGGCTTGGGTCCTTCATGTGTTCTCCAGTCTGAGGCGCCGTGACCCTTGCCGCACACGCAAGTCTGAGGGCTTGGGTCATTCATGTCTTCTCCAGTCTGAGGCGCCGTGACCCTTGCCGCACACGCAAGTCTGAGGGCTTGGGTCATTCATGTCTTCTCCAGTCTGAGGCGCCGTGACCCTTGCCGCACACGCATGTCTGAGGGCTTGGGTCATTCACGTCTTCTCCAGTCTGAGGCGCCGTGACCCTTGCCGCACACACAAGTCTGAGGGCTTGGGTCATTCACGGCTTCTCCAGTCTGAGGCGCCGTGACCCTTGCCGCACACGCAAGTCTGAGGGCTTGGGTCATTCACGTGTTCTCCAGTCCGAGGCGCCGTGACCCTTGCCGCACACGCAAGTCTGAGGGCTTGGGTATTCACGTCTTCTCCAGTCCGAGGCGCCGTGACCCTTGCCGCACACACAAGTCTGAGGGCTTGGGTCATTCATGTCTTCTCCAGTCCGAGGCGCCGTGACTCTTGCCGCACACGCAGGTCTGAGGGCATGGGTCATTCATGTGTTCCCCAGTCTGAGACACCGTGACACGCGCCGCACATGCAAGTCGGAGGGCTTGGGTCATTCATGTGTTCTCCAGTTTGAGGCGCCGTGACCCTTGCCGCACACGCAAGTCTGAGGGCTTGGGTCCTTCATGTGTTCTCCAGTCTGAGGCGCCGTGACCCTTGCCACACACGCAAGTCTGAGGGCTTGGGTCATTCATGTGTTCTCCAGTCTGAGGCGCTGTGACCCTTGCCGCACACGCAAGTCTGAGGGCTTGGGTCATTCATGTGTTCTCCAGTCTGAGGCGCCGTGACCCTTGCCGCACACGCAAGTCTGAGGGCTTGGGTCAATCATGTGTTCTCCAGTCTGAGGCGCCGTGACCCGCGCCGCACAAGCAAGTCTGAGGGCTTGGGTCATTCATGTGTTGTACAGTCTGAGGCGCCATGACCCTTGCCGCACACGCAAGTCTGAGGGCTTGGGTCATTCATGTCTTCTCCAGTCTGAGGCGCCATGACCCTTGCCGCACACGCAAGTCTGAGGGCTTGGGTCATTCACGTCTTCTCCAGTCTGAGGCACCGTGACCCTTGCCGCACACGCAAGTCTGAGGGCTTGGGTCATTCACGTGTTCTCCAGTCTGAGACGCCGTGACCCGCGCCACACACGCAAGTCTGAGGGCTTGGGTCATTCATGTCTTCTCCAGTCTGAAGCGCCGTGACCCGCGCCACACACGCAATTCTGAGGGCTTGGTTCATTCATGTCTTCTCCAGTCTGAGGCGTAGTGACCCTTGCCGCACACGCAAGTCAGAGGGCTTGGGTCATTCATGTGTTCTCCAGTCTGAGGCATCGTGACCCGCACCGCACACGCAAGTCTGAGGGCTTGGGTCATTCACGTCTTCTCCAGTCTGAGGCGCCGTGACCCTTGCCGCACACGCAAGTCTGAGGGCTTGGGTCCTTCATGTGTTCTCCAGTCTGAGGAGCCGTGACCCTTACCGCACACGCAAGTCTGAGGGCTTGGGTCCTTCATGTGTTCTCCAGTCTGAGGCGCCGTGACCCTTGCCGCACACGCAAGTCTGAGGGCTTGGGTCATTCATGTCTTCTCCAGTCTGAGGCGCCGTGACCCTTGCCGCACACGCAAGTCTGAGGGCTTGGGTCATTCATGTCTTCTCCAGTCTGAGGCGCCGTGACCCTTGCCGCACACGCATGTCTGAGGGCTTGGGTCATTCACGTCTTCTCCAGTCTGAGGCGCCGTGACCCTTGCCGCACACACAAGTCTGAGGGCTTGGGTCATTCACGGCTTCTCCAGTCTGAGGCGCCGTGACCCTTGCCGCACACGCAAGTCTGAGGGCTTGGGTCATTCACGTGTTCTCCAGTCCGAGGCGCCGTGACCCTTGCCGCACACGCAAGTCTGAGGGCTTGGGTATTCACGTCTTCTCCAGTCCGAGGCGCCGTGACCCTTGCCGCACACACAAGTCTGAGGGCTTGGGTCATTCATGTCTTCTCCAGTCCGAGGCGCCGTGACTCTTGCCGCACACGCAGGTCTGAGGGCATGGGTCATTCATGTGTTCCCCAGTCTGAGACACCGTGACACGCGCCGCACATGCAAGTCGGAGGGCTTGGGTCATTCATGTGTTCTCCAGTTTGAGGCGCCGTGACCCTTGCCGCACACGCAAGTCTGAGGGCTTGGGTCCTTCATGTGTTCTCCAGTCTGAGGCGCCGTGACCCTTGCCACACACGCAAGTCTGAGGGCTTGGGTCATTCATGTGTTCTCCAGTCTGAGGCGCTGTGACCCTTGCCGCACACGCAAGTCTGAGGGCTTGGGTCATTCATGTGTTCTCCAGTCTGAGGCGCCGTGACCCTTGCCGCACACGCAAGTCTGAGGGCTTGGGTCATTCATGCTTTCTCCAGTCTGAGGCGCCGTGATACTTGCCGCACACGCAAGTCTGAGGGCTTGGGTCATTCATGTGTTCTCCAGTCTGAAGCGCCGTGACCCTTGCCGCACACGCAAGTCTGAGGGCTTGGGTCATTCACGTATTCTCCAGTCTGAGGCAACGTGACCCTTGCCGCACACGCAAGTCTGAGGGCTTGGGTCATTCACGTATTCTCCAGTCTAAGGCGCCGTGACCCTTGCCGCACACGCAAGTCTGAGGGCTTGGGTCATTCACGTCTTCTCCAGTCTGAGGCGCCGTGACCCTTGCCGCACACGCAAGTCTGAGGGCTTGGGTCCTTCACGTGTTCTCCAGTCTGAGGCACCGTGACCCACGCCGCACACGCAAGTCAGAGGGCTTGGGTACTTCACATGTTCTCCAGTCAGAGGCGCCGTGACCCTTGCCGCACACGCAAGTCTGAGGGCTTGGGTCCTTCAAGTGTTCTCCAGTCTGAGGCGCCGTGACCCTTGCCGCACACGCAAGTCTGAGGGCTTGGGTCATGTTCCTGGAGGCGTGGGTTCGAATCCCACCGCTGCCACCAATGTTAGACGGGGACCCAGAGGGTCGGCCGAATACTGGGGGAGAGGCCTCCGATGAGGGCCGTCTCCGGCGATCGTACAGACAAGTCACTACCCTCCCCACAGATAGACACCACACCAGGATGAGATCGACACTCTTTATATAGGGTTCTTGCGGCAAGGTTATCAGCGGTACAGGAGATTCAGGACTCGAGGGTCCTCTCAATTCTAGTCTCTGTAGGGAAAGGGGTAGCGGGACAGTCTTGGTACCGGGTCGGTACAGAGGGTGGTAAGAGAGAAGCTCACAATCCTCGAGCTTAGGAGTCTGCAAGGTCGGGCCGCGGCAGCGCCAGCCGGCTAAGATGAAGGTCGACAACGAAGGGGCCGCGGCAGAGCCAGCAGGCCAAGGCGATGGTTCAAGTACAGAGGGCCGCGGCAGCGCCAGCAGGCTAAGGCGATGGTTCAATGGGCAGAGGGCCGCGGCAGCGCCAGCAGGCCAAGGTGGTAGTCCACGTTGCAGAGGGCCGCGGCAGCGCCAGCAGGCCAAGGTGGTAGTTCACGTTGCAGAGGGCCGCGGCAGCGCCAGCAGGCCAAGATGATAGTTTCACGAGGGTGGGCCGCGGCAGCGCCTGCAGGCCAAGACGAAGGGTTCACAGGGCAGGGCTGCGGCAGCGCCAGCAGTCCGTCAAGGATGAGTTCTTCTCGGGGTCTCTCGACTCCAGGATACAACTGCCCTCCTGGTCTGGGGCTTCCCCGGTTATAGGTCTGGATCCCTTTGATGTCCGGACCCTCGCGCCTTGAGGTCGGGAGGTCCGGAATGACGGGGTCCCGACACCCAGCAGGGGGTTGGAGCCAGCGCCGAGGGAGGCCGGGGGTGATCGACACCCGGCGGAGGAGAGCCGTTGACGCCTTCTTCTTTCATTGACCTGCCAAGTGGTCTCTTTACCTCCTGTGTGGAGGTTGGTGCCTCGATGTCGGGGCCGGGCCAGGCCCAGGGTTGGGGTCGAGTCGAGGCCATGCGGCCTTGTGCTGTAGTGTCCAAAGATGGCGGCTGGGCCGGGGCCATGGTGCTGACGGGGACCAGGGCCCGCCGGTACGGGAGGGTTCAGGAGCTGGCGTCCCGTTGTGGACGGGTTGTGGGTTGCCTCGGGGGTATGCCGGGGTGGCTCTTGCTGGGGATTCAGGGAGAGCCGGGGTCCGGGCCCCGTTGTGCGGAGGGGGGACGGCCCAGCCACGAGGCCTGTCCAACAGGTCATTCACGTGTTCTCCAGTCTGAGGCGACGTGACCCTTGCCGCACATGCAAGTCTGAGGGCTTGGGTCCTTCACGTCTTCTCCAGTCTGAGGCGCCGTGACCCTAGCCTCACACGCAAGTCTGAGGGCTTGGGTCCTTCACGTCTTCTCCAGTCTGAGGCGCTGTGACCCTTGCCGCACACGCAAGTCTGAGGGCTTGGGTCATTCACGTGTTCTCCAGTCTGAGGCGCCGTGACCCTTGCCTCACATGCAAGTCTGAGGGCTTGGGTCATTCATGTGTTCTCCAGTCTGAGGCACCGTGACCCTTGCCGCACACGCAAGTCTGAGGGCTTGGGTCAATCATGTGTTCTCCAGTCTGAGGTGCCGTGACCCTTGCCGCACACGCAAGTCTGAGGGCTTGGGTCATTCATGTTTTCTCCAGTCTGAGGCGCCGTGACCCTTGCCGCACACGCAAGTCTGAGGGCTTGGGTCATTCATGTGTTCTCCAGTCTGAGGCGCCGTGACCCTTGCCGCACACGCAAGTCTGAGGGCTTGGGTCATTCACGTATTCTCCAGTCTGAGGCACCGTGACCCTTGCCGCACACGCAAGTCTGAGGGCTTGGGTCATTCACGTATTCTCCAGTCTAAGGCGCCGTGACCCTTGCCGCACACGCAAGTCTGAGGGCTTGGGTCATTCACGTCTTCTCCAGTCTGAGGTGCCGTGACCCTTGCCGCACACGCAAGTCTGAGGGCTTGGGTCCTTCACGTGTTCTCCAGTCTGAGGCGCCGTGACCCACGCCGCACACGCAAGTCAGAGGGCTTGGGTACTTCACATGTTCTCCAGTCTGAGGCGCCGTGACCCTTGCCGCACACGCAAGTCTGAGGGCTTGGGTCCTTCAAGTGTTCTCCAGTCTGAGGCGCCGTGACCCTTGCCGCACACGCAAGTCTGAGGGCTTGGGTCATTCATGTGTTCTCCAGTCTGAGGCGACGTGACCCTTGCCGCACATGCAAGTCTGAGGGCTTGGGTCCTTCACGTCTTCTCCAGTCTGAGGCGCCGTGACCCTTGCCGCACACGCAAGTCTGAGGGCTTGGGTCCTTCACGTCTTCTCCAGTCTGAGGCGCCGTGACCCTTGCCGCACACGCAAGTCTGAGGGCTTGGGTCATTCACGTGTTCTCCAGTCCGAGGCGCCGTGACCCTTGCCGCACACGCAAGTCTGAGGGCTTGGGTCATTCACGTCTTCTCCAGTCCGAGGCGCCGTGACCCTTGCCGCACACGCAAGTCTGAGGGCTTGGGTCATTCATGTCTTCTCCAGTCCGAGGCGCCGTGACTCTTGCCGCAGATGCAGGTCTGAGGGCATGGGTCATTCATGTGTTCCCCAGTCTGAGACACCGTGACACGCGCCGCACATGCAAGTCGGAGGGCTTGGGTCATTCATGTGTTCTCCAGTTTGAGGCGCCGTGACCCTTGCCGCACACGCAAGTCGGCTTGGGTCCTTCATGTGTTCTCCAGTCTGAGGCACCGTGACCCTTGCCACACACGCAAGTCTGAGGGCTTGGGTCATTCATGTGTTCTCCAGTCTGAGGCGCTGTGACCCTTGCCGCACACGCAAGTCTGAGGGCTTGGGTCATTCATGTGTTCTCCAGTCTGAGGCGCCTTGACCCTTGCCGCACACGCAAGTCTGAGGGCTTGGGTCCTTCACGTCTTCTCCAGTCTGAAGCGCCATGACCCTTGCCGCACACGCAAGTCTGAGGGCTTGGGTCATTCACGTGTTCTCCAGTCCGAGGCGCCGTGACCCTTGCCGCACATGCAAGTCTGAGGGCTTGGGTCATTCACGTCTTCTCCAATCCGAGGCGCCGTGACCCTTGCCGCACACGCAAGTCTGAGGGGTTGGGTCATTCATGTCTTCTCCAGTCTGAGGCGCCGTGACCCTTGCCGCACACGCAAGTCTGAGGGCTTGGGTCCTTCACGTGTTCTCCAGTCTGAGGCGCCGTGACCCACGCCGCACACGCAAGTCAGAGGGCTTGGGTACTTCACATGTTCTCCAGTCTGAGGCGCCGTGACCCTTGCCGCACACGCAAGTCTGAGGGCTTGGGTCCTTCAAGTGTTCTCCAGTCTGAGGCGCCGTGACCCTTGCCGCACACGCAAGTCTGAGGGCTTGGGTCATTCACGTGTTCTCCAGTCTGAGGCGACGTGACCCTTGCCGCACACGCAAGTCTGAGGGCTTGGGTCCTTCACGTCTTCTCCAGTCTGAGGCACCGTGACCCTTGCCGCACACGCAAGTCTGAGGGCTTGGGTCCTTCACGTCTTCTCCAGTCTGAGGCGCCGTGACCCTTGCCGCACACGCAAGTCTGAGGGCTTGGGTCATTCACGTGTTCTCCAGTCCGAGGCGCCGTGACCCTTGCTGCACACGCAAGTCTGAGGGCTTGGGTCATTCACGTCTTCTCCAGTCCGAGGCGCCGTGACCCTTGCCGCACACGCAAGTTTGAGGGCTTGGGTCATTCATGTCTTCTCCAGTCCGAGGCGCCGTGACTCTTGCCGCACATGCAGGTCTGAGGGCATGGGTCATTCATGTGTTCTCCAGTCTGAGACACCGTGACACGCGCCGCACATGCAAGTCGGAGGGTTTGGGTCATTCATGTGTTCTCCAGTTTGAGGCGCCGTGACCCTTGCCGCACACGCAAGTCTGAGGGCTTGGGTCCTTCATGTGTTCTCCAGTCTGAGGCGCCGTGACCCTTGCCACACACGCAAGTCTGAGGGCTTGGGTCATTCATGTGTTCTCCAGTCTGAGGCGCTGTGACCCTTGCCGCACACGCAAGTCTGAGGGCTTGGGTCATTCATGTGTTCTCCAGTCTGAGGCACCGTGACCCTTGCCGCACACGCAAGTCTGAGGGCTTGGGTCCTTCACGTCTTCTCCAGTAAGAAGCGCCGTGACCCTTGCCGCACACGCAAGTCTGAGGGCTTTGGTCATTCACGTGTTCTCCAGTCTGAGGCGCCGTGACCCTTGCCGCACAAGCAAGTCTGAGGGCTTGGGTCATTCATGTCTTCTCCAATCCGAGGCGCCGTGACCCTTGCCGCACACGCAAGTCTGAGGGGTTGGGTCATTCATGTCTTCTCCAGTCCGAGGCGCCGTGACTCTTGCCGCACACGCAAGTCTGAGGGCATGGGTCATTCATGTGTTCTCCAGTCTGAGACACCGTGACACGCGCCGCACACGCAAGTCGGAGGGCTTGGGTCATTCATGTGTTCTCCAGTCTGAGGCGCCGTGACCCTTGCCGCACACGCAAGTCTGAGGGCTTGGGTCCTTCATGTGTTCCCCAGTCCGAGGCGCCGTGACCCTTGCCACACACGCAAGTCTGAGGGCTTGGGTCATTCATGTGTTCTCCAGTCTGAGGCGCTGTGACCCTTGCCGCACACGCAAGTCTGAGGGCTTGGGTCATTCATGTGTTCTCCAGTCTGAGGCGCCGTGACCCTTGCCGCACACGCAAGTCTGAGGGCTTGGGTCATGTTAGACGGGGACCCAGGGGGTCGGCCGAATACTGGGGGAGAGGCCTCCGATGAGGGCCGTCTCCGGCGATCGTACAGACAAGTCACTACCCTCCCCACAGATAGACACCACACCAGGATGAGATCGACACTCTTTATATAGGGTTCTTGTGGCAAGGTTATCAGCGGTACAGGAGATTCAGGACTCGAGGGTCCTCTCAATTCTAGTCTCTGTAGGGAAAGGGGTAGCGGGACAGTCTTGGTACCGGGTCGGTACAGGGGGTGGTAAGAGAGAAGCTCACAATCCTCGAGCTTAGGAGTCTGCAAGGTTGGGCCGCGGCAGCGCCAGCCGGCTAAGATGAAGGTCGACAACGAAGGGGCCGCGGCAGCGCCAGCAGGCCAAGGCGATGGTTCTAGTACAGAGGGCCGCGGCAGCGCCAGCAGGCTAAGGAGATGGTTCAATGGGCAGAGGGCCGCGGCAGCGCCAGCAGGCCAAGGTGGTAGTCCACGTTGCAGAGGGCCGCGGCAGCGCCAGCAGGCCAAGGTGGTAGTTCACGTTGCAGAGGGCCGCGGCAGCGCTAGCAGGCCAAGATGATGGTTTCACGAGGGTGGGCCGCGGCAGCGCCAGCAGGCCTAGACGAAGGGTTCACAGGGCAGGGCTGCGGCAGCGCCAGCAGTCCGTCAAGGATGAGTTCTTCTCGGTGTCTCTCGACTCCAGGATACAACTGCCCTCCTGGTCTGGGGCTTCCCCAGTTATAGGTCTGGATCCCTTTGATGTCCGGACCCTCGCGCCTTGAGGTCGGGAGGTCCGGAATGAGGGGGTCCCGACACCCAGCAGGGGGTTGGAGCCAGCGCCCAGGGAGGCCGGGGGTGATCGACACCCGGCGGAGGAGAGCCGTTGACGCCTTCTTCTTTCATTGACCTGCCAAGTGGTCTCTTTACCTCCTGCGTGGAGGTTGGTGCCTCGATGTCGGGGCCGGGCCAGGCCCAGGGTTGGGGTCGAGTCGAGGCCATGCAGCCTCGTGCTGTAGTGTCCAAAGATGGCGGCTGGGCCGGGGCCATGGTGCTGACGGGGACCAGGGCCAGCCGGTACGGGAGGGTTCAGGAGCTGGCGTCCCGTTGTGGACGGGTTGTGGGTTGCCTCGGGGGGTTGCCGGGGTGGCTCTTGCTGGGGATTCAGGGAGAGCCGGGGTCCGGGCCCCGTTGTGCGGAGGGGGGACGGCCCAGCCACGAGGCCTGTCCAACATGCGTCCCCCCCAGCGGAAGGCAGGGAGAGTCAGCCATCCTCTTGGGGACTCTCCTCGCCGAGGCGGAAAAAGCGTGACAGGCCGTCTGCGTTGGCGTGGTCCTGGCCTGGACGATGCTCCACAGTGAAGTCCATCCCTTGTAAGGAGATGGACCAGCGCAACAGTTTCGGGTTCTCCCCCCGCATCTGCATCAGCCATTGCAGGGGTCGGTGGTCTGTCTGCACCCGAAAGGGGGTGCCGAAGAGGTAGGGCCAGAGCTTCTTGAGGGCCCATACTACGGCAAAGGCCTCCCTCTCAATGGTGCTCCAGCGCTGTTCCCGGGCCAGCAGGCGTCGGCTGATGAATGCCACTGGCTGATTGACTCCCTCGGTGTTGAGTTGGGAGAGGACGGCCCCCACGCCATGATCGGAGGCGTCCGTCTGCACGATGAATTCTCGGCCGTAGTCGGGAGCCTGGAGCACGGGGGCAGTGCACATGGCGGCCTTCAGCTTCTCGAAGGCCGATTGGCAGTCCGGAGTCCAGTTGATCGTTTTGGGGCTCTTCTTGGATGTGAGCTCCGTGAGGGGCCCCACGATGCTGCCATAGTCCTTCACAAACCGCCGGTAGTACCCGGTGAGCCCCAGGAAGGCCCGGACCTCGGTTTGGGTCGTAGGGGGTTGCCAGGCCTGGATGGCAGCGATCTTGAGCTGGAGGGGGGCCACCAGACTGCTTCCCACCTGGTGTCCTAGGTAGGTCACGGACCCTTGGCCCACCTGACATTTGCTGGCCCTGAGGGTGAGCCCGGCCTGCTGGAGGGCGTGTAGAACTTCCCGCAGGTGGCAGAGGTGGTCGGTCCAGTGGTGACCGTACACAGCGATGTCGTCCAGGTAGGCGGCGCTGAATCCTTCGAGGCCCGCCAGTACCTGGTTCACGAGTCGTTGAAATGTTGCCGGAGCGTTTTTCCTGCCGAATGGCATCACCCTGAAGTGGTAGTGACCGTCCGGGGTAGAGAAGGCGGATCGTTCTTGGGCCCTGGGGGTGAGGCCGATTTGCCAGTAGCCCGCTGTTAAATCGAAGATGCTCAGGTAGCGGGCGGCCTCCATACGGTCAATTAGCTCATCTGCCCGGGGGATAGGGTGAGCATCGGTCCTGGTAACGGCATTCAGTCCCCGGTAGTCCACACAGAACCGGAGCTCAGGGGCAACGCCCGGGGCGGCGGCCTTGGGGACCAGGACGACGGGGCTGGCCCAGGGGCTGTCCGAGGGTTCGATCACTCCCAGTGTTAGCATCTTGGACACCTCGGTCTGGATGCAGGCGCGCACCCGATCTGGTACGCGGTACGCCCTGTGGCGAATAGGGGGGCTGTCCCCGGTGTCCACATCGTGAAGGCACCATGGGGTGACCCCAGGGGTGAGAGAGAACAAGGATTCGAATCGTGTCAGGAGAGCTCGACAGTCTTGACGTTGCTCCGGGGCCAAGGCCTCGGAGAGTCTGACCCCTTCCATGGAGCCATCCTGCTCGAGGGTCCTCAGCAGGTCCGGAAGGGGCTCGGAGTCTTCTTCCGTCCCATTATCGGTAGCCATCAGGAGACTGAGTTCTGAACGTACAAAATGGGGCTTGAGTCTGTTGGCGTGGAGGACCCGTAGGGGGTTCCGGGAAGTTTCCATGTCGATTAAGTAGGTGACGGGCCCCTTGCGTTCGATCACCTTGAAGGGCCCGGACCATTTGTCCTGTAGAGCACAGGGTTCAACCGGGGACATCACCCAGACCTGCTGTCCCGGCTCGAACTCGAGGGAGGAGGCGTGCTGGTCATACCATTTCTTCATGTCTTCCTGACTGGCTTCAAGGTTGACTTTGGCGATCTCCCTGAATCGCCGGGTCTGGTTGCGAAGGGCCAAGAGGTATTTGTACACATCCGGGGGAGTTTTCTGGGGGGGCCTCTCCCAACCTTCTTTGACTAGGCTGAGGGGACCCCGGACGAGGTGCCCGTACAGGAGTTCAAATGGGCTGAAGCCTAGGGATTTTTGAGGGACCTCTCGGTAGGCGAACAGGAGGCATGGGAGTAGCACGTCCCACTGGCGACGGAGGGGCTCTTCTAGGCCCATGATCATTCCTTTGAGAGTGCGGTTAAACCGCTCGACCAATCCATTTCCTTGTGGGTGATAGGGGGTCGTGAATTTGTAGGTGACCCCGCACTGTTGCCAGAGAGACTTCATGTATTTCGAGATGAAGTTCGTGCCCCTGTCGCTGACGACCTCCCGGGGAAAGCCCACCCGGGAGAAGATCCCCATCAGGGATCGGCCTACCACAGGCGCCGTCACGGTTCGAAGAGGGATAGCCTCGGGATAGCGGGTGGCGTGGTCCACCAGGACCAGGATGAACCGGTGTCCTTGGGCGGTTCGGGGGTCCAGAGGCCCCACAATGTCTATTCCCACCCGTTCGAACGGGGTGGTGACGACGGGAAAAGGCTGCAAGGGTGCTTTGGTTTTTCGGCCACTTTTTCCGCTGGCCTGGCAGGTGGGGCAGGCCCTGCAGTGGTTGGTGACATCTTTTCGCATTCGGGGCCAGTAAAAGTGGGTCACCAGGCGGTCGTACATTTTGTCCTGTCCCAGGTGTCCGGCAAGGGGTATATCGTGGGCTAAGTTCAAGAAGAAATCTCTGAAGTGGAGGGGCACCACCAGCACCCGACTGGCCCCCAGTTCTGCAATCCTTTGCTCACTGTAGAGCAGGTCATTGTCCCAGTAGATCCAGTGGGCCCCCGAGGTGTCCCCTGCGCTCTGGGCAAGGGCTTGCTGCCGGAGTCCCTCGAGGGAGGGACAGGTTCTTTGTTCTTGTTGGAATTGTTCCTGGGTGGGGCCCCCCTCTTGACGCCACTGGGCCAGGTCGGGGAGGTCCGGGAGCCGACCGGGTCCTTCTTCGGTTTGGGCCGGGAGACTTGCTTCTGGGGTGGTGTTGGACAGGCCCCACGAAGGGCTCGCTCCCTCCCCGCATGACAGGGCCCAGACACCGGCTCTCCGGGGGCTACCCGCAGAAGCAACCCGCAACCCGTCCCCTCCGGGACGCCTGCTCCCGGATATCTCTGTGTCACGGGCCCGGGCCCCCGTCAGCCCCATTGCCCGGCCCAGCTGCCATCTTGGACACTGCACCACGCGGCCACGTGGCCTCAGCTCGACCCCAACCCAGGGCCCGGCCAGGCCCCGCCATCCCGGCACCACCATCCATCCAGGAGGTGAACGGACCACTTGGCAGGCTAATGGGAGAAAGAAGTGTCGATGGCTCTCCCCCGCCAGGTGCCGATCGCCCCCAGCCTCCCCAGGTGCTGGCTCCACCCCCCTGCTGGGTGTCTGGACTCCCTCATCCCGGACCTCCCGACCTCCCAGTGCGAGGGTCCGGACATCAAAGGGCGCCAGACCTATAACCGAGGCAGCCCCAGAGCAGGAAGGCAGTTGTATCCTGGAGTCGAGAGACACCGAGAAGAACTCATCCTTGACGGACTGCTGGCGCTGCCGCAGCCCTGCCTTGTGAACTATCGTCCTGCCTGCTGGCGCTGCCGCGGCCTTCTGCAACCTTCATCCTTGTGGGACCTGCTGGCGCTGCCGCGGCCCGTTGTACCTTCCATCCTCGTGTGGGACCTGCTGGCGCTGCCGCGGCCCGTTGTACCTTCCATCCTCATTGGGACCTGCTGGCGCTGCCGCGGCCCGTTGCCACCTACGATCTCTTCGGGACCTGCTGGCGCTGCCGCGGTCCGACCCGTCCGACCACCGAGCTCGAGGATTGTGAGCTACCGCCGTTTCACCTCAGTACCCGTAGGTACCAAGACTGTCCCGCTACCCCCTTCCCCTACTAGAGACTAGAATTGAGAGGATCATCGTGTCCTGATCTCCTTGTATCGTACTACCTTACTTCAAGAACTGCCTATAAAAGGTGTTACTCTAATCTTCGTGTGGTGTCCATCTGTGGGGGTGGAAGTTACTTGTCTGTACGATCGCTGGAGACGGCCCTCACCGGAGGCCTCTCCCCTTGTGCTCGGCCGACCCTCCAGGTCCCCGTCTAACATTGGTGGCCAGCGGCGCGATCCGAACCAACGCGTAAACCGTACAGAGAGTAACTCACCCTACGACTAATCCACAATGACGACCAGAGAGAGCGGATCTGCAGAGAAATTCCAGATGGAAAAACTGGAAGAGTACAACCACCGAGAGCTAAAACAATTTTGCATAGAACTAGGCATTGCCACCACCGGTCTGAGCACGAAAGAGGACTTCAAACACGCCCTAGAATCCTGGGCAGAGACAAATATCGCCGGACCCCGGGACCCCGAAGCCCCGGAAACAAACACCACTCTGACGAAAGAAAGGAGAACGGATCTCTCCCGGGAAGAGATCCGAGAACGAGAGAAAAATAGACTACACGAGTTAGAGCTGGCACGGCTCAAATTAGACGGAGAATTGAAACTGGCAGAACAAAAGATGAACTTAGAACACTTACGGCTCCAAGAAGAGCGAGAGGAAAAGCAGAGACAGAGAGAACTCGAAGAAAAAAGACTGGCATACGAACACGAGTGCAAGCTAGCGGAGATAGAAATGCGCAAACAGAACAAAGACCTAGGGGTGCCCGAGCAACCGCGCCCCCCAGGTACTACCGAACAGAAGGTCCACATCTCCAAGGATGTGGTCCGTGAATACTATCGGAACGACGACATACATTAGTGGTTCAAGGCCTACGAGATCGCCATGACTGCCCACCGGATCGCTCGAAGTGACTGGGGAGCCGGTCTATGGGGGAGATTCGTCAATGAAGGCCGGGATGCCCTGCTGCAGCTTCCGGACCATCAAATGACGTCCTATGACCACATGAAGGCCGCCCTCCTCAGTCGATATGGGCTGACGCCCGAGATGTACCGCCAGAGGTTCCGCAACTGCACCCGGATCCCGGGTACAACCTGGATAGAATATGTAAACTATTTCAGCCGAGCCTTCGAGGGATGGATCAAGGGTAGCAACGTAACAACCTACGAACAGCTCTTCAACCTCATTGTGTGGGAGCACCTCTCCAACAACTGCTTCGTCGAGCTCAGGCAGCACCTCCTCGACAGTAAATTGACTGACCCACGGCAGCTCGCCGCCGAGGCTGACCGATGGGAGAGCACCCGAGTGACCCGGAGTGGGCCAAACGAGCAGAACAGAACCAACCAAGGTCATCATCGTCCCCGAGGAGGAGGAGGAGGACAGGGCCGGGGCAGAGACGCCGTCCTGGCCGCTCCCGTCAACAACACCCCGCCCCCGGCCGGCCGGGGCAACCCCCCGATACGCCCGGGGTTCCGAGCCAACGTTACGTGTCATCGATGCCAGCGAGTCGGCCACTATGCCAGTGACCCTACCTGCCCAAAGAACCAGACCCCCGGACCCCGCCAGGTGGCTGCCGCCGCCCTAGGAGAAGAGCAAGTCTCCGAAGAGCCTGACGAGTATGAGCAGGAGCAGCCCGAGTGGGAACCTGCCGCCATGACCCTGGCCTGCCTAGGGGGAAGAGACCTGATCCCGCGGGCTCCCCTACCAGCCAACACCAGGAAATACAGCCAGTGGGTGAACATAAATGGACATAAGGCCGAAGCCCTGCGTGACACAGGGGCCAGTGTGACGGCCGTCCGTTGTCACCTGGTGACCCCAGAACAAATCCTGCCAAACGTTCTTTGCCCCGTCCGATCGGCCGACAATTCGGAGAGCCTGTGTCGGATGGCCTGCGTCCCCTTCGAATGGGGAGGAGTCTCCGGTATGTTAAAAGTGACTGTCCGCGACGATGCCCCCGTGGACTGCCTCCTGGGGAACGATCTCGAGAGTTCCCCGTGGGCAGCCGTTGAAAGAAGAGAGCACTTGGGGATGTTAGGCCTCCCGGGCTGGGCGTGCGTAACAACCCGGTCCATGGCCGCCGACACCATCCCTAGATCTGAAGAACCCGAATGGCCAGCACCTCCTCCCCCGATCGCTTCAGAGGGAGACTCCATCCCTGCGGACACCCCGGAACGAACCCACGAAGAGCCCGCTCAGCCCCAAGACCTCCCAGACCTGGCTCAGTGGCGTCAGGAAGGGGGGCCCACCCAAGAACAATTCCGGCAAGAGCAAAAGACATGTCCCTCCCTCGAGGGACTGCGACAGCAAGCGCTCGCCCAGGGCACAGGGGACACCGCAGGGGCCCACTGGATCTATTGGGACAATGACCTACTGTACAGCGAACAAAGAATAGCGGAGCTGGGGGCCAGTCGAGTGCTGGTGGTGCCCCTCCGTTTCAGAGACTTCCTTCTGAACTTGGCCCATGATGTCCCCCTGGCTGGACACTTGGGGCAAGACAAAACATACAACCGCCTGGTGACTCACTTTTACTGGCCGAAAATGAGAAATGACGTCTCCACCCACTGCCGGTCCTGCCCGACCTGCCAGGCCAGCGGGAAGAGCGGCCGCAAGCTCAAGGCACCTCTTCAACCATTCCCCGTTGTGTCCACCCCGTTCGAAAGGGTGGGAATAGACATTGTGGGGCCCCTGGACCCCCGAACAGCACAAGGGCATCGATTCATCCTGGTCCTGGTGGACCACGCCACCCGCTATCCTGAGGCGGTTCCCCTTCGAACTGTAACAGCACCAGTGGTAGGTCAAGCCTTAATGGGGATCTTCTCTCGAGTGGGCTTCCCCAGGGAAGTCGTCAGCGACAGGGGCACGAACTTTATCTCCAAATATATGAAATCCCTATGCAACAGTGCGGAGTCACCTACCAATTCACAACCCCCTATCACCCGCAAGGAAACGGACTGGTCGAGCGATTCAACCGCACTCTCAAGGGGATGATCATGGGGCTGGAAGAACCCCTACGCCGCCAGTGGGACGTGCTACTACCGTGCCTCCTCTTCGCCTACCGAGAAGTCCCCCAGAAGTCCCTCGGCTTCAGCCCTTTCGAACTCCTGTACGGACACCCTGTTCGCGGGCCTCTCAGCCTAGTTAAAGAAGAGTGGGAGATGGCCCCCCTGAAGACCCCTCCAGACGTCTACAAGTACCTCCTGACCCTCCGTAATCAGACCCGGCGATTCAGAGAGCTCGCCAAAGCCAATCTTGAAGCCAGTCAGGAGGACATGAAGAAGTGGTACGATCAACATGCCTCCTCCATCGAATTCGAGCCGGGCCAGCAGGTATGGGTGATGTCCCCCATCGAACCTTGTGCCTTACAGGACAAATGGACGGGGCCCTTCAAGGTGATCGAGCGTAAGAGCCCCGTCACCTACCTCATCGACATGGAATCCCCCCGGAACCCCCTCCGGGTCCTCCACGCCAACAGACTCAAACCCCACTTCGTGCGCTCGGAGCTCAGCCTGCTGATGGCTACAGACAGTGGGGCAGAAGAGGACTCCGAGCCCCTCCCTGACCTACTGGGGGCCGGGGAAAAAGATGGTTCGGTGGACGGGGTCCAACTCTCCGAGGCTCTGACCCCGGAGCAGCGCCAAGACTGTCGGGCCCTCCTGCTGCAATTTGCAAACCTATTCTCCCTCACACCCGGGGTCACCCCCTGGTGTCTGCACGACGTGGACACTGGCGACAGTCCTCCTATCCGACACCGGCCGTACCGGGTACCAGATCGGGAACGCACCTGCATCCAAGAAGAAGTCTCCAAGATGCTCGCGCTCGGAGTCATCGAACCCTCTGACAGCCCCTGGGCCAGCCCGGTTGTACTGGTCCCCAAAGCTGCGGCCCCGGGCACCACACCCGAGCTCCGGTTCTGCGTCGACTATCGGGGTCTGTACGCTGTCACCCGAACCGACGCTCACCCCATCCCCCGAGCCGACGAACTAGTTGACCGCATGGGGGCGGCCCGCTACCTAAGCATCTTCGACCTGACGGCGGGCTACTGGCAGATCGGCCTCACCCCCAGGGCACAAGAACGATCCGCTTTCTCCACCCCGGATGGACACTACCATTTCAGAGTGATGCCATTCGGCATGAAAAACACTCCAGCCACGTTTCAACGACTTGTGAACCAGGTATTGGCGGGCCTCGAAGAGTTCAGCGCCGCATACCTGGACGACATCGCGGTGTATAGCCGCCACTGGTCAGACCACCTCCGCCACCTCCGAGGGGTCCTGCAGGCCCTCCAACGGGCCGGCCTCACAATCAAGGCCAGCAAGTGCCAAATCGGCCAGGGGTCCGTGACCTACCTCGGACACCAAGTGGGGAGCGGTCTGGTGGCCCCCCTCCAGCTCAAGATCGCTGCCATCCAGTCCTGGCGCCCCCCCGTAACCCAAACCGAGGTCCGAGCCTTCTTGGGGCTCACCGGATACTATCGGCGGTTCGTAAAGGACTATGGCAGCATTGTGGGGCCCCTCACGGAACTCACATCCAAGACCAACCCAAAAACAGTCAACTGGACTCCCGACTGTCAAGCGGCCTTCGAGAGGCTGAAGGCCGCCATGTGCACCGCTCCTGTGCTCCAGGCCCCCGACTACAGCCGTGAGTTCATCGTCCAGACTGATGCCTCAGACCATGGCATCGGGGCCGTCCTCTCCCAACTGAACCCCGAGGGAGTCGACCAACCAGTGGCCTTCATCAGCAGACGCCTCCTGCCCCGTGAACAGCGCTGGAGCACCATTGAGCGAGAGGCCTTCGCAGTAGTATGGACCCTCAAGAAGCTCCGGCCTTACCTCTTCGGAACCCACTTCCGGGTACAAACAGATCATCGGCCCCTGCAATGGCTAATGCAAATGCGGGGGGAGAACCCCAAACTATTGCGATGGTCCATCTCCCTGCAGGGGATGGACTTCACTGTGGAGCATCGCCCTGGCCAAGACCACGCCAACGCGGATGGCCTGTCCCGCTTTTTCCGCCTCGACGAGGAGAGTCCCCAAGAGGATGGGTGACTCTCCCCGCCTTCAGCTGGGGGGGACGCATGTTGGACAGGCCCCACGAAGGGCTCGCTCCCTCCCCGCACGACAGGGCCCAGACACCGGCTCTCCGGGGGCTACCCGCAGAAGCAACCCGCAACCCGTCCCCTCCGGGACGCCTGCTCCCGGATATCTCTGTGTCACGGGCCCGGGCCCCCGTCAGCCCCATTGCCCAGCCCAGCCGCCATCTTGGACACTGCACCACGCGGCCGCGTGGCCTCAGCTCGACCCCAAACCTGGGCCCGGCCAGGCCCCGCCATCCCGGCACCACCATCCATCCAGGAGGTGAACGGACCACTTGGCAGGCTAATGGGAGAAAGAAGTGTCGATGGCTCTCCCCCGCCAGGTGCCGATCGCCCCCAGCCTCCCCGGGTGCTGGCTCCACCCCCCTGCTGGGTGTCTGGACTCCCTCATCCCGGACCTCCCGACCTCCCAGTGCGAGGGTCCGGACATCAAAGGGCGCCAGACCTATAACCGAGGCAGCCCCAGAGCAGGAAGGCAGTTGTATCCTGGAGTCGAGAGACACCGAGAAGAACTCATCCTTGACGGACTGCTGGCGCTGCCGCAGCCCTGCCTTGTGAACTATCGTCCTGCCTGCTGGCGCTGCCGCGGCCTTCTGCAACCTTCATCCTTGTGGGACCTGCTGGCGCTGCCGCGGCCCGTTGTACCTTCCATCCTCGTGTGGGACCTGCTGGCGCTGCCGCGGCCCGTTGTACCTTCCATCCTCGTTGGGACCTGCTGGCGCTGCCGCGGCCCGTTGCCACCTACGATCTCTTCGGGACCTGCTGGCGCTGCCGCGGTCCGACCCGTCCGACCACCGAGCTCGAGGATTGTGAGCTACCGCCGTTTCACCTCAGTACCCGTAGGTACCAAGACTGTCCCGCTACCCCCTTCCCCTACTAGAGACTAGAATTGAGAGGATCATCGTGTCCTGATCTCCTTGTATCGTACTACCTTACTTCAAGAACTGCCTATAAAAGGTGATACTCTAATCTTCGTGTGGTGTCCATCTGTGGGGGTGGAAGTTACTTGTCTGTACGATCGCTGGAGACGGCCCTCACCGGAGGCCTCTCCCCTTGTGCTCGGCCGACCCTCCAGGTCCCCGTCTAACAGGTGGCCTCCTCCGGGACAATCGCGGGAGGAGGCTCCGGCCACTCGGGTTCTTCTGGACGGGGGACGGCATGGGCGGTCATGGACCGGGTCGTAGCACAGACCCATTCGGGGAGGCCCAGCATCCCCAGGTGCTCTCTCCGTTCGACTGCTGCCCAGGGAGAACTTTCGAGATCGTTCCCCAGGAGGCAATCCACGGGGGCATCATCGCGGACAGTTACTTTCAGCATCCCTGATACTCCTCCCCATTCGAAGGGGACGTAGGCCATTTGACATAGACTTTCTGAGTTGCCGGCCGACCGGACAGGGCAAAGAATGTTCGGCAAGATCTGGTCCGGGGCCACCAGATGACAGCGGACCGCGGTCACACTGGCCCCGGTGTCGCGGAGGGCTTCCGCCCGGAGGCCATTAATGTTGACCCACTGGCTGTACTTCTGCGTGTTGGCGGGAAGGGGGGCCCGAGGAATCAGGTCTCGTTCCCCTAAGCAAACCAGGGACATGGCGGCCGGTTCCCACTCAGGCTGGTCGTTTTTGTACTCTTCTTGGTCTTCTGGGGGCTGCTCTTCCCCCAGGGCTGCAGCAGCGACCTGGCGGGGTGAAGGGTTCGGGTTCTTTGGGCAATTGGGATCATTTGCGTAGTGGCCGGGTCGCTGGCATCGGTGGCAAGTGATGTTGGCTCGGAAGCCGGGTCGCATCGGGGGGTTTCCCCTGCCGGCCGGGGGCGGAGTGTTGCTGGCGGGAGTCACCGGGCCGGTGTCCCTACCCTGGCCTCCTCCTCCACGGGGGCGATGGGGCCCTTGGGCAGTTCTGTGCGGTTCGCTGGGTCCGTTTCGGCCAACTCGGGTGCTTTCCCATCGGTCAGCTTCGGCGGCGAGTTGCCGAGGTTCCGTTAGTTTACTGTCCAGGAGGTGCTGCCTGAGTTCGATGAAGCAGTTGTTAGAAAGGTGCTCCCACACAACAAGGTCAAAGAGCTGTTCGTAGGTGGTCACGTTGCTGCCCTTGATCCACCCCTCGAAGGCCCGGCTAAAGAAGTTCACGTATTCCACCCAAGTTGTACCCGGGATCCGTTTGCAGTCGCGGAACCGCTGGCGGTACATCTCGGGTGTGAGTCCGTATCGAGTGAGGAGGGCGGCCTTCATGTGGTCGTAGGATGTCATCAGATGGTTCGGGAGTTGCAGCAGGGCGTCTCGCCCTTCGTTGACAAACCTCCCCCATAACCCGGCTCCCCAGTCGCTTCGGGGAATCCGGTGGGAGGTCATGGCTACTTCGTACGCTTTGAACCATTGCTGGATGTCATCATTCTTGTAGTACTGTCTGACGACATCTTTGGGTATGTGGACCTTGGGGTCTGTAGGGGCAGGAGTGTTCGTGCGCTCGGGGACCCCGAGTTCCTTGTTCTGCTTCCGAATCTCTAGTTCTTTGAGGTTGCGCTCATGTTTGTAGGTTAGCTTCTTCTCTTCTCGCTCCTCTCGGAGCCGTAAGTGTTCCAACGTTATTTTTTGTTCCGCCAATTTAAGCTCTCCATCTAAGCGAAGTCGTGCCAGTTCTAATTCATGGAGCCTGCTTTTTTCCCGTTCCCGGACCTCTTCTGGGGAGAGACCCGATCTTCTTTCTTCCGTCGGCGTGGGGCTTGTTTCGGGTGTCTCGTGGCTTTGTGTTTGGGGTACGGTCGTACCCGTCTCCGCCCAAGATTCCAGGGCTCGTTTGAAGTCCTCTTTCGTGCTCAGTCCTGTGGTTGAAATGCCTAATTCCATGCAAAATTGTTTCAGTTCTCTGTGGTTGTATTCTTCCAGCTTTTCCATCTGGAATTTTTCTGTTGCTCCGCTCTCTTTTGTTGTCATGGTGGTTGTGTGTCGTGGGGCGAGTGACCCTCTATACGATTATGCGTAGGTTCGGATCGCGCCGCTGGCCACCAATGTTAGACGGGGACCCAGGGGGTCGGCCGAATACTGGGGGAGAGGCCTCCGATGAGGGCCGTCTCCGGCGATCGTACAGACAAGTCACTACCCTCCCCACAGATAGACACCACACCAGGATGAGATCGACACTCTTTATATAGGGTTCTTGCGGCAAGGTTATCAGCGGTACAGGAGATTCAGGACTCGAGGGTCCTCTCAATTCTAGTCTCTGTAGGGAAAGGGGTAGCGGGAGAGTCTTGGTACCGGGTCGGTACAGGGGGTGGTAAGAGAGAAGCTCACAATCCTCGAGCTTAGGAGTCTGCAAGGTCGGGCCGTGGCTGCGCCAGCCGGCTAAGATGAAGTTCGACAACGAAGGGGCCGCGGCAGCGCCAGCAGGCCAAGGCGATGGTTCAAGTACAGAGGGCCGCGGCAGCGCCAGCAGGCTAAGGCGATGGTTCAATGGGCAGAGGGCCGCGGCAGCGCCAGCAGGCCAAGGTGGTAGTCCATGTTGCAGAGGGCCGCGGCAGCGCCAGCAGGCCAAGGTGGTAGTTCACGTTGCAGAGGGCCGCGGCAGCGCCAGCAGGCCAAGATGATGGTTTCACGAGGGTGGGCCGCGGCAGCGCCAGCAGGCCTAGACGAAGGGTTCACAGGGCAGGGCTGCAGCAGCGCCAGCAGTCCGTCAAGGATGAGTTCTTCTCGGTGTCTCTCGACTCCAGGATACAACTGCCCTCCTGGTCTGGGGCTTCCCCAGTTATAGGTCTGGATCCCTTTGATGTCCGGACCCTCGCGCCTTGAGGTTGGGAGGTCCGGAATGAGGGGGTCCCGACACCCAGCAGGGGGTTGGAGCCAGCGCCCAGGGAGGCCGGGGGGTGATCGACACCCGGCGGAGGAGAGCCGTTGACGCCTTCTTCTTTCATTGACCTGCCAAGTGGTCTCTTTACCTCCTGCGTGGAGCTTGGTGCCTCGATGTCGGGGCCGGGCCAGGCCCAGGGTTGGGGTCGAGTCGAGGCCATGCGGCCTCGTGCTGTAGTGTCCAAAGATGGCGGCTGGGCCGGGGCCATGGTGCTGACGGCGACCAGGGCCAGCCGGTACGGGAGGGTTCAGGAGCTGGCGTCCCGTTGTGGACGGGTTGTGGGTTGCCTCGGGGGGTTGCCGGGGTGGCTCTTGCTGGGGATTCAGGGAGAGCCGGGGTCCGGGCCCCGTTGTGCGGAGGGGGGACGGCCCAGCCACGAGGCCTGTCCAACAGGTCATTCATGTCTTCTCCAGTCTGAGGCGCCTTGACCCTTGTCGCACACGCAAGTCTGAGGGCTTGGGTCATTCATGTGTTCTCCAGTCCGAGGTGCCGTGACCCTTGCCGCACATGCAAGTCTGAGGGCTTGGGTCCTTCAAGTGTTCTCCAGTCTGAGGCGCCGTGACCCTTGCCGCACACGCAAGTCTGAGGGCTTGGGTCATTCACGTGTTCTCCAGTCTGAGGCGACGTGACCCTTGCCGCACACGCAAGTCTGAGGGCTTGGGTCCTTCACGTCTTCTCCAGTCTGAGGCGCCGTGACCCTTGCCACACACGCAAGTCTGAGGGCTTGGGTCATTCACGTGTTCTCCAGTCTGAGGCGCCGTGACCCTTGCTGCACACGCAAGTCTAAGGGCTTGGGTCATTCACGTCTTCTCCAGTCCGAGGCGCCGTGACCCTTGCCGCACACGCAAGTCTGAGGGCTTGGGTCATTCATGTCTTCTCCGGTCCGAGGCGCCGTGACTCTTGCCGCACACGCAAGTCTGAGGGCTTGGGTCATTCATGTGTTCTCCAGTCTGAGGCACCGTGACCCGCGCCGCACACGCAAGTCTGAGGGCTTGGGTCATTCATGTGTTCTCCAGTCTGAGGCGCCATGACCCTTGCTGCACACGCAAGTCTGAGGGCTTGGGTCCTTCATGTGTTCTCCAGTCTGAGGCGCTGTGACCCTTGCCTCACACGCAAGTCTGAGGGCTTGGGTCATTCATGTCTTCTCCAGTCTGAGGCGCCGTGACCCTTGCCGCACACGCAAGTCTGTGGGCTTGGGTCATTCATGTCTTCTCCAGTCTGAGGCGCTGTGACCCTTGCCGCACACGCAAGTCTGAGGGCTTGGGTCATTCATGTCTTCTCCAGTCTGAGGCGCCTTGACCCTTGCTGCACACGCAAGTCTGAGGGCTTGGGTCATTCATGTGTTCTCCAGTCTGAGGCGCCGTGACCCGCGCCGCACACGCAAGTCTGAGGGCTTAGGTCATTCATGTGTTCTCCAGTCTGAGGCGCCGTGACCCTTGCCACACACGCAAGTCTAAGGGCTTGGGTCATTCATGTGTTCTCCAGTCTGAGGCGCCGTGACCCTTGCCGCACACGCAAGTCTGAGGGCTTGGGTCATTCATGTCTTCTCCAGTCCGAGGCACCTTGACTCTTGCCGCACACGCAAGTCTGAGGGCATGGGTCATTCATGTGTTCTCCAGTCTGAGGCACCGTGACACGCGCCGCACACGCAAGTCTGAGGGCTTGGGTCATTCATGTGTTTTCCAGTCTGAGGCGCCGTGACCCTTGCCGCACACGCAAGTCTGAGTGCTTGGGTCCTTCATGTGTTCTCCAGTCTGAGGAGCCGTGACCCTTGCCACACACGCAAGTCTGAGGACTTGGGTCATTCATGTGTTCTCCAGTCTGAGGCGCTGTGACCCTTGCCGCACACGCAAGTCTGAGGGCTTGGGTCATTCATGTGTTCTCCAGTCTGAGGCGCCGTGACCCTTGCCGCACATGCAAGTCTGATTGCTTGGGTCATTCATGTCCTCTCCAGTCTGAGGCGCCGTGACCCTTGCCGCACATGCAAGCCACGAGGCCTGTCCAACAGGTCATTCATGTCTTCTCCAGTCTGAGGCGCCTTGACCCTTGTCGCACACGCAAGTCTGAGGGCTTGGGTCATTCATGTGTTCTCCAGTCCGAGGTGCCGTGACCCTTGCCGCACACGCAAGTCTGAGGGCTTGGGTCCTTCAAGTGTTCTCCAGTCTGAGGCGCCGTGACCCTTGCCGCACACGCAAGTCTGAGGGCTTGGGTCATTCACGTGTTCTCCAGTCTGAGGCGACGTGACCCTTGCCGCACACGCAAGTCTGAGGGCTTGGGTCCTTCACGTCTTCTTCAGTCTGAGGCGCCGTGACCCTTGCCGCACACGCAAGTCTGAGGGCTTGGGTCCTTCACGTCTTCTCCTGTCTGAGGCGCCGTGACCCTTGCCACACACGCAAGTCTGAGGGCTTGGGCCATTCACGTGTTCTCCAGTCTGAGGCGCCGTGACCCTTGCTGCACACGCAAGTCTGAGGGCTTGGGTCATTCACGTCTTCTCCAGTCCGAGGCGCCGTGACCCTTGCCGCACACGCAAGTCTGAGGGCTTGGGTCATTCATGTCTTCTCCAGTCCGAGGCGCCGTGACTCTTGCCGCACACGCAAGTCTGAGGGCTTGGGTCATTCATGTGTTCTCCAGTCTGAGGCACCGTGACCCGCGCCGCACACGCAAGTCTGAGGGCTTGGGTCATTCATGTGTTCTCCAGTCTGAGGCGCCATGACCCTTGCTGCACACGCAAGTCTGAGGGCTTGGGTCCTTCATGTGTTCTCCAGTCTGAGGCGCTGTGACCCTTGCCTCACACGCAAGTCTGAGGGCTTGGGTCATTCATGTCTTCTCCAGTCTGAGGCGCCGTGACCCTTGCCGCACACGCAAGTCTGTGGGCTTGGGTCATTCATGTCTTCTCCAGTCTGAGGCACTGTGACCCTTGCCCCACACGCAAGTCTGAGGGCTTGGGTCATTCATGTCTTCTCCAGTCTGAGGCGCCGTGACCCTTGCCGCACACGCAAGTCTGAGGGCTTGAGTCATTCATGTCTTCTCCAGTCTGAGGCGCCTTGACCCTTGCCGCACACGCAAGTCTGAGGGCTTGGGTCATTCATGTGTTCTCCAGTCTGAGGCGCCGTGACCCGCGCCGCACACGCAAGTCTGAGGGCTTGGGTCATTCATGTGTTCTCCAGTCTGAGGCGCCGTGACCCTTGCCGCACACGCAAGTCTGAGGGCTTGGGTCATTCATGTCTTCTCCAGTCCGAGGCACCGTGACTCTTGCCGCACACGCAAGTCTGAGGGCATGGGTCATTCATGTGTTCTCCAGTCTGAGGAACAGTGACACGCGCCGCACACGCAAGTCTGAGGGCTTGGGTCATTCATGTGTTTTCCAGTCTGAGGCGCCGTGACCCTTGCCGCACACGCAAGTCTAAGTGCTTGGGTCCTTCATGTGTTCTCCAGTCTGAGGAGCCGTGACCCTTGCCACACACGCAAGTCTGAGGGCTTGGGTCATTCATGTGTTCTCCAGTCTGAGGCGCTGTGACCCTTGCCGCACACGCAAGTCTGAGGGCTTGGGTCATTCATGTGTTCTCCAGTCTGAGTCGCCGTGACCCTTGCCGCACACGCAAGTCTGATTGCTTGGGTCATTCATGTCTTCTCCAGTCTGAGGCGCCTTGACCCATGTCGCACACGCAAGTCTGAGGGCTTGGGTCATTCATGTGTTCTCCAGTCTGAGGCACCGTGACCCTTGCCGCACACGCAAGTCTGAGGGCTTGGGTCATTCACGTGTTCTCCAGTCTGAGGCGACGTGACCCTTGCCGCACACGCAAGTCTGAGGGCTTGGGTCATTCATGTCTTCTCCAGTCTGAAGCGCCGTGACCCGCGCCGCACACGCAATTCTGAGGGCTTGGGTCATTCATGTCTTCTCCAGTCTGAGGCGTCGTGACCCTTGCCGCACACGCAAGTCTGAGGGTTTGGGTCATTCATGTCTTCTCCAGTCTGAGGTGCCGTGACCCTTGCCGCACACGCAAGTCTGAGGGCTTGGGTCCTTCATGTCTTCTCCAGTCTGAGGCGCCGTGACCCTTGCCGCACATGCAAGTCTGAGGGCTTGGGTCATTCATGTCTTCTCCAGTCTGAGGTGCCATGACCCTTGCCGCACACGCAAGTCTGAGGGCTTGGGTCATTCACGTGTTCTCCAGTCTGAGGCGACGTGACCCTTGCCGCACATGCAAGTCTGAGGGCTTGGGTCCTTCACGTCTTCTCCAGTCTGAGGCCCCGTGACCCTTGCCGCACACGCAAGTCTGAGGGCTTGGGTCCTTCACCTCTTCTCCAGTCTGAGGCGCCGTGACCCTTGCCGCACACGCAAGTCTGAGGGCTTGGGTCATTCATGTGTTCTCCAGTCCGAGGCGCCGTGACCCTTGCCTCACACGCAAGTCTGAGGGCTTGGGTCATTCATGTGTTCTCCAGTCTGAGGCGCCGTGACCCTTGCCGCACACGCAAGTCTAAAGGCTTGGGTCATTCATGTTTTCTCCAGTCTGAGGCGCCGTGACCCTTGCCACACACGCTAGTCTGAGGGCTTGGGTCATTCATGTGTTCTCCAGTCTAAGGCGCCGTGACCCTTGCCGCACACACAAGTCTGAGGGCTTGGGTCATTCACGTATTCTCCAGTCTGAGGCACCGTGACCCTTGCCGCACACGCAAGTCTGAGGGCTTGGGTCATTCACGTATTCTCCAGTCTAAGGCGCCATGACCCTTGCCGCACACGCAAGTCTGAGGGCTTGGGTCATTCATGTCTTCTCCAGTCTGAGGCGCCGTGACCCTTGCCGCACATGCAAGTCTGAGGGCTTGGGTCATTCATGTCTTCTCCAGTCTGAGGCGCCGTGACACTTGCCGCACACGCAAGTCTGAGGCCTTGGGTCATTCATGTCTTCTCCAGTCTGAGGCGCTGTGACCCATTGCCGCACACGCAAGTCTGAGGGCTTGGGTCATTCATGTCTTCTTCAGTCTGAGGAGCCGTGACCCTTGCCGCACACGCAAGTCTGAGGGCTTGGGTCATTCATGTCTTCTCCAGTCTGAGGCGCCTTGAACCTTGCCGCACACGCAAGTCTGAGGGCTTGGGTCATTCATGTGTTCTCCAGTCTGAGGCGCTGTGACCTGCGCCGCACACGCAAGTCTGAGGGCTTGGGTCATTCATGTGTTCTCCAGTCTGAGGTGCCGTGACCCTTGCCGCACACGCAAGTCTGAGGGCTTGGGTCATTCATGTGTTCTCCAGTCTGAGGTGCCGTGACCCTTGCCGCACACGCAAGTCTGAGGGCTTGGGTCATTCATGTTTTCTCCAGTCTGAGGCGCCGTGACCCTTGCTGCACACGCAAGTCTGAGGGCTTGGGTCATTCATGTGTTCTCCAGTCTGAGGTGCCGTGACCCTTGCCGCACACGCAAGTCTGAGGGCTTGGGTCATTCACGTATTCTCCAGTCTGAGGCACCGTGACCCTTGCCGCACACGCAAGTCTGAGGGCTTGGGTCATTCACGTATTCTCCAGTCTGAGGCACCGTGACCCTTGCCGCACACGCAAGTCTGAGGGCTTGGGTCATTCACGTATTCTCCAGTCTGAGGCGCCGTGACCCTTGCCGCACACGCAAGTCTGAGGGCTTGGGTCATTCATGTGTTCTCCAGTCTGAGGCGCCGTGACCCTTGCCGCACACGCAAGTCTGAGGGCTTGGGTCATTCATGTGTTCTCCAGTCTGAGGTGCCGTGACCCTTGCCGCACACGCAAGTCTGAGGGCTTGGGTCATTCATGTTTTCTCCAGTCTGAGGCGCCGTGACCCTTGCTGCACACGCAAGTCTGAGGGCTTGGGTCATTCATGTGTTCTCCAGTCTGAGGCGCCGTGACCCTTGCCGCACACGCAAGTCTGAGGGCTTGGATCATTCACGTATTCTCCAGTCTGAGGCACCGTGACCCTTGCCGCACACGCAAGTCTGAGGGCTTGGGTCATTCATGTGTTCTCCAGTCTGAGGCGCTGTGACCTGCGCCGCACACGCAAGTCTGAGGGCTTGGGTCATTCATGTGTTCTCCAGTCTGAGGCGCCGTGACCCTTGCCGCACACGCAAGTCTGAGGGCTTGGGTCATTCATGTGTTCTCCAGTCTGAGGTGCCGTGACCCTTGCCGCACACGCAAGTCTGAGGGCTTGGGTCATTCATGTTTTCTCCAGTCTGAGGCGCCGTGACCCTTGCTGCACACGCAAGTCTGAGGGCTTGGGTCATTCATGTGTTCTCCAGTCTGAGGCGCCGTGACCCTTGCCGCACACGCAAGTCTGAGGGCTTGGGTCATTCACGTATTCTCCAGTCTGAGGCACCGTGACCCTTGCCGCACACGCAAGTCTGAGGGCTTGGGTCATTCACGTGTTCTCCAGTCTGAGGCGCCGTGACCCACGTCGCACACGCAAGTCAGAGGGCTTGGGTACTTCACATGTTCTCCAGTCTGAGGCGCCGTGACCCTTGCCGCACACGCAAGTCTGAGGGCTTGGGTCATTCATGTGTTCTCCAGTCTGAGGCGCCGTGACCCTTGCCGCACACGCAAGTCTGAGGGCTTGGGTCATTCATGTGTTCTCCAGTCTGAGGCGCCGTGACCCTTGCCACACACGCAAGTCTGAGGGCTTGGGTCATTCATGTGTTCTCCAGTCTGAGGCGCCGTGACCCTTGCCGCACACGCAAGTCTGAGGGCTTGGGTCATTCATGTTTTCTCCAGTCTAAGGCGCCGTGACCCTTGCCGCACACGCAAGTCTGAGGGCTTGGATCATTCATGTGTTCTCCAGTCTGAGGCGCCGTGACCCTTGCCGCACACGCAAGTCTGAGGGCTTGGGTCATTCACGTATTCTCCAGTCTGAGGCACCGTGACCCTTGCCGCACACGCAAGTCTGAGGGCTTGGGTCATTCACGTATTCTCCAGTCTAAGGCGCCGTGACCCTTGCCGCACACGCAAGTCTGATGGCTTGGGTCATTCACATGTTCTCCAGTCTGAGGCGACGTGACCCTTGCCGCACATGCAAGTCTGAGGGCTTGGGTCCTTCATGTCTTCTCCAGTCTGAGGCGCCGTGACCCTTGCCTCACACGCAAGTCTGAGGGCTTGGGTCCTTCACGTCTTCTCCAGTCTGAGGCGCCTTGACCCTTGCCGCACACGCAAGTCTGAGGGCTTGGGTCATTCACGTGTTCTCCAGTCCGAGGCGCCGTGACCCTTGCCTCACACGCAAGTCTGAGGGCTTGGGTCATTCATGTGTTCTCCAGTCTGAGGCGCCGTGACCCTTGCCGCACACGCAAGTCTGAGGGCTTGGGTCATTCATGTGTTCTCCAGTCTGAGGCGCCATGACCCTTGCCGCACACGCAAGTCTGAGGGCTTGGGTCATTCATGTTTTCTCCAGTCTGAGACGCCGTGACCCTTGCCGCACACGCAAGTCTGAGGGCTTGGGTCATTCATGTGTTCTCCAGTCTGAGGCGCCGTGACCCTTGCCGCACACGCAAGTCTGAGGGCTTGGGTCATTCACGTATTCTCCAGTCTGAGGCACCGTGACCCTTGCCGCACACGCAAGTCTGAGGGCTTGGGTCATTCACGTATTCTCCAGTCTAAGGCGCCGTGACCCTGGCCGCACACGCAAGTCTGAGGGCTTGGGTCATTCACGTCTTCTCCAGTCTGAGGGGCCGTGACCCTTGCCGCACACGCAAGTCTGAGGGCTTGGGTCCTTCACGTGTTCTCCAGTCTGTGGCGCCGTGACCCACGCCGCACACGCAAGTCAGAGGGCTTGGGTACTTCACATGTTCTCCAGTCTGAGGCGCCGTGACCCTTGCCGCACACGCAAGTCTGAGGGCTTGGGTCCTTCACGTCTTCTGCAGTCTGAGGCGCCGTGACCCTTGCCGCACACGCAAGTCTGAGGGCTTGGGTCATTCACGTGTTCTCCAGTCCGAGGTGCCGTGACCCTTGCCGCACATGCAAGTCTGAGGGCTTGGGTCATTCACGTCTTCTCCAGTCCGAGGTGCCGTGACCCTTGCTGCACACGCAAGTCTGAGGGCTTGGGTCATTCATGTCTTCTCCAGTCCGAGGCGCCGTGACTCTTGCCGCACACGCAGGTCTGAGGGCATGGGTCATTCATGTGTTCTCCAGTCTGAGACACCGTGACACGCGCCGCACATGCAAGTCAGAGGGCTTGGGTCATTCATGTGTTCTCCAGTCTGAGGCGCCGTGACCCTTGCTGCACACGCAAGTCTGAGGGCTTGGGTCCTTCATGTGTTCTCCAGTCTGAGGCGCCGTGACCCTTGCCACACACGCAAGTCTGAGGGCTTGGGTCATTCATGTGCTCTCCAGTCTGAGGCGCTTTGACCCTTGCCGCACACGCAAGTCTGAGGGCTTGGGTCATTCACGTGTTCTCCAGTCCGAGGCGCCGTGACCCTTGCCGCACACGCAAGTCTGAGGGCTTGGGTCATTCACGTCTTCTCCAATCCGAGGCGCCGTGACCCTTGCCGCACACGCAAGTCTGAGGGCTTGGGTCATTCATGTCTTCTCCAGTCCGAGGCGACGTGACTCTTGCCGCACACGCAAGTCTGAGGGCATGGGTCATTCATGTGTTCTCCAGTCTGAGACACCGTGACACGCGCCGCACACGCAAGTCGGAGGGCTTGGGTCATTCATGTGTTCCAAGTCTGAGGCGCCGTGACCCTTGCCGCACACGCAAGTCTGAGGGCTTGGGTCCTTCATGTGTTCCCCAGTCTGAGGCGCCGTGACCCTTGCCACACACGCAAGTCTGAGGGCTTGGGTCATTCATGTGTTCCCCAGTCTGAGGCGCTGTGACCCTTGCCGCACACGCAAGTCTGAGGGCTTGGGTCATTCATGTGTTCTCCAGTCTGAGGTGCCGTGACCCTTGCCGCACACGCAAGTCTGAGGGCTTGGGTCATTCATGTCTTCTCCAGTCTGAGGCACCTTGACCCTTGTCGCACACGCAAGTCTGAGGGCTTGGGTCATTCATGTGTTCTCCAGTCCGAGGCGCCGTGACCCTTGCCGCACACGCAAGTCTGAGGGCTTGGGTCCTTCAAGTGTTCTCCAGTCTGAGGCGCCGTGACCCTTGCCGCACACGCAAGTCTGAGGGCTTGGGTCATTCACGTGTTCTCCAGTCTGAGGCGACGTGACCCTTGCCGCACACGCAAGTCTGAGGGCTAGGGTCCTTCACGTCTTCTCCAGTCTGAGGCGCCGTGACCCTTGCCGCACACGCAAGTCTGAGGGCTTGGGTCCTTCACGTCTTCTCCAGTCTGAGGCGCCGTGACCCTTGCCGCACACGCAAGTCTGAGGGCTTGGGTCATTCACGTGTTCTCCAGTCCGAGGCGCCGTGACCCTTGCTGCACACGCAAGTCTGAGGGCTTTGGTCATTCACGTCATCTCCAGTCCGAGGCGCCGTGACCCTTGCCGCACACGCAAGTCTGAGGGCTTGGGTCATTCATGTCTTCTCCAGTCTGAGGCGCCGTGACTCTTGCCGCACACGCAAGTCTGAGGGCTTGGGTCATTCATGTGTTCTCCAGTCTGAGGCACCGTGACCCGCGCCGCACATGCAAGTCTGAGGGCTTGGGTCATTCATGTGTTCTCCAGTCTGAGGCGCCGTGACCCTTGCTGCACACGCAAGTCTGAGGGCTTGGGTCCTTCATGTGTTCTCCAGTCTGAGGCGCGGTGACCCTTGCCTCACACGCAAGTCTGAGGGCTTGGGTCATTCATGTCTTCTCCAGTCTGAGGCGCCGTGACCCTTGCCGCACACGCAAGTCTGAGGGCTTGGGTCATTCATGTCTTCTCCAGTCTGAGGCGCTGTGACCCTTGCCGCACACGCAAGTCTGAGGGCTTGGGTCATTCATGTCTTCTCCAGTCTGAGGCGCCGTGACCCTTGCCGCACACGCAAGTCTGAGGGCTTGAGTCATTCATGTCTTCTCCAGTCTGAGGCGCCTTGACCCTTGCCGCACACGCAAGTCTGAGGGCTTGGGTCATTCATGTGTTCTCCAGTCTGAGGCGCCGTGACCCGCGCCGCACACGCAAGTCTGAGGGCTTGGGTCATTCATGTGTTCTCCAGTCTGAGGCGCCGTGACCCTTGCCGCACACGCAAGTCTGAGGGCTTGGGTCCTTCAAGTGTTCTCCAGTCTGAGGCGCCGTGACCCTTGCCGCACATGCAAGTCTGAGGGCTTGGGTCATTCACGTGTTCTCCAGTCTGAGGCGACGTGACCCTTGCCGCACAAGCAAGTCTGAAGGCTTGGGTCCTTCACGTCTTCTCCAGTCTGAGGCGCCGTGACCCTTGCCGCACACGCAAGTCTGAGGGCTTGGGTCCTTCACGTCTTCTGCAGTCTGAGGCGCCGTGACCCTTGCCGCACACGCAAGTCTGAGGGCTTGGGTCATTCACATGTTCTCCAGTCCGAGGTGCCGTGACCCTTGCCGCACACGCAAGTCTGAGGGCTTGGGTCATTCACGTCTTCTCCAGTCCGAGGCGCCGTGACCCTTGCTGCACACGCAAGTCTGAGGGCTTGGGTCATTCATGTCTTCTCCAGTCCGAGGCGCCGTGACTCTTGCCTCACACGCAGGTCTGAGGGCATGGGTCATTCATGTGTTCTCCAGTCTGAGACACCGTGACACGCGCCGCACATGCAAGTCAGAGGGTTTGGGTCATTCATGTGTTCTCCAGTCTGAGGCGCCGTGACCCTTGCCGCACACGCAAGTCTTAGGGCTTGGGTCCTTCATGTGTTCTCCAGTCTGAGGCGCCGTGACCCTTGCCACACACGCAAGTCTGAGGGCTTGGGTCATTCATGTGTTCTCCAGTCTGAGGCGCTGTGACCCTTGCCGCACACGCAAGTCTGAGGGCTTGGGTCATTCATGTGTTCTCCAGTCTGAGGCGCCGTGACCCTTGCCGCACACGCAAGTCTGAGGGCTTGGGTCCTTCACGTTTTCTCCAGTCTGAAGCTCCATGACCCTTGCCGCACACGCAAGTCTGAGGGCTTGGGTCATTCACGTGTTCTCCAGTCCGAGGCGCCGTGACCCTTGCCGCACATGCAAGTCTGAGGGCTTGGGTCATTCATGTCTTCTCCAATTCGAGGCGCCGTGACCCTTGCAGCACACGCAAGTCTGAGGGCTTGGGTCATTCATGTCTTCTCCAGTCCGAGGCGCCGTGACTCTTGCCGCACACGCAAGTCTGAGGGCATGGGTCATTCATGTGTTCTCCAGTCTGAGATACCGTGACACGCGCCGCACACGCAAGTCAGAGGGATTGGGTCATTCATGTGTTCTCCAGTCTGAGGCGCCGTGACCCTTGCCGCACACGCAAGTCTGAGGGCTTGGGTCCTTCATGTGTTCCCCAGTCTGAGGCGCCGTGACCCTTGCCACACACGCAAGTCTGAGGGCTTGGGTCATTCATGTGTTCTACAGTCTGAGGCGCTGTGACCCTTGCCGCACACGCAAGTCTGAGGGCTTGGGTCATTCATGTGTTCTCCAGTCTGAGGTGCCGTGACCCTTGCCGCACACGCAAGTCTGAGGGCTTGGGTCATTCATGTCTTCTCCAGTCTGAGGCACCTTGACCCTTGTCGCACACGCAAGTCTGAGGGCTTGGGTCATTCATGTGTTCTCCAGTCCGAGGCGCCGTGACCCTTGCCGCACACGCAAGTCTGAGGGCTTGGGTCCTTCAAGTGTTCTCCAGTCTGAGACGCCGTGACCCTTGCCGCACACGCAAGTCTGAGGGCTTGGGTCATTCACGTGTTCTCCAGTCTGAGGCGACGTGACCCTTGCCGCACACGCAAGTCTGAGGGCTAGGGTCCTTCACGTCTTCTCCAGTCTGAGGCGCCGTGACCCTTGCCGCACACGCAAGTCTGAGGGCTTGGGTCCTTCACGTCTTCTCCAGTCTGAGGCGCCGTGACCCTTGCCGCACACGCAAGTCTGAGGGCTTGGGTCATTCACGTGTTCTCCAGTCCGAGGCGCCGTGACCCTTGCTGCACACGCAAGTCTGAGGGCTTTGGTCATTCACGTCTTCTCCAGTCCGAGGCGCCGTGACCCTTGCCGCACACGCAAGTCTGAGGGCTTGGGTCATTCATGTCTTCTCCAGTCCGAGGCGCCGTGACTCTTGCCGCACACGCAAGTCTGAGGGCTTGGGTCATTCATGTGTTCTCCAGTCTGAGGCACCGTGACCCGCGCCGCACACGCAAGTCTGAGGGCTTGGGTCATTCATGTGTTCTCCAGTCTGAGGCGCCGTGACCCTTGCTGCACACGCAAGTCTGAGGGCTTGGGTCCTTCATGTGTTCTCCAGTCTGAGGCACGGTGACCCTTGCCTCACACGCAAGTCTGAGGGCTTGGGTCAATCATGTCTTCTCCAGTCTGAGGCGCCGTGACCCTTGCCGCACACGCAAGTCTGAGGGCTTGGGTCATTCATGTCTTCTCCAGTCTGAGGTGCTGTGACCCTTGCCGCACACGCAAGTCTGAGGGCTTGGGTCATTCATATCTTCTCCAGTCTGAGACGCCGTGACCCTTGCCGCACACGCAAGTCTGAGGGCTTGAGTCATTCATGTCTTCTCCAGTCTGAGGCGCCTTGACCCTTGCCGCACACGCAAGTCTGAGGGCTTGGGTCATTCATGTGTTCTCCAGTCCGAGGCACCGTGACTCTTGCCGCACACGCAAGTCTGAGGGCATGGGTCATTCATGTGTTCTCCAGTCTGGGGCACCGTGATACGCGCCGCACACGCAAGTCTGAGGGCTTGGGTCATTCATGTGTTTTCCAGTCTGAGGCGCCGTGACCCTTGCCGCACACGCAAGTCTGAGTGCTTGGGTCCTTCATGTGTTCTCCAGTCTGAGGAGCTGTGACCCTTGCCACACACGCAAGTCAGAGGGCTTGGGTCATTCATGTGTTCTCCAGTCTGAGGCGCTGTGACCCTTGCCGCACACGCAAGTCTGAGGGCTTGGGTCATTCATGTGTTCTCCAGTCTGAGGCGCCGTGACCCTTGCCGCACACGCAAGTCTGATTGCTAGGGTCATTCATGTCTTCTCCAGTCTGAGGCGCCTTGACCCTTGTCGCACACGCAAGTCTGAGGGCTTGGGTCATTCATGTGTTCTCCAGTCTGAGGCGCCGTGATCCTTGCCACACACGCAAGTCTGAGGGCTTGGGTCCTTCAAGTGTTCTCCAGTCTGAGGCGCCGTGACCCTTGCCGCACACGCAAGTCTGAGGGCTTGGGTCATTCACGTGTTCTCCAGTCTGAGGCGACGTGACCCTTGCCGCACACGCAAGTCTGAGGGCTAGGGTCCTTCACGTCTTCTCCAGTCTGAGGCGCCGTGACCCTTGCCGCACACGCAAGTCTGAGGGCTTGGGTCCTTCACGTCTTCTCCAGTCTGAGGCGCCGTGACCCTTGCCGCACACGCAAGTCTGAGGGCTTGGGTCATTCACGTGTTCTCCAGTCCGAGGCGCCATGACCCTTGCTGCACACGCAAGTCTGAGGGCTTTGGTCATTCACGTCTTCTCCAGTCCGAGGCGCCGTGACCCTTGCCGCACACGCAAGTCTGAGGGCTTGGGTCATTCATGTCTTCTCCAGTCCGAGGCGCCGTGACTCTTGCCGCACACACAAGTCTGAGGGCTTGGGTCATTCATGTGTTCTCCAGTCTGAGGCACCGTGACCCGCGCCGCACACGCAAGTCTGAGGGCTTGGGTCATTCATGTGTTCTCCAGTCTGAGGCGCCGTGACCCTTGCTGCACACGCAAGTCTGAGGGCGTGGGTCCTTCATGTGTTCTCCAGTCTGAGGCGCGGTGACCCTTGCCTCACACGCAAGTCTGAGGGCTTGGGTCATTCATGTCTTCTCCAGTCTGAGGCGCCGTGACCCTTGCCGCACACGCAAGTCTGAGGGCTTGGGTCATTCATGTCTTCTCCAGTCTGAGGCGCTGTGACCCTTGCCGCACACACAAGTCTGAGGGCTTGGGTCATTCATGTCTTCTCCAGTCTGAGGCGCCGTGACCCTTGCCGCACACACAAGTCTGAGGGCTTGAGTCATTCATGTCTTCTCCAGTCTGAGGCGCCTTGACCCTTGCCGCACACGCAAGTCTGAGGGCTTGTGTCATTCACATGTTCTCCAGTCTGAGGCGCCGTGACCCGCGCCGCACACGCAAGTCTGAGGGCTTGGGTCATTCATGTCTTCTCCAGTCTGAGTCGCCGTGACCCTTGCCACACACGCAAGTCTGAGGGCTTGGTCATTCATGTGTTCTCCAGTCTGAGGCGCCGTGACCCTTGCCGCACACGCAAGTCTGAGGGCTTGGGTCATTCATGTCCTCTCCAGTCCGAGGCACCGTGACTCTTGCCGCACACGCAAGTCTGAGGGCATGGGTCATTCATGTGTTCTCCAGTCTGAGGCACCGTGACACGCGCCGCACACGCAAGTCTGAGGGCTTGGGTCATTCATGTGTTCTCCAGTCTGAGGCGCTGTGACCCTTGCTGCACACGCAAGTCTGAGGGCTTGGGTCATTCATGTGTTCTCCAGTCTGAGGCGCCGTGACCCTTGCCGCACACGCAAGTCTGATTGCTAGGGTCATTCATGTCTTCTCCAGTCTGAGGCGCCTTGACCCATGTCGCACAAGCAAGTCTGAGGGCTTGGGTCATTCATGTGTTCTCCAGTCTGAGGCGCCGTGACCCTTGCCGCACACGCAAGTCTGAGGGCTTGGGTCCTTCAAGTGTTCTCCAGTCTGAGGCGCCGTGACCCTTGCCGCACACGCAAGTCTGAGGGCTTGGGTCATATATGTCTTCTCCAGTCTGAGGCGCTGTGACCCTTGCCGCACACGCAAGTCTGAGGGCTTGGGTCATTCATGTCTTCTCCAGTCTGAGGCGCCGTGACCCTTGCCGCACACGCAAGTCTGAGGGCTTGAGTCATTCATGTCTTCTCCAGTCTGAGGCGCCTTGACCCTTGCCGCACACGCAAGTCTGAGGGCTTGGGTCATTCATGTGTTCTCCAGTCTGAGGCGCCGTGACCCGCGCCGCACACGCAAGTCTGAGGGCTTGGGTCATTCATGTGTTCTCCAGTCTGAGGCGCCGTGACCCTTGCCACACACGCAAGTCTGAGGGCTTGGGTCATTCATGTGTTCTCCAGTCTGAGGCGCCGTGACCCTTGCCGCACACGCAAGTCTGAGGGCTTGGGTCATTCATGTCTTCTCCAGTCTGAGGCGCCGTGACCCTTGCCGCACACGCAAGTCTGAGGGCTTGGGTCCTTCACGTGTTCTCCAGTCTGAGGCACCATGACCCACGCCGCACACGCAAGTCAGAGGGCTTGGGTACTTCACATGTTCTCCAGTCTGAGGCGCCGTGACCCTTGCCGCACACGCAAGTCTGAGGGCTTGGGTCCTTCAAGTGTTCTCCAGTCTGAGGCGCCGTGACCCTTGCCGCACACGCAAGTCTGAGGGCTTGGGTCATTCACATGTTCGTCAGTCTGAGGCGACGTGACCCTTGCCGCACAAGCAAGTCTGAGGGCTTGGGTCCTTCACGTCTTCTCCAGTCTGAGGCGCCGTGACCCTTGCCGCACACGCAAGTCTGAGGGCTTGGGTCCTTCACGTCTTCTGCAGTCTGAGGCGCCGTGACCCTTGCCGCACACGCAAGTCTGAGGGCTTGGGTCATTCACGTGTTCTCCAGTCCGAGGTGCCGTGACCCTTGCCGCACACGCAAGTCTGAGGGCTTGGGTCATTCACGTCTTCTCCAGTCCAAGGCGCCGTGACCCTTGCCGCACACGCAAGTCTGAGGGCTTTGGTCATTCATGTCTTCTCCAGTCCGAGGCGCCGTGACTCTTGCCTCACACGCAGGTCTGAGGGCATGGGTCATTCATGTGTTCTCCAGTCTGAGACACCGTGACACGCGCCGCACATGCAAGTCAGAGGGTTTGGGTCATTCATGTGTTCTCCAGTCTGAGGCGCCGTGACCCTTGCCGCACACGCAAGTCTGAGGGCTTGGGTCCTTCATGTGTTCTCCAGTCTGAGGCGCCGTGACCCTTGCCACACACGCAAGTCTGAGGGCTTGGGTCATTCATGTGTTCTCCAGTCTGAGGCGCTGTGACCCTTGCCGCACACGCAAGTCTGAGGGCTTGGGTCATTCATGTGTTCTCCAGTCTGAGGCGCCGTGACCCTTGCCGCACATGCAAGTCTGAGGGCTTGGGTCCTTCACATCTTCTCCAGTCTGAAGCGCCATGACCCTTGCCGCACACGCAAGTCTGAGGGCTTGGGTCATTCATGTGTTCTCCAGTCCGAGGCGCCGTGACCCTTGCCGCACACGCAAGTCTGAGGGCTTGGGTCCTTCAAGTGTTCTCCAGTCTGAGGCGCCGTGACCCTTGCCGCACACGCAAGTCTGAGGGCTTGGGTCATTCACGTGTTCTCCAGTCTGAGGCGACGTGACCCTTGCCGCACACGCAAGTCTGAGGGCTAGGGTCCTTCACGTCTTCTCCAGTCTGAGGCGCCGTGACCCTTGCCGCACACGCAAGTCTGAGGGCTTGGGTCCTTCACGTCTTCTCCAGTCTGAGGCGCCGTGACCCTTGCCGCACACGCAAGTCTGAGGGCTTGGGTCATTCATGTGTTCTCCAGTCCGAGGCGCCGTGACCCTTGCTGCACACGCAAGTCTGAGGGCTTTGGTCATTCACGTCTTCTCCAGTCCGAGGCGCCGTGACCCTTGCCGCACACGCAAGTCTGAGGGCTTGGGTCATTCATGTCTTCTCCAGTCCGAGGCGCCGTGACTCTTGCCGCACACGCAAGTCTGAGGGCTTGGGTCATTCATGTGTTCTCCAGTCTGAGGCACCGTGACCCGCGCCGCACACGCAAGTCTGAGGGCTTGGGTCATTCATGTGTTCTCCAGTCTGAGGCGCCGTGACCCTTGCTGCACACGCAAGTCTGAGGGCTTGGGTCCTTCATGTGTTCTCCAGTCTGAGGCGCGGTGACCCTTGCCTCACACGCAAGTCTGAGGGCTTGGGTCATTCATGTCTTCTCCAGTCTGAGGCGCCGTGACCCTTGCCGCACACGCAAGTCTGAGGGCTTGGGTCATTCATGTCTTCTCCAGTCTGAGGTGCTGTGACCCTTGCCGCACACGCAAGTCTGAGGGCTTGGGTCATTCATGTCTTCTCCAGTCTGAGACGCCGTGACCCTTGCCGCACACGCAAGTCTGAGGGCTTGAGTCATTCATGTCTTCTCCAGTCTGAGGTGCCTTGACCCTTGCCGCACACGCAAGTCTGAGGGCTTGGGTCATTCATGTGTTCTCCAGTCCGAGGCACCGTGACTCTTGCCGCACACGCAAGTCTGAGGGCATGGGTCATTCATGTGTTCTCCAGTCTGGGGCACCGTGACACGCGCCGCACACGCAAGTCTGAGGGCTTGGGTCATTCATGTGTTTTCCAGTCTGAGGCGCCGTGACCCTTGCCGCACACGCAAGTCTGAGTGCTTGGGTCCTTCATGTGTTCTCCAGTCTGAGGAGCCATGACCCTTGCCACACACGCAAGTCTGAGGGCTTGGGTCATTCATGTGTTCTCCAGTCTGAGGCGCTGTGACCCTTGCCGCACACGAAAGTCTGAGGGCTTGGGTCATTCATGTGTTCTCCAGTCTGAGGCGCCGTGACCCTTGCCGCACACGCAAGTCTGATTGCTAGGGTCATTCATGTCTTCTCCAGTCTGAGGCGCCTTGACCCTTGTCGCACACGCAAGTCTGAGGGCTTGGGTCATTCATGTGTTCTCCAGTCTGAGGCGCCGTGACCCTTGCCGCACACGCAAGTCTGAGGGCTTGGGTCCTTCAAGTGTTCTCCAGTCTGAGGCGCCGTGACCCTTGCCGCACACGCAAGTCTGAGGGCTTGGGTCATTCACGTGTTCTCCAGTCTGAGGCGACGTGACCCTTGCCGCACACGCAAGTCTGAGGGCTAGGGTCCTTCACGTCTTCTCCAGTCTGAGGCGCCGTGACCCTTGCCGCACACGCAAGTCTGAGGGCTTGGGTCATTCACGTGTTCTCCAGTCCGAGGCGCCGTGACCCTTGCTGCACACGCAAGTCTGAGGGCTTTGGTCATTCACGTCTTCTCCAGTCCGAGGCGCCGTGACCCTTGCCGCACACGCAAGTCTGAGGGCTTGGGTCATTCATGTCTTCTCCAGTCCGAGGCGCCGTGACTCTTGCCGCACACACAAGTCTGAGGGCTTGGGTCATTCATGTGTTCTCCAGTCTGAGGCACCGTGACCCGCGCCGCACACGCAAGTCTGAGGGCTTGGGTCATTCATGTGTTCTCCAGTCTGAGGCGCCGTGACCCTTGCTGCACACGCAAGTCTGAGGGCGTGGGTCCTTCATGTGTTCTCCAGTCTGAGGCGCGGTGACCCTTGCCTCACACGCAAGTCTGAGGGCTTGGGTCATTCATGTCTTTTCCAGTCTGAGGCGCCATGACCCTTGCCGCACACGCAAGTCTGAGGGCTTGGGTCATTCATGTCTTCTCCAGTCTGAGGCGCTGTGACCCTTGCCGCACACGCAAGTCTGAGGGCTTGGGTCATTCATGTCTTCTCCAGTCTGAGGCGCCGTGACCCTTGCCGCACACACAAGTCTGAGGGCTTGAGTCATTCATGTCTTCTCCAGTCTGAGGCGCCTTGACCCTTGCCGCACACGCAAGTCTGAGGGCTTGTGTCATTCACATGTTCTCCAGTCTGAGGCGCCGTGACCCGCGCCGCACACGCAAGTCTGAGGGCTTGGGTCATTCATGTCTTCTCCAGTCCGAGGCACCGTGACTCTTGCCGCACACGCAAGTCTGAGGGCATGGGTCATTCATGTGTTCTCCAGTCTGAGGCACCGTGACACGCGCCGCACACGCAAGTCTGAGGGCTTGGGTCATTCATGTGTTTTCCAGTCTGAGGCGCCGTGACCCTTGCTGCACACGCAAGTCTGAGTGCTTGGGTCCTTCATGTGTTCTCCAGTCTGAGGAGCCGTGACCCTTGCCACACACGCAAGTCTGAGGGCTTGGGTCATTCATGTGTTCTCCAGTCTGAGGCGCCGTGACCCTTGCCGCACACGCAAGTCTGATTGCTAGGGTCATTCATGTCTTCTCCAGTCTGAGGCGCCTTGACCCATGTCGCACACGCAAGTCTGAGGGCTTGGGTCATTCATGTGTTCTCCAGTCTGAGGCGCCGTGACCCTTGCCGCACACGCAAGCCTGAGGGCTTGGGTCCTTCAAGTGTTCTCCAGTCTGAGGCGCCGTGACCCTTGCCGCACACGCAAGTCTGAGGGCTTGGGTCATTCACGTGTTCTCCAGTCTGAGGCGACGTGACCCTTGCCGCACACGCAAGTCTGAGGGCTTGGGTCATTCATGTCTTCTCCAGTCTGAAGCGCCGTGACCCGCGCCGCACACGCAATTCTGAGGGCTTGGGTCATTCATGTCTTCTCCAGTTTGAGGCGTCGTGACCCTTGCCGCACACGCAAGTCTGAGGGTTTGGGTCATTCATGTCTTCTCCAGTCTGAGGTGCAGTGACCCTTGCCGCACACGCAAGTCTGAGGGCTTGGGTCCTTCATGTCTTCTCCAGTCTGAGGCGCCGTGACCCTTGCCGCACATGCAAGTCTGAGGGCTTGGGTCATTCATGTCTTCTCCAGTCTGAGGTGCCGTGACCCTTGCGGCACACGCAAGTCTGAGGGCTTGGGTCATTCACGTCTTCTCCAGTCTGAGGCGCCGTGACCCGCGCCGCACACACAAGTCTGAGGGCTTGGGTCATTCATGTGTTCTCCGGTCTGAGGCACCGTGACCCTTGCCGCACACGCAAGTCTGAGGGCTGGGGTCATTCACGGCTTCTCCAGTCTGAGGTGCCGTGACCCTTGCCGCACACGCAAGTCTGAGGGCTTGGGTCATTCATGTCTTCTCCAGTCTGAGGCACCGTGACCCTTGCCGCACACGCAAGTCTGAGGGCTTGGGTCATTCATGTCTTCTCCAGTCTGAGGCGCCGTGACCCTTGCCGCACATGCAAGTCTGAGGGCTTGGTTCATTCATGTCTTCTCCAGTCTGAGGCGCCGTGACCCTTGCCGCACACGCAAGTCTGAGGCCTTGGGTCATTCATGTCTTCTCCAGTCTGAGGCGCTGTGACCCTTGCCGCACACGCAAGTCTGAGGGCTTGGGTCATTCATGTCTTCTTCAGTCTGAGGAGCCGTGACCCTTGCCGCACACGCAAGTCTGAGGGCTTGGGTCATTCATGTCTTCTTCAGTCTGAGTCGCCTTGACCTTTGCCGCACAAGCAAGTCTGAGGGCTTGGGTCATTCATGTGTTCTCCAGTCTGAGGCGCTGTGACCTGCGCCGCACACGCAAGTCTGAGGGCTTGGGTCATTCATGTGTTCTCCAGTCTGAGGCGCCGTGACCCTTGCCGCACACGCAAGTCTGAGGGCTTGGGTCATTCATGTGTTCTCCAGTCTGAGGCGCCGTGACCCTTGCCGCACACGCAAGTCTGAGGGCTTGGGTCATTCACGTATTCTCCAGTCTAAGGCGCCGTGACCCTTGCCGCACACGCAAGTCTGAGGGCTTGGGTCATTCACGTCTTCTCCAGTCTGAGGCGCCGTGACCCTTGCCGCAAACGCAAGTCTGAGGGCTTGGGTCCTTCACGTGTTCTCCAGTCTGAGGCGCCGTGACCCACGCCGCACAAGCAAGTCAGAGGGCTTGGGTCATTCATGTGTTTTCCAGTCTGAGGCGCCGTGACCCTTGCTGCACACGCAAGTCTGAGTGCTTGGGTCCTTCATGTGTTCTCCAGTCTGAGGAGCCGTGACCCTTGCCACACACGCAAGTCTGAGGGCTTGGGTCATTCTTGTGTTCTCCAGTCTGAGGCGCTGTGACCCTTGCCGCACACGCAAGTCTGAGGGCTTGGGTCATTCATGTGTTCTCCAGTCTGAGGCGCCGTGACCCTTGCCGCACACGCAAGTCTGATTGCTAGGGTCATTCATGTCTTCTCCAGTCTGAGGCGCCTTGACCCATGTCGCACACGCAAGTCTGAGGGCTTGGGTCATTCATGTGTTCTCCAGTCTGAGGCGCCGTGACCCTTGCCACACACGCAAGTCTGAGGGCTTGGGTCCTTCAAGTGTTCTCCAGTCTGAGGCGCCATGACCCTTGCCGCACACGCAAGTCTGAGGGCTTGGGTCATTCACGTGTACTCCAGTCTGAGGCGACGTGACCCTTGCCGCACACGCAAGTCTGAGGGCTTGGGTCATTCATGTCTTCTCCAGTCTGAAGCGCCGTGACCCGCGCCGCACACGCAATTCTGAGGGCTTGGGTCATTCATGTCTTCTCCAGTCTGAGGCGTCGTGACCCTTGCCGCACACGCAAGTCTGAGGGTTTGGGTCATTCATGTCTTCTCCAGTCTGAGGTGCAGTGACCCTTGCCGCACACGCAAGTCTGAGGGCTTGGGTCCTTCATGTCTTCTCCAGTCTGAGGCGCCGTGACCCTTGCCGCACATGCAAGTCTGAGGGCTTGGGTCATTCATGTCTTCTCCAGTCTGAGGTGCCGTGCGGCACACGCAAGTCTGAGGGCTTGGGTCATTCACGTCTTCTCCAGTCTGAGGCGCCGTGACCCGCGCCGCACACACAAGTCTGAGGGCTTGGGTCATTCATGTGTTCTCCGGTCTGAGGCACCGTGACCCTTGCCGCACACGCAAGTCTGAGGGCTGGGGTCATTCACGGCTTCTCCAGTCTGAGGTGCCGTGACCCTTGCCGCACACGCAAGTCTGAGGGCTTGGGTCATTCATGTCTTCTCCAGTCTGAGGCACCGTGACCCTTGCCGCACACGCAAGTCTGAGGGCTTGGGTCATTCATGTCTTCTCCAGTCTGAGGCGCCATGACCCTTGCCGCACATGCAAGTCTGAGGGCTTGGTTCATTCATGTCTTCTCCAGTCTGAGGCGCCGTGACCCTTGCCGCACACGCAAGTCTGAGGCCTTGGGTCATTCATGTTGTTGGACTTTGGCCCTTAGGGCAGGTTCACCCCTAGACTTTTTGCTTAAAATGGTGACCTGGAGATGGTGATTTTTGGATTCTGCGCACTTTCACTGTGTCCCAGTGGAAAGTGCGTGCGCACTCTGAGTGCATGTGCTGAGCTAGGCCTGCCCGCCCATAGGAATGCATGGGGAATGTATGTGTCCCTGGTAGTTCCTGATGCGTGGGGTGTACAGGCTTGAGTCTGGTATGTGTGAACTCGTGAGAGTGAATGCTGCGAGATGGTGTATGCAGCATGTATGTGTCTAGTAGCGAAGCGCCATTTCTAGACATGGCTGTACGTGTGCTGTGAGGGTGCTGGCGTGTGATTGGCTGGAGCTGGCTGGCATGCCAGGCTCCAGGAAGTCTGGATGGGTCTGCCTGGTGGTGAGTGGGAGATTAGCACGAGTGATGTGTGGGAGGAGTGTACCTGTGTCCTGGATGGGCTGGGTTTTCCCCACACAATGCTGGCTCCGCCCCCCTGTGGTGTGTCTAATGACCCAAGCCCTGCCAGTGAATAGAGAGGGTGGTTGAGGTAAACAGAGTACTCAAGAACCAGCTGCGACTGGTTCCGCCCCCACTCTGCACCCTTGAACAAAGGAATGCACTGTATAAAAATGGGGCTGTGTCCCCACAGAGGTTGTTCTCTTCCAGGATCCTGAGGGGGCTGTTGCTGCTGCTGCTGGGCCAGAGGACCGCCACTTGGGGTGTCTCCCTGCCTGGAGACCCAGTGTGCTGGCTCTGGGCCCAGCCTTGCCCCCTGCCCCTTGAAAGGACTTTTGCTGGACTTTGGGCTGTCCTCTAGCGCTGGGAGCGCTGGAATTGCCTCTTAGCGCTTGGAAGCGCTTGCAGATTCCTCCTAGCGCCTGGGAGCGCTTTATTTCGTCCTAGCGTTGGGAGCGCTGTGGTTTGTGCCCCCCTAGCGCTTGAGAGCGCTTGATTTTGACCAGCAGCGCCTGGGAGCGCTTCTGTAAGGCAGGTGCCCACCCTGCACTTCGCGGCTCGAGCGGCTGCCCACGCCGCATATTTGTTTGATTTATTGATCTACGAGGGAGCCCACTCCTCGGATCATCTGGGAAGCCACCTGCCTGCCTAGAAGCGAGCCGCCGCGCTGCCCGCGGCGACCCGGAAGTGGTGAGGCGGCCGACCAATCACAGTGCGGCCCCGGAGAGGCCGACCGGAAGTCCCGCCCCCGCAGCCGCGACCCGGAAGTCAGGCAGGCCGGGGGCAGGACAGAGAGGCAGGCGGAAGCTGCTGCCTGCCGGGGCTCCCATGTGAAGGGAGAGCCCCGGGGAGAAGTGCTGCAGGGAGCGAGGCTCCCGTGAGAAGAGGAGAGCCCCGCCCGTCCCGAGGAAGCCGAGGAGCGAGAGCTGCAGCACCCGGTGAGTGGGAGGCGTGAGGGTTCGAGAGGAGGGGGAGGCGTCGGGGCACATTGCGGTTGCCCGCATCCCCCCACCCCACAGTGCGAGGTCCAGAGTGTTTAGAAGCCCAAGGGGCCCTCCCTCAACACAGTGTTCCCCAGAGCGGGGCCCCTAGATCGCAGGGGCATCTCACCAGAGCCTGAGAGGCTCCATCCGGGGGCAGTGTTGCCTGTGTTCCGAGCCCAGCGAGGCTCCAACGACGGGGCATTTCTTTAACCCTGAGTGCCCCCATTTCTGTGGTCAAGAGCCCTGAGGGGCTCTGGGAGGGCCATTGTTGCTTTGAGCCTGAGAGGCTCAGAGGGGACATTTTCTTGCTTTAAGAGCCCAGAGAGGCTCTGAGAGGGCCATTCGTTTTGTGAGCCCAGAGAGGCTCTGCAGTGCCACAGTGGTGGTTCTTGAGCCAGAGAGGCTCCAACGTTGCCCTAATTCCCCTGCTCCAGTTGCCCAGCACTTTGTGGGCAACTGCCACGTTTAGGCCCTGACATTGGGACACCTGGACAGTCGCAGGTGGTGACTTGTGAGTGGGGCGCAATGGTATTTTCTCTGCACCTCTGAATGTATTGATTATGCATCATGTGCCTTTACACCTCTGAATGTATTGTGATGCATCATGTGTTTTCCTCTTTACACCTCTGAATGAATGTTATGCATTGCATCATGTGTTTTCCTCTTACACCCCTACAGGTATTGTAATACATAGGTGGTTGTTTTCTCCCTAGTACAGGTGGTGCTAGTGAGGTCCTGGTTACCAGTAATTACTGGTTGTGTGCTATTTTGTGCTATATTCTATGTACTAAGTGCTATTTCTGAAAGTGCTACTTCTGATTCCTGACAGTGGTCCAGGTGGCCCTGTCTTGTACATATCCCTTGTAAATTCTGCCCGTGCCTCTGGCACATTGTAAAGTGTGTGTTTTATCTAATGTGTTTTGGTGTAATACAAAGGCTATTTTTATATATCCTTGTGTGGAGTTTCCTTTGTGGTGGGCCTTTGGTTGTTGTTGCTGGGGTGCGTGCGCAAATACTTAACCTACATCGCCTCCAAGTTTAGCCTTGCTGCTCGCGCCACGTTACCTAGAGGGTGAGTAGGGGTTATCTTGGTGTGTAACTCCCTTGCCCTGACTTTGGTGTGGTGGTCTCTGACTGACTTTGGCGAAAGCCCTGGCCAGCCGGGGATCCCATTTCCAACATTGGCGGCAAGCGGTGGGATAAGGATTTGTGTTTGCGTTGTACCTTAGTAGTAACTGGCCATACCACAAAACTCTGCATTTAGATGACCACATTTTAGGGGATTGTTTTTGAAATTCCATTGTTTCTTCTCCTGAAGAGTGTCATTTGATTGTGTTCAGTACATTTGTCCCCCGCCCTGCTTCCAGAGTTTGGTACCTGTGTCGCTTTTGGTCAGGTTGGGAAGTCAGGGGTGGTAGAAACTGCCTTACCGATCCGAGGGGAGGGTGTGTGTGGATGAATGGTGTGTTTTCCTGGACGCATGAGTATGAGTTCTCTTTGATAAGGAGATTGTTGAAGTTTTGGAATTGTGTCCTCTTACTTCAGATTGTTCAGTCCCCTGTGTTGCACGTGTCTGTGAGCATCTTGCCAAGATGGAGTCTGCTTTTAATGTCTGGGGTCTGTTTTTGCATGAACTGAGAGAGTTTTGCGAAGAGAGAGACATTGCAGTGAATGAGTCAGACACCCAGTCCCAACTTAGGGGTAACCTGATCCAATGGCAGAAGGATGACTGGGAGCGTGAGCACAATGCGGAGAGGGCCCGGGTCTCACACCATGAGGGTGGTGGGTCAGAGGGGAGCCCTGAAGAGTCTGAGGAGGAAGAAGATGATAGCACAGGGACGCCAGCAGATAGTGAGGACCCCATAGATAGGGAGTCCCTTGCTGGGTCCAGTTTAGGAGGCAGCGCCTCATCCCTTTACCTGTCCCCAGAGGAGCTGGAAGATAGGAGGAGAGAAAGGGAGCACCAGCTGGCTTTAGAAAAGCTCAGGTTGGAGCATGCCCAGGGTATGGCACAGCTGGGCATTAGAAAGCAACAGCTGGAGGTTAAGAAGCAACAGCTGGATGTGGAAAAGTAAATTTTGCCATGTTCTGTGTCCCTACGCCCCATCCATCATATGTTATGTGTGCATGATCAATATGCATATGTTATTCCCCATTTCTGATTAAAGACGCAATTACAGTTGTGTCCACCTCTAGTATGTTAGTTTCCAGTCCTCGTGAATACTACGAATATCAGGCCTATGTAAGTAATGTTGCCACGTTTCTCAGTGTGCACGTTATTCAATTATAAAATCTCCGTTTCCAGGCCTCAAAAGGGCCCGGACCACAGATTCAGCTCCTGTCTCCTGAAAGCCTCGCTGAGGAGCGATACAGCCCCCACCTGTATCCTCGACCCTTCACTTACTTCCTGCCTCGCAGTGCCCGGTGCAGCCCGGCTCTGCCTCTGAGTCTGCCAAAAGTATGTTATAGTTCCAGCTATCAGTTCAGTCCTCCTCCTCTGCATTCCTAAGCTACTGAACTGCATCAATAGTTTCCGTCATTGTCTAGCCTTCTCGTCTCCACGTTAGAGAAATACTGTATTTAATGGTCATTTAGTATTCTTCATCACGCACTACATGTAGAATAATGCATGGTCCAGTCTTAGAATCAAGTTAGCTTTTCCCCTCATGACTTCTAGTTTATATCAACATGTTCCCTAAACATTAGATACCAGATAGGGTTTAGGTACATGTCGCTCCGACCCTCCAGACTCTAGTCTCTGCTCCTAGCACAGAGTTCGTAGCCCCCAGCTTCTCCTAGTAACACGTCATTGCCAGTTTTCGCGCACCATTAGGTTAGAGGTCCCGGCTCCTTAGGTAGCCCCCTCCAAAGTTTCCGCCCATTCATGACATATTCTGTTACGTTTTGCATCACATGTCTATGTATACTCCTAGTTACACCTCTTTTTACTGTTATCTCTCGCGACTGCTACGCGTCACGCCTTCTACTCCACCTACTGTTACGCCTATTGCAATGTAATGCTATGTGTTTGCGCTATGTATATAAGTCAATGTTTTGTTATTAAATGTTAGCGCGCTCATCCCAGACCCAGCCCCGGCAGCTGCCGGGCCACTCTAGCCCTGCCTTCCTATTCCCATGCAGGTTGTCCTGATCCTGTCCTTATGCTGTAATAAACCTGCAGAAACTCCTACTACCTCGAATCTTGACTCTTATTTTATTGAGCTATCTGTTATGCTATAAGTCTAGTCAAAAATAGGGTATTATTTATTTATTTACCACATAATGGCGCCCGAATAGGGACTTGCCCTTTCCCCACGCGTCGGTGAAGCCACGCCGACCCCCTGACCCTCTGCAGTCGTGACGGAACCATATTGGCCAAGTGCAGATATTTCTGCTTCAAGTATCCCTCAGGCCCACGGAGGAGACGGAGGAGGCGGTCCAGCATCCGAACGAGACGGTGGAGGAACGCGGCGAGTCCCGACCAGAGCCCAAGCCGAGAGTCCAAGGTCCGAGGTATCCGGAGGCCCACCCGTAACTGAAGTCCGTAGTCCGAAGTCCGTCGTAGTCCAGTCCCGTTCGAGGCCTTCCGTTCCGTGCTGCCCGGTGAGTACCATTGCTGGGGTAGTGTCTAGACAGGGTCAGTCTAAATTGACTCCTGGTCCGTGGGTTGGTGGTACCCAAGCCCACAAACGAAGTATTCACCTAGGTGGATACGGGTCTTGATGCGTCCCTTTGTGGGACCGGTATGTTCCGTACTGTTATAGCAGTGCATCCAGTAACTCTAGTCTGTTCCGTTCTCGAGAATTCTGTTCTGTTTCTGTTTTCAGTATTTTCAGGTAGTATTCTGTTCGAACTGTTACTTATAATGTTGTTCAATGTATTTCCAATGTCGTGGTATGCCTGAATTGTTTTCCCAATTGTTATTGTTTTTCGTGTATTGTATTGTGTTCCGATTCAAGTTTAGAATGCCGCTCTTTTCCAAGTTACGTCAGTTAAAAACTAGAAAGGGTCTGCTGGAAGCAGCAGTTCCTGTTCCGCCTAGGGACAGTCCAGGTCACTTTATGTATCAGAAACATGGCATAAGCGCCATATTGTATCTAGATTTATGGGTAGAGTATACCAAACAGTTAGAAGAAAAGTATAGATGGCCCGTATCGGGTACATGGGATGCCGAATGTATCATGCGAGTAGAAGAAGCATTATGGAAAAAGAAAGCCAGACAGTCACAGAAAGATGCCATCGAGTTATGGCGTAAGGAAGCGCATAGAAGAACGGAAAAGGAAGTCAGAAAGTCAGAGTTAAGTAGAGAATCCCAAGAACGAGCCCAAGAAAGAGAATTAATCGAGATAGGTGAACAAGTCAAAGTCGAACAGTCAGACAGACAGAGGCATGCCCTTATTAAGGGTATGTATCCTCTCCTTGCCGAAGGCTTGCCAAAAGCGACCCCAGAGGCATCCAGTAATTTCCCGCCACCATTAGTTCCGACCAAGCTACGTCACAAACCGACCGCAGCTGATATTTTTATTTCGTCCTATTTGGACGACACAGTTCCAGAATATGCCAATCCAGTTCGCGCTCCACCTGTCCCTGTAAATCAGGCACTTCCCGTTCCTCCAGACACCGGAGTACCTGTTACGGTACCCCCGGGTCAGCCTGCCATACAAGTTCAGCCCACGTTACAATTACCGACCCTGCAAGCACGAAGAATGTCAGTCGAAGATTCTAGTCTAGGGGCCGTAGGAGGAGGTCCTCCTCAAACCCCACCGCCACACAAACGTTTATCAGCACTCGAATTACATGCTCAAGCATCACAGCGTACTCCTAAAAGTAATAAGTCTGTTACAGAAATCAGACAAGCCCTTGCCGAATGTGTCTATGACACCGTCCCAGGCGAGTATAATATGGTTTTATATTCCGTACGCGTAAGAAGGGTGACCGAGTATCTAGTCACCTTACCAAATATGAAAGAAGATCTAGACAGAATATATCGTTTCATCCGTACAGGGGATGATCCAGAAAGTATTGGCGAGATTATGTCTCAAAGAAAAGCCGAGATTCAGCTCATGGTATTAAAGTTCCTGATCAATTGTCTAATAAGAGAACAAGATTATCCGTCTAAAGATCCCGCCGAAATGAGAATCTTAACAAGGTGGAGTGATAATATAGCCGAGGGTAAGCACAAGACCATTAGTGCCATGGAAAGTATGTACAAGAAAATTCGTAAAGAAATAATAAGGTTACACAAACAGCGTAAAGCAGCACAAGTAAGCGAGAAAGAAAGTATCTCTGATCCTGAAGAGGAAGACGAGAATCCCGCCAGAATAGCGTATGTAGGAAAATCCAGATTTCCAGATCGCCATTTACGTCCAGAACCTAAGTCTATTTTTCATCATCCAGCACCAGAACAAAGCTCTCTAGAACAAGTATTTCAAGCTACCGATCACATTCTGAAATCACGAGTCGGTTATAGCGAATTAAGTACCATGCATGAACAAGAACTAGCCCGATCAGCAGTCCGATGGATTACTGATTCTACCACTTTTCCAGACGAAATAGTGGCACAAATGTTTCTGAAACTGCCCCCAGCCGAGCAACGACTGGTGGGTATGTATATGATCCAGCACCTCATTACCCTGTATGAGGGTCAACATTCTGATCCAGGCCCGTTACATGATATCCTGAACGAGTTACTCCAGTACAGATGGAGAGGTCTAGGTACCGATTTAATTAGTGTCATTCTAGAACAGCGCCACAAGTATAGAACGTTCCTGAACCCGCATTTTGTTCATGTCTCACCCCCAGAAAGTAAACCATTCTACATAGACAGACAGAATCCGCTACGAGAAGTCCACCCAGTCCAAGGGGCGGGTGGCGTAATGCAACGAGTGTTTGTATACACTCCAATATCAAAGATGGAACTTCTTGAAATGAAGAAATTAATCCCCTGTCATGACAAAGATCCAGCAGGGTTCCATCGAGAATTAAAAGACATGCTCCGTATGGGAGAATACACTTACCCCGATATCATTAAAATGTTAAAGGTCCTGTTACCCGCAGGGGTGTATGAAAAGTTAAAGGAAAAAGAATGGGAGGTGGGAGAGAAAAAGATCGATTGGGCAGCTCTAGAAGCTGAAGACAAGGCACGAGTACCAGGTACCGGTCTTGGAGATAAATGTAAAGAATTACCAGAATTATTGATTCAAGTTTTACCCAGATTACTGACAACTAGGAAAGAAGACTGGGATGCAATCTCAGCCTGTAAACAGAAACAAGATGAGGATATTAGTGATTTTTATTCTAGATTTGAGAAATGTTTCAGTATTAATAGTGGTCTCAAGACAAGTAGTGAGTCGTACCCTCATCTTTTCGTTACCAAATTAGTCGAGAATTCAAGTCCACAAATTAAAAACCGAGTTTTGAAAGTCGAAAGCACCTGGCAAGCAAATACTCCGTCCCAGATGCTCCAGATGCTCCAATACCACCAGAATAGAATCAGAGAAGAGCAAGAACACGAAAGAAAACGTATGAAAGACACGAAAATGAAAGTGCTAGTTGCACAATCTATTCCTCAAGACAGAAGAGGGGTCCGAATCAAGCCAGTCATCCTGCAGCTCCCGTTAAAGGGAACTGCAATTATTGTAAACAGCCAGGTCATTTTATAAACGAGTGTGCAGTTCTGAAACACAACATAGCTACTGGTAAGACTAAAGAAAGACCACGTCCGCCGAGACAAGAACAACTTTCACAGACTCCTCAGTCACAGAATGCACCACAGACAGTTACAGTACCGCAGCCTATTGCTGCAACACAGCACGTTACATCGCAGATGTACCAGTATGCACAGTCCGAGTATCCAGAGTATCAGTCATATTCATGAAACAGCCTAGAGAGGGAGGTAGGCTTGCCTCTCATCGAGATACCTGTAGATCAAGAAGGTCCCTATGTTCATAGTCAAGTATTAGGGAAAGACAGAAAGTTTTTGATCGATACAGGGGCAAGTAGGACCACAATTAGTCACGCCGAAGTTCCAGGGGCTCCGCTCTCAGGCTCAAGAAATGTTTCCCTTGGATTTTCAGGAAAACCCATAGTTACTGAAATATCTAAGCCAGTTACTCTAGAAGTAGGTCCATTGTCCCGTACTACTGATCTGTTACTTACTAAGTCATGTCCAGAAAATCTATTAGGCATTAAGACATTGAAAGAATTAGGTGCAGTTATTTGCTGTTCCCCAGAGGGAATACGTCTGTTCCTACGTGACTTTAAGGGTCACTATGTATTACGAGATTTTGATTCAAGATTGTCTAATGTTCCGCAGCATTTATGGGCGCAAGGTCCAACTGATGTAGGTTATATGCAAATCACACCCTATCGTGTGACTCTCAAACCAGGTGTAGTGTTACCACGAATCAGGCAGTACAGATTGCCACCTGAGGCTGTAGCAGCCTTATCCAAAATTATTGACGAGCTCATGGCTCAAGGAGTAGTTGTAGAAACTGACTCCAATGTATGCAATTCTCCGATCATTCCAGTCATGAAACGTACTGATCCAAATGCACCCCCAGTATATCGATTAGTGATTGATTTGCGAGAGCTTAACAAATGTATTATTCCTCAGTACCCAGTTGTTCCAGACATTTCTTCCCTGTTAACAGCCATTGATTCCGAAGCCATGTTTTTCACTGTTATTGACCTCAAGAATGCATTTTTTAGTGTTCCAATTCATCCAGACAGCCAGTTTCTTTTCGGATTTTGTTTAAATGGAAGGAGCTATATGTTTACACGCGCTCCTCAAGGTTTCACAGAAAGCCCTAGTATTTACAGTCAAGCACTCAAGAGACAACTAGACAACATTCACATGCCAACTGACACTGCCCTGCTCCAGTATGTCGATGATCTACTGATCACAGCCCGTTCTGAACGTGACTGCGAGCGAGCATCACTTACAGTTCTGTATTTTCTAGCCGAAATGGGGCACAAGGTGTCACCTTCGAAGCTTCAATTCTGTGTCCAGCAAGTGGTATACTTAGGACACTTGCTGTCCAAGAGGGGTAGGCAGTTGACACCCGACCGTATCCAGTTAATAGCGAGTCTTCCCCAGCCCAGAACCCAGAAGGAGGTACGTGCCTTTATCGGCCTTACTTCTTATTGTAGACAATGGATTCCCCAGTATGCATTCCTAGCCAAGCCACTGATACAGTTAACGACACAGGAGGCAGCCGTATCGACTGTCCTCCCTTGGACATCTGACCATACACTTAGTTTCAACGAGTTAAAGAAAGCCCTATGTCAAGCTCCAGTTCTAGCTACACCGAACTACAGTAAGCTTTTTACACTTTTCGTTACTGAACGCGAAGGTACAGCATTATCTGTCCTCACACAAGATCAAGCAGGTCAATACAAGCCCTGTGCTTATTTTTCGAGCACATTAGATCCAGTCGCCCAGGCGTTGCCTGCGTGCCTCAAGTCAGTTGCAGCCACAGCACTAGCTATCAGACAAAGTGATTCTATAGTTTTAGGACATTCCCTGACAGTACAAGTCCCACATTCAGTAGAAGTTCTTTTAAACCGAACACAAACCCAGCACTTGACAATTGCACGTTTAACAGGTTATGAATTGACACTGTTCCAGTCACACATAGAAATTAGACGCTGCAACGTCCTGAATCCTGCTACACTGTTACCATCAGTTAGTTCAAATCCAGACACACATGATTGTGTGGAAGTAGTTAACATTACGACAAAGCCAAGACAAGACCTGACAGATATTCCGTTACCAGATCCTGACCTGACACTTTATGTGGATGGTTCATGTATGAGAACTAGTACAGGAGAACTAGTCGCCGCGTATGCAGTGACTACCGACACTGAAGTTATTGAAACACACCGTATTGACACCCTGTCCGCTCAAGCAGCAGAGCTAGTTGCTCTGACACAAGCCTGTATACATGCCAAGAACCTGAAAGTTAATGTTTACACAGATTCACGTTACGCATTCGGAGTTGTACACGACTTCGGAGTGCTCTGGCAGGAGAGAGGTTTTATGACTTCTCATGGAACCAAGATTCAGCATGGTCTCCTTATTCAAGCCCTGTTAGATGCCATACATTTACCGACGTCTATTGCTATCATGAAGTGCAAAGCACATACGAAAGTTACTGACATTATTTCCCAAGGTAATGATTTAGCAGACCGCACAGCCAAGCTTACAGCACAGACACCAGACATTCCAGTTAATCAGACACAGACACATACCCCAGATCCGATTACATGCATGACAGTTAAGGACCCTACTCAAGATGTCATAGATATCCAGTCACATGCTACTCCCGATGAAATCAAGAAATGGTCTGTACAAGGAGGGGTCCAGACAGATCAAGGATGGTTAACGAAGGGTAGAGCCACATGGTTCCTCCCCGATTCTATGGTTCAAGTCATTATCAATACCGCACATAGTCCAGCACATTTAGGAGAAAAAGCTATGTTAGATAGTATCCAGAACATTTGGTTCAACAAGCATTTACGAGCTGCAGCCAAGCAGAAAGTCCGTACCTGTATGATATGTTGTCAGTTTAATCCAGGTAAAAGTGTTCCGGTGGAACAAGGTGGTTTCCAGCCCCCTGACCACCCTTTTGAGGTCCTCCAGATGGATTATATTCAAATGGAGCGATGTCGAGGTTTCAAGTATGTCCTTGTAGTTGTATGCGCTTTGTCCAGGTGGACAGAAGCATATCCAGTCCCAGATTACACAGCCGCGACCACTGCCAAGCAGTTGGTTCGTGAATTCTTCCCTAGATATGGACTCCCTAGAGTCGTATATTCTGATAACGGCCAGCCATTCTCATCCGAACTCATGAAACATGTTTCCCTTTTGTTAGGGTACCAGTGGAAGTTCCATTGTGTACGCCATCCAGAAGCAGCTGGACTAGTCGAAAGACATAATCAGACTCTGAAAATCCGTATAGCAAAAATCTGTAAAGACAAGGGTGTGGACTGGTTAGTAGCTTTGCCAGTCGCTCTGTTTTACATGCGTATGGTCGCACATTCCAGATCAGGTCTGTCCCCGTATGAGGTCGTTTTCGGCCGCCCCCCTAATATGTGGGGTACTCCTAGACCCCGAAGTATTACCGATGTTTCATGTAATATGCTGACAGATTACCTAGCTTCCTTGATGTCTGCCCTCAACTCATGTCGTTCACAGGTTGCCGCCGCATTTCCAGACAATACCGAGGTGGCACCGCACGAGATCGTTCCAGGCTCCCTAGTGATGATCAGAAATTTCGACAGATCAAGTCCACTGGAACCACGTTGGAAGGAGCCACGTCAGGTCCTCTTGACCACCCGAACTGCCGTCAAGTTGGAAGGCAGGAAGGGGTGGGTTCACCTTTCTCACGTAAAACTTTTCAAAGGACCGAAACCAGTCTTTAAAAACATTTCCAAGAACATTTCCCAGGATTCGAAGGATTGCCAGAACATTGTTTTAAAGGACTGTCCCGCACCAGACTTTATTACAACCCCTCCCTTGTTAGAGAAAACCCCGCAACAGGAGTATAAGTTAAAGCTCAGGTCTAATAAGTCAGCCAGTTTGATTGTATAAGTCCTCCCCTAGGTGAAACGGTTAGACTGTTTCTGACATGTATAAAATAGACCCCCATAGTGAGAGAGTCAGTCAAAGTTCAATCAAATGTATCGTTTTTCTGAGTTTCGTTTTATTCATCAGCATAATGATTTCCTGCACCAGCTATGCTTTCTATCTGTGTTTTTCAGTTCCTCATGTAAATATGTCTGCTCATGCTACAGTAGAGCACACGTTTAGTGATCTGCCTCCTGAGGTTCCGTGACGATTTTACTCGTGTTTGTAACATTGTCGTAAATACATAATTTTGGTATCAGTGGACCGCAAATGATCCATTTAGTATATCCTGGTGTTTTCGCTATGCTACGAGCAAGAGCACTCCTGTTACCAACACAATTGTGATTTACCCATGGCATCCATCTTAGAACACGGAAGCCATTTTGTATTCCTTGCCCTCACATAGTCAATGGACACGCAATGACCTCTTTTCATTTAAGGACACGTAGGCTTTAACCGGCGATTCACCTTGCTAGTGACACGTGCACCTTAGGCCAGCAACGCTGTGGCAGCATGACTCGGCAAGAACTGCCTCCCCAGCCTGAGGCCAGTCCTGCTATACTGGTTCTTGTGTTCGTTGGCCTGATCATGATTAAGCGGCCGAAGCTGGTAACCGTGCCCATTTACGACCCACAAACATTTCTTATCCTGTCTTTCTATCTTCTACACCTGGCTCTGCTCCTTTCCTTCTGGGCCTTTATTAGGGGGAGGTAACGAAATTTACGATGAGGCGGTCCGGGTCTTGAATGAAGAATTGACATGGGATTATGATGGACTAGTGGGAACCCCTCATTTGTAATGTCTCGACATCAGATACTGTTGACGATTCCTGTGCAACGCCAAATATTTATTGTTTAAGACACGAATGTTTAGAACTGTGGTAACATGTAAAGAATTTGCCTGAAGCCCAATATTTAGTATATAAGGAGCAATCCTCTTTGTACGAATCGAACAGGCTCCTAGACACTGCCCGTGTGCAGTTTCTGTGACTTCTGTGTCCCTGCAGTAATAAACCTTTGGTCTTTGACGCCACCATCGAGAAGCCCGTGTTTCTGTTTGTTTGTGCACCGAGACAGGTGGAACTCCGGGGTCTTCGGGTGTTATCCCTGACACCTCTGGACGGAACCAAAAAGTCCAGAACTCCAATTGGCGCCCAACGTGGGGCGACGTCATTCGGTACCGGTCCAAAAGCCTGAAGAATTCGAGGAGCTTCGTGTGAAGATTTCAGAGGGAGGCGCCCCACTTCATCGATCCCGGCATATCGCAAAAGTGGCCCCGACGTCCTCTTCCACGAGGGTTCCCGTTCAGACGGCTGCAGTGCTCCGTTGCCTTGACCGTCGCCCTGTCTTGGACCCGAGGTGCAGTCCTCAGTACGGCGAAACGTGACGGGTTTCTCCTTGGTGACGTCTTCAGTGCCTCAGTTAAGTATTCAGTGGTTGCTAGTTAAATATTTTGTGAGGATTGCTCCCGTTTGAATAATCCTTTTTAGTTCTCAGTTCAGTTCAGTTCTGTAAGATTATCACTGGTTATTCTGGTTACGATAATCATTCTGTTCAGTTCAGGTATCGATACATTTGTCAGTTCTGGTAGGCCTAAGTTCTCGGTTCAAGTGCGCATCTTTTTGTGTTTTGTTTGTCCTGTGTTCCGGATTATAAAATGGTAAGTCGGACAAATTGTATGTTGTCTTGTTTTAGTTGCAACAGTGATTCCCGGTTGGAGGACTCGTGTTTGGTTCCTCCGATTGGAACTCCCCTTTATGATCTATATTGCAAATTTGGTGTGGGCCCTATCTCGTATAACGAGATATGGATCCGCTACACAGAGAAAGATGGTGTCCTTAGTTGGCCACTACATGGTAGTTTTGAACCTGAAGTTCTCGATAATCTAGAAAGAAGGTTGTTTAAGAAGAAAGCCCGGCCGGCAATGTTTGATTCTTTCCGTTATTGGCGAAAAGAATCTAAACAGAGAGAAATTAAAAAGTTGAAGAAAGAACAGAAAGAGCAAGAGTTGACTTTAGAACAGTCTGCTAGGCAGCTGCAACTCAACGAGTCTGAGAAAGCGATGGAGGTGGCCGATAGAGAGCGTAATTTAGCGATAGACAAGTGCTATCCTGCTTTGCCATCAAGTACGGCTAAGATAGTAGAGGACCCTGAAAAGGATCCCCTGTTGTCTTACTTGTTACGATCACCCCCACCGTATGCACAAGGTGCTACGGCTCCACCTATACCGAATGTTCACTTACCGGTTGCTGGACAACCTGGTATCCCTGTTCACGCTCCCCTGAATCAAGTTCCTGTACCTCCTGTGGTCAATATTAATGTTCCTTCGACAACCCCTCTTCTAGGGTTGCCGACTTCTTTACCTATGCCTGTGTCGCTCACACCTGCTACTTCACAAGCTAATTTTCAAGCTACTCCTACTGTTCCTGACCTATCTGTTCCAACTGCTACTCTATTCACTGCCTCTGCTAATATTATGACTCCGCTTTCTGTTCGTCGAAGAATCACTGATTCTGTCTCTAATATTCTATCTCCCTTCTATAAAACTCTGATTAAGACTCCTACCTCTGACTCTGTGCAGAGGCGTAGTCAGCTTCCCAGTACTGAAGAAAGAGGAATACTAGATTCCACTGCTCTTAGATGGGTTTCGAAAGTTGGAAGATATAATGTACAAAATGTATTAGATACATTTATGCAATGGAACGAACCGACACAACGATATGTGTTCGATGAAATGTGTTTCCTTCTACGTGAGGAATTGGAAGAGGATGACCCTGAATCAAATCTAGGAGAATTAATTAATGTTCAGAAAGAGTTCGCTACAGGTATGATAGTTGGACAGAATATAAAAGAAGCGATGGAACTGGTTTTAAGTTATAGAACCGACTCATCCCTTCTTTCACCGAGAGAGTTAGAGAAACGTAGTACGAAACGAAATCGTCAATATCCAATGAGAGAGGTTCCACCAATTTGGCGTGAAGCTGTGCAAGCTAATGTAAACCTTGGTATTGCAGCCGCTCCGGCACAATTCCAGAGAGTATGGATACATATTCCATGGAAGCGAGCTGAAGTGTTAGCAGTGAAACAGGCCTTGCCAGATCCGCGTAAAAATCCTGCAGGATACTACAAAGAGTTGGCTCAAACAGTTGACGCTTGTGTATTGAATCTTGCTGACATAGATCTGCTATTTGGTAATGTAGTACCGCAACCAATTTGGGCTAAAATTCGTAAAGAGAATCATCCAGTTGCCCTAGGTGGTGACTGGGCAGCTATAATTGCAGCGGATGGTCAACAAATAGGTGGTTCCAAACCAGAACCCCTAATTGCTAATTTGCCTGGTAGAATAATCGATTTAATGAAAACCTTAATGCCTGCATTACGCGTTAACTGGGATAAATTGTCCGCATGCAAACAAAAGAAAGACGAAAGCGTCTCCGACTTTTTCACAAGATTCGAAGAGACTTTCGTAGATCATAGTGGTCAGGATATGAGCACAGAAGGGGGCCAGAGATTATTTGTCGATAAATTTGTGCACAATCTGCTGCCAGAACTTAGTAGTAAATTAAAGAATTCTGAAAGTGCGTGGGCTGTCTCTACGACTGCGCAAATACTTGCGACTGCTCAGTACTACGAAAATAGGGATAAAGAAGAGAAGGAAAAATCAGATAAAAAGACGAAAGATTTAAAAACTAAAGTACTTTTACAGCAAGCTTACCCGCCTCGCACGAATCAAACTAATATGCAGCAAGGGTCATATCAAAGAACGGATTATAATTTTCAAAGGCCACAATATCAATGGAATCAATGTGCTTATTGCAAAAAAGAAGGTCATTATAAGAGTGATTGTCCAGTTCGAGCGCAAAATAATGATGCGGCAGCTCAGAGAGGTCGTGGTAGTTCTATGCAAAACTCTAGAGGTCGAGGACGAGGTGCTATGCCTCCACAGACAAGTGATCGCCCCTCTAATTATTTCGATCAGCGAAATGGACAATCTGCCCAACAGAATAGGTCTCCACAGTATCATGTCGAAGACTATTATGAAACTAGTGAGGAAATTCAGCAAAGTGAATACTAGGACAGCCATGGACAAAGAGAGGGAGTAGTATCAGTACCAGTAGATCAGAGTGGACCTTATGTCGCAGTAGCAACATCAGGTATAGTCGAACCGTTTCTGTTGGATACTGGTGCAGCAAAAAGTTCTATCATACATGCTAAACTCCCTGGCGCACCTTTGTCTGGCTCAACAAACGTTTCAGTAGGTTTTTCAGGCGCCCCTGTTCACAACCCTGTTTCTGGTCCTTTGTATATTTCTGTCGGACCTCGTCAATTGAAAGCACCCCTGATTTTGACGACAGGTTGTAACGAAAATCTGCTTGGTTTAGACTTGTTAAAACGCCTGTACGCGACATTGTACTGTTCTCCAGCAGGAGTACAGCTTACGTTGGGTAAAAGAATAATCTCTCCGATGTACTTATCGATGGATGCACTCCCACCAGAGCTGCGTTCACTCCCTGATACTCTTTGGGCGACTGGTCCTAATGATGTAGGTCTATTGAAAATTCCACCCTATGTAGTAACTTTGAAAGCAAATGTCAAACTTCCACGAATTCCACAATACAGAATCTCTAGTGAAGGCGAGCGTGCGCTCCTACTAATAGTACAAGACCTGATCAAGAAAGATGTTGTAGAAGAAACCAGAGGTAATGTCTGTAATAGTCCGGTACTGCCTGTTTTGAAACGAACTGACCCTACAAAGCCTCCAGTATATAGGTTCGTAATTGATCTTAGAGAGGTTAATAAAATTGTGATCCCACAGTTTCCTGTGGTACCAGACATTACTGCATTGTTAACGTTGATTCCTGCTACAGCAGCATGGTTTTCGGTTATCGATTTGAAAAATGCCTTTTTCAGCATTCCGATAGCCGAGGAAAGCAGAGATATTTTCGGATTTTCTCTAGGAGGACGAAGTTTTAGATTTAAACGCGCTCCACAAGGTTATTGTGAAAGCCCATCCATTTACAGTCAAGCATTAAAAAGTCAGTTAGATTCCTTCGTACTTCCTCATGGTTCTGCTCTAGTACAGTATGTCGATGATCTTCTAGTGGCTGCCGATGACAAGGAAACTTGCAAAACAGCTACGATTTCTTTATTGCATCACTTGTCAGATTTGAATCACAAGGTGTCACCTTCAAAAATGCAATACTGCTGCCAAGAAGTGACCTACCTAGGTCATCTCTTGTCAAAGGAGGGAAGGAAGCTGACCCCAGAGAGAATAAAAGCAATTACACAGATGAACGTTCCTAGCACACAGAGAGAAGTACGTGCCTTTTTAGGTATTACCTCATATTGTAGGCAATGGATCCCAAATTTTTCTCTTTTAGCAAAACCATTGGTAGCCTTGACTGGGAAAGGTGTTCCAAGTCCGGTACCATGGTCTGCTGAATGTCAGCAGAGTTTTTCTGAGTTACGAAATGCACTGTGTTCAGCACCTGTATTGGGTACACCCGACTACAGTAAGCCATTTACGCTCTATGTCCACGAGAGAGAAGGTTGTGCATTGAGTGTTTTGACGCAGAAATTTGGTGATAAACAACGCCCTTGTGCGTATTTTTCATCAACATTAGATCCAGTAGCTAGAGCATTGCCTAGTTGCTTGAGAGCTACAGCCGCAGCTGCAGCTTCCATTCGACAATCTGCTGGTTTAGTAATGAACAACATGCTAGTAGTCATGGTTCCTCATGCCGTGGATACACTCATGAACCGAACCAAGACACAACACCTTACCAGTGCTAGATTATCAGGCTATGAACTGACACTATTAGCTAGTCATATTCAGATCAAAAGATGCAATGTATTGAATCCAGCAACATTGTTGCCGACTAGTCAAGAGTCGAGTGATTCCGAACCACACGACTGTTGTTTCAGAACTGAGGAAGAAACAAAAGGACGAATCGACCTAAAAGACACTCCATTGTCAGAACCAGATGGCACGTTGTATGTTGACGGGTCTTGCTTCAAATTGGAGAATGGTGATGTGACTGCTGCTTATGCAGTAACGACTTTGAGTACGATTGTGGAGACTGCAAGAGTGAGTCAGAATTCTGCCCAGGCTGCAGAATTGATCGCGCTAACAAGAGCGTGCGTTTTAGCTAAGGGAAAGAGAGTGAATGTGTTCACAGATAGTCAGTACGCGTTCGGCGTGGCCCATAGTTTTGGCCGTTTGTGGAAAGAGAGAGGTTTCATTACGTCCCATGGGACTAAGATTCAACATGGTCAGCTAGTTAATGACTTGTTGGAATCTCTAACCTTACCGACTGAAGTTGCGATTGTGAAATGCAGTGCTCATAAAGCAATCACGAATGATGTTGGTCGTGGGAATGCTTTTGCTGATGAAACTGCAAAACAGACAGCTAGAAATATGATGAGTAGAATGTATGTTGCAACGTCTGCAAGATGGATTTCTGAGTCTGGAATGTGTGAAGACACAGTGGAAAGCGTGAAAGAAATTCAGAAAGAGGCGACTGAGGAGGAAAAACTTGCATGGAAAGAGAGCACGGGTAAATTGGACTCGAGTGGGTGTTGGATTGACTTGTCGGAACAACAGCGTTGGATGTTGCCTGATGCGTATGTGCTTGCAGTAGTAACGATGGCGCATGGATCAGCGCACATCAGTTCAAAAGGGATTTGTAAGATGTTGGCTCCGGTCTGGAAGAATGACGGGATTAGTAAGTGTGCAGAGAGAGTGGTGAGAAATTGTATGGTATGCTTGATGCATAATCCTGGCAAGGGAATCCCCACACCTGCAGGTCACTTCGCTCCTCCTTCCTGCCCTTTTGAAGTGATCCAGCTAGATTTCATTCACATGGACCGTTGTAATAACCTGAAATACGTCCTAGTGGTAGTTTGTGCTTTTTCCAGATGGATCGAAGCATACCCACTCAAGGACAATACTGCCTTATCCACTGCCAAAATTCTTCTTAAAGAATACTTCCCCAGATACGGAATGCCACGGATTGTATGGTCAGACAACGGAAGTGAGTTCGTAGGGAAAGTTATGCAGAGTGTGTGTGCCGGCCTAGGGATTAGGCAAAAATTCCATAGTGCAAATCATCCCCAGTCCGCGGGTTTAGTCGAGGGTTACAATGGCACCCTTAAACTGAAACTCGCTAAGATACAAGCATCCACGGGTTTGTCCTGGCCAGACGCATTGCCTTTGGCTTTGCTATCAACAAGAGCAACTGTACATTCTAGAGTAGGGCTTAGTCCCTACGAAATAGTTTTCGGTCGTCCTGCAAATGTTTGGGGGGTACCTAGACCGAAAGAATTTAAGCAGCTGGAATACCCAATGTTAATTGATTACCTTTTCGACTTGACTGCTAAATTAAGTCTTATTCACCAACAGGTTTTCGATGCATTGCCAAAGCCATCAGAGAGTCCAGGCCATCAGCTGAAACCGGGTGATCAGGTGGTCATCCGAAATTTTGCAAGAACGAAAAATCTTCAGCCCAGATTTATTGGCCCGTTCCAAGTCCTGCTAGCAACGAGAACTGCTATTCGTGTGGCCGGAAGAAGAAATTGGATTCATACAACACACGCTAAACGTGTGCCTCTGCCACTTCCTTACGACAACTGGGTAAAGAAAGGAATCGGTGCCTCTGAAACGGAACAAATCCCCAGGTTCATACCTTTCAGCGATGCAGAACTGATCACGGATTCACCAAAGTCTGACTCTCCTCCTGAAACTACTCTTTTGAACCCTAAACATTTGTCATCCACACACAATGAACATTTGCCATCTGTACCAAAAGAACATTTGCCATCTGCGAACGTGAACATTGCAACGTCAGCTGAAAATACATTGTTTCCAGATCAGACAGCTCCTGCAAAACTGAGATACAACTTACGTTCTCGCAATATGGACAAATAAAGCAGGAAACTGCCTATTTTCAGATTTGAATTTGCTATACATTGCCTCCAGCCAGGAAGTTTGCTAAATACTCTGTATTGTTTCTTTTTGTTTTAAAATTGCCTTGCCGTCTGGGTAGCCGTAGGGTCGTGGCTGTGTGCCTAGTTGAATCTGCGGGGGTCAGACACAAGGTCGATCTTTCTGTTAGTTCTGGGAACTCCCAGGGCTGATAGAGGCATTTTCATCTACGTACACATCATCAGTGGTCGCGAACGGTCGTAGAAGATGGAGCTTCCTGAGCTGCAACGAGAAAATGTAATTTATGTTCGCAGAAATAGACTGTACAGAATACTTCACAGCAAATGCTTTCTAATACAATGTGCAGTTACATTTTTAATTGTTTTAATAACATTGGTGGGTGGAATCATCTTTTGCATACATTTGATTTTTATGCCAGTAACTACAGTGCCTCCCCTTAATCCTGTTACTTCTACAGTTTCTTCTATGCATTCTTTTCACTCATTTCCTGAACACGAACAAGCTCGACGCTCAGAATTTATGAACAATACATTTGTACAGCTCTTGCATCAACACCAACTGATAGTTAATACTACAGACTGCTGGGTGTGTGGGTTGATACCTCACACTATGGATAAAGGCATTCCCTATCTAGTCTTGCCTTTTAGCTATAATGGATCATTTCAGGCCTTTCAGACCATTTTCTCATACGCCCTTGAGACCTATCCTCCGCGTCCACCACGGTCCACTAAATACAACTCAGCCAACAAAGCTTTAGTCCAGGGAATTATTGATATGATTAAAGACGTCAATAATACTCCATCTTATCCTAAAGATGAATTGCTGGTGTATTTGACTTGGAACTCTACAGAGTACCGCCTTAGTTTGGGAGAAAGCAAGCGTAAAAGCTCCACTTCAGTTTGGGTCGTGCCTCACCGAGGTCAGGTCTGTTTGCAAGGAAATGGGAGAAATCCGAGAGCTCAGCTAGGGAGCAGCGAGTGCGTTGAGACTTACGCATTTCCGTCTGACTCCTCCCCTGCCTTTCTGACTGCTAGGGGTACCTACTTCATTTGTCAGGACAGAGCATATACATGGCTGCCTGCTGACTTTTCAGGTTCATGTTATATTGCTCGATTGTTACCTCCGACATACACTGCTTCTTCAGATTATCACAAGACCAGAGTAGCACGAGGTGTCTTCAGCAAGGAAGATACCGCTGGTCAAGAAGCTGGAGACTTTTTCAAAGGTTTCCTTCCGTTTTGGGGGCCTATGGCCAATAGTAGAAATCTACGTCAACTAACACGGGTAGTTGAATCTACTATTACAGAAACTGCTGGTGCCCTTAGTAACTTAACAGCTGAGCTTCAGGCGGACCGTCTCATGACGTTGCAGAACCGTATGGTTCTAGACGTAATACTTGCAGATCGAGGTGGGGTATGCAGAATGATCCAATCGAGCTGCTGTGTCTTTATTCCAAATAATGCTCCAACAGTCTATGAAGCAATCTCTAAGCTACACAAGATTTCCGACTCTATACACGTAGATAAGGGAAACTGGTCCTTCATGGAGTGGTTTTGGACTCTGGTATCAGCGTGGGGATGGAAGGTTCTGATGGTCATTGGTGTCATCCTAGTATTTCTGTTCTCGTGCTGTCTTATTATCCAATGTGGTCCCGCTCTGTGTAGTCTCTGTGCTGCAACCTGTTTCAGAAAATCACCTGCATTAGGAGAAAAGGCACGAGACAGGATGATGATACAACAACATGTCACTGACCTAATGAGCATAGAATTAGACTCTGACTCTGATATAGACTGAGTAATTGCCTATGTAAGGGCAAAAGGAGGGTCTGAGGTTCCGTGACGATTTTACTCGTGTTTGTAACATTGTCGTAAATACATAATTTTGGTATCAGTGGACCGCAAATGATCCATTTAGTATATCCTGGTGTTTTCGCTATGCTACGAGCAAGAGCACTCCTGTTACCAACACAATTGTGATTTACCCATGGCATCCATCTTAGAACACGGAAGCCATTTTGTATTCCTTGCCCTCACATAGTCAATGGACACGCAATGACCTCTTTTCATTTAAGGACACGTAGGCTTTAACCGGCGATTCACCTTGCTAGTGACACGTGCACCTTAGGCCAGCAACGCTGTGGCAGCATGACTCGGCAAGAACTGCCTCCCCAGCCTGAGGCCAGTCCTGCTATACTGGTTCTTGTGTTCGTTGGCCTGATCATGATTAAGCGGCCGAAGCTGGTAACCGTGCCCATTTACGACCCACAAACATTTCTTATCCTGTCTTTCTATCTTCTACACCTGGCTCTGCTCCTTTCCTTCTGGGCCTTTATTAGGGGGAGGTAACGAAATTTACGATGAGGCGGTCCGGGTCTTGAATGAAGAATTGACATGGGATTATGATGGACTAGTGGGAACCCCTCATTTGTAATGTCTCGACATCAGATACTGTTGACGATTCCTGTGCAACGCCAAATATTTATTGTTTAAGACACGAATGTTTAGAACTGTGGTAACATGTAAAGAATTTGCCTGAAGCCCAATATTTAGTATATAAGGAGCAATCCTCTTTGTACGAATCGAACAGGCTCCTAGACACTGCCCGTGTGCAGTTTCTGTGACTTCTGTGTCCCTGCAGTAATAAACCTTTGGTCTTTGACGCCACCATCGAGAAGCCCGTGTTTCTGTTTGTTTGTGCACCGAGACAGGTGGAACTCCGGGGTCTTCGGGTGTTATCCCTGACACCTCTGGACGGAACCAAAAAGTCCAGAACTCCACTCCTCACGAATATGCATACCGCCTCGCTATGCGTAATAACACATTTATCCGTATGCTACATTATTCACACCAGACCAGCAATGCCACTAATTGTTGGGTGTGTGGTCGACTCCCCCCTTTCCAGACACCGAAGGGAGTTCTGCCACTCTTTCCTTATCCATTCTCACACAATGGTTCGTGTGGAGCATGGTCCACGTTAACGTCATCCTCAACAGATATGTCTTTTCTTAACAGTACATGTTTCCCCGACAAGCAAGGTTTCCCCCACAGAACAGGTTTAGATTTAGAAAATGAAGTATATAATTTAGGAAATTATTCGTCGAATTTCATGGTTCTGAATGTTCAGTCTGATACTACTCCAGACTCACCCGCTATTTCAGTACTACCAGTCAAAGGCGAATTATGTGTCCGTAGTTATGGTTCTGTACATATAGGTCATAGTGAATGTACTACTGTTATCCAGTATAGTGACAGTAGGAAATCTATTTTCAAAGCTTCACGTCATTCTTATTTTGTTTGTGGTCAAACTGCATATGTCCGTCTGCCCCTCGATTGGGAGGGAACCTGTTACATTGCTTTCCTACTGCCACCTGTTTTTTTAGCCCCACCTGACTATCATAGGAATTCTTTCTTAGTACACACTAGACACAAGAGAAATCTCCCGATTGTCGATTATACTGAAACTGCCGCAGAGCAATTCATTGATATAGATAAAGGTGTTTTCCCTTATTTAGGTACAGTTGTAAATAGTAAGCTAATCCGTAGGTTAACAAGAACCCTTGAAGCAGTAGTAGATGAGACTGCCTCTGCTCTAGGTAACTTAACTGAAGAGCAGTCCTTTATGAGAATTGTCGTTTTACAGAATCGTCTCGTCCTTGACGTCATACTGGCCGATAGGGGCGGGGCCTGTAGAATTCTCGGATCCAGTTGTTGTATTTTCATTCCTAATAACGCGCCGTCTGTTTATTCAGCTATAACCAGACTCCATAAAATTGCCCATCTGTTACACCAAGATCCAGGCACCTGGACATGGTCCGGTTGGTTCTGGAATATAATTTCCGCATGGGGATGGAAAGTCCTGTCCTTTCTAGGTATTGCAGTAGCGATCATATTTAGCTGCTGCCTCTGTATACAATGTGGCCCTGCGATTTGCAGCATGTGTGCTACCTCTTGTATTCCCAGTCCCAAGCCCCGTTCTAAATCCCGTTCCAAGACAATTCGAGACGAACAAATGGTACTGTATGAAATGATAGACGGTATCATGAATATTGATGTTTCCTGATGGAAACGTAGTGACAAGGAGGGAATGTGGAAAAGTAAATTTTGCCATGTTCTGTGTCCCTACGCCCCATCCATCATATGTTATGTGTGCATGATCAATATGCATATGTTATTCCCCATTTCTGATTAAAGACGCAATTACAGTTGTGTCCACCTCTAGTATGTTAGTTTCCAGTCCTCGTGAATACTACGAATATCAGGCCTATGTAAGTAATGTTGCCACGTTTCTCAGTGTGCACGTTATTCAATTATAAAATCTCCGTTTCCAGGCCTCAAAAGGGCCCGGACCACAGATTCAGCTCCTGTCTCCTGAAAGCCTCGCTGAGGAGCGATACAGCCCCCACCTGTATCCTCGACCCTTCACTTACTTCCTGCCTCGCAGTGCCCGGTGCAGCCCGGCTCTGCCTCTGAGTCTGCCAAAAGTATGTTATAGTTCCAGCTATCAGTTCAGTCCTCCTCCTCTGCATTCCTAAGCTACTGAACTGCATCAATAGTTTCCGTCATTGTCTAGCCTTCTCGTCTCCACGTTAGAGAAATACTGTATTTAATGGTCATTTAGTATTCTTCATCACGCACTACATGTAGAATAATGCATGGTCCAGTCTTAGAATCAAGTTAGCTTTTCCCCTCATGACTTCTAGTTTATATCAACATGTTCCCTAAACATTAGATACCAGATAGGGTTTAGGTACATGTCGCTCCGACCCTCCAGACTCTAGTCTCTGCTCCTAGCACAGAGTTCGTAGCCCCCAGCTTCTCCTAGTAACACGTCATTGCCAGTTTTCGCGCACCATTAGGTTAGAGGTCCCGGCTCCTTAGGTAGCCCCCTCCAAAGTTTCCGCCCATTCATGACATATTCTGTTACGTTTTGCATCACATGTCTATGTATACTCCTAGTTACACCTCTTTTTACTGTTATCTCTCGCGACTGCTACGCGTCACGCCTTCTACTCCACCTACTGTTACGCCTATTGCAATGTAATGCTATGTGTTTGCGCTATGTATATAAGTCAATGTTTTGTTATTAAATGTTAGCGCGCTCATCCCAGACCCAGCCCCGGCAGCTGCCGGGCCACTCTAGCCCTGCCTTCCTATTCCCATGCAGGTTGTCCTGATCCTGTCCTTATGCTGTAATAAACCTGCAGAAACTCCTACTACCTCGAATCTTGACTCTTATTTTATTGAGCTATCTGTTATGCTATAAGTCTAGTCAAAAATAGGGTATTATTTATTTATTTACCACATGGAGACCGAGAGGGTCTTAGCGCAGGACAGGATAGGGGAGGCTGAGAGGGCCGCCACCAGAGGCAAAGTAGCTCTGGAGGGTAGACTATCCCCTGCGCGCAGTGTTGAGTGTCTGGATCCCCCAGGGAGGGTTGGGTCCAGTGGTGGCAGCTATTTAAATCTCAGTCTAGAAAGTCCCAGTTCCCAGAGTATGGTTCCTGTTTCCCCAGAGGAGGAGAATAGGTTGAGGTTTAGGAACCTTAGGAAACCGTCTCATCAGTCTTGGGAAGACTTTGAGGATGACTGTTGTAGAGCCCTGTGTGATTGGGTACGGGAGCCCACGAAATGTGATTGGGACCTATTGCTCGATATGTTTCTCAGAGAGCAGTTGCTCAGTTGTTGTTCACCAGGGTTGCGCCAACACCTGTTAGGGTGTGGATTGTCTGAACCATGTGAGCTGGCAGAGGAAGCAGACCGCTGGGAAGGGACCAGAGGTTCTGTAGAGTCATTGGTGAGTGACTCCAAAAGTAGTGGGTCAGGGATCTTCCAGCCCAGCGTGGTGGAAGAGGCTCAGTGTAGCCCAGCTAGGTCCCTGGTTAGTGAGAAGGGTGTAGGGGCTGACTGCCTGGCTCAGTGGAGCAGGAGTCAGTGGGTGGCTGAGAGCCCCCAGAGGCCCGAAGCCCTGTCTCAGAACCTGGGTGGTTTCTTGAGGGAACACCAGGTTGGGGACCTAGGCTGTCCTGTTAGTCCACTTGAGGAAGATCTCCTAGTGAGTAGAGGACCTGGAGCGTCTGTAACCAGAGCTCCTATGGTTCTAGAGTCTGGCAGTACCGCTCCGGTAGGGAGGGTACAGGAGTCCAGAGTGAGGAGTGATTGGGGGAGTTCCCCAGTGGAAGGACCAGTGGGTCAGGGACTACCCAGTTGGGCTAGGTTCCCGTGTAGTGACCATGGTAACACCACTTCTGGTCTGGGGGATCGTCACGCACTGTCAGGTGGACAGAGGGCGGGAGATCTGCGCCAGACAGACAGTCACGCAACAGATGTGACATTTGTTAGCCTCAGGGGGATTGCGTGTGAATCCCCAGAAGTCCTGGAGTGCCAGGCAATTGTTCCACCGAAGGTTCTAGACCAGAGGTTGGGAGGCCAGGTTCAGGATCAGCCTGACCTGAAGGGTAGGACGACTGTAACCAGTGTCCTGACCGGTTCTTCTTCCAGAGGAACTTCTCCAGGTGGGAGAGGGCAGACCTCTGGAAGGGGGTGCAGAGGGTGGGAGAGCCCACCTCTGACCCCGGTGCAACCTGAGTGGATAAGTCCTGGGTTGGAATGGCGTTCTAGGGGTACCCCTCGCAGAGGGAGGAGGAACCCTAGGAGAAGAGGTAGGGGGAGGAGAGCCTTCCCCGAGACTCCTGGTCCGCCTGAGGTTGTAGGCCCTAGGCTGGAGTACCAGTGGCAGTCTAGTCCTGTCTTGCAGACAGGAAGAGTGGAAAATGGCTCCTATGTGCCAGGGGTTACTACCCCCCGCTCTGCGAATTGGCATGGACCAGTGGCACCTGGGTGGCCCAGGGCCTGGTCCTGGCCGCGGACAACTTGGGAGTACCAGTGGGGTAGCCCAGTTGGTCCAGACAGTGTGTTTAGAGGGAATCCCATGGGTTCACCGTGGCGTAGAACAGGAGGGTGTCCCTGCAGTTGCGGGCCTGCGTCCGTGTTCTATCGCCCCAAGCAGGGAAGTCCATCACGGTGGTGATTGGTCTCCCCTGCGTTTTGGCTGGAAGGGGGTTATGTTGGACTTTGGCCCTTAGGGCAGGTTCACCCCTAGACTTTTTGCTTAAAATGGTGACCTGGAGATGGTGATTTTTGGATTCTGCGCACTTTCACTGTGTCCCAGTGGAAAGTGCGTGCGCACTCTGAGTGCATGTGCTGAGCTAGGCCTGCCCGCCCATAGGAATGCATGGGGAATGTATGTGTCCCTGGTAGTTCCTGATGCGTGGGGTGTACAGGCTTGAGTCTGGTATGTGTGAACTCGTGAGAGTGAATGCTGCGAGATGGTGTATGCAGCATGTATGTGTCTAGTAGCGAAGCGCCATTTCTAGACATGGCTGTACGTGTGCTGTGAGGGTGCTGGCGTGTGATTGGCTGGAGCTGGCTGGCATGCCAGGCTCCAGGAAGTCTGGATGGGTCTGCCTGGTGGTGAGTGGGAGATTAGCATGAGTGATGTGTGGGAGGAGTGTACCTGTGTCCTGGATGGGCTGGGTTTTCCCCACACAATGCTGGCTCCGCCCCCCTGTGGTGTGTCTAATGACCCAAGCCCTGCCAGTGAATAGAGAGGGTGGTTGAGGTAAACAGAGTACTCAAGAACCAGCTGCGACTGGTTCCGCCCCCACTCTGCACCCTTGAACAAAGGAATGCACTGTATAAAAATGGGGCTGTGTCCCCACAGAGGTTGTTCTCTTCCAGGATCCTGAGGGGGCTGTTGCTGCTGCTGCTGGGCCAGAGGACCGCCACTTGGGGTGTCTCCCTGCCTGGAGACCCAGTGTGCTGGCTCTGGGCCCAGCCTTGCCCCCTGCCCCTTGAAAGGACTTTTGCTGGACTTTGGGCTGTCCTCTAGCGCTGGGAGCGCTGGAATTGCCTCTTAGCGCTTGGAAGCGCTTGCAGATTCCTCCTAGCGCCTGGGAGCGCTTTATTTCGTCCTAGCGTTGGGAGCGCTGTGGTTTGTGCCCCCCTAGCGCTTGAGAGCGCTTGATTTTGACCAGCAGCGCCTGGGAGCGCTTCTGTAAGGCAGGTGCCCACCCTGCACTTCGCGGCTCGAGCGGCTGCCCACGCCGCATATTTGTTTGATTTATTGATCTACGAGGGAGCCCACTCCTCGGATCATCTGGGAAGCCGCCTGCCTGCCTAGAAGCGAGCCGCCGCGCTGCCCGCGGCGACCCGGAAGTGGTGAGGCGGCCGACCAATCACAGTGCGGCCCCGGAGAGGCCGACCGGAAGTCCCGCCCCCGCAGCCGCGACCCGGAAGTCAGGCAGGCCGGGGGCAGGACAGAGAGGCAGGCGGAAGCTGCTGCCTGCCGGGGCTCCCATGTGAAGGGAGAGCCCCGGGGAGAAGTGCTGCAGGGAGCGAGGCTCCCGTGAGAAGAGGAGAGCCCCGCCCGTCCCGAGGAACCCGAGGAGCGAGAGCTGCAGCACCCGGTGAGTGGGAGGCGTGAGGGTTCGAGAGGAGGGGGAGGCGTCGGGGCACATTGCCGGTGCCCGCATCCCCCCCCCCCCCAGTGCGAGGTCCAGAGTGTTTAGAAGCCCAAGGGGCCCTCCCTCAACACAGTGTTCCCCAGAGCGGGGCCCCTAGATCGCAGGGGCATCTCACCAGAGCCTGAGAGGCTCCATCCGGGGGCAGTGTTGCCTGTGTTCCGAGCCCAGCGAGGCTCCAACGACGGGGCATTTCTTTAACCCTGAGTGCCCCCATTTCTGTGGTCAAGAGCCCTGAGGGGCTCTGGGAGGGCCATTGTTGCTTTGAGCCTGAGAGGCTCAGAGGGGACATTTTCTTGCTTTAAGAGCCCAGAGAGGCTCTGAGAGGGCCATTCGTTTTGTGAGCCCAGAGAGGCTCTGCAGTGCCACAGTGGTGGTTCTTGAGCCAGAGAGGCTCCAACGTTGCCCTAATTCCCCTGCTCCAGTTGCCCAGCACTTTGTGGGCAACTGCCACGTTTAGGCCCTGACATTGGGACACCGGGACAGTCGCAGGTGGTGACTTGTGAGTGGGGCGCAATGGTATTTTCTCTGCACCTCTGAATGTATTGATTATGCGTCATGTGCCTTTACACCTCTGAATGTATTGTGATGCATCATGTGTTTTCCTCTTTACACCTCTGAATGAATGTTATGCATTGCATCATGTGTTTTCCTCTTACACCCCTACAGGTATTGTAATACATAGGTGGTTGTTTTCTCCCTAGTACAGGTGGTGCTAGTGAGGTCCTGGTTACCAGTAATTACTGGTTGTGTGCTATTTTGTGCTATATTCTATGTACTAAGTGCTATTTCTGAAAGTGCTACTTCTGATTCCTGACAGTGGTCCAGGTGGCCCTGTCTTGTACATATCCCTTGTAAATTCTGCCCGTGCCTCTGGCACATTGTAAAGTGTGTGTTTTATCTAATGTGTTTTGGTGTAATACAAAGGCTATTTTTATATATCCTTGTGTGGAGTTTCCTTTGTGGTGGGCCTTTGGTTGTTGTTGCTGGGGTGCGTGCGCAAATACTTAACCTACATCGCCTCCAAGTTTAGCCTTGCTGCTCGCGCCACGTTACCTAGAGGGTGAGTAGGGGTTATCTTGGCGTGTAACTCCCTTGCCCTGACTTTGGTGTGGTGGTCTCTGACTGACTTTGGCGAAAGCCCTGGCCAGCCGGGGATCCCATTTCCAACACATGTCTTCTCCAGTCTGAGGCGCTGTGACCCTTGCCGCACACGCAAGTCTGAGGGCTTGGGTCATTCATGTCTTCTTCAGTCTGAGGAGCCGTGACCCTTGCCGCACACGCAAGTCTGAGGGCTTGGGTCATTCATGTCTTCTTCAGTCTGAGTCGCCTTGACCTTTGCCGCACAAGCAATCTGAGGGCTTGGGTCATTCATGTGTTCTCCAGTCTGAGGCGCTGTGACCTGCGCCGCACACGCAAGTCTGAGGGCTTGGGTCATTCATGTGTTCTCCAGTCTGAGGCGCCGTGACCCTTGCCGCACACGCAAGTCTGAGGGCTTGGGTCATTCATGTGTTCTCCAGTCTGAGGCGCCGTGACCCTTGCCGCACACGCAAGTCTGAGGGCTTGGGTCATTCACGTCTTCTCCAGTCTGAGGCGCCGTGACCCTTGCCGCAAACGCAAGTCTGAGGGCTTGGGTCCTTCACGTGTTCTCCAGTCTGAGGCGCCGTGACCCACGCCGCACAAGCAAGTCAGAGGGCTTGGGTACTTCACATGTTCTCCAGTCTGAGGCGCCGTGACCCTTGCCACACACACAAGTCTGAGGGCTTGGGTCCTTCAAGTGTTCTCCAGTCTGAGGCGCCGTGACCCTTGCCGCACACGCAAGTCTGAGGGCTTGGGTCATTCACGTGTTCTCCAGTCTGAGGCGACGTGACCCTTGCCGCACATGCAAGTCTGAGGGCTTGGGTCCTTCACGTCTTCTCCAGTCTGAGGCGCCGTGACCCTTGCCGCACACGCAAGTCTGAGGGCTTGGGTCCTTCACCTCTTCTCCAGTCTGAGGCGCCGTGATCCTTGCCGCACATGCAAGTCTGAGGGCTTGGGTCATTCATGTGTTCTCCAGTCCGAAGCACCATGACCCTTGCCTCACACGCAAGTCTGAGGGCTTGGGTCATTCATGTGTTCTCCAGTCTGAGGTGCCGTGACCCTTGTCGCACACGCAAGTCTGAGGGCTTGGGTCATTCATGTCTTCTCCAGTCTGAGGCACCGTGACCCTTGCCGCACACGCAAGTCTAAGGGCTTGGGTCATTCATGTCTTCTCCAGTCTGAGGCGCCATGACCCTTGCCGCACATGCAAGTCTGAGGGCTTGGTTCATTCATGTCTTCTCCAGTCTGAGGCGCCGTGACCCTTGCCGCACACGCAAGTCTGAGGCCTTGGGTCATTCATGTCTTCTCCAGTCTGAGGCGCTGTGACCCTTGCCGCACACGCAAGTCTGAGGGCTTGGGTCATTCATGTCTTCTTCAGTCTGAGGAGCCGTGACCCTTGCCGCACACGCAAGTCTGAGGGCTTGGGTCATTCATGTCTTCTTCAGTCTGAGTCGCCTTGACCTTTGCCGCACAAGCAAGTCTGAGGGCTTGGGTCATTCATGTGTTCTCCAGTCTGAGGCGCTGTGACCTGCGCCGCACACGCAAGTCTGAGGGCTTGGGTCATTCATGTGTTCTCCAGTCAGAGGCGCCGTGACCCTTGCCGCACATGCAAGTCTGAGGGCTTGGGTCATTCATGTGTTCTCCAGTCTGAGGCGCCGTGACCCTTGCCGCACACGCAAGTCTGAGGGCTTGGGTCATTCACGTATTCTCCAGTCTAAGGCGCCGTGACCCTTGCCGCACACGCAAGTCTGAGGGCTTGGGTCATTCACGTCTTCTCCAGTCTGAGGCGCCGTGACCCTTGCCGCAAACGCAAGTCTGAGGGCTTGGGTCCTTCACGTGTTCTCCAGTCTGAGGCGCCGTGACCCACGCCGCACAAGCAAGTCAGAGGGCTTGGGTACTTCACATGTTCTCCAGTCTGAGGCGCCGTGACCCTTGCCACACACACAAGTCTGAGGGCTTGGGTCCTTCAAGTGTTCTCCAGTCTGAGGCGCCGTGACCCTTGCCGCACACGCAAGTCTGAGGGCTTGGGTCATTCACGTGTTCTCCAGTCTGAGGCGATGTGACCCTTGCCGCACATGCAAGTCTGAGGGCTTGGGTCCTTCACGTCTTCTCCAGTCTGAGGCGCCGTGACCCTTGCCGCACACGCAAGTCTGAGGGCTTGGGTCCTTCACCTCTTCGCCAGTCTGAGGCGCCGTGATCCTTGCCGCACATGCAAGTCTGAGGGCTTGGGTCATTCATGTGTTCTCCAGTCCGAAGCACCATGACCCTTGCCTCACACGCAAGTCTGAGGGCTTGGGTCATTCATGTGTTCTCCAGTCTGAGGCGCCGTGACCCTTGCCGCACACGCAAGTCTGAGGGCTTGGGTCATTCATGTTTTCTCCAGTCTGAGGCGCCGTGACCCTTGCCGCACACGCAAGTCTGAGGGCTTGGGTCATTCATGTGTTCTCCAGTCTGAGGCGCCGTGACCCTTGCCGCACACGCAAGTCTGAGGGCTTGGGTCATTCACGTATTCTCCAGTCTGAGGCACCGTGACCCTTGCCGCACACGCAAGTCTGAGGGCTTGGGTCATTCACGTATTCTCCAGTCTAAGGCGCCGTGACCCTTGCCGCACACGCAAGTCTGAGGGCTTGGGTCATTCATGTCTTCTCCAGTCTGAGGCGCCGTGACCCTTGCCGCACATGCAAGTCTGAGGGCTTGGGTCATTCATGTCTTCTCCAGTCTGAGGCGCCGTGACCCTTGCCGCACACGCAAGTCTGAGGGCTTGGGTCCTTCACGTGTTCTCCAGTCTGAGGCGCCGTGACCCATGCCGCACACACAAGTCAGAGGGCTTGGGTACTTCACATGTTCTCCAGTCTGAGGTGCCGTGACCCTTGCCGCACACGCAAGTCTGAGGGCTTGGGTCATTCATGTGTTCTCCATTATGAGGCGCCGTGACCCTTGCCGCACACGCAAGTCTGAGGGCTTGGGTCATTCATGTGTTCTCCAGTCTGAGGCGCCGTGATCCTTGCCGCACATGCAAGTCTGAGGGCTTGGGTCATTCATGTGTTCTCCAGTCTGAGGCGCCGTGACCCTTGCCGCACACGCAAGTCTGAGGGCTTGGGTCATTCATGTTTTCTCCAGTCTGAGGCGCCGTGACCCTTGCCACACACGCAAGTCTGAGGGCTTGGGTCATTCATGTGTTCCCTAGTCTGAGGCGCCGTGACCCTTGCCGCACACGCAAGTCTGAGGGCTTGGGTCATTCACGTATTCTCCAGTCTGAGGCACCGTGACCCTTGCCGCACACGCAAGTCTGAGGGCTTGGGTCATTCACGTATTCTCCAGTCTAAGGCGCCGTGACCCTTGCCGCACACGCAAGTCTGAGGGCTTGGGTCATTCACGTCTTCTCCAGTCTGAGGCGCCGTGACCCTTGCCGCACACGCAAGTCTGAGGGCTTGGGTCCTTCACGTGTTCTCCAGTCTGAGGCGCCGTGACCCACGCCGCACACGCAAGTCAGAGGGCTTGGGTACTTCACATGTTCTCCAGTCTAACCGCGGTGACCCTTGCCGCACACGCAAGTCTGAGGGCTTGGGTCCTTCAAGTGTTCTCCAGTCTGAGGCGCCGTGACCCTTGCCGCACACGCAAGTCTGAGGGCTTGGGTCATTCACGTGTTCTCCAGTCTGAGGCGACGTGACCCTTGCCGCACATGCAAGTCTGAGGGCTTGGGTCCTTCACGTCTTCTCCAGTCTGAGGCGCCGTGACCCTTGCCGCACACGCAAGTCTGAGGGCTTGGGTCCTTCACCTCTACTCCAGTCTGAGGCGCCGTGACCCTTGCCGCACACGCAAGTCTGAGGGCTTGGGTCATTCATATGTTCTCCAGTCCGAGGCGCCGTGACCCTTGCCTCACACGCAAGTCTGAGGGCTTGGGTCATTCATGTGTTCTCCAGTCTGAGGCGCCGTGATCCTTGCCGCACACGCAAGTCTGAGGGCTTGGGTCATTCATGTGTTCTCCAGTCTGAGGCGCCGTGACCCTTGCCGCACACGCAAGTCTGAGGGCTTGGGTCATTCATGTTTTCTCTAGTCTGAGGCGCCACGACCCTTGCCGCACACGCAAGTCTGAGGGCTTGGGTCATTCACGTATTCTCCAGTCTGAGGCACCGTGACCCTTGCCGCACACGCAAGTCTGAGGGCTTGGGTCATTCACGTATTCTCCAGTCTAAGGCGCCGTGACCCTTGCCGCACACGCAAGTCTGAGGGCTTGGGTCATTCATGTCTTCTCCAATCTGAGGCGCCGTGACCCTTGCCGCACATGCAAGTCTGAGGGCTTGGGTCATTCATGTCTTCTCCAGTCTGAGGCGCCGTGACCCTTGCCGCACACGCAAGTCTGAGGCCTTGGGTCCTTCACGTGTTCTCCAGTCTGAGGCGCCGTGACCCACGCCGCACAAGCAAGTCAGAGGGCTTGGGTACTTCACATGTTCTCCAGTCTGAGGCGCCGTGACCCTTGCCACACACACAAGTCTGAGGGCTTTGGTCCTTCAAGTGTTCTCCAGTCTGAGGCGCCGTGACCCTTGCCGCACACGCAAGTCTGAGGGCTTGGGTCATTCACGTGTTCTCCAGTCTGAGGCGACGTGACCCTTGCCGCACATGCAAGTCTGAGGGCTTGGGTCCTTCACGTCTTCTCCAGTCTGAGGCGCCGTGACCCTTGCCGCACACGCAAGTCTGAGGGCTTGGGTCCTTCACCTCTTCTCCAGTCTGAGGCGCCGTGACCCTTGCCGCACATGCAAGTCTGAGGGCTTGGGTCATTCATGTGTTCTCCAGTCTGAGGCGCCGTGACCCTTGCCGCACACGCAAGTCTGAGGGCTTGGGTCATTCATGTTTTCTCCAGTCTGATGCGCCGTGACCCTTGCCGCACACGCAAGTCTGAGGGCTTGGGTCATTCATGTGTTCTACAGTCTGAGGCGCCGTGACCCTTGCCGCACACGCAAGTCTGAGGGCTTGGGTCATTCACGTATTCTCCAGTCTGAGGCACCGTGACCCTTGCCACACAAGCAAGTCTGAGGGCTTGGGTCATTCACGTATTCTCCAGTCTAAGGCGCCGTGACCCTTGCCGCACACGCAAGTCTGAGGGCTTGGGTCATTCATGTCTTCTCCAGTCTGAGGCGCCGTGACCCTTGCCGCACATGCAAGTCTGAGGGCTTGGGTCATTCATGTCTTCTCCAGTCTGAGGCGCCGTGACCCTTGCCGCACACGCGAGTCAGAGGCCTTGGGTCATTCATGTCTTCTCCAGTCTGAGGCGCTGTGACCCTTGCCGCACACGCAAATCTGAGGGCTTGGGTCATTCATGTGTTCTCCAGTCTGAGGCGCTATGACCTGCGCCGCACACGCAAGTCTGAGGGCTTGGGTCATTCATGTGTTCTCCAGTCTGAGGCGCCGTGACCCTTGCCGCACACGCAAGTCTGAGGGCTTGGGTCATTCATGTGTTCTCCAGTCTGAGGTGCCGTGACCCTTGCCGCACACGCAAGTCTGAGGGCTTGGGTCATTCATGTTTTCTCCAGTCTGAGGCGCCGTGACCCTTGCCGCACACGCAAGTCTGAGGGCTTGGGTCATTCATGTGTTCTCCAGTCTGAGGCACCGTGACCCTTGCCGCACATGCAAGTCTTAGGGCTTGGGTCATTCACGTATTCTCCAGTCTGAGGCACCGTGACCCTTGCCGCACACGCAAGTCTGAGGGCTTGGGGCATTCAAGTCTTCTCCAGTCTGAGGCGCCGTGACCCTTGCCGCACACGCAAGTCTGAGGGCTTGGGTCCTTCACGTGTTCTCCAGTCTGAGGCGCCGTGACCCACGCCGCACACGCAAGTCAGAGGGCTTGGGTACTTCACATGTTCTCCAGTCTGAGGCGCCGTGACCCTTGCCACACACGCAAGTCTGAGGGCTTGGGTCATTCATGTGTTCTCCAGTCTGAGGCGCCGTGACCCTTGCCGCACACGCAAGTCTGAGGGCTTGGGTCATTCATGTGTTCTCCAGTCTGAGGCGCCGTGATCCTTGCCGCACACGCAAGTCTGATGGCTTGGGTCATTCATGTGTTCTCCAGTCTGAGGCGCCGTGACCCTTGCCGCACACGCAAGTCTGAGGGCTTGGGTCATTCATGTTTTCTCTAGTCTGAGGCGCCGTGACCCTTGCCGCACACGCAAGTCTGAGGGCTTGGGTCATTCATGTGTTCTCCAGTCTGAGGCGCCGTGACCCTTGCCGCACACGCAAGTCTGAGGGCTTGGGTCATTCACGTATTCTCCAGTCTGAGGCACCGTGACCCTTGCCGCACACGCAAGTCTGAGGGCTTGGGTCATTCACGTATTCTCCAGTCTAAGGCGCCGTGACCCTTGCTGCACACGCAAGTCTGAGGGCTTGGGTCATTCACGTCTTCTCCAGTCTGAGGCGCCGTGACCCTTGACGCACACGCAAGTCCGAGGGCTTGGGTCCTTCACGTGTTCTCCAGTTTGAGGCGCCGTGACCCACGCCGCACACGCAAGTCAGAGGGCTTGGGTACTTCACATGTTCTCCAGTCTAACCGCGGTGACCCTTGCCGCACACGCAAGTCTGAGGGCTTGGGTCCTTCAAGTGTTCTCCAGTCTGAGGCGCCGTGACCCTTGCCGCACACGTAAGTCTGAGGGCTTGGGTCATTCACGTGTTCTCCAGTCTGAGGCGACATGACCCTTGCTGCACATGCAAGTCTGAGGGCTTGGGTCCTTCACGTCTTCTCCAGTCTGAGGTGCCGTGACCCTTGCCGCACACGCAAGTCTGAGGGCTTGGGTCATTCATGTGTTCTCCAGTCTGAGGCGCCGTGACCCTTGCCGCACACGCAAGTCTGAGGGCTTGGGTCATTCATGTTTTCTCCAGTCTGAGGTGCCGTGACCCTTGCCGCACACGCAAGTCTGAGGGCTTGGGTCATTCATGTGTTCTCCAGTCCGAGGCGCCGTGACCCTTGCCGCACACGCAAGTCTGAGGGCTTGGGTCATTCATGTTTTCTCTAGTCTGAGGCGCCGCGACCCTTGCCGCACACGCAAGTCTGAGGGCTTGGGTCATTCACGTATTCTCCAGTCTGAGGCACCGTGACCCTTGCCGCACACGCAAGTCTGAGGGCTTGGGTCATTCACGTATTCTCCAGTCTAAGGCGCCGTGACCCTTGCGGCACACGCAAGTCTGAGGGCTTGGGTCATTCATGTCTTCTCCAGTCTGAGGCGCCGTGACCCTTGCCGCACATGCAAGTCTGAGGGCTTGGGTCATTCATGTCTTCTCCAGTCTGAGGCGCCGTGACCCTTGCCGCACACGCAAGTCTGAGGCCTTGGGTCATTCATGACTTCTCCAGTCTGAGGCGCTGTGACACTTGCCGCACACGCAAGTCTGAGGGCTTGGGTCATTCATGTCTTCTTCAGTCTGAGGAGCCGTGACCCTTGCCGCACACGCAAGTCTGAGGGCTTGAGTCATTCATGTCTTCTCCAGTCTGAGGCGCCTTGACCCTTGCCGCACACGCAAGTCTGAGGGCTTGGGTCATTCATATGTTCTCCAGTCTGAGGCGCTGTGACCTGCCCGCACACGCAAGTCTGAGGGCTTGGGTCATTCATGTGTTCTCCAGTCTGAGGCGCCGTGACCCTTGCCGCACACGCAAGTCTGAGGGCTTGGGTCATTCATGTGTTCTCCAGTCTGAGGCGCCGTGACCCTTGCCGCACACGCAAGTCTGAGGGCTTGGGTCATTCATGTTTTCTCCAGTCTGAGGCGCCGTGACCCTTGCCGCACACGCAAGTCTGAGGGCTTGGGTCATTCATGTGTTCTCCAGTCTGAGGCGCCGTGACCGTTGCCGCACACGCAAGTCTGAGGGCTTGGGTCATTCACGTATTCTCCAGTCTGAGGCACCGTGACCCTTGCCGCACACACAAGTCTGAGGGCTTGGGTCATTCACGTATTCTCCAGTCTAAGGCGCCATGACCCTTGCCGCACACGCAAGTCTGAGGGCTTGGGTCATTCAAGTCTTCTCCAGTCTGAGGCGCCATGACCCTTGCCGCACACGCAAGTCTGAGGGCTTGGGTCCTTCACGTGTTCTCCAGTCTGAGGCGCCGTGACCCACGCCGCACACGCAAGTCAGAGGGCTTGGGTACTTCACATGTTCTCCAGTCTGAGGCGCCGTGACCCTTGCCGCACACGCAAGTCTGAGGGCTTGGGTCCTTCAAGTGTTCTCCAGTCTGAGGCGCGTGACCCTTGCCGCACACGCAAGTCTGAGGGCTTGGGTCATTCACGTGTTCTCCAGTCTGAGGCGACGTGACCCTTGCCGCACATGCAAGTCTGAGGGCTTGGGTCCTTCACGTCTTCTCCAGTCTGAGGCGCCGTGACCCTTGCCTCACACGCAAGTCTGAGGGCTTGGGTCCTTCACGTCTTCTCCAGTCTGAGGCGCCGTGACCCTTGCCTCACACGCAAGTCTGAGGGCTTGGGTCATTCATGTGTTCTCCAGTCTGAGGCGCCGTGACCCTTGCCGCACACGCAAGTCTTAGGGCTTGGGTCATTCATGTGTTCTCCAGTCTGAGGCGCCGTGACCCTTGCCGCACACGCAAGTCTGAGGGCTTGGGTCGTTCATGTTTTCTCCAGTCTGAGGCGCCGTGACCCTTGCCGCACATGCAAGTCTGAGGGCTTGGGTCCTTCACGTGTTCCCCAGTCTGAGGCGCCGTGACCCACGCCACACACGCAAGTCAGAGGGCTTGGGTACTTCACATGTTCTCCAGTCTGAGGCGCCGTGACCCTTGCCGCACACGCAAGTCCGAGGGCTTGGGTCCTTCAAGTGTTCTCCAGTCTGAGGCGCCGTGACCCTAGCCGCACACACAAGTCTGAGGGCTTGGGTCATTCACGTGTTCTCCAGTCTGAGGCGACATGACCCTTGCCGCACACGCAAGTCTGAGGGCTTGGGTCCTTTACGTCTTCTCCAGTCTGAGGCGCTGTGACCCTTGCCGCACACGCAAGTATGAGGGCTTGGGTCCTTCACGTCTTCTCCAGTCTGAGGCGCCGTGACCCTTGCCGCACACGCAAGTCTGAGGGCTTGGGTCATTCATGTGTTCTCCAGTCCGAGGCGCCGTGACCCTTGCAGCACACGCAAGTCTGAGGGCTTGGGTCATTCACGTCTTCTCCAGTCCGAGGCGCCGTGACCCTTGCCGCACACGCAAGTCTGAGGGCTTGGGTCATTCATGTCTTCTCCAGTCCGAGGCGCCGTGACTCTTGCCGCACACGCAGGTCTGAGGGCATGGGTCATTCATGTGTTCTCCAGTCTGAGACACTGTGACACGCGCCGCACACGCAAGTCGGAGGGCTTGGGTCATTCATGTGTTCTCCAGTCTGAGGCGCCGTGACCCTTGCCGCACACGCAAGTCTGAGGGCTTGGGTCCTTCATGTGTTCTCCAGTCTGAGGCGCCGTGACCCTTGCCACACACGCAAGTCTGAGGGCTTGGGTCATTCATGTGTTTTCCAGTCTGAGGCGCTGTGACCCTTGCCGCACACGCAAGTCTGAGGGCTTGGGTCATTCATGTGTTCTCTAGTCTGAGGCGCCGTGACCCTTGCCGCACACGCAAGTCTGAGGGCTTGGGTCCTTCACGTCTTCTCCAGTCTGAAGCGCCGTGACCCTTGCCGCACACGCAAGTCTGAGGGCTTGGGTCATTCACGTGTTCTCCAGTCCGAGGTGCCGTGACCCTTGCCGCACACGCAAGTCTGAGGGCTTGGGTCATTCACGTCTTCTCCAATCCAAGGCGCCGTGACCCTTGCCGCACATGCAAGTCTGAGGGCTTAGGTCATTCATGTCTTCTCCAGTCCGAGGTGCCGTGACTCTTGCCGCACACGCAAGTCTGAAGGCATGGGTCATTCATGTGTTCTCCAGTCTGAGACACCGTGACACGCGCCGCACACGCAAGTCGGAGGGCTTGGGTCATTCATGTGTTCTCCAGTCTGAGGCGCCGTGACCCTTGCCGCACACGCAAGTCTGAGGGCTTGGGTCCTTCATGTGTTTACCAGTCTGAGGCGCCGTGACCCTTGCCACACACACAAGTCTGAGGGCTTGGGTCATTCATGTGTTCTCCAGTCTGAGGCGCTGTGACCCTTGCCGCACACGCAAGTCTGAGGGCTTGGGTCATTCATGTGTTCTCCAGTCTGAGGCGCCGTGACCCTTGCCGCACACGCAAGTCTGAGGGCTTGGGTCATTCATGTGTTCTCCAGTCTGAGGCGCCGTGACCCTTGCCGCACACGCAAGTCTGAGGGCTTGGGTCCTTCAAGTGTTCTCCAGTCTGAGGCGCAGTGACCCTTGCCGCACACGCAAGTCTGAGGGCTTGGGTCATTCACGTGTTCTCCAGTCTGAGGCGACGTGACCCTTGCCGCACTCGCAAGTCTGAGGGCTTGGGTCCTTCACGTCTTCTCCAGTCTGAGGCGCCGTGACCCTTGCCGCACACGCAAGTCTGAGGGCTTGGGTCCTTCACGTCTTCTCCAGTCTGAGGCGCCGTGACCCTTGCCGCACACGCAAGTCTGAGGGCTTGGGTCATTCACGTGTTCTCCAGTCCGAGGCGCCGTGACCCTTGCTGCACACGCAAGTCTGAGGGCTTGGGTCATTCACGTCTTCTCCAGTCCGAGGCGCCGTGACCCTTGCCGCACATGCAAGTCTGAGGGCTTGGGTCATTCATGTCTTCTCCAGTCCGAGGCGCCGTGACTCTTGCTGCACACGCAAGTCTGAGGGCTTGGGTCATTCATGTGTTCTCCAGTCTGAGGCACCGTGACCCGCGCCGCACACGCAAGTCTGAGGGCTTGGGTCATTCATGTGTTCTCCAGTCTGAGGCGCCGTGACCCTTGCCGCACACGCAAGTCTGAGTGCTTGGGTCCTTCATGTGTTCTCCAGTCTGAGGCCCTGTGACCCTTGCCTCACACGCAAGTCTGAGGGCTTGGGTCATTCAAATCTTCTACAGTCTGAGGTGCCGTGACCCTTGCCGCACACACAAGTCTGAGGGCTTGGGTCATTTATGTCTTCTCCAGTCTGAGGCGCTGTGACCCTTGCCGCACACGCAAGTCTGAGGGCTTGGGTCATTCATGTCTTCTCCAGTCTGAGGCGCCGTGACCCTTGCCGCACACGCAAATCTGAGGGCTTGGGTCATTCATGTCTTCTCCAGTCTGAGGCGCCTTGACCCTTGCCGCACACGCAAGTCTGAGGGCTTGGGTCATTCATGTGTTCTCCAGTCTGAGGCGCCGTGACCCGCGCCGCACACGCAAGTCTGAGGGCTTGGGTCATTCATGTGTTCTCCAGTCTGAGGCGCCGTGACCCTTGCCACACACGCAAGTCTGAGGGCTTGGGTCATTCATGTGTTCTCCAGTCTGAGGCGCCGTGACCCTTGCCGCACACGCAAGTCTGAGGGCTTGGGTCATTCATGTCTTCTCCAGTCCGAGGCACCGTGACTCTTGCCGCACACGCAAGTCTGAGGGCTTGGGTCATTCATGTGTTCTCCTGTCTGAGGTGCCGTGACCCGCGCCGCACACGCAAGTCAGAGGGCTTGGGTCATTCATGTGTTCTCCAGTCTGAGGTGCCGTGACCCTTGCCGCACACGCAAGTCTGAGGGCTTGGGTCATTCATGTGTTCTCCATTCTGAGGCGCCGTGACCCTTGCCGCACACGCAAGTCTGAGGGCTTGGGTCATTCATGTTTTCTCTAGTCTGAGGCGCCGCGACCCTTGCCGCACACGCAAGTCTGAGGGCTTGGGTCATTCACGTATTCTCCAGTCTGAGGCACCGTGACCCTTGCCGCACACGCAAGTCTGAGGGCTTGGGTCATTCACGTATTCTCCAGTCTAAGGCGCCGTGACCCTTGCCGCACACGCAAGTCTGAGGGCTTGGGTCATTCATGTCTTCTCCAGTCTGAGGCGCCGTGACCCTTGCCGCACATGCAAGTCTGAGGGCTTGGGTCATTCATGTCTTCTCCAGTCTGAGGCGCCGTGACCCTTGCCGCACACGCAAGTCTGAGGCCTTGGGTCATTCATGACTTCTCCAGTCTGAGGCGCTGTGACACTTGCCGCACACGCAAGTCTGAGGGCTTGGGTCATTCATGTCTTCTTCAGTCTGAGGAGCCGTGACCCTTGCCGCACACGCAAGTCTGAGGGCTTGAGTCATTCATGTCTTCTCCAGTCTGAGGCGCCTTGACCCTTGCCGCACACGCAAGTCTGAGGGCTTGGGTCATTCATATGTTCTCCAGTCTGAGGCGCTGTGACCTGCCCGCACACGCAAGTCTGAGGGCTTGGGTCATTCATGTGTTCTCCAGTCTGAGGCGCCGTGACCCTTGCCGCACACGCAAGTCTGAGGGCTTGGGTCATTCATGTGTTCTCCAGTCTGAGGCGCCGTGACCCTTGCCGCACACGCAAGTCTGAGGGCTTGGGTCATTCATGTTTTCTCCAGTCTGAGGCGCCGTGACCCTTGCCGCACACGCAAGTCTGAGGGCTTGGGTCATTCATGTGTTCTCCAGTCTGTGGCGCCGTGACCGTTGCCGCACACGCAAGTCTGAGGGCTTGGGTCATTCACGTATTCTCCAGTCTGAGGCACCGTGACCCTTGCCGCACACACAAGTCTGAGGGCTTGGGTCATTCACGTATTCTCCAGTCTAAGGCGCCGTGACCCTTGCCGCACACGCAAGTCTGAGGGCTTGGGTCATTCAAGTCTTCTCCAGTCTGAGGCGCCATGACCCTTGCCGCACACGCAAGTCTGAGGGCTTGGGTCCTTCACGTGTTCTCCAGTCTGAGGCGCCGTGACCCACGCCGCACACGCAAGTCAGAGGGCTTGGGTACTTCACATGTTCTCCAGTCTGAGGCGCCGTGACCCTTGCCGCACACGCAAGTCTGAGGGCTTGGGTCCTTCAAGTGTTCTCCAGTCTGAGGCGCGTGACCCTTGCCGCACACGCAAGTCTGAGGGCTTGGGTCATTCACGTGTTCTCCAGTCTGAGGCGACGTGACCCTTGCCGCACATGCAAGTCTGAGGGCTTGGGTCCTTCACGTCTTCTCCAGTCTGAGGCGCCGTGACCCTTGCCTCACACGCAAGTCTGAGGGCTTGGGTCCTTCACGTCTTCTCCAGTCTGAGGCGCCGTGACCCTTGCCTCACACGCAAGTCTGAGGGCTTGGGTCATTCACGTGTTCTCCAGTCTGAGGCGCCGTGACCCTTGCCGCACACGCAAGTCTTAGGGCTTGGGTCATTCATGTGTTCTCCAGTCTGAGGCGCCGTGACCCTTGCCGCACACGCAAGTCTGAGGGCTTGGGTCGTTCATGTTTTCTCCAGTCTGAGGCGCCGTGACCCTTGCCGCACATGCAAGTCTGAGGGCTTGGGTCCTTCACGTGTTCCCCAGTCTGAGGCGCCGTGACCCACGCCACACACGCAAGTCAGAGGGCTTGGGTACTTCACATGTTCTCCAGTCTGAGGCGCCGTGACCCTTGCCGCACACGCAAGTCCGAGGGCTTGGGTCCTTCAAGTGTTCTCCAGTCTGAGGCGCCGTGACCCTAGCCGCACACACAAGTCTGAGGGCTTGGGTCATTCACGTGTTCTCCAGTCTGAGGCGACATGACCCTTGCCGCACACGCAAGTCTGAGGGCTTGGGTCCTTTACGTCTTCTCCAGTCTGAGGCGCTGTGACCCTTGCCGCACACGCAAGTATGAGGGCTTGGGTCCTTCACGTCTTCTCCAGTCTGAGGCGCCGTGACCCTTGCCGCACACGCAAGTCTGAGGGCTTGGGTCATTCATGTGTTCTCCAGTCTGAGGCACCGTGACCCGCGCCGCACACGCAAGTCTGAGGGCTTGGGTCATTCATGTGTTCTCCAGTCTGAGGCGCCGTGACCCTTGCCGCACACGCAAGTCTGAGTGCTTGGGTCCTTCATGTGTTCTCCAGTCTGAGGCCCTGTGACCCTTGCCTCACACGCAAGTCTGAGGGCTTGGGTCATTCAAATCTTCTACAGTCTGAGGTGCCGTGACCCTTGCCGCACACACAAGTCTGAGGGCTTGGGTCATTTATGTCTTCTCCAGTCTGAGGCGCTGTGACCCTTGCCGCACACGCAAGTCTGAGGGCTTGGGTCATTCATGTCTTCTCCAGTCTGAGGCGCCGTGACCCTTGCCGCACACGCAAATCTGAGGGCTTGGGTCATTCATGTCTTCTCCAGTCTGAGGCGCCTTGACCCTTGCCGCACACGCAAGTCTGAGGGCTTGGGTCATTCATGTGTTCTCCAGTCTGAGGCGCCGTGACCCGCGCCGCACACGCAAGTCTGAGGGCTTGGGTCATTCATGTGTTCTCCAGTCTGAGGCGCCGTGACCCTTGCCACACACGCAAGTCTGAGGGCTTGGGTCATTCATGTGTTCTCCAGTCTGAGGCGCCGTGACCCTTGCCGCACACGCAAGTCTGAGGGCTTGGGTCATTCATGTCTTCTCCAGTCCGAGGCACCGTGACTCTTGCCGCACACGCAAGTCTGAGGGCTTGGGTCATTCATGTGTTCTCCTGTCTGAGGTGCCGTGACCCGCGCCGCACACGCAAGTCAGAGGGCTTGGGTCATTCATGTGTTCTCCAGTCTGAGGTGCCGTGACCCTTGCCGCACACGCAAGTCTGAGGGCTTGGGTCATTCATGTGTTCTCCATTCTGAGGCGCCGTGACCCTTGCCGCACACGCAAGTCTGAGGGCTTGGGTCATTCATGTTTTCTCTAGTCTGAGGCGCCGCGACCCTTGCCGCACACGCAAGTCTGAGGGCTTGGGTCATTCACGTATTCTCCAGTCTGAGGCACCGTGACCCTTGCCGCACACGCAAGTCTGAGGGCTTGGGTCATTCACGTATTCTCCAGTCTAAGGCGCCGTGACCCTTGCCGCACACGCAAGTCTGAGGGCTTGGGTCATTCATGTCTTCTCCAGTCTGAGGCGCCGTGACCCTTGCCGCACATGCAAGTCTGAGGGCTTGGGTCATTCATGTCTTCTCCAGTCTGAGGCGCCGTGACCCTTGCCGCACACGCAAGTCTGAGGCCTTGGGTCATTCATGACTTCTCCAGTCTGAGGCGCTGTGACACTTGCCGCACACGCAAGTCTGAGGGCTTGGGTCATTCATGTCTTCTTCAGTCTGAGGAGCCGTGACCCTTGCCGCACACGCAAGTCTGAGGGCTTGAGTCATTCATGTCTTCTCCAGTCTGAGGCGCCTTGACCCTTGCCGCACACGCAAGTCTGAGGGCTTGGGTCATTCATATGTTCTCCAGTCTGAGGCGCTGTGACCTGCCCGCACACGCAAGTCTGAGGGCTTGGGTCATTCATGTGTTCTCCAGTCTGAGGCGCCGTGACCCTTGCCGCACACGCAAGTCTGAGGGCTTGGGTCATTCATGTGTTCTCCAGTCTGAGGCGCCGTGACCCTTGCCGCACATGCAAGTCTGAGGGCTTGGGTCATTCATGTTTTCTCCAGTCTGAGGCGCCGTGACCCTTGCCGCACACGCAAGTCTGAGGGCTTGGGTCATTCATGTGTTCTCCAGTCTGTGGCGCCGTGACCGTTGCCGCACACGCAAGTCTGAGGGCTTGGGTCATTCACGTATTCTCCAGTCTGAGGCACCGTGACCCTTGCCGCACACACAAGTCTGAGGGCTTGGGTCATTCACGTATTCTCCAGTCTAAGGCGCCGTGACCCTTGCCGCACACGCAAGTCTGAGGGCTTGGGTCATTCAAGTCTTCTCCAGTCTGAGGCGCCATGACCCTTGCCGCACACGCAAGTCTGAGGGCTTGGGTCCTTCACGTGTTCTCCAGTCTGAGGCGCCGTGACCCACGCCGCACACGCAAGTCAGAGGGCTTGGGTACTTCACATGTTCTCCAGTCTGAGGCGCCGTGACCCTTGCCGCACACGCAAGTCTGAGGGCTTGGGTCCTTCAAGTGTTCTCCAGTCTGAGGCGCGTGACCCTTGCCGCACACGCAAGTCTGAGGGCTTGGGTCATTCACGTGTTCTCCAGTCTGAGGCGACGTGACCCTTGCCGCACATGCAAGTCTGAGGGCTTGGGTCCTTCACGTCTTCTCCAGTCTGAGGCGCCGTGACCCTTGCCTCACACGCAAGTCTGAGGGCTTGGGTCCTTCACGTCTTCTCCAGTCTGAGGCGCCGTGACCCTTGCCTCACACGCAAGTCTGAGGGCTTGGGTCATTCACGTGTTCTCCAGTCTGAGGCGCCGTGACCCTTGCCGCACACGCAAGTCTTAGGGCTTGGGTCATTCATGTGTTCTCCAGTCTGAGGCGCCGTGACCCTTGCTGCACACGCAAGTCTGAGGGCTTGGGTCGTTCATGTTTTCTCCAGTCTGAGGCGCCGTGACCCTTGCCGCACATGCAAGTCTGAGGGCTTGGGTCCTTCACGTGTTCCCCAGTCTGAGGCGCCGTGACCCACGCCACACACGCAAGTCAGAGGGCTTGGGTACTTCACATGTTCTCCAGTCTGAGGCGCCGTGACCCTTGCCGCACACGCAAGTCCGAGGGCTTGGGTCCTTCAAGTGTTCTCCAGTCTGAGGCGCCGTGACCCTAGCCGCACACACAAGTCTGAGGGCTTGGGTCATTCACGTGTTCTCCAGTCTGAGGCGACATGACCCTTGCCGCACACGCAAGTCTGAGGGCTTGGGTCCTTTACGTCTTCTCCAGTCTGAGGCGCTGTGACCCTTGCCGCACACGCAAGTCTGAGGGCTTGGGTCATTCACGTCTTCTCCAGTCCGAGGCGCCGTGACCCTTGCCGCACACGCAAGTCTGAGGGCTTGGGTCATTCACGTCTTCTCCAGTCCGAGGCGCCGTGACCCTTGCCGCACACGCAAGTCTGAGGGCTTGGGTCATTCATGTGTTCTCCAGTCCGAGGCGCCGTGACCCTTGCCGCACACGCAAGTCTGAGGGCTTGGGTCATTCACGTCTTCTCCAGTCCGAGGCGCCGTGACCCTTGCCGCACACGCAAGTCTGAGGGCTTGGGTCATTCATGTCTTCTCCAGTCCGAGGCGCCGTGACTCTTGCCGCACACGCAGGTCTGAGGGCATGGGTCATTCATGTGTTCTCCAGTCTGAGACACTGTGACACGCGCCGCACACGCAAGTCGGAGGGCTTGGGTCATTCATGTGTTCTCCAGTCTGAGGCGCCGTGACCCTTGCCGCACACGCAAGTCTGAGGGCTTGGGTCCTTCATGTGTTCTCCAGTCTGAGGCGCCGTGACCCTTGCCACACACGCAAGTCTGAGGGCTTGGGTCATTCATGTGTTTTCCAGTCTGAGGCGCTGTGACCCTTGCCGCACACGCAAGTCTGAGGGCTTGGGTCATTCATGTGTTCTCTAGTCTGAGGCGCCGTGACCCTTGCCGCACACGCAAGTCTGAGGGCTTGGGTCCTTCACGTCTTCTCCAGTCTGAAGCGCCGTGACCCTTGCCGCACACGCAAGTCTGAGGGCTTGGGTCATTCACGTGTTCTCCAGTCCGAGGTGCCGTGACCCTTGCCGCACACGCAAGTCTGAGGGCTTGGGTCATTCACGTCTTCTCCAATCCAAGGCGCCGTGACCCTTGCCGCACATGCAAGTCTGAGGGCTTGGGTCATTCATGTCTTCTCCAGTCCGAGGTGCCGTGACTCTTGCCGCACACGCAAGTCTGAAGGCATGGGTCATTCATGTGTTCTCCAGTCTGAGACACCGTGACACGCGCCGCACACGCAAGTTGGAGGGCTTGGGTCATTCATGTGTTCTCCAGTCTGAGGCGCCGTGACCCTTGCCGCACACGCAAGTCTGAGGGCTTGGGTCCTTCATGTGTTTACCAGTCTGAGGCGCCGTGACCCTTGCCACACACACAAGTCTGAGGGCTTGGGTCATTCATGTGTTCTCCAGTCTGAGGCGCTGTGACCCTTGCCGCACACGCAAGTCTGAGGGCTTGGGTCATTCATGTGTTCTCCAGTCTGAGGCGCCGTGACCCTTGCCGCACACGCAAGTCTGAGGGCTTGGGTTATTCATGTGTTCTCCAGTCTGAGGCGCCGTGACCCTTGCCGCACACGCAAGTCTGAGGGCTTGGGTCCTTCAAGTGTTCTCCAGTCTGAGGCGCAGTGACCCTTGCCGCACACGCAAGTCTGAGGGCTTGGGTCATTCACGTGTTCTCCAGTCTGAGGCGACGTGACCCTTGCCGCACTCGCAAGTCTGAGGGCTTGGGTCCTTCACGTCTTCTCCAGTCTGAGGCGCCGTGACCCTTGCCGCACACGCAAGTCTGAGGGCTTGGGTCCTTCACGTCTTCTCCAGTCTGAGGCGCCGTGACCCTTGCCGCACACGCAAGTCTGAGGGCTTGGGTCATTCACGTGTTCTCCAGTCCGAGGCGCCGTGACCCTTGCTGCACACGCAAGTCTGAGGGCTTGGGTCATTCACGTCTTCTCCAGTCCGAGGCGCCGTGACCCTTGCCGCACACGCAAGTCTGAGGGCTTGGGTCATTCATGTCTTCTCCAGTCCGAGGCGCCGTGACTCTTGCTGCACACGCAAGTCTGAGGGCTTGGGTCATTCATGTGTTCTCCAGTCTGAGGCACCGTGACCCGCGCCGCACACGCAAGTCTGAGGGCTTGGGTCATTCATGTGTTCTCCAGTCTGAGGCGCCGTGACCCTTGCCGCACACGCAAGTCTGAGTGCTTGGGTCCTTCATGTGTTCTCCAGTCTGAGGCCCTGTGACCCTTGCCTCACACGCAAGTCTGAGGGCTTGGGTCATTCAAATCTTCTCCAGTCTGAGGTGCCGTGACCCTTGCCGCACACACAAGTCTGAGGGCTTGGGTCATTCATGTCTTCTCCAGTCTGAGGCGCTGTGACCCTTGCCGCACACGCAAGTCTGAGGGCTTGGGTCATTCATGTGTTCTCCAGTCTGAGGCGCCGTGACCCGCGCCGCACACGCAAGTCTGAGGGCTTGGGTCATTCATGTGTTCTCCAGTCTGAGGCGCCGTGACCCTTGCCACACACGCAAGTCTGAGGGCTTGGGTCATTCATGTGTTCTCCAGTCTGAGGCGCCGTGACCCTTGCCGCACACGCAAGTCTGAGGGCTTGGGTCATTCATGTCTTCTCCAGTCCGAGGCACCGTGACTCTTGCCGCACACGCAAGTCTGAGGGCTTGGGTCATTCATGTGTTCTCCAGTCTGAGGTGCCGTGACCCGCGCCGCACACGCAAGTCTGAGGGCTTGGGTCATTCATGTGTTCTCCAGTCTGAGGCGCCGTGACCCTTGCCACACACGCAAGTCTGAGGGCTTGGGTCATTCATGTGTTCTCCAGTCTGAGGCGCTGTGACCCTTGCCACACACGCAAGTCTGAGGGCTTGGGTCATTCATGTGTACTCCAGTCTGAGGCGCCGTGACCCTTGCCGCACACGCAAGTCTGATTGCTTGGGTCATTCATGTCTTCTCCAGTCTGAGGCGCCTTGACCCATGTCGCACACGCAAGTCTGAGGGCTTGGGTCATTCATGTGTTCTCCAGTCTGAGGCGCCGTGACCCTTGCCGCACACGCAAGTCTGAGGGCTTGGGTCATTCACGTCTTCTCCAGTCTGAGGCGCCGTGACCCGCGCCACACACACAAGTCTGAGGGCTTGGGTCATTCATGTGTTCTCCGGTCTGAGGCACCGTGACCCTTGCCGCACACGCAAGTCTGAGGGCTTGGGTCATTCACGGCTTCTCCAGTCTGAGGTGCCGTGACCCTTGCCGCACACGCAAGTCTGAGGGCTTGGGTCATTCATGTCTTCTCCAGTCTGAGGCACCGTGACCCTTGCCGCACACGCAAGTCTGAGGGCTTGGGTCATTCATGTCTTCTCCAGTCTGAGGCGCCGTGACCCTTGCCGCACATGCAAGTCTGAGGGCTTGGGTCATTCATGTCTTCTCCAGTCTGAGGCGCCGTGACCCTTGCCGCACACGCAAGTCTGAGGCCTTGGGTCATTCATGTCTTCTCCAGTCTGAGGCGCTGTGACCCTTGCCGCACACGCAAGTCTGAGGGCTTGGGTCATTCATGTCTTCTTCAGTCTGAGGAGCCGTGACCCTTGCCGCACACGCAAGTCTGAGGGCTTGGGTCATTCATGTCTTCTCCAGTCTGAGTCGCCTTGACCCTTGCCGCACACGCATGTCTGCGGGCTTGGGTCATTCATGTGTTCTCCAGTCTGAGGCGCTGTGACCTGCGCCGCACACGCAAGTCTGAGGGCTTGGGTCATTCATGTGTTCTCCAGTCTGAGGCGCCGTGACCCTTGCCGCACACGCAAGTCTGAGGGCTTGGGTCATTCATGTGTTCTCCAGTCTGAGGTGCCGTGACCCGCGCCGCACACGCAAGTCAGAGGGCTTGGGTCATTCATGTGTTCTCCAGTCTGAGGTGCCGTGACCCTTGCCGCACACGCAAGTCTGAGGGCTTGGGTCATTCATGTGTTCTCCATTCTGAGGCGCCGTGACCCTTGCCGCACACGCAAGTCTGAGGGCTTGGGTCATTCATGTTTTCTCTAGTCTGAGGCGCCGCGACCCTTGCCGCACACGCAAGTCTGAGGGCTTGGGTCATTCACGTATTCTCCAGTCTGAGGCACCGTGACCCTTGCCGCACACGCAAGTCTGAGGGCTTGGGTCATTCACGTATTCTCCAGTCTAAGGCGCCGTGACCCTTGCCGCACACGCAAGTCTGAGGGCTTGGGTCATTCATGTCTTCTCCAGTCTGAGGCGCCGTGACCCTTGCCGCACATGCAAGTCTGAGGGCTTGGGTCATTCATGTCTTCTCCAGTCTGAGGCGCCGTGACCCTTGCCGCACACGCAAGTCAGAGGCCTTGGGTCATTCATGACTTCTCCAGTCTGAGGCGCTGTGACACTTGCCGCACACGCAAGTCTGAGGGCTTGGGTCATTCATGTCTTCTTCAGTCTGAGGAGCCGTGACCCTTGCCGCACACGCAAGTCTGAGGGCTTGAGTCATTCATGTCTTCTCCAGTCTGAGGCGCCTTGACCCTTGCCGCACACGCAAGTCTGAGGGCTTGGGTCATTCATATGTTCTCCAGTCTGAGGCGCTGTGACCTGCCCGCACACGCAAGTCTGAGGGCTTGGGTCATTCATGTGTTCTCCAGTCTGAGGCGCCGTGACCCTTGCCGCACACGCAAGTCTGAGGGCTTGGGTCATTCATGTGTTCTCCAGTCTGAGGCGCCGTGACCCTTGCCGCACACGCAAGTCTGAGGGCTTGGGTCATTCATGTTTTCTCCAGTCTGAGGCGCCGTGACCCTTGCCGCACACGCAAGTCTGAGGGCTTGGGTCATTCATGTGTTCTCCAGTCTGAGGCGCCGTGACCGTTGCCGCACACGCAAGTCTGAGGGCTTGGGTCATTCACGTATTCTCCAGTCTGAGGCACCGTGACCCTTGCCGCACACACAAGTCTGAGGGCTTGGGTCATTCACGTATTCTCCAGTCTAAGGCGCCGTGACCCTTGCCGCACACGCAAGTCTGAGGGCTTGGGTCATTCAAGTCTTCTCCAGTCTGAGGCGCCATGACCCTTGCCGCACACGCAAGTCTGAGGGCTTGGGTCCTTCACGTGTTCTCCAGTCTGAGGCGCCGTGACCCACGCCGCACACGCAAGTCAGAGGGCTTGGGTACTTCACATGTTCTCCAGTCTGAGGCGCCGTGACCCTTGCCGCACACGCAAGTCTGAGGGCTTGGGTCCTTCAAGTGTTCTCCAGTCTGAGGCGCGTGACCCTTGCCGCACACGCAAGTCTGAGGGCTTGGGTCATTCACGTGTTCTCCAGTCTGAGGCGACGTGACCCTTGCCGCACATGCAAGTCTGAGGGCTTGGGTCCTTCACGTCTTCTCCAGTCTGAGGCGCCGTGACCCTTGCCTCACACGCAAGTCTGAGGGCTTGGGTCCTTCACGTCTTCTCCAGTCTGAGGCGCCGTGACCCTTGCCTCACACGCAAGTCTGAGGGCTTGGGTCATTCATGTGTTCTCCAGTCTGAGGCGCCGTGACCCTTGCCGCACACGCAAGTCTTAGGGCTTGGGTCATTCATGTGTTCTCCAGTCTGAGGCGCCGTGACCCTTGCCGCACACGCAAGTCTGAGGGCTTGGGTCGTTCATGTTTTCTCCAGTCTGAGGCGCCGTGACCCTTGCCGCACATGCAAGTCTGAGGGCTTGGGTCCTTCACGTGTTCCCCAGTCTGAGGCGCCGTGACCCACGCCACACACGCAAGTCAGAGGGCTTGGGTACTTCACATGTTCTCCAGTCTGAGGCGCCGTGACCCTTGCCGCACACGCAAGTCCGAGGGCTTGGGTCCTTCAAGTGTTCTCCAGTCTGAGGCGCCGTGACCCTAGCCGCACACACAAGTCTGAGGGCTTGGGTCATTCACGTGTTCTCCAGTCTGAGGCGACATGACCCTTGCCGCACACGCAAGTCTGAGGGCTTGGGTCCTTTACGTCTTCTCCAGTCTGAGGCGCTGTGACCCTTGCCGCACACGCAAGTATGAGGGCTTGGGTCCTTCACGTCTTCTCCAGTCTGAGGCGCCGTGACCCTTGCCGCACACGCAAGTCTGAGGGCTTGGGTCATTCATGTGTTCTCCAGTCCGAGGCGCCGTGACCCTTGCCGCACACGCAAGTCTGAGGGCTTGGGTCATTCACGTCTTCTCCAGTCCGAGGCGCCGTGACCCTTGCCGCACACGCAAGTCTGAGGGCTTGGGTCATTCATGTCTTCTCCAGTCCGAGGCGCCGTGACCCTTGCCGCACACGCAAGTCTGAGGGCTTGGGTCATTCACGTGTTCTCCAGTCTGAGGCGACATGACCCTTGCCGCACACGCAAGTCTGAGGGCTTGGGTCCTTTACGTCTTCTCCAGTCTGAGGCGCTGTGACCCTTGCCGCACACGCAAGTATGAGGGCTTGGGTCCTTCACGTCTTCTCCAGTCTGAGGCGCCGTGACCCTTGCCGCACACGCAAGTCTGAGGGCTTGGGTCATTCATGTGTTCTCCAGTCCGAGGCGCCGTGACCCTTGCCGCACACGCAAGTCTGAGGGCTTGGGTCATTCACGTCTTCTCCAGTCCGAGGCGCCGTGACCCTTGCCGCACACGCAAGTCTGAGGGCTTGGGTCATTCATGTCTTCTCCAGTCCGAGGCGCCGTGACTCTTGCCGCACACGCAGGTCTGAGGGCATGGGTCATTCATGTGTTCTCCAGTCTGAGACACTGTGACACGCGCCGCACACGCAAGTCGGAGGGCTTGGGTCATTCATGTGTTCTCCAGTCTGAGGCGCCGTGACCCTTGCCGCACACGCAAGTCTGAGGGCTTGGGTCCTTCATGTGTTCTCCAGTCTGAGGCGCCGTGACCCTTGCCACACACGCAAGTCTGAGGGCTTGGGTCATTCATGTGTTTTCCAGTCTGAGGCGCTGTGACCCTTGCCGCACACGCAAGTCTGAGGGCTTGGGTCATTCATGTGTTCTCTAGTCTGAGGCGCCGTGACCCTTGCCGCACACGCAAGTCTGAGGGCTTGGGTCCTTCACGTCTTCTCCAGTCTGAAGCGCCGTGACCCTTGCCGCACACGCAAGTCTGAGGGCTTGGGTCATTCACGTGTTCTCCAGTCCGAGGTGCCGTGACCCTTGCCGCACACGCAAGTCTGAGGGCTTGGGTCATTCACGTCTTCTCCAATCCAAGGCGCCGTGACCCTTGCCGCACATGCAAGTCTGAGGGCTTGGGTCATTCATGTCTTCTCCAGTCCGAGGTGCCGTGACTCTTGCCGCACACGCAAGTCTGAAGGCATGGGTCATTCATGTGTTCTCCAGTCTGAGACACCGTGACACGCGCCGCACACGCAAGTTGGAGGGCTTGGGTCATTCATGTGTTCTCCAGTCTGAGGCGCCGTGACCCTTGCCGCACACGCAAGTCTGAGGGCTTGGGTCCTTCATGTGTTTACCAGTCTGAGGCGCCGTGACCCTTGCCACACACACAAGTCTGAGGGCTTGGGTCATTCATGTGTTCTCCAGTCTGAGGCGCTGTGACCCTTGCCGCACACGCAAGTCTGAGGGCTTGGGTCATTCATGTGTTCTCCAGTCTGAGGCGCCGTGACCCTTGCCGCACACGCAAGTCTGAGGGCTTGGGTTATTCATGTGTTCTCCAGTCTGAGGCGCCGTGACCCTTGCCGCACACGCAAGTCTGAGGGCTTGGGTCCTTCAAGTGTTCTCCAGTCTGAGGCGCAGTGACCCTTGCCGCACACGCAAGTCTGAGGGCTTGGGTCATTCACGTGTTCTCCAGTCTGAGGCGACGTGACCCTTGCCGCACTCGCAAGTCTGAGGGCTTGGGTCCTTCACGTCTTCTCCAGTCTGAGGCGCCGTGACCCTTGCCGCACACGCAAGTCTGAGGGCTTGGGTCCTTCACGTCTTCTCCAGTCTGAGGCGCCGTGACCCTTGCCGCACACGCAAGTCTGAGGGCTTGGGTCATTCACGTGTTCTCCAGTCCGAGGCGCCGTGACCCTTGCTGCACACGCAAGTCTGAGGGCTTGGGTCATTCACGTCTTCTCCAGTCCGAGGCGCCGTGACCCTTGCCGCACACGCAAGTCTGAGGGCTTGGGTCATTCATGTCTTCTCCAGTCCGAGGCGCCGTGACTCTTGCTGCACACGCAAGTCTGAGGGCTTGGGTCATTCATGTGTTCTCCAGTCTGAGGCACCGTGACCCGCGCCGCACACGCAAGTCTGAGGGCTTGGGTCATTCATGTGTTCTCCAGTCTGAGGCGCCGTGACCCTTGCCGCACACGCAAGTCTGAGTGCTTGGGTCCTTCATGTGTTCTCCAGTCTGAGGCCCTGTGACCCTTGCCTCACACGCAAGTCTGAGGGCTTGGGTCATTCAAATCTTCTCCAGTCTGAGGTGCCGTGACCCTTGCCGCACACACAAGTCTGAGGGCTTGGGTCATTCATGTCTTCTCCAGTCTGAGGCGCTGTGACCCTTGCCGCACACGCAAGTCTGAGGGCTTGGGTCATTCATGTGTTCTCCAGTCTGAGGCGCCGTGACCCGCGCCGCACACGCAAGTCTGAGGGCTTGGGTCATTCATGTGTTCTCCAGTCTGAGGCGCCGTGACCCTTGCCACACACGCAAGTCTGAGGGCTTGGGTCATTCATGTGTTCTCCAGTCTGAGGCGCCGTGACCCTTGCCGCACACGCAAGTCTGAGGGCTTGGGTCATTCATGTCTTCTCCAGTCCGAGGCACCGTGACTCTTGCCGCACACGCAAGTCTGAGGGCTTGGGTCATTCATGTGTTCTCCAGTCTGAGGTGCCGTGACCCGCGCCGCACACGCAAGTCTGAGGGCTTGGGTCATTCATGTGTTCTCCAGTCTGAGGCGCCGTGACCCTTGCCACACACGCAAGTCTGAGGGCTTGGGTCATTCATGTGTTCTCCAGTCTGAGGCGCTGTGACCCTTGCCACACACGCAAGTCTGAGGGCTTGGGTCATTCATGTGTACTCCAGTCTGAGGCGCCGTGACCCTTGCCGCACACGCAAGTCTGATTGCTTGGGTCATTCATGTGTTCTCCAGTCCGAGGCGCCGTGACCCTTGCCGCACACGCAAGTCTGAGGGCTTGGGTCATTCACGTCTTCTCCAGTCCGAGGCGCCGTGACCCTTGCCGCACACGCAAGTCTGAGGGCTTGGGTCATTCATGTCTTCTCCAGTCCGAGGCGCCGTGACTCTTGCCGCACACGCAGGTCTGAGGGCATGGGTCATTCATGTGTTCTCCAGTCTGAGACACTGTGACACGCGCCGCACACGCAAGTCGGAGGGCTTGGGTCATTCATGTGTTCTCCAGTCTGAGGCGCCGTGACCCTTGCCGCACACGCAAGTCTGAGGGCTTGGGTCCTTCATGTGTTCTCCAGTCTGAGGCGCCGTGACCCTTGCCACACACGCAAGTCTGAGGGCTTGGGTCATTCATGTGTTTTCCAGTCTGAGGCGCTGTGACCCTTGCCGCACACGCAAGTCTGAGGGCTTGGGTCATTCATGTGTTCTCTAGTCTGAGGCGCCGTGACCCTTGCCGCACACGCAAGTCTGAGGGCTTGGGTCCTTCACGTCTTCTCCAGTCTGAAGCGCCGTGACCCTTGCCGCACACGCAAGTCTGAGGGCTTGGGTCATTCACGTGTTCTCCAGTCCGAGGTGCCATGACCCTTGCCGCACACGCAAGTCTGAGGGCTTGGGTCATTCACGTCTTCTCCAATCCAAGGCGCCGTGACCCTTGCCGCACATGCAAGTCTGAGGGCTTGGGTCATTCATGTCTTCTCCAGTCCGAGGTGCCGTGACTCTTGCCGCACACGCAAGTCTGAAGGCATGGGTCATTCATGTGTTCTCCAGTCTGAGACACCGTGACACGCGCCGCACACGCAAGTTGGAGGGCTTGGGTCATTCATGTGTTCTCCAGTCTGAGGCGCCGTGACCCTTGCCGCACACGCAAGTCTGAGGGCTTGGGTCCTTCATGTGTTTACCAGTCTGAGGCGCCGTGACCCTTGCCACACACACAAGTCTGAGGGCTTGGGTCATTCATGTGTTCTCCAGTCTGAGGCGCTGTGACCCTTGCCGCACACGCAAGTCTGAGGGCTTGGGTCATTCATGTGTTCTCCAGTCTGAGGCGCCGTGACCCTTGCCGCACACGCAAGTCTGAGGGCTTGGGTTATTCATGTGTTCTCCAGTCTGAGGCGCCGTGACCCTTGCCGCACACGCAAGTCTGAGGGCTTGGGTCCTTCAAGTGTTCTCCAGTCTGAGGCGCAGTGACCCTTGCCGCACACGCAAGTCTGTGGGCTTGGGTCATTCACGTGTTCTCCAGTCTGAGGCGACGTGACCCTTGCCGCACTCGCAAGTCTGAGGGCTTGGGTCCTTCACGTCTTCTCCAGTCTGAGGCGCCGTGACCCTTGCCGCACACGCAAGTCTGAGGGCTTGGGTCCTTCACGTCTTCTCCAGTCTGAGGCGCCGTGACCCTTGCCGCACACGCAAGTCTGAGGGCTTGGGTCATTCACGTGTTCTCCAGTCCGAGGCGCCGTGACCCTTGCTGCACACGCAAGTCTGAGGGCTTGGGTCATTCACGTCTTCTCCAGTCCGAGGCGCCGTGACCCTTGCCGCACACGCAAGTCTGAGGGCTTGGGTCATTCATGTCTTCTCCAGTCCGAGGCGCCGTGACTCTTGCTGCACACGCAAGTCTGAGGGCTTGGGTCATTCATGTGTTCTCCAGTCTGAGGCACCGTGACCCGCGCCGCACACGCAAGTCTGAGGGCTTGGGTCATTCATGTGTTCTCCAGTCTGAGGCGCCGTGACCCTTGCCGCACACGCAAGTCTGAGTGCTTGGGTCCTTCATGTGTTCTCCAGTCTGAGGCCCTGTGACCCTTGCCTCACACGCAAGTCTGAGGGCTTGGGTCATTCAAATCTTCTCCAGTCTGAGGTGCCGTGACCCTTGCCGCACACACAAGTCTGAGGGCTTGGGTCATTCATGTCTTCTCCAGTCTGAGGCGCTGTGACCCTTGCCGCACACGCAAGTTCGAGGGCTTGGGTCATTCATGTGTTCTCCAGTCCGAGGCACCGTGACTCTTGCCGCACACGCAAGTCTGAGGGCTTGGGTCATTCATGTGTTCTCCAGTCTGAGGTGCCGTGACCCGCGCCGCACACGCAAGTCTGAGGGCTTGGGTCATTCATGTGTTCTCCAGTCTGAGGCGCCGTGACCCTTGCCACACACGCAAGTCTGAGGGCTTGGGTCATTCATGTGTTCTCCAGTCTGAGGCGCCGTGACCCTTGCCGCACACGCAAGTCTGAGGGCTTGGGTCATTCATGTCTTCTCCAGTCCGAGGCACCGTGACTCTTGCCGCACACGCAAGTCTGAGGGCTTGGGTCATTCATGTGTTCTCCAGTCTGAGGTGCCGTGACCCGCGCCGCACACGCAAGTCTGAGGGCTTGGGTCATTCATGTGTTCTCCAGTCTGAGGCGCCGTGACCCTTGCCACACACGCAAGTCTGAGGGCTTGGGTCATTCATGTGTTCTCCAGTCTGAGGCGCTGTGACCCTTGCCACACACGCAAGTCTGAGGGCTTGGGTCATTCATGTGTACTCCAGTCTGAGGCGCCGTGACCCTTGCCGCACACGCAAGTCTGATTGCTTGGGTCATTCATGTCTTCTCCAGTCTGAGGCGCCTTGACCCATGTCGCACACGCAAGTCTGAGGGCTTGGGTCATTCATGTGTTCTCCAGTCTGAGGCGCCGTGACCCTTGCCGCACACGCAAGTCTGAGGGCTTGGGTCATTCACGTCTTCTCCAGTCTGAGGCGCCGTGACCCGCGCCACACACACAAGTCTGAGGGCTTGGGTCATTCATGTGTTCTCCGGTCTGAGGCACCGTGACCCTTGCCGCACACGCAAGTCTGAGGGCTTGGGTCATTCACGGCTTCTCCAGTCTGAGGTGCCGTGACCCTTGCCGCACACGCAAGTCTGAGGGCTTGGGTCATTCATGTCTTCTCCAGTCTGAGGCACCGTGACCCTTGCCGCACACGCAAGTCTGAGGGCTTGGGTCATTCATGTCTTCTCCAGTCTGAGGCGCCGTGACCCTTGCCGCACATGCAAGTCTGAGGGCTTGGGTCATTCATGTCTTCTCCAGTCTGAGGCGCCGTGACCCTTGCCGCACACGCAAGTCTGAGGCCTTGGGTCATTCATGTCTTCTCCAGTCTGAGGCGCTGTGACCCTTGCCGCACACGCAAGTCTGAGGGCTTGGGTCATTCATGTCTTCTTCAGTCTGAGGAGCCGTGACCCTTGCCGCACACGCAAGTCTGAGGGCTTGGGTCATTCATGTCTTCTCCAGTCTGAGTCGCCTTGACCCTTGCCGCACACGCATGTCTGCGGGCTTGGGTCATTTATGTGTTCTCCAGTCTGAGGCGCTGTGACCTGCGCCGCACACGCAAGTCTGAGGGCTTGGGTCATTCATGTGTTCTCCAGTCTGAGGCGCCGTGACCCTTGCCGCACACGCAAGTCTGAGGGCTTGGGTCATTCATGTGTTCTCCAGTCTGAGGCGCCGTGACCCTTGCCGCACACGCAAGTCTGAGGGCTTGGGTCATTCATGTTTTCTCCAGTCTGAGGCGCCGTGACCCTTGCCGCACACGCAAGTCTTAGGGCTTGGGTCATTCATGTGTTCTCCAGTCTGAGGCGCCGTGACCCTTGCCGCACACGCAAGTCTGAGGGCTTGGGTCATTCACGTATTCTCCAGTCTGAGGCACCGTGACCCTTGCCGCACACGCAAGTCTGAGGGCTTGGGTCATTCACGTATTCTCCAGTCTAAGGCGCCGTGACCCTTGCCGCACACGCAAGTCTGAGGGCTTGGGTCATTCACGTCTTCTCCAGTCTGAGGCGCCGTGACCCTTGCCGCACACGCAAGTCTGAGGGCTTGGGTCATTCACGTCTTCTCCAGTCTGAGGCGCCGTGACCCTTGCCGCACACGCAAGTCTGAGGGCTTGGGTCCTTCACGTGTTCTCCACACTGAGGCGCCGTGACCCACGCCGCACACGCAAGTCAGAGGGCTTGGGTACTTCACATGTTCTCCAGTCTGAGGCGCCATGACCCTTGCCGCACACGCAAGTCTGAGGGCTTGGGTCCTTCAAGTGTTCTCCAGTCTGAGGCGCCGTGACCCTTGCCGCACACGCAAGTCTGAGGGCTTGGGTCATTCACGTGTTCTCCAGTCTGAGGCGCCGTGACCCTTGCCGCAAACGCAAGTCTGAGGGCTTGGGTCCTTCACGTGTTCTCCAGTCTGAGGCGCCGTGACCCACGCCGCACAAGCAAGTCAGAGGGCTTGGGTACTTTACATGTTCTCCAGTCTGAGGCGCCGTGACCCTTGCCACACACACAAGTCTGAGGGCTTGGGTCCTTCAAGTGTTCTCCAGTCTGAGGCGCCGTGACCCTTGCCGCACACGCAAGTCTGAGGGCTTGGGTCATTCACATGTTCTCCAGTCTGAGGCGACGTGACCCTTGCCGCACATGCAAGCCCGAGGGCTTGGGTCCTTCACGTCTTCTCCAGTCTGAGGCGCCGTGACCCTTGCCGCACACGCAAGTCTGAGGGCTTGGGTCCTTCACCTCTTCTCCAGTCTGAGGCGCCGTGACCCTTGCCGCACATGCAAGTCTGAGGGCTTGGGTCATTCATGTGTTCTCCAGTCCGAGGCACCGTGACCCTTGCCTCACACGCAAGTCTGAGGGCTTGGGTCATTCATGTGTTCTCCAGTCTGAGGCGCCGTGACCCTTGCCGCACACGCAAGTCTGAGGGCTTGGGTCATTCATGTTTTCTCCAGTCTGAGGCGCCGTGACCCTTGCCGCACACGCAAGTCTGAGGGCTTGGGTCATTCATGTGTTCTCCAGTCTGAGGCGCCGTGACCCTTGCCGCACACGCAAGTCTGAGGGCTTGGGTCATTCACGTATTCTCCAGTCTGAGGCACCGTGACCCTTGCCGCACACGCAAGTCTGAGGGCTTGGGTCATTCACGCATTCTCCAGTCTAAGGCGCCGTGACCCTTGCCGCACACTCAAGTCTGAGGGCTTGGGTCATTCATGTCTTCTCCAGTCTGAGGCACCGTGACCCTTGCCGCACACTCAAGTCTGAGGGCTTGGGTCATTCATGTCTTCTCCAGTCTGAGGCACCGTGACCCTTGCCGCACATGCAAGTCTGAGGGCTTGGGTCATTCATGTCTTCTCCAGTCTGAGGCGCCGTGACCCTTGCCGCACACGCAAGTCTGAGGCTTTGGGTCATTCATGTCTTCTCCAGTCTGAGGCACCGTGACCCTTGCCGCACATGCAAGTCTGAGGGCTTGGGTCATTCATGTCTTCTCCAGTCTGAGGCGCCGTGACCCTTGCCGCACACGCAAGTCTGAGGCTTTGGGTCATTCATGTCTTCTCCAGTCTGAGGCGCTGTGACCCTTGCCGCACACGCAAGTCTGAGGGCTTGGGTCATTCATGTGTTCTCCAGTCTGAGGCGCTGTGACCTGCGCCGCACACGCAAGTCTGAGGGCTTGGGTCATTCATGTGTTCTCCAGTCTGAGGCGCCGTGACCCTTGCCACACACGCAAGTCTGAGGGCTTGGGTCATTCATGTGTTCTCCAGTCTGAGGCGCTGTGACCCTTGCCGCACACGCAAGTCTGAGGGCTTGGGTCATTCATGTGTTCTCCAGTCTGAGGCGCCGTGACCCTTGCCGCACACGCAAGTCTGATTGCTTGGGTCATTCATGTCTTCTCCAGTCTGAGGCGCCTTGACCCATGTCGCACACGCAAGTCTGAGGGCTTGGGTCATTCATGTGTTCTCCAGTCTGAGGCACCATGACCCTTGCCGCACACGCAAGTCTGAGGGCTTGGGTCCTTCAAGTGTTCTCCAGTCTGAGGAGCCGTGACCCTTGCCGCACACGCAAGTCTGAGGGCTTGGGTCATTCACGTGTTCTCCAGTCTGAGGCGACGTGACCCTTGCAGCACACGCAAGTTTTAGGGCTTGGGTCATTCATGTCTTCTCCAGTCTGAAGAGCCGAGACCCGCGCCGCACACGCAATTCTGAGGGCTTGGGTCATTCATGTCTTCTCCAGTCTGAGGCGTCGTGACCCTTGCCGCACACGCAAGTCTGAGGGTTTGGGTCATTCATGTCTTCTCCAGTCTGAGGCGCCATGACCCTTGCCGCACACGCAAGTCTGAGGGCTTGGGTCATTCACGTCTTCTCCAGTCTGAGGCACCGTGACCCGCGCCACACACACAAGTCTGAGGGCTTGGGTCATTCATGTGTTCTCCGGTCTGAGGCACCGTGACCCTTGCCGCACACGCAAGTCTGAGGGCTTGGGTCATTCACGGCTTCTCCAGTCTGAGGTGCCGTGACCCTTGCCGCACACGCAAGTCTGAGGGCTTGGGTCATTCATGTCTTCTCCAGTCTGAGGCACCGTGACCCTTGCCACACACGCAAGTCTGAGGGCTTGGGTCATTCATGTCTTCTCCAGTCTGAGGCGCCGTGACCCTTGCCGCACATGCAAGTCTGAGGGCTTGGGTCATTCATGTCTTCTCCAGTCTGAGGCGCCGTGACCCTTGCCGCACACGCAAGTCTGAGGCCTTGGGTCATTCACGTGTTCTCCAGTCTGAGGCACTGTGACCCTTGCCGCACACGCAAGTCTGAGGGCTTGGGTCATTCATGTCTTCTTCAGTCTGAGGAGCCGTGACCCTTGCCGCACACGCAAGTCTGAGGGCTTGGGTCATTCATGTCTTCTCCAGTCTGAGTCGCCTTGACCCTTGCCGCACACGCATGTCTGAGGGCTTGGGTCATTCATGTGTTCTCCAGTCTGAGGCGCTGTGACCTGCGCCGCACACGCAAGTCTGAGGGCTTGGATCATTCATGTGTTCTCCAGTCTGAGGCGCCGTGACCCTTGCCGCACACGCAAGTCTGAGGGCTCGGGTCATTCATGTTTTCTCCAGTCTGAGGCGCCGTGACCCTTGCCGCACACGCAAGTCTGAGGGCTTGGGTCATTCATGTGTTCTCCAGTCTGAGGCGCCGTGACCCTTGCCGCACACGCAAGTCTGAGGGCTTGGGTCATTCACGTATTCTCCAGTCTGAGGCACCGTGACCCTTGCCGCACACGCAAGTCTGAGGGCTTGGGTCATTCACGTATTCTCCAGTCTAAGGCGCCGTGACCCTTGCCGCACACGCAAGTCTGAGGGCTTGGGTCATTCATGTCTTCTCCAGTCTGAGGCGCCGTGACCCTTGCCGCACATGCAAGTCTGAGGGCTTAGGTCATTCATGTCTTCTCCAGTCTGAGGTGCCGTGACCCTTGCCGCACACGCAAGTCTGAGGCCTTGGGTCATTCATGTCTTCTCCAGTCTGAGGCGCTGTGACCCTTGCCGCACACGCAAGTCTGAGGGCTTGGGTCATTCATGTGTTCTCCAGTCTGAGGCGCTGTGACCTGTGCCGCACACGCAAGTCTGAGGGCTTGGGTCATTCATGTGTTCTCCAGTCTGAGGCGCCGTGACCCTTGCCGCACACGCAAGTCTGAGGGCTTGGGTCATTCATGTGTTCTCCAGTCTGAGGCGCCGTGACCCTTGCCGCACACGCAAGTCTTAGGGCTTGGGTCATTCACGTATTCTCCAGTCTGAGGCACCGTGACCCTTGCCGCACACGCAAGTCTGAGGGCTTGGGTCATTCACGTATTCTCCAGTCTAAGGCGCCGTGACCCTTGCCGCACACGCAAGTCTGAGGGCTTGGGTCATTCAAGTCTTCTCCAGTCTGAGGCGCCGTGACCCTTGCCGCACACGCAAGTCTGAGGGCTTGGGTCCTTCACGTGTTCTCCAGTCTGAGGCGCCGTGACCCACGCCGCACACGCAAGTCAGAGGGCTTGGGTACTTCACATGTTCTCCAGTCTGAGGCGCCGTGACCCTTGCCGCACACGCAAGTCTGAGGGCTTGGGTCATTCATGTGTTCTCCAGTCTGAGGCGCCGTGACCCTTGCCGCACACGCAAGTCTGAGGGCTTGGGTCATTCATGTTTTCTCCAGTCTGAGGCGCCGTGACCCTTGCCACACACGCAAGTCTGAGGGCTTGGGTCATTCATGTGTTCTCCAGTCTGAGGCGCCGTGACCCTTGCCGCACACGCAAGTCTGAGGGCTTGGGTCATTCACGTATTCTCCAGTCTGAGGCACCGTGACCCTTGCCGCACACGCAAGTCTGAGGGCTTGGGTCATTCACGTATTCTCCAGTCTGAGGCACCGTGACCCTTGCCGCACACGCAAGTCTGAGGGCTTGGGTCATTCACGTATTCTCCAGTCTGAGGCGCCGTGACCCTTGCCGCACACGCAAGTCTGAGGGCTTGGGTCATTCACGTATTCTCCAGTCTGAGGCACCGTGACCCACGCCGCACACGCAAGTCAGAGGGCTTGGGTACTTCACATGTTCTCCAGTCTGAGGCGCCGTGACCCTTGCCGCACACGCAAGTCTGAGGGCTTGGGTCATTCATGTGTTCTCCAGTCTGAGGCGCCGTGACCCTTGCCGCACACGCAAGTCTGAGGGCTTGGGTCATTCATGTTTTCTCCAGTCTGAGGCGCCGTGACCCTTGCCACACACGCAAGTCTGAGGGCTTGGGTCATTCATGTGTTCTCCAGTCTGAGGCGCCGTGACCCTTGCCGCACACGCAAGTCTGAGGGCTTGGGTCATTCACGTATTCTCCAGTCTGAGGCACCGTGACCCTTGCCGCACACGCAAGTCTGAGGGCTTGGGTCATTCACGTATTCTCCAGTCTAAGGCGCCTTGACCCTTGCCGCACACGCAAGTCTGAGGGCTTGGGTCATTCACGTCTTCTCCAGTCTGAGGCGCCGTGACCCTTGCCGCACACGCAAGTCTGAGGGCTTGGGTCCTTCACGTGTTCTCCAGTCTGAGGCGCCGTGACCGACGCCGCACACGCAAGTCTGAGGGCTTGGGTCATTCATGTTTTCTCCAGTCTGAGGCGCCGTGACCCTTGCCACACACGCAAGTCTGAGGGCTTGGGTCATTCATGTGTTCTCCAGTCTGAGGCGCCGTGACCCTTGCCGCACACGCAAGTCTGAGGGCTTGGGTCATTCACGTATTCTCCAGTCTGAGGCACCGTGACCCTTGCCGCACACGCAAGTCTGAGGGCTTGGGTCATTCATGTGTTCTCCAGTCTGAGGCGCCGTGACCCTTGCCGCACATGCAAGTCTGAGGGCTTGGGTCCTTCACGTCTTCTCCAGTCTGAGGCGCCTTGACCCATGTCGCACACGCAAGTCTGAGGGCTTGGGTCATTCATGTGTTCTCCAGTCTGAGGCGCCGTGACCCTTGCCGCACACGCAAGTCTGAGGGCTTGGGTCATTCATGTGTTCTCCAGTCTGAGGCGCCTTGACCCATGTCGCACACGCAAGTCTGAGGGCTTGGGTCATTCATGTGTTCTCCAGTCTGAGGCGCCGTGACCCTTGCCGCACACGCAAGTCTGAGGGCTTGGGTCATTCACGTCTTCTCCAGTCTGAGGCGCCGTGACCCGCGCCACACACACAAGTCTGAGGGCTTGGGTCATTCATGTGTTCTCCGGTCTGAGGCACCGTGACCCTTGCCGCACACGCAAGTCTGAGGGCTTGGGTCATTCACGGCTTCTCCAGTCTGAGGTGCCGTGACCCTTGCCGCACACGCAAGTCTGAGGGCTTGGGTCATTCATGTCTTCTCCAGTCTGAGGCACCGTGACCCTTGCCGCACACGCAAGTCTGAGGGCTTGGGTCATTCATGTCTTCTCCAGTCTGAGGCGCCGTGACCCTTGCCGCACATGCAAGTCTGAGGGCTTGGGTCATTCATGTCTTCTCCAGTCTGAGGCGCCGTGACCCTTGCCGCACACGCAAGTCTGAGGCCTTGGGTCATTCATGTCTTCTCCAGTCTGAGGCGCTGTGACCCTTGCCGCACACGCAAGTCTGAGGGCTTGGGTCATTCATGTCTTCTTCAGTCTGAGGAGCCGTGACCCTTGCCGCACACGCAAGTCTGAGGGCTTGGGTCATTCATGTCTTCTCCAGTCTGAGTCGCCTTGACCCTTGCCGCACACGCATGTCTGCGGGCTTGGGTCATTCATGTGTTCTCCAGTCTGAGGCGCTGTGACCTGCGCCGCACACGCAAGTCTGAGGGCTTGGGTCATTCATGTGTTCTCCAGTCTGAGGCGCCGTGACCCTTGCCGCACACGCAAGTCTGAGGGCTTGGGTCATTCATGTGTTCTCCAGTCTGAGGTGCCGTGACCCGCGCCGCACACGCAAGTCAGAGGGCTTGGGTCATTCATGTGTTCTCCAGTCTGAGGTGCCGTGACCCTTGCCGCACACGCAAGTCTGAGGGCTTGGGTCATTCATGTGTTCTCCATTCTGAGGCGCCGTGACCCTTGCCGCACACGCAAGTCTGAGGGCTTGGGTCATTCATGTTTTCTCTAGTCTGAGGCGCCGCGACCCTTGCCGCACACGCAAGTCTGAGGGCTTGGGTCATTCACGTATTCTCCAGTCTGAGGCACCGTGACCCTTGCCGCACACGCAAGTCTGAGGGCTTGGGTCATTCACGTATTCTCCAGTCTAAGGCGCCGTGACCCTTGCCGCACACGCAAGTCTGAGGGCTTGGGTCATTCATGTCTTCTCCAGTCTGAGGCGCCGTGACCCTTGCCGCACATGCAAGTCTGAGGGCTTGGGTCATTCATGTCTTCTCCAGTCTGAGGCGCCGTGACCCTTGCCGCACACGCAAGTCAGAGGCCTTGGGTCATTCATGACTTCTCCAGTCTGAGGCGCTGTGACACTTGCCGCACACGCAAGTCTGAGGGCTTGGGTCATTCATGTCTTCTTCAGTCTGAGGAGCCGTGACCCTTGCCGCACACGCAAGTCTGAGGGCTTGAGTCATTCATGTCTTCTCCAGTCTGAGGCGCCTTGACCCTTGCCGCACACGCAAGTCTGAGGGCTTGGGTCATTCATATGTTCTCCAGTCTGAGGCGCTGTGACCTGCCCGCACACGCAAGTCTGAGGGCTTGGGTCATTCATGTGTTCTCCAGTCTGAGGCGCCGTGACCCTTGCCGCACACGCAAGTCTGAGGGCTTGGGTCATTCATGTGTTCTCCAGTCTGAGGCGCCGTGACCCTTGCCGCACACGCAAGTCTGAGGGCTTGGGTCATTCATGTTTTCTCCAGTCTGAGGCGCCGTGACCCTTGCCGCACACGCAAGTCTGAGGGCTTGGGTCATTCATGTGTTCTCCAGTCTGAGGCGCCGTGACCGTTGCCGCACACGCAAGTCTGAGGGCTTGGGTCATTCACGTATTCTCCAGTCTGAGGCACCGTGACCCTTGCCGCACACACAAGTCTGAGGGCTTGGGTCATTCACGTATTCTCCAGTCTAAGGCGCCGTGACCCTTGCCGCACACGCAAGTCTGAGGGCTTGGGTCATTCAAGTCTTCTCCAGTCTGAGGCGCCATGACCCTTGCCGCACACGCAAGTCTGAGGGCTTGGGTCCTTCACGTGTTCTCCAGTCTGAGGCGCCGTGACCCACGCCGCACACGCAAGTCAGAGGGCTTGGGTACTTCACATGTTCTCCAGTCTGAGGCGCCGTGACCCTTGCCGCACACGCAAGTCTGAGGGCTTGGGTCCTTCAAGTGTTCTCCAGTCTGAGGCGCGTGACCCTTGCCGCACACGCAAGTCTGAGGGCTTGGGTCATTCACGTGTTCTCCAGTCTGAGGCGACGTGACCCTTGCCGCACATGCAAGTCTGAGGGCTTGGGTCCTTCACGTCTTCTCCAGTCTGAGGCGCCGTGACCCTTGCCTCACACGCAAGTCTGAGGGCTTGGGTCCTTCACGTCTTCTCCAGTCTGAGGCGCCGTGACCCTTGCCTCACACGCAAGTCTGAGGGCTTGGGTCATTCATGTGTTCTCCAGTCTGAGGCGCCGTGACCCTTGCCGCACACGCAAGTCTTAGGGCTTGGGTCATTCATGTGTTCTCCAGTCTGAGGCGCCGTGACCCTTGCCGCACACGCAAGTCTGAGGGCTTGGGTCGTTCATGTTTTCTCCAGTCTGAGGCGCCGTGACCCTTGCCGCACATGCAAGTCTGAGGGCTTGGGTCCTTCACGTGTTCCCCAGTCTGAGGCGCCGTGACCCACGCCACACACGCAAGTCAGAGGGCTTGGGTACTTCACATGTTCTCCAGTCTGAGGCGCCGTGACCCTTGCCGCACACGCAAGTCCGAGGGCTTGGGTCCTTCAAGTGTTCTCCAGTCTGAGGCGCCGTGACCCTAGCCGCACACACAAGTCTGAGGGCTTGGGTCATTCACGTGTTCTCCAGTCTGAGGCGACATGACCCTTGCCGCACACGCAAGTCTGAGGGCTTGGGTCCTTTACGTCTTCTCCAGTCTGAGGCGCTGTGACCCTTGCCGCACACGCAAGTATGAGGGCTTGGGTCCTTCACGTCTTCTCCAGTCTGAGGCGCCGTGACCCTTGCCGCACACGCAAGTCTGAGGGCTTGGGTCATTCATGTGTTCTCCAGTCCGAGGCGCCGTGACCCTTGCCGCACACGCAAGTCTGAGGGCTTGGGTCATTCACGTCTTCTCCAGTCCGAGGCGCCGTGACCCTTGCCGCACACGCAAGTCTGAGGGCTTGGGTCATTCATGTCTTCTCCAGTCCGAGGCGCCGTGACCCTTGCCGCACACGCAAGTCTGAGGGCTTGGGTCATTCACGTGTTCTCCAGTCTGAGGCGACATGACCCTTGCCGCACACGCAAGTCTGAGGGCTTGGGTCCTTTACGTCTTCTCCAGTCTGAGGCGCTGTGACCCTTGCCGCACACGCAAGTATGAGGGCTTGGGTCCTTCACGTCTTCTCCAGTCTGAGGCGCCGTGACCCTTGCCGCACACGCAAGTCTGAGGGCTTGGGTCATTCATGTGTTCTCCAGTCCGAGGCGCCGTGACCCTTGCCGCACACGCAAGTCTGAGGGCTTGGGTCATTCACGTCTTCTCCAGTCCGAGGCGCCGTGACCCTTGCCGCACACGCAAGTCTGAGGGCTTGGGTCATTCATGTCTTCTCCAGTCCGAGGCGCCGTGACTCTTGCCGCACACGCAGGTCTGAGGGCATGGGTCATTCATGTGTTCTCCAGTCTGAGACACTGTGACACGCGCCGCACACGCAAGTCGGAGGGCTTGGGTCATTCATGTGTTCTCCAGTCTGAGGCGCCGTGACCCTTGCCGCACACGCAAGTCTGAGGGCTTGGGTCCTTCATGTGTTCTCCAGTCTGAGGCGCCGTGACCCTTGCCACACACGCAAGTCTGAGGGCTTGGGTCATTCATGTGTTTTCCAGTCTGAGGCGCTGTGACCCTTGCCGCACACGCAAGTCTGAGGGCTTGGGTCATTCATGTGTTCTCTAGTCTGAGGCGCCGTGACCCTTGCCGCACACGCAAGTCTGAGGGCTTGGGTCCTTCACGTCTTCTCCAGTCTGAAGCGCCGTGACCCTTGCCGCACACGCAAGTCTGAGGGCTTGGGTCATTCACGTGTTCTCCAGTCCGAGGTGCCGTGACCCTTGCCGCACACGCAAGTCTGAGGGCTTGGGTCATTCACGTCTTCTCCAATCCAAGGCGCCGTGACCCTTGCCGCACATGCAAGTCTGAGGGCTTGGGTCATTCATGTCTTCTCCAGTCCGAGGTGCCGTGACTCTTGCCGCACACGCAAGTCTGAAGGCATGGGTCATTCATGTGTTCTCCAGTCTGAGACACCGTGACACGCGCCGCACACGCAAGTTGGAGGGCTTGGGTCATTCATGTGTTCTCCAGTCTGAGGCGCCGTGACCCTTGCCGCACACGCAAGTCTGAGGGCTTGGGTCCTTCATGTGTTTACCAGTCTGAGGCGCCGTGACCCTTGCCACACACACAAGTCTGAGGGCTTGGGTCATTCATGTGTTCTCCAGTCTGAGGCGCTGTGACCCTTGCCGCACACGCAAGTCTGAGGGCTTGGGTCATTCATGTGTTCTCCAGTCTGAGGCGCCGTGACCCTTGCCGCACACGCAAGTCTGAGGGCTTGGGTTATTCATGTGTTCTCCAGTCTGAGGCGCCGTGACCCTTGCCGCACACGCAAGTCTGAGGGCTTGGGTCCTTCAAGTGTTCTCCAGTCTGAGGCGCAGTGACCCTTGCCGCACACGCAAGTCTGAGGGCTTGGGTCATTCACGTGTTCTCCAGTCTGAGGCGACGTGACCCTTGCCGCACTCGCAAGTCTGAGGGCTTGGGTCCTTCACGTCTTCTCCAGTCTGAGGCGCCGTGACCCTTGCCGCACACGCAAGTCTGAGGGCTTGGGTCCTTCACGTCTTCTCCAGTCTGAGGCGCCGTGACCCTTGCCGCACACGCAAGTCTGAGGGCTTGGGTCATTCACGTGTTCTCCAGTCCGAGGCGCCGTGACCCTTGCTGCACACGCAAGTCTGAGGGCTTGGGTCATTCACGTCTTCTCCAGTCCGAGGCGCCGTGACCCTTGCCGCACACGCAAGTCTGAGGGCTTGGGTCATTCATGTCTTCTCCAGTCCGAGGCGCCGTGACTCTTGCTGCACACGCAAGTCTGAGGGCTTGGGTCATTCATGTGTTCTCCAGTCTGAGGCACCGTGACCCGCGCCGCACACGCAAGTCTGAGGGCTTGGGTCATTCATGTGTTCTCCAGTCTGAGGCGCCGTGACCCTTGCCGCACACGCAAGTCTGAGTGCTTGGGTCCTTCATGTGTTCTCCAGTCTGAGGCCCTGTGACCCTTGCCTCACACGCAAGTCTGAGGGCTTGGGTCATTCAAATCTTCTCCAGTCTGAGGTGCCGTGACCCTTGCCGCACACACAAGTCTGAGGGCTTGGGTCATTCATGTCTTCTCCAGTCTGAGGCGCTGTGACCCTTGCCGCACACGCAAGTCTGAGGGCTTGGGTCATTCATGTGTTCTCCAGTCTGAGGCGCCGTGACCCGCGCCGCACACGCAAGTCTGAGGGCTTGGGTCATTCATGTGTTCTCCAGTCTGAGGCGCCGTGACCCTTGCCACACACGCAAGTCTGAGGGCTTGGGTCATTCATGTGTTCTCCAGTCTGAGGCGCCGTGACCCTTGCCGCACACGCAAGTCTGAGGGCTTGGGTCATTCATGTCTTCTCCAGTCCGAGGCACCGTGACTCTTGCCGCACACGCAAGTCTGAGGGCTTGGGTCATTCATGTGTTCTCCAGTCTGAGGTGCCGTGACCCGCGCCGCACACGCAAGTCTGAGGGCTTGGGTCATTCATGTGTTCTCCAGTCTGAGGCGCCGTGACCCTTGCCACACACGCAAGTCTGAGGGCTTGGGTCATTCATGTGTTCTCCAGTCTGAGGCGCTGTGACCCTTGCCACACACGCAAGTCTGAGGGCTTGGGTCATTCATGTGTACTCCAGTCTGAGGCGCCGTGACCCTTGCCGCACACGCAAGTCTGATTGCTTGGGTCATTCATGTGTTCTCCAGTCCGAGGCGCCGTGACCCTTGCCGCACACGCAAGTCTGAGGGCTTGGGTCATTCACGTCTTCTCCAGTCCGAGGCGCCGTGACCCTTGCCGCACACGCAAGTCTGAGGGCTTGGGTCATTCATGTCTTCTCCAGTCCGAGGCGCCGTGACTCTTGCCGCACACGCAGGTCTGAGGGCATGGGTCATTCATGTGTTCTCCAGTCTGAGACACTGTGACACGCGCCGCACACGCAAGTCGGAGGGCTTGGGTCATTCATGTGTTCTCCAGTCTGAGGCGCCGTGACCCTTGCCGCACACGCAAGTCTGAGGGCTTGGGTCCTTCATGTGTTCTCCAGTCTGAGGCGCCGTGACCCTTGCCACACACGCAAGTCTGAGGGCTTGGGTCATTCATGTGTTTTCCAGTCTGAGGCGCTGTGACCCTTGCCGCACACGCAAGTCTGAGGGCTTGGGTCATTCATGTGTTCTCTAGTCTGAGGCGCCGTGACCCTTGCCGCACACGCAAGTCTGAGGGCTTGGGTCCTTCACGTCTTCTCCAGTCTGAAGCGCCGTGACCCTTGCCGCACACGCAAGTCTGAGGGCTTGGGTCATTCACGTGTTCTCCAGTCCGAGGTGCCATGACCCTTGCCGCACACGCAAGTCTGAGGGCTTGGGTCATTCACGTCTTCTCCAATCCAAGGCGCCGTGACCCTTGCCGCACATGCAAGTCTGAGGGCTTGGGTCATTCATGTCTTCTCCAGTCCGAGGTGCCGTGACTCTTGCCGCACACGCAAGTCTGAAGGCATGGGTCATTCATGTGTTCTCCAGTCTGAGACACCGTGACACGCGCCGCACACGCAAGTTGGAGGGCTTGGGTCATTCATGTGTTCTCCAGTCTGAGGCGCCGTGACCCTTGCCGCACACGCAAGTCTGAGGGCTTGGGTCCTTCATGTGTTTACCAGTCTGAGGCGCCGTGACCCTTGCCACACACACAAGTCTGAGGGCTTGGGTCATTCATGTGTTCTCCAGTCTGAGGCGCTGTGACCCTTGCCGCACACGCAAGTCTGAGGGCTTGGGTCATTCATGTGTTCTCCAGTCTGAGGCGCCGTGACCCTTGCCGCACACGCAAGTCTGAGGGCTTGGGTTATTCATGTGTTCTCCAGTCTGAGGCGCCGTGACCCTTGCCGCACACGCAAGTCTGAGGGCTTGGGTCCTTCAAGTGTTCTCCAGTCTGAGGCGCAGTGACCCTTGCCGCACACGCAAGTCTGTGGGCTTGGGTCATTCACGTGTTCTCCAGTCTGAGGCGACGTGACCCTTGCCGCACTCGCAAGTCTGAGGGCTTGGGTCCTTCACGTCTTCTCCAGTCTGAGGCGCCGTGACCCTTGCCGCACACGCAAGTCTGAGGGCTTGGGTCCTTCACGTCTTCTCCAGTCTGAGGCGCCGTGACCCTTGCCGCACACGCAAGTCTGAGGGCTTGGGTCATTCACGTGTTCTCCAGTCCGAGGCGCCGTGACCCTTGCTGCACACGCAAGTCTGAGGGCTTGGGTCATTCACGTCTTCTCCAGTCCGAGGCGCCGTGACCCTTGCCGCACACGCAAGTCTGAGGGCTTGGGTCATTCATGTCTTCTCCAGTCCGAGGCGCCGTGACTCTTGCTGCACACGCAAGTCTGAGGGCTTGGGTCATTCATGTGTTCTCCAGTCTGAGGCACCGTGACCCGCGCCGCACACGCAAGTCTGAGGGCTTGGGTCATTCATGTGTTCTCCAGTCTGAGGCGCCGTGACCCTTGCCGCACACGCAAGTCTGAGTGCTTGGGTCCTTCATGTGTTCTCCAGTCTGAGGCCCTGTGACCCTTGCCTCACACGCAAGTCTGAGGGCTTGGGTCATTCAAATCTTCTCCAGTCTGAGGTGCCGTGACCCTTGCCGCACACACAAGTCTGAGGGCTTGGGTCATTCATGTCTTCTCCAGTCTGAGGCGCTGTGACCCTTGCCGCACACGCAAGTTCGAGGGCTTGGGTCATTCATGTGTTCTCCAGTCCGAGGCACCGTGACTCTTGCCGCACACGCAAGTCTGAGGGCTTGGGTCATTCATGTGTTCTCCAGTCTGAGGTGCCGTGACCCGCGCCGCACACGCAAGTCTGAGGGCTTGGGTCATTCATGTGTTCTCCAGTCTGAGGCGCCGTGACCCTTGCCACACACGCAAGTCTGAGGGCTTGGGTCATTCATGTGTTCTCCAGTCTGAGGCGCCGTGACCCTTGCCGCACACGCAAGTCTGAGGGCTTGGGTCATTCATGTCTTCTCCAGTCCGAGGCACCGTGACTCTTGCCGCACACGCAAGTCTGAGGGCTTGGGTCATTCATGTGTTCTCCAGTCTGAGGTGCCGTGACCCGCGCCGCACACGCAAGTCTGAGGGCTTGGGTCATTCATGTGTTCTCCAGTCTGAGGCGCCGTGACCCTTGCCACACACGCAAGTCTGAGGGCTTGGGTCATTCATGTGTTCTCCAGTCTGAGGCGCTGTGACCCTTGCCACACACGCAAGTCTGAGGGCTTGGGTCATTCATGTGTACTCCAGTCTGAGGCGCCGTGACCCTTGCCGCACACGCAAGTCTGATTGCTTGGGTCATTCATGTCTTCTCCAGTCTGAGGCGCCTTGACCCATGTCGCACACGCAAGTCTGAGGGCTTGGGTCATTCATGTGTTCTCCAGTCTGAGGCGCCGTGACCCTTGCCGCACACGCAAGTCTGAGGGCTTGGGTCATTCACGTCTTCTCCAGTCTGAGGCGCCGTGACCCGCGCCACACACACAAGTCTGAGGGCTTGGGTCATTCATGTGTTCTCCGGTCTGAGGCACCGTGACCCTTGCCGCACACGCAAGTCTGAGGGCTTGGGTCATTCACGGCTTCTCCAGTCTGAGGTGCCGTGACCCTTGCCGCACACGCAAGTCTGAGGGCTTGGGTCATTCATGTCTTCTCCAGTCTGAGGCACCGTGACCCTTGCCGCACACGCAAGTCTGAGGGCTTGGGTCATTCATGTCTTCTCCAGTCTGAGGCGCCGTGACCCTTGCCGCACATGCAAGTCTGAGGGCTTGGGTCATTCATGTCTTCTCCAGTCTGAGGCGCCGTGACCCTTGCCGCACACGCAAGTCTGAGGCCTTGGGTCATTCATGTCTTCTCCAGTCTGAGGCGCTGTGACCCTTGCCGCACACGCAAGTCTGAGGGCTTGGGTCATTCATGTCTTCTTCAGTCTGAGGAGCCGTGACCCTTGCCGCACACGCAAGTCTGAGGGCTTGGGTCATTCATGTCTTCTCCAGTCTGAGTCGCCTTGACCCTTGCCGCACACGCATGTCTGCGGGCTTGGGTCATTTATGTGTTCTCCAGTCTGAGGCGCTGTGACCTGCGCCGCACACGCAAGTCTGAGGGCTTGGGTCATTCATGTGTTCTCCAGTCTGAGGCGCCGTGACCCTTGCCGCACACGCAAGTCTGAGGGCTTGGGTCATTCATGTGTTCTCCAGTCTGAGGCGCCGTGACCCTTGCCGCACACGCAAGTCTGAGGGCTTGGGTCATTCATGTTTTCTCCAGTCTGAGGCGCCGTGACCCTTGCCGCACACGCAAGTCTTAGGGCTTGGGTCATTCATGTGTTCTCCAGTCTGAGGCGCCGTGACCCTTGCCGCACACGCAAGTCTGAGGGCTTGGGTCATTCACGTATTCTCCAGTCTGAGGCACCGTGACCCTTGCCGCACACGCAAGTCTGAGGGCTTGGGTCATTCACGTATTCTCCAGTCTAAGGCGCCGTGACCCTTGCCGCACACGCAAGTCTGAGGGCTTGGGTCATTCACGTCTTCTCCAGTCTGAGGCGCCGTGACCCTTGCCGCACACGCAAGTCTGAGGGCTTGGGTCATTCACGTCTTCTCCAGTCTGAGGCGCCGTGACCCTTGCCGCACACGCAAGTCTGAGGGCTTGGGTCCTTCACGTGTTCTCCACACTGAGGCGCCGTGACCCACGCCGCACACGCAAGTCAGAGGGCTTGGGTACTTCACATGTTCTCCAGTCTGAGGCGCCATGACCCTTGCCGCACACGCAAGTCTGAGGGCTTGGGTCCTTCAAGTGTTCTCCAGTCTGAGGCGCCGTGACCCTTGCCGCACACGCAAGTCTGAGGGCTTGGGTCATTCACGTGTTCTCCAGTCTGAGGCGCCGTGACCCTTGCCGCAAACGCAAGTCTGAGGGCTTGGGTCCTTCACGTGTTCTCCAGTCTGAGGCGCCGTGACCCACGCCGCACAAGCAAGTCAGAGGGCTTGGGTACTTTACATGTTCTCCAGTCTGAGGCGCCGTGACCCTTGCCACACACACAAGTCTGAGGGCTTGGGTCCTTCAAGTGTTCTCCAGTCTGAGGCGCCGTGACCCTTGCCGCACACGCAAGTCTGAGGGCTTGGGTCATTCACATGTTCTCCAGTCTGAGGCGACGTGACCCTTGCCGCACATGCAAGCCCGAGGGCTTGGGTCCTTCACGTCTTCTCCAGTCTGAGGCGCCGTGACCCTTGCCGCACACGCAAGTCTGAGGGCTTGGGTCCTTCACCTCTTCTCCAGTCTGAGGCGCCGTGACCCTTGCCGCACATGCAAGTCTGAGGGCTTGGGTCATTCATGTGTTCTCCAGTCCGAGGCACCGTGACCCTTGCCTCACACGCAAGTCTGAGGGCTTGGGTCATTCATGTGTTCTCCAGTCTGAGGCGCCGTGACCCTTGCCGCACACGCAAGTCTGAGGGCTTGGGTCATTCATGTTTTCTCCAGTCTGAGGCGCCGTGACCCTTGCCGCACACGCAAGTCTGAGGGCTTGGGTCATTCATGTGTTCTCCAGTCTGAGGCGCCGTGACCCTTGCCGCACACGCAAGTCTGAGGGCTTGGGTCATTCACGTATTCTCCAGTCTGAGGCACCGTGACCCTTGCCGCACACGCAAGTCTGAGGGCTTGGGTCATTCACGCATTCTCCAGTCTAAGGCGCCGTGACCCTTGCCGCACACTCAAGTCTGAGGGCTTGGGTCATTCATGTCTTCTCCAGTCTGAGGCACCGTGACCCTTGCCGCACACTCAAGTCTGAGGGCTTGGGTCATTCATGTCTTCTCCAGTCTGAGGCACCGTGACCCTTGCCGCACATGCAAGTCTGAGGGCTTGGGTCATTCATGTCTTCTCCAGTCTGAGGCGCCGTGACCCTTGCCGCACACGCAAGTCTGAGGCTTTGGGTCATTCATGTCTTCTCCAGTCTGAGGCACCGTGACCCTTGCCGCACATGCAAGTCTGAGGGCTTGGGTCATTCATGTCTTCTCCAGTCTGAGGCGCCGTGACCCTTGCCGCACACGCAAGTCTGAGGCTTTGGGTCATTCATGTCTTCTCCAGTCTGAGGCGCTGTGACCCTTGCCGCACACGCAAGTCTGAGGGCTTGGGTCATTCATGTGTTCTCCAGTCTGAGGCGCTGTGACCTGCGCCGCACACGCAAGTCTGAGGGCTTGGGTCATTCATGTGTTCTCCAGTCTGAGGCGCCGTGACCCTTGCCACACACGCAAGTCTGAGGGCTTGGGTCATTCATGTGTTCTCCAGTCTGAGGCGCTGTGACCCTTGCCGCACACGCAAGTCTGAGGGCTTGGGTCATTCATGTGTTCTCCAGTCTGAGGCGCCGTGACCCTTGCCGCACACGCAAGTCTGATTGCTTGGGTCATTCATGTCTTCTCCAGTCTGAGGCGCCTTGACCCATGTCGCACACGCAAGTCTGAGGGCTTGGGTCATTCATGTGTTCTCCAGTCTGAGGCACCATGACCCTTGCCGCACACGCAAGTCTGAGGGCTTGGGTCCTTCAAGTGTTCTCCAGTCTGAGGAGCCGTGACCCTTGCCGCACACGCAAGTCTGAGGGCTTGGGTCATTCACGTGTTCTCCAGTCTGAGGCGACGTGACCCTTGCAGCACACGCAAGTTTTAGGGCTTGGGTCATTCATGTCTTCTCCAGTCTGAAGAGCCGAGACCCGCGCCGCACACGCAATTCTGAGGGCTTGGGTCATTCATGTCTTCTCCAGTCTGAGGCGTCGTGACCCTTGCCGCACACGCAAGTCTGAGGGTTTGGGTCATTCATGTCTTCTCCAGTCTGAGGCGCCATGACCCTTGCCGCACACGCAAGTCTGAGGGCTTGGGTCATTCACGTCTTCTCCAGTCTGAGGCACCGTGACCCGCGCCACACACACAAGTCTGAGGGCTTGGGTCATTCATGTGTTCTCCGGTCTGAGGCACCGTGACCCTTGCCGCACACGCAAGTCTGAGGGCTTGGGTCATTCACGGCTTCTCCAGTCTGAGGTGCCGTGACCCTTGCCGCACACGCAAGTCTGAGGGCTTGGGTCATTCATGTCTTCTCCAGTCTGAGGCACCGTGACCCTTGCCACACACGCAAGTCTGAGGGCTTGGGTCATTCATGTCTTCTCCAGTCTGAGGCGCCGTGACCCTTGCCGCACATGCAAGTCTGAGGGCTTGGGTCATTCATGTCTTCTCCAGTCTGAGGCGCCGTGACCCTTGCCGCACACGCAAGTCTGAGGCCTTGGGTCATTCACGTGTTCTCCAGTCTGAGGCACTGTGACCCTTGCCGCACACGCAAGTCTGAGGGCTTGGGTCATTCATGTCTTCTTCAGTCTGAGGAGCCGTGACCCTTGCCGCACACGCAAGTCTGAGGGCTTGGGTCATTCATGTCTTCTCCAGTCTGAGTCGCCTTGACCCTTGCCGCACACGCATGTCTGAGGGCTTGGGTCATTCATGTGTTCTCCAGTCTGAGGCGCTGTGACCTGCGCCGCACACGCAAGTCTGAGGGCTTGGATCATTCATGTGTTCTCCAGTCTGAGGCGCCGTGACCCTTGCCGCACACGCAAGTCTGAGGGCTCGGGTCATTCATGTTTTCTCCAGTCTGAGGCGCCGTGACCCTTGCCGCACACGCAAGTCTGAGGGCTTGGGTCATTCATGTGTTCTCCAGTCTGAGGCGCCGTGACCCTTGCCGCACACGCAAGTCTGAGGGCTTGGGTCATTCACGTATTCTCCAGTCTGAGGCACCGTGACCCTTGCCGCACACGCAAGTCTGAGGGCTTGGGTCATTCACGTATTCTCCAGTCTAAGGCGCCGTGACCCTTGCCGCACACGCAAGTCTGAGGGCTTGGGTCATTCATGTCTTCTCCAGTCTGAGGCGCCGTGACCCTTGCCGCACATGCAAGTCTGAGGGCTTAGGTCATTCATGTCTTCTCCAGTCTGAGGTGCCGTGACCCTTGCCGCACACGCAAGTCTGAGGCCTTGGGTCATTCATGTCTTCTCCAGTCTGAGGCGCTGTGACCCTTGCCGCACACGCAAGTCTGAGGGCTTGGGTCATTCATGTGTTCTCCAGTCTGAGGCGCTGTGACCTGTGCCGCACACGCAAGTCTGAGGGCTTGGGTCATTCATGTGTTCTCCAGTCTGAGGCGCCGTGACCCTTGCCGCACACGCAAGTCTGAGGGCTTGGGTCATTCATGTGTTCTCCAGTCTGAGGCGCCGTGACCCTTGCCGCACACGCAAGTCTTAGGGCTTGGGTCATTCACGTATTCTCCAGTCTGAGGCACCGTGACCCTTGCCGCACACGCAAGTCTGAGGGCTTGGGTCATTCACGTATTCTCCAGTCTAAGGCGCCGTGACCCTTGCCGCACACGCAAGTCTGAGGGCTTGGGTCATTCAAGTCTTCTCCAGTCTGAGGCGCCGTGACCCTTGCCGCACACGCAAGTCTGAGGGCTTGGGTCCTTCACGTGTTCTCCAGTCTGAGGCGCCGTGACCCACGCCGCACACGCAAGTCAGAGGGCTTGGGTACTTCACATGTTCTCCAGTCTGAGGCGCCGTGACCCTTGCCGCACACGCAAGTCTGAGGGCTTGGGTCATTCATGTGTTCTCCAGTCTGAGGCGCCGTGACCCTTGCCGCACACGCAAGTCTGAGGGCTTGGGTCATTCATGTTTTCTCCAGTCTGAGGCGCCGTGACCCTTGCCACACACGCAAGTCTGAGGGCTTGGGTCATTCATGTGTTCTCCAGTCTGAGGCGCCGTGACCCTTGCCGCACACGCAAGTCTGAGGGCTTGGGTCATTCACGTATTCTCCAGTCTGAGGCACCGTGACCCTTGCCGCACACGCAAGTCTGAGGGCTTGGGTCATTCACGTATTCTCCAGTCTGAGGCACCGTGACCCTTGCCGCACACGCAAGTCTGAGGGCTTGGGTCATTCACGTATTCTCCAGTCTGAGGCGCCGTGACCCTTGCCGCACACGCAAGTCTGAGGGCTTGGGTCATTCACGTATTCTCCAGTCTGAGGCACCGTGACCCACGCCGCACACGCAAGTCAGAGGGCTTGGGTACTTCACATGTTCTCCAGTCTGAGGCGCCGTGACCCTTGCCGCACACGCAAGTCTGAGGGCTTGGGTCATTCATGTGTTCTCCAGTCTGAGGCGCCGTGACCCTTGCCGCACACGCAAGTCTGAGGGCTTGGGTCATTCATGTTTTCTCCAGTCTGAGGCGCCGTGACCCTTGCCACACACGCAAGTCTGAGGGCTTGGGTCATTCATGTGTTCTCCAGTCTGAGGCGCCGTGACCCTTGCCGCACACGCAAGTCTGAGGGCTTGGGTCATTCACGTATTCTCCAGTCTGAGGCACCGTGACCCTTGCCGCACACGCAAGTCTGAGGGCTTGGGTCATTCACGTATTCTCCAGTCTAAGGCGCCTTGACCCTTGCCGCACACGCAAGTCTGAGGGCTTGGGTCATTCACGTCTTCTCCAGTCTGAGGCGCCGTGACCCTTGCCGCACACGCAAGTCTGAGGGCTTGGGTCCTTCACGTGTTCTCCAGTCTGAGGCGCCGTGACCGACGCCGCACACGCAAGTCTGAGGGCTTGGGTCATTCATGTTTTCTCCAGTCTGAGGCGCCGTGACCCTTGCCACACACGCAAGTCTGAGGGCTTGGGTCATTCATGTGTTCTCCAGTCTGAGGCGCCGTGACCCTTGCCGCACACGCAAGTCTGAGGGCTTGGGTCATTCACGTATTCTCCAGTCTGAGGCACCGTGACCCTTGCCGCACACGCAAGTCTGAGGGCTTGGGTCATTCATGTGTTCTCCAGTCTGAGGCGCCGTGACCCTTGCCGCACATGCAAGTCTGAGGGCTTGGGTCATTCACGTATTCTCCAGTCTGAGGCACCGTGACCCTTGCCGCACACGCAAGTCTGAGGGCTTGGGTCATTCACGTATTCTCCAGTCTAAGGCGCCGTGACCCTTGCCGCACACGCAAGTCTGAGGGCTTGGGTCATTCATGTCTTCTCCAGTCTGAGGCGCCGTGACCCTTGCCGCACATGCAAGTCTGAGGGCTTAGGTCATTCATGTCTTCTCCAGTCTGAGGCGCCGTGACCCTTGCCGCACACGCAAGTCTGAGGCCTTGGGTCATTCATGTCTTCTCCAGTCTGAGGCGCTGTGACCCTTGCCGCACACGCAAGTCTGAGGGCTTGGGTCATTCATGTGTTCTCCAGTCTGAGGCGCTGTGACCTGTGCCGCACACGCAAGTCTGAGGGCTTGGGTCATTCATGTGTTCTCCAGTCTGAGGCGCCGTGACCCTTGCCGCACACGCAAGTCTGAGGGCTTGGGTCATTCATGTGTTCTCCAGTCTGAGGCGCCGTGACCCTTGCCGCACACGCAAGTCTTAGGGCTTGGGTCATTCACGTATTCTCCAGTCTGAGGCACCGTGACCCTTGCCGCACACGCAAGTCTGAGGGCTTGGGTCATTCACGTATTCTCCAGTCTAAGGCGCCGTGACCCTTGCCGCACACGCAAGTCTGAGGGCTTGGGTCATTCAAGTCTTCTCCAGTCTGAGGCGCCGTGACCCTTGCCGCACACGCAAGTCTGAGGGCTTGGGTCCTTCACGTGTTCTCCAGTCTGAGGCGCCGTGACCCACGCCGCACACGCAAGTCAGAGGGCTTGGGTACTTCACATGTTCTCCAGTCTGAGGCGCCGTGACCCTTGCCGCACACGCAAGTCTGAGGGCTTGGGTCATTCATGTGTTCTCCAGTCTGAGGCGCCGTGACCCTTGCCGCACACGCAAGTCTGAGGGCTTGGGTCATTCATGTGTTCTCCAGTCTGAGGCGCCGTGATCCTTGCCGCACACGCAAGTCTGAGGGCTTGGGTCATTCATGTGTTCTCCAGTCTGAGGCGCCGTGACCCTTGCCGCACACGCAAGTCTGAGGGCTTGGGTCATTCATGTTTTCTCCAGTCTGAGGCGCCGTGACCCTTGCCACACACGCAAGTCTGAGGGCTTGGGTCATTCATGTGTTCTCCAGTCTGAGGCGCCGTGACCCTTGCCGCACACGCAAGTCTGAGGGCTTGGGTCATTCACGTATTCTCCAGTCTGAGGCACCGTGACCCTTGCCGCACACGCAAGTCTGAGGGCTTGGGTCATTCACGTATTCTCCAGTCTAAGGCGCCGTGACCCTTGCCGCACACGCAAGTCTGAGGGCTTGGGTCATTCACGTCTTCTCCAGTCTGAGGCGCCGTGACCCTTGCCGCACACGCAAGTCTGAGGGCTTGGGTCCTTCACGTGTTCTCCAGTCTGAGGCGCCGTGACCGACGCCACACACGCAAGTCAGAGGGCTTGGGTACTTCACATGTTCTCCAGTCTAACTGCGGTGACCCTTGCCGCACACGCAAGTCTGAGGGCTTGGGTCTTTCAAGTGTTCTCCGGTCTGAGGCGCCGTGACCCTTGCCGCACACGCAAGTCTGAGGGCTTGGGTCATTCACGTGTTCTCCAGTCTGAGGCGACGTGACCCTTGCCGCACATGCAAGTCTGAGGGCTTGGGTCCTTCACGTCTTCTCCAGTCTGAGGCGCCGTGACCCTTGCCGCACACGCAAGTCTGAGGGCTTGGGTCCTTCACCTCTACTCCAGTCTGAGGCGCCGTGACCCTTGCCGCACATGCAAGTCTGAGGGCTTGGGTCATTCATGTGTTCTCCAGTCCGAGGCGCCGTGACCCTTGCCTCACACGCAAGTCTGAGGGCTTGGGTCATTCATGTGTTCTCCAGTCTGAGGCGCCGTGATCCTTGCCGCACACGCAAGTCTGAGGGCTTGGGTCATTCATGTTTTCTCCAGTCTGAGGCGCCGTGACCCTTGCCGCACACGCAAGTCTGAGGGCTTGGGTCATTCATGTGTTCTCCAGTCAGAGGCGCCGTGACCCTTGCCGCACACGCAAGTCTGAGGGCTTGGGTCATTCATGTTTTCTCTAGTCTGAGGCGCCGCGACCCTTGCCGCACACGCAAGTCTGAGGGCTTGGGTCATTCACGTATTCTCCAGTCTGAGGCACCGTGACCCTTGCCGCACACGCAAGTCTGAGGGCTTGGGTCATTCACGTATTCTCCAGTCTAAGGCGCCGTGACCCTTGCCGCACACGCAAGTCTGAGGGCTTGGGTCAGTCATGTCTTCTCCAGTCTGAGGCGCCGTGACCCTTGCCGCACATGCAAGTTTGAGGGCTTGGGTCATTCATGTCTTCTCCAGTCTGAGGCACCGTGACCCTTGCCGCACACGCAAGTCTGAGGCCTTGGGTCCTTCACGTGTTCTCCAGTCTGAGGTGCCGTGACCCACGCCGCACAAGCAAGTCAGAGGGCTTGGGTACTTCACATGTTCTCCAGTCTGAGGCGCCGTGACCCTTGCCACACACACAAGTCTGAGAGCTTGGGTCCTTCAAGTGTTCTCCAGTCTGAGGCACCGTGACCCTTGCCGCACATGCAAGTCTGAGGGCTTGGGTCATTCATGTCTTCTCCAGTCCGAGGTGCCGTGACTCTTGCCGCACACGCAAGTCTGAAGGCATGGGTCATTCATGTGTTCTCCAGTCTGAGACACCGTGACACGCGCCGCACACGCAAGTTGGAGGGCTTGGGTCATTCATGTGTTCTCCAGTCTGAGGCGCCGTGACCCTTGCCGCACACGCAAGTCTGAGGGCTTGGGTCCTTCATGTGTTTACCAGTCTGAGGCGCCGTGACCCTTGCCACACACACAAGTCTGAGGGCTTGGGTCATTCATGTGTTCTCCAGTCTGAGGCGCTGTGACCCTTGCCGCACACGCAAGTCTGAGGGCTTGGGTCATTCATGTGTTCTCCAGTCTGAGGCGCCGTGACCCTTGCCGCACACGCAAGTCTGAGGGCTTGGGTTATTCATGTGTTCTCCAGTCTGAGGCGCCGTGACCCTTGCCGCACACGCAAGTCTGAGGGCTTGGGTCCTTCAAGTGTTCTCCAGTCTGAGGCGCAGTGACCCTTGCCGCACACGCAAGTCTGAGGGCTTGGGTCATTCACGTGTTCTCCAGTCTGAGGCGACGTGACCCTTGCCGCACTCGCAAGTCTGAGGGCTTGGGTCCTTCACGTCTTCTCCAGTCTGAGGCGCCGTGACCCTTGCCGCACACGCAAGTCTGAGGGCTTGGGTCCTTCACGTCTTCTCCAGTCTGAGGCGCCGTGACCCTTGCCGCACACGCAAGTCTGAGGGCTTGGGTCATTCACGTGTTCTCCAGTCCGAGGCGCCGTGACCCTTGCTGCACACGCAAGTCTGAGGGCTTGGGTCATTCACGTCTTCTCCAGTCCGAGGCGCCGTGACCCTTGCCGCACACGCAAGTCTGAGGGCTTGGGTCATTCATGTCTTCTCCAGTCCGAGGCGCCGTGACTCTTGCTGCACACGCAAGTCTGAGGGCTTGGGTCATTCATGTGTTCTCCAGTCTGAGGCACCGTGACCCGCGCCGCACACGCAAGTCTGAGGGCTTGGGTCATTCATGTGTTCTCCAGTCTGAGGCGCCGTGACCCTTGCCGCACACGCAAGTCTGAGTGCTTGGGTCCTTCATGTGTTCTCCAGTCTGAGGCCCTGTGACCCTTGCCTCACACGCAAGTCTGAGGGCTTGGGTCATTCAAATCTTCTCCAGTCTGAGGTGCCGTGACCCTTGCCGCACACACAAGTCTGAGGGCTTGGGTCATTCATGTCTTCTCCAGTCTGAGGCGCTGTGACCCTTGCCGCACACGCAAGTCTGAGGGCTTGGGTCATTCATGTGTTCTCCAGTCTGAGGCGCCGTGACCCGCGCCGCACACGCAAGTCTGAGGGCTTGGGTCATTCATGTGTTCTCCAGTCTGAGGCGCCGTGACCCTTGCCACACACGCAAGTCTGAGGGCTTGGGTCATTCATGTGTTCTCCAGTCTGAGGCGCCGTGACCCTTGCCGCACACGCAAGTCTGAGGGCTTGGGTCATTCATGTCTTCTCCAGTCCGAGGCACCGTGACTCTTGCCGCACACGCAAGTCTGAGGGCTTGGGTCATTCATGTGTTCTCCAGTCTGAGGTGCCGTGACCCGCGCCGCACACGCAAGTCTGAGGGCTTGGGTCATTCATGTGTTCTCCAGTCTGAGGCGCCGTGACCCTTGCCACACACGCAAGTCTGAGGGCTTGGGTCATTCATGTGTTCTCCAGTCTGAGGCGCTGTGACCCTTGCCACACACGCAAGTCTGAGGGCTTGGGTCATTCATGTGTACTCCAGTCTGAGGCGCCGTGACCCTTGCCGCACACGCAAGTCTGATTGCTTGGGTCATTCATGTGTTCTCCAGTCCGAGGCGCCGTGACCCTTGCCGCACACGCAAGTCTGAGGGCTTGGGTCATTCACGTCTTCTCCAGTCCGAGGCGCCGTGACCCTTGCCGCACACGCAAGTCTGAGGGCTTGGGTCATTCATGTCTTCTCCAGTCCGAGGCGCCGTGACTCTTGCCGCACACGCAGGTCTGAGGGCATGGGTCATTCATGTGTTCTCCAGTCTGAGACACTGTGACACGCGCCGCACACGCAAGTCGGAGGGCTTGGGTCATTCATGTGTTCTCCAGTCTGAGGCGCCGTGACCCTTGCCGCACACGCAAGTCTGAGGGCTTGGGTCCTTCATGTGTTCTCCAGTCTGAGGCGCCGTGACCCTTGCCACACACGCAAGTCTGAGGGCTTGGGTCATTCATGTGTTTTCCAGTCTGAGGCGCTGTGACCCTTGCCGCACACGCAAGTCTGAGGGCTTGGGTCATTCATGTGTTCTCTAGTCTGAGGCGCCGTGACCCTTGCCGCACACGCAAGTCTGAGGGCTTGGGTCCTTCACGTCTTCTCCAGTCTGAAGCGCCGTGACCCTTGCCGCACACGCAAGTCTGAGGGCTTGGGTCATTCACGTGTTCTCCAGTCCGAGGTGCCGTGACCCTTGCCGCACACGCAAGTCTGAGGGCTTGGGTCATTCACGTCTTCTCCAATCCAAGGCGCCGTGACCCTTGCCGCACATGCAAGTCTGAGGGCTTGGGTCATTCATGTCTTCTCCAGTCCGAGGTGCCGTGACTCTTGCCGCACACGCAAGTCTGAAGGCATGGGTCATTCATGTGTTCTCCAGTCTGAGACACCGTGACACGCGCCGCACACGCAAGTTGGAGGGCTTGGGTCATTCATGTGTTCTCCAGTCTGAGGCGCCGTGACCCTTGCCGCACACGCAAGTCTGAGGGCTTGGGTCCTTCATGTGTTTACCAGTCTGAGGCGCCGTGACCCTTGCCACACACACAAGTCTGAGGGCTTGGGTCATTCATGTGTTCTCCAGTCTGAGGCGCTGTGACCCTTGCCGCACACGCAAGTCTGAGGGCTTGGGTCATTCATGTGTTCTCCAGTCTGAGGCGCCGTGACCCTTGCCGCACACGCAAGTCTGAGGGCTTGGGTTATTCATGTGTTCTCCAGTCTGAGGCGCCGTGACCCTTGCCGCACACGCAAGTCTGAGGGCTTGTGTCCTTCAAGTGTTCTCCAGTCTGAGGCGCAGTGACCCTTGCCGCACACGCAAGTCTGTGGGCTTGGGTCATTCACGTGTTCTCCAGTCTGAGGCGACGTGACCCTTGCCGCACTCGCAAGTCTGAGGGCTTGGGTCCTTCACGTCTTCTCCAGTCTGAGGCGCCGTGACCCTTGCCGCACACGCAAGTCTGAGGGCTTGGGTCCTTCACGTCTTCTCCAGTCTGAGGCGCCGTGACCCTTGCCGCACACGCAAGTCTGAGGGCTTGGGTCATTCACGTGTTCTCCAGTCCGAGGCGCCGTGACCCTTGCTGCACACGCAAGTCTGAGGGCTTGGGTCATTCACGTCTTCTCCAGTCCGAGGCGCCGTGACCCTTGCCGCACACGCAAGTCTGAGGGCTTGGGTCATTCATGTCTTCTCCAGTCCGAGGCGCCGTGACTCTTGCTGCACACGCAAGTCTGAGGGCTTGGGTCATTCATGTGTTCTCCAGTCTGAGGCACCGTGACCCGCGCCGCACACGCAAGTCTGAGGGCTTGGGTCATTCATGTGTTCTCCAGTCTGAGGCGCCGTGACCCTTGCCGCACACGCAAGTCTGAGTGCTTGGGTCCTTCATGTGTTCTCCAGTCTGAGGCCCTGTGACCCTTGCCTCACACGCAAGTCTGAGGGCTTGGGTCATTCAAATCTTCTCCAGTCTGAGGTGCCGTGACCCTTGCCGCACACACAAGTCTGAGGGCTTGGGTCATTCATGTCTTCTCCAGTCTGAGGCGCTGTGACCCTTGCCGCACACGCAAGTTCGAGGGCTTGGGTCATTCATGTGTTCTCCAGTCCGAGGCACCGTGACTCTTGCCGCACACGCAAGTCTGAGGGCTTGGGTCATTCATGTGTTCTCCAGTCTGAGGTGCCGTGACCCGCGCCGCACACGCAAGTCTGAGGGCTTGGGTCATTCATGTGTTCTCCAGTCTGAGGCGCCGTGACCCTTGCCACACACGCAAGTCTGAGGGCTTGGGTCATTCATGTGTTCTCCAGTCTGAGGCGCCGTGACCCTTGCCGCACACGCAAGTCTGAGGGCTTGGGTCATTCATGTCTTCTCCAGTCCGAGGCACCGTGACTCTTGCCGCACACGCAAGTCTGAGGGCTTGGGTCATTCATGTGTTCTCCAGTCTGAGGTGCCGTGACCCGCGCCGCACACGCAAGTCTGAGGGCTTGGGTCATTCATGTGTTCTCCAGTCTGAGGCGCCGTGACCCTTGCCACACACGCAAGTCTGAGGGCTTGGGTCATTCATGTGTTCTCCAGTCTGAGGCGCTGTGACCCTTGCCACACACGCAAGTCTGAGGGCTTGGGTCATTCATGTGTACTCCAGTCTGAGGCGCCGTGACCCTTGCCGCACACGCAAGTCTGATTGCTTGGGTCATTCATGTCTTCTCCAGTCTGAGGCGCCTTGACCCATGTCGCACACGCAAGTCTGAGGGCTTGGGTCATTCATGTGTTCTCCAGTCTGAGGCGCCGTGACCCTTGCCGCACACGCAAGTCTGAGGGCTTGGGTCATTCACGTCTTCTCCAGTCTGAGGCGCCGTGACCCGCGCCACACACACAAGTCTGAGGGCTTGGGTCATTCATGTGTTCTCCGGTCTGAGGCACCGTGACCCTTGCCGCACACGCAAGTCTGAGGGCTTGGGTCATTCACGGCTTCTCCAGTCTGAGGTGCCGTGACCCTTGCCGCACACGCAAGTCTGAGGGCTTGGGTCATTCATGTCTTCTCCAGTCTGAGGCACCGTGACCCTTGCCGCACACGCAAGTCTGAGGGCTTGGGTCATTCATGTCTTCTCCAGTCTGAGGCGCCGTGACCCTTGCCGCACATGCAAGTCTGAGGGCTTGGGTCATTCATGTCTTCTCCAGTCTGAGGCGCCGTGACCCTTGCCGCACACGCAAGTCTGAGGCCTTGGGTCATTCATGTCTTCTCCAGTCTGAGGCGCTGTGACCCTTGCCGCACACGCAAGTCTGAGGGCTTGGGTCATTCATGTCTTCTTCAGTCTGAGGAGCCGTGACCCTTGCCGCACACGCAAGTCTGAGGGCTTGGGTCATTCATGTCTTCTCCAGTCTGAGTCGCCTTGACCCTTGCCGCACACGCATGTCTGCGGGCTTGGGTCATTTATGTGTTCTCCAGTCTGAGGCGCTGTGACCTGCGCCGCACACGCAAGTCTGAGGGCTTGGGTCATTCATGTGTTCTCCAGTCTGAGGCGCCGTGACCCTTGCCGCACACGCAAGTCTGAGGGCTTGGGTCATTCATGTGTTCTCCAGTCTGAGGCGCCGTGACCCTTGCCGCACACGCAAGTCTGAGGGCTTGGGTCATTCATGTTTTCTCCAGTCTGAGGCGCCGTGACCCTTGCCGCACACGCAAGTCTTAGGGCTTGGGTCATTCATGTGTTCTCCAGTCTGAGGCGCCGTGACCCTTGCCGCACACGCAAGTCTGAGGGCTTGGGTCATTCACGTATTCTCCAGTCTGAGGCACCGTGACCCTTGCCGCACACGCAAGTCTGAGGGCTTGGGTCATTCACGTATTCTCCAGTCTAAGGCGCCGTGACCCTTGCCGCACACGCAAGTCTGAGGGCTTGGGTCATTCACGTCTTCTCCAGTCTGAGGCGCCGTGACCCTTGCCGCACACGCAAGTCTGAGGGCTTGGGTCCTTCACGTGTTCTCCACACTGAGGCGCCGTGACCCACGCCGCACACGCAAGTCAGAGGGCTTGGGTACTTCACATGTTCTCCAGTCTGAGGCGCCATGACCCTTGCCGCACACGCAAGTCTGAGGGCTTGGGTCCTTCAAGTGTTCTCCAGTCTGAGGCGCCGTGACCCTTGCCGCACACGCAAGTCTGAGGGCTTGGGTCATTCACGTGTTCTCCAGTCTGAGGCGCCGTGACCCTTGCCGCAAACGCAAGTCTGAGGGCTTGGGTCCTTCACGTGTTCTCCAGTCTGAGGCGCCGTGACCCACGCCGCACAAGCAAGTCAGAGGGCTTGGGTACTTTACATGTTCTCCAGTCTGAGGCGCCGTGACCCTTGCCACACACACAAGTCTGAGGGCTTGGGTCCTTCAAGTGTTCTCCAGTCTGAGGCGCCGTGACCCTTGCCGCACACGCAAGTCTGAGGGCTTGGGTCATTCACATGTTCTCCAGTCTGAGGCGACGTGACCCTTGCCGCACATGCAAGCCCGAGGGCTTGGGTCCTTCACGTCTTCTCCAGTCTGAGGCGCCGTGACCCTTGCCGCACACGCAAGTCTGAGGGCTTGGGTCCTTCACCTCTTCTCCAGTCTGAGGCGCCGTGACCCTTGCCGCACATGCAAGTCTGAGGGCTTGGGTCATTCATGTGTTCTCCAGTCCGAGGCACCGTGACCCTTGCCTCACACGCAAGTCTGAGGGCTTGGGTCATTCATGTGTTCTCCAGTCTGAGGCGCCGTGACCCTTGCCGCACACGCAAGTCTGAGGGCTTGGGTCATTCATGTTTTCTCCAGTCTGAGGCGCCGTGACCCTTGCCGCACACGCAAGTCTGAGGGCTTGGGTCATTCATGTGTTCTCCAGTCTGAGGCGCCGTGACCCTTGCCGCACACGCAAGTCTGAGGGCTTGGGTCATTCACGTATTCTCCAGTCTGAGGCACCGTGACCCTTGCCGCACACGCAAGTCTGAGGGCTTGGGTCATTCACGTATTCTCCAGTCTAAGGCGCCGTGACCCTTGCCGCACACTCAAGTCTGAGGGCTTGGGTCATTCATGTCTTCTCCAGTCTGAGGCACCGTGACCCTTGCCGCACATGCAAGTCTGAGGGCTTGGGTCATTCATGTCTTCTCCAGTCTGAGGCGCCGTGACCCTTGCCGCACACGCAAGTCTGAGGCTTTGGGTCATTCATGTCTTCTCCAGTCTGAGGCGCTGTGACCCTTGCCGCACACGCAAGTCTGAGGGCTTGGGTCATTCATGTGTTCTCCAGTCTGAGGCGCTGTGACCTGCGCCGCACACGCAAGTCTGAGGGCTTGGGTCATTCATGTGTTCTCCAGTCTGAGGCGCCGTGACCCTTGCCACACACGCAAGTCTGAGGGCTTGGGTCATTCATGTGTTCTCCAGTCTGAGGCGCTGTGACCCTTGCCGCACACGCAAGTCTGAGGGCTTGGGTCATTCATGTGTTCTCCAGTCTGAGGCGCCGTGACCCTTGCCGCACACGCAAGTCTGATTGCTTGGGTCATTCATGTCTTCTCCAGTCTGAGGCGCCTTGACCCATGTCGCACACGCAAGTCTGAGGGCTTGGGTCATTCATGTGTTCTCCAGTCTGAGGCACCATGACCCTTGCCGCACACGCAAGTCTGAGGGCTTGGGTCCTTCAAGTGTTCTCCAGTCTGAGGAGCCGTGACCCTTGCCGCACACGCAAGTCTGAGGGCTTGGGTCATTCACGTGTTCTCCAGTCTGAGGCGACGTGACCCTTGCAGCACACGCAAGTTTTAGGGCTTGGGTCATTCATGTCTTCTCCAGTCTGAAGAGCCGAGACCCGCGCCGCACACGCAATTCTGAGGGCTTGGGTCATTCATGTCTTCTCCAGTCTGAGGCGTCGTGACCCTTGCCGCACACGCAAGTCTGAGGGTTTGGGTCATTCATGTCTTCTCCAGTCTGAGGTGCCGTGACCCTTGCCGCACACGCAAGTCTGAGGGCTTGGGTCCTTCATGTCTTCTTCAGTCTGAGGCGCCGTGACCCTTGCCGCACATGCAAGTCTGAGGGCTTGGGTCATTCATGTCTTCTCCAGTCTGAGGCGCCATGACCCTTGCCGCACACGCAAGTCTGAGGGCTTGGGTCATTCACGTCTTCTCCAGTCTGAGGCACCGTGACCCGCGCCACACACACAAGTCTGAGGGCTTGGGTCATTCATGTGTTCTCCGGTCTGAGGCACCGTGACCCTTGCCGCACACGCAAGTCTGAGGGCTTGGGTCATTCACGGCTTCTCCAGTCTGAGGTGCCGTGACCCTTGCCGCACACGCAAGTCTGAGGGCTTGGGTCATTCATGTCTTCTCCAGTCTGAGGCACCGTGACCCTTGCCACACACGCAAGTCTGAGGGCTTGGGTCATTCATGTCTTCTCCAGTCTGAGGCGCCGTGACCCTTGCCGCACATGCAAGTCTGAGGGCTTGGGTCATTCATGTCTTCTCCAGTCTGAGGCGCCGTGACCCTTGCCGCACACGCAAGTCTGAGGCCTTGGGTCATTCACGTGTTCTCCAGTCTGAGGCACTGTGACCCTTGCCGCACACGCAAGTCTGAGGGCTTGGGTCATTCATGTCTTCTTCAGTCTGAGGAGCCGTGACCCTTGCCGCACACGCAAGTCTGAGGGCTTGGGTCATTCATGTCTTCTCCAGTCTGAGTCGCCTTGACCCTTGCCGCACACGCATGTCTGAGGGCTTGGGTCATTCATGTGTTCTCCAGTCTGAGGCGCTGTGACCTGCGCCGCACACGCAAGTCTGAGGGCTTGGATCATTCATGTGTTCTCCAGTCTGAGGCGCCGTGACCCTTGCCGCACACGCAAGTCTGAGGGCTCGGGTCATTCATGTTTTCTCCAGTCTGAGGCGCCGTGACCCTTGCCGCACACGCAAGTCTGAGGGCTTGGGTCATTCATGTGTTCTCCAGTCTGAGGCGCCGTGACCCTTGCCGCACACGCAAGTCTGAGGGCTTGGGTCATTCACGTATTCTCCAGTCTGAGGCACCGTGACCCTTGCCGCACACGCAAGTCTGAGGGCTTGGGTCATTCACGTATTCTCCAGTCTAAGGCGCCGTGACCCTTGCCGCACACGCAAGTCTGAGGGCTTGGGTCATTCATGTCTTCTCCAGTCTGAGGCGCCGTGACCCTTGCCGCACATGCAAGTCTGAGGGCTTAGGTCATTCATGTCTTCTCCAGTCTGAGGTGCCGTGACCCTTGCCGCACACGCAAGTCTGAGGCCTTGGGTCATTCATGTCTTCTCCAGTCTGAGGCGCTGTGACCCTTGCCGCACACGCAAGTCTGAGGGCTTGGGTCATTCATGTGTTCTCCAGTCTGAGGCGCTGTGACCTGTGCCGCACACGCAAGTCTGAGGGCTTGGGTCATTCATGTGTTCTCCAGTCTGAGGCGCCGTGACCCTTGCCGCACACGCAAGTCTGAGGGCTTGGGTCATTCATGTGTTCTCCAGTCTGAGGCGCCGTGACCCTTGCCGCACACGCAAGTCTTAGGGCTTGGGTCATTCACGTATTCTCCAGTCTGAGGCACCGTGACCCTTGCCGCACACGCAAGTCTGAGGGCTTGGGTCATTCACGTATTCTCCAGTCTAAGGCGCCGTGACCCTTGCCGCACACGCAAGTCTGAGGGCTTGGGTCATTCAAGTCTTCTCCAGTCTGAGGCGCCGTGACCCTTGCCGCACACGCAAGTCTGAGGGCTTGGGTCCTTCACGTGTTCTCCAGTCTGAGGCGCCGTGACCCACGCCGCACACGCAAGTCAGAGGGCTTGGGTACTTCACATGTTCTCCAGTCTGAGGCGCCGTGACCCTTGCCGCACACGCAAGTCTGAGGGCTTGGGTCATTCATGTGTTCTCCAGTCTGAGGCGCCGTGACCCTTGCCGCACACGCAAGTCTGAGGGCTTGGGTCATTCATGTTTTCTCCAGTCTGAGGCGCCGTGACCCTTGCCACACACGCAAGTCTGAGGGCTTGGGTCATTCATGTGTTCTCCAGTCTGAGGCGCCGTGACCCTTGCCGCACACGCAAGTCTGAGGGCTTGGGTCATTCACGTATTCTCCAGTCTGAGGCACCGTGACCCTTGCCGCACACGCAAGTCTGAGGGCTTGGGTCATTCACGTATTCTCCAGTCTGAGGCACCGTGACCCTTGCCGCACACGCAAGTCTGAGGGCTTGGGTCATTCACGTATTCTCCAGTCTGAGGCGCCGTGACCCTTGCCGCACACGCAAGTCTGAGGGCTTGGGTCATTCACGTATTCTCCAGTCTGAGGCACCGTGACCCACGCCGCACACGCAAGTCAGAGGGCTTGGGTACTTCACATGTTCTCCAGTCTGAGGCGCCGTGACCCTTGCCGCACACGCAAGTCTGAGGGCTTGGGTCATTCATGTGTTCTCCAGTCTGAGGCGCCGTGACCCTTGCCGCACACGCAAGTCTGAGGGCTTGGGTCATTCATGTTTTCTCCAGTCTGAGGCGCCGTGACCCTTGCCACACACGCAAGTCTGAGGGCTTGGGTCATTCATGTGTTCTCCAGTCTGAGGCGCCGTGACCCTTGCCGCACACGCAAGTCTGAGGGCTTGGGTCATTCACGTATTCTCCAGTCTGAGGCACCGTGACCCTTGCCGCACACGCAAGTCTGAGGGCTTGGGTCATTCACGTATTCTCCAGTCTAAGGCGCCGTGACCCTTGCCGCACACGCAAGTCTGAGGGCTTGGGTCATTCACGTCTTCTCCAGTCTGAGGCGCCGTGACCCTTGCCGCACACGCAAGTCTGAGGGCTTGGGTCCTTCACGTGTTCTCCAGTCTGAGGCGCCGTGACCGACGCCGCACACGCAAGTCTGAGGGCTTGGGTCATTCATGTTTTCTCCAGTCTGAGGCGCCGTGACCCTTGCCACACACGCAAGTCTGAGGGCTTGGGTCATTCATGTGTTCTCCAGTCTGAGGCGCCGTGACCCTTGCCGCACACGCAAGTCTGAGGGCTTGGGTCATTCACGTATTCTCCAGTCTGAGGCACCGTGACCCTTGCCGCACACGCAAGTCTGAGGGCTTGGGTCATTCATGTGTTCTCCAGTCTGAGGCGCCGTGACCCTTGCCGCACACGCAAGTCTGAGGGCTTGGGTCATTCACGTATTCTCCAGTCTGAGGCACCGTGACCCTTGCCGCACACGCAAGTCTGAGGGCTTGGGTCATTCACGTATTCTCCAGTCTAAGGCGCCGTGACCCTTGCCGCACACGCAAGTCTGAGGGCTTGGGTCATTCATGTCTTCTCCAGTCTGAGGCGCCGTGACCCTTGCCGCACACGCAAGTCTGAGGCCTTGGGTCATTCATGTCTTCTCCAGTCTGAGGCGCTGTGACCCTTGCCGCACACGCAAGTCTGAGGGCTTGGGTCATTCATGTGTTCTCCAGTCTGAGGCGCTGTGACCTGTGCCGCACACGCAAGTCTGAGGGCTTGGGTCATTCATGTGTTCTCCAGTCTGAGGCGCCGTGACCCTTGCCGCACACGCAAGTCTGAGGGCTTGGGTCATTCATGTGTTCTCCAGTCTGAGGCGCCGTGACCCTTGCCGCACACGCAAGTCTTAGGGCTTGGGTCATTCACGTATTCTCCAGTCTGAGGCACCGTGACCCTTGCCGCACACGCAAGTCTGAGGGCTTGGGTCATTCACGTATTCTCCAGTCTAAGGCGCCGTGACCCTTGCCGCACACGCAAGTCTGAGGGCTTGGGTCATTCAAGTCTTCTCCAGTCTGAGGCGCCGTGACCCTTGCCGCACACGCAAGTCTGAGGGCTTGGGTCCTTCACGTGTTCTCCAGTCTGAGGCGCCGTGACCCACGCCGCACACGCAAGTCAGAGGGATTGGGTACTTCACATGTTCTCCAGTCTGAGGCGCCGTGACCCTTGCTGCACACGCAAGTCTGAGGGCTTGGGTCATTCATGTGTTCTCCAGTCTGAGGTGCCGTGACCCGCGCCGCACACGCAAGTCTGAGGGCTTGGGTCATTCATGTGTTCTCCAGTCTGAGGCGCCGTGACCCTTGCCACACACGCAAGTCTGAGGGCTTGGGTCATTCATGTGTTCTCCAGTCTGAGGCGCCGTGACCCTTGCCGCACACGCAAGTCTGAGGGCTTGGGTCATTCATGTCTTCTCCAGTCCGAGGCACCGTGACTCTTGCCGCACACGCAAGTCTGAGGGCTTGGGTCATTCATGTGTTCTCCAGTCTGAGGTGCCGTGACCCGCGCCGCACACGCAAGTCTGAGGGCTTGGGTCATTCATGTGTTCTCCAGTCTGAGGCGCCGTGACCCTTGCCACACACGCAAGTCTGAGGGCTTGGGTCATTCATGTGTTCTCCAGTCTGAGGCGCTGTGACCCTTGCCACACACGCAAGTCTGAGGGCTTGGGTCATTCATGTGTACTCCAGTCTGAGGCGCCGTGACCCTTGCCGCACACGCAAGTCTGATTGCTTGGGTCATTCATGTCTTCTCCAGTCTGAGGCGCCTTGACCCATGTCGCACACGCAAGTCTGAGGGCTTGGGTCATTCATGTGTTCTCCAGTCTGAGGCGCCGTGACCCTTGCCGCACACGCAAGTCTGAGGGCTTGGGTCATTCACGTCTTCTCCAGTCTGAGGCGCCGTGACCCGCGCCACACACACAAGTCTGAGGGCTTGGGTCATTCATGTGTTCTCCGGTCTGAGGCACCGTGACCCTTGCCGCACACGCAAGTCTGAGGGCTTGGGTCATTCACGGCTTCTCCAGTCTGAGGTGCCGTGACCCTTGCCGCACACGCAAGTCTGAGGGCTTGGGTCATTCATGTCTTCTCCAGTCTGAGGCACCGTGACCCTTGCCGCACACGCAAGTCTGAGGGCTTGGGTCATTCATGTCTTCTCCAGTCTGAGGCGCCGTGACCCTTGCCGCACATGCAAGTCTGAGGGCTTGGGTCATTCATGTCTTCTCCAGTCTGAGGCGCCGTGACCCTTGCCGCACACGCAAGTCTGAGGCCTTGGGTCATTCATGTCTTCTCCAGTCTGAGGCGCTGTGACCCTTGCCGCACACGCAAGTCTGAGGGCTTGGGTCATTCATGTCTTCTTCAGTCTGAGGAGCCGTGACCCTTGCCGCACACGCAAGTCTGAGGGCTTGGGTCATTCATGTCTTCTCCAGTCTGAGTCGCCTTGACCCTTGCCGCACACGCATGTCTGCGGGCTTGGGTCATTTATGTGTTCTCCAGTCTGAGGCGCTGTGACCTGCGCCGCACACGCAAGTCTGAGGGCTTGGGTCATTCATGTGTTCTCCAGTCTGAGGCGCCGTGACCCTTGCCGCACACGCAAGTCTGAGGGCTTGGGTCATTCATGTGTTCTCCAGTCTGAGGCGCCGTGACCCTTGCCGCACACGCAAGTCTGAGGGCTTGGGTCATTCATGTTTTCTCCAGTCTGAGGCGCCGTGACCCTTGCCGCACACGCAAGTCTTAGGGCTTGGGTCATTCATGTGTTCTCCAGTCTGAGGCGCCGTGACCCTTGCCGCACACGCAAGTCTGAGGGCTTGGGTCATTCACGTATTCTCCAGTCTGAGGCACCGTGACCCTTGCCGCACACGCAAGTCTGAGGGCTTGGGTCATTCACGTATTCTCCAGTCTAAGGCGCCGTGACCCTTGCCGCACACGCAAGTCTGAGGGCTTGGGTCATTCACGTCTTCTCCAGTCTGAGGCGCCGTGACCCTTGCCGCACACGCAAGTCTGAGGGCTTGGGTCCTTCACGTGTTCTCCACACTGAGGCGCCGTGACCCACGCCGCACACGCAAGTCAGAGGGCTTGGGTACTTCACATGTTCTCCAGTCTGAGGCGCCATGACCCTTGCCGCACACGCAAGTCTGAGGGCTTGGGTCCTTCAAGTGTTCTCCAGTCTGAGGCGCCGTGACCCTTGCCGCACACGCAAGTCTGAGGGCTTGGGTCATTCACGTGTTCTCCAGTCTGAGGCGCCGTGACCCTTGCCGCAAACGCAAGTCTGAGGGCTTGGGTCCTTCACGTGTTCTCCAGTCTGAGGCGCCGTGACCCACGCCGCACAAGCAAGTCAGAGGGCTTGGGTACTTTACATGTTCTCCAGTCTGAGGCGCCGTGACCCTTGCCACACACACAAGTCTGAGGGCTTGGGTCCTTCAAGTGTTCTCCAGTCTGAGGCGCCGTGACCCTTGCCGCACACGCAAGTCTGAGGGCTTGGGTCATTCACATGTTCTCCAGTCTGAGGCGACGTGACCCTTGCCGCACATGCAAGCCCGAGGGCTTGGGTCCTTCACGTCTTCTCCAGTCTGAGGCGCCGTGACCCTTGCCGCACACGCAAGTCTGAGGGCTTGGGTCCTTCACCTCTTCTCCAGTCTGAGGCGCCGTGACCCTTGCCGCACATGCAAGTCTGAGGGCTTGGGTCATTCATGTGTTCTCCAGTCCGAGGCACCGTGACCCTTGCCTCACACGCAAGTCTGAGGGCTTGGGTCATTCATGTGTTCTCCAGTCTGAGGCGCCGTGACCCTTGCCGCACACGCAAGTCTGAGGGCTTGGGTCATTCATGTTTTCTCCAGTCTGAGGCGCCGTGACCCTTGCCGCACACGCAAGTCTGAGGGCTTGGGTCATTCATGTGTTCTCCAGTCTGAGGCGCCGTGACCCTTGCCGCACACGCAAGTCTGAGGGCTTGGGTCATTCACGTATTCTCCAGTCTGAGGCACCGTGACCCTTGCCGCACACGCAAGTCTGAGGGCTTGGGTCATTCACGTATTCTCCAGTCTAAGGCGCCGTGACCCTTGCCGCACACTCAAGTCTGAGGGCTTGGGTCATTCATGTCTTCTCCAGTCTGAGGCACCGTGACCCTTGCCGCACATGCAAGTCTGAGGGCTTGGGTCATTCATGTCTTCTCCAGTCTGAGGCGCCGTGACCCTTGCCACACACGCAAGTCTGAGGCTTTGGGTCATTCATGTCTTCTCCAGTCTGAGGCGCTGTGACCCTTGCCGCACACGCAAGTCTGAGGGCTTGGGTCATTCATGTGTTCTCCAGTCTGAGGCGCTGTGACCTGCGCCGCACACGCAAGTCTGAGGGCTTGGGTCATTCATGTGTTCTCCAGTCTGAGGCGCCGTGACCCTTGCCACACACGCAAGTCTGAGGGCTTGGGTCATTCATGTGTTCTCCAGTCTGAGGCGCTGTGACCCTTGCCGCACACGCAAGTCTGAGGGCTTGGGTCATTCATGTGTTCTCCAGTCTGAGGCGCCGTGACCCTTGCCGCACACGCAAGTCTGATTGCTTGGGTCATTCATGTCTTCTCCAGTCTGAGGCGCCTTGACCCATGTCGCACACGCAAGTCTGAGGGCTTGGGTCATTCATGTGTTCTCCAGTCTGAGGCACCATGACCCTTGCCGCACACGCAAGTCTGAGGGCTTGGGTCCTTCAAGTGTTCTCCAGTCTGAGGAGCCGTGACCCTTGCCGCACACGCAAGTCTGAGGGCTTGGGTCATTCACGTGTTCTCCAGTCTGAGGCGACGTGACCCTTGCAGCACACGCAAGTTTTAGGGCTTGGGTCATTCATGTCTTCTCCAGTCTGAAGAGCCGAGACCCGCGCCGCACACGCAATTCTGAGGGCTTGGGTCATTCATGTCTTCTCCAGTCTGAGGCGTCGTGACCCTTGCCGCACACGCAAGTCTGAGGGTTTGGGTCATTCATGTCTTCTCCAGTCTGAGGTGCCGTGACCCTTGCCGCACACGCAAGTCTGAGGGCTTGGGTCCTTCATGTCTTCTTCAGTCTGAGGCGCCGTGACCCTTGCCGCACATGCAAGTCTGAGGGCTTGGGTCATTCATGTCTTCTCCAGTCTGAGGCGCCATGACCCTTGCCGCACACGCAAGTCTGAGGGCTTGGGTCATTCACGTCTTCTCCAGTCTGAGGCACCGTGACCCGCGCCACACACACAAGTCTGAGGGCTTGGGTCATTCATGTGTTCTCCGGTCTGAGGCACCGTGACCCTTGCCGCACACGCAAGTCTGAGGGCTTGGGTCATTCACGGCTTCTCCAGTCTGAGGTGCCGTGACCCTTGCCGCACACGCAAGTCTGAGGGCTTGGGTCATTCATGTCTTCTCCAGTCTGAGGCACCGTGACCCTTGCCACACACGCAAGTCTGAGGGCTTGGGTCATTCATGTCTTCTCCAGTCTGAGGCGCCGTGACCCTTGCCGCACATGCAAGTCTGAGGGCTTGGGTCATTCATGTCTTCTCCAGTCTGAGGCGCCGTGACCCTTGCCGCACACGCAAGTCTGAGGCCTTGGGTCATTCACGTGTTCTCCAGTCTGAGGCACTGTGACCCTTGCCGCACACGCAAGTCTGAGGGCTTGGGTCATTCATGTCTTCTTCAGTCTGAGGAGCCGTGACCCTTGCCGCACACGCAAGTCTGAGGGCTTGGGTCATTCATGTCTTCTCCAGTCTGAGTCGCCTTGACCCTTGCCGCACACGCATGTCTGAGGGCTTGGGTCATTCATGTGTTCTCCAGTCTGAGGCGCTGTGACCTGCGCCGCACACGCAAGTCTGAGGGCTTGGATCATTCATGTGTTCTCCAGTCTGAGGCGCCGTGACCCTTGCCGCACACGCAAGTCTGAGGGCTCGGGTCATTCATGTTTTCTCCAGTCTGAGGCGCCGTGACCCTTGCCGCACACGCAAGTCTGAGGGCTTGGGTCATTCATGTGTTCTCCAGTCTGAGGCGCCGTGACCCTTGCCGCACACGCAAGTCTGAGGGCTTGGGTCATTCACGTATTCTCCAGTCTGAGGCACCGTGACCCTTGCCGCACACGCAAGTCTGAGGGCTTGGGTCATTCACGTATTCTCCAGTCTAAGGCGCCGTGACCCTTGCCGCACACGCAAGTCTGAGGGCTTGGGTCATTCATGTCTTCTCCAGTCTGAGGCGCCGTGACCCTTGCCGCACATGCAAGTCTGAGGGCTTAGGTCATTCATGTCTTCTCCAGTCTGAGGTGCCGTGACCCTTGCCGCACACGCAAGTCTGAGGCCTTGGGTCATTCATGTCTTCTCCAGTCTGAGGCACTGTGACCCTTGCCGCACACGCAAGTCTGAGGGCTTGGGTCATTCATGTGTTCTCCAGTCTGAGGCGCTGTGACCTGTGCCGCACACGCAAGTCTGAGGGCTTGGGTCATTCATGTGTTCTCCAGTCTGAGGCGCCGTGACCCTTGCCGCACACGCAAGTCTGAGGGCTTGGGTCATTCATGTGTTCTCCAGTCTGAGGCGCCGTGACCCTTGCCGCACACGCAAGTCTTAGGGCTTGGGTCATTCACGTATTCTCCAGTCTGAGGCACCGTGACCCTTGCCGCACACGCAAGTCTGAGGGCTTGGGTCATTCACGTATTCTCCAGTCTAAGGCGCCGTGACCCTTGCCGCACACGCAAGTCTGAGGGCTTGGGTCATTCAAGTCTTCTCCAGTCTGAGGCGCCGTGACCCTTGCCGCACACGCAAGTCTGAGGGCTTGGGTCCTTCACGTGTTCTCCAGTCTGAGGCGCCGTGACCCACGCCGCACACGCAAGTCAGAGGGCTTGGGTACTTCACATGTTCTCCAGTCTGAGGCGCCGTGACCCTTGCCGCACACGCAAGTCTGAGGGCTTGGGTCATTCATGTGTTCTCCAGTCTGAGGCGCCGTGACCCTTGCCGCACACGCAAGTCTGAGGGCTTGGGTCATTCATGTTTTCTCCAGTCTGAGGCGCCGTGACCCTTGCCACACACGCAAGTCTGAGGGCTTGGGTCATTCATGTGTTCTCCAGTCTGAGGCGCCGTGACCCTTGCCGCACACGCAAGTCTGAGGGCTTGGGTCATTCACGTATTCTCCAGTCTGAGGCACCGTGACCCTTGCCGCACACGCAAGTCTGAGGGCTTGGGTCATTCACGTATTCTCCAGTCTGAGGCACCGTGACCCTTGCCGCACACGCAAGTCTGAGGGCTTGGGTCATTCACGTATTCTCCAGTCTGAGGCGCCGTGACCCTTGCCGCACACGCAAGTCTGAGGGCTTGGGTCATTCACGTATTCTCCAGTCTGAGGCACCGTGACCCACGCCGCACACGCAAGTCAGAGGGCTTGGGTACTTCACATGTTCTCCAGTCTGAGGCGCCGTGACCCTTGCCGCACACGCAAGTCTGAGGGCTTGGGTCATTCATGTGTTCTCCAGTCTGAGGCGCCGTGACCCTTGCCGCACACGCAAGTCTGAGGGCTTGGGTCATTCATGTTTTCTCCAGTCTGAGGCGCCGTGACCCTTGCCACACACGCAAGTCTGAGGGCTTGGGTCATTCATGTGTTCTCCAGTCTGAGGCGCCGTGACCCTTGCCGCACACGCAAGTCTGAGGGCTTGGGTCATTCACGTATTCTCCAGTCTGAGGCACCGTGACCCTTGCCGCACACGCAAGTCTGAGGGCTTGGGTCATTCACGTATTCTCCAGTCTAAGGCGCCGTGACCCTTGCCGCACACGCAAGTCTGAGGGCTTGGGTCATTCACGTCTTCTCCAGTCTGAGGCGCCGTGACCCTTGCCGCACACGCAAGTCTGAGGGCTTGGGTCCTTCACGTGTTCTCCAGTCTGAGGCGCCGTGACCGACGCCGCACACGCAAGTCTGAGGGCTTGGGTCATTCATGTTTTCTCCAGTCTGAGGCGCCGTGACCCTTGCCACACACGCAAGTCTGAGGGCTTGGGTCATTCATGTGTTCTCCAGTCTGAGGCGCCGTGACCCTTGCCGCACACGCAAGTCTGAGGGCTTGGGTCATTCACGTATTCTCCAGTCTGAGGCACCGTGACCCTTGCCGCACACGCAAGTCTGAGGGCTTGGGTCATTCATGTGTTCTCCAGTCTGAGGCGCCGTGACCCTTGCCGCACACGCAAGTCTGAGGGCTTGGGTCATTCACGTATTCTCCAGTCTGAGGCACCGTGACCCTTGCCGCACACGCAAGTCTGAGGGCTTGGGTCATTCACGTATTCTCCAGTCTAAGGCGCCGTGACCCTTGCCGCACACGCAAGTCTGAGGGCTTGGGTCATTCATGTCTTCTCCAGTCTGAGGCGCCGTGACCCTTGCCGCACATGCAAGTCTGAGGGCTTAGGTCATTCATGTCTTCTCCAGTCTGAGGCGCCGTGACCCTTGCCGCACACGCAAGTCTGAGGGCTTGGGTCATTCAAGTCTTCTCCAGTCTGAGGCGCCGTGACCCTTGCCGCACACGCAAGTCTGAGGGCTTGGGTCCTTCACGTGTTCTCCAGTCTGAGGCGCCGTGACCCACGCCGCACACGCAAGTCAGAGGGATTGGGTACTTCACATGTTCTCCAGTCTGAGGCGCCGTGACCCTTGCCGCACACGCAAGTCTGAGGGCTTGGGTCATTCATGTGTTCTCCAGTCTGAGGCGCCGTGACCCTTGCCGCACACGCAAGTCTGAGGGCTTGGGTCATTCATGTGTTCTCCAGTCTGAGGCGCCGTGATCCTTGCCGCACACGCAAGTCTGAGGGCTTGGGTCATTCATGTGTTCTCCAGTCTGAGGCGCCGTGACCCTTGCCGCACACGCAAGTCTGAGGGCTTGGGTCATTCATGTTTTCTCCAGTCTGAGGCGCCGTGACCCTTGCCACACACGCAAGTCTGAGGGCTTGGGTCATTCATGTGTTCTCCAGTCTGAGGCGCCGTGACCCTTGCCGCACACGCAAGTCTGAGGGCTTGGGTCATTCACGTATTCTCCAGTCTGAGGCACCGTGACCCTTGCCGCACACGCAAGTCTGAGGGCTTGGGTCATTCACGTATTCTCCAGTCTAAGGCGCCGTGACCCTTGCCGCACACGCAAGTCTGAGGGCTTGGGTCATTCACGTCTTCTCCAGTCTGAGGCGCCGTGACCCTTGCCGCACACGCAAGTCTGAGGGCTTGGGTCCTTCACGTGTTCTCCAGTCTGAGGCGCCGTGACCGACGCCACACACGCAAGTCAGAGGGCTTGGGTACTTCACATGTTCTCCAGTCTAACTGCGGTGACCCTTGCCGCACACGCAAGTCTGAGGGCTTGGGTCTTTCAAGTGTTCTCCAGTCTGAGGCGCCGTGACCCTTGCCGCACACGCAAGTCTGAGGGCTTGGGTCATTCACGTGTTCTCCAGTCTGAGGCGACGTGACCCTTGCCGCACATGCAAGTCTGAGGGCTTGGGTCCTTCACGTCTTCTCCAGTCTGAGGCGCCGTGACCCTTGCCGCACACGCAAGTCTGAGGGCTTGGGTCCTTCACCTCTACTCCAGTCTGAGGCGCCGTGACCCTTGCCGCACATGCAAGTCTGAGGGCTTGGGTCATTCATGTGTTCTCCAGTCCGAGGCGCCGTGACCCTTGCCTCACACGCAAGTCTGAGGGCTTGGGTCATTCATGTGTTCTCCAGTCTGAGGCGCCGTGATCCTTGCCGCACACGCAAGTCTGAGGGCTTGGGTCATTCATGTTTTCTCCAGTCTGAGGCGCCGTGACCCTTGCCGCACACGCAAGTCTGAGGGCTTGGGTCATTCATGTGTTCTCCAGTCAGAGGCGCCGTGACCCTTGCCGCACACGCAAGTCTGAGGGCTTGGGTCATTCATGTTTTCTCTAGTCTGAGGCGCCGCGACCCTTGCCGCACACGCAAGTCTGAGGGCTTGGGTCATTCACGTATTCTCCAGTCTGAGGCACCGTGACCCTTGCCGCACACGCAAGTCTGAGGGCTTGGGTCATTCACGTATTCTCCAGTCTAAGGCGCCGTGACCCTTGCCGCACACGCAAGTCTGAGGGCTTGGGTCAGTCATGTCTTCTCCAGTCTGAGGCGCCGTGACCCTTGCCGCACATGCAAGTTTGAGGGCTTGGGTCATTCATGTCTTCTCCAGTCTGAGGCACCGTGACCCTTGCCGCACACGCAAGTCTGAGGCCTTGGGTCCTTCACGTGTTCTCCAGTCTGAGGTGCCGTGACCCACGCCGCACAAGCAAGTCAGAGGGCTTGGGTACTTCACATGTTCTCCAGTCTGAGGCGCCGTGACCCTTGCCACACACACAAGTCTGAGAGCTTGGGTCCTTCAAGTGTTCTCCAGTCTGAGGCACCGTGACCCTTGCCGCACATGCAAGTCTGAGGGCTTGGGTCATTCACGTGTTCTCCAGTCTGAGGCGACGTGACCCTTGCCGCACATGCAAGTCTGAGGGCTTGGGTCCTTCACGTCTTCTCCAGTCTGAGGCGCCGTGACACTTGCCGCACACGCAAGTCTGAGGGCTTGGGTCCTTCACCTCTTCTCCAGTCTGAGGCGCCGTGACCCTTGCCGCACATGCAAGTCTGAGGGCTTGGGTCATTCATGTGTTCTCCAGTCCGAGGCGCCGTGACCCTTGCCTCACACGCAAGTCTGAGGGCTTGGGTCATTCATGTGTTCTCCAGTCTGAGGCGCTGTGACCCTTGCCGCACACGCAAGTCTGAGGGCTTGGGTCATTCATGTTTTCTCCAGTCTGAGGCGCCGTGACCCTTGCCGCACACGCAAGTCTGAGGGCTTGGGTCATTCATGTGTTCTCCAGTCTGAGGCGCCGTGACCCTTGCTGCACACGCAAGTCTGAGGGCTTGGGTCATTCACGTATTCTCCAGTCTGAGGCACCGTGACCCTTGCGGCACACGCAAGTCTGAGGGCTTGGGTCATTCACGTATTCTCCAGTCTAAGGCGCCGTGACCCTTGCCGCACACGCAAGTCTGAGGGCTTGGGTCATTCATGTCTTCTCCAGTCTGAGGCGCCGTGACCCTTGCCGCACATGCAAGTCTGAGGGCTTGGGTCATTCATGTCTTCTCCAGTCTGAGGCGCCGTGACCCTTGCCGCACACGCAAGTCTGAGGCCTTGGGTCATTCATGTCTTCTCCAGTCTGAGGCGCTGTGACCCTTGCCGCACACGCAAGTCTGAGGGCTTGGGTCATTCATGTGTTCTCCAGTCTGAGGCGCTGTAGCCTGCGCCGCACACGCAAGTCTGAGGGCTTGGGTCATTCATGTGTTCTCCAGTCTGAGGCACCGTGACCCTTGCCGCACACGCAAGTCTGAGGGCTTGGGTCATTCATGTGTTCTCCAGTCTGAGGTGCCGTGACCCTTGCCGCACACGCAAGTCTGAGGGCTTGGGTCATTCATGTTTTCTCCAGTCTGAGGCGCCGTGACCCTTGCCGCACACGCAAGTCTGAGGGCTTGGGTCATTCGCGTGTTCTCCAGTCTGAGGCTCCGTGACCCTTGCCGCACACGCAAGTCTTAGGGCTTGGGTCATTCACGTATTCTCCAGTCTGAGGCACCGTGACCCTTGCCGCACACGCAAGTCTGAGGGCTTGGGTCATTCACGTATTCTCCAGTCTAAGGTGCCGTGACCCTTGCCGCACATGCAAGTCTGAGGGCTTGGGTCATTCAAGTCTTCTCCAGTCTGAGGCGCCGTGACCCTTGCCGCACACGCAAGTCTGAGGGCTTGGGTCATTCATGTGTTCTCCAGTCTGAGGCGCCGTGATCCTTGCCGCACACGCAAGTCTGAGGGCTTGGGTCATTCATGTGTTCTCCAGTCTGAGGCGCCGTGACCCTTGCCGCACACGCAAGTCTGAGGGCTTGGGTCATTCATGTTTTCTCCAGTCTGAGGCGCCGTGACCCTTGCCGCACACGCAAGTCTGAGGGCTTGGGTCATTTATGTGTTCTCCAGTCTGAGGCGCCGTGACCCTTGCCGCACACGCAAGTCTGAGGGCTTGGGTCATTCACGTATTCTCCAGTCTGAGGCACCGTGACCCTTACCGCACACGCAAGTCTGAGGGCTTGGGTCATTCACGTATTCTCCAGTCTAAGGCGCCGTGACCCTTGCCGCACACGCAAGTCTGAGGGCTTGGGTCATTCACGTCTTCTCCAGTCTGAGGCGCTGTGACCCTTGCCGCACAGGCAAGTCTGAGGGCTTGGGTCCTTCACGTGTTCCCCAGTCTGAGGCGCCGTGACCCACGCCGCACACGCAAGTCAGAGGGCTTGGGTACTTCACATGTTCTCCAGTCTAACCGCGGTGACCCTTGCCGCACACGCAAGTCTGAGGGCTTGGGTCCTTCAAGTGTTCTCCAGTCTGAGGCGACGTGACCCTTGCCGCACACGCAAGTCTGAGGGCTTGGGTCATTCACGTGTTCTCCAGTCTGAGGCGACGTGACCCTTGCCGCACATGCAAGTCTGAGGGCTTGGGTCCTTCACGTCTTCTCCAGTCTGAGGCGCCGCGACCCTTGCCGCACACGCAAGTCTGAGGGCTTGGGTCCTTCACCTCTACTCCAGTCTGAGGCGCCGTGACCCTTGCCGCACACGCAAGTCTGAGGGCTTGGGTCATTCATGTGTTCTCCAGTCCGAGGCGCCGTGACCCTTGCCTCACAGGCAAGTCTGAGGGCTTGGGTCATTCATGTGTTCTCCAGTCTGAGGCGCCGTGACCCTTGCCGCACACGCAAGTCTGAGGGCTTGGGTCATTCATGTTTTCTCCAGTCTGAGGCGCCGTGACCCTTGCCGCACACGCAAGTCTGAGGGCTTGGGTCATTCATGTGTTCTCCAGTCTGAGGCGCCGTGACCCTTGCCGCACACGCAAGTCTGAGGGCTTGGGTCATTCATGTTTTCTCTAGTCTGAGGCGCCGCGACCCTTGCCGCACACGCAAGTCTGAGGGCTTGGGTCATTCACGTATTCTCCAGTCTGAGGCACCGTGACCCTTGCCGCACACGCAAGTCTGAGGGCTTGGGTCATTCACGTATTCTCCAGTCTAAGGCGCCGTGACCCTTGCCGCACACGCAAGTCTGAGGGCTTGGGTCATTCATGTCTTCTCCAGTCTGAGGCGCCGTGACCCTTGCCGCACATGCAAGTCTGAGGGCTTGGGTCATTCATGTCTTCTCCAGTCTGAGGCGCCGTGACCCTTGCCGCACACGCAAGTCTGAGGCCTTGGGTCATTCATGTCTTCTCCAGTCTGAGGCGCTGTGACACTTGCCGCACACGCAAGTCTGAGGGCTTGGGTCATTCATGTCTTCTTCAGTCTGAGGAGCCGTGACCCTTGCCGCACACGCAAATCTGAGGGCTTGGGTCATTCATGTCTTCTCCAGTCTGAGGCGCCTTGACCCTTGCCGCACACGCAAGTCTGAGGGCTTGGGTCATTCATATGTTCTCCAGTCTGAGGCTCTGTGACCTGCGCTGCACACGCAAGTCTGAGGGCTTGGGTCATTCATGTGTTCTCCAGTCTGAGGCGCCGTGACCCTTGCCGCACACGCAAGTCTGAGGGCTTGGGTCATTCATGTGTTCTCCAGTCTGAGGCGCCGTGACCCTTGCCGCACACGCAAGTCTGAGGGCTTGGGTCATTCATGTTTTCTCCAGTCTGAGGCGCCGTGACCCTTGCCGCACATGCAAGTCTGAGGGCTTGGGTCATTCATGTGTTCTCCAGTCTGAGGCGCCGTGACCCTTGCCGCACACGCAAGTCTGAGGGCTTGGGTCATTCACGTATTCTCCAGTCTGAGGCACCGTGACCCTTGCCGCACACGCAAGTCTGAGGGCTTGGGTCATTCACGTATTCTCCAGTCTAAGGCGCCGTTACCCTTGCCGCACACGCAAGTCTGAGGGCTTGGGTCATTCAAGTCTTCTCCAGTCTGAGGCGCCGTGACCCTTGCCGCACACGCAAGTCTGAGGGCTTGGGTCCTTCACGTGTTCTCCAGTCTGAGGCGCCGTGACCCACGCCGCACACGCAAGTCAGAGGGCTTGGGTACTTCACATGTTCTCCAGTCTGAGGCGCCGTGACCCTTGCCGCACACGCAAGTCTGAGGGCTTGGGTCCTTCAAGTGTTCTCCAGTCAGAGGCGCGTGACCCTTGCCGCACACGCAAGTCTGAGGGCTTGGGTCATTCACGTGTTCTCCAGTCTGAGGCGACGTGACCCTTGCCGCACATGCAAGTCTGAGGGCTTGGGTCCTTCACGTCTTCTCCAGTCTGAGGCGCCGTGACCCTTGCCTCACACGCAAGTCTGAGGGCTTGGGTCCTTCACGTCTTCTACAGTCTGAGGTGCCGTGACCCTTGCCTCACACGCAAGTCTGAGGGCTTGGGTCATTCATGTGTTCTCCAGTCTGAGGCGCCGTGACCCTTGCCGCACACGCAAGTCTTAGGGCTTGGGTCATTCATGTGTTCTCCAGTCTGAGGCGCCGTGACCCTTGCCGCACACGCAAGTCTGAGGGCTTGGGTCATTCATGTTTTCTCCAGTCTGAGGCGCCGTGACCCTTGCCGCACATGCAAGTCTGAGGGCTTGGGTCCTTCACGTGTTCCCCAGTCTGAGGCGCCGTGACCCACGCCGCACACGCAAGTCAGAGGGCTTGGGTACTTCACATGTTCTCCAGTCTGAGGCGCCGTGACCCTTGCCGCACACGCAAGTCTGAGGGCTTGGGTCCTTCAAGTGTTCTCCAGTCTGAGGCGCCGTGACCCTAGCCGCACACGCAAGTCTGAGGGCTTGGGTCATTCACGTGTTCTCCAGTCTGAGGCGACATGACCCTTGCCACACACGCAAGTCTGAGGGCTTGAGTCCTTCACGTCTTCTCCAGTCTGAGGCGCTGTGACCCTTGCCGCACACGCAAGTATGAGGGCTTGGGTCCTTCACGTCTTCTCCAGTCTGAGGCGCCGTGACCCTTGCCGCACACGCAAGTCTGAGGGCTTGGGTCATTCACGTGTTCTCCAGTCCGAGGCGCCGTGACCCTTGCCGCACACGCAAGTCTGAGGGCTTGGGTCATTCACGTCTTCTCCAGTCCGAGGCGCCGTGACCCTTGCCGCACACGCAAGTCTGAGGGCTTGGGTCATTCATGTCTTCTCCAGTCCGAGGCGCCGTGACTCTTGCCGCACATGCAGGTCTGAGGGCATGGGTCATTCATATGTTCTCCAGTCTGAGACACTGTGACACGCGCCGCACACGCAAGTCGGAGGGCTTGGGTCATTCATGTGTTCTCCAGTCTGAGGCGCCGTGACCCTTGCCGCACACGCAAGTCTGAGGGCTTGGGTCCTTCATGTGTTCTCCAGTCTGAGGCGCCGTGACCCTTGCCACACACGCAAGTCTGAGGGCTTGGGTCATTCATGTGTTCTCCAGTCTGAGGCGCTGTGACCCTTGCCGCACACGCAAGTCTGAGGGCTTGGGTCATTCATGTGTTCTCTAGTCTGAGGCGCCGTGACCCTTGCCGCACACGCAAGTCTGAGGGCTTGGGTCCTTCACGTCTTCTCCAGTCTGAAGCGCCGTGACCCTTGCCGCACACGCAAGTCTGAGGGCTTGGGTCATTCACGTGTTCTCCAGTCCGAGGCGCCGTGACCCTTGCCGCACACGCAAGTCTGAGGGCTTGGGTCATTCACGTCTTCTCCAATCCGAGGCGCCTTGACCCTTGCCGCACATGCAAGTCTGAGGGCTTGGGTCATTCATGTCTTCTCCAGTCCGAGGTGCCGTGACTCTTGCCGCACACGCAAGTCTGAAGGCATGGGTCATTCATGTGTTCTCCAGTCTGAGACACCGTGACACGCGCCGCACACGCAAGTCGGAGGGCTTGGGTCATTCATGTGTTCTCCAGTCTGAGGCGCCGTGACCCTTGCCGCACACGCAAGTCTGAGGGCTTGGGTCCTTCATGTGTTTACCAGTCTGAGGCGCCGTGACCCTTGCCACACACACAAGTCTGAGGGCTTGGGTCATTCATGTGTTCTCCAGTCTGAGGCGCTGTGACCCTTGCCGCACACGCAAGTCTGAGGGCTTGGGTCCTTCAAATGTTCTCCAGTCAGAGGCGCCGTGACCCTTGCCGCACACACAAGTCTGAGGGCTTGGGTCATTCACGTGTTCTCCAGTCTGAGGCGACGTGACCCTTGCCGCACACGCAAGTCTGAGGGCTTGGGTCCTTCACGTCTTCTCCAGTCTGAGGCGCCGTGACCCTTGCCGCACACGCAAGTCTGAGGGCTTGGGTCCTTCACGTCTTCTCCAGTCTGAGGCGCCGTGACCCTTGCCGCACACGCAAGTCTGAGGGCTTGGGTCATTCACGTGTTCTCCAGTCCGAGGCGCCGTGACCCTTGCTGCACACGCAAGTCTGAGGGCTTGGGTCATTCACGTCTTCTCCAGTCCGAGGCGCCGTGACCCTTGCCGCACACGCAAGTCTGAGGGCTTGGGTCATTCATGTCTTCTCCAGTCCGAGGCGCCGTGACTCTTGCTGCACACGCAAGTCTGAGGGCTTGGGTCATTCATGTGTTCTCCAGTCTGAGGCACCATGACCCGCGCCGCACACGCAAGTCTGAGGGCTTGGGTCATTCATGTGTTCTCCAGTCTGAGGCGCCGTGACCCTTGCCGCACACGCAAGTCTGAGGGCTTGGGTCCTTCATGTGTTCTCCAGTCTGAGGCCCTGTGACCCTTGCCTCACACGCAAGTCTGAGGGCTTGGGTCATTCAAATCTTCTCCAGTCTGAGGTGCCGTGACCCTTGCCGCACACGCAAGTCTGAGGGCTTGGGTCATTCATGTCTTCTCCAGTCTGAGGCGCTGTGACCCGTGCCGCACACGCAAGTCTGAGGGCTTGGGTCATTCATGTCTTCTCCAGTCTGAGGCACCGTGACCCTTGCCGCACACGCAAATCTGAGGGCTTGGGTCATTCATGTCTTCTCCAGTCTGAGGCGCCTTGACCCTTGCCGCACACGCAAGTCTGAGGGCTTGGGTCATTCATGTGTTCTCCAGTCTGAGGCGCCATGACCCGCGCCACACACGCAAGTCTGAGGGCTTGGGTCATTCATGTGTTCTCCAGTCTGAGGCGCCGTGACCCTTGCCACACACGCAAGTCTGAGGGCTTGGGTCATTCATGTGTTCTCCAGTCTGAGGAGCCGTGACCCTTGCCGCACACGCAAGTCTGAGGGCTTGGGTCATTCATGTCTTCTCCAGTCCGAGGCACCATGACTCTTGCCGCACACGCAAGTCTGAGGGCTTGGGTCATTCATGTGTTCTCCAGTCTAAGGCACCGTGACCCGCGCCGCACACGCAAGTCTGAGGGCTTGGGTCATTCATGTGTTCTCCAGTCTGAGGCGCCGTGACCCTTGCCACACACGCAAGTCTGAGGGCTTAGGTCATTCATGTGTTCTCCAGTCTGAGGCGCTGTGACCCTTGCCGCACACGCAAGTCTGAGGGCTTGGGTCATTCATGTGTTCTCCAGTCTGAGGCGCCGTGACCCTTGCCGCACACGCAAGTCTGATTGCTTGGGTCATTCATGTCTTCTCCAGTCTGAGGCGCCTTGACCCATGTCGCACACGCAAGTCTGAGGGCTTGGGTCATTCATGTGTTCTCCAGTCTGAGGCACCGTGACCCTTGCCGCACACGCAAGTCTGAGGGCTTGGGTCCTTCAAGTGTTCTCCAGTCTGAGGAGCCGTGACCCTTGCCGCACACGCAAGTCTGAGGGCTTGGGTCATTCACGTGTTCTCCAGTCTGAGGCGCCTTGACCCTTGCCGCACACGCAAGTCTGAGGGCTTGGGTCATTCATGTCTTCTCCAGTCTGAAGAGCCGAGACCCGCGCCGCACACGCAATTCTGAGGGCTTGGGTCATTCATGTCTTCTCCAGTCTGAGGCGTCGTGACCTGGAGTTCTGGACTTTTTGGTTCCGTCCAGAGGTGTCAGGGACAACACCCGAAGACCCCGGAGTTCAACCTGTCTCGGTGCACAAACAAACAGAAACACAGGCTTCTCGATGGTGGCGTCAAAGACCAAAGGTTTATTACTGCAGGGACACAGAAGTCACAGAAACTGCACACGGGCAGTGTCTAGGAGCCTGTTCAATTTGTACAAAGAGGGTTGTTCCTTATATACTAAATATTCTGCTCGGGGCAAATTCTTTACATGTTACCACAGTTCTAAACATTCGTGTCTTAAACAATAAATATTTGGCGTTGCACAGGAATCGTCAACAGTATCTGATGTCAAAACATTACGAATGAGGGGTTCCCACTAGTCCATCATAATCCCATGTCAATTCTTCATTCAAGACCCGGACCGCCTCATCGTAAATTTCATTACCTCCCCCTAATAAAGGCCCAGAAGGAAAGGAGCAGAGCCAGGTGTGGAAGATAGAAAGACAGGATAAGAGATGTTTGTGGGTCGTAAATGGGCACGGTTACCAGCTTCGGCCGCCTAATCATGATCAGGCCAACGAACACAAGAACCAGTATAGCAGGACTGGCCTCAGGCTGGGGAGGCAGCTCTTGCCGAGTCATGCTGCCACAGCGTTGCTGGCCTAAGGTGCACGTGTCACTCGCAAGGTGAATCGCCGGCTAAAGCCTACGTGTCCTTAAATGAAAAGAGGTCATTGTGTGTCCATTGACTATGTGAGGGCAAGGAATACAAAATGGCTTCCGTGTTCTAAGATGGATACCATGGGTAGAACAGAAATGTGTTTGTAACTGGAGTGCTCTTGCTCGTAGCATAGCGAAAACACCAGGATATACTAAATGGATCATTTGCGGTCCACTGATACCAAAATTATGTATTTACGACAATGTTACAAACACGAGTAAAATCGTCACGGAACCTCAGACCCTCCTTTTGCCCTTACATAGGCAATTACTCAGTCTATATCAGAGTCAGAGTCTAATTCTATGCTCATTAGGTCAGTGACATGTTGTTGTATCATCATCCTGTCTCGTGCCTTTTCTCCTAATGCAGGTGGTTTTCTGAAACAGGTTGCAGCACAGAGACTACACAGAGCGGGACCACATTGGATAATAAGACAGCACGAGAACAGAAATACTAGGATGACACCAATGACCATCATAACCTTCCATCCCCACGCTGATACCAGAGTCCAAAACCACTCCATGAAGGACCAGTTTCCCTTATCTACGTGTATAGAGTCGGAAATCTTGTGTAGCTTAGAGATTGCTTCATAGACTGTTGGAGCATTATTTGGAATAAAGACACAGCAGCTCGATTGGATCATTCTGTATACCCCACCTCGATCTGCAAGTATTACGTCTAGAACCATACGGTTCTGCAACGTCATGAGACGATCCGCCTGAAGCTCAGCTGTTAAGTTACTACGGGCACCAGCAGTTTCTGTAATAGTAGATTCAACTACCCGTGTTAGTTGACGTAGATTTCTACTATTGGCCATAGGCCCCCAAAACGGAAGGAAACCTTTGAAAAAGTCTCCAGCTTCTTGACCAGCGGTATCTTCCTTGCTGAAGACACCTCTTGCTACTCTGGTCTTGTGATAATCTGAAGAAGCAGTGTATGTCGGAGGTAACAATCGAGCAATATAACATGAACCTGAGAAGTCAGCAGGCAGCCATGTATAAGCTCTGTCCTGACAGATGAAGTAGGTACCCCTAGCAGTCAGAAAGGCAGGGGAGGAGTTAGACGGAAATACGTAAGTCTCAACGCACTCACTCCTCCCTAGCTGAGCTCTCGGATTTCTCCCATTTCCTTGCAAACAGACTTGACCTCGGTGAGGCACGACCCAAACTGAAGTGGAGCTTTTACGCTTGCTTTCTCCCAAACTAAGGCGATACTCTGTAGAGTTCCAACTCAAATACACCCGTAATTCATCTCTAGGGTAAGATGGAGTATTATTGACGTCTTTAATCATATCAATAATTCCCTGGACTAAAGCTTTGTTGGCTGAGTTGTATTTAGTGGACCGTGGTGGACGCGGAGGATAGGTCTCAAGGGCATATGAAAAAATGGTCTGAAAGGCCTGAAATGATCCATTGTAGCTAAAAGGCAAGACTAAATAGGGAATGCCTTTATCCATAGTGTGAGGTATCAAGCCGCACACCCAGCAGTCTGTAGTATTAACTACCAGTTGGTGTTGATGCAAGAGCTGTACAAATGTATTGTTAATAAATTCTGAGCGTCGAGCTTGTTCGTGTTCAGGAAATGAGTGAAAAGAATGCATAGAAGAAACCGTAGAAGTAGTAGGATCAAGGGGAGGCACTGTAGTTACTGGCATAAAAATCAAATGTACACCAAAGATGATTCCACCCACCAACGTTATCAAAACAATTAAAAATGTAACTGCACATTGTATTAGAAAGCATTTGCTGTGAAGTATTCTGTACAGTCTATTTCTGTGAACATAAATTACATTTTCTCGTTGCAGCTCAGGAAGCTCCATCTTCTACGACCGTTCGCGACCACTGATGATGTGTACGTAGATGAAAATGCCTCTATCAGCCCTGGGAGTTCCCAGAACTAACAGAAAGATCGACCTTGTGTCTGACCCCCGCAGATTCAACTAGGCACACAGCCACGACCCTACGGCTACCCAGACGGCAAGGCAATTTTAAAACAAAAAGAAACAATACAAAGTATTAGCAAACTTCCTGGCTGGAGGCAATGTATAGCAAATTCAAATCTGAAAATAGGCAGTTTCCTGCTTTATTTGTCCATATTGCGAGAACGTAAGTTGTATCTCAGTTTTGCAGGAGCTGTCTGATCTGGAAACAATGTATTTTCAGCTGACGTTGCAATGTTCACGTTCGCAGATGGCAAATGTTCTTTTGGTGCAGATGGCAAATGTTCAGGGTTCAAAAGAGCAGTTTCAGGAGGAGAGTCAGAATTTGGTGAATCCGTGATCAGTTCTGCATCGCTGAAAGGTATGAACCTGGGGATTTGTTCCGTTTCAGAGGCACCGATTCCTTTCTTTACCCAGTTGTCGTAAGGAAGTGGCAGAGGCACACGTTTGGCATGTGTCGTATGGATCCAGTTCTTCCTTCCGGCCACACGAATAGCAGTTCTCGTTGCTAGTAGGACTTGGAAAGGGCCAATGAATCTGGGCTGAAGATTTTTCGTTCTTGCAAAATTTCTAATGACCACCTGATCACCTGGTTTCAGCTGATGGCCTGGACTCTCCGGTGGCTTTGGCAATGCATCGAAAACCTGTTGGTGAATAAGACTCAATTTAGCAGTCAAGTCGAAAAGGTAATCAATTAACATTGGGTATTCCAGCTGCTTGAATTCTTTTGGTCTAGGTACCCCCCAAACATTTGCAGGACGACCAAAAACTATTTCATAAGGACTAAGCCCTACTCTAGAATGTACAGTTGCTCTTGTTGATAGCAAAGCCAAAGGCAATGCGTCTGGCCAGGACAAACCCGTGGATGCTTGTATCTTAGCAAGTTTCAGTTTAAGGGTGCCATTGTAACCCTCGACTAAACCCGCGGACTGGGGATGATTCGCACTATGAAACTTCTGTCTAATCCCTAGGCCGGCACACACACTCTGCATAACTTTCCCTACGAACTCACTTCCGTTATCTGACCATACAATCCGTGGCATTCCGTATCTGGGGAAGTATTCTTTAAGAAGAATTTTGGCAGTGGATAAGGCAGTATTGTCCTTTAGCGGGTATGCTTCGATCCATCTGGAGAAAGCACAAACTACCACTAGGACGTATTTCAGGTTATTACAACGATCCATGTGAATGAAGTCTAGCTGGATCACTTCAAAGGGGCAGGAAGGAGGAGCGAAGTGACCTGCAGGTGTGGGGATTCCCTTGCCAGGATTATGCACCAAGCATACCATACAATTTCTCACCACTCTCTCTGCACACTTACTAATCCCATCATTCTTCCAGACCGGAGCCAACATCTTACAAATCCCTTTTGAACTGATGTGAGCTGTTCCATGTGCCATCGTTACTACTGCAAGCACATACGCATCAGGCAACATCCAACGCTGTTGTTCCGACAAGTCAATCCAACACCCACTCGAGTCCAATTTACCCGTGCTCTCTCTCCATGCAAGTTTTTCCTCCTCAGTCGCCTCTTTCTGAATTTCCTTCACGCTTTCCACTGTGTCTTCACACATTCCAGACTCAGAAATCCATCTTGCAGACGTTGCAACATACATTCTACTCATCATATTTCTAGCTGTCTGTTTTGCAGTCTCATCAGCAAAAGCATTCCCACGACCAACATCATCCGTGATTGCTTTATGAGCACTGCATTTCACAATCGCAACTTCAGTCGGCAAGGTTAGAGATTCCAACAAGTCATTAACTAGCTGGCCATGTTGAATCTTAGTCCCATGGGACGTAATGAAACCTCTCTCTTTCCACAAGCGGCCAAAACTATGGGCCACGCCGAACGCGTACTGACTATCTGTGAACACATTCACTCTCTTTCCCTTAGCTAAAACGCACGCTCTTGTTAGCGCGATCAATTCTGCAGCCTGGGCAGAATTCTGACTCACTCTTGCAGTCTCCACAATCGTACTCAAGGTCGTTACTGCATAAGCAGCAGTCACATCACCATTCTCCAATTTGAAGCAAGACCCATCAACATACAGCGTGCCATCTGGATCTGATAACGGAGTGTTTTTTAGATCAATTCGTCCTTTTGTTTCTTCCTCAGTTTTGAAATAACAGTCGTGTGGTTCGGAATCACTCGACTCTTGGCTAGTCGGCAACAATGTTGCTGGATTCAATACATTGCATCTTTTGATCTGAATATGACTAGCTAACAGTGTCAGTTCATAACCTGATAATCTAGCACTGGTAAGGTGTTGCGTCTTGGTTCGGTTCATGAGTGTATCCACAGCATGAGGAACCATAACTACTAGCATGTTGTTCATTACTAAACCAGCAGATTGTCGAATGGAAGCTGCAGCTGCGGCTGTAGCTCTCAAGCAACTAGGCAACGCTCTAGCTACCGGATCTAACGTTGATGAAAAATACGCACAAGGGCGTTGTTTATCACCAAATTTCTGCGTCAAAACACTCAATGCACAACTTTCTCTCTCGTGGACATAGAGCGTGAATGGCTTACTGTAGTCGGGTGTACCCAATACAGGTGCTGAACACAGTGCATTTCGTAACTCATAAAAACTCTGCTGACATTCAGCAGACCATGGTACCGGACTCGGAACACCTTTCCCAGTCAAGGCTACCAATGGTTTTGCTAAAAGAGAAAAATTTGGGATCCATTGCCTACAATATGAGGTAATACCTAAAAAGGCACGTACTTCTCTCTGCGTGCTAGGAACATTCATCTGTGTAATTGCTTTTATTCTCTCTGGGGTCAACTTCCTTCCCTCCTTTGACAAGAGATGACCTAGGTAGGTCACTTCTTGGCAGCAGTATTGCATTTTTGAAGGTGACACCTTGTGATTCAAATCTGACAAGTGATGCAATAAAGAAATCGTAGCTGTTTTGCAAGTTTCTTTGTCATCAGCAGCCACCAGAAGATCATCGACATATTGTACTAAAGCAGAACCAAGAGGAAGTACGAAGGAATCTAACTGGCTTTTTAATGCTTGACTGTAAATGGATGGGCTTTCACAATAGCCTTGTGGAGCGCGTTTAAACCTAAAGCTTCGTCCTCCTAGAGAGAAACCGAAGATATCTCTGCTTTCTTCGGCTATCGGAATGCTGAAAAAGGCATTTTTCAAGTCGACAACCGAAAACCATGCTGCTGTAGCAGGAATCAACGTTAACAATGCAGTAATGTCTGGTACCACAGGAAACTGTGGAATCACAATTTTATTAACCTCTCTGAGATCAATTACAAACCTATATACTGGAGGTTTTGTGGGGTCAGTTCGTTTCAAAATAGGCAGTACAGGACTATTACAGACATTACCTCTAGTTTCTTCTATAACGTCTTTCTCAATTAGATCATGCACTATCAGTAGGAGCGCACGCTCACCTTCACTAGAGATTCTGTATTGTGGAATTCGTGGAAGTTTGACATTTGCTTTCAAAGTTACTACATAGGGTGGAATTTCCAATAGACCTACATCATTAGGACCAGTCGCCCAAAGAGTATCAGGGAGTGAACGCAGCTCTGGTGGGAGCGCATCCATCGACAAGTACATCGGAGAGATTATTCTTTTACCCAACGTAAGCTGTACTCCTGCTGGAGAACAGTACAATGTCGCGTACAGGCGTTTTAACAAGTCTAAACCAAGCAGATTTTCGTTACAACCTGTCGTCAAAATCAGGGGTGCTTTCAATTGACAGGGTCCAACAGAAATAGACAAAGGACCAGAAACAGGGTTGTGAACAGGGGCGCCCGAAAAACCTACTGAAACGTTTGTTGAGCCAGACAAAGGTGCGCCAGGGAGTTTCGCATGTATGATAGAACTTTTTGCTGCACCAGTATCCAACAGAAACGGTTCGACTATACCTGATGTTGCTACTGCGACATAAGGCCCACTCTGATCTACTGGAACTGATACTACTCCCTCTCTTCGTCCATGGCTGTCCTAGTACTCACTTTGCTGACCTTCCTCACTAGCTTCATAATAGTCTTCAACATGATATTGTGGAGACTTATTCTGTTGGGCAGATTGTCCATTTCGCTGGTCGAAATAATTAGAAGGGCGATCACTCGTCTGCGGAGGCATAGCACCTCGTCCTCGACCTCTAGAGTTTTGCATAGAACTACCACGACCTCTCTGAGCTGCCGCAGCATTATTTTGTGCCCGAACTGGACACTCATTTTTGTAATGACCTTCCACTTTGCAATAAGCACATTGATTCCATTGGTATTGTGGTCTTTGAAAATTATATTCCGTTCTTTGATATGACCCTTGCTGCATATTCGTCTGATTCGTGCGAGGCGGATAAGCTTGCTGTAAAAGTACTTTAGTTTTTAAATCTTTCGTCTTTTTATCTGATTTTTCCTTCTCTTCTTTATCCCTATTTTCATAGTACTGGGCAGTCGCAAGTATTTGCGCAGTCGTAGAGACAGCCCACGCACTTTCAGAATTCTTTAATTTACCACTAAGTTCTGGTAACAGATTGTGCACAAATTTATCAACAAATAATCTCTGGCCTCCTTCTGTGCTCATATCCTGACCACTATGATCCACGAAAGTCTCCTCGAATCTTGTGAAAAAGTCTGAGACGCTTTCGTCTTTCTTTTGTTTGCACGCGGACAATTTGTCCCAGTTAACGCGTAATGCTGGCATCAAGGTTTTCATTAAATCGATTATTCTACCAGGCAAATTAGCAATTAGGGGTTCTGGTTTGGAACCTCCTATTTGTTGACCATCCGCTGCAATTATGGCTGCCCAGTCACCACCTAGGGCAACTGGATGATTCTCTTTACGAATTTTAGCCCAAATTGGTTGCGGTACTACATTACCAAATAGCAGATCTATGTCAGCAAGATTCAATACACAAGCGTCAACTGTTTGAGCCAACTCTTTGTAGTACCCTGCAGGATTTTTACGCGGATCTGGCAAGGCCTGTTTCACTGCTAATACTTCAGCTCGCTTCCATGGAATATGTATCCATACTCTCTGGAATTGTGCCGGAGCGGCTGCAATACCAAGGTTTACATTAGCTTGCACAGCTTCACGCCAAATTGGTGGAACCTCTCTCATTGGGTATTGACGATTTTGTTTCGTACTGCGTTTCCCTAACTCTCTTGGTGGACGAAGGGATGAGTCGGTTCTATAACTTAGAACCAGTTCCATCGCTTCTTTTATATTTTGTCCAACTATCATACCTGCAGCAAACTCTTTCTGAACATTAATTAATTCTTCTAGATTTGATTCAGGGTCATCCTCTTCCAATTCCTCACGTAGAAGGAAACACATTTCATCGAACACATATCGTTGTGTCGGTTCATTCCATTGCATAAATGTATCTAATACATCTTGTACATTATATCTTCCAACTTTCGAAACCCATCTAAGAGCAGTGGAATCTAATATTCCTCTTTCTTCAGTACTGGGAAGCTGACTACGCCTCTGTACAGAGTCAGAGGTAGGAGTCTTAATCAGAGTTTTATAGAAGGGAGATAGAATATTAGAGACAGAATCAGTGATTCTCCGACGAACAGAAAGCGGAGTCATAATATTAGCAGAAGCAGTAAATAGAGTAGCAGTTGGAACAGATAGATTAGGAACAGTAGGAGTAGCAGGAAAAATAGCTTGTGAAGTAGCAGGTGTGAGCGACACAGGCATAGGTAAAGAAGCTGGCAACCCTAGAAGAGGGGTTGTCGAAGGAACATTAATATTGACCACAGGAGGTACAGGAACTTGATTCAGGGGAGCGGGAACACCAGGTTGTCCAGCAACCGGTAATTGAAAATTCGGTATAGGTGGAGCCGTAGCACCCTGTGCATACGGTGGGGGTGATCGTAACAAGTAAGACAACAGGGGATCCTTTTCAGGGTCCTCTACTATCTTAGCCGTACTCGATGGTAAAGCAGGATAGCACTTGTCTATCGCTAAATTACGCTCTCTATTGGCCACCTCCATCGCTTTTTCAGACTCGTTGAGTTGCAGCTGCCTAGCAGACTGTTCTAAAGTCAACTCTTGCTCTTTCTGTTCTTTCTTCAACTTTTTAATTTCTCTCTGTTTAGATTCTTTTCGCCAATAACGGAAAGAATCAAACATTGCCGGCCGGGCTTTCTTCTTAAACAACCTTCTTTCTAGATTATCGAGAACTTCAGGTTCAAAACTACCATGTAGTGGCCAACTAAGGACACCATCTTTCTCTGTGAAGCGGATCCATACCTCGTTATAAGAGATAGGGCCCACACCAAATTTGCAATATAGATCATAAAGGGGAGTTCCAATCGGGGGAACCAAACACGAGTCCTCCAACTGGGAATCACTGTTGCAACTAAAACAAGACAACATACAATTTTTCCGACTTACCATTTTATAATCCGGAACACAAAACAAACAAGACACAAACAGAAAAGATGCGCACTCGAACCAAGAACTTAGGCCTACCAGAACTGACAAATGTATCGATACCTGAACTGAACAGAATGATTATCGTAACCAGAATAACCAGTGATAATCTTACAGAACTGAACTGAACTGAGAACTAAAAGGATTATCCAAACAGGAGCAACCCTCACAAAATACTTAACTGAGGTACTGAAGACGTCACCAAGGAGAAACCCGTCACGTCTCGCCGTACTAAGGACTGCACCTCGGGTCCAAGACAGGGCGACGGTCAAGGCAACGGACCACTGTAGCCGTCTGAACGGGAACCCTCGTGGAAGAGAACGTCGGGGCCACTTTTGCGATATGCCGGGATCGATGAAGTGGGGCGCCTCCCTCTGAAATCTTCACACGAAGCTCCTCGAACTCTTCAGGCTTTTGGACCGGTACCGAATGACGTCGCCCCACGTTGGGCGCCAATTGGAGTTCTGGACTTTTTGGTTCCGTCCAGAGGTGTCAGGGACAACACCCGAAGACCCCGGAGTTCAACCTGTCTCGGTGCACAAACAAACAGAAACACGGGCTTCTCGATGGTGGCGTCAAAGACCAAAGGTTTATTACTGCAGGGACACAGAAGTCACAGAAACTGCACACGGGCAGTGTCTAGGAGCCTGTTCAATTTGTACAAAGAGGGTTGTTCCTTATATACTAAATATTCTGCTCGGGGCAAATTCTTTACATGTTACCACAGTTCTAAACATTCGTGTCTTAAACAATAAATATTTGGCGTTGCACAGGAATCGTCAACAGTATCTGATGTCAAAACATTACGAATGAGGGGTTCCCACTAGTCCATCATAATCCCATGTCAATTCTTCATTCAAGACCCGGACCGCCTCATCGTAAATTTCGTTACCTCCCCCTAATAAAGGCCCAGAAGGAAAGGAGCAGAGCCAGGTGTGGAAGATAGAAAGACAGGATAAGAGATGTTTGTGGGTCGTAAATGGGCACGGTTACCAGCTTCGGCCGCCTAATCATGATCAGGCCAACGAACACAAGAACCAGTATAGCAGGACTGGCCTCAGGCTGGGGAGGCAGCTCTTGCCGAGTCATGCTGCCACAGCGTTGCTGGCCTAAGGTGCACGTGTCACTCGCAAGGTGAATCGCCGGCTAAAGCCTACGTGTCCTTAAATGAAAAGAGGTCATTGTGTGTCCATTGACTATGTGAGGGCAAGGAATACAAAATGGCTTCCGTGTTCTAAGATGGATACCATGGGTAGAACAGAAATGTGTTTGTAACTGGAGTGCTCTTGCTCGTAGCATAGCGAAAACACCAGGATATACTAAATGGATCATTTGCGGTCCACTGATACCAAAATTATGTATTTACGACAATGTTACAAACACGAGTAAAATCGTCACGGAACCTCAGACCCTTGCCGCACACGCAAGTCTGAGGGTTTGGGTCATTCATGTCTTCTCCAGTCTGAGGTGCCGTGACCCTTGCCGCACACGCAAGTCTGAGGGCTTGGGTCCTTCATGTCTTCTTCAGTCTGAGGCGCCGTGACCCTTGCCGCACATGCAAGTCTGAGGGCTTGGGTCATTCATGTCTTCTCCAGTCTGAGGCGCCGTGACCCTTGCCGCACACGCAAGTCTGAGGGCTTGGGTCATTCACGTCTTCTCCAGTCTGAGGCGCCGTGACCCGCGCCACACACACAAGTCTGAGGGCTTGGGTCATTCATGTGTTCTCCGGTCTGAGGCACCATGACCCTTGCCGCACACGCAAGTCTGAGGGCTTGGGTCATTCACGGCTTCTCCAGTCTGAGGTGCCGTGACCCTTGCCGCACACGCAAGTCTGAGGGCTTGGGTCATTCATGTCTTCTCCAGTCTAAGGCACCGTAACCCTTGCCGCAAACGCAAGTCTGAGGGCTTGGGTCATTCATGTCTTCTCCAGTCTGAGGCGCCGTGACCCTTGCCGCACATGCAAGTCTGAGGGCTTGGGTCATTCATGTCTTCTCCAGTCTGAGGCGCCGTAACCCTTGCCGCACACGCAAGTCTGAGGCCTTGGGTCATTCATGTCTTCTCCAGTCTGAGGCGCTGTGACCCTTGCCGCACACGCAAGTCTGAGGGCTTGGGTCATTCATGTCTTCTTCAGTCTGAGGAGCCGTGACCCTTGCTGCACACGCAAGTCTGAGGGCTTGGGTCATTCATGTCTTCTCCAGTCTGAGTCGCCTTGACCCTTGCCGCACACGCATGTCTGAGGGCTTGGGTCATTCATGTGTTCTCCAGTCTGAGGCGCTGTGACCTGCGCCGCACACGCAAGTCTGAGGGCTTGGGTCATTCATGTGTTCTCCAGTCTGAGGCGCCGTGACCCTTGCCGCACACGCAAGTCTGAGGGCTTGGGTCATTCATGTGTTCTCCAGTCTGAGGCGCCGTGACCCTTGCCGCACACGCAAGTCTGAGGGCTTGGGTCATTCATGTTTTCTCCAGTCTGAGGCGCCGTGACCCTTGCCGCACACGCAAGTCTGAGGGCTTGGGTCATTCATGTGTTCTCCAGTCTGAGGCGCCGTGACCCTTGCCGCACACGCAAGTCTGAGGGCTTGGGTCATTCACGTATTCTCCAGTCTGAGGCACCGTGACCCTTGCCGCACACGCAAGTCTGAGGGTTTGGGTCATTCACGTATTCTCCAGTCGAAGGCGCCATGACGCTTGCCGCACACGCAAGTCTGAGGGCTTGGGTCATTCACGTCTTCTCCAGTCTGAGGCGCCGTGACCCTTGCTGCACACGCAAGTCTGAGGGCTTGGGTCCTTCACGTGTTCTCCAGACTGAGGCGCCGTGACCCACGCAGCACACGCAAGTCAGAGGGCTTGGGTACTTCACATGTTCTCCAGTCTGAGGCGCCGTGACCCTTGCCGCACACGCAAGTCTGAGGGCTTGGGTCCTTCAAGTGTTCTCCAGTCTGAGGCGCCGTGACCCTTGCCGCACACGCAAGTCTGAGGGCTTGGGTCATTCACGTGTTCTCCAGTCTGAGGCGCCGTGACCCACGCCGCACACGCAAGTCAGAGGGCTTGGGTACTTCACATGTTCTCCAGTCTGAGGCGCCGTGACCCTTGCCGCACACGCAAGTCTGAGGGCTTGGGTCCTTCAAGTGTTCTCCAGTCTGAGGCGCGTGACCCTTGCCGCACACGCAAGTCTGAGGGCTTGGGTCATTCACGTGTTCTCCAGTCTGAGGCGACGTGACCCTTGCCGCACATGCAAGTCTGAGGGCTTGGGTCCTTCACGTCTTCTCCAGTCTGAGGCGCCGTGACCCTTGCCTCACATGCAAGTCTGAGGGCTTGGGTCCTTCACGTCTTCTCCAGTCTGAGGCGCCATGACCCTTGCCTCACACGCAAGTCTGAGTGCTTGGGTCATTCATGTGTTCTCCAGTCTGAGGCGCCGTGACCCTTGCCGCACACGCAAGTCTGAGGGCTTGGGTCATTCATGTGTTCTCCAGTCTGAGGCGCCGTGACCCTTTCCGCACACGCAAGTCTGAGGGCTTGGGTCATTCATGTTTTCTCCAGTCTGAGGCGCCGTGACCCTTGCCGCACATGCAAGTCTGAGGGCTTGGGTCCTTCACGTGTTCCCCAGTCTGAGGCGCCGTGACCCATGCCGCACACGCAAGTCAGAGGGCTTGGGTACTTCACATGTTCTCCAGTCTGAGGCGCCGTGACCCTTGCTGCACACGCAATTCTGAGGGCTTGGGTCCTTCAAGTGTTCTCCAGTCTGAGGCGCCATGAGCCTAGCCGCACACGCAAGTCTGAGGGCTTGGGTCATTCACGTGTTCTCCAGTCTGAGGCGACATGACCCTTGCCGCACACGCAAGTCTGAGGGCTTGGGTCCTTCACGTCTTCTCCAGTCTGAGGCGCTGTGACCCTTGCCGCACACGCAAGTATGAGGGCTTGGGTCCTTCACGTCTTCTCCAGTCTGAGGCGCCGTGACCCTTGCCACACACGCAAGTCTGAGGGCTTGGGTCATTCACGTGTTCTCCAGTCCGAGGCGCCGTGACCCTTGCCGCACACGCAAGTCTGAGGGCTTGGGTCATTCACGTCTTCTCCAGTCCGAGGTGCCGTGACCCTTGCCGCACACGCAAGTCTGAGGGCTTGGGTCATTCATGTCTTCTCCAGTCCGAGGCGCCGTGACTCTTGCCGCACACGCAGGTCTGAGGGCATGGGTCATTCATGTGTTCTCCAGTCTGAGACACTGTGACACGCGCCGCACACGCAAGTCGGAGGGCTTGGGTCATTCATGTGTTCTCCAGTCTGAGGCGCCGTGACCCTTGCCGCACACGCAAATCTGAGGGCTTGGGTCCTTCATGTGTTCTCCAGTCTGAGGCGCCGTGACCCTTGCCACACACGCAAGTCTGAGGGCTTGGGTCATTCATGTGTTCTCCAGTCTGAGGCGCTGTGACCCTTGCCGCACACGCAAGTCTGAGGGCTTGGGTCATTCATGTGTTCTCTAGTCTGAGGCGCCATGACCCTTGCCGCACACGCAAGTCTGAGGGATTGGGTCCTTCACGTCTTCTCCAGTCTGAAGCGCCGTGACCCTTGCCGCACACGCAAGTCTGAGGGCTTGGGTCATTCACTTGTTCTCCAGTCCGAGGCGCCGTGACCCTTGCCGCACACGCAAGTCTGAGGGCTTGGGTCATTCACGTCTTCTCCAATCCGAGGCGCCGTGACCCTTGCCGCACATGCAAGTCTGAGGGCTTGGGTCATTCATGTCTTCTCCAGTCCGATTCGCCGTGACTCTTGCCGCACACGCAAGTCTGAAGGCATGGGTCATTCATGTGTTCTCCAGTCTGAGACACCGTGACACGCACCGCACACGCAAGTCGGAGGGCTTGGGTCATTCATGTGTTCTCCAGTCTGAGGCGCCGTGACCCTTGCCGCACACGCAAGTCTGAGGGCTTTGGTCCTTCGAGTTTTCTCCAGTCTGAGGCGCCGTGACCCTTGCCGCACACGCAAGTCTGAGGGCTTGGGTCATTCACGTGTTCTCCAGTCTGAGGCGACGTGACCTTTGCCGCACACGCAAGTCGGAGGGCTTGGGTCCTTCACGTCTTCTCCAGTCTGAGACGCCGTGACCCTTGCCGCACACGCAAGTCTGAGGGCTTGGGTCATTCACGTGTTCTCCAGTCCGAGGTGCCGTGACCCTTGCTGCACACGCAAGTCTGAGGGCTTGGGTCATTCACGTCTTCTCCAGTCCGAGGCGCCGTGACCCTTGCCGCACACGCAAGTCTGAGGGCTTGGGTCATTCATGTCTTCTCCAGTCCGAGGCGCCGTGACTCTTGCTGCACACGCAAGTCTGAGGGCTTGGGTCATTCATGTGTTCTCCAGTCTGAGGCACCGTGACCCGCGCCGCACACGCAAGTCTGAGGGCTTGGGTCATTCATGTGTTCTCCAGTCTGAGGCGCCGTGACCCTTGCTCACACGCAAGTCTGAGGGCTTGGGTCCTTCATGTGTTCTCCAGTCTGAGGTGCCGTGACCCTTGCCGCACACGCAAGTCTGAGGGCTTGGGTCATTCATGTCTTCTCCAGTCTGAGGCGCTGTGACCCTTGCCGCACACGCAAGTCTGAGGGCTTGGGTCATTCATGTCTTCTCCAGTCTGAGGCGCCGTGACCCTTGCCGCACATGCAAGTCTGAGGGCTTGGGTCATTCATGTCTTCTCCAGTCTGAGGCGCCTTGACCCTTGCCGCACACGCAAGTCTGAGGGCTTGGGTCATTCATGTCTTCTCCAGTCCGAGGCGCCGTGACTCTTGCCGCACACGCAAGTCTGAGGGCATGGGTCATTCATGTGTTCTCCAGTCTGAGACACCGTGACACTCGCCGCACACGCAAGTCGGAGGGCTTGGGTCATTCATGTGTTCTCCAGTCTGAGGCGCCGTGACCCTTGCCGCACACACAAGTCTGAGGGCTTGGGTCCTTCATGTGTTCTCCAGTCTGAGGCGCCATGACCCTTGCCACACACGCAAGTCCGAGGGCTTGGGTCATTCATGTGTTCTCCAGTCTGAGGCGCTGTGACCCTTGCCGCACACACAAGTCTGAGGGCTTGGGTCATTCATGTGTTCTCCAGTCTGAGGCGCCGTGACCCTTGCTGCACACGCAAGTCTGAGGGCTTGGGTCATTCATGTCTTCTCCAGTCTGAGGCGCCTTGACCCTTGTCGCACACGCAAGTCTGAGGGCTTGGGTCATTCATGTGTTCTCCAGTCTGAGGCGCCGTGACCCTTGCCGCACACGCAAGTCTGAGGGCTTGGGTCCTTCAAGTGTTCTCCAGTCTGAGGCGCCGTGACCCTTGCCGCACACGCAAGTCTGAGGGCTTGGGTCATTCACGTGTTCTCCAGTCTGAGGCGACGTGACCCTTGCCGCACACGCAAGTCTGAGGGCTTGGGTCCTTCACGTCTTCTCCAGTCTGAGGCGCCGTGACCCTTGCCGCACACGCAAGTCTGAGGGCTTGGGTCATTCAGTTGTTCTCCAGTCTGAGGCGCCGTGACCCTTGCCGCACATGCAAGTCTGAGGGCTTGGGTCATTCACGTGTTCTCCAGTCCGAGGTGCCGTGACCCTTGCTGCACACGCAAGTCTGAGGGCTTGGGTCATTCACGTCTTCTCCAGTCCGAGGCGCCGTGACCCTTGCCGCACACGCAAGTCTGAGGGCTTGGGTCATTCATGTCTTCTCCAGTCCGAGGCGCCGTGACTCTTGCCGCACACGCAAGTCTGAGGGCTTGGGTCGTTCATGTGTTCTCCAGTCTGAGGCACCGTGACCCGCGCCGCACACGCAAGTCTGAGGGCTTGGGTCATTCATGTGTTCTCCAGTCTGAGGCGCCGTGACCCTTGTCGCACACGCAAGTCTGAGGGCTTGGGTCCTTCATGTGTTCTCCAGTCTGAGGCGCTGTGACCCTTGCCTCACACGCAAGTCTGAGGGCTTGGGTCATTCATGTCTTCTCCAGTCTGAGGCGCCGTGACCCTTGCCGCACACGCAAGTCTGAGGGCTTGGGTCATTCATGTCTTCTCCAGTCTGAGGCGCCGTGACCCTTGCCGCGCATGCAAGTCTGAGGGCTTGGGTCATTCATGTCTTCTCCAGTCTGAGGTGCTGTGACCCTTGCCGCACACGCAAGTCTGAGTGCTTGGGTCATTCATGTCTTCTCCAGTCTGAGGCGACGTGACCCTTGCCGCAAACGCAAGTCTGAAGGCTTGGGTCATTCATGTCTTCTCCAGTCTGAGGTGCCGTGACCCTTGCCACACACGCAAGTCTGAGGGCTTGGGTCCTTCATGTCTTCTCCAGTCTGAGGCGCCGTGACCCTTGCCGCACACGCAAGTCTGAGGGCTTGGGTCATTCATGTGTTCTCCAGTCTGAGGCGCCGTGACCCTTGCCGCACACGCAAGTCTGAGGGCTTGGGTCATTCACGTCTTCTCCAGTCTGAGGCACCGTGACCCTTGCCGCACACGCAAGTCTGAGGGTTTGGGTCATTCATGTCTTCTCCAGTCCGAGGCGCCGTGACTCTTGCCGCACACGCAAGTCTGAGGGCATGGGTCATTCATGTGTTCTCCAGTCTGAGGCACCGTGACCCGCGCCGCACACGCAAGTCTAAGGGCTTGGGTCATTCATGTGTTCTCCAGTCTGAGGCGCCGTGACCCTTGTCGCACACGCAAGTCTGAGGGCTTGGGTCCTTCATGTGTTCTCCAGTCTGAGGCGCTGTGACCCTTGCCTCACACGCAAGTCTGAGGGATTGGGTCATTCATGTCTTCTCCAGTCTGAGGCACCGTGACCCTTGCCGCACACGCAAGTCTGAGGGCTTAGGTCATTCATGTCTTCTCCAGTCTGAGGCTCCGTGACCCTTGCCGCACATGCAAGTCTGAGGGCTTGGGTCATTCATGTCTTCTCCAGTCTGAGGTGCTGTGACCCTTGCCGCACACGCAAGTCTGAGTGCTTGGGTCATTCATGTCTTCTCCAGTCTGAGGCGCCATGACCCTTGCCGCAAACGCAAGTCTGAGGGCTTGGGTCATTCATGTCTTCTCCAGTCTGAGGTGCCGTGACCCTTGCCGCACACGCAAGTCTGAGGGCTTGGGTCCTTCATGTCTTCTCCAGTCTGAGGCGCCGTGACCCTTGCCGCACACGCAAGTCTGAGGGCTTGGGTCATTCATGTGTTCTCCAGTCTGAGGCGCCGTGACCCTTGCCGCACACGCAAGTCTGAGGGCTTGGGTCATTCACGTCTTCTCCAGTCTGAGGCACCGTGACCCTTGCCGCACACGCAAGTCTGAGGGTTTGGGTCATTCATTTCTTCTCCAGTCCGAGGCGCCGTGACTCTTGCCGCACACGCAAGTCTGAGGGCATGGGTCATTCATGTGTTCTCCAGTCTGAGGCACCGTGACCCTTGCCGCACACGCAAGTCTGAGGGCTTGGGTCATTCACGGCTTCTCCAGTCTGAGGTGCCGTGACCCTTGCCGCACACGCAAGTCTGAGGGCTTGGGTCATTCATATCTTCTCCAGTCTGAGGCACTGTGACCCTTGCCGCACACGCAAGTCTGAGGGCTTGGGTCATTCATGTCTTCTCCAGTCTGAGGCGCCGTGACCCTTGCCGCACATGCAAGTCTGAGGGCTTGGGTCATTCATGTCTTCTCCAGTCTGAGGCGCCCTGACCCTTGCCGCACACGCAAGTCTGAGGCCTTGGGTCATTCATGTCTTCTCCAGTCTGAGGCGCTGTGACCCTTGCCGCACACGCAAGTCTGAGGGCTTGGGTCATTCATGTCTTCTTCAGTCTGAGGAGCCGTGACCCTTGCCGCACACGCAAGTCTGAGGGCTTGGGTCATTCATGTCTTCTCCAGTCTGAGGCGCCTTGACCCTTGCCGCACACGCAAGTCTGAGGGCTTGGGTCATTCATGTGTTCTCCAGTCTGAGGCGCTGTGACCTGCGCCGCACACGCAAGTCTGAGGGCTTGGGTCATTCATGTGTTCTCCAGTCTGAGGCGCCGTGACCCTTGCCGCACACGCAAGTCTGAGGGCTTGGGTCATTCATGTGTTCTCTAGTCTGAGGCGCCGTGACCCTTGCCGCACACGCAAGTCTGAGGGCTTGGGTCATTCATGTTTTCTCCAGTCTGAGGCGCCGTGACCCTTGCCGCACACGCAAGTCTGAGGGCTTGGGTCATTCATGTGTTCTCCAGTCTGAGGCGCCGTGACCCTTGCCGCACACGCAAGTCTGAGGGCTTGGGTCATTCACGTATTCTCCAGTCTGAGGCACCGTGACCCTTGCCGCACACGCAAGTCTGAGGGCTTGGGTCATTCACGCATTCTCCAGTCTAAGGCGCCGTGACCCTTGCCGCACACGCAAGTCTGAGGGCTTGGGTCATTCACGTCTTCTCCAGTCTGAGGCGCCGTGACCCTTGCCGCACACGCAAGTCTGAGGGCTTGGGTCCTTTACGTGTTCTCCAGTCTGAGGCGCCGTGACCCACGCCGCACACGCAAGTCAGAGGGCTTGGGTACTTCACATGTTCTCCAGTCTGAGGTGCCGTGACCCTTGCCGCACACGCAAGTCTGAGGGCTTGGGTCCTTCAAGTGTTCTCCAGTATGAGGCGCCGTGACCCTTGCCGCACACGCAAGTCTGAGGGCTTGGGTCATTCACGTGTTCTCCAGTCTGAGGCGACGTGACCCTTGCCGCACATGCAAGTCTGAGGGCTTGGGTCCTTCACGTCTTCTCCAGTCTGAGGCGCCGTGACCCTTGCCGCACACGCAAGTCTGAGGGCTTGGGTCCTTCACGTCTTCTCCAGTCTGAGGCGCCGTGACCCTTGCCGCACACGCAAGTCTGAGGGCTTGGGTCATTCACGTGTTCTCCAGTCCGAGGCGCCGTGACCCTTGCCTCACACGCAAGTCTGAGGGCTTGGGTCATTCATGTGTTCTCCAGTCTGAGGCGCCGTGACCCTTGCCGCACATGCAAGTCTGAGGGCTTGGGTCATTCATGTGTTCTCCAGTCTGAGGCGCCGTGACCCTTGCCGCACACGCAAGTCTGAGGGCTTGGGTCATTCATGTTTTCTCCAGTCTGAGGCGCCGTGACCCTTGCCGCACACGCAAGTCTGAGGGCTTGGGTCATTCATGTGTTCTCCAGTCTGAGGCGCCGTGACCCTTGCCGCACACGCAAGTCTGAGGGCTTGGGTCATTCACGTATTCTCCAGTCTGAGGCACCGTGACCCTTGCTGCACACGCAAGTCTGAGGGCTTGGGTCATTCACGTATTCTCCAGTCTAAGGCGCCGTGACCCTTGCCGCACACGCAAGTCTGAGGGATTGGGTCCTTCAAGTGTTCTCCAGTCTGAGGCACCGTGACCCTTGCCGCACACGCAAGTCTGAGGGCTTGGGTCATTCACGTGTTCTCCAGTCTGAGGCGACGTGACCCTTGCCGCACACGCAAGTCTGAGGGCTTGGGTCCTTCACGTCTTCTCCAGTCTGAGGCGCCGTGACCCTTGCCGCACAGGCAAGTCTGAGGGCTTGGGTCCTTCATGTCTTCTCCAGTCTGAGGCGCCGTGACCCTTGCCGCACACGCAAGTCTGAGGGCTTGGGTCATTCACGTGTTCTCCAGTCCGAGGCGCCGTGACCCTTGCCGCACACGCAAGTCTGAGTGCTTGGGTCATTCACGTCTTCTCCAGTCCGAGGCGCCGTGACCCTTGCCGCACACGCAAGTCTGAGGGCTTGGGTCATTCATGTCTTCTCCAGTCCGAGGCGCCGTGACTCTTGCCGCACACGCAAGTCTGAGGGCATGGGTCATTCATGTGTTCTCATGTCTGAGACACCGTGACACGCGCCGCACACGCAAGTCTGAGTGCTTGGGTCATTCATGTGTTCTCCAGTCTGAGGCGCCGTGACCCTTGCCGCACATGCTAGTCTGAGGGCTTGGGTCCTTCATGTGTTCTCCAGTCTGAGGCGCCGTGACCCTTGCCACACACGCAAGTCTGAGGGCTTGGGTCATTCATGTGTTCTCCAGTCTGAGGCGCTGTGACCCTTGCCGCACACGCAAGTCTGAGGGCTTGGGTCATTCATGTGTTCTCCAGTCTGAGGCGCCGTGACCCTTGCCGCACATGCAAGTCTGAGGGCTTGGGTCCTTCACGTCTTCTCCAGTCTGAGGCGCCGTAACCCTTGCCGCACACGCAAGTCTGAGGGCTTGGGTCATTCACGTGTTCTCCAGTCCGAGGCGCCGTGACCCTTGCAGCACACGCAAGTCTGACGGCTTGGGTCATTCACGTCTTCTCCAATCCGAGGCACCGTGACCCTTGCCGCACACGCAAGTCTGAGGGCTTGGGTCATTCATTTCTTCTCCAGTCCGAGGCGCCGTGACTCTTGCCGCACACGCAAGTCTGAGGGCATGGGTCATTCATGTGTTCTCCAGTCTGAGACACCGTGACACGTGCCGCACACGCAAGTCGGAGGGCTTGGGTCATTCATGTGTTCTCCAGTCTGAGGCGCCGTGACCCTTGCCGCACACGCAAGTCTGAGGGCTTGGGTCCTTCATGTGTTCTCCAGTCTAAGGCGCCGTGACCCTTGCCACACACGCAAGTCTGAGGGCTTGGGTCATTGATGTGTTCTCCAGTCTGAGGCGCTGTGACCCTTGCCGCACACTCAAGTCTGAGGGCTTGGGTCATTCATGTGTTCTCCAGTCTGAGGCGCCGTGACCCTTGCCGCACACGCAATTCTGAGGGCTTGGGTCATTCATGTCTTCTCCAGTCTGAGGCGCCTTGACCCTTGTCGCACACGCAAGTCTGAGGGCTTGGGTCATTCATGTGTTCTCCAGTCTGAGGCGCCGTGACCCTTGCCGCACACGCAAGTCTGAGGGCTTGGGTCCTTCAAGTGTTCTCCAGTCTGAGGCGCCGTGACCCTTGCCGCACACGTAAGTCTGAGGGCTTGGGTCATTCACGAGTTCTCCAGTCTGAGGCGACATGACCCTTGCCGCACACGCAAGTCTGAGGGCTTGGGTCATTCACGTGTTCTCCAGTCTGAGGCGACGTGACCCTTGCCGCACACGCAAGTCTGAGGGCTTGGGTCCTTCACGTCTTCTCCAGTCTGAGGCGCCGTGACCCTTGCCGCACACGCAAGTCTGAGGGCTTGGGTCATTCAGTTGTTCTCCAGTCTGAGGCGCCGTGACCCTTGCCGCACACGCAAGTCTGAGGGCTTGGGTCATTCACGTGTTCTCCAGTCCGAGGTGCCGTGACCCTTGCTGCACACGCAAGTCTGAGGGCTTGGGTCATTCACGTCTTCTCCAGTCCGAGGCGCCGTGACCCTTGCCGCACACGCAAGTCTGAGGGCTTGGGTCATTCATGTCTTCTCCAGTCCGAGGCGCCGTGACTCTTGCCGCACACGCAAGTCTGAGGGCTTGGGTCGTTCATGTGTTCTCCAGTCTGAGGCACCGTGACCCGCGCCGCACACGCAAGTCTGAGGGCTTGGGTCATTCATGTGTTCTCCAGTCTGAGGCGCCGTGACCCTTGTCGCACACGCAAGTCTGAGGGCTTGGGTCCTTCATGTGTTCTCCAGTCTGAGGCGCTGTGACCCTTGCCTCACACGCAAGTCTGAGGGCTTGGGTCATTCATGTCTTCTCCAGTCTGAGGCGCTGTGACCCTTGCCGCACACGCAAGTCTGAGGGCTTGGGTCATTCATGTCTTCTCCAGTCTGAGGCGCCGTGACCCTTGCCGCGCATGCAAGTCTGAGGGCTTGGGTCATTCATGTCTTCTCCAGTCTGATGTGCTGTGACCCTTGCCGCACACGCAAGTCTGAGTGCTTGGGTCATTCATGTCTTCTCCAGTCTGAGGCGACGTGACCCATGCCGCAAACGCAAGTCTGAAGGCTTGGGTCATTCATGTCTTCTCCAGTCTGAGGTGCCGTGACCCTTGCCACACACGCAAGTCTGAGGGCTTGGGTCCTTCATGTCTTCTCCAGTCTGAGGCGCCGTGACCCTTGCCGCACACGCAAGTCTGAGGGCTTGGGTCATTCATGTGTTCTCCAGTCTGAGGCGCCGTGACCCTTGCCGCACACGCAAGTCTGAGGGCTTGGGTCATTCACGTCTTCTCCAGTCTGAGGCACCGTGACCCTTGCCGCACACGCAAGTCTGAGGGTTTGGGTCATTCATGTCTTCTCCAGTCCGAGGCGCCGTGACTCTTGCCGCACACGCAAGTCTGAGGGCATGGGTCATTCATGTGTTCTCCAGTCTGAGGCACCGTGACCCGCGCCGCACACGCAAGTCTAAGGGCTTGGGTCATTCATGTGTTCTCCAGTCTGAGGCGCCGTGACCCTTGTCGCACACGCAAGTCTGAGGGCTTGGGTCCTTCTTGTGTTCTCCAGTCTGAGGCGCTGTGACCCTTGCCTCACACGCAAGTCTGAGGGATTGGGTCATTCATGTCTTCTCCAGTCTGAGGCACCGTGACCCTTGCCGCACACGCAAGTCTGAGGGCTTAGGTCATTCATGTCTTCTCCAGTCTGAGGCTCCGTGACCCTTGCCGCACATGCAAGTCTGAGGGCTTGGGTCATTCATGTCTTCTCCAATCTGAGGTGCTGTGACCCTTGCCGCACACGCAAGTCTGAGTGCTTGGGTCATTCATGTCTTCTCCAGTCTGAGGCGCCATGACCCTTGCCGCAAACGCAAGTCTGAGGGCTTGGGTCATTCATGTCTTCTCCAGTCTGAGGTGCCGTGACCCTTGCCGCACACGCAAGTCTGAGGGCTTGGGTCCTTCATGTCTTCTCCAGTCTGAGGCGCCGTGACCCTTGCCGCACACGCAAGTCTGAGGGCTTGGGTCATTCATGTGTTCTCCAGTCTGAGGCGCCGTGACCCTTGCCGCACACGCAAGTCTGAGGGCTTGGGTCATTCACGTCTTCTCCAGTCTGAGGCACCGTGACCCTTGCCGCACACGCAAGTCTGAGGGTTTGGGTCATTCATTTCTTCTCCAGTCCGAGGCGCCGTGACTCTTGCCGCACACGCAAGTCTGAGGGCATGGGTCATTCATGTGTTCTCCAGTCTGAGGCACCGTGACCCTTGCCGCACACGCAAGTCTGAGGGCTTGGGTCATTCACGGCTTCTCCAGTCTGAGGTGCCGTGACCCTTGCCGCACACGCAAGTCTGAGGGCTTGGGTCATTCATATCTTCTCCAGTCTGAGGCACTGTGACCCTTGCCGCACACGCAAGTCTGAGGGCTTGGGTCATTCATGTCTTCTCCAGTCTGAGGCGCCGTGACCCTTGCCGCACATGCAAGTCTGAGGGCTTGGGTCATTCATGTCTTCTCCAGTCTGAGGCGCCCTGACCCTTGCCGCACACGCAAGTCTGAGGCCTTGGGTCATTCATGTCTTCTCCAGTCTGAGGCGTTGTGACCCTTGCCGCACACGCAAGTCTGAGGGCTTGGGTCATTCATGTCTTCTTCAGTCTGAGGAGCCGTGACCCTTGCCGCACACGCAAGTCTGAGGGCTTGGGTCATTCATGTCTTCTCCAGTCTGAGGCGCCTTGACCCTTGCCGCACACGCAAGTCTGAGGGCTTGGGTCATTCATGTGTTCTCCAGTCTGAGGCGCTGTGACCTGCGCCGCACACGCATGTCTGAGGGCTTGGGTCATTCATGTGTTCTCCAGTCTGAGGCGCCGTGACCCTTGCCGCACACGCAAGTCTGAGGGCTTGGGTCATTCATGTGTTCTCTAGTCTGAGGCGCCGTGACCCTTGCCGCACACGCAAGTCTGAGGGCTTGGGTCATTCATGTTTTCTCCAGTCTGAGGCGCCGTGACCCTTGCCGCACACGCAAGTCTGAGGGCTTGGGTCATTCATGTGTTCTCCAGTCTGAGGCGCCGTGACCCTTGCCGCACACGCAAGTCTGAGGGCTTGGGTCATTCACGTATTCTCCAGTCTGAGGCACCGTGACCCTTGCCGCACACGCAAGTCTGAGGGCTTGGGTCATTCACGTATTCTCCAGTCTGAGGCGCCGTGACCCTTGCCGCACACGCAAGTCTGAGGGCTTGGGTCATTCACGTCTTCTCCAGTCTGAGGCGCCGTGACCCTTGCCGCACACGCAAGTCTGAGGGCTTGGGTCCTTCACGTGTTCTCCAGTCTGAGGCGCCGTGACCCACGCCGCACACGCAAGTCAGAGGGCTTGGGTACTTCACATGTTCTCCAGTCTGAGGCGCCGTGACCCTTGCCGCACACGCAAGTCTGAGGGCTTGGGTCCTTCAAGTGTTCTCCAGTATGAGGCGCCGTGACCCTTGCCGCACACGCAAGTCTGAGGGCTTGGGTCATTCACGTGTTCTCCAGTCTGAGGCGACGTGACCCTTGCCGCACATGCAAGTCTGAGGGCTTGGGTCCTTCACGTCTTCTCCAGTCTGAGGCGCCGTGACCCTTGCCGCACACGCAAGTCTGAGGGCTTGGGTCCTTCACGTCTTCTCCAGTCTGAGGCGCCGTGACCCTTGCCGCACACGCAAGTCTGAGGGCTTGGGTCATTCACGTGTTCTCCAGTCCGAGGCGCCGTGACCCTTGCCTCACACGCAAGTCTGAGGGCTTGGGTCATTCATGTGTTCTCCAGTCTGAGGCGCCGTGACCCTTGCCGCACATGCAAGTCTGAGGGCTTGGGTCATTCATGTGTTCTCCAGTCTGAGGCGCCGTGACCCTTGCCGCACACGCAAGTCTGAGGGCTTGGGTCATTCATGTTTTCTCCAGTCTGAGGCGCCGTGACCCTTGCCGCACACGCAAGTCTGAGGGCTTGGGTCATTCATGTGTTCTCCAGTCTGAGGCGCCGTGACCCTTGCCGCACACGCAAGTCTGAGGGCTTGGGTCATTCACGTATTCTCCAGTCTGAGGCACCGTGACCCTTGCTGCACACGCAAGTCTGAGGGCTTGGGTCATTCACGTATTCTCCAGTCTAAGGCGCCGTGACCCTTGCCGCACACGCAAGTCTGAGGGATTGGGTCCTTCAAGTGTTCTCCAGTCTGAGGCACCGTGACCCTTGCCGCACACGCAAGTCTGAAGGCTTGGGTCATTCATGTCTTCTCCAGTCTGAGGCGCTGTGACCCTTGCCGCACACGCAAGTCTGAGGGCTTGGGTCATTCATGTCTTCTCCAGTCTGAGGCGCCGTGACCCTTGCCGCACACGCAAGTCTGAGTGCTTGGGTCATTCATGTCTTCTCCAGTCTGAGGCGACGTGACCCTTGCCGCAAACGCAAGTCTGAAGGCTTGGGTCATTCATGTCTTCTCCAGTCTGAGGTGCCGTGACCCTTGCCACACACGCAAGTCTGAGGGCTTGGGTCCTTCATGTCTTCTCCAGTCTGAGGCGCCGTGACCCTTGCCGCACACGCAAGTCTGAGGGCTTGGGTCATTCATGTGTTCTCCAGTCTGAGGCGCCGTGACCCTTGCCGCACACGCAAGTCTGAGGGCTTGGGTCATTCACGTCTTCTCCAGTCTGAGGCACCGTGACCCTTGCCGCACACGCAAGTCTGAGGGTTTGGGTCATTCATGTCTTCTCCAGTCCGAGGCGCCGTGACTCTTGCCGCACACGCAAGTCTGAGGGCATGGGTCATTCATGTGTTCTCCAGTCTGAGGCACCGTGACCCGCGCCGCACACGCAAGTCTAAGGGCTTGGGTCATTCATGTGTTCTCCAGTCTGAGGCGCCGTGACCCTTGTCGCACACGCAAGTCTGAGGGCTTGGGTCCTTCATGTGTTCTCCAGTCTGAGGCTCTGTGACCCTTGCCTCACACGCAAGTCTGAGGGATTGGGTCATTCATGTCTTCTCCAGTCTGAGGCACCGTGACCCTTGCCGCACACGCAAGTCTGAGGGCTTAGGTCATTCATGTCTTCTCCAGTCTGAGGCTCCGTGACCCTTGCCGCACATGCAAGTCTGAGGGCTTGGGTCATTCATGTCTTCTCCAGTCTGAGGTGCTGTGACCCTTGCCGCACACGCAAGTCTGAGTGCTTGGGTCATTCATGTCTTCTCCAGTCTGAGGCGCCATGACCCTTGCCGCAAACGCAAGTCTGAGGGCTTGGGTCATTCATGTCTTCTCCAGTCTGAGGTGCCGTGACCCTTGCCGCACACGCAAGTCTGAGGGCTTGGGTCCTTCATGTCTTCTCCAGTCTGAGGCGCCGTGACCCTTGCCGCACACGCAAGTCTGAGGGCTTGGGTCATTCATGTGTTCTCCAGTCTGAGGCGCCGTGACCCTTGCCGCACACGCAAGTCTGAGGGCTTGGGTCATTCACGTCTTCTCCAGTCTGAGGCACCGTGACCCTTGCCGCACACGCAAGTCTGAGGGTTTGGGTCATTCATTTCTTCTCCAGTCCGAGGCGCCGTGACTCTTGCCGCACACGCAAGTCTGAGGGCATGGGTCATTCATGTGTTCTCCAGTCTGAGGCACCGTGACCCTTGCCGCACACGCAAGTCTGAGGGCTTGGGTCATTCACGGCTTCTCCAGTCTGAGGTGCCTTGACCCTTGCCGCACACGCAAGTCTGAGGGCTTGGGTCATTCATATCTTCTCCAGTCTGAGGTACTGTGACCCTTGCCGCACACGCAAGTCTGAGGGCTTGGGTCATTCATGTCTTCTCCAGTCTGAGGCGCCGTGACCCTTGCCGCACATGCAAGTCTGAGGGCTTGGGTCATTCATGTCTTCTCCAGTCTGAGGCGCCCTGACCCTTGCCGCACACGCAAGTCTGAGGCCTTGGGTCATTCATGTCTTCTCCAGTCTGAGGCGCTGTGACCCTTGCCGCACACGCAAGTCTGAGGGCTTGGGTCATTCGTGTCTTCTTCAGTCTGAGGAGCCGTGACCCTTGCCGCACACGCAAGTCTGAGGGCTTGGGTCATTCATGTCTTCTCCAGTCTGAGGCGCCTTGACCCTTGCCGCACACGCAAGTCTGAGGGCTTGGGTCATTCATGTGTTCTCCAGTCTGAGGCGCTGTGACCTGCGCCGCACACGCAAGTCTGAGGGCTTGGGTCATTCATGTGTTCTCCAGTCTGAGGCGCCGTGACCCTTGCCGCACACGCAAGTCTGAGGGCTTGGGTCATTCATGTGTTCTCTAGTCTGAGGCGCCGTGACCCTTGCCGCACACGCAAGTCTGAGGGCTTGGGTCATTCATGTTTTCTCCAGTCTGAGGCGCCGTGACCCTTGCCGCACACGCAAGTCTGAGGGCTTGGGTCATTCATGTGTTCTCCAGTCTGAGGCGCCGTGACCCTTGCCGCACACGCAAGTCTGAGGGCTTGGGTCATTCACGTATTCTCCAGTCTGAGGCACCGTGACCCTTGCCGCACACGCAAGTCTGAGGGCTTGGGTCATTCACGTATTCTCCAGTCTAAGGCGCCGTGACCCTTGCCGCACACGCAAGTCTGAGGGCTTGGGTAATTCACGTCTTCTCCAGTCTGAGGCGCCGTGACCCTTGCCGCACACGCAAGTCTGAGGGCTTGGGTCCTTCACGTGTTCTCCAGTCTGAGGCGCCGTGACCCACGCCGCACACGCAAGTCAGAGGGCTTGGGTACTTCACATGTTCTCCAGTCTGAGGCGCCGTGACCCTTGCCGCACACGCAAGTCTGAGGGCTTGGGTCCTTCAAGTGTTCTCCAGTATGAGGCGCCGTGACCCTTGCCGCACACGCAAGTCTGAGGGCTTGGGTCATTCACGTGTTCTCCAGTCTGAGGCGACGTGACCCTTGCCGCACATGCAAGTCTGAGGGCTTGGGTCCTTCACGTCTTCTCCAGTCTGAGGCGCCGTGACCCTTGCTGCACACGCAAGTCTGAGGGCTTGGGTCCTTCACGTCTTCTCCAGTCTGAGGCGCCGTGACCCTTGCCGCACACGCAAGTCTGAGGGCTTGGGTCATTCACGTGTTCTCCAGTCCGAGGCGCCGTGACCCTTGCCTCACACGCAAGTCTGAGGGCTTGGGTCATTCATGTGTTCTCCAGTCTGAGGCGCCGTGACCCTTGCCGCACATGCAAGTCTGAGGGCTTGGGTCATTCATGTGTTCTCCAGTCTGAGACGCCGTGACCCTTGCCGAACACGCAAGTCTGAGGGCTTGGGTCATTCATGTTTTCTCCAGTCTGAGGCGCCGTGACCCTTGCCGCACACGCAAGTCTGAGGGCTTGGGTCATTCATGTGTTCTCCAGTCTGAGGCGCCGTGACCCTTGCCGCACACGCAAGTCTGAGGGCTTGGGTCATTCACGTATTCTCCAGTCTGAGGCACCGTGACCCTTGCTGCACACGCAAGTCTGAGGGCTTGGGTCATTCACGTATTCTCCAGTCTAAGGCGCCGTGACCCTTGCCGCACACGCAAGTCTGAGGGATTGGGTCCTTCAAGTGTTCTCCAGTCTGAGGCACCGTGACCCTTGCCGCACACGCAAGTCTGAGGGCTTGGGTCATTCACGTGTTCTCCAGTCTGAGGCGACGTGACCCTTGCCGCACACGCAAGTCTGAGGGCTTGGGTCCTTCACGTCTTCTCCAGTCTGAGGCGCCGTGACCCTTGCCGCATAGGCAACTCTGAGGGCTTGGGTCCTTCATGTCTTCTCCAGTCTGAGGCGCCGTGACCCTTGCCGCACACGCAAGTCTGAGGGCTTGGGTCATTCACGTGTTCTCCAGTCCGAGGCGCCGTGACCCTTGCCGCACACGCAAGTCTGAGTGCTTGGGTCATTCACGTCTTCTCCAGTCCGAGGCGCCGTGACCCTTGCCGCACACGCAAGTCTGAGGGCTTGGGTCATTCATGTCTTCTCCAGTCCGAGGCGCCGTGACTCTTGCCGCACACGCAAGTCTGAGGGCTTGGGTCCTTCACGTCTTCTCCAGTCTGAGGCGCCGTGACCCTTGCCGCACATGCTAGTCTGAGGGCTTGGGTCCTTCAAGTCTGAGGGCATGGGTCATTCATGTGTTCTCATGTCTGAGACACCGTGACACGCGCCGCACACGCAAGTCTGAGTGCTTGGGTCATTCATGTGTTCTCCAGTCTGAGGCGCCGTGACCCTTGCCGCACATGCTAGTCTGAGGGCTTGGGTCCTTCATGTGTTCTCCAGTCTGAGGCGCCGTGACCCTTGCCACACACGCAAGTCTGAGGGCTTGGGTCATTCATGTGTTCTCCAGTCTGAGGCGCTGTGACCCTTGCCGCACACGCAAGTCTGAGGGCTTGGGTCATTCATGTGTTCTCCAGTCTGAGGCGCCGTGACCCTTGCCGCACATGCAAGTCTGAGGGCTTGGGTCCTTCACGTCTTCTCCAGTCTGAGGCGCCGTAACCCTTGCCGCACACGCAAGTCTGAGGGCTTGGGTCATTCACGTGTTCTCCAGTCCGAGGCGCCGTGACCCTTGCAGCACACGCAAGTCTGACGGCTTGGGTCATTCACGTCTTCTCCAATCCGAGGCACCGTGACCCTTGCCGCACACGCAAGTCTGAGGGCTTGGGTCATTCATTTCTTCTCCAGTCCGAGGCGCCGTGACTCTTGCCGCACACGCAAGTCTGAGGGCATGGGTCATTCATGTGTTCTCCAGTCTGAGACACCGTGACACGTGCCGCACACGCAAGTCGGAGGGCTTGGGTCATTCATGTGTTCTCCAGTCTGAGGCGCCGTGACCCTTGCCGCACACGCAAGTCTGAGGGCTTGGGTCCTTCATGTGTTCTCCAGTCTAAGGCGCCGTGACCCTTGCCACACACGCAAGTCTGAGGGCTTGGGTCATTGATGTGTTCTCCAGTCTGAGGCGCTGTGACCCTTGCCGCACACTCAAGTCTGAGGGCTTGGGTCATTCATGTGTTCTCCAGTCTGAGGCGCCGTGACCCTTGCCGCACACGCAAGTCTGAGGGCTTGGGTCATTCATGTCTTCTCCAGTCTGAGGCGCCTTGACCCTTGTCGCACACGCAAGTCTGAGGGCTTGGGTCATTCATGTGTTCTCCAGTCTGAGGCGCCGTGACCCTTGCCGCACACGCAAGTCTGAGGGCTTGGGTCCTTCAAGTGTTCTCCAGTCTGAGGCGCCGTGACCCTTGCTGCACACGTAAGTCTGAGGGCTTGGGTCATTCACGAGTTCTCCAGTCTGAGGCGACATGACCCTTGCCGCACACGCAAGTCTGAGGGCTTGGGTCGTTCATGTGTTCTCCAGTCTGAGGCGCCTTGACCCTTGCCGCACACGCAAGTGTGAGGGCTTGGGTCATTCATGTGTTCTCCATTCTAAGGCGCTGTGACCTGCGCCGCACACGCAAGTCTGAGGGCTTGGGTCATTCATGTGTTCTCCAGTCTGAGGCGCCGTGACCCTTGCCGCACACGCAAGTCTGAGGGCTTGGGTCATTCATGTGTTCTCTAGTCTGAGGCGCCGTGACCCTTGCCGCACACGCAAGTCTGAGGGCTTGGGTCATTCATGTTTTCTCCAGTCTGAGGTGCCGTGACCCTTGCCGCACACGCAAGTCTGAGGGCTTGGGTCATTCATGTGTTCTCCAGTCTGAGGCGCCGTGACCCTTGCCGAACACACAAGTCTGAGGGCTTGGGTCATTCACGTATTCTCCAGTCTGAGGCACCGTGACCCTTGCCGCACACGCAAGTCTGAGGGCTTGGGTCATTCACGTATTCTCCAGTCTAAGGCGCCGTGACCCTTGCCGCACACGCAAGTCTGAGGGCTTGGGTCATTCACGTCTTCTCCAGTCTGAGGCGCCGTGACCCTTGCCGCACACGCAAGTCTGAGGGCTTGGGTCCTTCACGTGTTCTCCAGTCTGAGGCGCCGTGACCCACGCCGCACACGCAAGTCTGAGGGCTTGGGTCCTTCACGTCTTCTCCAGTCTGAGGCGCCGTGACCCTTGCCGCACACGCAAGTCTGAGGGCTTGGGTCATTCACGTGTTCTCCAGTCTGAGGCGCCGTGACCCTTGCCGCACACGCAAGTCTGAGGGCTTGGGTCATTCACGTGTTCTCCAGTCTGAGGCGCCATGACCCTTGCCTCACACGCAAGTCTGAGGGCTTGGGTCATTCATGTGTTCTCCAGTCTGAGGCGCCGTGACCCTTGCCGCACACGCAAGTCTGAGGGCTTGGGTCATTCATGTGTTCTCCAGTCTGAGGCGCCGTGACCCTTGCCGCACACGCAAGTCTGAGGGCTTGGGTCATTCATGTTTTCTCCAGTCTGAGGCGCCGTGACCCTTGCCGCACACGCAAGTCTGAGGGCTTGGGTCATTCATGTGTTCTCCAGTCTGAGGCGCCGTGACCCTTGCCGCACACGCAAGTCTGAGGGCTTGGGTCATTCACGTATTCTCCAGTCTGAGGCACCGTGACCCTTGCTGCACACGCAAGTCTGAGGGCTTGGGTCATTCACGTATTCTCCAGTCTAAGGCGCCGTGACCCTTGCCGCACACGCAAGTCTGAGGGCTTGGGTCATTCACGTCTTCTCCAGTCCGAGGCGCCGTGACCCTTGCCGCACACGCAAGTCTGAGGGCTTGTGTCATTCATGTCTTCTCCAGTCCGAGGCGCCGTGACTCTTGCCGCACACGCAAGTCTGAGGGCATGGGTCATTCATGTGTTCTCCAGTCTGAGACACCGTGACATGCGCCGCACACGCAAGTCTGAGTGCTTGGATCATTCATATGTTCTCCAGTCTGAGGCGCCGTGACCCTTGCCGCACATGCTAGTCTGAGGGCTTGGGTCCTTCATGTGTTCTCCAGTCTGAGGCGCCTTGACCCTTGCCGCACACGCAAGTGTGAGGGCTTGGGTCATTCATGTGTTCTCCAGTCTAAGGCGCTGTGACCTGCGCCGCACACGCAAGTCTGAGGGCTTGGGTCATTCATGTGTTCTCCAGTCTGAGGCGCCGTGACCCTTGCCGCACACGCAAGTCTGAGGGCTTGGGTCATTCATGTGTTCTCTAGTCTGAGGCGCCGTGACCCTTGCCGCACATGCAAGTCTGAGGGCTTGGGTCATTCATGTTTTCTCCAGTCTGAGGCGCCGTGACCCTTGCCGCACACGCAAGTCTGAGGGCTTGGGTCATTCATGTGTTCTCCAGTCTGAGGCGCCGTGACCCTTGCCGCACACGCAAGTCTGAGGGCTTGGGTCATTCACGTATTCTCCAGTCTGAGGCACCGTGACCCTTGCCGCACACGCAAGTCTGAGGGCTTGGGTCATTCACGTATTCTCCAGTCTAAGGCGCCGTGACCCTTGCCGCACACGCAAGTCTGAGGGCTTGGGTCATTCATGTCTTCTCCAGTCTGAGGCGCCGTGACCCCTGCCGCACACGCAAGTCTGAGGGCTTGGTTCCTTCACGTGTTCTCCAGTCTGAGGCGCCGTGACCCACGCCGCACACGCAAGTCAGAGGGCTTGGGTACTTCACATGTTCTCCAGTCTGAGGCGCCGTGACCCTTGCCGCACACGCAAGTCTGAGGGCTTGGGTCCTTCAAGTGTTCTCCAGTACGAGGCGCCGTGACCCTTGCCGCACACGCAAGTCTGAGGGCTTGGGTCATTCACGTGTTCTCCAGTCTGAGGCGACGTGACCCTTGCCGCACATGCAAATCTGAGGGCTTGGGTCCTTCACGTCTTCTCCAGTCTGAGGCGCCGTGACCCTTGCCGCACACGCAAGTCTGAGGGCTTGGGTCCTTCACGTCTTCTCCAGTCTGAGGCGCCGTGACCCTTGCCGCACACGCAAGTCTGAGGGCTTGGGTCATTCACGTGTTCTCCAGTCCGAGGCGCCGTGACCCTTGCCTCACACGCAAGTCTGAGGGCTTGGGTCATTCATGTGTTCTCCAGTCTGAGGCGCCGTGACCCTTGCCGCACACGCAAGTCTGAGGGCTTGGGTCATTCATGTGTTCTCCAGTCTGAGGCGCCGTGACCCTTGCCGCACACGCAAGTCTGAGGGCTTGGGTCATTCATGTTTTCTCCAGTCTGAGGCGCCGTGACCCTTGCCGCACACGCAAATCTGAGGGCTTGGGTCATTCATGTGTTCTCCAGTCTGAGGCGCCGTGACCCTTGCCGCACACGCAAGTCTGAGGGCTTGGGTCATTCACGTATTCTCCAGTCTGAGGCACCGTGACCCTTGCTGCACACGCAAGTCTGAGGGCTTGGGTCATTCACGTATTCTCCAGTCTAAGGCGCCGTGACCCTTGCTGCACACGCAAGTCTGAGGGCTTGGGTCCTTCAAGTGTTCTCCAGTCTGAGGCACCGTGACCCTTGCCGCACACGCAAGTCTGAGGGCTTGGGTCATTCACGTGTTCTCCAGTCTGAGGCGACGTGACCCTTGCCGCACACGCAAGTCTGAGGGCTTGGGTCCTTCACGTCTTCTCCAGTCTGAGGCGCCGTGACCCTTGCCGCACAGGCAAGTCTGAGGGCTTGGGTCCTTCATGTCTTCTCCAGTCTGAGGCGCCGTGACCCTTGCCGCACACGCAAGTCTGAGGGCTTGGGTCATTCACGTGTTCTCCAGTCCGAGGCGCCATGACCCTTGCCGCACACGCAAGTCTGAGTGCTTGGGTCATTCACGTCTTCTCCAGTCCGAGGCGCCGTGACCCTTGCCGCACACGCAAGTCTGAGGGCTTGTGTCATTCATGTCTTCTCCAGTCCGAGGCGCCGTGACTCTTGCCGCACACGCAAGTCTGAGGGCATGGGTCATTCATGTGTTCTCCAGTCTGAGACACCGTGACACGCGCCGCACACGCAAGTCTGAGTGCTTGGATCATTCATGTGTTCTCCAGTCTGAGGCGCCGTGACCCTTGACGCACATGCTAGTCTGAGGGCTTGGGTCCTTCATGTGTTCTCCAGTCTGAGGCGCCGTGACCCTTGCCACACACGCAAGTCTGAGGGCTTGGGTCATTCATGTGTTCTCCAGTCTGAGGCGCTGTGACCCTTGCCGCACACGCAAGTCTGAGGGCTTGGGTCATTCATGTGTTCTCCAGTCTGAGGCGCCGTGACCCTTGCCGCACATGCAAGTCTGAGGGCTTGGGTCCTTCACGTCTTCTCCAGTCTGAGGCGCCGTAACCCTTGCCGCACACGCAAGTCTGAGGGCTTGGGTCATTCACGTGTTCTCCAGTCCGAGGCGCCGTGACCCTTGCAGCACACGCAAGTCTGACGGCTTGGGTCATTCACGTATTCTCCAGTCTAAGGCGCCGTGACCCTTGCCGCACACGCAAGTCTGAGGGCTTGGGTCATTCACGTCTTCTCCAGTCTGAGGCGCCGTGACCCTTGCCGCACACGCAAGTCTGAGGGCTTGGGTCCTTCACGTGTTCTCCAGTCTGAGGCGCCGTGACCCACGCCGCACACGCAAGTCAGAGGGCTTGGGTACTTCACATGTTCTCCAGTCTGAGGCGCCGTGACCCTTGCCGCACACGCAAGTCTGAGGGCTTGGGTCCTTCAAGTGTTCTCCAGTACGAGGCGCCGTGACCCTTGCCGCACACGCAAGTCTGAGGGCTTGGGTCATTCACGTGTTCTCCAGTCTGAGGCGACGTGACCCTTGCCGCACATGCAAGTCTGAGGGCTTGTGTCCTTCACGTCTTCTCCAGTCTGAGGCGCCGTGACCCTTGCCGCACACGCAAGTCTGAGGGCTTGGGTCCATCACGTCTTCTCCAGTCTGAGGCGCCGTGACCCTTGCCGCACACGCAAGTCTGAGGGCTTGGGTCATTCACGTGTTCTCCAGTCCGAGGCGCCGTGACCCTTGCCTCACACGCAAGTCTGAGGGCTTGGGTCATTCATGTGTTCTCCAGTCTGAGGTGCCGTGACCCTTGCCGCACACGCAAGTCTGAGGGCTTGGGTCATTCATGTGTTCTCCAGTCTGAGGCACCGTGACCCTTGCTGCACACGCAAGTCTGAGGGCTTGGGTCATTCACGTATTCTCCAGTCTAAGGCGCCGTGACCCTTGCCGCACACGCAAGTCTGAGGGCTTGGGTCCTTCAAGTGTTCTCCAGTCTGAGGCACTGTGACCCTTGCCGCACACGCAAGTCTGAGGGCTTGGGTAATTCACGTGTTCTCCAGTCTGAGGCGACGTGACCCTTGCCGCACACGCAAGTCTGAGGGCTTGGGTCCTTCACGTCTTCTCCAGTCTGAGGCGCCGTGACCCTCGCCGCACAGGCAAGTCTGAGGGCTTGGGTCCTTCATGTCTTCTCCAGTCTGAGGCGCCGTGACCCTTGCCGCACACGCAAGTCTGAGGGCTTGGGTCATTCACGTGTTCTCCAGTCCGAGGCGCCGTGACCCTTGCCGCACACGCAAGTCTGAGTGCTTGGGTCATTCACGTCTTCTCCAGTCTGAGGCGCCGTGACCCTTGCCGCACACGCAAGTCTGAGGGCTTGGGTCATTCATGTCTTCTCCAGTCCGAGGCGCCGTGACTCTTGCCGCACACGCAAGTCTGAGGGCATGGGTCATTCATGTGTTCTCCAGTCTGAGACACCGTGACACGCGCCGCACACGCAAGTCTGAGTGCTTGGGTCATTCATGTGTTCTCCAGTCTGAGGCGCCGTGACCCTTGCCGCACATGCTAGTCTGAGGGCTTGGGTCCTTCATGTGTTCTCCAGTCTGAGGCGCCGTGACCCTTGCCACACACGCAAGTCTGAGGGCTTGGGTCATTCATGTGTTCTCCAGTCTGAGGCGCTGTGACCCTTGCCGCACACGCAAGTCTGAGGGCTTGGGTCATTCATGTGTTCTCCAGTCTGAGGCGCCGTGACCCTTGCCGCACATGCAAGTCTGAGGGCTTGGGTCCTTCACGTCTTCTCCAGTCTGAGGCGCCGTAACCCTTGCCGCACACGCAAGTCTGAGGGCTTGGGTCATTCACGTGTTCTCCAGTCCGAGGCGCCGTGACCCTTGCAGCACACGCAAGTCTGACGGCTTGGGTCATTCACGTCTTCTCCAATCCGAGGCACCGTGACCCTTGCCGCACACGCAAGTCTGAGGGCTTGGGTCATTCATTTCTTCTCCAGTCCGAGGCGCCGTGACTCTTGCCGCACACGCAAGTCTGAGGGCATGGGTCATTCATGTGTTCTCCAGTCTGAGACACCGTGACACATGCCGCACACGCAAGTCGGAGGGCTTGGGTCATTCATGTGTTCTCCAGTCTGAGGCGCCGTGACCCTTGCCGCACACGCAAGTCTGAGGGCTTGGGTCCTTCATGTGTTCTCCAGTCTAAGGCGCCGTGACCCTTGCCACACACGCAAGTCTGAGGGCTTGGGTCATTGATGTGTTTTCCAGTCTGAGGCGCTGTGACCCTTGCTGCACACGCAAGTCTGAGGGCTTGGGTCATTCATGTGTTCTCCAGTCTGAGGCGCCGTGACCCTTGCCGCACACGCAAGTCTGAGGGCTTGGGTCCTTCATGTCTTCTCCAGTCTGAGGCGCCTTGACCCTTGTCGCACACGCAAGTCTGAGGGCTTGGGTCATTCATGTGTTCTCCAATCTGAGGCACCGTGACCCTTGCCGCACACGCAAGTCTGAGGGCTTGGGTCCTTCAAGTGTTCTCCAGTCTGAGGCGCCGTGACCCTTGCCGCACACGCAAGTTTGAGGGCTTGGGTCATTCACGAGTTCTCCAGTCTGAGGCGACGTGACCCTTGCCGCACACGCAAGTCTGAGGGCTTGGGTCGTTCATGTGTTCTCCAGTCTGAGGCGCCTTGACCCTTGCCGCACACGCAAGTGTGAGGGCTTGGGTCATTCATGTGTTCTCCAGTCTAAGGCGCCGTGACCCTTGCCGCACACGCAAGTCTGAGGGCTTGGGTCCTTCACGTCTTCTCCAGTCTGAGGCGCCGTGACCCTTGCCGCACACGCAAGTCTGAGGGCTTGGGTCCTTCACGTCTTCTCCAGTCTGAGGCGCCGTGACCCTTGCCGCACACGCAAGTCTGAGGGCTTGGGTCATTCACGTGTTCTCCAGTCCAAGGCGCCGTGACCCTTGCCGCACACGCAAGTCTGAGGGCTTGGGTCATTCACGTCTTCTCCAGTCCGAGGCACCGTGACCCTTGCCGCACACGCAAGTCTGAGGGCTTGGGTCATTCATGTCTTCTCCAGTCCGAGGCGCCGTGACTCTTGCCGCACACGCAAGTCTGAGGGCATGGGTCATTCATGTGTTCTCCAGTCTGAGACACCGTGACACGCGCCGCACACGGAAGTCTGAGGGCTTGGGTCATTCATGTGTTCTCCAGTCTGAGGCACCGTGACCCTTGCCGCACACGCAAGTCTGAGGGCTTGGGTCCTTCATGTGTTCTCCAGTCTGAGGCGCCGTGACCCTTGCCACAAACGCAAGTCTGAGGGCTTGGGTCCTTCACGTCTTCTCCAGTCTGAGGCGCCGTAACCTTTGCCGCACACGCAAGTCTGAGGGCTTGGGTCATTCACGTGTTCTCCAGTCCGAGGCGCCGTGACCCTTGCCGCACACGCAAGTCTGAGGGCTTGGGTCATTCACGTCTTCTCCAATCCGAGGCGCCGTGACCCTTGCCGCACACGCAAGTCTGAGGGCTTGGGTCATTCATGTCTTCTCCAGTCCGAGGCGCCGTGACTCTTGCCGCACACGCAAGTCTGAGGGCATGGGTCATTCATGTGTTCTCCAGTCTGAGACACCGTGACACGCGCCGCACATGCAAGTCGGAGGGCTTGGGTCATTCATGTGTTCTCCAGTCTGAGGCGCCGTGACCCTCCCCGCACACGCAAGACTGAGGGCTTGGGTCCTTCATGTGTTCTCCAGTCTGAGGCGCCATGACGCTTGCCACACACGCAAGTCCGAGGGCTTGGGTCATTCATGTGTTCTCCAGTCTGAGGCGCTGTGACCCTTGCCGCACACACAAGTCTGAGGGCTTGGGTCATTCATGTGTTCTCCAGTCTGAGGCGCCGTGACCCTTGCTGCACACGCAAGTCTGAGGGCTTGGGTCATTCATGTCTTCTCCAGTCTGAGGCGCCTTGACCCTTGTCGCACACGCAAGTCTGAGGGCTTGGGTCATTCATGTGTTCTCCAGTCTGAGGCGCCGTGACCCTTGCCGCACACGCAAGTCTGAGGGCTTGGGTCCTTCAAGTGTTCTCCAGTCTGAGGTGCCGTGACCCTTGCCGCACACGCAAGTCTGAGGGCTTGGGTCATTCACGTGTTCTCCAGTCTGAGGCGACGTGAACCTTGCCGCACACACAAGTCTGAGGGCTTGGGTCCTTCACGTCTTCTCCAGTCTGAGGCGCCGTGACCCTTGCCGCACACGCAAGTCTGAGGGCTTGGGTCATTCATTTGTTCTCCAGTCTGAGGCGCCGTGACCCTTGCCGCACACGCAAGTCTGAGGGCTTGGGTCATTCACGTGTTCTCCAGTCCGAGGCGCCGTGACCCTTGCTGCACACGCAAGTCTGAGGGCTTGGGTCATTCACGTCTTCTCCAGTCCGAGGCGCCGTGACCCTTGCCGCACACGCAAGTCTGAGGGCTTGGGTCATTCATGTCTTCTCCAGTCCGAGGCGCCGTGACTCTTGCCGCACACGCAAGTCTGAGGGCTTGGGTCATTCATGTGTTCTCCAGTCTGAGGCACCGTGACCCGCGCCGCACACGCAAGTCTGAGGGCTTGGGTCATTCATGTGTTCTCCAGTCTGAGGCACCGTGACCCTTGTCGCACACGCAAGTCTGAGGGCTTGGGTCCTTCATGTGTTCTCCAGTCTGAGGCGCTGTGACCCTTGCCTCACACGCAAGTCTGAGGGCTTGGGTCATTCATGTCTTCTCCAGTCTGAGGCGCCGTGACCCTTGCCGCACACGCAAGTCTGAGGGCTTGGGTCATTCATGTCTTCTCCAGTCTGAGGTGCTGTGACCCTTGCCGCACACGCAAGTCTGAGTGCTTGGGTCATTCATGTCTTCTCCAGTCTGAGGCGCCATGACCCTTGCCGCAAACGCAAGTCTGAGGGCTTGGGTCATTCATGTCTTCTCCAGTCTGAGGTGCCGTGACCCTTGCCGCACACGCAAGTCTGAGGGCTTGGGTCCTTCATGTCTTCTCCAGTCTGAGGCGCCGTGACCCTTGCCGCACACGCAAGTCTGAGGGCTTGGGTCATTCATGTGTTCTCCAGTCTGAGGCGCCGTGACCCTTGCCGCACACGCAAGTCTGAGGGCTTGGGTCATTCATGTGTTCTCCAGTCTGAGGCGCCGTGACCCTTGCCACACACGCAAGTCTGAGGGCTTGGGTCATTCATGTTTTCTCCAGTCTGAGGCGCCGTGACCCTTGCCGCACACACAAGTCTGAGGGCTTGGGTCATTCATGTGTTCTCCAGTCTGAGGCGCCGTGACCCTTGCCGCACACGCAAGTCTGAGGGCTTGGGTCATTCACGTATTCTCCAGTCTAAGGCGCCGTGACCCTTGCCGCACACGCAAGTCTGAGGGCTTGGGTCATTCACGTCTTCTCCAGTCTGAGGCGCCGTGACCCTTGCCGCACACGCAAGTCTGAGGGCTTGGGTCCTTCACGTGTTCTCCAGTCTGAGGCGCCGTGACCCACGCCGCACACGCAAGTCAGAGGGCTTGGGTACTTCACATGTTCTCCAGTCTGAGGCGCCGTGACCCTTGCTGCACACGCAAGTCTGAGGGCTTGGGTCCTTCAAGAGTTCTCCAGTACGAGGTGCCGTGACCCTTGCCGCACACGCAAGTCTGAGGGCTTGGGTCATTCACGTGTTCGTAAGTCAAAAGGGGGGATCCCTGGAGTCGAATAGTCTACTTATCACACAGGCCTTTCTTGTAATACAAGGAGAGGTCACAGTATGTCATAGGTATTCAGACAAACATAAGAATGGGTTTCCACAAAGAAATAGTCTTGTTAAACAATCTAGATTTATTCGAATTGCATACAAATAAACAATAAAGACAAGATAAAATTCATCCAAAATAATTAAAAACCAAGATAAAGTATCTCGGTGGGTTAAGAATTAATATTAAACAATGTTACATCAACATAATGTTATAATACACAATAAATGTAAAAGCAATCAAGATGTATTCACAATAAACAACAAACTGAACATAAATACAACAAACCCCTCATATCTAAGTGGCCCACTCAATATTTCTGCCACTATATTTGAGAAGATCCAATGGCCATAGACAGTTTGATTGCTCTCTAGCTTTAGTGGAGAAATCTAATGCCCATCTAAAGCTCTATCTGGCCCTGGTTGGATTCTTTTGGATCAAAACAGTGCGTCGACGCGTTTCGGTGCTTATCACTCGATATCGTGGCACCTTCCTCAGGACTTCTTGTTTCTGGGGTTTCAGGGAACGGATGGATATACCGTATCCTTGGGGCCGTATTGTAGGCGCTCAAAAAATGGGGTCTCCTTAAGGTCTCCCTCTATTGGGACTACACCTGTAGTCCTTGGGGCCCTTCTGTTGATAAAAAATAAAACTCTCTCTTGTAACGAAAACTCCTCTTGATGGGATTCCTTGGTTATTTGGTTGTCAGGCGACTGCCCACTTGTAGTGTATCTCAGATATTTTTAAAACTTGTTTAGAACGGGCATATGTAGTCGTTGATCTGCTGCTGAACTGGATGTGTTCGTTTTGTAGCTGATAGATAGCTTCTGCCTCGTTCCTGCACTCGTTCATTCACGTGTTCTCCAGTCTGAGGCGACGTGACCCTTGCTGCACACGCAAGTCTGAGGGCTTGGGTCATTCACGTCTTCTCCAGTCCGAGGCGCCGTGACCCTTGCCGCACACGCAAGTCTGAGGGCTTGGGTCATTCATGTCTTCTCCAGTCCGAGGCGCCGTGACTCTTGCCGCACACGCAAGTCTGAGGGCTTGGGTCATTCATGTGTACTCCAGTCTGAGGCACCATGACCCGCGCCGCACACGCAAGTCTGAGGTCTTGGGTCATTCATGTGTTCTCCAGTCTGAGGCGCCATGACCCTTGCCGCACACGCAAGTCTGAGGGTATGGGTCATTCATGTGTTCTCCAGTCTGAGACACCGTGACACGTGCCGCACACGCAAGTCTGAGGGCTTGGGTCATTCATGTGTTCTCCAGTCTGAGGCGCCGTGACCCTTGCCGCACATGCTAGTCTGAGGGCTTGGGTCCTTCATGTGTTCTCCAGTCTGAGGCGCCGTGACCCTTGCCACACATGCAAGTCTGAGGGCTTGGGTCATTCATGTGTTCTCCAGTCTGAGGCGCTGTGACCCTTGCCGCACACGCAAGTCTGAGGGCTTGGGTCATTCATGTGTTCTCCAGTCTGAGGCGCCGTGACCCTTGCCGCACATGCAAGTCTGAGGGCTTGGGTCCTTCACGTCTTCTCCAGTCTGAGGCGCCGTAACCCTTGCCGCACACGCAAGTCTGAGGGCTTGGGTCATTCATGTGTTCTCCAGTCCGAGGCGCCGTGACCCTTGCCGCACACGCAAGTCTGAGGGCTTGGGTCATTCACGTCTTCTCCAATCCGAGGCACCGTGACCCTTGCCGCACACGCAAGTCTGAGGGCTTGGGTCATTCATTTCTTCTCTAGTCCGAGGCGCCGTGACTCTTGCCGCACACGCAAGTCTGAGGGCATGGGTCATTCATGTGTTCTCCAGTCTGAGACACCGTGACATGTGCCGCACACGCAAGTCGGAGGGCTTGGTTCATTCATGTGTTCTCCAGTCTGAGGCGCCGTGACCCTTGCCGCACACGCAAGTCTGAGGGCTTGGGTCCTTCATGTGTTCTCCAGTCTAAGGCGCCGTGACCCTTGCCACACACGCAAGTCTGAGGGCTTGGGTCATTGATGTGTTCTCCAGTCTGAGGCGCTGTGACCCTTGCCGCACACGCAAGTCTGAGGGCTTGGGTCATTCATGTGTTCTCCAGTCTGAGGCGCCGTGACCCTTGCCGCACACGCAAGTCTGAGGGCTTGGGTCATTCATGTCTTCTCCAATCTGAGGCGCCTTGACCCTTGTCGCACACGCAAGTCTGAGGGCTTGGGTCATTCATGTGTTCTCCAGTCTGAGGCGCCGTGACCCTTGCCGCACACGCAAGTCTGAGGGCTTGGGTCCTTCAAGTGTTCTCCAGTCTGAGGCGCCGTGACCCTTGCCGCACACGCAAGTCTGAGGGCTTGGGTCATTCACGTGTTCTCCAGTCTGAGGCGACGTGTTGGACAGGCCGCATGGTCGGGCTGCCCCCCTCCCCGCAATGGGACCTGGACCCTGGCTCCCCCTGCATCCCCAGCCAGAGTCCCCGACGACCACCCGAAGTACACTGCAATCCCTCACCCACAAGACACCAGCTCCGGACCCAGCTGGCCCGGGGCACCATCCACACCACGGCCTCGGCCCAGCCGCCATCTTGGGGCACTGCAGCACGAGGCCGCGTGGCCTCAACTCGACCCTCACCCTGGGCCCGGCCGGGCCCGACATCGAGGCACCAACCTCCCCCCCAGGAGGCAGAGTGACCACTTGGCGAGTCAATGGGAAAAAGGAATCGTCAACGGCTCTCCTCCGCCAGGTGTCGATCACCCCAGGCCGCCCTGGGCGCTGGCTCCACCCCCCTGCTGGGTGTCTGGACTCCCTCATCCCGGACCTCCCGGCCCCCCAGGCGCGAGGGTCCGGACATCAAAGGGGACCAGACCTATAACTGGGGCAGGGCCAGACCAGGAAGCCAGTTGTATCCTGGAGTCGAGAGACCCGAGAAGAACTCATCTGTGACTGGCCTGCTGGCGCTGCCGCGGCCCTCTGCCTCGTGAAGCCATCGTCTTGGCCTGCTGGCGCTGCCGCGGCCCTCTGCCTCGTGAAACCATCGTCTTGGCCTGCTGGCGCTGCCGCGGCCCTCTGCCTCGTGAAACCATCGTCTTGGCCTGCTGGCGCTGCCGCGGCCCTCTGCCTCGTGAAACCATCGTCTTGGCCTGCTGGCGCTGCCGCGGCCCTCTGCCTCGTGAAACCATCGTCTTGGCCTGCTGGCGCTGCCGCGGCCCTCTGCCTCGTGAAACCATCGACTCGGCCTGCTGGCGCTGCCGCGGCCCTCTGCCTTGTGAGACTATCATCCTGGCCTGCTGGCGCTGCCGCGGCCCGATCCACAGACACTCCAGCTCGAGGATTGTGAGCTCGCCTCTTACCACTCCCTGTACCGATCCGGTACCAAGACTGTCCCGCTACCCCCTTTCCCTACAGAGACTAGAAGTGAGAGGACCCCCGGGGTCCGAGATATCCTGTATCGCTGATATCCTTGCCTTACGAACCTTATATAAAGTATTGAACTCGACCTGGTGTGGTGCCTGTTTGTGGGGAGGGAGGTAACTTGTCTGTACGATCGCCGGAGACGGTCCCCCTCGGGGATCTCTCCCGCAGTATCCGGCCGACCCTCAGGGTCCCCGTCTAACATTGGTGGCCAGCGACGGGATCCGAACCTACGCATAATCGTACAGAAAGTCACTCGACCCACGGCACACGACCACCATGACAACAGAGAGCGGAACAACGGAGAAATTCCAGATGGAAAAATTGGAAGACTACAACCACCGAGAACTGAAGCAATATTGCATAGAACTTGGTCTCCCAACCACAGGTCTGAGCACAAAGGAAGACTTCAAACGAGCCCTAGAAGCTTGGGCGGAAACGGGTACGGCCGTACCCCGAACACAAACAACCGAGACGAGCCCCGCACCAACTGAAGAAAGAAGAGCGGGTCTCTCCCTGGAAGAGATCCGAGAAAGAGAAAAAAGCAGACTCCACGAGTTAGAACTAGCCCGACTTCGCTTGGATGGGGAACTCAAGCTGGCGGAACAAAAAATAACTCTGGAACACTTACGGCTCCGAGAGGAGCGAGAAGAGAAGCAAAAACAGAGAGAGCTAGAGGAAAAGAAACTAGCGTACGAACATGAGCGCAATCTCAAAGAACTGGAGATCCAGAAACAGAATAAAGACCTCGGGCTCCCCGAACGACCGACCCTGCCTGCCTCTACCGAGCCCAAGGTTCACATCCCCAAAGATGTCATCCGGGAATACCACAAGAACGATGATATACAGCAGTGGTTTAAAGCCTATGAGGTGGCAATGACCTCCCACCGGATTCCCCGAAGCGACTGGGGAGCCGGATTATGGGGGAGGTTTGTCAACGAAGGGCGGGACGCCCTGCTGCAACTCCCGGACCAGCTGATGACATCCTACGACCACATGAAGGCCGCCCTCCTCACTCGATACGGGCTCACACCTGAGATGTACCGCCAACGGTTCCGCGACTGCAAACGGATTCCGGGTACAACCTGGGTGGAGTACGTGAACTTCTTTAGCCGAGCCTTCGAGGGGTGGATCAAGGGCAACAAAGTGACCACCTACGAACAACTCTTTGACCTTATCATATGGGAGCACCTGTCGAACAACTGCTTCGTGGAGCTCCGCCAACACCTCTTGGACAGTAAGCTAACCGAACCTCGACAACTCGCCGCCGAAGCCGACCGGTGGGAAAGCACCCGAGTTGGCCGGAACGGACCCAGCGAATCATCCAGACCGTACCCAGGGCCCCATCGCCCCCGAGGAGGAGGAGGAGGCCAGAGTCGGGGGAGAGACCCCGGCCCCGCGTCACCCCCCAGGAGCCCCTCGACCCCGGTCGGCCGAGGAAGCCCTGCCATCCGGGCCGGTTTTCGAGCCCACGTTATGTGCCACAGATGCCTGCGACCCGGCCACTACGCCAGTGATCCCAACTGCCCAAAGAATCCGAACACTACCCCCCGCCAGGTCGCAGCGGCCGCCCTAGGGGAAGAACTAGTCCCGGAGGACCAAGAAGAGTACGAGACCGACCCCTCTGAATGGGCTCCCGCCGCCATGGCACTGGCCTGCTTAGGGGAGAGAGAGATGATTCCGCGGGCCCCCCTTCCCGCCAACACGCAGAAGTACAGTCAATGGGTCAACATTAATGGCCGCCGGGCGGGAGCCCTCCGCGACACCGGGGCCAGTGTAACGGCGGTCCGACGCCATCTCGTCACTCCAGACCAAATCCTGCCGAACATTCTCTGCCCTGTCCGCTCAGCAGACAATTCCGAAAGCCTGTGCCACATGGCTTGCGTCCCCTTCGAGTGGGGAGGAGTAACGGGGATGTTAAAGGTGACTGTCCGCGATGATGCCCCCGTGGATTGCCTCCTAGGAAACGACCTCGAAAGCTCTCCCTGGGCAGCTGTCGAACGGAGGGAACACCTGGGGATGCTCGGCCTCCCCGAATGGGTCTGCGTCACGACCCGGTCCATGACCGCCCGCGCGGTCCCCAGTCTAGAAGAGCCCGAGTGGCCGGAACCTCCTCCCACGCTCATCCCAGAGGAGGCCGCCCCAGAAGCCAGTCCCTCGACCCAAACAGAAGAAGGATCCGACCAGCTTCGGGACGTCCCTGACCTGGCACAATGGCGTCAGGAGGGAGGCCCCACTCAGGAACAATTCCGGGCCGAACAGAAAACATGTCCCTCTCTCGAAGGACTCCGGCAGCAAGCCCTGGCCCAGGGCACAGGGGATACCTCGGGGGCCCACTGGATCTACTGGGACCAAGACCTGCTCTACAGCGAGCAGAAAATTGCAGAACTAGGAGCCAGTCGGGTGCTGGTGGTGCCCCTTCGCTTCCGAGACTTCCTCCTGAACTTAGCCCACGATGTCCCCCTTGCCGGACACCTGGGACAGGATAAAACCTACGACCGCCTGGTGACCCATTTTTTCTGGCCCCAAATGCGAAAGGATGTCACCAACCACTGCAAGGCCTGCCCCACCTGCCAGGCCAGCGGAAAAAGTGGCCGAAAAATCAAAGCACCTTTACAACCCTTTCCGGTCGTCACCACCCCGTTTGAACGAGTGGGAATAGACATTGTGGGGCCCCTCGACCCTCGAACAGCCCAAGGACACCGGTTCATCCTGGTCCTAGTAGACCACGCCACCCGCTACCCCGAGGCCATCCCTCTTCGGACTGTGACGGCCCCCGTGGTGGGCCGAGCTCTGATGGGGATCTTCTCCCGGGTGGGGTTCCCCCGGGAGGTCGTCAGTGACAGGGGCACGAACTTTATCTCCAAATATATGAAGTCTCTCTGGCAACAATGCGGGGTCACCTACAAATTCACGACCCCCTATCACCCGCAAGGAAACGGACTGGTTGAGAGGTTCAACCGCACCCTCAAAGGAATGATTATGGGCCTAGAAGAACCCCTTCGACGCCAGTGGGACGTGCTACTTCCATGCCTCCTGTTTGCCTATCGGGAGGTCCCGCAGAAATCCCTCGGTTTCAGCCCATTTGAACTCCTGTACGGGCACCCCGTCCGGGGCCCCCTCAGCCTAGTCAAGGAAGGTTGGGAGCAGCCCCCCCAGAAAACTCCCCCGGACATCTACAGGTACCTCCTGGCTCTCCGCAACCAGACCCGGCGGTTCCGAGACACCGCCAAAGCCAATCTCGAGGCCAGTCAGGAGGACATGAAGAGGTGGTACGATCAGCACACGTCCTCCATTGAGTTCGAACCAGGACAACAGGTCTGGGTGATGTCCCCGGTTGAACCCTGTGCACTCCAAGACAGATGGTCCGGGCCCTTCAAGGTGATCGAACGCAAGGGGCCCGTCACCTATTTAATCGACATGGAGACTGCCCGGAACCCCCTACGGGTCCTCCATGCCAACAGGCTCAAACCCCATTTTGTGCGATCCGAACTCAGCCTCCTGATGGCTACCGATAATGGGACAGAAGAAGACTCCGAACCCCTTCCGGACTTACTGAGGGTCCTCGAACGGGATGGCTCAGTGGAAGGGGTCCAGCTCTCCGAGGCCCTGTCCCCGGAGCAACGCCAAGACTGCCAAACGCTCCTGAGGCGGTTCGCCTCCCTGTTCTCCCTCACCCCCGGAGTCACCCCCTGGTGCCTTCACGATGTGGACACCGGGGACAGCCCTCCTATTCGACACCGGGCGTACCGCGTACCCGATCGGGTGCGCAACTGCATCCAGACCGAGGTGTCCAAAATGCTGACCCTGGGAGTGATCGAACCCTCAGACAGCCCCTGGGCGAGCCCAGTCGTCCTGGTTCCCAAAGCAGCCGCCCCGGGCGTTGCCCCTGAGCTCCGGTTCTGCGTGGACTATCGGGGGCTGAATGCAGTTACCAGGACCGACGCTCATCCCATCCCCCGGGCAGATGAGCTAATCGACCGGATGGGGGCCGCCCGCTACCTGAGCATCTTCGACCTAACAGCGGGCTACTGGCAGATCGCCCTCACCCCTAGGGCCCAAGAACGTTCCGCCTTCTCCACCCCGGACGGGCACTACCACTTTAAAGTAATGCCCTTCGGCATGAAAAACGCCCCGGCAACGTTCCAACGGCTGGTAAACCAGGTACTGGCGGGCCTGGAAGACTTCAGCGCCGCCTACCTGGACGACATTGCTGTGTACAGCCACCAGTGGACCGACCACCTCCGCCACCTACGGGAGGTTCTACACGCCCTCCAGCAAGCCGGGCTCACCATCAAGGCCAGCAAGTGCCAGGTTGGCCAAGGGTCCGTGACCTACCTGGGACACCAAGTGGGAAGCGGGCTGGTGGCCCCTCTCCAACTCAAGATTGCTGCCATCCAGGCCTGGCGACCCCCTACGACCCAAACGGAGGTCCGGGCCTTCCTGGGGCTCACCGGATACTACCGGCGGTTCGTGAAGGACTATGGCAGCATCATGGGGCCCCTCACAGAGCTCACCTCCAAGAAGGGCCCCAAAACCATCAACTGGACCCCGGACTGCCAATCGGCCTTCGAGAGACTGAAGGCCGCCATGTGCACGGCCCCCGTGCTCCAGGCTCCCGACTACAGCCGGGAATTCATTGTGCAGACGGACGCCTCCGATCATGGTGTGGGGGCCGTCCTCTCCCAACTCAACGCTGAAGGGGTCGACCAACCAGTGGCCTACATCAGCAGACGCCTGCTGCCCCGAGAACAGCGCTGGAGCACCATTGAGAGGGAGGCCTTCGCCGTAGTCTGGGCACTCAAGAAGCTCCGGCCCTACCTCTTCGGCACCCACTTCCGGGTGCAAACAGACCACCGACCCCTGCAATGGCTGATGCAAATGCGGGGGGAGAACCCGAAGCTGTTGCGCTGGTCCATCTCCCTGCAGGGGATGGACTTCACGGTAGAACATCGTCCAGGCCAGGACCACGCCAACGCCGACGGCCTGTCACGCTTTTTCCGCCTCAGCGAGGAGAGTCCCCAGGAAGATGGCTGACTCTCCCCGCCTTCAGCTGGGGGGGACGCATGTTGGACAGGCCGCATGGTCGGGCTGCCCCCCTCCCCGCAATGGGACCTGGACCCTGGCTCCCCCTGCATCCCCAGCCAGAGTCCCCGACGACCACCCGAAGTACACTGCAATCCCTCACCCACAAGACACCAGCTCCGGACCCAGCTGGCCCGGGGCACCATCCACACCACGGCCTCGGCCCAGCCGCCATCTTGGGGCACTGCAGCACGAGGCCGCGTGGCCTCAACTCGACCCTCACCCTGGGCCCGGCCGGGCCCGACATCGAGGCACCAACCTCCCCCCCAGGAGGCAGAGTGACCACTTGGCGAGTCAATGGGAGAAAGGAATCGTCAACGGCTCTCCTCCGCCAGGTGTCGATCACCCCAGGCCGCCCTGGGCGCTGGCTCCACCCCCCTGCTGGGTGTCTGGACTCCCTCATCCCGGACCTCCCGGCCCCCCAGGCGCGAGGGTCCAGACATCAAAGGGGACCAGACCTATAACTGGGGCAGGGCCAGACCAGGAAGCCAGTTGTATCCTGGAGTCGAGAGACCCGAGAAGAACTCATCTGTGACTGGCCTGCTGGCGCTGCCGCGGCCCTCTGCCTCGTGAAGCCATCGTCTTGGCCTGCTGGCGCTGCCGCGGCCCTCTGCCTCGTGAAACCATCGTCTTGGCCTGCTGGCGCTGCCGCGGCCCTCTGCCTCGTGAAACCATCGTCTTGGCCTGCTGGCGCTGCCGCGGCCCTCTGCCTCGTGAAACCATCGTCTTGGCCTGCTGGCGCTGCCGCGGCCCTCTGCCTCGTGAAACCATCGTCTTGGCCTGCTGGCGCTGCCGCGGCCCTCTGCCTCGTGAAACCATCGACTCGGCCTGCTGGCGCTGCCGCGGCCCTCTGCCTTGTGAGACTATCATCCTGGCCTGCTGGCGCTGCCGCGGCCCGATCCACAGACACTCCAGCTCGAGGATTGTGAGCTCGCCTCTTACCACTCCCTGTACCGATCCGGTACCAAGACTGTCCCGCTACCCCCTTTCCCTACAGAGACTAGAAGTGAGAGGACCCCCGGGGTCCGAGATATCCTGTATCGCTGATATCCTTGCCTTACGAACCTTATATAAAGTATTGAACTCGACCTGGTGTGGTGCCTGTTTGTGGGGAGGGAGGTAACTTGTCTGTACGATCGCCGGAGACGGTCCCCCTCGGGGATCTCTCCCGCAGTATCCGGCCGACCCTCAGGGTCCCCGTCTAACACGACGTGACCCTTGCCGCACACGCAAGTCTGACGGCTTAGGTCCTTCATGTCTTCTCCAGTCTGAGGCGCCTTGACCCTTGCCGCACACGCAAGTCTGAGGGCTTGGGTCATTCACGTGTTCTCCAGTCCGAGGCGCCGTGACCCTTGCTGCACACGCAAGTCTGAGGGCTTGGGTCATTCACGTCTTCTCCAGTCCGAGGCGCCGTGACCCTTGCGGCACACGCAAGTCTGAGGGCTTGGGTCCTTCACGTCTTCTCCAGTCTGAGGCGCCGTGACCCTTGCCGCACACGCAAGTCTGAGGGCTTGGGTCATTCATGTGTTCTCCAGTCTAAGGCGCCGTGACCCTTGCCGCACACGCAAGTCTGAGGGCTTGGGTCCTTCACGTCTTCTCCAGTCTGAGGCGCCGTGACCCTTGCCGCACACGCAAGTCTGAGGGCTTGGGTCATTCACGTGTTCTCCAGTCCGAGGCGCCGTGACCCTTGCTACACACGCAAGTCTGAGGGCTTGGGTCATTCACGTCTTCTCCAGTCCGAGGCACCGTGACCCTTGCGGCACACGCAAGTCTGAGGGCTTGGGTCATTCATGTCTTCTCCAGTCCGAGGCGCCGTGACTCTTGCCACACACGCAAGTCTGAGGGCTTGGGTCATTCATGTGTTCTCCAGTCTGAGGCACCGTGACGCGCGCCGCACACGCAAGTCTGAGGGCTTGGGTCATTCATGTGTTCTCCAGTCTGAGGCGCTGTGACCCTTGCCGCACACGCAAGTCTGAGGGCTTGAGTCCTTCATGTGTTCTCCAGTCTGAGGCGCTGTGACCCTTGCCTCACACGCAAGTCTGAGGGCTTGGGTCATTCATGTTTTCTCCAGTCTGAGGCGCCGTGACCCTTGCCGCACACGCAAGTCTGAGGGCTTGGGTCATTCATGTCTTCTCCAGTCTGAGGCGCTGTGACCCTTGCCGCACACGCAAGTCTGAGGGCTTGGGTCATTCATGTCTTCTCCAGTCTGAGGCGCTGTGACCCTTGCTGCATACGCAAGTCTGAGGGCTTGGGTCCTTCATGTGTTCTCCAGTCTAAGGCGCCTTGACCCTTGCCGCACACGCAAGTCTGAGGGCTTGGGTCATTCATGTGTTCTCCAGTCTGAGGCGCCGTGACCCGCACCGCACACGCAAGTCTGAGGGCTTGGGTCATTCATGTGTTCTCCAGTCTGAGGCACCGTGACCCTTGCCGCACACGCAAGTCTGAGGGCTTGGGTCATTCATGTCTTCTCCAGTCTGAGGCGCCTTGACCCTTGTCGCACACGCAAGTCTGAGGGCTTGGTTCATTCATGTGTTCTCCAGTCTGAGGCGCCGTGACCCTTGCCACACACGCAAGTCTGAGGGCTTGGGTCATTCATTTGTTCTCCAGTCTGAGGCGCCGTGACCCTTGCCGCACACGCAAGTCTGAGGGCATGGGTCATTCATCTGTTCTCCAGTCTGAGGCACCGTGACACGCGCCACACTCGCAAGTCTGAGGGCTTGGGTCATTCATGTGTTTTCCAGTCTGAGGCGCCGTGACCCTTGCCGCACAAGCAAGTCTGAGGGCTTGGGTCCTTCATGTGTTCTCCAGTCTGAGGAGCCGTGACCCTTGCCACACACGCAAGACTGAGGGCTTGGGTCCTTCATGTGTTCTCCAGTCTGAGGCGCCATGACGCTTGCCACACACGCAAGTCCGAGGGCTTGGGTCATTCATGTGTTCTCCAGTCTGAGACACCGTGACACGCGCCGCACATGCAAGTCGGAGGGCTTGGGTCATTCATGTGTTCTCCAGTCTGAGGCGCCGTGACCCTTGCCGCACACGCAAGACTGAGGGCTTGGGTCCTTCATGTGTTCTCCAGTCTGAGGCGCCATGACGCTTGCCACACACGCAAGTCCGAGGGCTTGGGTCATTCATGTGTTCTCCAGTCTGAGGCGCTGTGACCCTTGCCGCACACACAAGTCTGAGGGCTTGGGTCATTCATGTGTTCTCCAGTCTGAGGCGCCGTGACCCTTGCTGCACACGCAAGTCTGAGGGCTTGGGTCATTCATGTCTTCTCCAGTCTGAGGCGCCTTGACCCTTGTCACACACGCAAGTCTGAGGGCTTGGGTCATTCATGTGTTCTCCAGTCTGAGGCGCCGTGACCCTTGCCGCACACGCAAGTCTGAGGGCTTGGGTCCTTCAAGTGTTCTCCAGTCTGAGGTGCCGTGACCCTTGCCGCACACGCAAGTCTGAGGGCTTGGGTCATTCACGTGTTCTCCAGTCTGAGGCGACGTGAACCTTGCCGCACACACAAGTCTGAGGGCTTGGGTCCTTCACGTCTTCTCCAGTCTGAGGCGCCGTGACCCTTGCCGCACACGCAAGTCTGAGGGCTTGGGTCATTCATTTGTTCTCCAGTCTGAGGCGCCGTGACCCTTGCCGCACACGCAAGTCTGAGGGCTTGGGTCATTCACGTGTTCTCCAGTCCGAGGCGCCGTGACCCTTGCTGCACACGCAAGTCTGAGGGCTTGGGTCATTCACGTCTTCTCCAGTCCGAGGCGCCGTGACCCTTGCCGCACACGCAAGTCTGAGGGCTTGGGTCATTCATGTCTTCTCCAGTCCGAGGCGCCGTGACTCTTGCCGCACACGCAAGTCTGAGGGCTTGGGTCATTCATGTGTTCTCCAGTCTGAGGCACCGTGACCCGCGCCGCACACGCAAGTCTGAGGGCTTGGGTCATTCATGTGTTCTCCAGTCTGAGGCGCCGTGACCCTTGTCGCACACGCAAGTCTGAGGGCTTGGGTCCTTCATGTGTTCTCCAGTCTGAGGCACTGTGACCCTTGCCTCACACGCAAGTCTGAGGGCTTGGGTCATTCATGTCTTCTCCAGTCTGAGGCGCCGTGACCCTTGCCGCACACGCAAGTCTGAGGGCTTGGGTCATTCATGTCTTCTCCAGTCTGAGGTGCTGTGACCCTTGCCGCACACGCAAGTCTGAGTGCTTGGGTCATTCATGTCTTCTCCAGTCTGAGGCGCCATGACCCTTGCCGCAAACGCAAGTCTGAGGGCTTGGGTCATTCATGTCTTCTCCAGTCTGAGGTGCCGTGACCCTTGCCGCACACGCAAGTCTGAGGGCTTGGGTCCTTCATGTCTTCTCCAGTCTGAGGCGCCGTGACCCTTGCCGCACACGCAAGTCTGAGGGCTTGGGTCATTCATGTGTTCTCCAGTCTGAGGCGCCGTGACCCTTGCCGCACACGCAAGTCTGAGGGCTTGGGTCATTCATGTGTTCTCCAGTCTGAGGCGCCGTGACCCTTGCCACACACGCAAGTCTGAGGGCTTGGGTCATTCATGTTTTCTCCAGTCTGAGGCGCCGTGACCCTTGCCGCACACACAAGTCTGAGGGCTTGGGTCATTCATGTGTTCTCCAGTCTGAGGCGCCGTGACCCTTGCCGCACACGCAAGTCTGAGGGCTTGGGTCATTCACGTATTCTCCAGTCTGAGGCACCGTGACCCTTGCCGCACACGCAAGTCTGAGGGCTTGGGTCATTCACGTATTCTCCAGTCTAAGGCGCCGTGACCCTTGCCGCACACGCAAGTCTGAGGGCTTGGGTCATTCACGTCTTCTCCAGTCTGAGGCGCCGTGACCCTTGCCGCACACGCAAGTCTGAGGGCTTGGGTCCTTCACGTGTTCTCCAGTCTGAGGCGCCGTGACCCACGCCGCACACGCAAGTCAGAGGGCTTGGGTACTTCACATGTTCTCCAGTCTGAGGCGCCGTGACCCTTGCTGCACACGCAAGTCTGAGGGCTTGGGTCCTTCAAGTGTTCTCCAGTACGAGGCGCCGTGACCCTTGCCGCACACGCAAGTCTGAGGGCTTGGGTCATTCACGTGTTCTCCAGTCTGAGGCGACGTGACCCTTGCTGCACACGCAAGTCTGAGGGCTTGGGTCATTCACGTCTTCTCCAGTCCGAGGCGCCGTGACCCTTGCCGCACACGCAAGTCTGAGGGCTTGGGTCATTCATGTCTTCTCCAGTCCGAGGCGCCGTGACTCTTGCCGCACACGCAAGTCTGAGGGCTTGGGTCATTCATGTGTACTCCAGTCTGAGGCACCGTGACCCGCGCCGCACACGCAAGTCTGAGGGCTTGGGTCATTCATGTGTTCTCCAGTCTGAGGCGCCATGACCCTTGTCGCACACGCAAGTCTGAGGGCTTGGGTCCTTCATGTGTTCTCCAGTCTGAGGCGCTGTGACCCTTGCCTCACACGCAAGTCTGAGGGCTTGGGTCATTCATGTCTTCTCCAGTCTGAGGCGCCGTGACCCTTGCCGCACACGCAAGTCTGAGGGCTTGGGTCATTCATGTCTTCTCCAGTCTGAGGCGCCGTGACCCTTGCCGCACATGCAAGTCTGAGGGCTTGGGTCATTCATGTCTTCTCCAGTCTGAGGTGCTGTGACCCTTGCCGCACACGCAAGTCTGAGTGCTTGGGTCATTCATGTCTTCTCCAGTCTGAGGCGCCATGACCCTTGCCGCAAACGCAAGTCTGAGGGCTTGGGTCATTCATGTCTTCTCCAGTCTGAGGTGCCGTGACCCTTGCCGCACACGCAAGTCTGAGGGCTTGGGTCCTTCATGTCTTCTCCAGTCTGAGGCGCCGTGACCCTTGCCGCACACGCAAGTCTGAGGGCTTGGGTCATTCATGTGTTCTCCAGTCTGAGGCGCCGTGACCCTTGCCGCACACGCAAGTCTGAGGGCTTGGGTCATTCACGTCTTCTCCAGTCTGAGGCACCGTGACCCTTGCCGCACACGCAGGTCTGAGGGTTTGGGTCATTCATGTCTTCTCCAGTCCGAGGCGCCGTGACTCTTGCCGCACACGCAAGTCTGAGGGCATGGGTCATTCATGTGTTCTCCAGTCTGAGGCACCGTGACCCTTGCCGCACACGCAAGTCTGAGGGCTTGGGTCCTTCACGTGTTCTCCAGTCTGAGGCGCCGTGACCCACGCTGCACACGCAAGTCAGAGGGCTTGGGTACTTCACATGTTCTCCAGTCTGAGGCGCCGAGACCCTTGCCGCACACGCAAGTCTGAGGGCTTGGGTCATTCAAGTGTTCTCCAGTACGAGGCGCCGTGACCCTTGCCGCACACGCAAGTCTGAGGGCTTGGGTCATTCACGTGTTCTCCAGTCTGAGGCGACGTGACCCTTGCCGCACATGCAAGTCTGATGGCTTGGGTCCTTCACGTCTTCTCCAGTCTGAGGCGCCGTGACCCTTGCCGCACACGCAAGTCTGAGGGCTTGGGTCCTTCACGTCTTCTCCAGTCTGAGGCGCCGTGACCCTTGCCGCACACGCAAGTCTGAGGGCTTGGGTCATTCACGTGTTCTCCAGTCCGAGGCGATGTGACCCTTGCCTCACACGCAAGTCTGAGGGCTTGGGTCATTCATGTGTTCTCCAGTCTGAGGCGCCGTGACCCTTGCCGCACACGCAAGTCTGAGGGCTTGGGTCATTCATGTGTTCTCCAGTCTGAGGCGCCGTGACCCTTGCCGCACACGCAAGTCTGAGGGCTTGGGTCATTCATGTTTTCTCCAGTCTGAGGCGCCGTGACCCTTGCCGCACACGCAAGTCTGAGGGCTTGGGTCATTCATGTGTTCTCCAGTCTGAGGCGCCGTGACCCTTGCCGCACACGCAAGTCTGAGGGCTTGGGTCATTCACGTATTCTCCAGTCTGAGGCACCGTGACCCTTGCTGCACACGCAAGTCTGAGGGCTTGGGTCATTCACGTATTCTCCAGTCTAAGGCTCCGTGACCCTTGCCACACATGCAAGTCTGAGGGCTTGGGTCCTTCAAGTGTTCTCCAGTCTGAGGCACCGTGACCCTTGCCGCACACGCAAGTCTGAGGGCTTGGGTCATTCACGTGTTCTCCAGTCTGAGGCGACGTGACCCTTGCCGCACACGCAAGTCTGAGGGCTTGGGTCCTTCACGTCTTCTCCAGTCTGAGGCGCCGTGACCCTTGCCGCACAGGCAAGTCTGAGGGCTTGGGTCCTTCACGTCTTCTCCAGTCTGAGGCGCCGTGACCCTTGCCGCACACACAAGTCTGAGGGCTTGGGTCATTCACGTGTTCTCCAGTCCGAGGCGCCGTGACCCTTGCCGCACACGCAAGTCTGAGTGCTTGGGTCATTCACGTCTTCTCCAGTCCGAGGCGCCGTGACCCTTGCCGCACACGCAAGTCTGAGGGCTTGGGTCATTCATGTCTTCTCCAGTCCGAGGCGCCGTGACTCTTGCCGCACACGCAAGTCTGAGGGCTTGGGTCATTCATGTCTTCTCCAGTCCGAGACACCGTGACACGTGCCGCACACGCAAGTCTGAGGGCTTGGGTCATTCATGTGTTCTCCAGTCTGAGGCGCCGTGACCCTTGCCGCACATGCTAGTCTGAGGGCTTGGGTCCTTCATGTGTTCTCCAGTCTGAGGCGCCGTGACCCTTGCCACACACGCAAGTCTGAGGGCTTGGGTCATTCATGTGTTCTCCAGTCTGAGGCGCTGTGACCCTTGCCTCACACGCAAGTCTGAGGGCTTGGGTCATTCATGTCTTCTCCAGTCTGAGGCGCCGTGACCCTTGCCGCACACGCAAGTCTGAGGGCTTGGGTCATTCATGTCTTCTCCAGTCTGAGGCGCCGTGACCCTTGCCGCACATGCAAGTCTGAGGGCTTGGGTCATTCATGTCTTCTCCAGTCTGAGGTGCTGTGACCCTTGCCGCACACGCAAGTCTGAGTGCTTGGGTCATTCATGTCTTCTCCAGTCTGAGGCGCCATGACCCTTGCCGCAAACGCAAGTCTGAGGGCTTGGGTCATTCATGTCTTCTCCAGTCTGAGGTGCCGTGACCCTTGCCGCACACGCAAGTCTGAGGGCTTGGGTCCTTCATGTCTTCTCCAGTCTGAGGCGCCGTGACCCTTGCCGCACACGCAAGTCTGAGGGCTTGGGTCATTCATGTGTTCTCCAGTCTGAGGCGCCGTGACCCTTGCCGCACACGCAAGTCTGAGGGCTTGGGTCATTCACGTCTTCTCCAGTCTGAGGCACCGTGACCCTTGCCGCACACGCAGGTCTGAGGGTTTGGGTCATTCATGTCTTCTCCAGTCCGAGGCGCCGTGACTCTTGCCGCACACGCAAGTCTGAGGGCATGGGTCATTCATGTGTTCTCCAGTCTGAGGCACCGTGACCCTTGCCGCACACGCAAGTCTGAGGGCTTGGGTCCTTCACGTGTTCTCCAGTCTGAGGCGCCGTGACCCACGCTGCACACGCAAGTCAGAGGGCTTGGGTACTTCACATGTTCTCCAGTCTGAGGCGCCGAGACCCTTGCCGCACACGCAAGTCTGAGGGCTTGGGTCATTCAAGTGTTCTCCAGTACGAGGCGCCGTGACCCTTGCCGCACACGCAAGTCTGAGGGCTTGGGTCATTCACGTGTTCTCCAGTCTGAGGCGACGTGACCCTTGCCGCACATGCAAGTCTGATGGCTTGGGTCCTTCACGTCTTCTCCAGTCTGAGGCGCCGTGACCCTTGCCGCACACGCAAGTCTGAGGGCTTGGGTCCTTCACGTCTTCTCCAGTCTGAGGCGCCGTGACCCTTGCCGCACACGCAAGTCTGAGGGCTTGGGTCATTCACGTGTTCTCCAGTCCGAGGCGATGTGACCCTTGCCTCACACGCAAGTCTGAGGGCTTGGGTCATTCATGTGTTCTCCAGTCTGAGGCGCCGTGACCCTTGCCGCACACGCAAGTCTGAGGGCTTGGGTCATTCATGTGTTCTCCAGTCTGAGGCGCCGTGACCCTTGCCGCACACGCAAGTCTGAGGGCTTGGGTCATTCATGTTTTCTCCAGTCTGAGGCGCCGTGACCCTTGCCGCACACGCAAGTCTGAGGGCTTGGGTCATTCATGTGTTCTCCAGTCTGAGGCGCCGTGACCCTTGCCGCACACGCAAGTCTGAGGGCTTGGGTCATTCACGTATTCTCCAGTCTGAGGCACCGTGACCCTTGCTGCACACGCAAGTCTGAGGGCTTGGGTCATTCACGTATTCTCCAGTCTAAGGCTCCGTGACCCTTGCCACACATGCAAGTCTGAGGGCTTGGGTCCTTCAAGTGTTCTCCAGTCTGAGGCACCGTGACCCTTGCCGCACACGCAAGTCTGAGGGCTTGGGTCATTCACGTGTTCTCCAGTCTGAGGCGACGTGACCCTTGCCGCACACGCAAGTCTGAGGGCTTGGGTCCTTCACGTCTTCTCCAGTCTGAGGCGCCGTGACCCTTGCCGCACAGGCAAGTCTGAGGGCTTGGGTCCTTCACGTCTTCTCCAGTCTGAGGCGCCGTGACCCTTGCCGCACACACAAGTCTGAGGGCTTGGGTCATTCACGTGTTCTCCAGTCCGAGGCGCCGTGACCCTTGCCGCACACGCAAGTCTGAGTGCTTGGGTCATTCACGTCTTCTCCAGTCCGAGGCGCCGTGACCCTTGCCGCACACGCAAGTCTGAGGGCTTGGGTCATTCATGTCTTCTCCAGTCCGAGGCGCCGTGACTCTTGCCGCACACGCAAGTCTGAGGGCTTGGGTCATTCATGTCTTCTCCAGTCCGAGACACCGTGACACGTGCCGCACACGCAAGTCTGAGGGCTTGGGTCATTCATGTGTTCTCCAGTCTGAGGCGCCGTGACCCTTGCCGCACATGCTAGTCTGAGGGCTTGGGTCCTTCATGTGTTCTCCAGTCTGAGGCGCCGTGACCCTTGCCACACACGCAAGTCTGAGGGCTTGGGTCATTCATGTGTTCTCCAGTCTGAGGCGCTGTGACCCTTGCCGCACACGCAAGTCTGAGGGCTTGGGTCATTCATGTGTTCTCCAGTCTGAGGCGCCGTGACCCTTGCCGCACATGCAAGTCTGAGGGCTTGGGTCCTTCACGTCTTCTCCAGTCTGAGGCGCCGTAACCCTTGCCGCACACGCAAGTCTGAGGGCTTGGGTCATTCATGTGTTCTCCAGTCCGAGGCGCCGTGACCCTTGCCGCACACGCAAGTCTGAGGGCTTGGGTCATTCACGTCTTCTCCAATCCGAGGCACCGTGACCCTTGCCGCACACGCAAGTCTGAGGGCTTGGGTCATTCATTTCTTCTCTAGTCCGAGGCGCCGTGACTCTTGCCGCACACGCAAGTCTGAGGGCATGGGTCATTCATGTGTTCTCCAGTCTGAGACACCGTGACATGTGCCGCACACGCAAGTCGGAGGGCTTGGTTCATTCATGTGTTCTCCAGTCTGAGGCGCCGTGACCCTTGCCGCACACGCAAGTCTGAGGGCTTGGGTCCTTCATGTGTTCTCCAGTCTAAGGCGCCGTGACCCTTGCCACACACGCAAGTCTGAGGGCTTGGGTCATTGATGTGTTCTCCAGTCTGAGGCGCTGTGACCCTTGCCGCACACGCAAGTCTGAGGGCTTGGGTCATTCATGTGTTCTCCAGTCTGAGGCGCCGTGACCCTTGCCGCACACGCAAGTCTGAGGGCTTGGGTCATTCATGTCTTCTCCAGTCTGAGGCGCCTTGACCCTTGTCGCACACGCAAGTCTGAGGGCTTGGGTCATTCATGTGTTCTCCAGTCTGAGGCGCCGTGACCCTTGCCGCACACGCAAGTCTGAGGGCTTGGGTCCTTCAAGTGTTCTCCAGTCTGAGGCGCCGTGACCCTTGCCGCACACGCAAGTCTGAGGGCTTGGGTCATTCACGTGTTCTCCAGTCTGAGGCGACGTGACCCTTGTCGCACACGCAAGTCTGATGGCTTAGGTCCTTCATGTCTTCTCCAGTCTGAGGCGCCTTGACCCTTGCCGCACACGCAAGTCTGAGGGCTTGGGTCATTCACGTGTTCTCCAGTCCGAGGCGCCGTGACCCTTGCTGCACACGCAAGTCTGAGGGCTTGGGTCATTCACGTCTTCTCCAGTCCGAGGCGCCGTGACCCTTGCGGCACACGCAAGTCTGAGGGCTTGGGTCCTTCACGTCTTCTCCAGTCTGAGGCGCCGTGACCCTTGCCGCACACGCAAGTCTGAGGGCTTGGGTCATTCATGTGTTCTCCAGTCTAAGGCGCCGTGACCCTTGCCGCACACGCAAGTCTGAGGGCTTGGGTCCTTCACGTCTTCTCCAGTCTGAGGCGCCGTGACCCTTGCCGCACACGCAAGTCTGAGGGCTTGGGTCATTCACGTGTTCTCCAGTCCGAGGCGCCGTGACCCTTGCTACACACGCAAGTCTGAGGGCTTGGGTCATTCACGTCTTCTCCAGTCCGAGGCACCGTGACCCTTGCGGCACACGCAAGTCTGAGGGCTTGGGTCATTCATGTCTTCTCCAGTCCGAGGCGCCGTGACTCTTGCCACACACGCAAGTCTGAGGGCTTGGGTCATTCATGTGTTCTCCAGTCTGAGGCACCGTGACGCGCGCCGCACACGCAAGTCTGAGGGCTTGGGTCATTCATGTGTTCTCCAGTCTGAGGCGCTGTGACCCTTGCCGCACACGCAAGTCTGAGGGCTTGAGTCCTTCATGTGTTCTCCAGTCTGAGGCGCTGTGACCCTTGCCTCACACGCAAGTCTGAGGGCTTGGGTCATTCATGTTTTCTCCAGTCTGAGGCGCCGTGACCCTTGCCGCACACGCAAGTCTGAGGGCTTGGGTCATTCATGTCTTCTCCAGTCTGAGGCGCTGTGACCCTTGCCGCACACGCAAGTCTGAGGGCTTGGGTCATTCATGTCTTCTCCAGTCTGAGGCGCTGTGACCCTTGCTGCATACGCAAGTCTGAGGGCTTGGGTCCTTCATGTGTTCTCCAGTCTAAGGCGCCTTGACCCTTGCCGCACACGCAAGTCTGAGGGCTTGGGTCATTCATGTGTTTGAGGTTCCGTGACGATTTTTACTCGTGTTTATAACACTGTCGTAAATACACAATTTTAGTATCAGTGAACCGCAAATGATCCATTTAGTATATCCTGGTGTTTTCGCTATGCTACGAGCAAGAGCACTCCTGTTACCAACACATTTGTGAATTACCCATGGCATCCATCTTAGATCACGGAAGCCATTTTGTATTCCTTGCCCTCACATAGTCAATGGACACGCAATGACCTCCTTTTCATTTAAGGACACGTAGGCTTTAACCGGCAATTCACCTTGCTAGTGACACGTGCACCTTAGGCCAGCAACGCTAGCAGCATGACTCGGCAAGAACTGCCTCCCCAGCCTGAGGCCAGTCCTGCTATACTGGTTCTTGTGTTCGTTGGCCTGATCATGATTAGGCGGCCGAAGCTGGTAACCGTGCCCATTTACGACCCACAAACATTTCTTATCCTGTCTTTCTATCTTCTACACCTGGCTCTGCGCCTTTCCTTCTGGGCCTTTATTAGGGGGAGGTAACGAAATTTACGATGAGGCGGTCCGGGTCTTGAATAAAGAATTGACATGGGATTATGATGGACTAGTGGGAACCCCTCATTTGTAATGTTTTGACATCAGATACTGTTGACGATTCCTGTGCAACGCCAAATATTTACTGTATAAAACACGAATGTTTAGAACTGTGGTAACATGTAAAGAATTTGCCTGAAGCCCAATATTTAGTATATAAGGAGCAATCCTCTTTGTACAAATCGAACAGGCTCCTAGATACTGCCCATGTGTAGTTTCTGTGACTTCTGTGTCCCTGCAGTAATAAACCTTTGGTCTTTGACGCCACCATCGAGAAGCCCGTGTTTCTGTTTGTTTGTGTACCAAGACAGGTTGAACTCCGGGGTCTTCGGGTGTTGTCCCTGACACCTCTGGACGGAACAAAAAAAGTCCAGAACTCCATGTTCTCCAGTCTGAGGCGCCGTGACCCGCACCGCACACGCAAGTCTGAGGGCTTGGGTCATTCATGTGTTCTCCAGTCTGAGGCACCGTGACCCTTGCCGCACACGCAAGTCTGAGGGCTTGGGTCATTCATGTCTTCTCCAGTCTGAGGCGCCTTGACCCTTGTCGCACACGCAAGTCTGAGGGCTTGGTTCATTCATGTGTTCTCCAGTCTGAGGCGCCGTGACCCTTGCCACACACGCAAGTCTGAGGGCTTGGGTCATTCATTTGTTCTCCAGTCTGAGGCGCCGTGACCCTTGCCGCAAACGCAAGTCTGAGGGCTTGGGTCATTCATGTCTTCTCCAGTCCGAGGCGCCGTGACTCTTGCCGCACACGCAAGTCTGAGGGCATGGGTCATTCATCTGTTCTCCAGTCTGAGGCACCGTGACACGCGCCACACTCGCAAGTCTGAGGGCTTGGGTCATTCATGTGTTTTCCAGTCTGAGGCGCCGTGACCCTTGCCGCACAAGCAAGTCTGAGGGCTTGGGTCCTTCATGTGTTCTCCAGTCTGAGGAGCCGTGACCCTTGCCACACACGCAAGTCTGAGGGCTTGGGTCATTCATGTGTTCTCCAGTCGGAGGCGCTGTGACCCTTGCCGCACACGCAAGTCTGAGGGCTTGGGTCATTCATGTGTTCTCCAGTCTGAGGCGCCGTGACCCTTGCCGCACACGCAAGTATGATTGCTTGGGTCATTCATGTCTTCTCCAGTCTGAGGCGCCTTGACCCATGTCGCACACGCAAGTCTGAGGGCTTGGGTCATTCATGTGTTCTCCAGTCTGAGGCGCCGTGACCCTTGCCGCACACGCAAGTCTGAGGGCTTGGGTCCTACAAGTGTTCTCCAGTCTGAGGTGCCGTGACCCTTGCCGCACACGCAAGTCTGAGGGCTTGGGTCATTCACGTGTTCTCCAGTCTGAGGCAACGTGACCCTTGCCGCACACGCAAGTCTGAGGGCTTGGGTCATTCATGTCTTCTCCAGTCTGAGGCGCCGTGACCCTTGCCGCACATGCAAGTCTGAGGGCTTGGGTCATTCATGTCTTCTCCAGTCTGAGGCGCCTTGACCCTTGCCTCACACGCAAGTCTGAGGGCTTGGGTCATTCATGTGTTCTCCAGTCTAAGGCGCTGTGACCCTTGCCGCACACGCAAGTCTGAGGGCTTGGGTCCTTCATGTGTTCTTCAGTCTGAGGTGCCGTGACCCTTGCCGCACACGCAAGTCTGAGGGCTTGGGTCATTCATGTGTTCTCCAGTCTGAGGCGCTGTGACTCTTGCCGCACACGCAAGTCTGAGGGCTTGGGTCATTCATTTGTTCTCCAGTCTGAGACACCGTGACACGCGCCGCACACGCAAGTCTGAGGGCTTGGGTCATTCATGTGTTCTCCAGTCTGAGGCGCCGTGACCCTTGCCGCACACGCAAGTCTGAGGGCTTGGGTCCTTCATGTGTTCTCCAGTCTGAGGCGCCGTGACCCTTGCCACACACGCAAGTCTGAGGACTTGGGTCATTCATGTGTTCTCCAGTGTGAGGCGCTGTGACCCTTGCCGCACACGCAAGTCTGAGGGCTTGGGTCATTCATGTGTTCTCCAGTCTGAGGTGCCGTGACCCTTGCCGCACATGCAAGTCTGAGGGCTTGGGTCCTTCACGTCTTCTCCAGTCTGAGGCGCCGTGACCCTTGCCGCACACGCAAGTCTGAGGGCTTGGGTCATTCACGTGTTCTCCAGTCCGAGGCGCCGTGACCCTTGCCGCACACGCAAGTCTGAGGGCTTGGGTCATTCACGTCTTCTCCAATCCGAGGCGCCGTGACCCTTGCCGCACACGCAAGTCTGAGGGCTTGGGTCATTCATTTCTTCTCCAGTCCGAGGCGCCGTGACTCTTGCCGCACACGCAAGTCTGAGGGCATGGGTCATTCATGTGTTCTCCAGTCTGAGACACCGTGACACGCGCCGCACACGCAAGTCGGAGGGCTTGGGTCATTCATGTGTTCTCCAGTCTGAGGCACCGTGACCCTTGCCGCACACGCAAGTCTGAGGGCTTGGGTCCTTCAAGTGTTCTCCAGTCTGAGGCGCCGTGACCCTTGCCGCACACGCAAGTCTGAGGGCTTGGGTCATTCACGTGTTCTCCAGTCTGAGGCGACGTGACCCTTGCCGCACACGCAAGTCTGAGGACTTGGGTCCTTCATGTCTTCTCCAGTCTGAGGCGCCTTGAACCTTGCCGCACACGCAAGTCTGAGGGCTTGGGTCATTCATGTGTTCGCCAGTCTAAGGCGCCGTGACCCTTGCCGCACACGCAAGTCTGAGGGCTTGGGTCCTTCACGTCTTCTCCAGTCTGAGGCACCGTGACCCTTGCTGCACACGCAAGTCTGAGGGCTTGGGTCATTCACGTGTTCTCCAGTCCGAGGCGCCGTGACCCTTGCTGCACACGCAAGTCTGAGGGCTTGGGTCATTCATGTCTTCTCCAGTCCGAGGCGCCGTCACCCTTGCCGCACACGCAAGTCTGAGGGCTTGGGTCATTCATGTCTTCTCCAGTCCGAGGCGCCGTGACTCTTGCCGCACACGCAAGTCTGAGGGCTTGGGTCATTCATGTGTTCTCCAGTCTGAGGCACCGTGACGCGCGCCGCACACGCAAGTCTGAGGGCTTGGGTCATTCATGTGTTCTCCAGTCTGAGGCGCTGTGACCCTTGCCGCACACGCAAGTCTGAGGGCTTGGGTCCTTCATGTGTTCTCCAGTCTGAGGCGCTGTGATCCTTGCCTCACACGCAAGTCTGAGGGCTTGGGTCATTCATGTCTTCTCCAGTCTGAGGCGCCGTGACCCTTGCCGCACACGCAAGTCTGAGGGCTTGGGTCATTCATGTCTTCTCCAGTCTGAGGCGCTGTGACCCTTGCCGCACACGCAAGTCTGAGGGCTTGGGTCATTCATGTCTTCTCCAGTCTGAGGCGCCGTGACCCTTGCCGCACACGCAAGTCTGAGGGCTTGGGTCATTCATGTCTTCTCCAGTCTGAGGCACCTTGACCCTTGCCGCACACGCAAATCTGAGGGCATGGGTCATTCATGTGTTCTCCAGTCTGAGGCGCCGTGACCCGCACCGCACACGCAAGTCTGAGGGCTTGGGTCATTCATGTGTTCTCCAGTCTGAGGCGCCGTGACCCTTGCCACACACGCAAGTCTGAGGGCTTGGGTCATTCATTTGTTCTCCAGTCTGAGGCGCCGTGACCCTTGCCGCAAACGCAAGTCTGAGGGCTTGGGTGATTCATGTCTTCTCCAGTCCGAGGCGCCGTGACTCTTGCCGAACACGCAAGTCTGAGTGCATGGGTCATTCATGTGTTCTCCAGTCTGAGGCACCATGACACGCGCCACACACGCAAGTCTGAGGGCTTGGGTCATTCATGTGTTTTCCAGTCTGAGGCGCCGTGACCCTTGCCGCCCACGCAAGTCTGAGGGCTTGGGTCTTTCATGTGTTCTCCAGTCTGAGGAGCCGTGACCCTTGCCACACACGCAAGTCTGAGGGCTTGGGTCATTCATGTGTACTCCAGTCTGAGGCGCTGTGACCCTTGCCGCACACGCAAGTCTGAAGGCTTGGGTCATTCATGTGTTCTCCAGTCTGAGGCGCCGTGACCCTTGCCGCACACGCAAGTCTGATTGCTTGGGTCATTCATGTCTTCTCCAGTCTGAGGCGCCTTGACCCATGTCGCACACGCAAGTCTGAGGGCTTGGGTCATTCAAGTGTTCTCCAGTCTGAGGCGCCGTGACCCTTGCCGCACACGCAAGTCTGAGGGCTTGGGTCCTTCAAGTGTTCTCCAGTCTGAGGCGCCGTGACCCTTGCCGCACACGCAAGTCTGAGGGCTTGGGTCATTCACGTGTTCTTCAGTCTGAGGCGACGTGACCCTTGCCGCACACGCAAGTCTGAGTGCTTGGGTCATTCATGTGTTCTCCAGTCTGAGGCGCTGTGACCCTTGCCGCACACGCAAGTCTGAGGGCTTGGGTCATTCATGTGTTCTCCAGTCTGAGGCGCCGTGACCCTTGCCGCACACGCAAGTCTGAGGGCTTGGGTCATTCATGTCTTCTCCAGTCTGAGGCGCCTTGACCCTTGTCGCACACGCAAGTCTGAGGGCTTGGGTCATTCATGTGTTCTCCAGTCTGAGGCACCGTGACCCTTGCCGCACACGCAAGTCTGAGGGCTTGGGTCCTTCAAGTGTTCTCCAGTCTGAGGCGCCGTGACCCTTGCCGCACACGCAAGTCTGAGGGCTTGGGTCATTCACGTGTTCTCCAGTCTGAGGCGACGTGACCCTTGCCGCACACGCAAGTCTGAGGACTTGGGTCCTTCATGTCTTCTCCAGTCTGAGGCGCCTTGACCCTTGCCGCACACGCAAATCTGAGGGCTTGGGTCATTCATGTGTTCTCCGGTCTAAGGCGCCGTGACCCTTGCCGCACACGCAAGTCTGAGGGCTTGGGTCCTTCACGTCTTCTCCAGTCTGAGGCGCCGTGACCCTTGCCGCACACGCAAGTCTGAGGGCTTGGGTCATTCACGTGTTCTCCAGTCCGAGGCGCCGTGACCCTTGCTGCACACGCAAGTCTGAGGGCTTTGGTCATTCATGTCTTCTCCAGTCCGAGGCGCCGTGACCCTTGCCGCACACGCAAGTCTGAGGGCTTGGGTCATTCACGTGTTCTCCAGTCCGAGGCGCCGTGACCCTTGCCGCACACGCAAGTCTGAGGGCTTGGGTCATTCATGTCTTCTCCAGTCTGAGGCACCTTGACCCTTGCCGCACACGCAAATCTGAGGGCATGGGTCATTCATGTGTTCTCCAGTCTGAGGCGCCGTGACCCGCACCGCACACGCAAGTCTGAGGGCTTGGGTCATTCATGTGTTCTCCAGTCTGAGGCGCCGTGACCCTTGCCACACACGCAAGTCTGAGGGCTTGGGTCATTCATTTGTTCTCCAGTCTGAGGCGCCGTGACCCTTGCCGCAAACGCAAGTCTGAGGGCTTGGGTCATTCATGTCTTCTCCAGTCCGAGGCGCCGTGACTCTTGCCGAACACGCAAGTCTGAGTGCATGGGTCATTCATGTGTTCTCCAGTCTGAGGCACCATGACACGCGCCACACACGCAAGTCTGAGGGCTTGGGTCATTCATGTGTTTTCCAGTCTGAGGCGCCGTGACCCTTGCCGCCCACGCAAGTCTGAGGGCTTGGGTCCTTCATGTGTTCTCCAGTCTGAGGAGCCGTGACCCTTGCCACACACGCAAGTCTGAGGGCTTGGGTCATTCATGTGTACTCCAGTCTGAGGCGCTGTGACCCTTGCCGCACACGCAAGTCTGAAGGCTTGGGTCATTCATGTGTTCTCCAGTCTGAGGCGCCGTGACCCTTGCCGCACACGCAAGTCTGATTGCTTGGGTCATTCATGTCTTCTCCAGTCTGAGGCGCCTTGACCCATGTCGCACACGCAAGTCTGAGGGCTTGGGTCATTCAAGTGTTCTCCAGTCTGAGGCGCCGTGACCCTTGCCGCACACGCAAGTCTGAGGGCTTGGGTCCTTCAAGTGTTCTCCAGTCTGAGGCGCCGTGACCCTTGCCGCACACGCAAGTCTGAGGGCTTGGGTCATTCACGTGTTCTTCAGTCTGAGGCGACGTGACCCTTGCCGCACACGCAAGTCTGAGTGCTTGGGTCATTCATGTGTTCTCCAGTCTGAGGCGCTGTGACCCTTGCCGCACACGCAAGTCTGAGGGCTTGGGTCATTCATGTGTTCTCCAGTCTGAGGCGCCGTGACCCTTGCCGCACACGCAAGTCTGAGGGCTTGGGTCATTCATGTCTTCTCCAGTCTGAGGCGCCTTGACCCTTGTCGCACACGCAAGTCTGAGGGCTTGGGTCATTCATGTGTTCTCCAGTCTGAGGCACCGTGACCCTTGCCGCACACGCAAGTCTGAGGGCTTGGGTCCTTCAAGTGTTCTCCAGTCTGAGGCGCCGTGACCCTTGCCGCACACGCAAGTCTGAGGGCTTGGGTCATTCACGTGTTCTCCAGTCTGAGGCGACGTGACCCTTGCCGCACACGCAAGTCTGAGGACTTGGGTCCTTCATGTCTTCTCCAGTCTGAGGCGCCTTGACCCTTGCCGCACACGCAAATCTGAGGGCTTGGGTCATTCATGTGTTCTCCGGTCTAAGGCGCCGTGACCCTTGCCGCACACGCAAGTCTGAGGGCTTGGGTCCTTCACGTCTTCTCCAGTCTGAGGCGCCGTGACCCTTGCCGCACACGCAAGTCTGAGGGCTTGGGTCATTCACGTGTTCTCCAGTCCGAGGCGCCGTGACCCTTGCTGCACACGCAAGTCTGAGGGCTTTGGTCATTCATGTCTTCTCCAGTCCGAGGCGCCGTGACCCTTGCCGCACACGCAAGTCTGAGGGCTTGGGTCATTCTTGTCTTCTCCAGTCCGAGGCGCCGTGACTCTTGCCGCACACGCAAGTCTGAGGGCTTGGGTCATTCATGTGTTCTCCAGTCTGAGGCACCGTGACGCGCGCCGCACACGCAAGTCTGAGGGCTTGGGTCATTCATGTGTTCTCCAGTCTGAGGCGCTATGACCCTTGCCGCACACGCAAGTCTGAGGGCTTGGGTCCTTCATGTGTTCTCCAGTCTGAGGCGCTGTGATCTTTGCCTCACACGCAAGTCTGAGGGCTTGGGTCATTCATGTCTTCTCCAGTCTGAGGCGCCGTGACCCTTGCCGCACACGCAAGTCTGAGTACTTGGGTCATTCATGTCTTCTCCAGTCTGAGGCGCTGTGACCCTTGCCGCACACGCAAGTCTGAGGGCTTGGGTCATTCATGTCTTCTCCAGTCTGAGGCGCCGTGACCCTTGCCGCACACGCAAGTCTGAGGGCTTGGGTCATTCATGTCTTCTCCAGTCTGAGGCACCTTGACCCTTGCCGCACACGCAAATCTGAGGGCTTGGGTCATTCATGTGTTCTCCAGTCTGAGGCGCCGTGACCCTTGCCACACACGCAAGTCTGAGGGCTTGGGTCATTCATTTGTTCTCCAGTCTGAGGCGCCGTGACCCTTGCCGCAAACGCAAGTCTGAGGGCTTGGGTCATTCATGTCTTCTCCAGTCCGAGGCGCCGTGACTCTTGCCGAACACGCAAGTCTGAGTGCATGGGTCATTCATGTGTTCTCCAGTCTGAGGCACCGTGACACGCGCCACACACGCAAGTCTGAGGGCTTGGGTCATTCATGTGTTTTCCAGTCTGAGGCGCCGTGACCCTTGCCGCACACGCAAGTCTGAGGGCTTGGGTCCTTCATGTGTTCTCCAGTCTGAGGAGCCGTGACCCTTGCCACACACGCAAGTCTGAGGGCTTGGGTCATTCATGTGTTCTCCAGTCTGAGGCGCTGTGACCCTTGCCGCACATGCAAGTCTGAAGGCTTGGGTCATTCATGTGTTCTCCAGTCTGAGGCGCCGTGACCCTTGCCGCACACGCAAGTCTGATTGCTTGGGTCATTCATGTCTTCTCCAGTCTGAGGCGCCTTGACCCATGTCGCACACGCAAGTCTGAGGGCTTGGGTCATTCAAGTGTTCTCCAGTCTGAGGCGCCGTGACCCTTGCCGCACACGCAAGTCTGAGGGCTTGGGTCCTTCAAGTGTTCTCCAGTCTGAGGTGCCGTGACCCTTGCCGCACACGCAAGTCTGAGGGCTTGGGTCATTCACGTGTTCTTCAGTCTGAGGCGACGTGACCCTTGCCGCACATGCAAGTCTGAGTGCTTGGGTCATTCATGTGTTCTCCAGTCTGAGGCGCCGTGACCCTTGCCGCACACGCAAGTCTGAGGGCTTGGGTCATTCATGTCTTCTCCAGTCTGAGGCGCCTTGACCCTTGTCGCACACGCAAGTCTGAGGGCTTGGGTCATTCATGTGTTCTCCAGTCTGAGGCGCCGTGACGCGCGCCGCACACGCAAGTCTGAGGGCTTGGGTCATTCATGTCTTCTCCAGTCTGAGGCACCGTGATCCGCATCACACACGCAAGTCTGAGGGCTTGGGTCATTCATGTCTTCTCCAGTCTGAGGCGCCGTGACCCGCGCCGCACACGCAAGTCTGAGGGCTTGGGTCATTCATGTCTTCTCCAGTCTGAGGCGCCGTGACCCTTGCCGCACACGCAAGTCTGAGGGCTTGGGTCCTTCATTTGTTCTCCAGTCTGAGGCGCCGTGACCCTTGCCGCACACGCAAGTCTGAGGGCTTGGGTCCTTCATGTGTTTTCCAGTCTGAGGCGCCGTGACCCTTGCCGCACACGCAAGTCTGAGGGCTTGGGTCATTCACGTGTTCTCTAGTCTGAGGCGACGTGACCCTTGCCGCACATGCAAGTCTGAGGGCTTGGGTCCTTCACGTCTTCTCCAGTCTGAGGCGCCGTGACCCTTGCCGCACACGCAAGTCTGAGGGCTTGGGTCATTCACGGCTTCTCCAGTCTGAGGTGCCGTGACCCTTGTCGCACACGCAAGTCTGAGGGCTTTGGTCATTCATGTCTTCTCCAGTCTGAGGCTCCGTGACCCTTGCCGCACACGCAAGTCTGAGGGCTTGGGTCATTCATGTGTTCTCTAGTCTGAGGCGCCGTGACCTGCGCCGCACACACAAGTCTGCGGGCTTGGGTCATTCATGTGTTCTCCAGTCTGAGGCGCCGTGACCCTTGCCGCACACGCAAGTCTGAGGGCTTAGGTCATTCATGTGTTCTCCAGTCTGAGGCGCCGTGACCCGCGCCGCACATGCAAGTCTGAGGGCTTGGGTCCTTCATGTCTTCTCCAGTCTGAGGCTCCGTGACCCTTGCCACACACGCAAGTCTGAGGGCTTGGGTCATTCATGTGTTCTCCAGTCTGAGGCGCTGTGACCCTTGACGCACACGCAAGTCTGAGGGCTTGGGTCATTCATGTGTTCTCCAGTCTGAGGCGCCGTGACCCTTGCCGCACACGCAAGTCTGAGGGCTTGGGTCATTCATGTCTTCTCCAGTCTGAGGCGCCTTGACCCTTGTCGCACACGCAAGTCTGAGGGCTTGGGTCAATTATGTCTTCTCCAGTCTGAGGCGCCGTGACCCTTGCCGCACATGCAAGTCTGAGGGCTTGGGTCATTCATGTCTTCTCCAGTCTGAGGCGCCTTGACCCTTGCCTCACACGCAAGTCTGAGGGCTTGGGTCATTCATGTGTTCTCCAGTCTAAGGCGCTGTGACCCTTGCCGCACACGCAAGTCTGAGGGCTTGGGTCCTTCATGTGTTCTTCAGTCTGAGGTGCCGTGACCCTTGCCGCATACGCAAGTCTGAGGGCTTGGGTCATTCATGTGTTCTCCAGTCTGAGGCGCTGTGACTCTTGCCGCACACGCAAGTCTGAGGGCTTGGGTCATTCATTTGTTCTCCAGTCTGAGACACCGTGACACGCGCCGCACACGCAAGTCTGAGGGCTTGGGTCATTCATGTGTTCTCCAGTCTGAGGCGCCGTGACCCTTGCCGCACATGCAAGTCTGAGGTCTTGGGTCCTTCACGTCTTCTCCAGTCTGAGGCGCCGTGACCCTTGCCGCACACGCAAGTCTGAGGGCTTGGGTCATTCACGTGTTCTCCAGTCCGAGGCGCCGTGACCCTTGCCGCACATGCAAGTCTGAGGGCTTGGGTCATTCACATCTTCTCCAATCCGAGGCGCCGTGACCATTGCCGCACACGCAAGTCTGAGGGCTTGGGTCATTCATTTCTTCTCCAGTCCGAGGCGCCGTGACTCTTGCCGCACACGCAAGTCTGAGGGCATGGGTCATTCATGTGTTCTCCAGTCTGAGACACCGTGACATGCGCCGCACACGCAAGTCGGAGGGCTTGGGTCATTCATGTGTTCTCCAGTCTGAGGCGCCGTGACCCTTGCCGCACACGCAAGTCTGAGGGCTTGGGTCCTTCATGTGTTCTCCAGTCTAAGGCGCCGTGATCCTTGCCACACACGCAAGTCTGAGTGCTTGGGTCATTCATGTGTTCTCCAGTCTGAGGCGCTGTGACCCTTGCTGCACACGCAAGTCTGAGGGCTTGGGTCATTCATGTGTTCTCCAGTCTGAGGCGCCGTGACCCTTGCCGCACACGCAAGTCTGAGGGCTTGGGTCATTCATGTCTTCTCCAGTCTGAGGCGCCTTGACCCTTGTCGCACACGCAAGTCTGAGGGCTTGGGTCATTCATGTGTTCTCCAGTCTGAGGCACCGTGACCCTTGCCGCACATGCAAGTCTGAGGGCTTGGGTCCTTCAAGTGTTCTCCAGTCTGAGGCGCCGTGACCCTTGCCGCACACGCAAGTCTGAGGGCTTGGGTCATTCACGTGTTCTCCAGTCTGAGGCGACGTGACCCTTGCCGCACACGCAAGTCTGAGGACTTGGGTCCTTCATGTCTTCTCCAGTCTGAGGCGCCTTGACCCTTGCCGCACACGCAAGTCTGAGGGCTTGGGTCATTCATGTGTTCTCCAGTCTAAGGCGCCGTGACCCTTGCCGCACACGCAAGTCTGAGGGCTTGGGTCCTTCACGTCTTCTCCAGTCTGAGGCGCCGTGACCCTTGCCGCACACGCAAGTCTGAGGGCTTGGGTCATTCACGTGTTCTCCAGTCTGAGGCACCGTGACCCTTGCTGCACACGCAAGTCTGAGGGCTTGGGTCATTCATGTCTTCTCCAGTCCGAGGCGCCGTGACCCTTGCCGCACACGCAAGTCTGAGGGCTTGGGTCATTCATGTCTTCTCCAGTCTGAGGCGCCTTGACCCTTGTCGCACACGCAAGTCTGAGGGCTTGGGTCATTCATGTCTTCTCCAGTCTGAGGCGCTTTGACCCTTGCCGCACATGCAAGTCTGAGGGCTTGGGTCATTCATGTCTTCTCCAGTCTGAGGCGCCTTGACCCTTGCCTCACATGCAAGTCTGAGGGCTTGGGTCATTCATGTGTTCTCCAGTCTAAGGCGCTGTGACCCTTGCCGCACACGCAAGTCTGAGGGCTTGGGTCCTTCATGTGTTCTTCAGTCTGAGGTGCCGTGACCCTTGCCGCACACGCAAGTCTGAGGGCTTGGGTCATTCATGTGTTCTCCAGTCTGAGGCGCTGTGACTCTTGCCGCACACGCAAGTCTGAGGGCTTGGGTCATTCATCTGTTCTCCAGTCTGAGGCACCGTGACACGCGCCACACTCGCAAGTCTGAGGGCTTGGGTCATTCATGTGTTTTCCAGTCTGAGGCGCCGTGACCCTTGCCGCACAAGCAAGTCTGAGGGCTTGGGTCCTTCATGTGTTCTCCAGTCTGAGGAGCCGTGACCCTTGCCACACACGCAAGTCTGAGGGCTTGGGTCATTCATGTGTTCTCCAGTCGGAGGCGCTGTGACCCTTGCCGCACACGCAAGTCTGAGGGCTTGGGTCATTCATGTGTTCTCCAGTCTGAGGCGCCGTGACCCTTGCCGCACACGCAAGTATGATTGCTTGGGTCATTCATGTCTTCTCCAGTCTGAGGCGCCTTGACCCATGTCGCACACGCAAGTCTGAGGGCTTGGGTCATTCATGTGTTCTCCAGTCTGAGGCGCCGTGACCCTTGCCGCACACGCAAGTCTGAGGGCTTGGGTTCTACAAGTGTTCTCCAGTCTGAGGTGCCGTGACCCTTGCCGCACTGTGGTATATAAATAAATAATACCGGATCTATTTTTGGATGAATGAATGAATAACAGATAGCTCAATAAAATAAGAGTCAAGATTCGAGGTAGTAGGAGTTTCTGCAGGTTTATTACAGCATAAGGACAGGATCAGGACAACCTGCATAGAACAGAATGACAGGGCCCAGCAGGACAACTGGGGCCCAGCAGGGGAAAAGAGGCCCAGCAGCTGCTGGGGCTAGGTCTGGGATGAGCGCGCTAACATTCAATAACAAAACACAGGCATATATACATAGCGCGAACACATAGCATTACATTGCAGTAGGCGTAGCAGTGGGTGGAGCAGAAGGTGTGACGCGTAGCAGTCGCGAAAGATAACAGTAAAAAGAGGTGTAACTGGGAGTATACATAGACATGTGATGCAAACGTAACAGAATATGTCATGAATGGGCGGAAACATAGGAGGGGGCTACCTAAGGAGCCGGGACCTCTAACCTAATGGTGCGCGAAAACTAGCAATGACGTGTTACTAGGAGAAGCTGGGGGCTACGAACTCTGTGCTAGGAGCAGAGACTAAAGTCTGGAGGGTCGGAGCGACATGTACCTAAACCCTATCTGGTATCTAATGTTTAGGGAACATGTTGATATAAACTAGAAGTCATGAGGGGAAAAGCTAACTTGACTCTAAGACTGGACCATGCATTATTCTACATGAAGTGCGTGATGAAGAATACTAAATGACCATTAAATACAGTATTTCTCTAACCTGGAGACGAGAAGGCTAGACAATGACGGAAACTATTGATGCAGTTCAGTAGCTTAGGAATGCAGAGGAGGAGGACTGAACTGATAGCTGGAACTATAACATACTTTTGGCAGACTCAGAGGCAGAGCCAAGCTGCACCGGGCACTGCGAGGCAGGAAGTAAGTGAAGGGTCGAGGATACAGGTGGGGGCTGTATCGCTCCTCAGCGAGGCTTTCAGGAGACAGGAGCTGAATCTGATGTCTGGGCCCTTTTGAGGCCTGGAAACGGGGACTTTATAATGGAATAACGTGCACACTGGGAAACGTGGCAACATTACTTTACATAGGCCTGATATTCGTAGTATTCACGAGGACTGGGAAATAGCATACTAGAGATGGACACAACTGGAATTGCGTCATTAATCGGACATGAGGAATAACATATGCATATTGGTCATGCACACATAACATATGATGGATGAGGCGTAGGGACACAGAACATGGCAAAATTTACTTTTCCACATTCCCTCCTTGTCACTACGTTTCCATCAGGAAACATCAATTTTCATGATACCATCTATCATTTCATACAGTACCATTTGCTCGTCTCGAATTGTCTGGGAACGGGATTTAGAACGGGGCTTGGGACTAGGAATACAAGAGGTAGCACACATGCTGCAAATCGCAGGGCCACATTGTATACAGAGGCAGCAGCTGAATATAATCGCTACTGCAATACCTAGAAAGGACAGGACTTTCCATCCCCATGCGGAAATTATATTCCAGAACCAACCGGACCATGTCCAGGTGCCTGGCTCTTGATGTAACAGATGGGCAATTTTATGGAGTCTGGTTATAGCTGAATAAACAGACGGCGCGTTATTTGGAATGAAAATGCAGCAACTAGATCCGATGACTCTACAGGCCCCGCCCCTATCGGCCAGTATGACGTCAAGGACGAGACGATTTTGCAAAACGACAAATCTCATAGCAGATTGTTCTTCGGTTAGGTTACCTAGAGCAGAGGCAGTCTCATTAACTACAGCTTCAAGGGTTCTTGTTAACCTACGGATCAGTTTACTATTCTGGACAGGTCCTACAAAGAAGAAGAAACCTTTATTGAAATCTGTATACTGTTCTAGAGTAGTTTCAGTATAATCGACAATTGGGGACTCCCTTCTATGTCTAATGTGTACTAGATGTGTGTTTCTGTGATAATCAGATGGGGCTAGAAAAACAGGTGGCAGTAGGAAAGCAATGTAACAGGTTCCCTCCCAATCGAGGGGCAGACGGACATATGCAGTTTGACCACAAATAAAATAAGAATGACGTGAAGCTTTGAAAATAGATTTCCCACTGTCACTATACTGGATAACAGTAGTACATTCACTATGACCTACATGTACAGAACCATAATTACGGACACATAATTCTCCTTTGACAGGTAGTACTGAAATAGCAGGTAAGTCTGGAGTAGTATCAGTCTGAACATTCAGGACCATGAAATTCGACGAATAATTACCTAAATTATATACTTCGTTTTCTAGATCTAAACCTGTTCTGTGGGGAAGACCTTGCTTGTCTGGAAAACATGTACTGTTAAGAAAAGACATATCTGTTGAGGATGACGTTAACGTGGACCATGCTCCACACGAACCATTGTGTGAGAATGGATAAGGAAACAGTGGCAGAACTCCCTTCGGTGTCTGGAAAGGGGGGAGTCGACCACACACCCAACAATTAGTGGCATTGCTGGTCTGGTGTGAATAATGTAACATACGGATGAATGTGTTGTTGCGCATAGCAAGGCGGTAAGAATATTCGTGAGGAGGCAGATCACTAAACGTGTGCTCTACTGTAGCATTAGTAGACATATTTACATGAGGAACTGGAAAACACAGGAAAAGTGCGTAGCTGGTGCAAGAAATCATTATGCTGATAAATAATACGAAACTCAGAAAAACGATACATTGAAGTGAACTTCGACTGACTCTCTCACTATGGGGGTCTATTTTATACATGTCAGAAACAGTCTAACCGTTTCACCTAGGGGAGGACTTATACAATCAAACTGACTGACTTATTTTACTAGACCTTAATTTGAGCTTATACTCCTGTTGCGGAGTTTTCTCTAACAAGGGAGGGGTTGTAATAATGTCTTGTGCGGGACAGTCCTTTAAAACAATGTCTTGGCAATCTTTCGAATCCTGGCAATCCTTGGAAATGTTCTTGGAGACTGATTTCAATTCATTGAAAAGTTTTACATGAGAGAGGTGGACCCACCCCTTCCTGCCTTCCAACTTGACGGCAGTTCGGGTGGTCAAGAGGACCTGGCGTGGCTCCTTCCAACGTGGTTCCAGCGGACTTGATCTGTCGAAATTTCTGACCATCACAAGGGAGCCTGGAACGATCTCGTGCGGTGCCACCTCTGTATTGTCTGGAAATGCGGCGGCAACCTGTGAACGACATGAGTTGAGGGCAGACATCAAGGAAGCTAGGTAATCTGTCAGCATATTACATGAAACATCGGTAATACTTCGGGGTCTAGGAGTACCCCACATGTTAGGGGGGCGGCCGAATACGACCTCATACGGGGACAGACCTGATCTGGAATGTGCGACCATGCGCATATAAAACAAAGCGACTGGCAGAGCTACTAGCCAGTCCACACCTTTTTCCTTACAGACTTTTGCAATACGGATTTTCAGAGTCTGATTATGTCTCTCTACGAGACCGGCTGCTTCAGGATGGCGTACACAATGAAACTTCCACTGGTACCCTAACAAAAGGGAAACGTGTTTCATGAGTTCGGATGAGAATGGCTGACCGTTATCAGAATATACGACTCTAGGGAGTCCGTATCTAGGGAAAAATTCACGAACCAACTGCTTGGCAGTGGTCGCGGCTGTGTAATCTGGGACTGGATATGCTTCTGTCCACCTGGACAAAGCGCATACAACTACAAGGACATACTTGAAACCTCGACATCGCTCCATCTGAATATAATCCATCTGGAGGACCTCAAAAGGGTGGTCAGGGGGCTGGAAACCACCTTGTTCCACCGGGACACTTTTACCTGGATTGAACTGACAACATATCATACAGGTACGGACTTTCTGCTTGGCTGCAGCTCGTAAATGCTTGTTGAACCAAATGTTCTGGATACTGTCTAACATAGCTTTTTCTCCTAAATGTGCTGGACTATGTGCGGTATTAATAATGACTTGAACCATAGAGTCGGGGAGAAACCATGTGGCTCTACCCTTCGTTAACCATCCTTGATCTGTCTGGACCCCTCCTTGTTCAGACCACTTCTTGATTTCATCGGGAGTAGCATGTAACTGTATATCTATGACATCCTGTGTAGGGTCCTTAACTGTCATGCATGTAATCAGATCTGGAGTATGTGTCTGATTAACTGGAATGTCTGGAGTCTGTGCTGTAAGCTTGGCTGTACGGTCTGCTAGATCATTACCTTGGGAAATAATGTCAGTGACTTTCGTATGTGCTTTGCATTTCATGATAGCAATAGATGTCGGTAAATGTATGGCATCTAACAGGGCTTGAATGAGGAGACCATGCTGAATCTTGGTTCCATGAGAAGTCATGAAACCTCTCTCCTGCCAGAGCACTCCGAAGTCGTGTACAACTCCGAATGCGTAACGTGAATCTGTGTAAACATTAACCTTCAGGTTCTTGCCATGTATACAGGCTTGTGTCAGAGCGACTAGCTCTGCTGCTTGAGCGGACAGGGTGTCAATACGGTGTGTTTCAATAACTTCAGTGTCAGTAGTCACTGCATACGCGGCTACTAGTTCTCCTGTACTAGTTTTCATACATGAACCATCCACATAAAGTGTCAGGTCAGGATCTGATAACGGAATATCTGTCAGGTCTTGTCTTGGCTTAGTCGTAATGTTAACTACTTCCACACAATCATGTGGGTCAGAATTTGAATTAACTGATGGTAACAGTGTAGCAGGATTCAGAACGTTGCAGCGTCTAATGTCTATGTGTGGCTGGAACAGTGTTAATTCATAACCCGTTAAACGTGCAATTGTCAAGTGCTGAGTTTGTGTTCGGTTTAAAAGAACTTCTACGGAATGTGGAACTTGTACTGTCAGAGAATGTCCTAAAACTATGGAATCACTTTGTCTGATAGCTAGTGCTGTGGCTGCAACTGACTTGAGGCACGCAGGCAACGCCTGGGCGACTGGATCTAATGTGCTAGAAAAATAAGCACAGGGCTTGTATTGACCTGCTTGATCTTGTGTGAGAACAGATAATGCTGTACCTTCCCGTTCAGTAACAAAAAGTGTAAAAGGCTTACTGTAGTTCGGTGTAGCTAGAACTGGAGCTTGACATAGGGCTTTCTTTAACTCGTTGAAACTAAGTGTATGTTCAGATGTCCAAGGGAGGACAGTCGATACGGCTGCCTCCTGTGTCGTTAACTGTATCAGTGGCTTGGCTAGAAATGCATACTGGGGAATCCATTGTCTACAATAAGAAGTAAGGCCGATAAAGGCACGTACCTCCTTCTGGGTTCTGGGCTGGGGAAGACTCGCTATTAACTGGATACGGTCTGGTGTCAACTGCCTACCCCTCTTGGACAGCAAGTGTCCTAAGTATACCACTTGCTGGACACAGAATTGAAGCTTCGAAGGTGACACCTTGTGCCCCATCTCGGCAAGGTAATACAAAACTGTAAGTGACGCTCGTTCGCAAGCACATTCAGAACGGGCTGTGATCAGTAGATCATCGACATACTGGAGCAGGGCAGTGTCAGTTGGCATGTGAATGTTGTCTAGTTGTCTTTTGAGTGCTTGACTGTAAATACTAGGGCTTTCTGTGAAACCTTGAGGAGCGCGTGTAAACATATAGCTCCTTCCATTTAAACAAAATCCGAAAAGAAACTGACTGTCTGGATGAATTGGAACACTAAAAAATGCATTCTTGAGGTCTATGACAGTGAAAAACATGGCTTCGGAATCAATGGCTGTTAACAGGGAAGAAATGTCTGGGACAACTGGGTACTGAGGAATAATACATTTGTTAAGCTCTCGTAAATCAATCACTAATCGATATACTGGGGGTGCATTCGGATCAGTACGTTTCATGACTGGAATGATCGGAGAATTACATACATTGGAGTCAGTTTCTACAACTACTCCTTGAGCCATGAGCTCGTCAATAATTTTGGATAAGGCTGCTACAGCCTCAGGTGGCAATCTGTACTGCCTGATTCGTGGTAACACTACACCTGGCTTGAGAGTCACACGATGGGGTGTGATTTGCATGTAACCTACATCAGTTGGACCTTGCGCCCATAAATGCTGCGGAACATTAGACAATCTTGAATCAAAATCTCGTAATACATAGTGACCCTTAAAGTCACGTAGGAACAGACGTATTCCCTCTGGGGAACAGCAAATAACTGCACCTAATTCTTTCAGTGTCTTAATGCCTAACAGATTTTCTGGACATGACTTAGTAAGTAACAGATCAGTAGTACGGGACAATGGACCTACTTCTAGAGTGACTGGCTTAGATATCTCATTAACTATTGGTTTTCCTGAAAATCCAAGGGAAACATTTCTTGAGCCTGAGAGCGGAGCCCCTGGAACTTCGGCATGACTAATTGTGGTCCTACTTGCCCCTGTATCGATCAAAAACTTTCTGTCTTTCCCTAATACTTGACTGTGAACATAAGGACCTTCTTGATCTACAGGTATCTCGATGAGAGGCAAGCCTACCTCCCTCTCTAGGCTGTTTCATGAATATGACTGATACTCTGGATACTCAGACTGTGCATACTGGTACATCTGTGATGTAACGTGCTGTGTTGCAGCAATAGGCTGCGGTACTGTAACTGTCTGTTGTGCATTCTGTGGCTGAGGAATCTGTGAAACTTGTTCTTGTCTAGGCGGACGTGGTCTTTCTTTAGTCTTACCAGTAGCTATGTTGTGTTTCAGAACTGCACACTCGTTTATAAAATGACCTGGCTGTTTACAATAATTGCAGTTCCCTCTAACGGGAGCTGCAGGATGACTGGCTTGATTCGGACCCCTCTTCTGACTGTCTTGAGGAACAGATTGTGCAACTAGCACTTTCATTTTCGTGTCTTTCATACGTTTTCTCTCGTGTTCTTGCTCTTCTCTGATTCTATTCTGGTGGTACTGGAGCATCTGGAGCATCTGGGACGGGGTATTCGCTTGCCAGGTGCTTTCGACTTTCAAAACTCGATTTTTAATTTGCGGACTTGAATTCTCGACTAATTTGGTGACGAAAAGATGAGGGTATGACTCACTACTTGTCTTGAGACCACTATTAATACTAAAACATTTTTCAAACCTAGAATAAAAATCACTAATATCTTCATCTTGTTTCTGTTTACAGGCTGAGATTGCATCCCAGTCTTCTTTCCTAGTTGTCAATAATCTGGGTAAAACTTGAATCAATAATTCTGGTAATTCTTTACATTTATCTCCAAGACCGGTACCTGGTACTCGTGCCTTGTCTTCAGCTTCTAGAGCTGCCCAATCGATCTTTTTCTCTCCCACCTCCCATTCTTTTTCCTTTAACTTTTCATACACCCCTGCGGGTAACAGGACCTTTAACATTTTAATGATGTCTGGGTAAGTGTATTCTCCCATACGGAGCATGTCTTTTAATTCTCTATGGAACCCTGCTGGATCTTTGTCATGACAGGGAATTAATTTCTTCATTTCAAGAAGTTCCATCTTTGAAATTGGAGTGTATACAAACACTCGTTGCATTACGCCACCCGCCCCTTGGACTGGGTGGACTTCTCGTAACGGATTCTGTCTGTCTATGTAGAATGATTTTCTTTCTGGGGGTGAGACATGAACAAAATGCGGGTTCAGAAACGTTCTATATTTGTGGCGCTGTTCTAGAATGACACTAATTAAATCGGTACCTAGACCTCTCCATCTATACTGGAGTAACTCGTTCAGGATATCATGTAACGGACCTGGATCAGAGTGTTGACCCTCATACAGAGTAATGAGGTACTGGATCATATACATACCCACCAGTCGTTGCTCGGCTGGGGGCAGTTTCAGAAACATTTGTGCCACTATTTCGTCTGGAAAAGTGGTAGAATCAGTAATCCATCGGACTGCTGATCGGGCTAGTTCTTGTTCATGCATAGTACTTAATTCACTGTAACCGACTCGTGATTTCAGAATGTGGTCGGTAGCTTGAAATACTTGTTCTAGAGAACCTTGTTCTGGTGCTGGATGAAAAATAGACTTGGGTTCTAGACGTAAATGGCGATCTGGAAATCTAGATTTTCCTACATACGCTATTCTGGCGGGATTCTCGTTCTCTTCCTCTTCAGGATCAGAGATACTTTCTTTCTCGCTTACTTGTGCTGCTTTACGCTGGTCGTGTAACCTTATTATTTCTTTACGAATTTTCTTGTACATACTCTCCATGGCACTGACGGTCTTGTGCTTACCCTCGGCTATATTATCACTCCACCTTGTCAAGATTCTCATTTCGGCGGGATCTTTAGACGGGTAATCTTGTTCTCTTATTAGACAATTGATCAGGAACTTTAATATCATAAGCTGAATCTCGGCTTTCCTTTGAGACATAATCTCGCCAATACTTTCTGGATCATCCCCTGTACGGATGAAACGATATATTCTGTCTAGATCTTCTTTCATGTTCGGCAAGGTGACTAGATACTCGGTCACTCTCCTTACACGTAAGGAATATAAAACCATAGTATATTCGCCTGGAACTGGATCATAAACACATTCGTTAAGGGCTTGCCTGATTTCTGTAACAGACTTATTACTTTTAGGAGTACGCTGTGATGCTTGAGCATGTAATTCGAGTGCCGATAAACGCTTGTGTGGCGGCGGGGTTTGAGGAGTAGCTCCTCCTGCGGCTCCTAGACTGGAGTCGTCTACTGAGGCTCTACGTCCTGGCACAGTGGGAAATGGAACTGTAGGCTGGACCGGGGGTACCGTAACAGGTACTCCGGTGTCTGGAGAAGCGGGAAGTGCCTGATTTACAGGGACTAGCGGAGCGCGAACAGGATTTGCATATTCGGGGACTGTGTCGTCCAAATAGGACGAAATAAAAATATCAGCTGCGGTCGGTTTGTGACGTAGCTTGGTCGGAATTAATGGTGGCGGGAAATTACTAGATGCCTCTGGGGTCGCTTTTGGCAAACCTTCGGCAAGGAGAGGATACATACCCTTAATAAGGGCATGCCTCTGTCTGTCTGACTGTTCGGCTTTGACTTGTTCACCTATCTCGATTAATTCTCTTTCTTGGGCTCGTTCTTGGGATTCTCTACTTAACTCTGACTTTCTGACTTCCTTTTCGGTTCTTCTATGAGCTTCTTTACGCCATAACTCGATGGCATCTTTCTGTGACTGTCTGGCTTTCTTTTTCCATAATGCTTCTTCTACTCGCATGATACATTCGGCATCCCATGTACCCGATACGGGCCATCTATACTTTTCTTCTAACTGTTTGGTATACCCTACCCATAAATCTAGATATAATATGGCGCTTATGCCATGTTTCTGATACATAAAGTGACCTGGACTGTCCCTAGGCGGGACAGGAACTGCTTCCTCTAATAAACCTTTTCTAGTTTTTAACTGACGTAACTTGGAAAATATAGGCATGACTGAACTGTAATCTGGACAAAATACAATACACAATAAAAACACGAAATCACATCGCACTCATACCACAACAGTAAATTACATGAAGAACATTATAAATAACAGTTCGAACAGAATATTACCTGGAATACTGAGAACAGAAATAGAACAGATTTTCTCGAGAACGGAACAGACTAGAGTTACTGGATGCACTGCTGTAACAGTACGGAACATACCGGTCCCATAAAGGGACACATCAAGACCCGTATCCACCTAGGTGAACACTTCGTTTGTGAGTCTGGGCACCACCAACCCACGGACCAGGAGTCAATTTAGATTGGTCCTGTCTAGATACTACCCCAGCAATGGTACTCACCGGGCAGCACGGAACGGAAGGCCTCGGACTGGACTGGACGACGGACGACGAACTTCGGACTTCGGACTTCAGTTACAGGTGGGCCTCCGGATACCTCGGACCTTGGACTCTCGGCTTGGGCTCTGGTCGGGACTCGCCGCGTTCCTCCACCGTCTCGTTCGGATGCTGGACCGCCTCCTCCGTCTCCTCCGTGGGCCTGAGGGATACTTGAGCAGAAATATCTGCCACTGCGCAGAAGAGTTCCGTCACGACTGCAGAGGGTCAGGGGGTCGGCGTGGCTTCACCGACGCGTGGGGAAAGGGCAAGTCCCTGTTCGGGCGCCATTATGTGGTATATAAATAAATAATACCGGATCTATTTTTGGATGAATGAATGAATAACAGATAGCTCAATAAAATAAGAGTCAAGATTCGAGGTAGTAGGAGTTTCTGCAGGTTTATTACAGCATAAGGACAGGATCAGGACAACCTGCATAGAACAGAATGACAGGGCCCAGCAGGACAACTGGGGCCCAGCAGGGGAAAAGAGGCCCAGCAGCTGCTGGGGCTAGGTCTGGGATGAGCGCGCTAACATTCAATAACAAAACACAGGCATATATACATAGCGCGAACACATAGCATTACATTGCAGTAGGCGTAGCAGTGGGTGGAGCAGAAGGTGTGACGCGTAGCAGTCGCGAAAGATAACAGTAAAAAGAGGTGTAACTGGGAGTATACATAGACATGTGATGCAAACGTAACAGAATATGTCATGAATGGGCGGAAACATAGGAGGGGGCTACCTAAGGAGCCGGGACCTCTAACCTAATGGTGCGCGAAAACTAGCAATGACGTGTTACTAGGAGAAGCTGGGGGCTACGAACTCTGTGCTAGGAGCAGAGACTAAAGTCTGGAGGGTCGGAGCGACATGTACCTAAACCCTATCTGGTATCTAATGTTTAGGGAACATGTTGATATAAACTAGAAGTCATGAGGGGAAAAGCTAACTTGACTCTAAGACTGGACCATGCATTATTCTACATGAAGTGCGTGATGAAGAATACTAAATGACCATTAAATACAGTATTTCTCTAACCTGGAGACGAGAAGGCTAGACAATGACGGAAACTATTGATGCAGTTCAGTAGCTTAGGAATGCAGAGGAGGAGGACTGAACTGATAGCTGGAACTATAACATACTTTTGGCAGACTCAGAGGCAGAGCCAAGCTGCACCGGGCACTGCGAGGCAGGAAGTAAGTGAAGGGTCGAGGATACAGGTGGGGGCTGTATCGCTCCTCAGCGAGGCTTTCAGGAGACAGGAGCTGAATCTGATGTCTGGGCCCTTTTGAGGCCTGGAAACGGGGACTTTATAATGGAATAACGTGCACACTGGGAAACGTGGCAACATTACTTTACATAGGCCTGATATTCGTAGTATTCACGAGGACTGGGAAATAGCATACTAGAGATGGACACAACTGGAATTGCGTCATTAATCGGACATGAGGAATAACATATGCATATTGGTCATGCACACATAACATATGATGGATGAGGCGTAGGGACACAGAACATGGCAAAATTTACTTTTCCACAGCACACGCAAGTCTGAGGGCTTGGGTCATTCACGTGTTCTCCAGTCTGAGGCAACGTGACCCTTGCCGCACACGCAAGTCTGAGGGCTTGGGTCATTCATGTCTTCTCCAGTCTGAGGCGCCGTGACCCTTACCGCACATGCAAGTCTGAGGGCTTGGGTCATTCATGTCTTCTCCAGTCTGAGGCGCCTTGACCCTTGCCTCACACGCAAGTCTGAGGGCTTGGGTCATTCATGTGTTCTCCAGTCTAAGGCGCTGTGACCCTTGCCGCACACGCAAGTCTGAGGGCTTGGGTCCTTCATGTGTTCTTCAGTCTGAGGTGCCGTGACCCTTGCCGCACACGCAAGTCTGAGGGCTTGGGTCATTCATGTGTTCTCCAGTCTGAGGCGCTGTGACTCTTGCCGCACACGCAAGTCTGAGGGCTTGGGTCATTCATTTGTTCTCCAGTCTGAGACACCGTGACACGCACCGCACACGCAAGTCTGAGGGCTTGGGTCATTCATGTGTTCTCCAGTCTGAGGCGCCGTGACCCTTGCCGCACACGCAAGTCTGAGGGCTTGGGTCCTTCATGTGTTCTCCAGTCTGAGGCGCCGTGACCCTTGCCACACACGCAAGTCTGAGGACTTGGGTCATTCATGTGTTCTCCAGTGTGAGGCGCTGTGACCCTTGCCGCACACGCAAGTCTGAGGGCTTGGGTCATTCATGTGTTCTCCAGTCTGAGGTGCCGTGACCCTTGCCGCACATGCAAGTCTGAGGGCTTGGGTCCTTCACGTCTTCTCCAGTCTGAGGCGCCGTGACCCTTGCCGCACACGCAAGTCTGAGGGCTTGGGTCATTCACGTGTTCTCCAGTCCGAGGCGCCGTGACCCTTGCCGCACACGCAAGTCTGAGGGCTTGGGTCATTCACGTCTTCTCCAATCCGAGGCGCCGTGACCCTTGCCGCACACGCAAGTCTGAGGGCTTGGGTCATTCATTTCTTCTCCAGTCCGAGGCGCCGTGACTCTTGCCGCACATGCAAGTCTGAGGGCATGGGTCATTCATGTGTTCTCCAGTCTGAGACACCGTGACATGCGCCGCACACGCAAGTCGGAGGGCTTGGGTCATTCATGTGTTCTCCAGTCTGAGGCACCGTGACCCTTGCCGCACACGCAAGTCTGAGGGCTTGGGTCCTTCAAGTGTTCTCCAGTCTGAGGCGCCGTGACCCTTGCCGCACACGCAAGTCTGAGGGCTTGGGTCATTCACGTGTTCTCCAGTCTGAGGCGACGTGACCCTTGCCGCACACGCAAGTCTGAGGACTTGGGTCCTTCATGTCTTCTCCAGTCTGAGGCGCCTTGAACCTTGCCGCACACGCAAGTCTGAGGGCTTGGGTCATTCATGTGTTCGCCAGTCTAAGGCGCCGTGACCCTTGCCGCACACGCAAGTCTGAGGGCTTGGGTCCTTCACGTCTTCTCCAGTCTGAGGCACCGTGACCCTTGCTGCACACGCAAGTCTGAGGGCTTGGGTCATTCACGTGTTCTCCAGTCCGAGGCGCCGTGACCCTTGCTGCACACGCAAGTCTGAGGGCTTGGGTCATTCATGTCTTCTCCAGTCCGAGGCGCCGTCACCCTTGCCGCACACGCAAGTCTGAGGGCTTGGGTCATTCATGTCTTCTCCAGTCCGAGGCGCCGTGACTCTTGCCACAGACGCAAGTCTGAGGGCTTGGGTCATTCATGTGTTCTCCAGTCTGAGGCACCGTGACGCGCGCCGCACACGCAAGTCTGAGGGCTTGGGTCATTCATGTGTTCTCCAGTCTGAGGCGCTGTGACCCTTGCCGCACACGCAAGTCTGAGGGCTTGGGTCCTTCATGTGTTCTCCAGTCTGAGGCGCTGTGATCCTTGCCTCACACGCAAGTCTGAGGGCTTGGGTCATTCATGTCTTCTCCAGTCTGAGGCGCCGTGACCCTTGCCGCACACGCAAGTCTGAGGGCTTGGGTCATTCATGTCTTCTCCAGTCTGAGGCGCTGTGACCCTTGCCGCACACGCAAGTCTGAGGGCTTGGGTCATTCATGTCTTCTCCAGTCTGAGGCGCCGTGACCCTTGCCGCACACGCAAGTCTGAGGGCTTGGGTCATTCATGTCTTCTCCAGTCTGAGGCACCTTGACCCTTGCCGCACACGCAAATCTGAGGGCATGGGTCATTCATGTGTTCTCCAGTCTGAGGCGCCGTGACCCGCGCCGCACACGCAAGTCTGAGGGCTTGGGTCATTCATGTGTTCTCCAGTCTGAGGCGCCGTGACCCTTGCCACACACGCAAGTCTGAGGGCTTGGGTCATTCATTTGTTCTCCAGTCTGAGGCGCCGTGACCCTTGCCGCAAACGCAAGTCTGAGGGCTTGGGTCATTCATGTCTTCTCCAGTCCGAGGCGCCGTGACTCTTGCCGAACACGCAAGTCTGAGTGCATGGGTCATTCATGTGTTCTCCAGTCTGAGGCACCGTGACACGCGCCACACACGCAAGTCTGAGGGCTTGGGTCATTCATGTGTTTTCCAGTCTGAGGCGCCGTGACCCTTGCCGCCCACGCAAGTCTGAGGGCTTGGGTCCTTCATGTGTTCTCCAGTCTGAGGAGCCGTGACCCTTGCCACACACGCAAGTCTGAGGGCTTGGGTCATTCATGTGTACTCCAGTCTGAGGCGCTGTGACCCTTGCCGCACACGCAAGTCTGAAGGCTTGGGTCATTCATGTGTTCTCCAGTCTGAGGCGCCGTGACCCTTGCTGCACACGCAAGTCTGATTGCTTGGGTCATTCATGTCTTCTCCAGTCTGAGGCGCCTTGACCCATGTCGCACACGCAAGTCTGAGGGCTTGGGTCATTCAAGTGTTCTCCAGTCTGAGGCGCCGTGACCCTTGCCGCACACGCAAGTCTGAGGGCTTGGGTCCTTCAAGTGTTCTCCAGTCTGAGGCGCCGTGACCCTTGCCGCACACGCAAGTCTGAGGGCTTGGGTCATTCACGTGTTCTTCAGTCTGAGGCGACGTGACCCTTGCCGCACACGCAAGTCTGAGTGCTTGGGTCATTCATGTGTTCTCCAGTCTGAGGCGCTGTGACCCTTGCCGCACACGCAAGTCTGAGGGCTTGGGTCATTCATGTGTTCTCCAGTCTGAGGCGCCGTGACCCTTGCCGCACACGCAAGTCTGAGGGCTTGGGTCATTCATGTCTTCTCCAGTCTGAGGCGCCTTGACCCTTGTCGCACACGCAAGTCTGAGGGCTTGGGTCATTCATGTGTTCTCCAGTCTGAGGCACCGTGACCCTTGCCGCACACGCAAGTCTGAGGGCTTGGGTCCTTCAAGTGTTCTCCAGTCTGAGGCGCCGTGACCCTTGCCGCACACGCAAGTCTGAGGGCTTGGGTCATTCACGTGTTCTCCAGTCTGAGGCGACGTGACCCTTGCCGCACACGCAAGTCTGAGGACTTGGGTCCTTCATGTCTTCTCCAGTCTGAGGCGCCTTGACCCTTGCCGCACACGCAAGTCTGAGGGCATGGGTCATTCATGTGTTCTCCGGTCTAAGGCGCCGTGACCCTTGCCGCACACGCAAGTCTGAGGGCTTGGGTCCTTCACGTCTTCTCCAGTCTGAGGCGCCGTGACCCTTGCCGCACACGCAAGTCTGAGGGCTTGGGTCATTCACGTGTTCTCCAGTCCGAGGCGCCGTGACCCTTGCTGCACACGCAAGTCTGAGGGCTTGGGTCATTCATGTCTTCTCCAGTCCGAGGCGCCGTGACTCTTGCCGCACACGCAAGTCTGAGGGCTTGGGTCATTCATGTCTTCTCCAGTCCGAGGCGCCGTGACTCTTGCCGCACACGCAAGTCTGAGGGCTTGGGTCATTCATGTGTTCTCCAGTCTGAGGCACCGTGACGCGCGCCGCACACGCAAGTCTGAGGGCTTGGGTCATTCATGTGTTCTCCAGTCTGAGGCGCTATGACCCTTGCCGCACACGCAAGTCTGAGGGCTTGGGTCCTTCATGTGTTCTCCAGTCTGAGGCGCTGTGATCCTTGCCTCACACGCAAGTCTGAGGGCTTGGGTCATTCATGTCTTCTCCAGTCTGAGGCGCCGTGACCCTTGCCGCACACGCAAGTCTGAGTACTTGGGTCATTCATGTCTTCTCCAGTCTGAGGCGCTGTGACCCTTGCCGCACACGCAAGTCTGAGGGCTTGGGTCATTCATGTCTTCTCCAGTCTGAGGCGCCGTGACCCTTGCCGCACACGCAAGTCTGAGGGCTTGGGTCATTCATGTCTTCTCCAGTCTGAGGCACCTTGACCCTTGCCGCACACGCAAATCTGAGGGCTTGGGTCATTCATGTGTTCTCCAGTCTGAGGCGCCGTGACCCTTGCCACACACGCAAGTCTGAGGGCTTGGGTCATTCTTTTGTTCTCCAGTCTGAGGCGCCGTGACCCTTGCCGCAAACGCAAGTCTGAGGGCTTGGGTCATTCATGTCTTCTCCAGTCCGAGGCGCCGTGACTCTTGCCGAACACGCAAGTCTGAGTGCATGGGTCATTCATGTGTTCTCCAGTCTGAGGCACCGTGACACGCGCCACACACGCAAGTCTGAGGGCTTGGGTCATTCATGTGTTTTCCAGTCTGAGGCGCCGTGACCCTTGCCGCACACGCAAGTCTGAGGGCTTGGGTCCTTCATGTGTTCTCCAGTCTGAGGAGCCGTGACCCTTGCCACACACGCAAGTCTGAGGGCTTGGGTCATTCATGTGTTCTCCAGTCTGAGGCGCTGTGACCCTTGCCGCACATGCAAGTCTGAAGGCTTGGGTCATTCATGTGTTCTCCAGTCTGAGGCGCCGTGACCCTTGCCGCACACGCAAGTCTGATTGCTTGGGTCATTCATGTCTTCTCCAGTCTGAGGCGCCTTGACCCATGTCGCACACGCAAGTCTGAGGGCTTGGGTCATTCAAGTGTTCTCCAGTCTGAGGTGCCGTGACCCTTGCCGCACACGCAAGTCTGAGGGCTTGGGTCATTCACGTGTTCTTCAGTCTGAGGCGACGTGACCCTTGCCGCACACGCACGTCTGAGTGCTTGGGTCATTCATGTGTTCTCCAGTCTGAGGCGCCGTGACCCTTGCCGCACACGCAAGTCTGAGGGCTTGGGTCATTCATGTCTTCTCCAGTCTGAGGCGCCTTGACCCTTGTCGCACACGCAAGTCTGAGGGCTTGGGTCATTCATGTGTTCTCCAGTCTGAGGCGCCGTGACGCGCGCCGCACACGCAAGTCTGAGGGCTTGGGTCATTCATGTCTTCTCCAGTCTGAGGCACCGTGACCCGCATCACACACGCAAGTCTGAGGGCTTGGGTCATTCATGTCTTCTCCAGTCTGAGGCGCCGTGACCCGCGCCGCACACGCAAGTCTGAGGGCTTGGGTCATTCATGTCTTCTCCAGTCTGAGGCGCCGTGACCCTTGCCGCACACGCAAGTCTGAGGGCTTGGGTCCTTCATTTGTTCTCCAGTCTGAGGCGCCGTGACCCTTGCCGCACACGCAAGTCTGAGGGCTTGGGTCCTTCATGTGTTTTCCAGTCTGAGGCGCCGTGACCCTTGCCGCACACGCAAGTCTGAGGGCTTGGGTCATTCACGTGTTCTCTAGTCTGAGGCGACGTGACCCTTGCCGCACATGCAAGTCTGAGGGCTTGGGTCCTTCACGTCTTCTCCAGTCTGAGGCGCCGTGACCCTTGCCGCACACGCAAGTCTGAGGGCTTGGGTCATTCACGGCTTCTCCAGTCTGAGGTGCCGTGACCCTTGTCGCACACGCAAGTCTGAGGGCTTTGGTCATTCATGTCTTCTCCAGTCTGAGGCTCCGTGACCCTTGCCGCACACGCAAGTCTGAGGGCTTGGGTCATTCATGTGTTCTCTAGTCTGAGGCGCCGTGACCCGCGCCGCACACACAAGTCTGCGGGCTTGGGTCATTCATGTGTTCTCCAGTCTGAGGCGCCGTGACCCTTGCCGCACACGCAAGTCTGAGGGCTTAGGTCATTCATGTGTTCTCCAGTCTGAGGCGCCGTGACCCGCGCCGCACATGCAAGTCTGAGGGCTTGGGTCCTTCATGTCTTCTCCAGTCTGAGGCTCCGTGACCCTTGCCACACACGCAAGTCTGAGGGCTTGGGTCATTCATGTGTTCTCCAGTCTGAGGCGCTGTGACCCTTGCCGCACACGCAAGTCTGAGGGCTTGGGTCATTCATGTGTTCTCCAGTCTGAGGCGCCGTGACCCTTGCCGCACACGCAAGTCTGAGGGCTTGGGTCATTCATGTCTTCTCCAGTCTGAGGCGCCTTGACCCTTGTCGCACACGCAAGTCTGAGGGCTTGGGTCATTCATGTCTTCTCCAGTCTGAGGCGCCGTGACCCTTGCCGCACATGCAAGTCTGAGGGCTTGGGTCATTCATGTCTTCTCCAGTCTGAGGCGCCTTGACCCTTGCCTCACACGCAAGTCTGAGGGCTTGGGTCATTCATGTGTTCTCCAGTCTAAGGCGCTGTGACCCTTGCCGCACACGCAAGTCTGAGGGCTTGGGTCCTTCATGTGTTCTTCAGTCTGAGGTGCCGTGACCCTTGCCGCATACGTAAGTCTGAGGGCTTGGGTCATTCATGTGTTCTCCAGTCTGAGGCGCTGTGACTCTTGCCGCACACGCAAGTCTGAGGGCTTGGGTCATTCATTTGTTCTCCAGTCTGAGACACCGTGACACGCGCCGCACACGCAAGTCTGAGGGCTTGGGTCATTCATGTGTTCTCCAGTCTGAGGCGCCGTGACCCTTGCCGCACATGCAAGTCTGAGGGCTTGGGTCCTTCACGTCTTCTCCAGTCTGAGGCGCCGTGACCCTTGCCGCACACGCAAGTCTGAGGGCTTGGGTCATTCACGTGTTCTCCAGTCCGAGGCGCCGTGACCCTTGCCGCACACGCAAGTCTGAGGGCTTGGGTCATTCACATCTTCTCCAATCCGAGGCGCCGTGACCATTGCTGCACACGCAAGTCTGAGGGCTTGGGTCATTCATTTCTTCTCCAGTCCGAGGCGCCGTGACTCTTGCCGCACACGCAAGTCTGAGGGCATGGGTCATTCATGTGTTCTCCAGTCTGAGACACCGTGACATGCGCCGCACACGCAAGTCGGAGGGCTTGGGTCATTCATGTGTTCTCCAGTCTGAGGCGCCGTGACCCTTGCCGCACACGCAAGTCTGAGGGCTTGGGTCCTTCATGTGTTCTCCAGTCTAAGGCGCCGTGATCCTTGCCACACACGCAAGTCTGAGTGCTTGGGTCATTCATGTGTTCTCCAGTCTGAGGCGCTGTGACCCTTGCTGCACACGCAAGTCTGAGGGCTTGGGTCATTCATGTGTTCTCCACTCTGAGGCGCCGTGACCCTTGCCGCACACGCAAGTCTGAGGGCTTGGGTCATTCATGTCTTCTCCAGTCTGAGGCGCCTTGACCCTTGTCGCACACGCAAGTCTGAGGGCTTGGGTCATTCATGTGTTCTCCAGTCTGAGGCACCGTGACCCTTGCCGCACATGCAAGTCTGAGGGCTTGGGTCCTTCAAGTGTTCTCCAGTCTGAGGCGCCGTGACCCTTGCCGCACACGCAAGTCTGAGGGCTTGGGTCATTCACGTGTTCTCCAGTCTGAGGCGACGTGACCCTTGCCGCACACGCAAGTCTGAGGACTTGGGTCCTTCATGTCTTCTCCAGTCTGAGGTGCCTTGACCCTTGCCGCACACGCAAGTCTGAGGGCTTGGGTCATTCATGTGTTCTCCAGTCTAAGGCGCCGTGACCCTTGCCGCACACGCAAGTCTGAGGGCTTGGGTCCTTCACGTCTTCTCCAGTCTGAGGCGCCGTGACCCTTGCCGCACACGCAAGTCTGAGGGCTTGGGTCATTCACGTGTTCTCCAGTCCGAGGCGCCGTGACCCTTGCTGCACACGCAAGTCTGAGGGCTTGGGTCATTCATGTCTTCTCCAGTCCGAGGCGCCGTGACCCTTGCCGCACACGCAAGTCTGAGGGCTTGGGTCATTCATGTCTTCTCCAGTCTGAGGCGCCTTGACCCTTGTCGCACACGCAAGTCTGAGGGCTTGGGTCATTCATGTCTTCTCCAGTCTGAGGCGCCGTGACCCTTGCCGCACATGCAAGTCTGAGGGCTTGGGTCATTCATGTCTTCTCCAGTCTGAGGCGCCTTGACCCTTGCCTCACATGCAAGTCTGAGGGCTTGGGTCATTCATGTGTTCTCCAGTCTAAGGCGCTGTGACCCTTGCCGCACACGCAAGTCTGAGGGCTTGGGTCCTTCATGTGTTCTTCAGTCTGAGGTGCCGTGACCCTTGCCGCACACGCAAGTCTGAGGGCTTGGGTCATTCATGTGTTCTCCAGTCTGAGGCGCTGTGACTCTTGCCACACACGCAAGTCTGAGGGCTTGGGTCATTCATTTGTTCTCCAGTCTGAGACACCGTGACACGCGCCGCACACGCAAGTCTGAGGGCTTGGGTCATTCATGTGTTCTCCAGTCTGAGGCGCCGTGACCCTTGCCGCACACGCAAGTCTGAGGGTTTGGGTCCTTCATGTGTTCTCCAGTCTGAGGCGCCGTGACCCTTGCCACACACGCAAGTCTGAGGACTTGGGTCATTCATGTGTTCTCCAGTCTGAGGCGCTGTGACCCTTGCCGCACACGCAAGTCTGAGGGCTTGGGTCATTCATGTGTTCTCCAGTCTGAGGCGCCGTGACCCTTGCCGCACATGCAAGTCTGAGGGCTTGGGTCCTTCACGTCTTCTCCAGTCTGAGGCGCCGTGACCCTTGCCGCACACGCAAGTCTGAGGGCTTGGGTCATTCACGTGTTCTCCAGTCCGAGGCGCCGTGACCCTTGCCGCACACGCAAGTCTGAGGGCTTGGGTCATTCACATCTTCTCCAATCCGAGGCGCCGTGACCATTGCCGCACACGCAAGTCTGAGGGCTTGGGTCATTCATTTCTTCTCCAGTCCGAGGCGCCGTGACTCTTGCCGCACACGCAAGTCTGAGGGCATGGGTCATTCATGTGTTCTCCAGTCTGAGACACCGTGACATGCGCCGCACACGCAAGTCGGAGGGCTTGGGTCATTCATGTGTTCTCCAGTCTGAGGCGCCGTGACCCTTGCCGCACACGCAAGTCTGAGGGCTTGGGTCCTTCATGTGTTCTCCAGTCTAAGGCGCCGTGATCCTTGCCACACACGCAAGTCTGAGTGCTTGGGTCATTCATGTGTTCTCCAGTCTGAGGCGCTGTGACCCTTGCTGCACACGCAAGTCTGAGGGCTTGGGTCATTCATGTGTTCTCCAGTCTGAGGCGCCGTGACCCTTGCCGCACACGCAAGTCTGAGGGCTTGGGTCATTCATGTCTTCTCCAGTCTGAGGCGCCTTGACCCTTGTTGCACACGCAAGTCTGAGGGCTTGGGTCATTCATGTGTTCTCCAGTCTGAGGCACCGTGACCCTTGCCGCACATGCAAGTCTGAGGACTTGGGTCCTTCAAGTGTTCTCCAGTCTGAGGCGCCGTGACCCTTGCCGCACACGCAAGTCTGAGGGCTTGGGTCATTCACGTGTTCTCTAGTCTGAGGCGACGTGACCCTTGCCGCACATGCAAGTCTGAGGGCTTGGGTCCTTCACGTCTTCTCCAGTCTGAGGCGCCGTGACCCTTGCCGCACACGCAAGTCTGAGGGCTTGGGTCATTCACGGCTTCTCCAGTCTGAGGTGCCGTGACCCTTGTCGCACACGCAAGTCTGAGGGCTTTGGTCATTCATGTCTTCTCCAGTCTGAGGCTCCGTGACCCTTGCCGCACACGCAAGTCTGAGGGCTTGGGTCATTCATGTGTTCTCTAGTCTGAGGCGCCGTGACCCGCGCCGCACACACAAGTCTGCGGGCTTGGGTCATTCATGTGTTCTCCAGTCTGAGGCGCCGTGACCCTTGCCGCACACGCAAGTCTGAGGGCTTAGGTCATTCATGTGTTCTCCAGTCTGAGGCGCCGTGACCCGCGCCGCACATGCAAGTCTGAGGGCTTGGGTCCTTCATGTCTTCTCCAGTCTGAGGCTCCGTGACCCTTGCCACACACGCAAGTCTGAGGGCTTGGGTCATTCATGTGTTCTCCAGTCTGAGGCGCTGTGACCCTTGCCGCACACGCAAGTCTGAGGGCTTGGGTCATTCATGTGTTCTCCAGTCTGAGGCGCCGTGACCCTTGCCGCACACGCAAGTCTGAGGGCTTGGGTCATTCATGTCTTCTCCAGTCTGAGGCGCCTTGACCCTTGTCGCACACGCAAGTCTGAGGGCTTGGGTCATTCATGTCTTCTCCAGTCTGAGGCGCCGTGACCCTTGCCGCACATGCAAGTCTGAGGGCTTGGGTCATTCATGTCTTCTCCAGTCTGAGGCGCCTTGACCCTTGCCTCACACGCAAGTCTGAGGGCTTGGGTCATTCATGTGTTCTCCAGTCTAAGGCGCTGTGACCCTTGCCGCACACGCAAGTCTGAGGGCTTGGGTCCTTCATGTGTTCTTCAGTCTGAGGTGCCGTGACCCTTGCCGCATACGTAAGTCTGAGGGCTTGGGTCATTCATGTGTTCTCCAGTCTGAGGCGCTGTGACTCTTGCCGCACACGCAAGTCTGAGGGCTTGGGTCATTCATTTGTTCTCCAGTCTGAGACACCGTGACACGCGCCGCACACGCAAGTCTGAGGGCTTGGGTCATTCATGTGTTCTCCAGTCTGAGGCGCCGTGACCCTTGCCGCACATGCAAGTCTGAGGGCTTGGGTCCTTCACGTCTTCTCCAGTCTGAGGCGCCGTGACCCTTGCCGCACACGCAAGTCTGAGGGCTTGGGTCATTCACGTGTTCTCCAGTCCGAGGCGCCGTGACCCTTGCCGCACACGCAAGTCTGAGGGCTTGGGTCATTCACATCTTCTCCAATCCGAGGCGCCGTGACCATTGCCGCACACGCAAGTCTGAGGGCTTGGGTAATTCATTTCTTCTCCAGTCCGAGGCGCCGTGACTCTTGCCGCACACGCAAGTCTGAGGGCATGGGTCATTCATGTGTTCTCCAGTCTGAGACACCGTGACATGCGCCGCACACGCAAGTCGGAGGGCTTGGGTCATTCATGTGTTCTCCAGTCTGAGGCGCCGTGACCCTTGCCGCACACGCAAGTCTGAGGGCTTGGGTCCTTCATGTGTTCTCCAGTCTAAGGCGCCGTGATCCTTGCCACACACGCAAGTCTGAGTGCTTGGGTCATTCATGTGTTCTCCAGTCTGAGGCGCTGTGACCCTTGCTGCACACGCAAGTCTGAGGGCTTGGGTCATTCATGTGTTCTCCACTCTGAGGCGCCGTGACCCTTGCCGCACACGCAAGTCTGAGGGCTTGGGTCATTCATGTCTTCTCCAGGTCGAGGCGCCTTGACCCTTGTCGCACACGCAAGTCTGAGGGCTTGGGTCATTCATGTGTTCTCCAGTCTGAGGCACCGTGACCCTTGCCGCACATGCAAGTCTGAGGGCTTGGGTCCTTCAAGTGTTCTCCAGTCTGAGGCGCCGTGACCCTTGCCGCACACGCAAGTCTGAGGGCTTGGGTCATTCACGTGTTCTCCAGTCTGAGGCGACGTGACCCTTGCCGCACACGCAAGTCTGAGGACTTGGGTCCTTCATGTCTTCTCCAGTCTGAGGTGCCTTGACCCTTGCCGCACACGCAAGTCTGAGGGCTTGGGTCATTCATGTGTTCTCCAGTCTAAGGCGCCGTGACCCTTGCCGCACACGCAAGTCTGAGGGCTTGGGTCCTTCACGTCTTCTCCAGTCTGAGGCGCCGTGACCCTTGCCGCACACGCAAGTCTGAGGGCTTGGGTCATTCACGTGTTCTCCAGTCCGAGGCGCCGTGACCCTTGCTGCACACGCAAGTCTGAGGGCTTGGGTCATTCATGTCTTCTCCAGTCCGAGGCGCCGTGACCCTTGCCGCACACGCAAGTCTGAGGGCTTGGGTCATTCATGTCTTCTCCAGTCTGAGGCGCCTTGACCCTTGTCGCACACGCAAGTCTGAGGGCTTGGGTCATTCATGTCTTCTCCAGTCTGAGGCGCCGTGACCCTTGCCGCACATGCAAGTCTGAGGGCTTGGGTCATTCATGTCTTCTCCAGTCTGAGGCGCCTTGACCCTTGCCTCACATGCAAGTCTGAGGGCTTGGGTCATTCATGTGTTCTCCAGTCTAAGGCGCTGTGACCCTTGCCGCACACGCAAGTCTGAGGGCTTGGGTCCTTCATGTGTTCTTCAGTCTGAGGTGCCGTGACCCTTGCCGCACACGCAAGTCTGAGGGCTTGGGTCATTCATGTGTTCTCCAGTCTGAGGCGCTGTGACTCTTGCCACACACGCAAGTCTGAGGGCTTGGGTCATTCATTTGTTCTCCAGTCTGAGACACCGTGACACGCGCCGCACACGCAAGTCTGAGGGCTTGGGTCATTCATGTGTTCTCCAGTCTGAGGCGCCGTGACCCTTGCCGCACACGCAAGTCTGAGGGTTTGGGTCCTTCATGTGTTCTCCAGTCTGAGGCGCCGTGACCCTTGCCACACACGCAAGTCTGAGGACTTGGGTCATTCATGTGTTCTCCAGTCTGAGGCGCTGTGACCCTTGCCGCACACGCAAGTCTGAGGGCTTGGGTCATTCATGTGTTCTCCAGTCTGAGGCGCCGTGACCCTTGCCGCACATGCAAGTCTGAGGGCTTGGGTCCTTCACGTCTTCTCCAGTCTGAGGCGCCGTGACCCTTGCTGCACACGCAAGTCTGAGGGCTTGGGTCATTCACGTGTTCTCCAGTCCGAGGCGCCGTGACCCTTGCCGCACACGCAAGTCTGAGGGCTTGGGTCATTCACATCTTCTCCAATCCGAGGCGCCGTGACCATTGCCGCACACGCAAGTCTGAGGGCTTGGGTCATTCATTTCTTCTCCAGTCCGAGGCGCCGTGACTCTTGCCGCACACGCAAGTCTGAGGGCATGGGTCATTCATGTGTTCTCCAGTCTGAGACACCGTGACATGCGCCGCACACGCAAGTCGGAGGGCTTGGGTCATTCATGTGTTCTCCAGTCTGAGGCGCCGTGACCCTTGCCGCACACGCAAGTCTGAGGGCTTGGGTCCTTCATGTGTTCTCCAGTCTAAGGCGCCGTGATCCTTGCCACACACGCAAGTCTGAGTGCTTGGGTCATTCATGTGTTCTCCAGTCTGAGGCGCTGTGACCCTTGCTGCACACGCAAGTCTGAGGGCTTGGGTCATTCATGTGTTCTCCAGTCTGAGGCGCCGTGACCCTTGCCGCACACGCAAGTCTGAGGGCTTGGGTCATTCATGTCTTCTCCAGTCTGAGGCGCCTTGACCCTTGTCGCACACGCAAGTCTGAGGGCTTGGGTCATTCATGTGTTCTCCAGTCTGAGGCACCGTGACCCTTGCCGCACATGCAAGTCTGAGGACTTGGGTCCTTCAAGTGTTCTCCAGTCTGAGGCGCCGTGACCCTTGCCGCACACGCAAGTCTGAGGGCTTGGGTCATTCACGTGTTCTCCAGTCTGAGGCGACGTGACCCTTGCCGCACACGCAAGTCTGAGGACTTGGGTCCTTCATGTCTTCTCCAGTCTGAGGCGCCTTGACCCTTGCCGCACACGCAAGTCTGAGGGCTTGGGTCATTCATGTGTTCTCCAGTCTAAGGCGCCGTGACCCTTGCCGCACACGCAAGTCTGAGGGCTTGGGTCCTTCACGTCTTCTCCAGTCTGAGGCGCCGTGACCCTTGCCGCACACGCAAGTCTGAGGGCTTGGGTCATTCACGTGTTCTCCAGTCCGAGGCGCCGTGACCCTTGCTGCACACGCAAGTCTGAGGGCTTGGGTCATTCATGTCTTCTCCAGTCCGAGGCGCCGTGACCCTTGCCGTACACGCAAGTCTGAGGGCTTGGGTCATTCATGTCTTCTCCAGTCCGAGGCGCCGTGACTCTTGCCGCACACGCAAGTCTGAGGGCTTGGGTCATTCATGTGTTCTCCAGTCTGAGGCACCGTGACGCGCGCCGCACACGCAAGTCTGAGGGCTTGGGTCATTCATGTGTTCTCCAGTCTGAGGCGCTGTGACCCTTGCCGCACACGCAAGTCTGAGGGCTTGGGTCCTTCATGTGTTCTCCAGTCTGAGGCGCTGTGATCCTTGCCTCACACGCAAGTCTGAGGGCTTGGGTCATTCATGTCTTCTCCAGTCTGAGGCGCCGTGACCCTTGCCGCACACGCAAGTCTGAGGGCTTGGGTCATTCATGTCTTCTCCAGTCTGAGGCGCCGTGACCCTTGCAGCACACGCAAGTCTGAGGGCTTGGGTCATTCATGTCTTCTCCAGTCTGAGGCACCTTGACCCTTGCCGCACACACAAATCTGAGGGCATGGGTCATTCATGTGTTCTCCAGTCTGAGGCGCCGTGACCCGCGCCACACACGCAAGTCTGAGGGCTTGGGTCATTCATGTGTTCTCCAGTCTGAGGCGCCGTGACCCTTGCCACACACGCAAGTCTGAGGGCTTGGGTCATTCATTTGTTCTCCGGTCTAAGGCGCCGTGACCCTTGCCGCACACGCAAGTCTGAGGGCTTGGGTCCTTCACGTCTTCTCCAGTCTGAGGCGCCGTGACCCTTGCCGCACACGCAAGTCTGAGGGCTTGGGTCATTCACGTGTTCTCCAGTCCGAGGCGCCGTGACCCTTGCTGCACACGCAAGTCTGAGGGCTTTGGTCATTCATGTCTTCTCCAGTCCGAGGCGCCGTGACCCTTGCCGCACACGCAAGTCTGAGGGCTTGGGTCATTCATGTCTTCTCCAGTCCGAGGCGCCGTGACTCTTGCCGCACACGCAAGTCTGAGGGCTTGGGTCATTCATGTGTTCTCCAGTCTGAGGCACCGTGACGCGCGCCGCACACGCAAGTCTGAGGGCTTGGGTCATTCATGTGTTCTCCAGTCTGAGGCGCTATGACCCTTGCCGCACACGCAAGTCTGAGGGCTTGGGTCCTTCATGTGTTCTCCAGTCTGAGGCGCTGTGATCCTTGCCTCACACGCAAGTCTGAGGGCTTGGGTCATTCATGTCTTCTCCAGTCTGAGGCGCCGTGACCCTTGCCGCACACGCAAGTCTGAGTACTTGGGTCATTCATGTCTTCTCCAGTCTGAGGCGCTGTGACCCTTGCCGCACACGCAAGTCTGAGGGCTTGGGTCATTCATGTCTTCTCCAGTCTGAGACGCCGTGACCCTTGCCGCACACGCAAGTCTGAGGGCTTGGGTCATTCATGTCTTCTCCAGTCTGAGGCACCTTGACCCTTGCCGCACACGCAAATCTGAGGGCTTGGGTCATTCATGTGTTCTCCAGTCTGAGGCGCCGTGACCCTTGCCACACACGCAAGTCTGAGGGCTTGGGTCATTCATTTGTTCTCCAGTCTGAGGCGCCGTGACCCTTGCCGCAAACGCAAGTCTGAGGGCTTGGGTCATTCATGTCTTCTCCAGTCCGAGGCGCCGTGACTCTTGCCGAACACGCAAGTCTGAGTGCATGGGTCATTCATGTGTTCTCCAGTCTGAGGCACCGTGACACGCGCCACACACGCAAGTCTGAGGGCTTGGGTCATTCATGTGTTTTCCAGTCTGAGGCGCCGTGACCCTTGCCGCACACGCAAGTCTGAGGGCTTGGGTCATTCATGTGTACTCCAGTCTGAGGCGCTGTGACCCTTGCCGCACACGCAAGTCTGAAGGCTTGGGTCATTCATGTGTTCTCCAGTCTGAGGCGCCGTGACCCTTGCTGCACACGCAAGTCTGATTGCTTGGGTCATTCATGTCTTCTCCAGTCTGAGGCGCCTTGACCCATGTCGCACACGCAAGTCTGAGGGCTTGGGTCATTCAAGTGTTCTCCAGTCTGAGGCGCCGTGACCCTTGCCGCACACGCAAGTCTGAGGGCTTGGGTCCTTCAAGTGTTCTCCAGTCTGAGGCGCCGTGACCCTTGCCGCACACGCAAGTCTGAGGGCTTGGGTCATTCACGTGTTCTTCAGTCTGAGGCGACGTGACCCTTGCCGCACACGCAAGTCTGAGTGCTTGGGTCATTCATGTGTTCTCCAGTCTGAGGCGCTGTGACCCTTGCCGCACACGCAAGTCTGAGGGCTTGGGTCATTCATGTGTTCTCCAGTCTGAGGCGCCGTGACCCTTGCCGCACACGCAAGTCTGAGGGCTTGGGTCATTCATGTCTTCTCCAGTCTGAGGCGCCTTGACCCTTGTCGCACACGCAAGTCTGAGGGCTTGGGTCATTCATGTGTTCTCCAGTCTGAGGCACCGTGACCCTTGCCGCACACGCAAGTCTGAGGGCTTGGGTCCTTCAAGTGTTCTCCAGTCTGAGGCGCCGTGACCCTTGCCGCACACGCAAGTCTGAGGGCTTGGGTCATTCACGTGTTCTCCAGTCTGAGGCGACGTGACCCTTGCCGCACACGCAAGTCTGAGGACTTGGGTCCTTCATGTCTTCTCCAGTCTGAGGCGCCTTGACCCTTGCCGCACACGCAAGTCTGAGGGCTTGGGTCATTCATGTGTTCTCCGGTCTAAGGCGCCGTGACCCTTGCCGCACACGCAAGTCTGAGGGCTTGGGTCCTTCACGTCTTCTCCAGTCTGAGGCGCCGTGACCCTTGCCGCACACGCAAGTCTGAGGGCTTGGGTCATTCACGTGTTCTCCAGTCCGAGGCGCCGTGACCCTTGCTGCACACGCAAGTCTGAGGGCTTTGGTCATTCATGTCTTCTCCAGTCCGAGGCGCCGTGACCCTTGCCGCACACGCAAGTCTGAGGGCTTGGGTCATTCATGTCTTCTCCAGTCCGAGGCGCCGTGACTCTTGCCGCACACGCAAGTCTGAGGGCTTGGGTCATTCATGTGTTCTCCAGTCTGAGGCACCGTGACGCGCGCCGCACACGCAAGTCTGAGGGCTTGGGTCATTCATGTGTTCTCCAGTCTGAGGCGCTATGACCCTTGCCGCACACGCAAGTCTGAGGGCTTGGGTCCTTCATGTGTTCTCCAGTCTGAGGCGCTGTGATCCTTGCCTCACACGCAAGTCTGAGGGCTTGGGTCATTCATGTCTTCTCCAGTCTGAGGCGCCGTGACCCTTGCCGCACACGCAAGTCTGAGTACTTGGGTCATTCATGTCTTCTCCAGTCTGAGGCGCTGTGACCCTTGCCGCACACGCAAGTCTGAGGGCTTGGGTCATTCATGTCTTCTCCAGTCTGAGGCGCTGTGACCCTTGCCGCACACGCAAGTCTGAGGGCTTGGGTCATTCATGTCTTCTCCAGTCTGAGGCACCTTGACCCTTGCCGCACACGCAAATCTGAGGGCTTGGGTCATTCATGTGTTCTCCAGTCTGAGGCGCCGTGACCCTTGCCACACACGCAAGTCTGAGGGCTTGGGTCATTCATTTGTTCTCCAGTCTGAGGCGCCGTGACCCTTGCCGCAAACGCAAGTCTGAGGGCTTGGGTCATTCATGTCTTCTCCAGTCCGAGGCGCCGTGACTCTTGCCGAACACGCAAGTCTGAGTGCATGGGTCATTCATGTGTTCTCCAGTCTGAGGCACCGTGACACGCGCCACACACGCAAGTCTGAGGGCTTGGGTCATTCATGTGTTTTCCAGTCTGAGGCGCCGTGACCCTTGCCGCACACGCAAGTCTGAGGGCTTGGGTCCTTCATGTGTTCTCCAGTCTGAGGAGCCGTGACCCTTGCCACACACGCAAGTCTGAGGGCTTGGGTCATTCATGTGTTCTCCAGTCTGAGGCGCTGTGACCCTTGCCGCACATGCAAGTCTGAAGGCTTGGGTCATTCATGTGTTCTCCAGTCTGAGGCGCCGTGACCCTTGCCGCACACGCAAGTCTGATTGCTTGGGTCATTCATGTCTTCTCCAGTCTGAGGCGCCTTGACCCATGTCGCACACGCAAGTCTGAGGGCTTGGGTCATTCAAGTGTTCTCCAGTCTGAGGCGCCGTGACCCTTGCCGCACACGCAAGTCTGAGGGCTTGGGTCCTTCAAGTGTTCTCCAGTCTGAGGTGCCATGACCCTTGCCGCACACGCAAGTCTGAGGGCTTGGGTCATTCACGTGTTCTTCAGTCTGAGGCGACGTGACCCTTGCCGCACACGCAAGTCTGAGTGCTTGGGTCATTCATGTGTTCTCCAGTCTGAGGCGCCGTGACCCTTGCCGCACACGCAAGTCTGAGGGCTTGGGTCATTCATGTCTTCTCCAGTCTGAGGCGCCTTGACCCTTGTCGCACACGCAAGTCTGAGGGCTTGGGTCATTCATGTGTTCTCCAGTCTGAGGCGCCGTGACGCGCGCCGCACACGCAAGTCTGAGGGCTTGGGTCATTCATGTCTTCTCCAGTCTGAGGCACCGTGACCCGCATCACACACGCAAGTCTGAGGGCTTGGGTCATTCATGTCTTCTCCAGTCTGAGGCGCCGTGACCCGCGCCGCACACGCAAGTCTGAGGGCTTGGGTCATTCATGTCTTCTCCAGTCTGAGGCGCCGTGACCCTTGCCGCACACGCAAGTCTGAGGGCTTGGGTCCTTCATTTGTTCTCCAGTCTGAGGCGCCGTGACCCTTGCCGCACACGCAAGTCTGAGGGCTTGGGTCCTTCATGTGTTTTCCAGTCTGAGGCGCCGTGACCCTTGCCGCACACGCAAGTCTGAGGGCTTGGGTCATTCACGTGTTCTCTAGTCTGAGGCGACGTGACCCTTGCCGCACATGCAAGTCTGAGGGCTTGGGTCCTTCACGTCTTCTCCAGTCTGAGGCGCCGTGACCCTTGCCGCACACGCAAGTCTGAGGGCTTGGGTCATTCACGGCTTCTCCAGTCTGAGGTGCCGTGACCCTTGTCGCACACGCAAGTCTGAGGGCTTTGGTCATTCATGTCTTCTCCAGTCTGAGGCTCCGTGACCCTTGCCGCACACGCAAGTCTGAGGGCTTGGGTCATTCATGTGTTCTCTAGTCTGAGGCGCCGTGACCCGCGCCGCACACACAAGTCTGCGGGCTTGGGTCATTCATGTGTTCTCCAGTCTGAGGCGCCGTGACCCTTGCCGCACACGCAAGTCTGAGGGCTTAGGTCATTCATGTGTTCTCCAGTCTGAGGCGCCGTGACCCGCGCCGCACATGCAAGTCTGAGGGCTTGGGTCCTTCATGTCTTCTCCAGTCTGAGGCTCCGTGACCCTTGCCACACACGCAAGTCTGAGGGCTTGGGTCATTCATGTGTTCTCCAGTCTGAGGCGCTGTGACCCTTGCCGCACACGCAAGTCTGAGGGCTTGGGTCATTCATGTGTTCTCCAGTCTGAGGCGCCGTGACCCTTGCCGCACACGCAAGTCTGAGGGCTTGGGTCATTCATGTCTTCTCCAGTCTGAGGCGCCTTGACCCTTGTCGCACACGCAAGTCTGAGGGCTTGGGTCATTCATGTCTTCTCCAGTCTGAGGCGCCGTGACCCTTGCCGCACATGCAAGTCTGAGGGCTTGGGTCATTCATGTCTTCTCCAGTCTGAGGCGCCTTGACCCTTGCCTCACACGCAAGTCTGTGGGCTTGGGTCATTCATGTGTTCTCCAGTCTAAGGCGCTGTGACCCTTGCCGCACACGCAAGTCTGAGGGCTTGGGTCCTTCATGTGTTCTTCAGTCTGAGGTGCCGTGACCCTTGCCGCATACGTAAGTCTGAGGGCTTGGGTCATTCATGTGTTCTCCAGTCTGAGGCGCTGTGACTCTTGCCGCACACGCAAGTCTGAGGGCTTGGGTCATTCATTTGTTCTCCAGTCTGAGACACCGTGACACGCGCCGCACACGCAAGTCTGAGGGCTTGGGTCATTCATGTGTTCTCCAGTCTGAGGCGCCGTGACCCTTGCCGCACATGCAAGTCTGAGGGCTTGGGTCCTTCACGTCTTCTCCAGTCTGAGGCGCCGTGACCCTTGCCGCACACGCAAGTCTGAGGGCTTGGGTCATTCACGTGTTCTCCAGTCCGAGGCGCCGTGACCCTTGCCGCACACGCAAGTCTGAGGGCTTGGGTCATTCACATCTTCTCCAATCCGAGGCGCCGTGACCATTGCCGCACACGCAAGTCTGAGGGCTTGGGTCATTCATTTCTTCTCCAGTCCGAGGCGCCGTGACTCTTGCCGCACACGCAAGTCTGAGGGCATGGGTCATTCATGTGTTCTCCAGTCTGAGACACCGTGACATGCGCCGCACACGCAAGTCGGAGGGCTTGGGTCATTCATGTGTTCTCCAGTCTGAGGCGCCGTGACCCTTGCCGCACACGCAAGTCTGAGGGCTTGGGTCCTTCATGTGTTCTCCAGTCTAAGGCGCCGTGATCCTTGCCACACACGCAAGTCTGAGTGCTTGGGTCATTCATGTGTTCTCCAGTCTGAGGCGCTGTGACCCTTGCTGCACACGCAAGTCTGAGGGCTTGGGTCATTCATGTGTTCTCCACTCTGAGGCGCCGTGACCCTTGCCGCACACGCAAGTCTGAGGGCTTGGGTCATTCATGTCTTCTCCAGTCTGAGGCGCCTTGACCCTTGTCGCACACGCAAGTCTGAGGGCTTGGGTCATTCATGTGTTCTCCAGTCTGAGGCACCGTGACCCTTGCCGCACATGCAAGTCTGAGGGCTTGGGTCCTTCAAGTGTTCTCCAGTCTGAGGCGCCGTGACCCTTGCCGCACACGCAAGTCTGAGGGCTTGGGTCATTCACGTGTTCTCCAGTCTGAGGCGACGTGACCCTTGCCGCACACGCAAGTCTGAGGACTTGGGTCCTTCATGTCTTCTCCAGTCTGAGGTGCCTTGACCCTTGCCGCACACGCAAGTCTGAGGGCTTGGGTCATTCATGTGTTCTCTAGTCTAAGGCGCCGTGACCCTTGCCGCACACGCAAGTCTGAGGGCTTGGGTCCTTCACGTCTTCTCCAGTCTGAGGCGCCGTGACCCTTGCCGCACACGCAAGTCTGAGGGCTTGGGTCATTCACGTGTTCTCCAGTCCGAGGCGCCGTGACCCTTGCTGCACACGCAAGTCTGAGGGCTTGGGTCATTCATGTCTTCTCCAGTCCGAGGCGCCGTGACCCTTGCCGCACACGCAAGTCTGAGGGCTTGGGTCATTCATGTCTTCTCCAGTCTGAGGCGCCTTGACCCTTGTCGCACACGCAAGTCTGAGGGCTTGGGTCATTTATGTCTTCTCCAGTCCGAGGCGCCGTGACTCTTGCCGCACACGCAAGTCTGAGGGCATGGGTCATTCATGTGTTCTCCAGTCTGAGACACCGTGACATGCGCCGCACACGCAAGTCGGAGGGCTTGGGTCATTCATGTGTTCTCCAGTCTGAGGCGCCGTGACCCTTGCCGCACACGCAAGTCTGAGGGCTTGGGTCCTTCATGTGTTCTCCAGTCTAAGGCGCCGTGATCCTTGCCACACACGCAAGTCTGAGTGCTTGGGTCATTCATGTGTTCTCCAGTCTGAGGCGCTGTGACCCTTGCTGCACACGCAAGTCTGAGGGCTTGGGTCATTCATGTGTTCTCCACTCTGAGGCGCCGTGACCCTTGCCGCACACGCAAGTCTGAGGGCTTGGGTCATTCATGTCTTCTCCAGGTCGAGGCGCCTTGACCCTTGTCGCACACGCAAGTCTGAGGGCTTGGGTCATTCATGTGTTCTCCAGTCTGAGGCACCGTGACCCTTGCCGCACATGCAAGTCTGAGGGCTTGGGTCCTTCAAGTGTTCTCCAGTCTGAGGCGCCGTGACCCTTGCCGCACACGCAAGTCTGAGGGCTTGGGTCATTCACGTGTTCTCCAGTCTGAGGCGACGTGACCCTTGCCGCACACGCAAGTCTGAGGACTTGGGTCCTTCATGTCTTCTCCAGTCTGAGGTGCCTTGACCCTTGCCGCACACGCAAGTCTGAGGGCTTGGGTCATTCATGTGTTCTCCAGTCTAAGGCGCCGTGACCCTTGCCGCACACGCAAGTCTGAGGGCTTGGGTCCTTCACGTCTTCTCCAGTCTGAGGCGCCGTGACCCTTGCCGCACACGCAAGTCTGAGGGCTTGGGTCATTCACGTGTTCTCCAGTCCGAGGCGCCGTGACCCTTGCTGCACACGCAAGTCTGAGGGCTTGGGTCATTCATGTCTTCTCCAGTCCGAGGCGCCGTGACCCTTGCCGCACACGCAAGTCTGAGGGCTTGGGTCATTCATGTCTTCTCCAGTCTGAGGCGCCTTGACCCTTGTCGCACACGCAAGTCTGAGGGCTTGGGTCATTCATGTCTTCTCCAGTCTGAGGCGCCGTGACCCTTGCCGCACATGCAAGTCTGAGGGCTTGGGTCATTCATGTCTTCTCCAGTCTGAGGCGCCTTGACCCTTGCCTCACATGCAAGTCTGAGGGCTTGGGTCATTCATGTGTTCTCCAGTCTAAGGCGCTGTGACCCTTGCCGCACACGCAAGTCTGAGGGCTTGGGTCCTTCATGTGTTCTTCAGTCTGAGGTGCCGTGACCCTTGCCGCACACGCAAGTCTGAGGGCTTGGGTCATTCATGTGTTCTCCAGTCTGAGGCGCTGTGACTCTTGCCACACACGCAAGTCTGAGGGCTTGGGTCATTCATTTGTTCTCCAGTCTGAGACACCGTGACACGCGCCGCACACGCAAGTCTGAGGGCTTGGGTCATTCATGTGTTCTCCAGTCTGAGGCGCCGTGACCCTTGCCGCACACGCAAGTCTGAGGGTTTGGGTCCTTCATGTGTTCTCCAGTCTGAGGCGCCGTGACCCTTGCCACACACGCAAGTCTGAGGACTTGGGTCATTCATGTGTTCTCCAGTCTGAGGCGCTGTGACCCTTGCCGCACACGCAAGTCTGAGGGCTTGGGTCATTCATGTGTTCTCCAGTCTGAGGCGCCGTGACCCTTGCCGCACATGCAAGTCTGAGGGCTTGGGTCCTTCACGTCTTCTCCAGTCTGAGGCGCCGTGACCCTTGCTGCACACGCAAGTCTGAGGGCTTGGGTCATTCACGTGTTCTCCAGTCCGAGGCGCCGTGACCCTTGCCGCACACGCAAGTCTGAGGGCTTGGGTCATTCACATCTTCTCCAATCCGAGGCGCCGTGACCATTGCCGCACACGCAAGTCTGAGGGCTTGGGTCATTCATTTCTTCTCCAGTCCGAGGCGCCGTGACTCTTGCCGCACACGCAAGTCTGAGGGCATGGGTCATTCATGTGTTCTCCAGTCTGAGACACCGTGACATGCGCCGCACACGCAAGTCGGAGGGCTTGGGTCATTCATGTGTTCTCCAGTCTGAGGCGCCGTGACCCTTGCCGCACACGCAAGTCTGAGGGCTTGGGTCCTTCATGTGTTCTCCAGTCTAAGGCGCCGTGATCCTTGCCACACACGCAAGTCTGAGTGCTTGGGTCATTCATGTGTTCTCCAGTCTGAGGCGCTGTGACCCTTGCTGCACACGCAAGTCTGAGGGCTTGGGTCATTCATGTGTTCTCCAGTCTGAGGCGCCGTGACCCTTGCCGCACACGCAAGTCTGAGGGCTTGGGTCATTCATGTCTTCTCCAGTCTGAGGCGCCTTGACCCTTGTCGCACACGCAAGTCTGAGGGCTTGGGTCATTCATGTGTTCTCCAGTCTGAGGCACCGTGACCCTTGCCGCACATGCAAGTCTGAGGACTTGGGTCCTTCAAGTGTTCTCCAGTCTGAGGCGCCGTGACCCTTGCCGCACACGCAAGTCTGAGGGCTTGGGTCATTCACGTGTTCTCCAGTCTGAGGCGACGTGACCCTTGCCGCACACGCAAGTCTGAGGACTTGGGTCCTTCATGTCTTCTCCAGTCTGAGGCGCCTTGACCCTTGCCGCACACGCAAGTCTGAGGGCTTGGGTCATTCATGTGTTCTCCAGTCTAAGGCGCCGTGACCCTTGCCGCACACGCAAGTCTGAGGGCTTGGGTCCTTCACGTCTTCTCCAGTCTGAGGCGCCGTGACCCTTGCCGCACACGCAAGTCTGAGGGCTTGGGTCATTCACGTGTTCTCCAGTCCGAGGCGCCGTGACCCTTGCTGCACACGCAAGTCTGAGGGCTTGGGTCATTCATGTCTTCTCCAGTCCGAGGCGCCGTGACCCTTGCCGTACACGCAAGTCTGAGGGCTTGGGTCATTCATGTCTTCTCCAGTCCGAGGCGCCGTGACTCTTGCCGCACACGCAAGTCTGAGGGCTTGGGTCATTCATGTGTTCTCCAGTCTGAGGCACCGTGACGCGCGCCGCACACGCAAGTCTGAGGGCTTGGGTCATTCATGTGTTCTCCAGTCTGAGGCGCTGTGACCCTTGCCGCACACGCAAGTCTGAGGGCTTGGGTCCTTCATGTGTTCTCCAGTCTGAGGCGCTGTGATCCTTGCCTCACACGCAGTCTGAGGGCTTGGGTCATTCATGTCTTCTCCAGTCTGAGGCGCCGTGACCCTTGCCGCACACGCAAGTCTGAGGGCTTGGGTCATTCATGTCTTCTCCAGTCTGAGGCGCCGTGACCCTTGCAGCACACGCAAGTCTGAGGGCTTGGGTCATTCATGTCTTCTCCAGTCTGAGGCACCTTGACCCTTGCCGCACACACAAATCTGAGGGCATGGGTCAATTCATGTGTTCTCCAGTCTGAGGCGCCGTGACCCGCGCCACACACGCAAGTCTGAGGGCTTGGGTCATTCATGTGTTCTCCAGTCTGAGGCGCCGTGACCCTTGCCACACACGCAAGTCTGAGGGCTTGGGTCATTCATTTGTTCTCCGGTCTAAGGCGCCGTGACCCTTGCCGCACACGCAAGTCTGAGGGCTTGGGTCCTTCACGTCTTCTCCAGTCTGAGGCGCCGTGACCCTTGCCGCACACGCAAGTCTGAGGGCTTGGGTCATTCACGTGTTCTCCAGTCCGAGGCGCCGTGACCCTTGCTGCACACGCAAGTCTGAGGGCTTTGGTCATTCATGTCTTCTCCAGTCCGAGGCGCCGTGACCCTTGCCGCACACGCAAGTCTGAGGGCTTGGGTCATTCATGTCTTCTCCAGTCCGAGGCGCCGTGACTCTTGCCGCACACGCAAGTCTGAGGGCTTGGGTCATTCATGTGTTCTCCAGTCTGAGGCACCGTGACGCGCGCCGCACACGCAAGTCTGAGGGCTTGGGTCATTCATGTGTTCTCCAGTCTGAGGCGCTATGACCCTTGCCGCACACGCAAGTCTGAGGGCTTGGGTCCTTCATGTGTTCTCCAGTCTGAGGCGCTGTGATCCTTGCCTCACACGCAAGTCTGAGGGCTTGGGTCATTCATGTCTTCTCCAGTCTGAGGCGCCGTGACCCTTGCCGCACACGCAAGTCTGAGTACTTGGGTCATTCATGTCTTCTCCAGTCTGAGGCGCTGTGACCCTTGCCGCACACGCAAGTCTGAGGGCTTGGGTCATTCATGTCTTCTCCAGTCTGAGACGCCGTGACCCTTGCCGCACACGCAAGTCTGAGGGCTTGGGTCATTCATGTCTTCTCCAGTCTGAGGCACCTTGACCCTTGCCGCACACGCAAATCTGAGGGCTTGGGTCATTCATGTGTTCTCCAGTCTGAGGCGCCGTGACCCTTGCCACACACGCAAGTCTGAGGGCTTGGGTCATTCATTTGTTCTCCAGTCTGAGGCGCCGTGACCCTTGCCGCAAACGCAAGTCTGAGGGCTTGGGTCATTCATGTCTTCTCCAGTCCGAGGCGCCGTGACTCTTGCCGAACACGCAAGTCTGAGTGCATGGGTCATTCATGTGTTCTCCAGTCTGAGGCACCGTGACACGCGCCACACACGCAAGTCTGAGGGCTTGGGTCATTCATGTGTTTTCCAGTCTGAGGCGCCGTGACCCTTGCCGCACACGCAAGTCTGAGGGCTTGGGTCATTCATGTGTACTCCAGTCTGAGGCGCTGTGACCCTTGCCGCACACGCAAGTCTGAAGGCTTGGGTCATTCATGTGTTCTCCAGTCTGAGGCGCCGTGACCCTTGCTGCACACGCAAGTCTGATTGCTTGGGTCATTCATGTCTTCTCCAGTCTGAGGCGCCTTGACCCATGTCGCACACGCAAGTCTGAGGGCTTGGGTCATTCAAGTGTTCTCCAGTCTGAGGCGCCGTGACCCTTGCCGCACACGCAAGTCTGAGGGCTTGGGTCCTTCAAGTGTTCTCCAGTCTGAGGCGCCGTGACCCTTGCCGCACACGCAAGTCTGAGGGCTTGGGTCATTCACGTGTTCTTCAGTCTGAGGCGACGTGACCCTTGCCGCACACGCAAGTCTGAGTGCTTGGGTCATTCATGTGTTCTCCAGTCTGAGGCGCTGTGACCCTTGCCGCACACGCAAGTCTGAGGGCTTGGGTCATTCATGTGTTCTCCAGTCTGAGGCGCCGTGACCCTTGCCGCACACGCAAGTCTGAGGGCTTGGGTCATTCATGTCTTCTCCAGTCTGAGGCGCCTTGACCCTTGTCGCACACGCAAGTCTGAGGGCTTGGGTCATTCATGTGTTCTCCAGTCTGAGGCACCGTGACCCTTGCCGCACACGCAAGTCTGAGGGCTTGGGTCCTTCAAGTGTTCTCCAGTCTGAGGCGCCGTGACCCTTGCCGCACACGCAAGTCTGAGGGCTTGGGTCATTCACGTGTTCTCCAGTCTGAGGCGACGTGACCCTTGCCGCACACGCAAGTCTGAGGACTTGGGTCCTTCATGTCTTCTCCAGTCTGAGGCGCCTTGACCCTTGCCGCACACGCAAGTCTGAGGGCTTGGGTCATTCATGTGTTCTCCGGTCTAAGGCGCCGTGACCCTTGCCGCACACGCAAGTCTGAGGGCTTGGGTCCTTCACGTCTTCTCCAGTCTGAGGCGCCGTGACCCTTGCCGCACACGCAAGTCTGAGGGCTTGGGTCATTCACGTGTTCTCCAGTCCGAGGCGCCGTGACCCTTGCTGCACACGCAAGTCTGAGGGCTTTGGTCATTCATGTCTTCTCCAGTCCGAGGCGCCGTGACCCTTGCCGCACACGCAAGTCTGAGGGCTTGGGTCATTCATGTCTTCTCCAGTCCGAGGCGCCGTGACTCTTGCCGCACACGCAAGTCTGAGGGCTTGGGTCATTCATGTGTTCTCCAGTCTGAGGCACCGTGACGCGCGCCGCACACGCAAGTCTGAGGGCTTGGGTCATTCATGTGTTCTCCAGTCTGAGGCGCTATGACCCTTGCCGCACACGCAAGTCTGAGGGCTTGGGTCCTTCATGTGTTCTCCAGTCTGAGGCGCTGTGATCCTTGCCTCACACGCAAGTCTGAGGGCTTGGGTCATTCATGTCTTCTCCAGTCTGAGGCGCCGTGACCCTTGCCGCACACGCAAGTCTGAGTACTTGGGTCATTCATGTCTTCTCCAGTCTGAGGCGCTGTGACCCTTGCCGCACACGCAAGTCTGAGGGCTTGGGTCATTCATGTCTTCTCCAGTCTGAGGCGCTGTGACCCTTGCCGCACACGCAAGTCTGAGGGCTTGGGTCATTCATGTCTTCTCCAGTCTGAGGCACCTTGACCCTTGCCGCACACGCAAATCTGAGGGCTTGGGTCATTCATGTGTTCTCCAGTCTGAGGCGCCGTGACCCTTGCCACACACGCAAGTCTGAGGGCTTGGGTCATTCATTTGTTCTCCAGTCTGAGGCGCCGTGACCCTTGCCGCAAACGCAAGTCTGAGGGCTTGGGTCATTCATGTCTTCTCCAGTCCGAGGCGCCGTGACTCTTGCCGAACACGCAAGTCTGAGTGCATGGGTCATTCATGTGTTCTCCAGTCTGAGGCACCGTGACACGCGCCACACACGCAAGTCTGAGGGCTTGGGTCATTCATGTGTTTTCCAGTCTGAGGCGCCGTGACCCTTGCCGCACACGCAAGTCTGAGGGCTTGGGTCCTTCATGTGTTCTCCAGTCTGAGGAGCCGTGACCCTTGCCACACACGCAAGTCTGAGGGCTTGGGTCATTCATGTGTTCTCCAGTCTGAGGCGCTGTGACCCTTGCCGCACATGCAAGTCTGAAGGCTTGGGTCATTCATGTGTTCTCCAGTCTGAGGCGCCGTGACCCTTGCCGCACACGCAAGTCTGATTGCTTGGGTCATTCATGTCTTCTCCAGTCTGAGGCGCCTTGACCCATGTCGCACACGCAAGTCTGAGGGCTTGGGTCATTCAAGTGTTCTCCAGTCTGAGGCGCCGTGACCCTTGCCGCACACGCAAGTCTGAGGGCTTGGGTCCTTCAAGTGTTCTCCAGTCTGAGGTGCCATGACCCTTGCCGCACACGCAAGTCTGAGGGCTTGGGTCATTCACGTGTTCTTCAGTCTGAGGCGACGTGACCCTTGCCGCACACGCAAGTCTGAGTGCTTGGGTCATTCATGTGTTCTCCAGTCTGAGGCGCCGTGACCCTTGCCGCACACGCAAGTCTGAGGGCTTGGGTCATTCATGTCTTCTCCAGTCTGAGGCGCCTTGACCCTTGTCGCACACGCAAGTCTGAGGGCTTGGGTCATTCATGTGTTCTCCAGTCTGAGGCGCCGTGACGCGCGCCGCACACGCAAGTCTGAGGGCTTGGGTCATTCATGTCTTCTCCAGTCTGAGGCACCGTGACCCGCATCACACACGCAAGTCTGAGGGCTTGGGTCATTCATGTCTTCTCCAGTCTGAGGCGCCGTGACCCGCGCCGCACACGCAAGTCTGAGGGCTTGGGTCATTCATGTCTTCTCCAGTCTGAGGCGCCGTGACCCTTGCCGCACACGCAAGTCTGAGGGCTTGGGTCCTTCATTTGTTCTCCAGTCTGAGGCGCCGTGACCCTTGCCGCACACGCAAGTCTGAGGGCTTGGGTCCTTCATGTGTTTTCCAGTCTGAGGCGCCGTGACCCTTGCCGCACACGCAAGTCTGAGGGCTTGGGTCATTCACGTGTTCTCTAGTCTGAGGCGACGTGACCCTTGCCGCACATGCAAGTCTGAGGGCTTGGGTCCTTCACGTCTTCTCCAGTCTGAGGCGCCGTGACCCTTGCCGCACACGCAAGTCTGAGGGCTTGGGTCATTCACGGCTTCTCCAGTCTGAGGTGCCGTGACCCTTGTCGCACACGCAAGTCTGAGGGCTTTGGTCATTCATGTCTTCTCCAGTCTGAGGCTCCGTGACCCTTGCCGCACACGCAAGTCTGAGGGCTTGGGTCATTCATGTGTTCTCTAGTCTGAGGCGCCGTGACCCGCGCCGCACACACAAGTCTGCGGGCTTGGGTCATTCATGTGTTCTCCAGTCTGAGGCGCCGTGACCCTTGCCGCACACGCAAGTCTGAGGGCTTAGGTCATTCATGTGTTCTCCAGTCTGAGGCGCCGTGACCCGCGCCGCACATGCAAGTCTGAGGGCTTGGGTCCTTCATGTCTTCTCCAGTCTGAGGCTCCGTGACCCTTGCCACACACGCAAGTCTGAGGGCTTGGGTCATTCATGTGTTCTCCAGTCTGAGGCGCTGTGACCCTTGCCGCACACGCAAGTCTGAGGGCTTGGGTCATTCATGTGTTCTCCAGTCTGAGGCGCCGTGACCCTTGCCGCACACGCAAGTCTGAGGGCTTGGGTCATTCATGTCTTCTCCAGTCTGAGGCGCCTTGACCCTTGTCGCACACGCAAGTCTGAGGGCTTGGGTCATTCATGTCTTCTCCAGTCTGAGGCGCCGTGACCCTTGCCGCACATGCAAGTCTGAGGGCTTGGGTCATTCATGTCTTCTCCAGTCTGAGGCGCCTTGACCCTTGCCTCACACGCAAGTCTGTGGGCTTGGGTCATTCATGTGTTCTCCAGTCTAAGGCGCTGTGACCCTTGCCGCACACGCAAGTCTGAGGGCTTGGGTCCTTCATGTGTTCTTCAGTCTGAGGTGCCGTGACCCTTGCCGCATACGTAAGTCTGAGGGCTTGGGTCATTCATGTGTTCTCCAGTCTGAGGCGCTGTGACTCTTGCCGCACACGCAAGTCTGAGGGCTTGGGTCATTCATTTGTTCTCCAGTCTGAGACACCGTGACACGCGCCGCACACGCAAGTCTGAGGGCTTGGGTCATTCATGTGTTCTCCAGTCTGAGGCGCCGTGACCCTTGCCGCACATGCAAGTCTGAGGGCTTGGGTCCTTCACGTCTTCTCCAGTCTGAGGCGCCGTGACCCTTGCCGCACACGCAAGTCTGAGGGCTTGGGTCATTCACGTGTTCTCCAGTCCGAGGCGCCGTGACCCTTGCCGCACACGCAAGTCTGAGGGCTTGGGTCATTCACATCTTCTCCAATCCGAGGCGCCGTGACCATTGCCGCACACGCAAGTCTGAGGGCTTGGGTCATTCATTTCTTCTCCAGTCCGAGGCGCCGTGACTCTTGCCGCACACGCAAGTCTGAGGGCATGGGTCATTCATGTGTTCTCCAGTCTGAGACACCGTGACATGCGCCGCACACGCAAGTCGGAGGGCTTGGGTCATTCATGTGTTCTCCAGTCTGAGGCGCCGTGACCCTTGCCGCACACGCAAGTCTGAGGGCTTGGGTCCTTCATGTGTTCTCCAGTCTAAGGCGCCGTGATCCTTGCCACACACGCAAGTCTGAGTGCTTGGGTCATTCATGTGTTCTCCAGTCTGAGGCGCTGTGACCCTTGCTGCACACGCAAGTCTGAGGGCTTGGGTCATTCATGTGTTCTCCACTCTGAGGCGCCGTGACCCTTGCCGCACACGCAAGTCTGAGGGCTTGGGTCATTCATGTCTTCTCCAGTCTGAGGCGCCTTGACCCTTGTCGCACACGCAAGTCTGAGGGCTTGGGTCATTCATGTGTTCTCCAGTCTGAGGCACCGTGACCCTTGCCGCACATGCAAGTCTGAGGGCTTGGGTCCTTCAAGTGTTCTCCAGTCTGAGGCGCCGTGACCCTTGCCGCACACGCAAGTCTGAGGGCTTGGGTCATTCACGTGTTCTCCAGTCTGAGGCGACGTGACCCTTGCCGCACACGCAAGTCTGAGGACTTGGGTCCTTCATGTCTTCTCCAGTCTGAGGTGCCTTGACCCTTGCCGCACACGCAAGTCTGAGGGCTTGGGTCATTCATGTGTTCTCTAGTCTAAGGCGCCGTGACCCTTGCCGCACACGCAAGTCTGAGGGCTTGGGTCCTTCACGTCTTCTCCAGTCTGAGGCGCCGTGACCCTTGCCGCACACGCAAGTCTGAGGGCTTGGGTCATTCACGTGTTCTCCAGTCCGAGGCGCCGTGACCCTTGCTGCACACGCAAGTCTGAGGGCTTGGGTCATTCATGTCTTCTCCAGTCCGAGGCGCCGTGACCCTTGCCGCACACGCAAGTCTGAGGGCTTGGGTCATTCATGTCTTCTCCAGTCTGAGGCGCCTTGACCCTTGTCGCACACGCAAGTCTGAGGGCTTGGGTCATTTATGTCTTCTCCAGTCTGAGGCGCCGTGACCCTTGCCGCACATGCAAGTCTGAGGGCTTGGGTCATTCATGTCTTCTCCAGTCTGAGGCGCCTTGACCCTTGCCTCACATGCAAGTCTGAGGGCTTGGGTCATTCATGTGTTCTCCAGTCTAAGGCGCTGTGACCCTTGCCGCACACGCAAGTCTGAGGGCTTGGGTCCTTCATGTGTTCTTCAGTCTGAGGTGCCGTGACCCTTGCCGCACACGCAAGTCTGAGGGCTTGGGTCATTCATGTGTTCTCCAGTCTGAGGCGCTGTGACTCTTGCCACACACGCAAGTCTGAGGGCTTGGGTCATTCATTTGTTCTCCAGTCTGAGACACCGTGACACGCGCCGCACACGCAAGTCTGAGGGCTTGGGTCATTCATGTGTTCTCCAGTCTGAGGCGCCGTGACCCTTGCCGCACACGCAAGTCTGAGGGTTTGGGTCCTTCATGTGTTCTCCAGTCTGAGGCGCCGTGACCCTTGCCACACACGCAAGTCTGAGGACTTGGGTCATTCATGTGTTCTCCAGTCTGAGGCGCTGTGACCCTTGCCGCACACGCAAGTCTGAGGGCTTGGGTCATTCATGTGTTCTCCAGTCTGAGGCGCCGTGACCCTTGCCGCACATGCAAGTCTGAGGGCTTGGGTCCTTCACGTCTTCTCCAGTCTGAGGCGCCGTGACCCTTGCCGCACACGCAAGTCTGAGGGCTTGGGTCATTCACGTGTTCTCCAGTCCGAGGCGCCGTGACCCTTGCCGCACACGCAAGTCTGAGGGCTTGGGTCATTCACATCTTCTCCAATCCGAGGCGCCGTGACCATTGCCGCACACGCAAGTCTGAGGGCTTGGGTCATTCATTTCTTCTCCAGTCCGAGGCGCCGTGACTCTTGCCGCACACGCAAGTCTGAGGGCATGGGTCATTCATGTGTTCTCCAGTCTGAGACACCGTGACATGCGCCGCACACGCAAGTCGGAGGGCTTGGGTCATTCATGTGTTCTCCAGTCTGAGGCGCCGTGACCCTTGCCGCACACGCAAGTCTGAGGGCTTGGGTCCTTCATGTGTTCTCCAGTCTAAGGCGCCGTGATCCTTGCCACACACGCAAGTCTGAGTGCTTGGGTCATTCATGTGTTCTCCAGTCTGAGGCGCTGTGACCCTTGCTGCACACGCAAGTCTGAGGGCTTGGGTCATTCATGTGTTCTCCAGTCTGAGGCGCCGTGACCCTTGCCGCACACGCAAGTCTGAGGGCTTGGGTCATTCATGTCTTCTCCAGTCTGAGGCGCCTTGACCCTTGTCGCACACGCAAGTCTGAGGGCTTGGGTCATTCATGTGTTCTCCAGTCTGAGGCACCGTGACCCTTGCCGCACATGCAAGTCTGAGGACTTGGGTCCTTCAAGTGTTCTCCAGTCTGAGGCGCCGTGACCCTTGCTGCACACGCAAGTCTGAGGGCTTGGGTCATTCACGTGTTCTCCAGTCTGAGGCGACGTGACCCTTGCCGCACACGCAAGTCTGAGGACTTGGGTCCTTCATGTCTTCTCCAGTCTGAGGCGCCTTGACCCTTGCCGCACACGCAAGTCTGAGGGCTTGGGTCATTCATGTGTTCTCCAGTCTAAGGCGCCGTGACCCTTGCCGCACACGCAAGTCTGAGGGCTTGGGTCCTTCACGTCTTCTCCAGTCTGAGGCGCCGTGACCCTTGCCGCACACGCAAGTCTGAGGGCTTGGGTCATTCACGCGTTCTCCAGTCCGAGGCGCCGTGACCCTTGCTGCACACGCAAGTCTGAGGGCTTGGGTCATTCATGTCTTCTCCAGTCCGAGGCGCCGTGACCCTTGCCGTACACGCAAGTCTGAGGGCTTGGGTCATTCTTGTCTTCTCCAGTCCGAGGCGCCGTGACTCTTGCCGCACACGCAAGTCTGAGGGCTTGGGTCATTCATGTGTTCTCCAGTCTGAGGCACCGTGATGCGCGCCGCACACGCAAGTCTGAGGGCTTGGGTCATTCATGTGTTCTCCAGTCTGAGGCGCTGTGACCCTTGCCGCACACGCAAGTCTGAGGGCTTGGGTCCTTCATGTGTTCTCCAGTCTGAGGCGCTGTGATCCTTGCCTCACACGCAAGTCTGAGGGCTTGGGTCATTCATGTCTTCTCCAGTCTGAGGCGCCGTGACCCTTGCCGCACACGCAAGTCTGAGGGCTTGGGTCATTCATGTCTTCTCCAGTCTGAGGCGCCGTGACCCTTGCAGCACACGCAAGTCTGAGGGCTTGGGTCATTCATGTCTTCTCCAGTCTGAGGCACCTTGACCCTTGCCGCACACACAAATCTGAGGGCATGGGTCATTCATGTGTTCTCCAGTCTGAGGCGCCGTGACCCGCGCCACACACGCAAGTCTGAGGGCTTGGGTCATTCATGTGTTCTCCAGTCTGAGGCGCCGTGACCCTTGCCACACACGCAAGTCTGAGGGCTTGGGTCATTCATTTGTTCTCCGGTCTAAGGCGCCGTGACCCTTGCCGCACACGCAAGTCTGAGGGCTTGGGTCCTTCACGTCTTCTCCAGTCTGAGGCGCCGTGACCCTTGCCGCACACGCAAGTCTGAGGGCTTGGGTCATTCACGTGTTCTCCAGTCCGAGGCGCCGTGACCCTTGCTGCACACGCAAGTCTGAGGGCTTTGGTCATTCATGTCTTCTCCAGTCCGAGGCGCCGTGACCCTTGCCGCACACGCAAGTCTGAGGGCTTGGGTCATTCATGTCTTCTCCAGTCCGAGGCGCCGTGACTCTTGCCGCACACGCAAGTCTGAGGGCTTGGGTCATTCATGTGTTCTCCAGTCTGAGGCACCGTGACGCGCGCCGCACACGCAAGTCTGAGGGCTTGGGTCATTCATGTGTTCTCCAGTCTGAGGCGCTATGACCCTTGCCGCACACGCAAGTCTGAGGGCTTGGGTCCTTCATGTGTTCTCCAGTCTGAGGCGCTGTGATCCTTGCCTCACACGCAAGTCTGAGGGCTTGGGTCATTCATGTCTTCTCCAGTCTGAGGCGCCGTGACCCTTGCCGCACACGCAAGTCTGAGTACTTGGGTCATTCATGTCTTCTCCAGTCTGAGGCGCTGTGACCCTTGCCGCACACGCAAGTCTGAGGGCTTGGGTCATTCATGTCTTCTCCAGTCTGAGGCGCCGTGACCCTTGCCGCACACGCAAGTCTGAGGGCTTGGGTCATTCATGTCTTCTCCAGTCTGAGGCACCTTGACCCTTGCCGCACACGCAAATCTGAGGGCTTGGGTCATTCATGTGTTCTCCAGTCTGAGGCGCCGTGACCCTTGCCACACACGCAAGTCTGAGGGCTTGGGTCATTCATTTGTTCTCCAGTCTGAGGCGCCGTGACCCTTGCCGCAAACGCAAGTCTGAGGGCTTGGGTCATTCATGTCTTCTCCAGTCCGAGGCGCCGTGACTCTTGCCGAACACGCAAGTCTGAGTGCATGGGTCATTCATGTGTTCTCCAGTCTGAGGCACCGTGACACGCGCCACACACGCAAGTCTGAGGGCTTGGGTCATTCATGTGTTTTCCAGTCTGAGGCGCCGTGACCCTTGCCGCACACGCAAGTCTGAGGGCTTGGGTCATTCATGTGTACTCCAGTCTGAGGCGCTGTGACCCTTGCCGCACACGCAAGTCTGAAGGCTTGGGTCATTCATGTGTTCTCCAGTCTGAGGGGCCGTGACCCTTGCTGCACACGCAAGTCTGATTGCTTGGGTCATTCATGTCTTCTCCAGTCTGAGGCGCCTTGACCCATGTCGCACACGCAAGTCTGAGGGCTTGGGTCATTCAAGTGTTCTCCAGTCTGAGGCGCCGTGACCCTTGCCGCACACGCAAGTCTGAGGGCTTGGGTCCTTCAAGTGTTCTCCAGTCTGAGGCGCCGTGACCCTTGCCGCACACGCAAGTCTGAGGGCTTGGGTCATTCACGTGTTCTTCAGTCTGAGGCGACGTGACCCTTGCCGCACACGCAAGTCTGAGTGCTTGGGTCATTCATGTGTTCTCCAGTCTGAGGCGCTGTGACCCTTGCCGCACACGCAAGTCTGAGGGCTTGGGTCATTCATGTGTTCTCCAGTCTGAGGCGCCGTGACCCTTGCCGCACACGCAAGTCTGAGGGCTTGGGTCATTCATGTCTTCTCCAGTCTGAGGCGCCTTGACCCTTGTCGCACACGCAAGTCTGAGGGCTTGGGTCATTCATGTGTTCTCCAGTCTGAGGCACCGTGACCCTTGCCGCACACGCAAGTCTGAGGGCTTGGGTCCTTCAAGTGTTCTCCAGTCTGAGGCGCCGTGACCCTTGCCGCACACGCAAGTCTGAGGGCTTGGGTCATTCACGTGTTCTCCAGTCTGAGGCGACGTGACCCTTGCCGCACACGCAAGTCTGAGGACTTGGGTCCTTCATGTCTTCTCCAGTCTGAGGCGCCTTGACCCTTGCCGCACACGCAAGTCTGAGGGCTTGGGTCATTCATGTGTTCTCCGGTCTAAGGCGCCGTGACCCTTGCCGCACACGCAAGTCTGAGGGCTTGGGTCCTTCACGTCTTCTCCAGTCTGAGGCGCCGTGACCCTTGCCGCACACGCAAGTCTGAGGGCTTGGGTCATTCACGTGTTCTCCAGTCCGAGGCGCCGTGACCCTTGCTGCACACGCAAGTCTGAGGGCTTTGGTCATTCATGTCTTCTCCAGTCCGAGGCGCCGTGACCCTTGCCGCACACGCAAGTCTGAGGGCTTGGGTCATTCATGTCTTCTCCAGTCCGAGGCGCCGTGACTCTTGCCGCACACGCAAGTCTGAGGGCTTGGGTCATTCATGTGTTCTCCAGTCTGAGGCACCGTGACGCGCGCCGCACACGCAAGTCTGAGGGCTTGGGTCATTCATGTGTTCTCCAGTCTGAGGCGCTATGACCCTTGCCGCACACGCAAGTCTGAGGGCTTGGGTCCTTCATGTGTTCTCCAGTCTGAGGCGCTGTGATCCTTGCCTCACACGCAAGTCTGAGGGCTTGGGTCATTCATGTCTTCTCCAGTCTGAGGCGCCGTGACCCTTGCCGCACACGCAAGTCTGAGTACTTGGGTCATTCATGTCTTCTCCAGTCTGAGGCGCTGTGACCCTTGCCGCACACGCAAGTCTGAGGGCTTGGGTCATTCATGTCTTCTCCAGTCTGAGGCGCCGTGACCCTTGCCGCACACGCAAGTCTGAGGGCTTGGGTCATTCATGTCTTCTCCAGTCTGAGGCACCTTGACCCTTGCCGCACACGCAAATCTGAGGGCTTGGGTCATTCATGTGTTCTCCAGTCTGAGGCGCCGTGACCCTTGCCACACACGCAAGTCTGAGGGCTTGGGTCATTCATTTGTTCTCCAGTCTGAGGCGCCGTGACCCTTGCCGCAAACGCAAGTCTGAGGGCTTGGGTCATTCATGTCTTCTCCAGTCCGAGGCGCCGTGACTCTTGCCGAACACGCAAGTCTGAGTGCATGGGTCATTCATGTGTTCTCCAGTCTGAGGCACCGTGACACGCGCCACACACGCAAGTCTGAGGGCTTGGGTCATTCATGTGTTTTCCAGTCTGAGGCGCCGTGACCCTTGCCGCACATGCAAGTCTGAGGGCTTGGGTCCTTCATGTGTTCTCCAGTCTGAGGAGCCGTGACCCTTGCCACACACGCAAGTCTGAGGGCTTGGGTCATTCATGTGTTCTCCAGTCTGAGGCGCTGTGACCCTTGCCGCACATGCAAGTCTGAAGGCTTGGGTCATTCATGTGTTCTCCAGTCTGAGGCGCCGTGACCCTTGCCGCACACGCAAGTCTGATTGCTTGGGTCATTCATGTCTTCTCCAGTCTGAGGCGCCTTGACCCATGTCGCACACGCAAGTCTGAGGGCTTGGGTCATTCAAGTGTTCTCCAGTCTGAGGCGCCGTGACCCTTGCCGCACACGCAAGTCTGAGGGCTTGGGTCCTTCAAGTGTTCTCCAGTCTGAGGTGCCATGACCCTTGCCGCACACGCAAGTCTGAGGGCTTGGGTCATTCACGTGTTCTTCAGTCTGAGGCGACGTGACCCTTGCCGCACACGCAAGTCTGAGTGCTTGGGTCATTCATGTGTTCTCCAGTCTGAGGCGCCGTGACCCTTGCCGCACACGCAAGTCTGAGGGCTTGGGTCATTCATGTCTTCTCCAGTCTGAGGCGCCTTGACCCTTGTCGCACACGCAAGTCTGAGGGCTTGGGTCATTCATGTGTTCTCCAGTCTGAGGCGCCGTGACGCGCGCCGCACACGCAAGTCTGAGGGCTTGGGTCATTCATGTCTTCTCCAGTCTGAGGCACCGTGACCCGCATCACACACGCAAGTCTGAGGGCTTGGGTCATTCATGTCTTCTCCAGTCTGAGGCGCCGTGACCCGCGCCGCACACGCAAGTCTGAGGGCTTGGGTCATTCATGTCTTCTCCAGTCTGAGGCGCCGTGACCCTTGCCGCACACGCAAGTCTGAGGGCTTGGGTCCTTCATTTGTTCTCCAGTCTGAGGCGCCGTGACCCTTGCCGCACACGCAAGTCTGAGGGCTTGGGTCCTTCATGTGTTTTCCAGTCTGAGGCGCCGTGACTCTTGCCGCACACGCAAGTCTGAGGGCTTGGGTCATTCACGTGTTCTCTAGTCTGAGGCGACGTGACCCTTGCCGCACATGCAAGTCTGAGGGCTTGGGTCCTTCACGTCTTCTCCAGTCTGAGGCGCCGTGACCCTTGCCGCACACGCAAGTCTGAGGGCTTGGGTCATTCACGGCTTCTCCAGTCTGAGGTGCCGTGACCCTTGTCGCACACGCAAGTCTGAGGGCTTTGGTCATTCATGTCTTCTCCAGTCTGAGGCTCCGTGACCCTTGCCGCACACGCAAGTCTGAGGGCTTGGGTCATTCATGTGTTCTCTAGTCTGAGGCGCCGTGACCCGCGCCGCACACACAAGTCTGCGGGCTTGGGTCATTCATGTGTTCTCCAGTCTGAGGCGCCGTGACCCTTGCCGCACACGCAAGTCTGAGGGCTTAGGTCATTCATGTGTTCTCCAGTCTGAGGCGCCGTGACCCGCGCCGCACATGCAAGTCTGAGGGCTTGGGTCCTTCATGTCTTCTCCAGTCTGAGGCTCCGTGACCCTTGCCACACACGCAAGTCTGAGGGCTTGGGTCATTCATGTGTTCTCCAGTCTGAGGCGCTGTGACCCTTGCCGCACACGCAAGTCTGAGGGCTTGGGTCATTCATGTGTTCTCCAGTCTGAGGCGCCGTGACCCTTGCCGCACACGCAAGTCTGAGGGCTTGGGTCATTCATGTCTTCTCCAGTCTGAGGCGCCTTGACCCTTGTCGCACACGCAAGTCTGAGGGCTTGGGTCATTCATGTCTTCTCCAGTCTGAGGCGCCGTGACCCTTGCCGCACATGCAAGTCTGAGGGCTTGGGTCATTCATGTCTTCTCCAGTCTGAGGCGCCTTGACCCTTGCCTCACACGCAAGTCTGAGGGCTTGGGTCATTCATGTGTTCTCCAGTCTAAGGCGCTGTGACCCTTGCCGCACACGCAAGTCTGAGGGCTTGGGTCCTTCATGTGTTCTTCAGTCTGAGGTGCCGTGACGCTTGCCGCATACGTAAGTCTGAGGGCTTGGGTCATTCATGTGTTCTCCAGTCTGAGGCGCTGTGACTCTTGCCGCACACGCAAGTCTGAGGGCTTGGGTCATTCATTTGTTCTCCAGTCTGAGACACCGTGACACGCGCCGCACACGCAAGTCTGAGGGCTTGGGTCATTCATGTGTTCTCCAGTCTGAGGCGCCGTGACCCTTGCCGCACATGCAAGTCTGAGGGCTTGGGTCCTTCACGTCTTCTCCAGTCTGAGGCGCCGTGACCCTTGCCGCACACGCAAGTCTGAGGGCTTGGGTCATTCACGTGTTCTCCAGTCCGAGGCGCCGTGACCCTTGCCGCACACGCAAGTCTGAGGGCTTGGGTCATTCACATCTTCTCCAATCCGAGGCGCCGTGACCATTGCCGCACACGCAAGTCTGAGGGCTTGGGTCATTCATTTCTTCTCCAGTCCGAGGCTCCGTGACTCTTGCCGCACACGCAAGTCTGAGGGCATGGGTCATTCATGTGTTCTCCAGTCTGAGACACCGTGACATGCGCCGCACACGCAAGTCGGAGGGCTTGGGTCATTCATGTGTTCTCCAGTCTGAGGCGCCGTGACCCTTGCCGCACACGCAAGTCTGAGGGCTTGGGTCCTTCATGTGTTCTCCAGTCTAAGGCGCCGTGATCCTTGCCACACACGCAAGTCTGAGTGCTTGGGTCATTCATGTGTTCTCCAGTCTGAGGCGCTGTGACCCTTGCTGCACACGCAAGTCTGAGGGCTTGGGTCATTCATGTGTTCTCCAGTCTGAGGCGCCGTGACCCTTGCCGCACACGCAAGTCTGAGGGCTTGGGTCATTCATGTCTTCTCCAGTCTGAGGCGCCTTGACCCTTGTCGCACACGCAAGTCTGAGGGCTTGGGTCATTCATGTGTTCTCCAGTCTGAGGCACCGTGACCCTTGCCGCACATGCAAGTCTGAGGGCTTGGGTCCTTCAAGTGTTCTCCAGTCTGAGGCGCCGTGACCCTTGCCGCACACGCAAGTCTGAGGGCTTGGGTCATTCACGTGTTCTCCAGTCTGAGGCGACGTGACCCTTGCCGCACACGCAAGTCTGAGGACTTGGGTCCTTCATGTCTTCTCCAGTCTGAGGTGCCTTGACCCTTGCCGCACACGCAAGTCTGAGGGCTTGGGTCATTCATGTGTTCTCCAGTCTAAGGCGCCGTGACCCTTGCCGCACACGCAAGTCTGAGGGCTTGGGTCCTTCACGTCTTCTCCAGTCTGAGGCGCCGTGACCCTTGCCGCACACGCAAGTCTGAGGGCTTGGGTCATTCACGTGTTCTCCAGTCCGAGGCGCCGTGACCCTTGCTGCACACGCAAGTCTGAGGGCTTGGGTCATTCATGTCTTCTCCAGTCCGAGGCGCCGTGACCCTTGCCGCACACGCAAGTCTGAGGGCTTGGGTCATTCATGTCTTCTCCAGTCTGAGGCGCCTTGACCCTTGTCGCACACGCAAGTCTGAGGGCTTGGGTCATTCATGTCTTCTCCAGTCTGAGGCGCCGTGACCCTTGCCGCACATGCAAGTCTGAGGGCTTGGGTCATTCATGTCTTCTCCAGTCTGAGGCGCCTTGACCCTTGCCTCACATGCAAGTCTGAGGGCTTGGGTCATTCATGTGTTCTCCAGTCTAAGGCGCTGTGACCCTTGCCGCACACGCAAGTCTGAGGGCTTGGGTCCTTCATGTGTTCTTCAGTCTGAGGTGCCGTGACCCTTGCCGCACACGCAAGTCTGAGGGCTTGGGTCATTCATGTGTTCTCCAGTCTGAGGCGCTGTGACTCTTGCCACACACGCAAGTCTGAGGGCTTGGGTCATTCATTTGTTCTCCAGTCTGAGACACCGTGACACGCGCCGCACACGCAAGTCTGAGGGCTTGGGTCATTCATGTGTTCTCCAGTCTGAGGCGCCGTGACCCTTGCCGCACACGCAAGTCTGAGGGTTTGGGTCCTTCATGTGTTCTCCAGTCTGAGGCGCCGTGACCCTTGCCACACACGCAAGTCTGAGGACTTGGGTCATTCATGTGTTCTCCAGTCTGAGGCGCTGTGACCCTTGCCGCACACGCAAGTCTGAGGGCTTGGGTCATTCATGTGTTCTCCAGTCTGAGGCGCCGTGACCCTTGCCGCACATGCAAGTCTGAGGGCTTGGGTCCTTCACGTCTTCTCCAGTCTGAGGCGCCGTGACCCTTGCCGCACACGCAAGTCTGAGGGCTTGGGTCATTCACGTGTTCTCCAGTCCGAGGCGCCGTGACCCTTGCCGCACACGCAAGTCTGAGGGCTTGGGTCATTCACATCTTCTCCAATCCGAGGCGCCGTGACCATTGCCGCACACGCAAGTCTGAGGGCTTGGGTCATTCATTTCTTCTCCAGTCCGAGGCGCCGTGACTCTTGCCGCACACGCAAGTCTGAGGGCATGGGTCATTCATGTGTTCTCCAGTCTGAGACACCGTGACATGCGCCGCACACGCAAGTCGGAGGGCTTGGGTCATTCATGTGTTCTCCAGTCTGAGGCGCCGTGACCCTTGCCGCACACGCAAGTCTGAGGGCTTGGGTCCTTCATGTGTTCTCCAGTCTAAGGCGCCGTGATCCTTGCCACACACGCAAGTCTGAGTGCTTGGGTCATTCATGTGTTCTCCAGTCTGAGGCGCTGTGACCCTTGCTGCACACGCAAGTCTGAGGGCTTGGGTCATTCATGTGTTCTCCAGTCTGAGGCGCCGTGACCCTTGCCGCACACGCAAGTCTGAGGGCTTGGGTCATTCATGTCTTCTCCAGTCTGAGGCGCCTTGACCCTTGTCGCACACGCAAGTCTGAGGGCTTGGGTCATTCATGTGTTCTCCAGTCTGAGGCACCGTGACCCTTGCCGCACATGCAAGTCTGAGGACTTGGGTCCTTCAAGTGTTCTCCAGTCTGAGGCGCCGTGACCCTTGCCGCACACGCAAGTCTGAGGACTTGGGTCCTTCATGTCTTCTCCAGTCTGAGGCGCCTTGACCCTTGCCGCACACGCAAGTCTGAGGGCTTGGGTCATTCATGTGTTCTCCAGTCTAAGGCGCCGTGACCCTTGCCGCACACGCAAGTCTGAGGGCTTGGGTCCTTCATGTCTTCTCCAGTCTGAGGCGCCGTGACCCTTGCCGCACACGCAAGTCTGAGGGCTTGGGTCATTCACGTGTTCTCCAGTCCGAGGCGCCGTGACCCTTGCTGCACACGCAAGTCTGAGGGCTTGGGTCATTCATGTCTTCTCCAGTCCGAGGCGCCGTGACCCTTGCCGTACACGCAAGTCTGAGGGCTTGGGTCATTCATGTCTTCTCCAGTCCGAGGCGCCGTGACTCTTGCCGCACACGCAAGTCTGAGGGCTTGGGTCATTCATGTGTTCTCCAGTCTGAGGCACCGTGACGCGCGCCGCACACGCAAGTCTGAGGGCTTGGGTCATTCATGTGTTCTCCAGTCTGAGGCGCTGTGACCCTTGCCGCACACGCAAGTCTGAGGGCTTGGGTCCTTCATGTGTTCTCCAGTCTGAGGCGCTGTGATCCTTGCCTCACACGCAAGTCTGAGGGCTTGGGTCATTCATGTCTTCTCCAGTCTGAGGCGCCGTGACCCTTGCCGCACACGCAAGTCTGAGGGCTTGGGTCATTCATGTCTTCTCCAGTCTGAGGCGCCGTGACCCTTGCAGCACACGCAAGTCTGAGGGCTTGGGTCATTCATGTCTTCTCCAGTCTGAGGCACCTTGACCCTTGCCGCACACACAAATCTGAGGGCATGGGTCATTCATGTGTTCTCCAGTCTGAGGCGCCGTGACCCGCGCCGCACACGCAAGTCTGAGGGCTTGGGTCATTCATGTGTTCTCCAGTCTGAGGCGCCGTGACCCTTGCCACACACGCAAGTCTGAGGGCTTGGGTCATTCATTTGTTCTCCGGTCTAAGGCGCCGTGACCCTTGCCGCACACGCAAGTCTGAGGGCTTGGGTCCTTCACGTCTTCTCCAGTCTGAGGCGCCGTGACCCTTGCCGCACACGCAAGTCTGAGGGCTTGGGTCATTCACGTGTTCTCCAGTCCGAGGCGCCGTGACCCTTGCTGCACACGCAAGTCTGAGGGCTTTGGTCATTCATGTCTTCTCCAGTCCGAGGCGCCGTGACCCTTGCCGCACACGCAAGTCTGAGGGCTTGGGTCATTCATGTCTTCTCCAGTCCGAGGCGCCGTGACTCTTGCCGCACACGCAAGTCTGAGGGCTTGGGTCATTCATGTGTTCTCCAGTCTGAGGCACCGTGACGCGCGCCGCACACGCAAGTCTGAGGGCTTGGGTCATTCATGTGTTCTCCAGTCTGAGGCGCTATGACCCTTGCCGCACACGCAAGTCTGAGGGCTTGGGTCCTTCATGTGTTCTCCAGTCTGAGGCGCTGTGATCCTTGCCTCACACGCAAGTCTGAGGGCTTGGGTCATTCATGTCTTCTCCAGTCTGAGGCGCCGTGACCCTTGCCGCACACGCAAGTCTGAGTACTTGGGTCATTCATGTCTTCTCCAGTCTGAGGCGCTGTGACCCTTGCCGCACACGCAAGTCTGAGGGCTTGGGTCATTCATGTCTTCTCCAGTCTGAGGCGCCGTGACCCTTGCCGCACACGCAAGTCTGAGGGCTTGGGTCATTCATGTCTTCTCCAGTCTGAGGCACCTTGACCCTTGCCGCACACGCAAATCTGAGGGCTTGGGTCATTCATGTGTTCTCCAGTCTGAGGCGCCGTGACCCTTGCCACACACGCAAGTCTGAGGGCTTGGGTCATTCATTTGTTCTCCAGTCTGAGGCGCCGTGACCCTTGCCGCAAACGCAAGTCTGAGGGCTTGGGTCATTCATGTCTTCTCCAGTCCGAGGCGCCGTGACTCTTGCCGAACACGCAAGTCTGAGTGCATGGGTCATTCATGTGTTCTCCAGTCTGAGGCACCGTGACACGCGCCACACACGCAAGTCTGAGGGCTTGGGTCATTCATGTGTTTTCCAGTCTGAGGCGCCGTGACCCTTGCCGCACACGCAAGTCTGAGGGCTTGGGTCCTTCATGTGTTCTCCAGTCTGAGGAGCCGTGACCCTTAACACACATGCAAGTCTGAGGGCTTGGGTCATTCATGTGTTCTCCAGTCTGAGGCGCTGTGACCCTTGCCGCACATGCAAGTCTGAAGGCTTGGGTCATTCATGTGTTCTCCAGTCTGAGGCGCCGTGACCCTTGCCGCACACGCAAGTCTGATTGCTTGGGTCATTCATGTCTTCTCCAGTCTGAGGCGCCTTGACCCATGTCGCACACGCAAGTCTGAGGGCTTGGGTCATTCAAGTGTTCTCCAGTCTGAGGCGCCGTGACCCTTGCCGCACACGCAAGTCTGAGGGCTTGGGTCCTTCAAGTGTTCTCCAGTCTGAGGTGCCGTGACCCTTGCCGCACACGCAAGTCTGAGGGCTTGGGTCATTCACGTGTTCTTCAGTCTGAGGCGACGTGACCCTTGCCGCACACGCAAGTCTGAGTGCTTGGGTCATTCATGTGTTCTCCAGTCTGAGGCGCCGTGACCCTTGCCGCACACGCAAGTCTGAGGGCTTGGGTCATTCATGTCTTCTCCAGTCTGAGGCGCCTTGACCCTTGTCGCACACGCAAGTCTGAGGGCTTGGGTCATTCATGTGTTCTCCAGTCTGAGGCGCCGTGACGCGCGCCGCACACGCAAGTCTGAGGGCTTGGGTCATTCATGTCTTCTCCAGTCTGAGGCACCGTGACCCGCATCACACACGCAAGTCTGAGGGCTTGGGTCATTCATGTCTTCTCCAGTCTGAGGCGCCGTGACCCGCGCCGCACACGCAAGTCTGAGGGCTTGGGTCATTCATGTCTTCTCCAGTCTGAGGCGCCGTGACCCTTGCCGCACACGCAAGTCTGAGGGCTTGGGTCCTTCATTTGTTCTCCAGTCTGAGGCGCCGTGACCCTTGCCGCACACGCAAGTCGGAGGGCTTGGGTCCTTCATGTGTTTTCCAGTCTGAGGCGCCGTGACCCTTGCCGCACACGCAAGTCTGAGGGCTTGGGTCATTCACGTGTTCTCTAGTCTGAGGCGACGTGACCCTTGCCGCACATGCAAGTCTGAGGGCTTGGGTCCTTCACGTCTTCTCCAGTCTGAGGCGCCGTGACCCTTGCCGCACACGCAAGTCTGAGGGCTTGGGTCATTCACGGCTTCTCCAGTCTGAGGTGCCGTGACCCTTGTCGCACACGCAAGTCTGAGGGCTTTGGTCATTCATGTCTTCTCCAGTCTGAGGCTCCGTGACCCTTGCCGCACACGCAAGTCTGAGGGCTTGGGTCATTCATGTGTTCTCTAGTCTGAGGCGCCGTGACCCGCGCCGCACACACAAGTCTGCGGGCTTGGGTCATTCATCTGTTCTCCAGTCTGAGGCGCCGTGACCCTTGCCGCACACGCAAGTCTGAGGGCTTAGGTCATTCATGTGTTCTCCAGTCTGAGGCGCCGTGACCCGCGCCGCACATGCAAGTCTGAGGGCTTGGGTCCTTCATGTCTTCTCCAGTCTGAGGCTCCGTGACCCTTGCCACACACGCAAGTCTGAGGGCTTGGGTCATTCATGTGTTCTCCAGTCTGAGGCGCTGTGACCCTTGCCGCACACGCAAGTCTGAGGGCTTGGGTCATTCATGTGTTCTCCAGTCTGAGGCGCCGTGACCCTTGCCGCACACGCAAGTCTGAGGGCTTGGGTCATTCATGTCTTCTCCAGTCTGAGGCGCCTTGACCCTTGTCGCACACGCAAGTCTGAGGGCTTGGGTCATTCATGTCTTCTCCAGTCTGAGGCGCCGTGACCCTTGCCGCACATGCAAGTCTGAGGGCTTGGGTCATTCATGTCTTCTCCAGTCTGAGGCGCCTTGACCCTTGCCTCACACGCAAGTCTGAGGGCTTGGGTCATTCATGTGTTCTCCAGTCTAAGGCGCTGTGACCCTTGCCGCACACGCAAGTCTGAGGGCTTGGGTCCTTCATGTGTTCTTCAGTCTGAGGTGCCGTGACCCTTGCCGCATACGTAAGTCTGAGGGCTTGGGTCATTCATGTGTTCTCCAGTCTGAGGCGCTGTGACTCTTGCCGCACACGCAAGTCTGAGGGCTTGGGTCATTCATTTGTTCTCCAGTCTGAGACACCGTGACACGCGCCGCACACGCAAGTCTGAGGGCTTGGGTCATTCATGTGTTCTCCAGTCTGAGGCGCCGTGACCCTTGCCGCACATGCAAGTCTGAGGGCTTGGGTCCTTCACGTCTTCTCCAGTCTGAGGCGCCGTGACCCTTGCCGCACACGCAAGTCTGAGGGCTTGGGTCATTCACGTGTTCTCCAGTCCGAGGCGCCGTGACCCTTGCCGCACACGCAAGTCTGAGGGCTTGGGTCATTCACATCTTCTCCAATCCGAGGCGCCGTGACCATTGCCGCACACGCAAGTCTGAGGGCTTGGGTCATTCATTTCTTCTCCAGTCCGAGGCGCCGTGACTCTTGCCGCACACGCAAGTCTGAGGGCATGGGTCATTCATGTGTTCTCCAGTCTGAGACACCGTGACATGCGCCGCACACGCAAGTCGGAGGGCTTGGGTCATTCATGTGTTCTCCAGTCTGAGGCGCCGTGACCCTTGCCGCACACGCAAGTCTGAGGGCTTGGGTCCTTCATGTGTTCTCCAGTCTAAGGCGCCGTGATCCTTGCCACACACGCAAGTCTGAGTGCTTGGGTCATTCATGTGTTCTCCAGTCTGAGGCGCTGTGACCCTTGCTGCACACGCAAGTCTGAGGGCTTGGGTCATTCATGTGTTCTCCAGTCTGAGGCGCCGTGACCCTTGCCGCACACGCAAGTCTGAGGGCTTGGGTCATTCATGTCTTCTCCAGTCTGAGGCGCCTTGACCCTTGTCGCACACGCAAGTCTGAGGGCTTGGGTCATTCATGTGTTCTCCAGTCTGAGGCACCGTGACCCTTGCCGCACATGCAAGTCTGAGGGCTTGGGTCCTTCAAGTGTTCTCCAGTCTGAGGCGCCGTGACCCTTGCCGCACACGCAAGTCTGAGGGCTTGGGTCATTCACGTGTTCTCCAGTCTGAGGCGACGTGACCCTTGCCGCACACGCAAGTCTGAGGACTTGGGTCCTTCATGTCTTCTCCAGTCTGAGGTGCCTTGACCCTTGCCGCACACGCAAGTCTGAGGGCTTGGGTCATTCATGTGTTCCCCAGTCTAAGGCGCCGTGACCCTTGCCGCACACGCAAGTCTGAGGGCTTGGGTCCTTCACGTCTTCTCCAGTCTGAGGCGCCGTGACCCTTGCCGCACACGCAAGTCTGAGGGCTTGGGTCATTCACGTGTTCTCCAGTCCGAGGCGCCGTGACCCTTGCTGCACACGCAAGTCTGAGGGCTTGGGTCATTCATGTCTTCTCCAGTCCGAGGCGCCGTGACCCTTGCCGCACACGCAAGTCTGAGGGCTTGGGTCATTCATGTCTTCTCCAGTCTGAGGCGCCTTGACCCTTGTCGCACACGCAAGTCTGAGGGCTTGGGTCATTCATGTCTTCTCCAGTCTGAGGCGCCGTGACCCTTGCCGCACATGCAAGTCTGAGGGCTTGGGTCATTCATGTCTTCTCCAGTCTGAGGCGCCTTGACCCTTGCCTCACATGCAAGTCTGAGGGCTTGGGTCATTCATGTGTTCTCCAGTCTAAGGCGCTGTGACCCTTGCCGCACACGCAAGTCTGAGGGCTTGGGTCCTTCATGTGTTCTTCAGTCTGAGGTGCCGTGACCCTTGCCGCACACGCAAGTCTGAGGGCTTGGGTCATTCATGTGTTCTCCAGTCTGAGGCGCTGTGACTCTTGCCGCACACGCAAGTCTGAGGGCTTGGGTCATTCATTTGTTCTCCAGTCTGAGACACCGTGACACGCGCCGCACACGCAAGTCTGAGGGCTTGGGTCATTCATGTGTTCTCCAGTCTGAGGCGCCGTGACCCTTGCCGCACACGCAAGTCTGAGGGTTTGGGTCCTTCATGTGTTCTCCAGTCTGAGGCGCCGTGACCCTTGCCACACACGCAAGTCTGAGGACTTGGGTCATTCATGTGTTCTCCAGTCTGAGGCGCTGTGACCCTTGCCGCACACGCAAGTCTGAGGGCTTGGGTCATTCATGTGTTCTCCAGTCTGAGGCGCCGTGACCCTTGCCGCACATGCAAGTCTGAGGGCTTGGGTCCTTCACGTCTTCTCCAGTCTGAGGCGCCGTGACCCTTGCCGCACACGCAAGTCTGAGGGCTTGGGTCATTCACGTGTTCTCCAGTCCGAGGCGCCGTGACCCTTGCCGCACACGCAAGTCTGAGGGCTTGGGTCATTCACATCTTCTCCAATCCGAGGCGCCGTGACCATTGCCGCACACGCAAGTCTGAGGGCTTGGGTCATTCATTTCTTCTCCAGTCCGAGGCGCCGTGACTCTTGCCGCACACGCAAGTCTGAGGGCATGGGTCATTCATGTGTTCTCCAGTCTGAGACACCGTGACATGCGCCGCACACGCAAGTCGGAGGGCTTGGGTCCTTCAAGTGTTCTCCAGTCTGAGGCGCCGTGACCCTTGCCGCACACGCAAGTCTGAGGGCTTGGGTCCTTCACGTGTTCTCCAGTCTGAGGCGACGTGACCCTTGCCGCACACGCAAGTCTGAGGACTTGGGTCCTTCATGTCTTCTCCAGTCTGAGGCGCCTTGACCCTTGCCGCACACGCAAGTCTGAGGGCTTGGGTCATTCATGTGTTCTCCAGTCTAAGGCGCCGTGACCCTTGCCGCACACGCAAGTCTGAGGGCTTGGGTCCTTCACGTCTTCTCCAGTCTGAGGCGCCGTGACCCTTGCCGCACACGCAAGTCTGAGGGCTTGGGTCATTCACGTGTTCTCCAGTCCGAGGCGCCGTGACCCTTGCTGCACACGCAAGTCTGAGGGCTTGGGTCATTCATGTCTTCTCCAGTCCGAGGCGCCGTGACCCTTGCCGTACACGCAAGTCTGAGGGCTTGGGTCATTCATGTCTTCTCCAGTCCGAGGCGCCGTGACTCTTGCCGCACACGCAAGTCTGAGGGCTTGGGTCATTCATGTGTTCTCCAGTCTGAGGCACCGTGACGCGCGCCGCACACGCAAGTCTGAGGGCTTGGGTCATTCATGTGTTCTCCAGTCTGAGGCGCTGTGACCCTTGCCGCACACGCAAGTCTGAGGGCTTGGGTCCTTCATGTGTTCTCCAGTCTGAGGCGCTGTGATCCTTGCCTCACACGCAAGTCTGAGGGCTTGGGTCATTCATGTCTTCTCCAGTCTGAGGCGCCGTGACCCTTGCCGCACACGCAAGTCTGAGGGCTTGGGTCATTCATGTCTTCTCCAGTCTGAGGCGCCGTGACCCTTGCAGCACACGCAAGTCTGAGGGCTTGGGTCATTCATGTCTTCTCCAGTCTGAGGCACCTTGACCCTTGCCGCACACACAAATCTGAGGGCATGGGTCATTCATGTGTTCTCCAGTCTGAGGCGCCGTGACCCGCGCCGCACACGCAAGTCTGAGGGCTTGGGTCATTCATGTGTTCTCCAGTCTGAGGCGCCGTGACCCTTGCCACACACGCAAGTCTGAGGGCTTGGGTCATTCATTTGTTCTCCAGTCTGAGGTGCCGTGACCCTTGCCGCAAACGCAAGTCTGAGGGCTTGGGTCATTCATGTCTTCTCCAGTCCGAGGCGCCGTGACTCTTGCCGAACACGCAAGTCTGAGTGCATGGGTCATTCATGTGTTCTCCAGTCTTAGGCACCGTGACACGCGCCACACACGCAAGTGTGAGGGCTTGGGTCATTCATGTGTTTTCCAGTCTGAGGCGCCGTGACCCTTGCCGCACACGCAAGTCTGAGGGCTTGGGTCCTTCATGTGTTCTCCAGTCTGAGGCGCCGTGACCCTTGCAGCACACGCAAGTCTGAGGGCTTGGGTCATTCATGTCTTCTCCAGTCTGAGGCACCTTGACCCTTGCCGCACACACAAATCTGAGGGCATGGGTCATTCACGTGTTCTCCAGTCTGAGGCAACGTGACCCTTGCCGCACACGCAAGTCTGAGGGCTTGGGTCATTCATGTCTTCTCCAGTCTGAGGCGCCTTGACCCTTATCGCACACGCAAGTCTGAGGGCTTGGGTCATTCATGTGTTCTCCAGCCTGAGGCTCCGTGACCCTTGCCGCACACGCAAGTCTGAGGGCTTGGGTCCTTCAAGTGTTCTCCAGTCTGAGGCGCCGTGACCCTTGCCGCACACGCAAGTCTGAGGGCTTGGGTCCTTCAAGTGTTCTCCAGTCTGAGGCGACGTGACCCTTGCCGCACACGCAAGTCTGACGGCTTGGGTCCTTCACGTCTTCTCCAGTCTGAGGCGCCGTGACCCTTGCTGCACACGCATGTCTGAGGGCTTGGGTCCTTCACGTCTTCTCCAGTCTGAGGCGCCGTGACCCTTGCCGCACACGCAAGTCTGAGGGCTTGGGTCATTCATGTGTTCTCCAGTCTGAGGCGCCGTGACCCTTGCCGCACACGCAAGTCTGATTGCTTGGGTCATTCATGTCTTCTCCAGTCTGAGGCGCCTTGACCCATGTCGCACACGCAAGTATGAGGGCTTGGGTCATTCAAGTGTTCTCCAGTCTGAGGCGCCGTGACCCTTGCCGCACACGCAAGTCTGAGGGCTTGGGTCCTTCAAGTGTTCTCCAGTCTGAGGCGCCGTGACCCTTGCCGCACACGCAAGTCTGAGGGCTTGGGTCATTCACGTGTTCTTCAGTCTGAGGCGACGTGACCCTTTGCAGCACACGCAAGTCTGAGGGCTTGGGTCATTCATGTCTTCTCCAGTCTGAGGCGCCGTGACCCTTGCCGCACACGCAAGTCTGAGGGCTTGGGTCATTCATGTCTTCTCCAGTCTGAGGCGCCTTGACCCTTGCCGCACACACAAGTCTGAGGGCTTGGGTCATTCATGTGTTCTCCAGTCTAAGGTGCCGTCACCCCTGCCGCACACGCACGTCTGAGGGCTTGGGTCCTTCATGTGTTCTTCAGTCTGAGGCGCCGTGACCCTTGCCGCACACGCAAGTCTGAGGGCTTGGGTCATTCATGTGTTCTCCAGTCTGAGGCGCTGTGACTCTTGCCGCACACGCAAGTCTGAGTGCTTGGGTCATTCATGTGTTCTCCAGTCTGAGGCGCCGTGACCCTTGCCGCACACGCAAGTCTGAGGGCTTGGGTCATTCATGTCTTCTCCAGTCTGAGGCGCCTTGACCCTTGTCGCACACGCAAGTCTGAGGGCTTGGGTCATTCATGTGTTCTCCAGTCTGAGGCGCCGTGACCCGCGCCGCACACGCAAGTCTGAGGGCTTGGGTCATTCATGTCTTCTCCAGTCTGAGGCACCGTGACCCGCGTCGCACACGCAAGTCTGAGGGCTTGGGTCATTCATGTCTTCTCCAGTCTGAGGCGCCGTGACCCGCGCCGCACACGCAAGTCTGAGGGCTTGGGTCCTTCATTTGTTCTCCAGTCTGAGGCCCCTTGACCCTTGCCGCACACGCAAGTCTGAGGGCTTGGGTCCTTCATGTGTTTTCCAGTCTGAGGCGCCGTGACCCTTGCCGCACACGCAAGTCTGAGGGCTTGGGTCCTTCATGTGTTCTCCAGTCTGAGGCGCTGTGACCCTTGCCGCACACGCAAGTCTGAGGGCTTGGGTCATTCATGTCTTGTTGGACAGGCCACATGAAGGGCCGCTCTCCCCCGGCCCAACCAGGCCCGAACCAGCCACGCAAGTACCACACACCACCATTACACGTCCACCGTCCCCGCAGGGACCCCTACACTCGAACCTGTTGACCGCGTAGGCCGACCCACTACCGGCCTGCGCGCCCATCCTGGGCGCCATCTTGGACACTCCACCACGAGGCCGCATGGCCCCCGATCGACCTCAACCCTGGGCCTGGCCAGGCCTCAGACATTCCGGCACCAACATCCACCCAGGAGGTGAGCGGGCTACTTGGTCAGTCAATGGGAGCAAGAGGTGTCGATGGCTCTCCCCCGCCAAGTACCGCTCGCCCATCGCCTCCCCGGGCGCTGGCTCCACCCCCCTGCTGGGTGTCTGAACCCCCTCATCCCGGACCTCCCGACCTCCAAGTGCGAGGGTCCGGACATCAAAGCACACCAGCCCTATAACTGGGGCAGCTCCAGAGCCGGACGGCAGTTGTATCTTGGAGTCGAGAGACGCAAAGAAGAACTCATCCTTGACGGACTACTGGCGCTGCCGTAGCTCTGTCTTGTGCACCCTCGTCTTGCCTGCTGGCGCTGCCGCGGCTTTGGGAACCACCCTATCCTTCATCGTCGTCGGGACCTGCTGGCGTGGCCGCGGACCGTTTGTAACCACCACCTTCATCGGGACCTGCTGGCTCTGCCGCGGACCGTCGTCTTCCTTCATCCATCACGGGACCTGCTGGCTCCGCCGCGGCCCGTTCATCTACACCACCGAGCTCGAGGATTGAGAGCTATTTCCATCTCTTTGGTAACAAGACTGTCCCGCTACCCTTTTCCCAAACAGAGACCAGAATAGAGGGGACCCCTGAGTCCAGACCTCCTTGTACCATTCTACCGTACTTGAAGAATTGCCTATAAAGTATCGTTGAACTTTATCATTGTGTGGTGTCCGTCTGTGGGGGGGGAGTTACTTGTCTGTACGATTCACTGGAGACGGCTCTCCCCGGAGACCTCTCCCCTTATCCTCGGCCGACCCTCCCGGTCCGTCTAACATTGGTGGCCAGCGACGGGATCCGAATCACCGCATAAACCGTACAGAGAGTAGCTCACCCCACGGCGAATCACGATGTCAACTAAAGACAGCGGATCAACGGAGAAATTCCAGATGGAGAAATTGGACGAGTACAGCCATCGTGAACTTAAACAGTTCTGTATCGAATTAGGTATCGCTACCACCGGACTAAATACCAAAGATGACTTTAAGCAGGCCCTGGAATCTTGGGCAGAAACCGGGGCTGCCGGAACCCCCGATCAAGACATCGCAGCACAAACCCCCATGGCCCCTGAAGAACGAAGAACGGGTCTCTCGCCAGACGAGATCCAGGAACGAGAAAGAACCCGACTACACGAGCTGGAAATGGCCCGGCTCAAAATGGACGTTGAACTAAAGTTGGCCGAACAGAAAATCAACTTAGAGCACCTGCGTCTCCGAGAAGAAAGAGAGGAGAAACAGAGACAAAGGGAGCTCGAGGAAAAGAAACTGGCATATGAACATGAGCGGAAATTAGCTGAAATCGACCTACGCAAACAGAATAAAGAAGCAGGGGTGCCCGAGCAACCCCACACTCCAGGGGCAACAGAGAAGAAGGTACACATCCCCAAGGATGTCGTTCGAGAATACTTCCGAGAGGACGACATCCAGCAATGGTTTAAGGCCTATGAAATCGCTATGACTGCACACCGGATCGATAGAAGCGATTGGGGGGCCGGTCTGTGGGGGAGATTCCTCAATGAGGGCCGCGACGCCCTTCTGCAACTCCCGGACCACCAGATGACCTCCTATGACCATATGAAAGCTGCACTCCTCACCCGCTATGGCCTCACACCCGAGATGTACCGTCAGAGGTTCCGAGACTGCACCCGCATCCCAGGTACAACTTGGGTGGACTATGTCAATTACTTTAGCCGAGCCTTCGAGGGCTGGATCAAGGGAAGCAGGGTCACAACCTACGAACAACTGTTCAATCTTATGGTATGGGAGCATCTGTCGAACAATTGCTTCATTGAACTTCGTCAGCACCTCCTCGACAGCAAGTTAACGGATCCCCGGCAGCTCGCAGCCGAAGCAGACCGGTGGGAGATCACCAGAGTGAGTCGAAATGGGTCCTCCGAACAGAACCGGAACAACAATGGTCAGCACCGTCCCCGAGGAGGTGGAGGCCAAGGACGCGGAAGAAGCAACGCTCCGGTCACCCTCACTACCAGCCCCACCCCCCCGGCCAACCGGGGCAGCACCCCAGCGCGACCGGGACATCGAGCCAATGTTACCTGCCATCGATGCCAACGAGTCGGACACTATGCAAACGACCCAAACTGCCCCCAGTACCAGAGCCCAAGACCCCGCCAAGTAGCCGCTGCTGCTCTGGGGGAGGAACAGATCTCAGAGGAACAAGAAGAATATGAACAGGAACACCAAGAATGGGAGCCAGCCGCCATGGCTCTCGCCTGCCTAGGGGGGAGAGACATGGTCCCGCGGGTCCCCCTACCCGCTAATACCCAGAAGTACAGCCAATGGGTGGGCATCAATGGACGCCGGGCTGAAGCCCTTCGTGACACTGGGGCCAGTGTAACAGCCGTCCGCTGTCACCTGGTGACCCCCGAACAATACTTACCAAACATTCTCTGCCCTGTACGTTCAGCCGATAACTCAGAAAGTCTGTGTCGGATGGCCTGCGTCCCCTTCGAATGGGGAGGGGTCTCCGGCATGTTGAAGGTGACGGTCCGAGATGATGCCCCCGTAGACTGCCTCCTGGGTAATGACCTGGAAAGCTCTCCATGGGCAGCAGTCGAACGAAAAGAGCACCTGGGGATGCTGGGCGTCCCGGACTGGGCGTGCGTCACCACCCGGTCCATGACCGCCCGTGCCAACACCCGCCCAGAGGAACTCGAATGGCCGGCGCCACCGCCTCCGGTCGCCCCCGCCGAAACCACCGACCGTGACGTCCCCCCCGAACCAGCTCAACCTCCAGACCTCGCTAACCTCGACCAGTGGCCTCAAGAGGGGGGGCCCACGCAAGAACAATTTCGCCAAGAACAAAAGACCTGTCCCTCCCTCGAGGGACTCCGCCAGCAAGCGCTAGCCCAAAGCGCAGGGGATACCTCCGGAACTCACTGGGTCTACTGGGACAATGATCTGCTGTACAGTGAGCAAAGAATCGCGGAGCTGGGGGCCAGCCGAGTCCTAGTGGTACCCCTCCGTTTTAGAGACTTTCTGCTAAACCTGGCCCACGATGTCCCCCTGGCAGGACACTTGGGTCAAGACAAAACCTATAGCCGCCTGGTGACCCACTTCTTCTGGCCCAAAATGAGGGACAATGTACACCAGCATTGCCGATCTTGCCCCACGTGCCAAGCCAGTGGGAAGAGCGGCCGCAAACTGAAAGCCCCCCTGCAACCTTTTCCCGTGGTCACCACCCCGTTCGAGAGGGTCGGAATCGATATCGTCGGGCCCCTGGACCCGCGCACAAAACAAGGCCATCGATTCATCCTGGTGCTAGTGGACCACGCCACCCGCTACCCGGAGGCTGTTCCCCTGCGGACTGTGACAGCCCCGGTAGTCGGCCGGGCTCTGATGGGGATCTTCTCCCGGGTGGGCTTCCCCCGGGAGGTCGTCAGTGACAGAGGCACGAACTTTATTTCGAAATATATGAAATCTCTCTGGCAACAGTGCGGGGTTACCTACCGGTTCACGACCCCCTATCACCCTCAAGGAAACGGCCTCGTTGAGCGGTTCAACCGCACGCTCAAAGGGATGATCGGGGGGTTGGAAGAGCCCCTCCGTCGCCAGTGGGATGTGCTGCTGCCGTGCCTCCTCTTCGCATATCGAGAGGTTCCCCAGAAGTCCCTGGGCTTTAGCCCATTTAAACTGCTATATGGACACCCCGTGCGCGGGCCGCTCAGCCTAGTTAAGGAAGGCTGGGAGATGCCCCCTCTAAAGAACCCACCAGATGTTTTCCGCTACCTCCTAACACTCCGCAACCAGACCCGGCGATTCCGAGGACTAGCAAAAGCCAACCTAGAGGCCAGTCAAGAGGACATGAAAAGGTGGTATGACCGGAATGCCTCCTCCATCGAATTTGAACCTGGGCAACAGGTATGGGTGATGTCCCCCACCGAACCCTGCGCCCTACAAGACAAGTGGACAGGGCCCTTCAAAGTGGTCGAGCGCAAGGGTCCGGCTACCTATCTCATCGACTTGGAATCTTCCCGGAACCCCCTCCGGGTCCTCCACGCTAACAGACTGAAACCGCACTTTGTACGGACAGAACTCAGCCTCCTGATGGCCACAGACAATGGGGCTGAAGAGGACTCCGAGCCCCTCCCGGACCTCCTACGAACGCGGGAGAAAGATGGTTCCGTAGAGGGGGTCCGACTCTCAGAGGCCCTCACCCGAGGGCAACGCCAGGAGTGCCAAGTTCTCCTGTCACAATTCGCCAGCCTGTTCTCCCTCACCCCAGGTGTCACTTCCTGGTGTACGCACGATGTGGACACGGGGGACAGCCCCCCTATCCGCCACCGGGCCTACCGCGTGCCAGATCGGGTACGGGCCTGCATCCAGGAGGAAGTAGCCAAAATGCTCACGCTCGGGGTCATCGAGCCCTCAGACAGCCCCTGGGCCAGCCCTGTAGTACTGGTCCCCAAAGCAGCTGCCCCCGGCACCACACCAGAACTCCGGTTCTGCGTCGACTACCGGGGCTTGAATGCGGTCACCAGGACAGACGCACATCCCATCCCCCGGGCAGATGAACTAATCGACCGCATGGGAGCTGCCCGCTACCTCAGTATCTTCGACCTGACGGCGGGCTACTGGCAAATCGGCCTCACACCCCGGGCACAAGAACGTTCTGCCTTCTCCACTCCCGATGGCCATTACCATTTCACAGTCATGCCCTTCGGCATGAAGAATTCCCCAGCAACATTCCAACGACTCGTCAATCAGGTCCTGGCGGGGCTCGAAGGATTCAGCGCCGCCTACCTAGACGACATCGCGGTATACAGCAACCAGTGGTCCGAGCACCTCCGCCACCTCCGAGCAGTGCTGCACGCCCTTCAGCAAGCTGGCCTCACGATCAAGGCCAGCAAATGTCAAATTGGGCAAGGGTCTGTAACCTACCTCGGGCACCAGGTGGGAAGCGGCCTGGTGGCCCCTCTGCAGCTAAAAATTGCCGCCATCCAGTCCTGGCAGCCCCCCATTACCCAGACCGAGGTACGGGCCTTCCTGGGCCTCACGGGCTATTACCGAAGGTTCGTGAAAGACTATGGTACTATCGTGAGGCCCCTCACAGAGCTCACGTCAAAAAATCAGCCCCAGAAAGTCAACTGGACCCCAGAGTGTCAAGCTGCATTTGAACAATTGAAAGCCGCCATGTGCTCCGCCCCTGTGCTCCAGGCCCCCGACTACAGCCGGGAGTTCATCGTCCAGACGGATGCCTCCGACCATGGCATTGGGGCAGTCCTGTCTCAAGTGAACACCGAAGGCCGTGATCAGCCGGTGGCCTTCATCAGCCGGCGACTCCTACCACGGGAACAACGCTGGAGCACCATAGAGAGGGAGGCCTTTGCGGTGGTATGGGCCCTCAAGAAGCTCCGGCCCTACCTTTTTGGCACACCCTTTCGGGTACAGACCGACCACCGACCCCTGCAGTGGCTGATGCAGATGCGGGGGGAAAACCCGAAGTTACTACGCTGGTCCATCTCCCTACAAGGGATGGACTTCACAGTTGAACATAGGCCTGGGCCAGATCACGCCAACGCAGATGGCCTGTCCCGGTTCTTCCGCCTCGACGAGAAGAGTCCCCAAGAGAATGGGTAACTCTCCCCGCCTTCAGCTGGGGGGGACGCATGTTGGACAGGCCACATGAAGGGCTGCTCTCCCCCGGCCCAACCAGGCCCGAACCAGCCACGCAAGTACCACACACCACCATTACACGTCCACCGTCCCCGCAGGGACCCCTACACTCGAACCTGTTGACCGCGTAGGCCGACCCACTACCGGCCTGCGCGCCCATCCTGGGCGCCATCTTGGACACTCCACCACGAGGCCGCATGGCCCCCGATCGACCTCAACCCTGGGCCTGGCCAGGCCTCAGACATTCCGGCACCAACATCCACCCAGGAGGTGAGCGGGCTACTTGGTCAGTCAATGGGAGCAAGAGGTGTCGATGGCTCTCCCCCGCCAAGTACCGCTCGCCCATCGCCTCCCCGGGCGCTGGCTCCACCCCCCTGCTGGGTGTCTGAACCCCCTCATCCCGGACCTCCCGACCTCCAAGTGCGAGGGTCCGGACATCAAAGCACACCAGCCCTATAACTGGGGCAGCTCCAGAGCCGGACGGCAGTTGTATCTTGGAGTCGAGAGACGCAAAGAAGAACTCATCCTTGACGGACTACTGGCGCTGCCGTAGCTCTGTCTTGTGCACCCTCGTCTTGCCTGCTGGCGCTGCCGCGGCTTTGGGAACCACCCTATCCTTCATCGTCGTCGGGACCTGCTGGCGTGGCCGCGGACCGTTTGTAACCACCACCTTCATCGGGACCTGCTGGCTCTGCCGCGGACCGTCGTCTTCCTTCATCCATCACGGGACCTGCTGGCTCCGCCGCGGCCCGTTCATCTACACCACCGAGCTCGAGGATTGAGAGCTATTTCCATCTCTTTGGTAACAAGACTGTCCCGCTACCCTTTTCCCAAACAGAGACCAGAATAGAGGGGACCCCTGAGTCCAGACCTCCTTGTACCATTCTACCGTACTTGAAGAATTGCCTATAAAGTATCGTTGAACTTTATCATTGTGTGGTGTCCGTCTGTGGGGGGGGAGTTACTTGTCTGTACGATTCACTGGAGACGGCTCTCCCCGGAGACCTCTCCCCTTATCCTCGGCCGACCCTCCCGGTCCGTCTAACATGTCTTCTCCAGTCTGAGGCGACGTGACCCTTGCCGCACACGCAAGTCTGAGGGCTTGAGTCATTCATGTCTTATCCAGTCTGAGGCGCCGTGACCCTTGCTGCACACGCAAGTCTGAGGGATTGGGTCATTCACGTCTTCTCCAGTCTGAGGCGCCGTGACCCTTGCCGCACACGCAAGTCTGAGGGCTTGGGTCATTCACGGCTTCTCCAGTCTGAGGTGCCGTGACCCTTGCCGCACACGCAAGTCTGAGGGCTTTGGTCATTCATGTCTTCTCCAGTCTGAGGCTCCGTGACCCTTGCCGCACACGCAAGTCTGAGGGCTTGGGTCATTCATGTGTTCTCTAGTCTGAAGCGCCGTGACCCGCGCCGCACACACAAGTCTGCGGGCTTGGGTCATTCATGTGTTCTCCAGTCTGAGGCGCTGTGACCCTTGCCGCACACGCAAGTCTGAGGGCTTAGGTCATTCATGTGTTCTCCAGTCTGAGGCGCCGTGACCCGCGCCGCACATGCAAGTCTGAGGGCTTGGGTCCTTCATGTCTTCTCCAGTCTGAGGCTCCGTGACCCTTGCCACACATGCAAGTCGGAGGGCTTGGGTCATTCATGTGTTCTCCAGTCTGAGGTGCTGTGACCCTTGCCGCACACGCAAGTCTGAGGGCTTGGGTCATTCATGTGTTCTCCAGTCTGAGGCGCCGTGACCCTTGCCGCACACGCAAGTCTGAGGGCTTGGGTCATTCATGTCTTCTCCAATCTGAGGCGCCTTGACCCTTGTCGCACACGCAAGTCTGAGGGCTTGGGTCATTCATGTCTTCTCCAGTCTGAGGCGCCGTGACCCTTGCCACCACGCAAGTCTGAGGGCTTGGGTCATTCATGTTTTCTCCAGTCTTAGGCGCCGCGACCCTTGCCACACACGCAAGTCTGAGGGCTTGGGTCATTCACGTGTTCTCCAGTCTGAGGCGACGTGACCCTTGCCGCACACGCAAGTCTGAGCGCTTGGGTCCTTCACGTCTTCTCCAGTCTGAGGCGCCGTGACCCTTGCCGCACACGCAAGTCTGACAGCTTGGGTCCTTCACGTCTTCTCCAGTCAGAGGCGCCGTGACCCTTGCTGCACACACAAGTCTGAGGGCTTGGGTCATTCACGTGTTCTCCAGTCCGAGGCGCCGTGACCCTTGCTGCACACGCAAGTCTGAGGGCTTGGGTCATTCACGTCTTCTCCAGTCCGAGGCGCCGTGACCCGCGCCGCACATGCAAGTCTGAGGGCTTGGGTCATTCATGTCTTCTCCAGTCCGAGGCGCCGTGACTCTTGCCGCACACGCAAGTCTGAGGGCTTGGGTCATTCATGTGTTCTCCAGTCTGAGGCACCGTGACCCGCGCCGCACACGCAAGTCTGAGGGCTTGGGTCATTCACGTCTTCTCCAGTCTGAGGCACCGTGAACCTTGCCGCACACGCAAGTCTGAGGGCTTGGGTCCTTCATGTGTTCTCCAGTCTGAGGCGCTGTGACCCTTGCCTCACACGCAAGTCTGAGGGCTTGGCTCATTCATGTCTTCTCCAGTCTGAGGCGCCGTGACCCTTGCCGCACACGCAAGTCTGAGGGCTTGGGTCATTCATGTCTTCTCCAGTCTGAGGCGCTGTGACCCTTGCCGCACACGCAAGTCTGAGGGCTTGGGTCATTCATGTCTTCTCCAGTCTGAGGCGCCTTGACCCTTGCCGCACACGCAAGTCTGAGGGCTTGGGTCATTCATGTGTTCTCCAGTCTGAGGCGCCGTGACCCGCACCGCACACGCAAGTCTGAGGGCTTGGGTCATTCATGTGTTCTCCAGTCTGAGGCGCCGTGACCATTGCCACACACACAAGTCTGAGGGCTTGGGTCATTCATTTGTTCTCCAGTCTGAGGCGCCGTGACCCTTGCCGCACACGCAAGTCTGAGGGCTTGGGTCATTCATGTCTTCTCCAGTTCGAGGCGCCGTGACTCTTGCCGCACACGCAAGTCTGAGGGCATGGGTCATTCATGTGTTCTCCAGTCTGAGGCACCGTGACACGCGCCGCACACGCAAGTCTGAGGGCCTGGGTCCTTCATGTGTTTTCCAGTCTGAGGCGCTGTGACCCTTGCCGCACACGCAAGTCTGTGGGCTTGGGTCCTTCATGTGTTCTCCAGTCTGAGGAGCCTTGACCCATGTCGCACACGCAAGTCTGAGGGCTTGGGTCATTCAAGTGTTCTCCAGTCTGAGGCGCCGTGACCCTTGCCGCACACGCAAGTCTGAGGGCTTGGGTCCTTCAAGTGTTCTCCAGTCTGAGGCGCCGTGACCCTTGCCGCACACGCAAGTCTGAGGGCTTGGGTCATTCACGTGTTCTTCAGTCTGAGGCGACGTGACCCTTGCCGCACACGCAAGTCTGAGTGCTCTCCCCGGAGACCTCTCCCCTTATCCTCGGCCGACCCTCCCGGTCCGTCTAACATGTCTTCTCCAGTCTGAGGCGACGTGACCCTTGCCGCACACGCAAGTCTGAGGGCTTGAGTCATTCATGTCTTATCCAGTCTGAGGCGCCGTGACCCTTGCTGCACACGCAAGTCTGAGGGATTGGGTCATTCACGTCTTCTCCAGTCTGAGGCGCCGTGACCCTTGCCGCACACGCAAGTCTGAGGGCTTGGGTCATTCACGGCTTCTCCAGTCTGAGGTGCCGTGACCCTTGCCGCACACGCAAGTCTGAGGGCTTTGGTCATTCATGTCTTCTCCAGTCTGAGGCTCCGTGACCCTTGCCGCACACGCAAGTCTGAGGGCTTGGGTCATTCATGTGTTCTCCAGTCTGAGGCGCCGTGTCATTCATGTCTGAGGGCTTAGGTCATTCATGTGTTCTCTAGTCTGAAGCGCCGTGACCCGCGCCGCACACACAAGTCTGCGGGCTTGGGTCATTCATGTGTTCTCCAGTCTGAGGCGCTGTGACCCTTGCCGCACACGCAAGTCTGAGGGCTTAGGTCATTCATGTGTTCTCCAGTCTGAGGCGCCGTGACCCTTGCCGCACACGCAAGTCTGAGGGCTTGGGTCATTCATGTCTTCTCCAGTCTGAGGCGCCTTGACCCTTGCCGCACACGCAAGTCTGAGGGCTTGGGTCATTCATGTGTTCTCCAGTCTGAGGCGCCGTGACCCGCACCGCACACGCAAGTCTGAGGGCTTGGGTCATTCATGTGTTCTCCAGTCTGAGGCGCCGTGACCATTGCCACACACACAAGTCTGAGGGCTTGGGTCATTCATTTGTTCTCCAGTCTGAGGCGCCGTGACCCTTGCCGCACACGCAAGTCTGAGGGCTTGGGTCATTCATGTCTTCTCCAGTTCGAGGCGCCGTGACTCTTGCCGCACACGCAAGTCTGAGGGCATGGGTCATTCATGTGTTCTCCAGTCTGAGGCACCGTGACACGCGCCGCACACGCAAGTCTGAGGGCCTGGGTCCTTCATGTGTTTTCCAGTCTGAGGCGCTGTGACCCTTGCCGCACACGCAAGTCTGTGGGCTTGGGTCCTTCATGTGTTCTCCAGTCTGAGGAGCCTTGACCCATGTCGCACACGCAAGTCTGAGGGCTTGGGTCATTCAAGTGTTCTCCAGTCTGAGGCGCCGTGACCCTTGCCGCACACGCAAGTCTGAGGGCTTGGGTCCTTCAAGTGTTCTCCAGTCTGAGGCGCCGTGACCCTTGCCGCACACGCAAGTCTGAGGGCTTGGGTCATTCACGTGTTCTTCAGTCTGAGGCGACGTGACCCTTGCCGCACACGCAAGTCTGAGTGCTTGGGTCATTCATGTGTTCTCCAGTCTGAGGCGCCGTGACCCTTGCCGCACACGCAAGTCTGAGGGCTTGGGTCATTCACGGCTTCTCCAGTCTGAGGTGCCGTGACCCTTGTCGCACACGCAAGTCTGAGGGCTTTGGTCATTCATGTCTTCTCCAGTCTGAGGCTCCGTGACCCTTGCCGCACACGCAAGTCTGAGGGCTTGGGTCATTCATGTGTTCTCTAGTCTGAGGCGCCGTGACCCGCGCCGCACACACAAGTCTGCGGGCTTGGGTCATTCATGTGTTCTCCAGTCTGAGGCGCCGTGACCCTTGCCGCACACGCAAGTCTGAGGGCTTAGGTCATTCATGTGTTCTCCAGTCTGAGGCGCCGTGACCCGCGCCGCACATGCAAGTCTGAGGGCTTGGGTCCTTCATGTCTTCTCCAGTCTGAGGCTCCGTGACCCTTGCCACACACGCAAGTCTGAGGGCTTGGGTCATTCATGTGTTCTCCAGTCTGAGGCGCTGTGACCCTTGCCGCACACGCAAGTCTGAGGGCTTGGGTCATTCATGTGTTCTCCAGTCTGAGGCGCCGTGACCCTTGCCGCACACGCAAGTCTGAGGGCTTGGGTCATTCATGTCTTCTCCAGTCTGAGGCGCCTTGACCCTTGTCGCACACGCAAGTCTGAGGGCTTGGGTCATTCATGTCTTCTCCAGTCTGAGGCGCCGTGACCCTTGCCGCACATGCAAGTCTGAGGGCTTGGGTCATTCATGTCTTCTCCAGTCTGAGGCGCCTTGACCCTTGCCTCACATGCAAGTCTGAGGGCTTGGGTCATTCATGTGTTCTCCAGTCTAAGGCGCTGTGACCCTTGCCGCACACGCAAGTCTGAGGGCTTGGGTCCTTCATGTGTTCTTCAGTCTGAGGTGCCGTGACCCTTGCCGCACACGCAAGTCTGAGGGCTTGGGTCATTCATGTGTTCTCCAGTCTGAGGCGCTGTGACTCTTGCCGCACACGCAAGTCTGAGGGCTTGGGTCATTCATTTGTTCTCCAGTCTGAGACACCGTGACACGCGCCGCACACGCAAGTCTGAGGGCTTGGGTCATTCATGTGTTCTCCAGTCTGAGGCGCTGTGATCCTTGCCTCACACGCAAGTCTGAGGGCTTGGGTCATTCATGTCTTCTCCAGTCTGAGGCGCCGTGACCCTTGCCGCACACGCAAGTCTGAGGGCTTGGGTCATTCATGTCTTCTCCAGTCTGAGGCGCCGTGACCCTTGCAGCACACGCAAGTCTGAGGGCTTGGGTCATTCATGTCTTCTCCAGTCTGAGGCACCTTGACCCTTGCCGCACACACAAATCTGAGGGCATGGGTCATTCATGTGTTCTCCAGTCTGAGGCGCCGTGACCCGCGCCGCACACGCAAGTCTGAGGGCTTGGGTCATTCATGTGTTCTCCAGTCTGAGGCGCCGTGACCCTTGCCACACACGCAAGTCTGAGGGCTTGGGTCATTCATTTGTTCTCCAGTCTGAGGTGCCGTGACCCTTGCCGCAAACGCAAGTCTGAGGGCTTGGGTCATTCATGTCTTCTCCAGTCCGAGGCGCCGTGACTCTTGCCGAACACGCAAGTCTGAGTGCATGGGTCATTCATGTGTTCTCCAGTCTTAGGCACCGTGACACGCGCCACACACGCAAGTGTGAGGGCTTGGGTCATTCATGTGTTTTCCAGTCTGAGGCGCCGTGACCCTTGCCGCACACGCAAGTCTGAGGGCTTGGGTCCTTCATGTGTTCTCCAGTCTGAGGAGCCGTGACCCTTGCCACACACGCAAGTCTGAGGGCTTGGGTCATTCATGTGTTCTACAGTCTGAGGCGCTGTGACCCTTGCCGCACACGCAAGTTTGAGGGCTTGGGTCATTCATGTGTTCTCCAGTCTGAGGCGCCGTGACCCTTGCCGCACACGCAAGTCTGATTGCTTGGGTCATTCATGTCTTCTCCAGTCTGAGGCGCCTTGACCCATGTCGCACATGCAAGTCTGAGGGCTTGGGTCATTCAAGTGTTCTCCAGTCTGAGGCGCCGTGACCCTTGCCGCACACGCAAGTCTGAGGGCTTGGGTCCTTCAAGTGTTCTCCAGTCTGAGGCGCCGTGACCCTTGCCGCACACGCAAGTCTGAGGGCTTGGGTCATTCACGTGTTCTTCAGTCTGAGGCGACGTGACCCTTTGCAGCACACGCAAGTCTGAGGGCTTGGGTCATTCATGTCTTCTCCAGTCTGAGGCGCCGTGACCCTTGCCGCACACGCAAGTCTGAGGGCTTGGGTCATTCATGTCTTCTCCAGTCTGAGGCGCCTTGACCCTTGCCGCACACGCAAGTCTGAGGGCTTGGGTCATTCATGTGTTCTCCAGTCTAAGGTGCCGTCACCCTTGCCGCACACGCAAGTCTGAGGGCTTGGGTCCTTCATGTGTTCTTCAGTCTGAGGCGCCGTGACCCTTGCCGCACACGCAAGTCTGAGGGCTTGGGTCATTCATGTGTTTTCCAGTCTGAGGCGCTGTGACTCTTGCCGCACACGCAAGTCTGAGTGCTTGGGTCATTCATGTGTTCTCCAGTCTGAGGCGCCGTGACCCTTGCCGCACACGCAAGTCTGAGGGCTTGGGTCATTCATGTCTTCTCCAGTCTGAGGCGCCTTGACCCTTGTCGCACACGCAAGTCTGAGGGCTTGGGTCATTCATGTGTTCTCCAGTCTGAGGCGCCGTGACCCGCGCTGCACACGCAAGTCTGAGGGCTTGGGTCATTCATGTCTTCTCCAGTCTGAGGCACCGTGACCCGCGTCGCACACGCAAGTCTGAGGGCTTGGGTCATTCATGTCTTCTCCAGTCTGAGGCGCCGTGACCCGCGCCGCACACGCAAGTCTGAGGGCTTGGGTCATTCATGTCTTCTCCAGTCTGAGGCGCCGTGACCCTTGCCGCACACGCAAGTCTGAGGGCTTGGGTCCTTCATTTGTTCTCCAGTCTGAGGCCCCTTGATCCTTGCCGCACACGCAAGTCTGAGGGCTTGGGTCCTTCATGTGTTTTCCAGTCTGAGGCGCCGTGACCCTTGCCGCACACGCAAGTCTGAGGGCTTGGGTCCTTCATGTGTTCTCCAGTCTGAGGCGCTGTGACCCTTGCCGCACACGCAAGTCTGAGGGCTTGGGTCATTCATGTCTTCTCCAGTCTGAGGCGACGTGACCCTTGCCGCACACGCAAGTCTGAGGGCTTGAGTCATTCATGTCTTATCCAGTCTGAGGCGCCGTGACCCTTGCTGCACACGCAAGTCTGAGGGATTGGGTCATTCACGTCTTCTCCAGTCTGAGGCGCCGTGACCCTTGCCGCACACGCAAGTCTGAGGGCTTGGGTCATTCACGGCTTCTCCAGTCTGAGGTGCCATGACCCTTGCCGCACACGCAAGTCTGAGGGCTTTGGTCATTCATGTCTTCTCCAGTCTGAGGCTCCGTGACCCTTGCCGCACACGCAAGTCTGAGGGCTTGGGTCATTCATGTGTTCTCTAGTCTGAGGCGCCGTGACCCGCGCCGCACACACAAGTCTGCGGGCTTGGGTCATTCATGTGTTCTCCAGTCTGAGGCGCTGTGACCCTTGCCGCACACGCAAGTCTGAGGGCTTAGGTCATTCATGTGTTCTCCAGTCTGAGGCGCCGTGACCCGCGCCGCACATGCAAGTCTGAGGGCTTGGGTCCTTCATGTCTTCTCCAGTCTGAGGCTCCGTGACCCTTGCCACACATGCAAGTCGGAGGGCTTGGGTCATTCATGTGTTCTCCAGTCTGAGGCGCTGTGACCCTTGCCGCACACGCAAGTCTGAGGGCTTGGGTCATTCATGTGTTCTCCAGTCTGAGGCGCCGTGACCCTTGCCGCACACGCAAGTCTGAGGGCTTGGGTCATTCATGTCTTCTCCAATCTGAGGCGCCTTGACCCTTGTCGCACACGCAAGTCTGAGGGCTTGGGTCATTCATGTCTTCTCCAGTCTGAGGCGCCGTGACACTTGCCACACACGCAAGTCTGAGGGCTTGGGTCATTCATGTTTTCTCCAGTCTTAGGCGCCGCGACCCTTGCCACACACGCAAGTCTGAGGGCTTGGGTCATTCACGTGTTCTCCAGTCTGAGGCGACGTGACCCTTGCCGCACACGCAAGTCTGAGCGCTTGGGTCCTTCACGTCTTCTCCAGTCTGAGGCGCCGTGACCCTTGCCGCACACGCAAGTCTGACAGCTTGGGTCCTTCACGTCTTCTCCAGTCAGAGGCGCCGTGACCCTTCCTGCACACGCAAGTCTGAGGGCTTGGGTCATTCACGTGTTCTCCAGTCCGAGGCGCCGTGACCCTTGCTGCACACGCAAGTCTGAGGGCTTGGGTCATTCACGTCTTCTCCAGTCCGAGGCGCCGTGACCCGCGCCGCACACGCAAGTCTGAGGGCTTGGGTCATTCATGTCTTCTCCAGTCCGAGGCGCCGTGACTCTTGCCGCACACGCAAGTCTGAGGGCTTGGGTCATTCATGTGTTCTCCAGTCTGAGGCACCGTGACCCGCGCCGCACACGCAAGTCTGAGGGCTTGGGTCATTCACGTCTTCTCCAGTCTGAGGCACCGTGAACCTTGCCGCACACGCAAGTCTGAGGGCTTGGGTCCTTCATGTGTTCTCCAGTCTAAGGCGCTGTGACCCTTGCCTCACACAAAAGTCTGAGGGCTTGGCTCATTCATGTCTTCTCCAGTCTGAGGCGCCTTGACCCTTGTCGCACACGCAAGTCTGAGGGCTTGGGTCATTCATGTCTTCTCCAGTCTGAGGCGCCGTGACCCTTGCCGCACATGCAAGTCTGAGGGCTTGGGTCATTCATGTCTTCTCCAGTCTGAGGCGCCTTGACCCTTGCCTCACACGCAAGTCTGAGGGCTTGGGTCATTCATGTGTTCTCCAGTCTAAGGCGCTGTGACCCTTGCCGCACACGCAAGTCTGAGGGCTTGGGTCCTTCATGTGTTCTTCAGTCTGAGGTGCCGTGACCCTTGCCGCACACGCAAGTCTGAGGGCTTGGGTCATTCATGTGTTCTCCAGTCTGAGGCGCTGTGACTCTTGCCGCACACGCAAGTCTGAGGGCTTGGGTCATTCATTTGTTCTCCAGTCTGAGACACCGTGACACGCGCCGCACACGCAAGTCTGAGGGCTTGGGTCATTCATGTGTTCTCCAGTCTGAGGCGCTGTGATCCTTGCCTCACACGCAAGTCTGAGGGCTTGGGTCATTCATGTCTTCTCCAGTCTGAGGCGCCGTGACCCTTGCCGCACACGCAAGTCTGAGGGCTTGGGTCATTCATGTCTTCTCCAGTCTGAGGCGCCGTGACCCTTGCAGCACATGCAAGTCTGAGGGCTTGGGTCATTCATGTCTTCTCCAGTCTGAGGCACCTTGACCCTTGCCGCACACACAAATCTGAGGGCATGGGTCATTCATGTGTTCTCCAGTCTGAGGCGCCGTGACCCGCGCCGCACACGCAAGTCTGAGGGCTTGGGTCATTCATGTGTTCTCCAGTCTGAGGTGCCGTGACCCTTGCCGCAAACGCAAGTCTGAGGGCTTGGGTCATTCATGTCTTCTCCAGTCCGAGGTGCCGTGACTCTTGCCGAACACGCAAGTCTGAGTGCATGGGTCATTCATGTGTTCTCCAGTCTTAGGCACCGTGACACGCACCACACACGCAAGTGTGAGGGCTTGGGTCATTCATGTGTTTTTCAGTCTGAGGCGCCGTGACCCTTGCCGCACACGCAAGTCTGAGGGCTTGGGTCCTTCATGTGTTCTCCAGTCTGAGGAGCCGTGACCCTTGCCACACACGCAAGTCTGAGGGCTTGGGTCATTCATGTGTTCTACAGTCTGAGGCGCTGTGACCCTTGCCGCACACGCAAGTCTGAGGGCTTGGGTCATTCATGTGTTCTCCAGTCTGAGGCGCCGTGACCCTTGCCGCACACGCAAGTCTGATTGCTTGGGTCATTCATGTCTTCTCCAGTCTGAGGCGCCTTGACCCATGTCGCACACGCAAGTCTGAGGGCTTGGGTCATTCAAGTGTTCTCCAGTCTGAGGCGCCGTGACCCTTGCCGCACACGCAAGTCTGAGGGCTTGGGTCCTTCAAGTGTTCTCCAGTCTGAGGCGCCGTGACCCTTGCCGCACACGCAAGTCTGAGGGCTTGGGTCATTCACGTGTTCTTCAGTCTGAGGTGACGTGACCCTTTGCAGCACACGCAAGTCTGAGGGCTTGGGTCATTCATGTCTTCTCCAGTCTGAGGCGCCGTGACCCTTGCCGCACACGCAAGTCTGAGGGCTTGGGTCATTCATGTCTTCTCCAGTCTGAGGCGCCTTGACCCTTGCCGCACACGCAAGTCTGAGGGCTTGGGTCATTCATGTGTTCTCCAGTCTAAGGTGCCGTCACCCTTGCCGCACACGCAAGTCTGAGGGCTTGGGTCCTTCATGTGTTCTTCAGTCTGAGGCGCCGTGACCCTTGCCGCACACGCAAGTCTGAGGGCTTGGGTCATTCATGTCTTCTCCAGTCTGAGGCTCCGTGACCCTTGCCGCACACGCAAGTCTGAGGGCTTGGGTCATTCATGTGTTCTCTAGTCTGAGGCGCCGTGACCCGCGCCGCACACACAAGTCTGCGGGCTTGGGTCATTCATGTGTTCTCCAGTCTGAGGCGCTGTGACCCTTGCCGCACACGCAAGTCTGAGGGCTTAGGTCATTCATGTGTTCTCCAGTCTGAGGCGCCGTGACCCGCGCCGCACATGCAAGTCTGAGGGCTTGGGTCCTTCATGTCTTCTCCAGTCTGAGGCTCCGTGACCCTTGCCACACATGCAAGTCGGAGGGCTTGGGTCATTCATGTGTTCTCCAGTCTGAGGCGCTGTGACCCTTGCCGCACACGCAAGTCTGAGGGCTTGGGTCATTCATGTGTTCTCCAGTCTGAGGCGCCGTGACCCTTGCCGCACACGCAAGTCTGAGGGCTTGGGTCATTCATGTCTTCTCCAATCTGAGGCGCCTTGACCCTTGTCGCACACGCAAGTCTGAGGGCTTGGGTCATTCATGTCTTCTCCAGTCTGAGGCGCCGTGACACTTGCCACACACGCAAGTCTGAGGGCTTGGGTCATTCATGTTTTCTCCAGTCTTAGGCGCCGCGACCCTTGCCACACACGCAAGTCTGAGGGCTTGGGTCATTCACGTGTTCTCCAGTCTGAGGCGACGTGACCCTTGCCGCACACGCAAGTCTGAGCGCTTGGGTCCTTCACGTCTTCTCCAGTCTGAGGCGCCGTGACCCTTGCCGCACACGCAAGTCTGACAGCTTGGGTCCTTCACGTCTTCTCCAGTCAGAGGCGCCGTGACCCTTCCTGCACACGCAAGTCTGAGGGCTTGGGTCATTCACGTGTTCTCCAGTCCGAGGCGCCGTGACCCTTGCTGCACACGCAAGTCTGAGGGCTTGGGTCATTCACGTCTTCTCCAGTCCGAGGCGCCGTGACCCGCGCCGCACACGCAAGTCTGAGGGCTTGGGTCATTCATGTCTTCTCCAGTCCGAGGCGCCGTGACTCTTGCCGCACACGCAAGTCTGAGGGCTTGGGTCATTCATGTGTTCTCCAGTCTGAGGCACCGTGACCCGCGCCGCACACGCAAGTCTGAGGGCTTGGGTCATTCACGTCTTCTCCAGTCTGAGGCACCGTGAACCTTGCCGCACACGCAAGTCTGAGGGCTTGGGTCCTTCATGTGTTCTCCAGTCTAAGGCGCTGTGACCCTTGCCTCACACAAAAGTCTGAGGGCTTGGCTCATTCATGTCTTCTCCAGTCTGAGGCGCCTTGACCCTTGTCGCACACGCAAGTCTGAGGGCTTGGGTCATTCATGTCTTCTCCAGTCTGAGGCGCCGTGACCCTTGCCGCACATGCAAGTCTGAGGGCTTGGGTCATTCATGTCTTCTCCAGTCTGAGGCGCCTTGACCCTTGCCTCACACGCAAGTCTGAGGGCTTGGGTCATTCATGTGTTCTCCAGTCTAAGGCGCTGTGACCCTTGCCGCACACGCAAGTCTGAGGGCTTGGGTCCTTCATGTGTTCTTCAGTCTGAGGTGCCGTGACCCTTGCCGCACACGCAAGTCTGAGGGCTTGGGTCATTCATGTGTTCTCCAGTCTGAGGCGCTGTGACTCTTGCCGCACACGCAAGTCTGAGGGCTTGGGTCATTCATTTGTTCTCCAGTCTGAGACACCGTGACACGCGCCGCACACGCAAGTCTGAGGGCTTGGGTCATTCATGTGTTCTCCAGTCTGAGGCGCTGTGATCCTTGCCTCACACGCAAGTCTGAGGGCTTGGGTCATTCATGTCTTCTCCAGTCTGAGGCGCCGTGACCCTTGCCGCACACGCAAGTCTGAGGGCTTGGGTCATTCATGTCTTCTCCAGTCTGAGGCGCCGTGACCCTTGCAGCACATGCAAGTCTGAGGGCTTGGGTCATTCATGTCTTCTCCAGTCTGAGGCACCTTGACCCTTGCCGCACACACAAATCTGAGGGCATGGGTCATTCATGTGTTCTCCAGTCTGAGGCGCCGTGACCCGCGCCGCACACGCAAGTCTGAGGGCTTGGGTCATTCATGTGTTCTCCAGTCTGAGGTGCCGTGACCCTTGCCGCAAACGCAAGTCTGAGGGCTTGGGTCATTCATGTCTTCTCCAGTCCGAGGTGCCGTGACTCTTGCCGAACACGCAAGTCTGAGTGCATGGGTCATTCATGTGTTCTCCAGTCTTAGGCACCGTGACACGCACCACACACGCAAGTGTGAGGGCTTGGGTCATTCATGTGTTTTTCAGTCTGAGGCGCCGTGACCCTTGCCGCACACGCAAGTCTGAGGGCTTGGGTCCTTCATGTGTTCTCCAGTCTGAGGAGCCGTGACCCTTGCCACACACGCAAGTCTGAGGGCTTGGGTCATTCATGTGTTCTACAGTCTGAGGCGCTGTGACCCTTGCCGCACACGCAAGTCTGAGGGCTTGGGTCATTCATGTGTTCTCCAGTCTGAGGCGCCGTGACCCTTGCCGCACACGCAAGTCTGATTGCTTGGGTCATTCATGTCTTCTCCAGTCTGAGGCGCCTTGACCCATGTCGCACACGCAAGTCTGAGGGCTTGGGTCATTCAAGTGTTCTCCAGTCTGAGGCGCCGTGACCCTTGCCGCACACGCAAGTCTGAGGGCTTGGGTCCTTCAAGTGTTCTCCAGTCTGAGGCGCCGTGACCCTTGCCGCACACGCAAGTCTGAGGGCTTGGGTCATTCACGTGTTCTTCAGTCTGAGGTGACGTGACCCTTTGCAGCACACGCAAGTCTGAGGGCTTGGGTCATTCATGTCTTCTCCAGTCTGAGGCGCCGTGACCCTTGCCGCACACGCAAGTCTGAGGGCTTGGGTCATTCATGTCTTCTCCAGTCTGAGGCGCCTTGACCCTTGCCGCACATGCAAGTCTGAGGGCTTGGGTCATTCATGTGTTCTCCAGTCTAAGGTGCCGTCACCCTTGCCGCACACGCAAGTCTGAGGGCTTGGGTCCTTCATGTGTTCTTCAGTCTGAGGCGCCGTGACCCTTGCCGCACACGCAAGTCTGAGGGCTTGGGTCATTCATGTGTTCTCCAGTCTGAGGCGCTGTGACTCTTGCCGCACACGCAAGTCTGAGTGCTTGGGTCATTCATGTGTTCTCCAGTCTGAGGCGCCGTGACCCTTGCCGCACACGCAAGTCTGAGGGCTTGGGTCATTCATGTCTTCTCCAGTCTGAGGCGCCTTGACCCTTGTCGCACACGCAAGTCTGAGGGCTTGGGTCATTCATGTGTTCTCCAGTCTGAGGCGCCGTGACCCGCGCCGCACACGCAAGTCTGAGGGCTTGGGTCATTCATGTCTTCTCCAGTCTGAGGCACCGTGACCCGCGTCGCACACGCAAGTCTGAGGGCTTAGGTCATTCATGTCTTCTCCAGTCTGAGGCGCCGTGACCCGCGCCGCACACGCAAGTCTGAGGGCTTGGGTCATTCATGTCTTCTCCAGTCTGAGGCGCCGTGACCCTTGCCGCACACGCAAGTCTGAGGGCTTGGGTCCTTCATTTGTTCTCCAGTCTGAGGCCCCTTGACCCTTGCCGCACACGCAAGTCTGAGGGCTTGGGTCCTTCATGTGTTTTCCAGTCTGAGGCGCCGTGACCCTTGCCGCACACGCAAGTCTGAGGGCTTGGGTCCTTCATGTGTTCTCCAGTCTGAGGCGCTGTGACCCTTGCCGCACACGCAAGTCTGAGGGCTTGGGTCATTCATGTCTTCTCCAGTCTGAGGCGACGTGACCCTTGCCGCACACGCAAGTCTGAGGGCTTGAGTCATTCATGTCTTATCCAGTCTGAGGCGCCGTGACCCTTGCTGCACATGCAAGTCTGAGGGATTGGGTCATTCACGTCTTCTCCAGTCTGAGGCGCCGTGACCCTTGCCGCACACGCAAGTCTGAGGGCTTGGGTCATTCACGGCTTCTCCAGTCTGAGGTGCCGTGACCCTTGCCGCACACGCAAGTCTGAGGGCTTTGGTCATTCATGTCTTCTCCAGTCTGAGGCTCCGTGACCCTTGCCGCACACGCAAGTCTGAGGGCTTGGGTCATTCATGTGTTCTCTAGTCTGAGGCGCCGTGACCCGCGCCGCACACACAAGTCTGCGGGCTTGGGTCATTCATGTGTTCTCCAGTCTGAGGCGCTGTGACCCTTGCCGCACACGCAAGTCTGAGGGCTTAGGTCATTCATGTGTTCTCCAGTCTGAGGCGCCGTGACCCGCGCCGCACATGCAAGTCTGAGGGCTTGGGTCCTTCATGTCTTCTCCAGTCTGAGGCTCCGTGACCCTTGCCACACATGCAAGTCGGAGGGCTTGGGTCATTCATGTGTTCTCCAGTCTGAGGCGCTGTGACCCTTGCCGCACACGCAAGTCTGAGGGCTTGGGTCATTCATGTGTTCTCCAGTCTGAGGCGCCGTGACCCTTGCCGCACACGCAAGTCTGAGGGCTTGGGTCATTCATGTCTTCTCCAATCTGAGGCGCCTTGACCCTTGTCGCACACGCAAGTCTGAGGGCTTGGGTCATTCATGTCTTCTCCAGTCTGAGGCGCCGTGACACTTGCCACACACGCAAGTCTGAGGGCTTGGGTCATTCATGTTTTCTCCAGTCTTAGGCGCCGCGACCCTTGCCACACACGCAAGTCTGAGGGCTTGGGTCATTCACGTGTTCTCCAGTCTGAGGCGACGTGACCCTTGCCGCACACGCAAGTCTGAGCGCTTGGGTCCTTCACGTCTTCTCCAGTCTGAGGCGCCGTGACCCTTGCCGCACACGCAAGTCTGACAGCTTGGGTCCTTCACGTCTTCTCCAGTCAGAGGCGCCGTGACCCTTGCTGCACACGCAAGTCTGAGGGCTTGGGTCATTCACGTGTTCTCCAGTCCGAGGCGCCGTGACCCTTGCTGCACACGCAAGTCTGAGGGCTTGGGTCATTCACGTCTTCTCCAGTCCGAGGCGCCGTGACCCGCGCCGCACACGCAAGTCTGAGGGCTTGGGTCATTCATGTCTTCTCCAGTCCGAGGCGCTGTGACTCTTGCCGCACACGCAAGTCTGAGGGCTTGGGTCATTCATGTGTTCTCCAGTCTGAGGCACCGTGACCCGCGCCGCACACGCAAGTCTGAGGGCTTGGGTCATTCACGTCTTCTCCAGTCTGAGGCACCGTGAACCTTGCCGCACACGCAAGTCTGAGGGCTTGGGTCCTTCATGTGTTCTCCAGTCTGAGGCGCTGTGACCCTTGCCTCACACAAAAGTCTGAGGGCTTGGCTCATTCATGTCTTCTCCAGTCTGAGGCGCCGTGACCCTTGCCGCACACGCAAGTCTGAGGGCTTGGGTCATTCATGTCTTCTCCAGTCTGAGGCGCTGTGACCCTTGCTGCACACGCAAGTCTGAGGGCTTGGGTCATTCATGTCTTCTCCAGTCTGAGGCGCCTTGTCCCTTGCCGCACACGCAAGTCTGAGGGCTTGGGTCATTCATGTGTTCTCCAGTCTGAGGCGCCGTGACCCGCACCGCACACGCAAGTCTGAGGGCTTGGGTCATTCATGTGTTCTCCAGTCTGAGGCGCCGTGACCATTGCCACACACACAAGTCTGAGGGCTTGGGTCATTCATTTGTTCTCCAGTAATCGCCTATTAGATAAAACAAAATCTGCTTCCCCTGTGGACCCGGTCCCGTTGAGAATACTAAAGATCTGTAGGGCTACTATTCTTCCTCCAATGTTGGAAATTATGAATGGTGCTCTGGAGCAGGGTGTTTTCCCAGGGGCATGGAAGAGGGCTATTGTAAAACCCCTCCTTAAAAAGCCCACCCTTGACCCTGGTCTATTGAAGAACTTTAGGCCCATCTCTCTGCTGCCGGCGCCTGCCAAAATGTTGGAGGCTCATCTGAACTGTCATCTGTCCAACTTTTTGGACGCCTCAGGGTTTTTGGATGGGTCCCAACATGGGTTCAGAAAGCTGCACAGCACGGAGTCGGCCCTGACTAAGGTCGCAGATAACATCCGTCGGAAAGTCGACCTTGGGCAGACCACTGTGCTAGTCCTGCTGGATCTTACAGCGGCTTTTGATACCCTGTCTCCCTCCACGTTAACATCTAGGTTAAGGGAGGCAGGGGTAGCAGGTCCGGCTCTGAGTCTCCTGAACTCCTTTTTACATCAGAGAGAGCAGCGAGTGATGCTTGGGGACTACCTCTCCCCTGTTAAGTCTTTGCAATGTGGGGTGCCACAGGGGTCGGCGTTGAGTCCGACTCTGTTCAATATCTATGTGGCCCCCCTTGCAAGGCTAGTAAGATCTCAGGGGATGGAGGTAGTGTCGTATGCCGACGACACGCAGATTATGGTGTCCCTGACCCACTCCGTGAACGTCACCTCGTCCAGCTTTAAAGCCTGTATGCAACTTGTTGCAGAATGGATGGTCTTCAACTCACTAAAGTTGAACGGTGACAAAACGGAGGTCCTGGTCTTCGGCAAAGACCAGGGTATGTGGTCAGGTGAGTGGTGGCCCTCATCGTTAGGCATCTGCCCCACACCCACCGAATCTGCTAGGAACCTAGGCGTCATTTTTGATACTCGGCTCTCCATGGAGCTTCAGGTCAATAGGACAGTGGCCACCTGTTGGGGGGTCATTGGAATTCTGAAAAGAATTGCTCACTATCTGTCCCCACAGGCACGCAAACAGGTTGTGGTTGCCCTTGTTGGCTCAAGGCTTGATTATTGCAACTCTCTCTATGCCGGGGCCAACAAGGGTATTCTACAACGCCTGCAGGTGATTCAAAACGCCGCGGCACGTTTTGTTTTGGCCCTCCCGTGGCGGTCCTCTGCAACCTTGGCAAGGAAGAGTCTCCACTGGTTGCCCATCCCTTCCAGAGTGTCGTTTAAGCTTCTTTGCCTTACCTACAGCGCCCTGAGGGCAGGCCCGAATGATGCTTTGGGGTCTTTGTTAACTAGGTATGTCCCAAATAGATGCCTCCGCTCTCTTGAGCTTAACCAACTGGTAGTCCCGCGCGCCAGGATGGCGAGATGGGGGAGCAAAGCCTTCTCCATTCTTGCACCACAACTGTGGAATGCTCTCCCCTTAGAGATAAAATCACAGCCTTCACTGGATCTCTTCAGGAAGGCATTGAAAACTTGGTGCTTCATTAAAGCCTACCAGTGAGCTCCTGGTTTCTGTTTGCCGTCAGCTAGTTTTGGAGTTAGGCGCCTTGACGCCCATTGGGCATAGTTGCGCGGAGATAAATAACATTTCATTCATTCATTCATTCAGTCTGAGGCGCCGTGACCCTTGCCGCACACGCAAGTCTGAGGGCTTGGGTCATTCATGTCTTCTCCAGTTCGAGGCGCCGTGACTCTTGCCGCACACGCAAGTCTGAGGGCATGGGTCATTCATGTGTTCTCCAGTCTGAGGCACCGTGACACGCGCCGCACACGCAAGTCTGAGGGCCTGGGTCCTTCATGTGTTTTCCAGTCTGAGGCGCTGTGACCCTTGCCGCACACGCAAGTCTGAGGGCTTGGGTCCTTCATGTGTTCTCCAGTCTGAGGAGCCTTGACCCATGTCGCACACGCAAGTCTGAGGGCTTGGGTCATTCAAGTGTTCTCCAGTCTGAGGCGCCGTGACCCTTGCCGCACACGCAAGTCTGAGGGCTTGGGTCCTTCAAGTGTTCTCCAGTCTGAGGCGCCGTGACCCTTGCCGCACACGCAAGTCTGAGGGCTTGGGTCATTCACGTGTTCTTCAGTCTGAGGCGACGTGACCCTTGCCGCACACGCAAGTCTGAGTGCTTGGGTCATTCATGTGTTCTCCAGTCTGAGGCGCCGTGACCCTTGCCGCACACGCAAGTCTGAGGGCTTGGGTCATTCACGGCTTCTCCAGTCTGAGGTGCCGTGACCCTTGTCGCACACGCAAGTCTGAGGGCTTTGGTCATTCATGTCTTCTCCAGTCTGAGGCTCCGTGACCCTTGCCGCACACGCAAGTCTGAGGGCTTGGGTCATTCATGTGTTCTCTAGTCTGAGGCGCCGTGACCCGCGCCGCACACACAAGTCTGCGGGCTTGGGTCATTCATGTGTTCTCCAGTCTGAGGCGCCGTGACCCTTGCCGCACACGCAAGTCTGAGGGCTTAGGTCATTCATGTGTTCTCCAGTCTGAGGCGCCGTGACCCGCGCCGCACACGCAAGTCTGAGGGCTTGGGTCCTTCATGTCTTCTCCAGTCTGAGGCTCCGTGACCCTTGCCACACACGCAAGTCTGAGGGCTTGGGTCATTCATGTGTTCTCCAGTCTGAGGCGCTGTGACCCTTGCCGCACACGCAAGTCTGAGGGCTTGGGTCATTCATGTGTTCTCCAGTCTGAGGCGCCGTGACCCTTGCCGCACACGCAAGTCTGAGGGCTTGGGTCATTCATGTCTTCTCCAGTCTGAGGCGCCTTGACCCTTGTCGCACACGCAAGTCTGAGGGCTTGGGTCATTCATGTCTTCTCCAGTCTGAGGCGCCGTGACCCTTGCCGCACATGCAAGTCTGAGGGCTTGGGTCATTCATGTCTTCTCCAGTCTGAGGCGCCTTGACCCTTGCCTCACACGCAAGTCTGAGGGCTTGGGTCATTCATGTGTTCTCCATTCTAAGGCGCTGTGACCCTTGCCGCACACGCAAGTCTGAGGGCTTGGGTCCTTCATGTGTTCTTCAGTCTGAGGTGCCGTGACCCTTGCCGCACACGCAAGTCTGAGGGCTTGGGTCATTCATGTGTTCTCCAGTCTGAGGCGCTGTGACTCTTGCCGCACACGCAAGTCTGAGGGCTTGGGTCATTCATTTGTTCTCCAGTCTGAGACACCGTGACACGCGCCGCACACGCAAGTCTGAGGGCTTGGGTCATTCATGTGTTCTCCAGTCTGAGGCGCCGTGACCCTTGCCGCACACGCAAGTCTGAGGGCTTGGGTCCTTCATGTGTTCTCCAGTCTGAGGCGCCGTGACCCTTGCCACACACGCAAGTCTGAGGACTTGGGTCATTCATGTGTTCTCCAGTCTGAGGCGCTGTGACCCTTGCCGCACACGCAAGTCTGAGGGCTTGGGTCATTCATGTGTTCTCCAGTCTGAGGCGCCGTGACCCTTGCCGCACATGCAAGTCTGAGGGCTTGGGTCCTTCACGTCTTCTCCAGTCTGAGGCGCCGTGACCCTTGCCGCACACGCAAGTCTGAGGGCTTGGGTCATTCACGTGTTCTCCAGTCCGAGGCGCCGTGACCCTTGCCGCACACGCAAGTCTGAGGGCTTGGGTCATTCACATCTTCTCCAATCCGAGGCGCCGTGACCATTGCCGCACACGCAAGTCTGAGGGCTTGGGTCCTTCATTTCTTCTCCAGTCCGAGGCGCCGTGACTCTTGCCGCACACGCAAGTCTGAGGGCATGGGTCATTCATGTGTTCTCCAGTCTGAGACACCGTGACATGCGCCGCACACGCAAGTCGGAGGGCTTGGGTCATTCATGTGTTCTCCAGTCTGAGGCGCCGTGACCCTTGCCGCACACGCAAGTCTGAGGGCTTGGGTCCTTCATGTGTTCTCCAGTCTAAGGCGCCGTGATCCTTGCCACACACGCAAGTCTGAGTGCTTGGGTCATTCATGTGTTCTCCAGTCTGAGGCGCTGTGACCCTTGCTGCACACGCAAGTCTGAGGGCTTGGGTCATTCATGTGTTCTCCAGTCTGAGGCGCCGTGACCCTTGCCGCACACGCAAGTCTGAGGGCTTGGGTCATTCATGTCTTCTCCAGTCTGAGGCGCCTTGACCCTTGTCGCACACGCAAGTCTGAGGGCTTGGGTCATTCATGTGTTCTCCAGTCTGAGGCAACGTGACCCTTGCCGCACATGCAAGTCTGAGGGCTTGGGTCCTTCAAGTGTTCTCCAGTCTGAGGCGCCGTGACCCTTGCCGCACACGCAAGTCTGAGGGCTTGGGTCATTCACGTGTTCTCCAGTCTGAGGCGACGTGACCCTTGCCGCACACGCAAGTCTGAGGACTTGGGTCCTTCATGTCTTCTCCAGTCTGAGGCGGCTTGACCCTTGCCGCACACGCAAGTCTGAGGGCTTGGGTCATTCATGTGTTCTCCAGTCTAAGGCGCCGTGACCCTTGCCGCACACGCAAGTCTGAGGGCTTGGGTCCTTCACGTCTTCTCCAGTCTGAGGCGCCGTGACCCTTGCCGCACACGCAAGTCTGAGGGCTTGGGTCATTCACGTGTTCTCCAGTCCGAGGCGCCGTGACCCTTGCTGCACACGCAAGTCTGAGGGCTTGGGTCATTCATGTCTTCTCCAGTCCGAGGCGCCGTGACCCTTGCCGCACACGCAAGTCTGAGGGCTTGGGTCATTCATGTCTTCTCCAGTCTGAGGCGCCTTGACCCTTGTCGCACACGCAAGTCTGAGGGCTTGGGTCATTCATGTCTTCTCCAGTCTGAGGCGCCGTGACCCTTGCCGCACATGCAAGTCTGAGGGCTTGGGTCATTCATGTCTTCTCCAGTCTGAGGTGCCTTGACCCTTGCCTCACATGCAAGTCTGAGGGCTTGGGTCATTCATGTGTTCTCCAGTCTAAGGCGCTGTGACCCTTGCCGCACACGCAAGTCTGAGGGCTTGGGTCCTTCATGTGTTCTTCAGTCTGAGGTGCTGTGACCCTTGCCGCACACGCAAGTCTGAGGGCTTGGGTCATTCATGTGTTCTCCAGTCTGAGGCGCTGTGACTCTTGCCGCACATGCAAGTCTGAGGGCTTGGGTCATTCATTTGTTCTCCAGTCTGAGACACCGTGACACGTGCCGCACACGCAAGTCTGAGGGCTTGGGTCATTCATGTGTTCTCCAGTCTGAGGCGCCGTGACCCTTGCCGCACACGCAAGTCTGAGGGCTTGGGTCCTTCATGTGTTCTCCAGTCTGAGGCGCCGTGACCCTTGCCACACACGCAATTCTGAGGACTTGGGTCATTCATGTGTTCTCCAGTCTGAGGCGCTGTGACCCTTGCCGCACATGCAAGTCTGAGGGCTTGGGTCATTCATGTGTTCTCCAGTCTGAGGCGCCGTGACCCTTGCCGCACATGCAAGTCTGAGGGCTTGGGTCCTTCACGTCTTCTCCAGTCTGAGGCGCCGTGACCCTTGCCGCACACGCAAGTCTGAGGGCTTGGGTCATTCACGTGTTCTCCAGTCCGAGGCGCCGTGACCCTTGCCGCACACGCAAGTCTGAGGGCTTGGGTCATTCACATCTTCTCCAATCCGAGGCGCCGTGACCATTGCCGCACACGCAAGTCTGAGGGCTTGGGTCATTCATTTCTTCTCCAGTCCGAGGCGCCGTGACTCTTGCCGCACACGCAAGTCTGAGGGCATGGGTCATTCATGTGTTCTCCAGTCTGAGACACCGTGACATGCGCCGCACACGCAAGTCGGAGGGCTTGGGTCATTCATGTGTTCTCCAGTCTGAGGCGCCGTGACCCTTGCCGCACACGCAAGTCTGAGGGCTTGGGTCCTTCATGTGTTCTCCAGTCTAAGGCGCCGTGATCCTTGCCACACACGCAAGTCTGAGTGCTTGGGTCATTCATGTGTTCTCCAGTCTGAGGCGCTGTGACCCTTGCTGCACACGCAAGTCTGAGGGCTTGGGTCATTCATGTGTTCTCCAGTCTGAGGCGCCGTGACCCTTGCCGCACACGCAAGTCTGAGGGCTTGGGTCATTCATGTCTTCTCCAGTCTGAGGCGCCTTGACCCTTGTCGCACACGCAAGTCTGAGGGCTTGGGTCATTCATGTGTTCTCCAGTCTGAGGCACCGTGACCCTTGCCGCACATGCAAGTCTGAGGGCTTGGGTCCTTCAAGTGTTCTCCAGTCTGAGGCGCCGTGACCCTTGCCGCACACGCAAGTCTGAGGGCTTGGGTCATTCACGTGTTCTCCAGTCTGAGGCGACGTGACCCTTGCCGCACACGCAAGTCTGAGGACTTGGGTCCTTCATGTCTTCTCCAGTCTGAGGCGCCTTGACCCTTGCCGCACACGCAAGTCTGAGGGCTTGGGTCATTCATGTGTTCTCCAGTCTAAGGCGCCGTGACCCTTGCCGCACACGCAAGTCTGAGGGCTTGGGTCCTTCACGTCTTCTCCAGTCTGAGGCGCCGTGACCCTTGCCGCACATGCAAGTCTGAGGGCTTGGGTCCTTCACGTCTTCTCCAGTCTGAGGCGCCGTGACCCTTGCCGCACACACAAGTCTGAGGGCTTGGGTCATTCACGTGTTCTCCAGTCTGAGGCGCCGTGACCCTTGCCGCACACGCAAGTCTGAGGGCTTGGGTCATTCACATCTTCTCCAATCCGAGGCGCCGTGACCATTGCCGCACACGCAAGTCTGAGGGCTTGGGTCATTCATTTCTTCTCCAGTCCGAGGCGCCGTGACTCTTGCCGCACACGCAAGTCTGAGGGCATGGGTCATTCATGTGTTCTCCAGTCTGAGACACCGTGACATGCACCGCACACGCAAGTCGGAGGGCTTGGGTCATTCATGTGTTCTCCAGTCTGAGGCGCCGTGACCCTTGCCGCACACGCAAGTCTGAGGGCTTGGGTCCTTCATGTGTTCTCCAGTCTAAGGCGCAGTGATCCTTGCCACACACGCAAGTCTGAGTGCTTGGGTCATTCATGTGTTCTCCAGTCTGAGGCGCTGTGACCCTTGCTGCACACGCAAGTCTGAGGGCTCGGGTCATTCATGTGTTCTCCAGTCTGAGGCGCCGTGACCCTTGCCGCACACGCAAGTCTGAGGGCTTTTGTCATTCATGTCTTCTCCAGTCTGAGGCGCCTTGACCCTTGTCGCACACGCAAGTCTGAGGGCTTGGGTCATTCATGTGTTCTCCAGTCTGAGGCACCGTAACCCTTGCCGCACATGCAAGTCTGAGGGCTTGGGTCCTTCAAGTGTTCTCCAGTCTGAGGCGCCGTGACCCTTGCCGCACACGCAAGTCTGAGGGCTTGGGTCATTCACGTGTTCTCCAGTCTGAGGCGACGTGACCCTTGCCGCACACGCAAGTCTGAGGACTTGGGTCCTTCATGTCTTCTCCAGTCTGAGGCGCCTTGACCCTTGCCGCACACGCAAGTCTGAGGGCTTGGGTCATTCATGTGTTCTCCAGTCTAAGGCGCCGTGACCCTTGCCGCACACGCAAGTCTGAGGGCTTGGGTCCTTCACGTCTTCTCCAGTCTGAGGCGCCGTGACCCTTGCCGCACACGCAAGTCTGAGGGCTTGGGTCATTCACGTGTTCTCCAGTCCGAGGCGCCGTGACCCTTGCTGCACACGCAAGTCTGAGGGCTTGGGTCATTCATGTCTTCTCCAGTCCGAGGCGCCGTGACCCTTGCCGCACACGCAAGTCTGAGGGCTTGGGTCATTCATGTCTTTGTGGTAAATAAATAAATAATACCCTATTTTTGACTAGACTTATAGCATAACAGATAGCTCAATAAATAAGAGTCAAGATTCGAGGTAGTAGGAGTTTCTGCAGGTTTATTACAGCATAAGGACAGGATCAGGACAACCTGCATGGGAATAGGACAATAAGGCCCAGCAGGACAACTGGGGCCCAGCAGGGGAAAAGAGGCCCAGCAGCTGCTGGGGCTAGGTCTGGGATGAGCGCGCTAACATTTAATAACAAAACATTGACTTATATACATAGCGCAAACACATAGCATTACATTGCAGTAGGCGTAACAGTAGGTGGAGCAGAAGGCGTGACGCGTAGCAGTCGCGAGAGATAACAGAAATAAGAGGTGTAACTGGGAGTATACATAGACATGTGATGCAAAACGTAACAGAATATGTCATGAATGGGCGGAAACATTGGAGGGGGCTACCTAAGGAGCCGGGACCTCTAACCTAATGGTGCGCGGAAACTAGCAATGACGTGTTACTAGGAGAAGCTGGGGGCTACGAACTCTGTGCTAGGAGCAGAGACTAAAGTCTGGAGGGTCGGAGCGACATGTACCTAAACCCTATCTGGTATCTAATGTTTAGGGAACATGTTGATATAAACTAGAAGTCATGAGGGGAGAGGCTAACCTGATTCTAAGACTGGACCATGCATTATTCTACATGTAGTGCGTGATGAAGAATACTAAATGACCATTAAATACAGTATTTCTCTAACGTGGAGACGAGAAGGCTAGACAATGACGGAAACTATTGATGCAGTTCAGTAGCTTAGGAATGCAGAGGAGGAGGACTGAACTGATAGCAGGAACTATAACATACTTTTGGCAGACTCAGAGGCAGAGGCAGAGCCGGGGTGCACCGGGCACTGCAAGGCAGGAAGTGAGTGAAGGGTCGAGGATACAGGTGGGGGCTGTATCGCTCCTCAGCGAGGCTTTCAGGAGACAGGAGCTGAATCTGTGGTCCGGGCCCTTTTGAGGCCTGGAAACGGGGACTTTATAATTGAATAACGTGCACACTGAGAAACGTGGCAACATTACTTACATAGGCCTGATATTCGTAGTATTCACGAGGACTGGAAACTAACATACTAGAGGTGGACACAACTGGAATTGCGTCTTTAATCAGAAATGGGGAATAACATATGCATATTGGTCATGCACACATAACATATGATGGATGAGGCGTAGGGACACAGAACATGGCAAAATTTACTTTTCCACATTCCCTCCTTGTCACTACGTTTCCATCAGGAAACATCAATATTCATGATACCGTCTATCATTTCATACAGTACCATTTGCTCGTCTCGAATTGTCTTGGAACGGGATTTAGAACAGGGCTTGGGACTAGGAATACAAGAGGTAGCACACATGCTGCAAATCGCAGGGCCACATTGTATACAAAGGCAGCAGCTAAATTTGATCGCTACTGCAATACCTAAAAAGGACAGGACTTTCCATCCCCATGCGGAAATTATATTCCAGAACCAACCGGACCATGTCCAGGTGCCTGGATCTTGGTGTAACAGGTGGGCAATCTTATGGAGTCTGGTTATAGCTGAATAAACAGACGGCGCGTTATTTGGAATGAAAATACAACAACTGGATCCGAGAACTCTACAGGCCCCGCCCCTATCGGCCAGTATGACGTCAAGGACGAGACGATTCTGTAAAACGACAATTCTCATAAAGGATTGCTCTTCAGTTAAGTTACCTAGAGCGGAGGCAGTCTCATCTACTACTGCTTCAAGAGTTCTTGTTAACCTACGGATTAGCTTACTATTTACAACTGTGCCTAAATAAGGGAAAACACCTTTATCTATATCAATGAATTGCTCTGCGGCGGTTTCAGTATAATCGACAATCGGGAGATTTCTCTTGTGTCTGGTATGTACTAGGAAGGAATTCCTATGATAGTCAGGTGGGGCTAGGAAAACAGGTGGCAGTAGGAAAGCAATGTAACAGGTTCCCTCCCAATCGAGGGGCAGACGGACATATGCAGTTTGACCACAAATAAAATAAGAATGACGTGAAGCTTTGAAAATAGATTTCCCACTGTCACTATACTGGATAACAGTAGTACATTCACTATGACCTATATGTACAGAACCATAACTACGGACACATAATTCGCCTTTGACTGGTAGTACTGAAATAGCGGGTGAGTCTGGAGTAGTATCAGACTGAACATTCAGAACCATGAAATTCGACGAATAATTTCCTAAATTATATACTTCATTTTCTAAATCTAAACCTGTTCTGTGGGGAAGACCTTGCTTATCTGGAAAACATGTACTGTTAAGAAAAGACATATCTGTTGAGGACGACGTTAACGTGGACCATGCTCCACACGAACCATTGTGTGAGAATGGATAAGGAAAGAGTGGCAGAACTCCCTTCGGTGTCTGGAAAGGGGGGAGTCGACCACACACCCAACAATTAGTGGCATTGCTGGTCTGGTGTGAATAATGTAACATACGGATAAATGTGTTATTACGCATAGCGAGGCGGTATGAATATTCGTGAGGAGGCAGATCACTAAACGTGTGCTCTACTGTAGCATGAGCAGACATATTTGCATGAGGAACTGGAAAACACAGATAGAAAGCATAGCTGGTGCAGGAAATCATTATGCTGAGAAATAATACGAAACTCAGAAAAACGATACATTTGATTGAACTTTGACTGACTCTCTCACTATGGGGGTCTATTTTATACATGTCAGAAACAGTCTAACCGTTTCACCTAGGGGAGGACTTATACAATCAAACTGGCTGACTTATTAGACCTGAGCTTTAACTTATACTCCTGTTGCAGAGTTTTCTCTAACAAGGGAGGGGTTGTAATAATGTCTTGTGCGGGACAGTCCTTTAAAACAATGTTCTGGCAATCCTTCGAATCCTGGTAAATGTTCTTGGAAATGTTTTTGAAGACTGGTTTCGATCCTTTGAAAAGTTTTACATGAGAAAGGTGGACCCACCCCTTCCTGCCTTCCAACTTGACGGCAGTACGGGTGGTCAAGAGGACCTGGCGTGGCTCTTTCCAACGTGGTTCCAGCGGACTTGATCTGTCGAAATTTCTGATCATCACAAGGGAGCCTGGAACGATCTCGTGCGGTGCCACCTCGGTATTGTCTGGAAATGCGGCGGCAACCTGTGAACGACATGAGTTGAGGGCAGACATCAAGGAAGCTAGGTAATCTGTCAGCATATTACATGAAACATCGGTAATACTTCGGGGTCTAGGAGTACCCCACATATTAGGGGGGCGGCCGAAAACGACCTCATACGGGGACAGACCTGATCTGGAATGTGCGACCATGCGCATATAAAACAAAGCGACTGGCAAAGCTACTAACCAGTCCACACCCTTGTCTTTACATATTTTAGCAATTCGAATTTTCAGAGTCTGATTATGCCTTTCGACTAGACCGGCTGCTTCAGGATGGCGTACACAATGAAACTTCCACTGGTACCCTAACAACAGGGAAACGTGTCTCATGAGTTCAGATGAGAATGGCTGACCGTTATCAGAATATACGACTCTAGGGAGTCCGTATCTAGGGAAAAATTCACGAACCAACTGCTTGGCAGTGGTCGCGGCTGTGTAATCTGGGACTGGATATGCTTCTGTCCACCTGGACAAGGCGCATACTACTACAAGGACATACTTGAAACCTCGACATCGCTCCATCTGAATATAATCCATCTGGAGGACCTCAAAAGGGTGGTCAGGGGGCTGGAAACCACCTTGTTCCACCGGGACACTTTTACCTGGATTAAACTGACAACATATCATACAGGTACGGACTTTCTGCTTGGCTGCAGCTCGTAAATGCTTGTTGAACCAAATGTTCTGGATACTGTCTAACATAGCTTTTTCTCCTAAATGTGCTGGACTATGTGCGGTATTGATAATGACTTGAACCATAGAATCGGGGAGAAACCATGTGGCTCTACCCTTCGTTAACCATCCTTGATCTGTCTGGACCCCTCCTTGTACAGACCATTTCTTGATTTCATCGGGAGTAGCATGTGACTGGATATCTATGACATCTTGAGTAGGGTCCTTAACTGTCATGCATGTAGTCAGATCTGGAATAGGTGTCTGATTAACTGGAATGTCTGGAGTCTGTGCTGTAAGCTTGGCTGTGCGGTCTGCTAAATCATTACCTTGGGAAATAATGTCAGTGACTTTCGTATGTGCTTTGCATTTCATGATAGCAATAGATGTCGGTAAATGTATGGCATCTAACAGGGCTTGAATAAGGAGACCATGCTGAATCTTGGTTCCATGAGAAGTCATAAAACCTCTCTCCTGCCAGAGCACTCCGAAGTCGTGTACAACTCCGAATGCGTAACGTGAATCTGTGTAAACATTAACCTTCAGGTTCTTGGCATGTATACAGGCTTGTGTCAGAGCGACTAGCTCTGCTGCTTGAGCGGACAGGGTATCAATACGGTGTGTTTCAATAACTTCAGTGTCAGTAGTCACTGCATACGCGGCGACTAGTTCTCCTGTACTAGTTCTCATACATGAACCATCCACATAAAGTGTCAGGTCAGGATCTGGTAACGGAATATCTGTCAGGTCTTGTCTTGGCTTTGTCGTAATGTTAACTACTTCCACACAATCATGTGGGTCTGGATTTGAACTAACTGATGGTAACAGTGTAGCAGGATTCAGGACGTTGCAGCGTCTAATTTCTATGTGTGGCTGGAACAGTGTCAATTCATAACCTGTTAAACGTGCAATTGTCAAGTGCTGAGTTTGTGTTCGGTTTAAAAGAACTTCTACTGAATGTGGGACTTGTACTGTCAGGGAATGTCCTAAAACTATGGAATCACTTTGTCTGATAGCTAGTGCTGTGGCTGCAACTGACTTGAGGCACGCAGGCAACGCCTGGGCGACTGGATCTAATGTGCTCGAAAAATAAGCACAGGGCTTGTATTGACCTGCTTGATCTTGTGTGAGAACAGACAATGCTGTACCTTCCCGTTCAGTAACGAAAAGTGTAAAAGGCTTACTGTAGTTCGGTGTGGCTAGAACTGGAGCTTGACATAGGGCTTTCTTTAACTCGTTAAAACTAAGTGTATGGTCAGATGTCCAAGGGAGGACAGTCGATACGGCTGCCTCCTGGGTCGTTAACTGTATCAGTGGCTTGGCTAGGAATGCATACTGGGGAATCCATTGTCTACAATAAGAAGTAAGGCCGATAAAGGCACGTACCTCCTTCTGGGTTCCGGGCTGGGGAAGACTCGCTATTAACTGGATACGGTCTGGTGTCAACTGCCTACCCCTCTTGGACAGCAAGTGTCCTAAGTATACCACTTGCTGGACACAGAATTGAAGCTTCGAAGGTGACACCTTGTGCCCCATCTCGGCAAGGAAATACAAAACTGTAAGTGATGCTCGTTCGCAAGCACGTTCAGAACGGGCTGTGATCAGTAGATCATCGACATACTGGAGCAGGGCAGTGTCAGTTGGCATGTGAATGTTGTCTAGTTGTCTCTTGAGTGCTTGACTGTAAATACTAGGGCTTTCTGTGAAACCTTGAGGAGCGCGTGTAAACATATAGCTCCTTCCATTTAAACAAAATCCGAAAAGAAACTGGCTATCTGGATGAATTGGAACACTAAAAAATGCATTCTTGAGGTCAATAACAGTGAAAAACATGGCTTCGGAATCAATGGCTGTTAACAGGGAAGAAATATCTGGAACAACTGGGTACTGAGGAATAATACATTTATTAAGCTCTCGTAAATCAATCACTAATCGATATACTGGGGGTGCATTCGGATCAGTACGTTTCATGACTGGAATGATCGGAGAATTGCATACATTGGAGTCAGTTTCTACAACTACTCCTTGAGCCATGAGCTCGTCAATAATTTTGGATAAGGCTGCTACAGCCTCAGGTGGCAATCTGTACTGCCTGATTCGTGGTAACACTACACCTGGTTTGAGAGTCACACGATAGGGTGTGATTTGCATGTAACCTACATCAGTTGGACCTTGCGCCCATAAATGCTGCGGAACATTAGACAATCTTGAATCAAAATCTCGTAATACATAGTGACCCTTAAAGTCACGTAGGAACAGACGTATTCCCTCTGGGGAACAGCAAATAACTGCACCTAATTCTTTCAATGTCTTAATGCCTAATAGATTTTCTGGACATGACTTAGTAAGTAACAGATCAGTAGTACGGGACAATGGACCTACTTCTAGAGTAACTGGCTTAGATATTTCATTAACTATGGGTTTTCCTGAAAATCCAAGGGAAACATTTCTTGAGCCTGAGAGCGGAGCCCCTGGAACTTCGGCATGACTAATTGTGGTCCTACTTGCCCCTGTATCGATCAAAAACTTTCTGTCTTTCCCTAATACTTGACTGTGAACATAGGGACCTTCTTGGTCTACAGGTATCTCGATGAGAGGCAAGCCTACCTCCCTCTCTAGGCTGGTTCATGAATATGACTGGTACTCTGGATACTCGGACTGTGCATACTGGTACATCTGCGATGTAACGTGCTGTGTTGCAGCAATAGGCTGCGGTACTGTAACTGTCTGTGGTGCATTCTGTGACTGAGGAGTCTGTGAAACTTGTTCTTGTCTCGGCGGACGTGGTCTTTCTTTAGTCTTACCAGTAGCTATGTTGTGTTTCAGAACTGCACACTCGTTTATAAAATGACCTGGCTGTTTACAATAATTGCAGTTCCCTTTAATGGGAGCTGCAGGATGACTGGCTTGATTCGGACCCCTCTTCTGACTGTCTTGAGGAATAGATTGTGCAACTAGCACTTTCATTTTCGTGTCTTTCATACGTTTTCTTTCGTGTTCTTGCTCTTCTCTGATTCTATTCTGGTGATACTGGAGCATCTGGAGCATCTGGGACGGAGTATTAGCTTGCCAGGTGCTTTCGACTTTCAAAACTCGGTTTTTAATTTGTGGACTTGAATTCTCGACTAATTTGGTAACGAAAAGATGAGGGTATGACTCACTACTTGTCTTGAGACCACTGTTAATACTGAAACATTTCTCAAATCTAGAATAAAAATCACTAATGTCTTCATCTTGCTTCTGTTTACAGGCTGAGATTGCATCCCAGTCTTCTTTCCTAGTTGTCAATAATCTGGGTAAAACTTGAATCAATAATTCTGGTAATTCTTTACATTTATCTCCAAGACCGGTACCTGGTACTCGTGCCTTGTCTTCAGCTTCTAGAGCTGTCCAATCGATCTTTTTCTCTCCCACCTCCCATTCTTTTTCCTTTAACTTTTCATACACCCCTGCGGGTAGCAGGACCTTTAACATTTTAATGATATCTGGGTAAGTGTATTCTCCCATACGGAGCATGTCTTTTAATTCTCTATGGAACCCCGCTGGATCTTTGTCATGACAGGGGATTAATTTCTTCATTTCAAGAAGTTCCATCTTTGATATCGGAGTGTATACAAACACTCGTTGCATTACGCCACCCGCCCCTTGGACTGGGTGGACTTCTCGTAACGGATTCTGTCTGTCTATGTAGAATGGTTTACTTTCTGGGGGTGAGACATGAACAAAATGCGGGTTCAGGAACGTTCTATACTTGTGACGCTGTTCTAGAATGACACTAATTAAATCGGTACCTAGACCTCTCCATCTGTACTGGAGTAACTCGTTCAGGATATCATGTAACGGGCCTGGATCAGAATGTTGACCCTCATACAGGGTAATGAGGTGCTGGATCATATACATACCCACCAGTCGTTGCTCGGCTGGGGGCAGTTTCAGAAACATTTGTGCCACTATTTCGTCTGGAAAAGTGGTAGAATCAGTAATCCATCGGACTGCTGATCGGGCTAGTTCTTGTTCGTGCATGGTACTTAATTCACTGTAACCGACTCGTGATTTCAGAATGTGATCGGTAGCTTGAAATACTTGTTCTAGAGAACCTTGTTCTGGTGCTAGATGTTGAAAAATAGACTTAGGTTCTAGACGTAAATGGCGATCTGGAAATCTGGATTTTCCTACATACGCTATTCTGGCGGGATTCTCGTCTTCCTCTTCAGGATCAGAGATACTTTCTTTCTCGCTTACTTGTGCTGCTTTACGCTGTTCGTGTAACCTTATTATTTCTTTACGAATTTTCTTGTACATACTTTCCATGGCACTAATGGTCTTGTGCTTACCCTCGGCTATATTATCACTCCACCTTGTTAGGATTCTCATTTCGGCGGGATCTTTAGACGGGTAATCTTGTTCTCTTATTAAACAATTGATCAGGAACTTTAATATCATGAGCTGAATCTCGGCTTTCCTTTGAGACATAATCTCGCCAATACTTTCTGGATCATCCCCTGTACGGATGAAACGATATATTCTGTCTAGATCTTCTTTCATATTTGGTAAGGTGACTAGATACTCGGTCACCCTCCTTACGCGTACGGAATATAAAACCATATTATACTCGCCTGGAACTGTGTCATAGACACATTCGGCAAGGGCTTGTCTGATTTCTGTGACAGACTTATTACTTTTAGGAGTACGCTGTGATGCTTGAGCATGTAATTCGAGTGCTGATAAACGCTTGTGTGGCGGCGGGGTTTGAGGAGGACCTCCTCCTGCGGCCCCTATACTAGAATCGTCGACTGACATTCTTCGTGCTTGCAGGGTCGGTAATTGTAACGTGGGCTGAACTTGTATGGCAGGCTGACCCGGGGGTACCGTAACAGGTACTCCGGTGTCTGGAGGAACGGGAAGTGCCTGATTCACAGGGACAGGTGGAGCGCGAACTGGATTTGCATATTCTGGAACTGTGTCGTCCAAATAGGACGAAATAAAAATATCAGCTGCGGTCGGTTTGTGACGTAGCTTGGTCGGAACTAATGGTGGCGGGAAATTACTGGGTGCCTCTGGGGTCGCTTTTGGCAAGCCTTCGGCAAGGAGAGGATACATACCCTTAATAAGGGCATGCCTCTGTCTGTCTGACTGTTCGGCTTTGACTTGTTCACCTATCTCGATTAATTCTCTTTCTTGGGCTCGTTCTTGGGATTCTCTACTTAACTCTGACTTTCTGACTTCCTTTTCCGTTCTCCTATGCGCTTCCTTACGCCATAACTCGATGGCATCTTTCTGTGACTGTCTGGCTTTCTTTTTCCATAATGCTTCCTCTACTCGCATGATACATTCGGCATCCCATGTACCCGATACGGGCCATCTATACTTTTCTTCTAACTGTTTGGTATACTCTACCCATAAATCTAGATACAATATGGCGCTTATGCCATGTTTCTGATACATAAAATGACCTGGACTGTCCCTAGGCGGAACAGGAACTGCTGCTTCCAGCAGACCCTTTCTAGTTTTTAACTGACGTAACTTGGAAAAGAGCGGCATTCTGAACTTGAATCGGAACACAATACAATACACGAAAAACAATAACAATTGGGAAAACAATTCAGGCATACCACGACATTGGAAATACATTAAACAATATCATAACATAACAGTTCGAACAGAATACTACCTGAAAATACTGAAAACAGAAACAGAACAGAATTCTCGAGAACGGAACAGACTAGAGTTCTGGATGCACTGCTGTAACAGTACGGAACATACCGGTCCCATAAAGGAACGCATCAAGACCCGTATCCACCTAGGTGAACACTTCGTTTGTGGGCTTGGGTACCACCAACCCACGGACCAGGAGTCAATTTAGACTGACCCTGTCTAGACACTACCCCAGCAATGGTACTCACCGGGCAGCACGGAACGGAAGGCCTCGAACGGGACTGGACTACGACGGACTTCGGACTTCGGACTTCAGTTACGGGTGGGCCTCCGGATACCTCGGACCTTGGACTCTCGGCTTGGGCTCTGGTCGGGACTCGCCGCGTTCCTCCACCGTCTCGTTTGGATGCTGGACCGCCTCCTCCGTCTCCTCCGTGGGCCTGAGGGATACTTGAGCAGAAAATTCTGCCACTGCGCAGAAGAGTTCCGTCACGACTGCAGAGGGTCAGGGGGTCGGCGTGGCTTCACCGACGCGTGGGGAAAGGGCAAGTCCCTATTCGGGCGCCATTATGTGGTAAATAAATAAATAATACCCTATTTTTGACTAGACTTATAGCATAACAGATAGCTCAATAAATAAGAGTCAAGATTCGAGGTAGTAGGAGTTTTTGCAGGTTTATTACAGCATAAGGACAGGATCAGGACAACCTGCATGGGAATAGGACAATAAGGCCCAGCAGGACAACTGGGGCCCAGCAGGGGAAAAGAGGCCCAGCAGCTGCTGGGGCTAGGTCTGGGATGAGCGCGCTAACATTTAATAACAAAACATTGACTTATATACATAGCGCAAACACATAGCATTACATTGCAGTAGGCGTAACAGTAGGTGGAGCAGAAGGCGTGACGCGTAGCAGTCGCGAGAGATAACAGAAATAAGAGGTGTAACTGGGAGTATACATAGACATGTGATGCAAAACGTAACAGAATATGTCATGAATGGGCGGAAACATTGGAGGGGGCTACCTAAGGAGCCGGGACCTCTAACCTAATGGTGCGCGGAAACTAGCAATGACGTGTTACTAGGAGGAGCTGGGGGCTACGAACTCTGTGCTAGGAGCAGAGACTAAAGTCTGGAGGGTCGGAGCGACATGTACCTAAACCCTATCTGGTATCTAATGTTTAGGGAACATGTTGATATAAACTAGAAGTCATGAGGGGAGAGGCTAACCTGATTCTAAGACTGGACCATGCATTATTCTACATGTAGTGCGTGATGAAGAATACTAAATGACCATTAAATACAGTATTTCTCTAACGTGGAGACGAGAAGGCTAGACAATGACGGAAACTATTGATGCAGTTCAGTAGCTTAGGAATGCAGAGGAGGAGGACTGAACTGATAGCAGGAACTATAACATACTTTTGGCAGACTCAGAGGCAGAGGCAGAGCCGGGGTGCACCGGGCACTGCAAGGCAGGAAGTGAGTGAAGGGTCGAGGATACAGGTGGGGGCTGTATCGCTCCTCAGCGAGGCTTTCAGGAGACAGGAGCTGAATCTGTGGTCCGGGCCCTTTTGAGGCCTGGAAACGGGGACTTTATAATTGAATAACGTGCACACTGAGAAACGTGGCAACATTACTTACATAGGCCTGATATTCGTAGTATTCACGAGGACTGGAAACTAACATACTAGAGGTGGACACAACTGGAATTGCGTCTTTAATCAGAAATGGGGAATAACATATGCATATTGGTCATGCACACATAACATATGATGGATGAGGCGTAGGGACACAGAACATGGCAAAATTTACTTTTCCACATCTTCTCCAGTCCGAGGCGCCGTGACTCTTGCCGCACACGCAAGTCTGAGGGCTTGGGTCATTCATGTGTTCTCCAGTCTGAGGCACCGTGACGCGCGCCGCACACGCAAGTCTGAGGGCTTGGGTCATTCATGTGTTCTCCAGTCTGAGGCGCTGTGACCCTTGCCGCACACGCAAGTCTGAGGGCTTGGGTCCTTCATGTGTTCTCCAGTCTGAGGCGCTGTGATCCTTGCCTCACACGCAAGTCTGAGGGCTTGGGTCATTCATGTCTTCTCCAGTCTGAGGCGCCGTGACCCTTGCCGCACACGCAAGTCTGAGGGCTTGGGTCATTCATGTCTTCTCCAGTCTGAGGCGCCGTGACCCTTGCAGCACACGCAAGTCTGAGGGCTTGGGTCATTCATGTCTTCTCCAGTCTGAGGCACCTTGACCCTTGCCGCACACGCAAATCTGAGGGCATGGGTCATTCATGTGTTCTCCAGTCTGAGGCGCCATGACCCGCGCCGCACACGCAAGTCTGAGGGCTTGGGTCATTCATGTGTTCTCCAGTCTGAGGCGCCGTGACCCTTGCCACACACGCAAGTCTGAGGGCTTGGGTCATTCATTTGTTCTCCAGTCTGAGGTGCCGTGACCCTTGCCGCAAACGCAAGTCTGAGGGCTTGGGTCATTCATGTCTTCTCCAGTCCGAGGCGCCGTGACTCTTGCCGAACACGCAAGTCTGAGTGCATGGGTCATTCATGTGTTCTCCAGTCTTAGGCACCGTGACACGCGCCACACACGCAAGTGTGAGGGCTTGGGTCATTCATGTGTTTTCCAGTCTGAGGCGCCGTGACCCTTGCCGCACACGCAAGTCTGAGGGCTTGGGTCCTTCATGTGTTCTCCAGTCTGAGGAGCCGTGACCCTTGCCACACACGCAAGTCTGAGGGCTTGGGTCATTCATGTGTTCTCCAGTCTGAGGCGCTGTGACCCTTGCCGCACACGCAAGTCTGAGGGCTTGGGTCATTCATGTGTTCTCCAGTCTGAGGCGCCGTGACCCTTGCCGCACACGCAAGTCTGATTGCTTGGGTCATTCATGTCTTCTCCAGTCTGAGGCGCCTTGACCCATGTCGCACACGCAAGTCTGAGGGCTTGGGTCATTCAAGTGTTCTCCAGTCTGAGGCGCCGTGACCCTTGCCGCACACGCAAGTCTGAGGGCTTGGGTCCTTCAAGTGTTCTCCAGTCTGAGGCGCCGTGACCCTTGCCGCACACGCAAGTCTGAGGGCTTGGGTCATTCACGTGTTCTTCAGTCTGAGGCGACGTGACCCTTGCCGCACACGCAAGTCTGAGGTCTTGGGTCATTCATGTCTTCTCCAGTCTGAGGCGCCGTGACCCTTGCCGCACACGCAAGTCTGAGGGCTTGGGTCATTCATGTCTTCTCCAGTCTGAGGCGCCTTGACCCTTGCCGCACACGCAAGTCTGAGGGCTTGGGTCATTCATGTGTTCTCCAGTCTAAGGTCCCGTCACCCTTGCCGCACACTCAAGTCTGAGGGCTTGGGTCCTTCATGTGTTCTTCAGTCTGAGGCGCCGTGACCCTTGCCGCACACGCAAGTCTGAGGGCTTGGGTCATTCATGTGTTCTCCAGTCTAAGGCGCTGTGACTCTTGCCACACACGCAAGTCTGAGTGCTTGGGTCATTCATGTGTTCTCCAGTCTGAGGCGCCGTGACCCTTGCCGCACACGCAAGTCTGAGGGCTTGGGTCATTCATGTCTTCTCCAGTCTGAGGCACCGTGACCCGCGTCGCACACGCAAGTCTGAGGGCTTGGGTCATTCATGTCTTCTCCAGTCTGAGGCGCCGTGACCCGCGCCGCACACGCAAGTCTGAGGGCTTGGGTCATTCATGTCTTCTCCAGTCTGAGGCGCCGTGACCCGCGCCGCACACGCAAGTCTGAGGGCTTGGGTCATTCATGTCTTCTCCAGTCTGAGGCACCGTGACCCGCGTCGCACACGCAAGTCTGAGGGCTTGGGTCATTCATGTCTTCTCCAGTCTGAGGCGCCGTGACCCGCGCCGCACACGCAAGTCTGAGGGCTTGGGTCATTCATGTCTTCTCCAGTCTGAGGCGCCGTGACCCTTGCCGCACACGCAAGTCTGAGGGCTTGGGTCCTTCATTTGTTCTTCAGTCTGAGGCCCCTTGACCCTTGCCGCACACGCAAGTCTGAGGGCTTGGGTCCTTCATGTGTTTTCCAGTCTGAGGTGCCGTGACCCTTGCCGCACACGCAAGTCTGAGGGCTTGGGTCCTTCATGTGTTCTCCAGTCTGAGGCGCTGTGACCCTTGCCGCACACGCAAGTCTGAGGGCTTGGGTCATTCATGTCTTCTCCAGTCTGAGGCGACGTGACCCTTGCCGCACACGCAAGTCTGAGGGCTTGAGTCATTCATGTCTTATCCAGTCTGAGGCGCCGTGACCCTTGCCGCACACGCAAGTCTGAGGGATTGGGTCATTCACGTCTTCTCCAGTCTGAGGCGCCGTGACCCTTGCCGCACACGCAAGTCTGAGGGCTTGGGTCATTCACGGCTTCTCCAGTCTGAGGTGCCGTGACCCTTGCCGCACACGCAAGTCTGAGGGCTTTGGTCATTCATGTCTTCTCCAGTCTGAGGCTCCGTGACCCTTGCCGCACACGCAAGTCTGAGGGCTTGGGTCATTCATGTGTTCTCTAGTCTGAGGCGCCGTGACCCGCGCCGCACACACAAGTCTGCGGGCTTGGGTCATTCATGTGTTCTCCAGTCTGAGGCGCTGTGACCCTTGCCGCACACGCAAGTCTGAGGGCTTAGGTCATTCATGTGTTCTCCAGTCTGAGGCGCCGTGACCCGCGCCGCACATGCAAGTCTGAGGGCTTGGGTCCTTCATGTCTTCTCCAGTCTGAGGCTCCGTGACCCTTGCCACACACGCAAGTCTGAGGGCTTGGGTCATTCATGTGTTCTCCAGTCTGAGGCGCTGTGACCCTTGCCGCACACGCAAGTCTGAGGGCTTGGGTCATTCATGTGTTCTCCAGTCTGAGGCGCCGTGACCCTTGCCGCACACGCAAGTCTGAGGGCTTGGGTCATTCATGTCTTCTCCAGTCTGAGGCGCCTTGACCCTTGTCGCACACGCAAGTCTGAGGGCTTGGGTCATTCATGTCTTCTCCAGTCTGAGGCGCCGTGACCCTTGCCACACACGCAAGTCTGAGGGCTTGGGTCATTCATGTTTTCTCCAGTCTTAGGCGCCGTGACCCTTGCCGCACACGCAAGTCTGAGGGCTTGGGTCATTCACGTGTTCTCCAGTCTGAGGCGACGTGACCCTTGCCGCACACGCAAGTCTGAGCGCTTGGGTCCTTCACGTCTTCTCCAGTCTGAGGCGCCGTGACCCTTGCCGCACACGCAAGTCTGACGGCTTGGGTCCTTCACGTCTTCTCCAGTCAGAGGCGCCGTGACCCTTGCTGCACACGCAAGTCTGAGGGCTTGGGTCATTCACGTGTTCTCCAGTCCGAGGCGCCGTGACCCTTGCTGCACACGCAAGTCTGAGGGCTTGGGTCATTCACGTCTTCTCCAGTCCGAGGCGCCGTGACCCGCGCCGCACACGCAAGTCTGAGGGCTTGGGTCATTCATGTCTTCTCCAGTCCGAGGCGCCGTGACTCTTGCCGCACACGCAAGTCTGAGGGCTTGGGTCATTCATGTGTTCTCCAGTCTGAGGCACCGTGACCCTTGCCGCACACGCAAGTCTGAGGGCTTGGGTCCTTCATGTGTTCTCCAGTCTGAGGCGCTGTGACCCTTGCCTCACACGCAAGTCTGAGGGCTTGGCTCATTCATGTCTTCTCCAGTCTGAGGCGCCGTGACCCTTGCCGCACACGCAAGTCTGAGGGCTTGGGTCATTCATGTCTTCTCCAGTCTGAGGCGCTGTGACCCTTGCCGCACACGCAAGTCTGAGGGCTTGGGTCATTCATGTCTTCTCCAGTCTGAGGCGCCTTGACCCTTGCCGCACACGCAAGTCTGAGGGTTTGGGTCATTCATGTGTTCTCCAGTCTGAGGCGCCGTGACCCGCACCGCACACGCAAGTCTGAGGGCTTGGGTCATTCATGTGTTCTCCAGTCTGAGGCGCCGTGACCATTGCCACACACACAAGTCTGAGGGCTTGGGTCATTCATTTGTTCTCCAGTCTGAGGCGCCGTGACCCTTGCCGCACACGCAAGTCTGAGGGCTTGGGTCATTCATGTCTTCTCCAGTTCGAGGCGCCGTGACTCTTGCCGCACACGCAAGTCTGAGGGCATGGGTCATTCATGTGTTCTCCAGTCTGAGGCACCGTGACACGCGCCGCACACGCAAGTCTGAGGGCCTGGGTCCTCATGTGTTTTCCAGTCTGAGGCGCTGTGACCCTTGCCGCACACGCAAGTCTGAGGGCTTGGGTCCTTCATGTGTTCTCCAGTCTGAGGAGCCGTGACCCTTGCCACACACGCAAGTCTGAGGGCTTGGGTCTTTCATGTGTTCTCCAGTCTGAGGCGCTGTGACCCTTGCCGCACACGCAAGTCTGAGGGCTTGGGTCATTCATGTGTTCTCCAGTCTGAGGCGCCGTGACCCTTGCCGCACATGCAAGTCTGAGGGCTTGGGTCCTTCACGTCTTCTCCAGTCTGAGGCGCCGTGACCCTTGCCGCACACGCAAGTCTGAGGGCTTGGGTCATTCACGTGTTCTCCAGTCCGAGGCGCCGTGACCCTTGCCGCACACGCAAGTCTGAGGGCTTGGGTCATTCACGTCTTCTCCAATCCGAGGCGCCGTGACCCTTGCCGCACACGCAAGTCCGAGGGCTTGGGTCATTCATTTCTTCTCCAGTCCGAGGCGCCGTGACTCTTGCCGCACATGCAAGTCTGAGGGCATGGGTCATTCATGTGTTCTCCAGTCTGAGACACCGCGACACGCGCCGCACACGCAAGTCAGAGGGCTTGGGTCATTCATGTGTTCTCCAGTCTGAGGCGCCGTGACCCTTGCCGCACACGCAAGTCTGAGGGCTTGGGTCATTCATGTGTTCTCCAGTCTGAGGCGCTGTGACCCTTGCCGCACATGCAAGTCTGAGGGCTTGGGTCATTCATGTGTTCTCCAGTTTGAGGCGCCGTGACCCTTGCCGCACACACAAGTCTGAGGGCTTGGGTCATTCATGTCTTCTCCAGTCTGAGGCGCCTTGACCCTTGTCGCACACGCAAGTCTGAGGGCTTGGGTCATTCATGTCTTCTCCAGTCCGAGGCGCCGTGACCCTTGCCGCACACGCAAGTCTGAGGGCTTGGGTCATTCATGTGTTCTCCAGTCTGAGGCACCGTGACGCGCGCCGCACACCAAGTCTGAGGGCTTGGGTCATTCATGTGTTCTCCAGTCTGAGGCGCTGTGACCCTTGCCGCACACGCAAGTCTGAGGGCTTGGGTCCTTCATGTGTTCTCCAGTCTGAGGCGCTGTGATCCTTGCCTCACACGCAAGTCTGAGGGCTTGGGTCATTCATGTCTTCTCCAGTCTGAGGCGCCGTGACCCTTGCCGCACACGCAAGTCTGAGGGCTTGGGTCATTCTTGTCTTCTCCAGTCTGAGGCGCTGTGACCCTTGCCGCACACGCAAGTCTGAGGGCTTGGGTCATTCATGTCTTCTCCAGTCTGAGGCGCCGTGACCCTTGCCGCACACGCAAGTCTGAGGGCTCGGGTCATTCATGTCTTCTCCAGTCTGAGGCGCTGTGACCCTTGCCGCACACGCAAGTCTGAGGGCTTGGGTCATTCATGTCTTCTCCAGTCTGAGGCGCCGTGACCCGCGCCGCACACGCAAGTCTGAGGGCTTGGGTCATTCATGTGTTCTCCAGTCTGAGGCGCCGTGACCCTTGCCACACACGCAAGTCTGAGGGCTTGGGTCATTCATTTGTTCTCCAGTGTGAGGCGCCGTGACCCTTGCCGCAAACGCAAGTCTGAGGGCTTGGGTCATTCATGTCTTCTCCAGTCCAAGGCGCCGTGACTCTTGCGGCACACGCAAGTCTGAGTGCATGGGTCATTCATGTGTTCTCCAGTCTGAGGCACCGTGACACGCGCCACACACGCAAGTCTGAGGGCTTGGGTCATTCATGTGTTTTCCAGTCTGAGGCGCCGTGACCCTTGCCGCACACGCAAGTCTGAGGGCTTGGGTCCTTCATGTGTTCTCCAGTCTGAGGAGCCGTGACCCTTGCCACACACGCAAGTCTGAGGGCTTGGGTCATTCATGTGTTCTCCAGTCTGAGGCGCTGTGACCCTTGCCGCACACGCAAGTCTGAGGGCTTGGGTCATTCATGTGTTCTCCAGTCTGAGGCGCCGTGACCCTTGCCGCACACGCAAGTCTGATTGCTTGGGTCATTCATGTCTTCTCCAGTCTGAGGCGCCTTGACCCATGTCGCACACGCAAGTCTGAGGGCTTGGGTCATTCATGTGTTCTCCAGTCTGAGGTGCCGTGACCCTTGCCGCACACGCAAGTCTGAGGGCTTGGGTCCTTCAAGTGTTCTCCAGTCTGAGGCGCCGTGACCCTTGCCGCACACGCAAGTCTGAGGGCTTGGGTCATTCACGTGTTCTTCAGTCTGAGGCGACGTGACCCTTGCCGCACACGCAAGTCTGAGGGCTTGGGTCATTCATGTCTTCTCCAGTCTGAGGCGCCGTGACCCTTGCCGCACACGCAAGTCTGAGGGCTTGGGTCATTCATGTCTTTTCCAGTCTGAGGCGCCTTGACCCTTGCCGCACACGCAAGTCTGAGGGCTTGGGTCATTCATGTGTTCTCCAGTCTAAGGCGCCGTCACCCTTGCCGCACACGCAAGTCTGAGGGCTTGGGTCCTTCATGTGTTCTTCAGTCTGAGGCGCCGTGACCCTTGCCGCACACGCAAGTCTGAGGGCTTGGGTCATTCATGTGTTCTCCAGTCTGAGGCGCTGTGACTCTTGCCACACACGCAAGTCTGAGTGCTTGGGTCATTCATGTGTTCTCCAGTCTGAGGCGCCGTGACCCTTGCCGCACACGCAAGTCTGAGGGCTTGGGTCATTCATGTCTTCTCCAGTCTGAGGCGCCTTGACCTTTGTCGCACACGCAAGTCTGAGGGCTTGGGTCATTCATGTGTTCTCCAGTCTGAGGCGCCGTGACCCGCGCCGCACACGCAAGTCTGAGGGCTTGGGTCATTCATGTCTTCTCCAGTCTGAGGCACCGTGACCCACGTCGCACACGCAAGTCTGAGGGCTTGGGTCATTCATGTCTTCTCCAGTCTGAGGCGCCGTGACCCGTGCCGCACACGCAAGTCTGAGGGTTTGGGTCATTCATGTCTTCTCCAGTCTGAGGCGCCGTGACCCTTGCCGCACACGCAAGTCTGAGGGCTTGGGTCCTTCATTTGTTCTCCAGTGTGAGGCGCCGTGACCCTTGCCGCACACGCAAGTCTGAGGGCTTGGGTCCTTCATGTGTTTTCCAGTCTGAGGCGCCGTGACCCTTGCCGCACACGAAAGTCTGAGGGCTTGGGTCCTTCATGTGTTCTCCAGTCTGAGGCGCTGTGACCCTTGCCACACACGCAAGTCTGAGGGCTTGGGTCATTCATGTCTTCTCCAGTCTGAGGCGATGTGACCCTTGCCGCACACGCAAGTCTGAGGGCTTGGGTCATTCATGTCTTCTCCAGTCTGAGGCGCCGTGACCCTTGCCGCACACGCAAGTCTGAGGGATTGGGTCATTCACGTCTTCTCCAGTCTGAGGCGCCGTGAACCTTGCCGCACACGCAAGTCTGAGGGCTTGGGTCATTCACGGCTTCTCCAGTCTGAGGTACCGTGACCCTTGCGGCACACGCAAGTCTGAGGGCTTTGGTCATTCATGTCTTCTCCAGTCTGAGGCTCCGTGACCCTTGCCGCACACGCAAGTCTGAGGGCTTGGGTCATTCATGTGTTCTCTAGTCTGAGGCGCCGTGACCCGCGCCGCACACACAAGTCTGCGGGCTTGGGTCATTCATGTGTTCTCCAGTCTGAGGCGCCGTGACCCTTGCCGCACACGCAAGTCTGAGGGCTTAGGTCATTCATGTGTTCTCCAGTCTGAGGCGCCGTGACCCGCGCCGCACATGCAAGTCTGAGGGCTTGGGTCCTTCATGTCTTCTCCAGTCTGAGGCTCCGTGACCCTTGCCACACATGCAAGTCTGAGGGCTTGGGTCATTCATGCGTTCTCCAGTCTGAGGCGCTGTGACCCTTGCCGCACACGCAAGTCTGAGGGCTTGGGTCATTCATGTGTTCTCCAGTCTGAGGCGCCGTGACCCTTGCCGCACACGCAAGTCTGTGGGCTTGGGTAATTCATGTCTTCTCCAGTCTGAGGCGCCTTGACCCTTGTCGCACACGCAAGTTAGAGGGCTTGGGTCATTCATGTCTTCTCCAGTCTGAGGCGCCGTGACCCTTGCCGCACACGCAAGTCTGAGGGCTTGGGTCATTCATGTTTTCTCCAGTCTTAGGCGCCGTGACCCTTGCCGCACACACAAGTCTGAGGGCTTGGGTCATTCACGTGTTCTCCAGTCTGAGGCGACGTGACCCTTGCCGCACACGCAAGTCTGAGGGCTTGGGTCCTTCACGTCTTCTCCAGTCTGAGGCGCCGTGACCCTTGCCGCACATGCAAGTCTGACGGCTTGGGTCCTTCACGTCTTCTCCAGTCAGAGGCGCCGTGACCCTTGCCGCACACGCAAGTCTGAGGGCTTGGGTCATTCACGTGTTCTCCAGTCCGAGGCGCCGTGACCCTTGCTGCACACGCAAGTCTGAGGGCTTGGGTCATTCATGTCTTCTCCAGTCCGAGGCGCCGTGACCCGCGCCGCACACGCAAGTCTGAGGGCTTGGGTCATTCATGTCTTCTCCAGTCCGAGGCGCCGTGACTCTTGCAGCACACGCAAGTCTGAGGGCTTGGGTCATTCATGTGTTCTCCAGTCTGAGGCACCGTGACCCGCGCCGCACACGCAAGTCTGAGGGCTTGGGTCATTCACGTCTTCTCCAGTCTGAGGCACCGTGACCCTTGCCGCACACGCAAGTCTGAGGGCTTGGGTCCTTCATGTGTTCTCCAGTCTGAGGCGCTGTGACCCTTGCCTCACACGCAAGTCTGAGGGCTTGGCTCATTCATGTCTTCTCCAGTCTGAGGCGCCGTGACCCTTGCCGCACACGCAAGTCTGAGGGCTTGGGTCATTCATGTCTTCTCCAGTCTGAGGCGCTGTGACCCTTGCCGCACACGCAAGTCTGAGGGCTTGGGTCATTCATGTCTTCTCCAGTCTGAGGCGCCTTGACCCTTGCCGCACATGCAAGTCTGAGGGCTTGGGTCATTCATGTGTTCTCCAGTCTGAGGCGCCGTGACCCGCGCCGCACACGCAAGTCTGAGGGCTTGGGTCATTCATGTGTTCTCCAGTCTGAGGTGCCGTGACCCTTGCCACACACGCAAGTCTGAGGGCTTGGGTCATTCATTTGTTCTCCAGTCTGAGGCACCGTGACCCTTGCCGCACACGCAAGTCTGAGGGCTTGGGTCATTCATGTCTTCTCCAGTCCGAGGCGCCGTGACTCTTGCCGCACACGCAAGTCTGAGGGCATGGGTCATACATGTGTTCTCCAGTCTGAGGCACCGTGACACTCACCGCACACGCAAGTCTGAGGGCCTGGGTCATTCATGTGTTTTCCAGTCTGAGGCACTGTGACCCTTGCCGCACACGCAAGTCTGAGGGCTTGGGTCCTTCATGTGTTCTCCAGTCTGAGGAGCCGTGACCCTTGCCACACGCGCAAGTCTGAGGGCTTGGGTCTTTCATGTGTTCTCCAGTCTGAGGCGCTGTGACCCTTGCCGCACACGCAAGTCTGAGGGCTTGGGTCATTCATGTGTTCTCCAGTCGGAGGCGCTGTGACCCTTGCCGCACACGCAAGTCTGAGGGCTTGGGTCATTCATGTGTTCTCCAGTCTGAGGCGCCGTGACCCTTGCAGCACACGCAAGTATGATTGCTTGGGTCATTCATGTCTTCTCCAGTCTGAGGCGCCTTGACCCATGTCGCACACGCAAGTCTGAGGGCTTGGGTCATTCATGTGTTCTCCAGTCTGAGGCGCCGTGACCCTTGCCGCACACGCAAGTCTGAGGGCTTGGGTCCTACAAGTGTTCTCCAGTCTGAGGTGCCGTGACCCTTGCCGCACACGCAAGTCTGAGGGCTTGGGTCATTCACGTGTTCTCCAGTCTGAGGCAACGTGACCCTTGCCGCACACGCAAGTCTGAGGGCTTGGGTCATTCATGTCTTCTCCAGTCTGAGGCGCCGTGACCCTTGCCGCACATGCAAGTCTGAGGGCTTGGGTCATTCATGTCTTCTCCAGTCTGAGGCGCCTTGACCCTTGCCTCACACGCAAGTCTGAGGGCTTGGGTCATTCATGTGTTCTCCAGTCTAAGGCGCTGTGACCCTTGCCGCACACGCAAGTCTGAGGGCTTGGGTCCTTCATGTGTTCTTCAGTCTGAGGTGCCGTGACCCTTGCCGCACACGCAAGTCTGAGGGCTTGGGTCATTCATGTGTTCTCCAGTCTGAGGCGCTGTGACTCTTGCCGCACACGCAAGTCTGAGGGCTTGGGTCATTCATTTGTTCTCCAGTCTGAGACACCGTGACACGCGCCGCACACGCAAGTCTGAGGGCTTGGGTCATTCATGTGTTCTCCAGTCTGAGGCGCCGTGACCCTTGCCGCACACGCAAGTCTGAGGGCTTGGGTCCTTCATGTGTTCTCCAGTCTGAGGCGCCGTGACCCTTGCCACACATGCAAGTCTGAGGACTTGGGTCATTCATGTGTTCTCCAGTGTGAGGCGCTGTGACCCTTGCCGCACACGCAAGTCTGAGGGCTTGGGTCATTCATGTGTTCTCCAGTCTGAGGTGCCGTGACCCTTGCCGCACATGCAAGTCTGAGGGCTTGGGTCCTTCACGTCTTCTCCAGTCTGAGGCGCCGTGACCCTTGCCGCACACGCAAGTCTGAGGGCTTGGGTCATTCACGTGTTCTCCAGTCCGAGGCGCCGTGACCCTTGCCGCACACGCAAGTCTGAGGGCTTGGGTCATTCACGTCTTCTCCAATCCGAGGCGCCGTGACCCTTGCCGCACACGCAAGTCTGAGGGCTTGGGTCATTCATTTCTTCTCCAGTCCGAGGCGCCGTGACTCTTGCCGCACACGCAAGTCTGAGGGCATGGGTCATTCATGTGTTCTCCAGTCTGAGACACCGTGACACGCGCCGCACACGCAAGTCTGAGGGCTTGGGTCCTTCAAGTGTTCTCCAGTCTGAGGCGCCGTGACCCTTGCCGCACACGCAAGTCTGAGGGCTTGGGTCATTCACGTGTTCTCCAGTCTGAGGCGACGTGACCCTTGCCGCACACGCAAGTCTGAGGACTTGGGTCCTTCATGTCTTCTCCAGTCTGAGGCGCCTTGAACCTTGCCGCACACGCAAGTCTGAGGGCTTGGGTCATTCATGTGTTCTCCAGTCTAAGGCGCCGTGACCCTTGCCGCACACGCAAGTCTGAGGGCTTGGGTCCTTCACGTCTTCTCCAGTCTGAGGCACCGTGACCCTTGCTGCACACGCAAGTCTGAGGGCTTGGGTCATTCACGTGTTCTCCAGTCCGAGGCGCCGTGACCCTTGCTGCACACGCAAGTCTGAGGGCTTGGGTCATTCATGTCTTCTCCAGTCCGAGGCGCCGTCACCCTTGCCGCACACGCAAGTCTGAGGGCTTGGGTCATTCATGTCTTCTCCAGTCCGAGGCGCCGTGACTCTTGCCGCACACGCAAGTCTGAGGGCTTGGGTCATTCATGTGTTCTCCAGTCTGAGGCACCGTGACGCGCGCCGCACACGCAAGTCTGAGGGCTTGGGTCATTCATGTGTTCTCCAGTCTGAGGCGCTGTGACCCTTGCCGCACACGCAAGTCTGAGGGCTTGGGTCCTTCATGTGTTCTCCAGTCTGAGGCGCTGTGATCCTTGCCTCACACGCAAGTCTGAGGGCTTGGGTCATTCATGTCTTCTCCAGTCTGAGGTGCCGTGACCCTTGCCGCACACGCAAGTCTGAGGGCTTGGGTCATTCATGTCTTCTCCAGTCTGAGGCGCTGTGACCCTTGCCGCACACGCAAGTCTGAGGGCTTGGGTCATTCATGTCTTCTCCAGTCTGAGGCGCCGTGACCCTTGCCGCACACGCAAGTCTGAGGGCTTGGGTCATTCATGTCTTCTCCAGTCTGAGGCACCTTGACCCTTGCCGCACACGCAAATCTGAGGGCATGGGTCATTCATGTGTTCTCCAGTCTGAGGCGCCGTGACCCGCGCCGCACACGCAAGTCTGAGGGCTTGGGTCATTCATGTGTTCTCCAGTCTGAGGCGCCGTGACCCTTGCCACACACGCAAGTCTGAGGGCTTGGGTCATTCATTTGTTCTCCAGTCTGAGGCGCCGTGACCCTTGCCGCAAACGCAAGTCTGAGGGCTTGGGTCATTCATGTCTTCTCCAGTCCGAGGCGCCGTGACTCTTGCCGAACACGCAAGTCTGAGTGCATGGGTCATTCATGTGTTCTCCAGTCTGAGGCACCGTGACACGCGCCACACACGCAAGTCTGAGGGCTTGGGTCATTCATGTGTTTTCCAGTCTGAGGCGCCGTGACCCTTGCCGCCCACGCAAGTCTGAGGGCTTGGGTCCTTCATGTGTTCTCCAGTCTGAGGAGCCGTGACCCTTGCCACACACGCAAGTCTGAGGGCTTGGGTCATTCATGTGTACTCCAGTCTGAGGCGCTGTGACCCTTGCCGCACACGCAAGTCTGAAGGCTTGGGTCATTCATGTGTTCTCCAGTCTGAGGCGCCGTGACCCTTGCCGCACACGCAAGTCTGATTGCTTGGGTCATTCATGTCTTCTCCAGTCTGAGGCGCCTTGACCCATGTCGCACACGCAAGTCTGAGGGCTTGGGTCATTCAAGTGTTCTCCAGTCTGAGGCGCCGTGACCCTTGCCGCACACACAAGTCTGAGGGCTTGGGTCCTTCAAGTGTTCTCCAGTCTGAGGCGCCGTGACCCTTGCCGCACACGCAAGTCTGAGGGCTTGGGTCATTCACATGTTCTTCAGTCTGAGGCGACGTGACCCTTGCCGCACATGCAAGTCTGAGTGCATGGGTCATTCATGTGTTCTCCAGTCTGAGGCACCGTGACACGCGCCACACACGCAAGTCTGAGGGCTTGGGTCATTCATGTGTTTTCCAGTCTGAGGCGCCGTGACCCTTGCCGCCCACGCAAGTCTGAGGGCTTGGGTCCTTCATGTGTTCTCCAGTCTGAGGAGCCGTGACCCTTGCCACACACGCAAGTCTGAGGGCTTGGGTCATTCATGTCTTCTCCAGTCTGAGGCACCGTGACCCGCGTCGCACACGCAAGTCTGAGGGCTTGGGTCATTCATGTCTTCTCCAGTCTGAGGCGCCGTGACCCGCGCCGCACACGCAAGTCTGAGGGCTTGGGTCATTCATGTCTTCTCCAGTCTGAGGCGCCGTGACCCTTGCCGCACACGCAAGTCTGAGGGCTTGGGTCCTTCATTTGTTCTTCAGTCTGAGGCCCCTTGACCCTTGCCGCACACGCAAGTCTGAGGGCTTGGGTCCTTCATGTGTTTTCCAGTCTGAGGCGCCGTGACCCTTGCCGCACACGCAAGTCTGAGGGCTTGGGTCCTTCATGTGTTCTCCAGTCTGAGGCGCTGTGACCCTTGCCGCACACGCAAGTCTGAGGGCTTGGGTCATTCATGTCTTCTCCAGTTTGAGGCGACGTGACCCTTGCCGCACACGCAAGTCTGAGGGCTTGAGTCATTCATGTCTTATCCAGTCTGAGGCGCCGTGACCCTTGCCGCACACGCAAGTCTGAGGGATTGGGTCATTCACGTCTTCTCCAGTCTGAGGCGCCGTGACCCTTGCCGCACACGCAAGTCTGAGGGCTTGGGTCATTCACGGCTTCTCCAGTCTGAGGTGCCGTGACCCTTGCCGCACACGCAAGTCTGAGGGCTTTGGTCATTCATGTCTTCTCCAGTCTGAGGCTCCGTGACCCTTGCCGCACACGCAAATCTGAGGGCTTGGGTCATTCATGTGTTCTCTAGTCTGAGGCGCCGTGACCCGCGCCGCACACACAAGTCTGCGGGCTTGGGTCATTCATGTGTTCTCCAGTCTGAGGCGCTGTGACCCTTGCCGCACACGCAAGTCTGAGGGCTTAGGTCATTCATGTGTTCTCCAGTCTGAGGCGCCGTGACCCGCGCCGCACATGCAAGTCTGAGGGCTTGGGTCCTTCATGTCTTCTCCAGTCTGAGGCTCCGTGACCCTTGCCACACACGCAAGTCTGAGGGCTTGGGTCATTCATGTGTTCTCCAGTCTGAGGCGCTGTGACCCTTGCCGCACACGCAAGTCTGAGGGCTTGGGTCATTCATGTGTTCTCCAGTCTGAGGCGCCGTGACCCTTGCCGCACACGCAAGTCTGAGGGCTTGGGTCATTCATGTCTTCTCCAGTCTGAGGCGCCTTGACCCTTGTCGCACACGCAAGTCTGAGGGCTTGGGTCATTCATGTCTTCTCCAGTCTGAGGCGCCGTGACCCTTGCCACACACGCAAGTCTGAGGGCTTGGGTCATTCATGTTTTCTCCAGTCTTAGGCGCCGTGACCCTTGCCGCACACGCAAGTCTGAGGGCTTGGGTCATTCACGTGTTCTCCAGTCTGAGGCGACGTGACCCTTGCCGCACACGCAAGTCTGAGCGCTTGGGTCCTTCACGTCTTCTCCAGTCTGAGGCGCCGTGACCCTTGCCGCACACGCAAGTCTGACGGCTTGGGTCCTTCACGTCTTCTCCAGTCAGAGGCGCCGTGACCCTTGCTGCACACGCAAGTCTGAGGGCTTGGGTCATTCACGTGTTCTCCAGTCCGAGGCGCCGTGACCCTTGCTGCACACGCAAGTCTGAGGGCTTGGGTCATTCACGTCTTCTCCAGTCCGAGGCGCCGTGACCCGCGCCGCACACGCAAGTCTGAGGGCTTGGGTCATTCATGTCTTCTCCAGTCCGAGGCGCCGTGACTCTTGCCGCACACGCAAGTCTGAGGGCTTGGGTCATTCATGTGTTCTCCAGTCTGAGGCACCGTGACCCTTGCCGCACACGCAAGTCTGAGGGCTTGGGTCCTTCATGTGTTCTCCAGTCTGAGGCGCTGTGACCCTTGCCTCACACGCAAGTCTGAGGGCTTGGCTCATTCATGTCTTCTCCAGTCTGAGGCGCCGTGACCCTTGCCGCACACGCAAGTCTGAGGGCTTGGGTCATTCATGTCTTCTCCAGTCTGAGGCGCTGTGACCCTTGCCGCACACGCAAGTCTGAGGGCTTGGGTCATTCATGTCTTCTCCAGTCTGAGGCGCCTTGACCCTTGCCGCACACGCAAGTCTGAGGGTTTGGGTCATTCATGTGTTCTCCAGTCTGAGGCGCCGTGACCCGCACCGCACACGCAAGTCTGAGGGCTTGGGTCATTCATGTGTTCTCCAGTCTGAGGCGCCGTGACCATTGCCACACACACAAGTCTGAGGGCTTGGGTCATTCATTTGTTCTCCAGTCTGAGGCGCCGTGACCCTTGCCGCACACGCAAGTCTGAGGGCTTGGGTCATTCATGTCTTCTCCAGTTCGAGGCGCCGTGACTCTTGCCGCACACGCAAGTCTGAGGGCATGGGTCATTCATGTGTTCTCCAGTCTGAGGCACCGTGACACGCGCCGCACACGCAAGTCTGAGGGCCTGGGTCCTCATGTGTTTTCCAGTCTGAGGCGCTGTGACCCTTGCCGCACACGCAAGTCTGAGGGCTTGGGTCCTTCATGTGTTCTCCAGTCTGAGGAGCCGTGACCCTTGCCACACACGCAAGTCTGAGGGCTTGGGTCTTTCATGTGTTCTCCAGTCTGAGGCGCTGTGACCCTTGCCGCACACGCAAGTCTGAGGGCTTGGGTCATTCATGTGTTCTCCAGTCTGAGGCGCCGTGACCCTTGCCGCACATGCAAGTCTGAGGGCTTGGGTCCTTCACGTCTTCTCCAGTCTGAGGCGCCGTGACCCTTGCCGCACACGCAAGTCTGAGGGCTTGGGTCATTCACGTGTTCTCCAGTCCGAGGCGCCGTGACCCTTGCCGCACACGCAAGTCTGAGGGCTTGGGTCATTCACGTCTTCTCCAATCCGAGGCGCCGTGACCCTTGCCGCACACGCAAGTCTGAGGGCTTGGGTCATTCATTTCTTCTCCAGTCCGAGGCGCCGTGACTCTTGCCGCACATGCAAGTCTGAGGGCATGGGTCATTCATGTGTTCTCCAGTCTGAGACACCGCGACACGCGCCGCACACGCAAGTCAGAGGGCTTGGGTCATTCATGTGTTCTCCAGTCTGAGGCGCCGTGACCCTTGCCGCACACGCAAGTCTGAGGGCTTGGGTCATTCATGTGTTCTCCAGTCTGAGGCGCTGTGACCCTTGCCGCACATGCAAGTCTGAGGGCTTGGGTCATTCATGTGTTCTCCAGTTTGAGGCGCCGTGACCCTTGCCGCACACACAAGTCTGAGGGCTTGGGTCATTCATGTCTTCTCCAGTCTGAGGCGCCTTGACCCTTGTCGCACACGCAAGTCTGAGGGCTTGGGTCATTCATGTCTTCTCCAGTCCGAGGCGCCGTGACCCTTGCCGCACACGCAAGTCTGAGGGCTTGGGTCATTCATGTGTTCTCCAGTCTGAGGCACCGTGACGCGCGCCGCACACCAAGTCTGAGGGCTTGGGTCATTCATGTGTTCTCCAGTCTGAGGCGCTGTGACCCTTGCCGCACACGCAAGTCTGAGGGCTTGGGTCCTTCATGTGTTCTCCAGTCTGAGGCGCTGTGATCCTTGCCTCACACGCAAGTCTGAGGGCTTGGGTCATTCATGTCTTCTCCAGTCTGAGGCGCCGTGACCCTTGCCGCACACGCAAGTCTGAGGGCTTGGGTCATTCTTGTCTTCTCCAGTCTGAGGCGCTGTGACCCTTGCCGCACACGCAAGTCTGAGGGCTTGGGTCATTCATGTCTTCTCCAGTCTGAGGCGCCGTGACCCTTGCCGCACACGCAAGTCTGAGGGCTTGGGTCATTCATGTCTTCTCCAGTCTGAGGCGCTGTGACCCTTGCCGCACACGCAAGTCTGAGGGCTTGGGTCATTCATGTCTTCTCCAGTCTGAGGCGCCGTGACCCGCGCCGCACACGCAAGTCTGAGGGCTTGGGTCATTCATGTGTTCTCCAGTCTGAGGCGCCGTGACCCTTGCCACACACGCAAGTCTGAGGGCTTGGGTCATTCATTTGTTCTCCAGTGTGAGGCGCCGTGACCCTTGCCGCAAACGCAAGTCTGAGGGCTTGGGTCATTCATGTCTTCTCCAGTCCAAGGCGCCGTGACTCTTGCGGCACACGCAAGTCTGAGTGCATGGGTCATTCATGTGTTCTCCAGTCTGAGGCACCGTGACACGCGCCACACACGCAAGTCTGAGGGCTTGGGTCATTCATGTGTTTTCCAGTCTGAGGCGCCGTGACCCTTGCCGCACACGCAAGTCTGAGGGCTTGGGTCCTTCATGTGTTCTCCAGTCTGAGGAGCCGTGACCCTTGCCACACACGCAAGTCTGAGGGCTTGGGTCATTCATGTGTTCTCCAGTCTGAGGCGCTGTGACCCTTGCCGCACACGCAAGTCTGAGGGCTTGGGTCATTCATGTGTTCTCCAGTCTGAGGCGCCGTGACCCTTGCCGCACACGCAAGTCTGATTGCTTGGGTCATTCATGTCTTCTCCAGTCTGAGGCGCCTTGACCCATGTCGCACACGCAAGTCTGAGGGCTTGGGTCATTCATGTGTTCTCCAGTCTGAGGTGCCGTGACCCTTGCCGCACACGCAAGTCTGAGGGCTTGGGTCCTTCAAGTGTTCTCCAGTCTGAGGCGCCGTGACCCTTGCCGCACACGCAAGTCTGAGGGCTTGGGTCATTCACGTGTTCTTCAGTCTGAGGCGACGTGACCCTTGCCGCACACGCAAGTCTGAGGGCTTGGGTCATTCATGTCTTCTCCAGTCTGAGGCGCCGTGACCCTTGCCGCACACGCAAATCTGAGGGCTTGGGTCATTCATGTCTTCTCCAGTCTGAGGCGCCTTGACCCTTGCCGCACACGCAAGTCTGAGGGCTTGGGTCATTCATGTGTTCTCCAGTCTAAGGCGCCGTCACCCTTGCCGCACACGCAAGTCTGAGGGCTTGGGTCCTTCATGTGTTCTTCAGTCTGAGGCGCCGTGACCCTTGCCGCACACGCAAGTCTGAGGGCTTGGGTCATTCATGTGTTCTCCAGTCTGAGGCGCTGTGACTCTTGCCACACACGCAAGTCTGAGTGCTTGGGTCATTCATGTGTTCTCCAGTCTGAGGCGCCGTGACCCTTGCCGCACACGCAAGTCTGAGGGCTTGGGTCATTCATGTCTTCTCCAGTCTGAGGCGCCTTGACCTTTGTCGCACACGCAAGTCTGAGGGCTTGGGTCATTCATGTGTTCTCCAGTCTGAGGCGCCGTGACCCGCGCCGCACACGCAAGTCTGAGGGCTTGGGTCATTCATGTCTTCTCCAGTCTGAGGCACCGTGACCCACGTCGCACACGCAAGTCTGAGGGCTTGGGTCATTCATGTCTTCTCCAGTCTGAGGCGCCGTGACCCGTGCCGCACACGCAAGTCTGAGGGTTTGGGTCATTCATGTCTTCTCCAGTCTGAGGCGCCGTGACCCTTGCCGCACACGCAAGTCTGAGGGCTTGGGTCCTTCATTTGTTCTCCAGTGTGAGGCGCCGTGACCCTTGCCGCACACGCAAGTCTGAGGGCTTGGGTCCTTCATGTGTTTTCCAGTCTGAGGCGCCGTGACCCTTGCCGCACACGAAAGTCTGAGGGCTTGGGTCCTTCATGTGTTCTCCAGTCTGAGGCGCTGTGACCCTTGCCACACACGCAAGTCTGAGGGCTTGGGTCATTCATGTCTTCTCCAGTCTGAGGCGACGTGACCCTTGCCGCACACGCAAGTCTGAGGGCTTGGGTCATTCATGTCTTCTCCAGTCTGAGGCGCCGTGACCCTTGCCGCACACGCAAGTCTGAGGGATTGGGTCATTCACGTCTTCTCCAGTCTGAGGCGCCGTGACCCTTGCCGCACACGCAAGTCTGAGGGCTTGGGTCATTCACGGCTTCTCCAGTCTGAGGTACCGTGACCCTTGCCGCACACGCAAGTCTGAGGGCTTTGGTCATTCATGTCTTCTCCAGTCTGAGGCTCCGTGACCCTTGCCGCACACGCAAGTCTGAGGGCTTGGGTCATTCATGTGTTCTCTAGTCTGAGGCGCTGTGACCCGCGCCGCACACACAAGTCTGCGGGCTTGGGTCATTCATGTGTTCTCCAGTCTGAGGCGCCGTGACCCTTGCCGCACATGCAAGTCTGAGGGCTTAGGTCATTCATGTGTTCTCCAGTCTGAGGCGCCGTGACCCGCGCCGCACATGCAAGTCTGAGGGCTTGGGTCCTTCATGTCTTCTCCAGTCTGAGGCTCCGTGACCCTTGCCACACATGCAAGTCTGAGGGCTTGGGTCATTCATGCGTTCTCCAGTCTGAGGCGCTGTGACCCTTGCCGCACACGCAAGTCTGAGGGCTTGGGTCATTCATGTGTTCTCCAGTCTGAGGCGCCGTGACCCTTGCCGCACACGCAAGTCTGTGGGCTTGGGTCATTCATGTCTTCTCCAGTCTGAGGCGCCTTGACCCTTGTCGCACACGCAAGTCTGAGGGCTTGGGTCATTCATGTCTTCTCCAGTCTGAGGCGCCGTGACCCTTGCCGCACACGCAAGTCTGAGGGCTTGGGTCATTCATGTTTTCTCCAGTCTTAGGCGCCGTGACCCTTGCCGCACACACAAGTCTGAGGGCTTGGGTCATTCACGTGTTCTCCAGTCTGAGGCGACGTGACCCTTGCCGCACACGTAAGTCTGAGGGCTTGGGTCCTTCACGTCTTCTCCAGTCTGAGGTGCCGTGACCCTTGCCGCACATGCAAGTCTGACGGCTTGGGTCCTTCACGTCTTCTCCAGTCAGAGGCGCCGTGACCCTTGCCGCACACGCAAGTCTGAGGGCTTGGGTCATTCACGTGTTCTCCAGTCCGAGGCGCCGTGACCCTTGCTGCACACGCAAGTCTGAGGGCTTGGGTCATTCATGTCTTCTCCAGTCCGAGGCGCCGTGACCCGTGCCGCACACGCAAGTCTGAGGGCTTGGGTCATTCATGTCTTCTCCAGTCCGAGGCGCCGTGACTCTTGCAGCACACGCAAGTCTGAGGGCTTGGGTCATTGATGTGTTCTCCAGTCTGAGGCACCGTGACCCGCGCCGCACACGCAAGTCTGAGGGCTTGGGTCATTCACGTCTTCTCCAGTCTGAGGCACCGTGACCCTTGCCGCACACGCAAGTCTGAGGGCTTGGGTCCTTCATGTGTTCTCCAGTCTGAGGCGCTGTGACCCTTGCCTCACACGCAAGTCTGAGGGCTTGGCTCATTCATGTCTTCTCCAGTCTGAGGCGCCGTGACCCTTGCCGCACACGCAAGTCTGAGGGCTTGGGTCATTCATGTCTTCTCCAGTCTGAGGCGCCGTGACCCTTGCCGCACACGCAAGTCTGAGGGCTTGGGTCATTCATGTCTTCTCCAGTCTGAGGCGCTGTGACCCTTGCCGCACACGCAAGTCTGAGGGCTTGGGTCATTCATGTCTTCTCCAGTCTGAGGCGCCTTGACCCTTGCCGCACACGCAAGTCTGGGGGCTTGGGTCATTCATGTGTTCTCCAGTCTGAGGCGCCGTGACCCGCGCCGCACACGCAAGTCTGAGGGCTTGGGTCATTCATGTGTTCTCCAGTCTGAGGCGCCGTGACCCTTGCCACACACGCAAGTCTGAGGGCTTGGGTCATTCATTTGTTCTCCAGTCTGAGGCACCGTGACCCTTGCCGCACACGCAAGTCTGAGGGCTTGGGTCATTCATGTCTTCTCCAGTCCGAGGCGCCGTGACTCTTGCCGCACACGCAAGTCTGAGGGCATGGGTCATACATGTGTTCTCCAGTCTGAGGCACCGTGACACTCGCCGCACACGCAAGTCTGAGGGCCTGGGTCATTCATGTGTTTTCCAGTCTGAGGCACTGTGACCCTTGCCGCACACGCAAGTCTGAGGGCTTGGGTCCTTCATGTGTTCTCCAGTCTGAGGAGCCGTGACCCTTGCCACACGCGCAAGTCTGAGGGCTTGGGTCTTTCATGTGTTCTCCAGTCTGAGGCGCTGTGACCCTTGCCGCACACGCAAGTCTGAGGGCTTGGGTCATTCATGTGTTCTCCAGTCGGAGGCGCTGTGACCCTTGCCGCACACTCAAGTCTGAGGGCTTGGGTCATTCATGTGTTCTCCAGTCTGAGGCGCCGTGACCCTTGCCGCACACGCAAGTATGATTGCTTGGGTCATTCATGTCTTCTCCAGTCTGAGGCGCCTTGACCCATGTCGCACACGCAAGTCTGAGGGCTTGGGTCATTCATGTGTTCTCCAGTCTGAGGCGCCGTGACCCTTGCCGCACACGCAAGTCTGAGGGCTTGGGTCCTACAAGTGTTCTCCAGTCTGAGGTGCCGTGACCCTTGCCGCACACGCAAGTCTGAGGGCTTGGGTCATTCACGTGTTCTCCAGTCTGAGGCAACGTGACCCTTGCCGCACACGCAAGTCTGAGGGCTTGGGTCATTCATGTCTTCTCCAGTCTGAGGCGCCGTCACCCTTGCCGCACATGCAAGTCTGAGGGCTTGGGTCATTCATGTCTTCTCCAGTCTGAGGCGCCTTGACCCTTGCCTCACACGCAAGTCTGAGGGCTTGGGTCATTCATGTGTTCTCCAATCTAAGGCGCTGTGACCCTTGCCGCACACGCAAGTCTGAGGGCTTGGGTCCTTCATGTGTTCTTCAGTCTGAGGTGCCGTGACCCTTGCCGCACATGCAAGTCTGAGGGCTTGGGTCATTCATGTGTTCTCCAGTCTGAGGCGCTGTGACTCTTGCCGCACACGCAAGTCTGAGGGCTTGGGTCATTCATTTGTTCTCCAGTCTGAGACACCGTGACACGCGCCGCACACGCAAGTCTGAGGGCTTGGGTCATTCATGTGTTCTCCAGTCTGAGGCGCCGTGACCCTTGCCGCACACGCAAGTCTGAGGGCTTGGGTCCTTCATGTGTTCTCCAGTCTGAGGCGCCGTGACCCTTGCCACACACGCAAGTCTGAGGACTTGGGTCATTCATGTGTTCTCCAGTGTGAGGCGCTGTGACCCTTGCCGCACACGCAAGTCTGAGGGCTTGGGTCATTCATGTGTTCTCCAGTCTGAGGTGCCGTGACCCTTGCCGCACATGCAAGTCTGAGGGCTTGGGTCCTTCACGTCTTCTCCAGTCTGAGGCGCCGTGACCCTTGCCGCACACGCAAGTCTGAGGGCTTGGGTCATTCACGTGTTCTCCAGTCCGAGGCGCCGTGACCCTTGCCGCACACGCAAGTCTGAGGGCTTGGGTCATTCACGTCTTCTCCAATCCGAGGCGCCGTGACCCTTGCCGCACACGCAAGTCTGAGGGCTTGGGTCATTCATTTCTTCTCCAGTCCGAGGCGCCGTGACTCTTGCCGCACACGCAAGTCTGAGGGCATGGGTCATTCATGTGTTCTCCAGTCTGAGACACCGTGACACGCGCCGCACACGCAAGTCTGAGGGCTTGGGTCCTTCAAGTGTTCTCCAGTCTGAGGCGCCGTGACCCTTGCCGCACACGCAAGTCTGAGGGCTTGGGTCATTCACGTGTTCTCCAGTCTGAGGCGACGTGACCCTTGCCGCACACGCAAGTCTGAGGACTTGGGTCCTTCATGTCTTCTCCAGTCTGAGGCGCCTTGAACCTTGCCGCACACGCAAGTCTGAGGGCTTGGGTCATTCATGTGTTCTCCAGTCTAAGGCGCCGTTACCCTTGCCGCACACGCAAGTCTGAGGGCTTGGGTCCTTCACGTCTTCTCCAGTCTGAGGCACCGTGACCCTTGCTGCACACGCAAGTCTGAGGGCTTGGGTCATTCACGTGTTCTCCAGTCCGAGGCGCCGTGACCCTTGCTGCACACGCAAGTCTGAGGGCTTGGGTCATTCATGTCTTCTCCAGTCCGAGGCGCCGTCACCCTTGCCGCACACGCAAGTCTGAGGGCTTGGGTCATTCATGTCTTCTCCAGTCCGAGGCGCCGTGACTCTTGCCGCACACGCAAGTCTGAGGGCTTGGGTCATTCATGTGTTCTCCAGTCTGAGGCACCGTGACGCGCGCCGCACACGCAAGTCTGAGGGCTTGGGTCATTCATGTGTTCTCCAGTCTGAGGCGCTGTGACCCTTGCCGCACACGCAAGTCTGAGGGCTTGGGTCCTTCATGTGTTCTCCAGTCTGAGGCGCTGTGATCCTTGCCTCACACGCAAGTCTGAGGGCTTGGGTCATTCATGTCTTCTCCAGTCTGAGGTGCCGTGACCCTTGCCGCACACGCAAGTCTGAGGGCTTGGGTCATTCATGTCTTCTCCAGTCTGAGGCGCTGTGACCCTTGCCGCACACGCAAGTCTGAGGGCTTGGGTCATTCATGTCTTCTCCAGTCTGAGGCGCCATGACCCTTGCCGCACACGCAAGTCTGAGGGCTTGGGTCATTCATGTCTTCTCCAGTCTGAGGCACCTTGACCCTTGCCGCACACGCAAATCTGAGGGCATGGGTCATTCATGTGTTCTCCAGTCTGAGGCGCCGTGACCCGCGCCGCACACGCAAGTCTGAGGGCTTGGGTCATTCATGTGTTCTCCAGTCTGAGGCGCCGTGACCCTTGCCACACACGCAAGTCTGAGGGCTTGGGTCATTCATTTGTTCTCCAGTCTGAGGCGCCGTGACCCTTGCCGCAAACGCAAGTCTGAGGGCTTGGGTCATTCATGTCTTCTCCAGTCCGAGGCGCCGTGACTCTTGCCGAACACGCAAGTCTGAGTGCATGGGTCATTCATGTGTTCTCCAGTCTGAGGCACCGTGACACGCGCCACACACGCAAGTCTGAGGGCTTGGGTCATTCATGTGTTTTCCAGTCTGAGGCGCCGTGACCCTTGCCGCCCACGCAAGTCTGAGGGCTTGGGTCCTTCATGTGTTCTCCAGTCTGAGGAGCCGTGACCCTTGCCACACACGCAAGTCTGAGGGCTTGGGTCATTCATGTGTACTCCAGTCTGAGGCGCTGTGACCCTTGCCGCACACGCAAGTCTGAAGGCTTGGGTCATTCATGTGTTCTCCAGTCTGAGGCGCCGTGACCCTTGCCGCACACGCAAGTCTGATTGCTTGGGTCATTCATGTCTTCTCCAGTCTGAGGCGCCTTGACCCATGTCGCACACGCAAGTCTGAGGGCTTGGGTCATTCAAGTGTTCTCCAGTCTGAGGCGCCGTGACCCTTGCCGCACACGCAAGTCTGAGGGCTTGGGTCCTTCAAGTGTTCTCCAGTCTGAGGCGCCGTGACCCTTGCCGCACACGCAAGTCTGAGGGCTTGGGTCATTCACATGTTCTTCAGTCTGAGGCGACGTGACCCTTGCCGCACACGCAAGTCTGAGTGCATGGGTCATTCATGTGTTCTCCAGTCTGAGGCACCGTGACACGCGCCACACACGCAAGTCTGAGGGCTTGGGTCATTCATGTGTTTTCCAGTCTGAGGCGCCGTGACCCTTGCCGCCCACGCAAGTCTGAGGGCTTGGGTCCTTCATGTGTTCTCCAGTCTGAGGAGCCGTGACCCTTGCCACACACGCAAGTCTGAGGGCTTGGGTCATTCATGTGTACTCCAGTCTGAGGCGCTGTGACCCTTGCCGCACACGCAAGTCTGAAGGCTTGGGTCATTCATGTGTTCTCCAGTCTGAGGCGCCGTGACCCTTGCCGCACACGCAAGTCTGATTGCTTGGGTCATTCATGTCTTCTCCAGTCTGAGGCGCCTTGACCCATGTCGCACACGCAAGTCTGAGGGCTTGGGTCATTCAAGTGTTCTCCAGTCTGAGGCGCCGTGACCCTTGCCGCACACGCAAGTCTGAGGGCTTGGGTCCTTCAAGTGTTCTCCAGTCTGAGGCGCCGTGACCCTTGCCGCACACGCAAGTCTGAGGGCTTGGGTCATTCACATGTTCTTCAGTCTGAGGCGCTGTGACCCTTGCCGCACACGCAAGTCTGAGGGCTTGGGTCATTCATGTGTTCTCCAGTCTGAGGCGCCGTGACCCTTGCCGCACACGCAAGTCTGAGGGCTTGGGTCATTCATGTCTTCTCCAGTCTGAGGCGCCTTGACCCTTGTCGCACACGCAAGTCTGAGGGCTTGGGTCATTCATGTGTTCTCCAGTCTGAGGCACCGTGACCCTTGCCGCACACGCAAGTCTGAGGGCTTGGGTCCTTCAAGTGTTCTCCAGTCTGAGGCGCCGTGACCCGCGCCGCACACGCAAGTCTGAGGCCTTGGGTCATTCACGTGTTCTCCAGTCTGAGGCGACGTGACCCTTGCCGCACACGCAAGTCTGAGGACTTGGGTCCTTCATGTCTTCTCCAGTCTGAGGCGCCTTGACCCTTGCCGCACACGCAAGTCTGAGGGCTTGGGTCATTCATGTGTTCTCCAGTCTAAGGCGCCGTGACCCTTGCCGCACACGCAAGTCTGAGGGCTTGGGTCCTTCACGTCTTCTCCAGTCTGAGGCGCCGTGACCCTTGCCGCACACGCAAGTCTGAGGGCTTGGGTCATTCACGTGTTCTCCAGTCCGAGGCGCCGTGACCCTTGCTGCACACGCAAGTCTGAGGGCTTTGGTCATTCATGTCTTCTCCAGTCCGAGGCGCCGTGACCCTTGCCGCACACGCAAGTCTGAGGGCTTGGGTCATTCATGTCTTCTCCAGTCCGAGGCGCCGTGACTCTTGCCGCACACGCAAGTCTGAGGGCTTGGGTCATTCATGTGTTCTCCAGTCTGAGGCACCGTGACGCGCGCCGCACACGCAAGTCTGAGGGCTTGGGTCATTCATGTCTTCTCCAGTCTGAGGCGACGTGACCCTTGCCGCACACGCAAGTCTGAGGGCTTGAGTCATTCATGTCTTATCCAGTCTGAGGCGCCGTGACCCTTGCTGCACACGCAAGTCTGAGGGATTGGGTCATTCATGTCTTCTCCAGTCTGAGGCGCCTTGACCCTTGTCGCACACGCATGTCTGAGGGCTTGGGTCATTCATGTCTTCTCCAGTCTGAGGCGCCGTGACCCTTGCCACACACGCAAGTCTGAGGGCTTGGGTCATTCATGTTTTCTCCAGTCTTAGGCGCCGCGACCCTTGCCACACACGCAAGTCTGAGGGCTTGGGTCATTCACGTGTTCTCCAGTCTGAGGCGACGTGACCCTTGCCGCACACGCAAGTCTGAGCGCTTGGGTCCTTCACGTCTTCTCCAGTCTGAGGCGCCGTGACCCTTGCCGCACACGCAAGTCTGACGGCTTGGGTCCTTCACGTCTTCTCCAGTCAGAGGCGCCGTGACCCTTGCTGCACACGCAAGTCTGAGGGCTTGGGTCATTCACGTGTTCTCCAGTCCGAGGCGCCGTGACCCTTGCTGCACACGCAAGTCTGAGGGCTTGGGTCATTCACGTCTTCTCCAGTCCGAGGCGCCGTGACCCGCGCCGCACACGCAAGTCTGAGGGCTTGGGTCATTCATGTCTTCTCCAGTCCGAGGCGCCGTGACTCTTGCCGCACACGCAAGTCTGAGGGCTTGGGTCATTCATGTGTTCTCCAGTCTGAGGCACCGTGACCCGCGCCGCACACGCAAGTCTGAGGGCTTGGGTCATTCACGTCTTCTCCAGTCTGAGGCACCGTGACCCTTGCCGCACACGCAAGTCTGAGGGCTTGGGTCCTTCATGTGTTCTCCAGTCTGAGGCGCTGTGACCCTTGCCTCACACGCAAGTCTGAGGGCTTGGCTCATTCATGTCTTCTCCAGTCTGAGGTGCCGTGACCCTTGCCGCACACGCAAGTCTGAGGGCTTGGGTCATTCATGTCTTCTCCAGTCTGAGGCGCTGTGACCCTTGCCGCACACGCAAGTCTGAGGGCTTGGGTCATTCATGTCTTCTCCAGTCTGAGGCGCCTTGACCCTTGCCGCACACGCAAGTCTGAGGGCTTGGGTCATTCATGTGTTCTCCAGTCTGAGGCGCCGTGACCCGCACCGCACACGCAAGTCTGAGGGCTTGGGTCATTCATGTGTTCTCCAGTCTGAGGCGCCGTGACCATTGCCACACACACAAGTCTGAGGGCTTGGGTCATTCATTTGTTCTCCAGTCTGAGGCGCCGTGACCCTTGCCGCACACGCAAGTCTGAGGGCTTGGGTCATTCATGTCTTCTCCAGTCCGAGGCGCCGTGACTCTTGCCGCACACGCAAGTCTGAGGGCTTGGGTCATTCATGTGTTCTCCAGTCTGAGGCACCGTGACCCGCGCCGCACACGCAAGTCTGAGGGCTTGGGTCATTCACGTCTTCTCCAGTCTGAGGCACCGTGACCCTTGCCGCACACGCAAGTCTGAGGGCTTGGGTCCTTCATGTGTTCTCCAGTCTGAGGCGCTGTGACCCTTGCCTCACACGCAAGTCTGAGGGCTTGGCTCATTCATGTCTTCTCCAGTCTGAGGCGCCGTGACCCTTGCCGCACACGCAAGTCTGAGGGCTTGGGTCATTCATGTCTTCTCCAGTCTGAGGCGCTGTGACCCTTGCCGCACACGCAAGTCTGAGGGCTTGGGTCATTCATGTCTTCTCCAGTCTGAGGCGCCTTGACCCTTGCCGCACACGCAAGTCTGAGGGCTTGGGTCATTCATGTGTTCTCCAGTCTGAGGCGCCGTGACCCGCACCGCACACGCAAGTCTGAGGGCTTGGGTCATTCATGTGTTCTCCAGTCTGAGGCGCCGTGACCATTGCCACACACACAAGTCTGAGGGCTTGGGTCATTCATTTGTTCTCCAGTCTGAGGCGCCGTGACCCTTGCCGCACACGCAAGTCTGAGGGCTTGGGTCATTCATGTCTTCTCCAGTTCGAGGCGCCGTGACTCTTGCCGCACACGCAAGTCTGAGGGCATGGGTCATTCATGTGTTCTCCAGTCTGAGGCACCGTGACACGCGCCGCACACGTAAGTCTGAGGGCTTGGGTCCTTCATGTGTTCTCCAGTCTGAGGAGCCTTGACCCATGTCGCACACGCAAGTCTGAGGGCTTGGGTCATTCAAGTGTTCTCCAGTCTGAGGCGCCGTGACCCTTGCCGCACACGCAAGTCTGAGGGCTTGGGTCCTTCAAGTGTTCTCCAGTCTGAGGCGCCGTGACCCTTGCCGCCCACGCAAGTCTGAGGGCTTGGGTCATTCACGTGTTCTTCAGTCTGAGGCGACGTGACCCTTGCCGCACACGCAAGTCTGAGTGCTTGGGTCATTCATGTGTTCTCCAGTCTGAGGCGCCGTGACCCTTGCCGCACACGCAAGTCTGAGGGCTTGGGTCATTCACGGCTTCTCCAGTCTGAGGTGCCGTGACCCTTGTCGCACACGCAAGTCTGAGGGCTTTGGTCATTCATGTCTTCTCCAGTCTGAGGCTCCGTGACCCTTGCCGCACACGCAAGTCTGAGGGCTTGGGTCATTCATGTGTTCTCTAGTCTGAGGCGCCGTGACCCGCGCCGCACACACAAGTCTGCGGGCTTGGGTCATTCATGTGTTCTCCAGTCTGAGGCGCCGTGACCCTTGCCGCACACGCAAGTCTGAGGGCTTAGGTCATTCATGTGTTCTCCAGTCTGAGGCGCCGTGACCCGCGCCGCACATGCAAGTCTGAGGGCTTGGGTCCTTCATGTCTTCTCCAGGCTGAGGCTCCGTGACCCTTGCCACACACGCAAGTCTGAGGGCTTGGGTCATTCATGTGTTCTCCAGTCTGAGGCGCTGTGACCCTTGCCGCACACGCAAGTCTGAGGGCTTGGGTCATTCATGTGTTCTCCAGTCTGAGGCGCCGTGACCCTTGCCGCACACGCATGTCTGAGGGCTTGGGTCATTCATGTCTTCTCCAGTCTGAGGCGCCTTGACCCTTGTCGCACACGCAAGTCTGAGGGCTTGGGTCATTCATGTCTTCTCCAGTCTGAGGCGCCGTGACCCTTGCCGCACATGCAAGTCTGAGGGCTTGGGTCATTCATGTCTTCTCCAGTCTGAGGCGCCTTGACCCTTGCCTCACACGCAAGTCTGAGGGCTTGGGTCATTCATGTGTTCTCCAGTCTAAGGCGCTGTGACCCTTGCCGCACACGCAAGTCTGAGGGCTTGGGTCCTTCATGTGTTCTTCAGTCTGAGGTGCGGTGACCCTTGCCGCACACGCAAGTCTGAGGGCTTGGGTCATTCATGTGTTCTCCAGTCTGAGGCGCTGTGACTCTTGCCGCACACGCAAGTCTGAGGGCTTGGGTCATTCATTTGTTCTCCAGTCTGAGACACCGTGACACGCGCCGCACACGCAAGTCTGAGGGCTTGGGTCATTCATGTCTTCTCCAGTCTGAGGCGCCGTGACCCTTGCCGCACACGCAAGTCTGAGGGCTTGGGTCCTTCATGTGTTCTCCAGTCTGAGGCGCCGTGACCCTTGCCACACACGCAAGTCTGAGGACTTGGGTCATTCATGTGTTCTCCAGTCTGAGGCGCTGTGACCCTTGCCGCACACGCAAGTCTGAGGGCTTGAGTCATTCATGTGTTCTCCAGTCTGAGGCGCCGTGACCCTTGCCGCACATGCAAGTCTGAGGGCTTGGGTCCTTCACGTCTTCTCCAGTCTGAGGCGCCGTGACCCTTGCCGCACACGCAAGTCTGAGGGCTTGGGTCATTCACGTGTTCTCCAGTCCGAGGCGCCGTGACCCTTGCCGCACATGCAAGTCTGCGGGCTTGGGTCATTCACATCTTCTCCAATCCGAGGCGCCGTGACCATTGCCGCACACGCAAGTCTGAGGGCTTGGGTCCTTCATTTCTTCTCCAGTCCGAGGCGCCGTGACTCTAGCCGCACACGCAAGTCTGAGGGCATGGGTCATTCATGTGTTCTCCAGTCTGAGACACCGTGACATGCGCCGCACACGCAAGTCGGAGGGCTTGGGTCATTCATGTCTTCTCCAGTCTGAGGCGCCTTGACCCTTGTCGCACACGCAAGTCTGAGGGCTTGGGTCATTCATGTGTTCTCCAGTCTGAGGCAACGTGACCCTTGCCGCACATGCAAGTCTGAGGGCTTGGGTCCTTCAAGTGTTCTCCAGTCTGAGGCGCCGTGACCCTTGCCGCACACGCAAGTCTGAGGGCTTGGGTCATTCACGTGTTCTCCAGTCTGAGGCGACGTGACCCTTGCCGCACACGCAAGTCTGAGGACTTGGGTCCTTCATGTCTTCTCCAGTCTGAGGCGCCTTGACCCTTGCCGCACACGCAAGTCTGAGGGCTTGGGTCATTCATGTGTTCTCCAGTCTAAGGCGCCGTGACCCTTGCCGCACACGCAAGTCTGAGGGCTTGGGTCCTTCACGTCTTCTCCAGTCTGAGGCGCCGTGACCCTTGCCGCACACGCAAGTCTGAGGGCTTGGGTCATTCACGTGTTCTCCAGTCCGAGGCGCCGTGACCCTTGCTGCACACGCAAGTCTGAGGGCTTGGGTCATTCATGTCTTCTCCAGTCCGAGGCGCCGTGACCCTTGCCGCACACGCAAGCCTGAGGGCTTGGGTCATTCATGTCTTCTCCAGTCTGAGGCGCCTTGACCCTTGTCGCACACGCAAGTCTGAGGGCTTGGGTCATTCATGTCTTCTCCAGTCTGAGGCGCCGTGACCCTTGCCGCACATGCAAGTCTGAGGGCTTGGGTCATTCATGTCTTCTCCAGTCTGAGGCGCCTTGACCCTTGCCTCACATGCAAGTCTGAGGGCTTGGGTCATTCATGTGTTCTCCAGTCTAAGGCGCTGTGACCCTTGCCGCACACGCAAGTCTGAGGGCTTGGGTCCTTCATTTGTTCTCCAGTCTGAGACACCGTGACACGCGCCGCACACGCAAGTCTGAGGGCTTGGGTCATTCATGTGTTCTCCAGTCTGAGTCGCCGTGACCCTTGCCGCACACGCAAGTCTGAGGGCTTGGGTCCTTCATGTGTTCTCCAGTCTGAGGCGCCGTGACCCTTGCCACACACGCAAGTCTGAGGACTTGGGTCATTCATGTGTTCTCCAGTCTGAGGCGCTGTGACCCATGTCGCACACGCAAGTCTGAGGGCTTGGGTCATTCACGTGTTCTCCAGTCTGAGGAAACGTGACCCTTGCCGCACACGCAAGTCTGAGGGCTTGGGTCATTCATGTCTTCTCCAGTCTGAGGCGCCGTGACCCTTGCCGCACATGCAAGTCTGAGGGCTTGGGTCATTCATGTCTTCTCCAGTCTGAGGCGCCTTGACCCTTGCCTCACACGCAAGTCTGAGGGCTTGGGTCATTCATGTGTTCTCCAGTCTAAGGCGCTGTGACCCTTGCCGCACACGCAAGTCTGAGGGCTTGGGTCCTTCATGTGTTCTTCAGTCTGAGGTGCCGTGACCCTTGCCGCACACGCAAGTCTGAGGGCTTGGGTCATTCATGTGTTCTCCAGTCTGAGGCGCTGTGACTCTTGCCGCACACGCAAGTCTGAGGGCTTGGGTCATTCATGTGTTCTCCAGTCTGAGGCGCCGTGACCCTTGCCGCACACGCAAGTCTGAGGGCTTGGGTCATTCATGTCTTCTCCAGTCTGAGGCGCCTTGACCATTGTCGCACACGCAAGTCTGAGGGCTTGGGTCATTCATGTCTTCTCCAGTCTGAGGCGCCGTGACCCTTGCCGCACATGCAAGTCTGAGGGCTTGGGTCATTCATGTCTTCTCCAGTCTGAGGCGCCTTGACCCTTGCCTCACACGCAAGTCTGAGGGCTTGGGTCATTCATGTGTTCTCCAGTCTAAGGCGCTGTGACCCTTGCCGCACACGCAAGTCTGAGGGCTTGGGTCCTTCATGTGTTCTTCAGTCTGAGGTGCCGTGACCCTTGCCGCACACGCAAGTCTGAGGGCTTGGGTCATTCATGTGTTCTCCAGTCTGAGGCGCTGTGACTCTTGCCGCACACGCAAGTCTGAGGGCTTGGGTCATTCATTTGTTCTCCAGTCTGAGACACCGTGACACGCGCCTCACACGCAAGTCTGAGGGCTTGGGTCATTCATGTCTTCTCCAGTCTGAGGCGCCGTGACCCTTGCCGCACACGCAAGTCTGAGGGCTTGGGTCCTTTATGTGTTCTCCAGTCTGAGGCGCCGTGACCCTTGCCACACACGCAAGTCTGAGGACTTGGGTCATTCATGTGTTCTCCAGTCTGAGGCGCTGTGACCCTTGCCGCACACGCAAGTCTGAGGGCTTGAGTCATTCATGTGTTCTCCAGTCTGAGGCGCCGTGACCCTTGCCGCACATGCAAGTCTGAGGGCTTGGGTCCTTCACGTCTTCTCCAGTCTGAGGCGCCGTGACCCTTGCCGCACACGCAAGTCTGAGGGCTTGGGTCATTCACGTGTTCTCCAGTCCGAGGCGCCGTGACCCTTGCCGCACACGCAAGTCTGAGGGCTTGGGTCATTCACATCTTCTCCAATCCGAGGCGCCGTGACCATTGCCGCACACGCAAGTCTGAGGGCTTGGGTCCTTCATTTCTTCTCCAGTCCGAGGCGCCGTGACTCTTGCCGCACACGCAAGTCTGAGGGCATGGGTCATTCATGTGTTCTCCAGTCTGAGACACCGTGACATGCGCCGCACACGCAAGTCGGAGGGCTTGGGTCATTCATGTGTTCTCCAGTCTGAGGCGCCGTGACCCTTGCCGCACACGCAAGTCTGAGGGCTTGGGTCCTTCATGTGTTCTCCAGTCTAAGGCGCCGTGATCCTTGCCACACACGCAAGTCTGAGTGCTTGGGTCATTCATGTGTTCTCCAGTCTGAGGCGCTGTGACCCTTGCTGCACACGCAAGTCTGAGGGCTTGGGTCATTCATGTGTTCTCCAGTCTGAGGCGCCGTGACCCTTGCCGCACACGCAAGTCTGAGGGCTTGGGTCATTCATGTCTTCTCCAGTCTGAGGCGCCTTGACCCTTGTCGCACACGCAAGTCTGAGGGCTTGGGTCATTCATGTGTTCTCCAGTCTGAGGCAACGTGACCCTTGCCGCACATGCAAGTCTGAGGGCTTGGGTCCTTCAAGTGTTCTCCAGTCTGAGGCGCCGTGACCCTTGCCGCACACGCAAGTCTGAGGGCTTGGGTCATTCACGTGTTCTCCAGTCTGAGGCGACGTGACCCTTGCCGCACACGCAAGTCTGAGGACTTGGGTCCTTCATGTCTTCTCCAGTCTGAGGCGCCTTGACCCTTGCCGCACACGCAAGTCTGAGGGCTTGGGTCATTCATGTGTTCTCCAGTCTAAGGCGCCGTGACCCTTGCCGCACACGCAAGTCTGAGGGCTTGGGTCCTTCACGTCTTCTCCAGTCTGAGGCGCCGTGACCCTTGCCGCACACGCAAGTCTGAGGGCTTGGGTCATTCACGTGTTCTCCAGTCCGAGGCGCCGTGACCCTTGCTGCACACGCAAGTCTGAGGGCTTGGGTCATTCATGTCTTCTCCAGTCCGAGGCGCCGTGACCCTTGCCGCACACGCAAGTCTGAGGGCTTGGGTCATTCATGTCTTCTCCAGTCTGAGGCGCCTTGACCCTTGTCGCACACGCAAGTCTGAGGGCTTGGGTCATTCATGTCTTCTCCAGTCTGAGGCGCCGTGACCCTTGCCGCACATGCAAGTCTGAGGGCTTGGGTCATTCATGTCTTCTCCAGTCTGAGGCGCCTTGACCCTTGCCTCACATGCAAGTCTGAGGGCTTGGGTCATTCATGTGTTCTCCAGTCTAAGGCGCTGTGACCCTTGCCGCACACGCAAGTCTGAGGGCTTGGGTCCTTCATTTGTTCTCCAGTCTGAGACACCGTGACACGCGCCGCACACGCAAGTCTGAGGGCTTGGGTCATTCATGTGTTCTCCAGTCTGAGGCGCCGTGACCCTTGCCGCACACGCAAGTCTGAGGGCTTGGGTCCTTCATGTGTTCTCCAGTCTGAGGCGCCGTGACCCTTGCCACACACGCAAGTCTGAGGACTTGGGTCATTCATGTGTTCTCCAGTCTGAGGTGCTGTGACCCATGTCGCACACGCAAGTCTGAGGGCTTGGGTCATTCATGTGTTCTCCAGTCTGAGGCGCCGTGACCCTTGCCGCACACGCAAGTCTGAGGGCTTGGGTCCTACAAGTGTTCTCCAGTCTGAGGTGCCGTGACCCTTGCCGCACACGCAAGTCTGAGGGCTTGGGTCATTCACGTGTTCTCCAGTCTGAGGCAACGTGACCCTTGCCGCACACGCAAGTCTGAGGGCTTGGGTCATTCATGTCTTCTCCAGTCTGAGGCGCCGTGACCCTTGCCGCACATGCAAGTCTGAGGGCTTGGGTCATTCATGTCTTCTCCAGTCTGAGGCGCCTTGACCCTTGCCTCACACGCAAGTCTGAGGGCTTGGGTCATTCATGTGTTCTCCAGTCTAAGGCGCTGTGTTGGACAGGCCACATGAAGGGCCGCTCTCCCCCGGCCCAACCAGGCCCGAACCAGCCACGCAAGTACCACACACCACCATTGCACGTCCACCGTCCCCGCAGGGACCCCTACACTCGAACCTGTTGACCGCGTAGGCCGACCCACTACCGGCCTGCGCGCCCATCCTGGGCGCCATCTTGGACACTCCACCACGAGGCCGCCTGGCCCCCGATCGACCTCAACCCTGGGCCCGGCCAGGCCTCAGACATTCCGGCACCAACATCCACCCAGGAGGTGAGCGGGCTACTTGGTCAGTCAATGGGAGCAAGAGGTGTCGATGGCTCTCCCCCGCCAAGTACCGCTCGCCCATCGCCTCCCCGGGCGCTGGCTCCACCCCCCTGCTGGGTGTCTGAACCCCCTCATCCCGGACCTCCCGACCTCCAAGTGCGAGGGTCCGGACATCAAAGCACACCAGCCCTATAACTGGGGCAGCTCCAGAGCAGGACGGGAGTTGTATCTTGGAGTCGAGAGACGCAAAGAAGAACTCATCCTGGACGGACTACTGGCGCTGCCGTAGCTCTGTCTTGTGCACCCTCGTCTTGCCTGCTGGCGCTGCCGCGGCTTTGGGAACCACCCTATCCTTCATCGTCGTCGGGACCTGCTGGCGTGTCCGCGGACCGTTTGTAACCACCACCTTCATCGGGACCTGCTGGCTCTGCCGCGGACCGTCGTCTTCCTTCATCCATCACGGGACCTGCTGGCTCCGCCGCGGCCCGTTCATCTACACCACCGAGCTCGAGGATTGAGAGCTATTTCCATCTCTTTGGTAACAAGACTGTCCCGCTACCCTTTCCCCAAACAGAGACCAGAATAGAGGGGACCCCTGAGTCCAGACCTCCTTGTACCATTCTACCGTACTTGAAGAATTGCCTATAAAGTATCGTTGAACTTTATCACTGTGTGGTGTCCGTCTGTGGGGGGGGAGTTACGTGTCTGTACGATTCACTGGAGGCGGCTCTCCCCGGAGACCTCTCCCCTTATCCTCGGCCGACCCTCCCGGTCCGTCTAACATTGGTGGCCAGCGACGGGATCCGAATCACCGCATAAACCGTACAGAGAGTAGCTCACCCCACGGCGAATCACGATGTCAACTAAAGACAGCGGATCAACGGAGAAATTCCAGATGGAGAAATTGGACGAGTACAGCCATCGTGAACTTAAACAGTTCTGTATCGAATTAGGTATCGCTACCACCGGACTAAATACCAAAGATGACTTTAAGCAGGCCCTGGAATCTTGGGCAGAAACCGGGGCTGCCGGAACCCCCGATCAAGACATAGCAGCACAAACCCCCATGGCCCCTGAAGAACGAGGAACGGGTCTCTCGCCAGACGAGATCCAGGAACGAGAAAGAACCCGACTACACGAGCTGGAAATGGCCCGGCTCAAAATGGACGTTGAACTAAAGTTGGCCGAACAGAAAATCAACTTAGAGCACCTGCGTCTCCGAGAAGAAAGAGAGGAGAAACAGAGACAAAGGGAGCTAGAGGAAAAGAAACTGGCATATGAACATGAGCGGAAATTAGCTGAAATCGACCTACGCAAACAGAATAAAGAAGCAGGGGTGCCCGAGCAACCCCACATTCCAGGGGCAACAGAGAAGAAGGTACACATCCCCAAGGATGTCGTTCGAGAATACTTCCGAGAGGACGACATCCAGCAATGGTTTAAGGCCTATGAAATCGCTATGACTGCACACCGGATCGATAAAAGCGATTGGGGGGCCGGTCTGTGGGGGAGATTCCTCAATGAGGGCCGCGACGCCCTGCTGCAACTCCCGGACCACCAGATGACCTCCTATGACCATATGAAAGCTGCACTCCTCACCCGCTATGGCCTCACACCCGAGATGTACCGTCAGAGGTTCCGAGACTGCACCCGCATCCCAGGTACAACTTGGGTGGACTATGTCAATTACTTTAGCCGAGCCTTCGAGGGCTGGATCAAAGGAAGCAGGGTCACAACCTACGAACAACTGTTCAATCTTATGGTATGGGAGCATCTGTCGAACAATTGCTTCGTTGAACTTCGTCAGCACCTCCTCGACAGCAAGTTAACGGATCCCCGGCAGCTCGCAGCTGAAGCAGACCGGTGGGAGATCACCAGAGTGAGTCGAAATGGGCCCTCCGAACAGAACCGGAACAACAATGGTCAGCACCGTCCCCGAGGAGGTGGAGGCCAAGGACCCGGAAGAAGCAACGCTCCGGTCACCCTCACTACCAGCCCCACCCCCCCGGCCAACCGGGGCAGCACCCCAGCGCGACCGGGACATCGAGCCAATGTTACCTGCCATCGATGCCAACGAGTCGGACACTATGCAAACGACCCAAACTGCCCCCAGTACCAGAGCCCAAGACCCCGCCAAGTAGCCGCTGCTGCTCTGGGGGAGGAACAGATCTCAGAGGAACAAGAAGAATATGAACAGGAACACCGAGAATGGGAGCCAGCCGCCATGGCTCTCGCCTGCCTAGGGGGGAGAGACATGGTCCCACGGGTCCCCCTACCCGCTAATACCCAGAAGTACAGCCAATGGGTGGGCATCAATGGACGCCGGGCCGAAGCCCTTCGTGACACTGGGGCCAGCGTAACAGCCGTCCGCTGTCACCTGGTGACCCCCGAACAATACTTACCAAACATTCTCTGCCCTGTACGTTCAGCCGATAACTCAGAAAGTCTGTGTCGGATGGCCTGCGTCCCCTTCGAATGGGGAGGGGTCTCCGGCATGTTGAAGGTGACGGTCCGAGATGATGCCCCCGTAGACTGCCTCCTGGGTAATGACCTGGAAAGCTCTCCATGGGCAGCAGTCGAACGAAAAGAGCACCTGGGGATGCTGGGCGTCCCGGACTTGGCGTGCGTCACCACCCGGTCCATGACCGCCCGTGCCAACACCCGCCCAGAGGAACTCGAATGGCCGGCGCCACCGCCTCCGGTCGCCCCCGCCGAAACCACCGACCGTGACGTCCCCCCCGAACCAGCTCAACCTCCAGACCTCGCTAACCTCGACCAGTGGCCTCAAGAGGGGGGGCCCACGCAAGAACAATTTCGCCAAGAACAAAAGACCTGTCCCTCCCTCGAGGGACTCCGCCAGCAAGCGCTAGCCCAAAGCGCAGGGGATACCTCCGGGACTCACTGGGTCTACTGGGACAATGATCTGCTGTACAGTGAGCAAAGAATCGCGGAGCTGGGGGCCAGCCGAGTCCTAGTGGTACCCCTCCGTTTTAGAGACTTTCTGCTAAACCTGGCCCACGATGTCCCCCTGGCAGGACACTTGGGTCAAGACAAAACCTATAGCCGCCTGGTGACCCACTTCTTCTGGCCCAAAATGAGGGACAATGTACACCAGCATTGCCGATCTTGCCCCACGTGCCAAGCCAGTGGGAAGAGCGGCCGCAAACTGAAAGCCCCCCTGCAACCTTTTCCCGTGGTCACCACCCCGTTCGAGAGGGTCGGAATCGATATCGTAGGGCCCCTGGACCCGCGCACAAAACAAGGCCATCGATTCATCCTGGTGCTAGTGGACCACGCCACCCGCTACCCGGAGGCTGTTCCCCTGCGGACTGTGACAGCCCCGGTAGTCGGCCGGGCTCTGATGGGGATCTTCTCCCGGGTGGGCTTCCCCCGGGAGGTCGTCAGTGACAGAGGCACGAACTTTATTTCGAAATATATGAAATCTCTCTGGCAACAGTGCGGGGTTACCTACCGGTTCACGACCCCCTATCACCCTCAAGGAAACGGCCTCGTTGAGCGGTTCAACCGCACGCTCAAAGGGATGATCGGGGGGTTGGAAGAGCCCCTCCGTCGCCAGTGGGATGTGCTGCTGCCGTGCCTCCTCTTCGCATATCGAGAGGTCCCCCAGAAGTCCCTGGGCTTCAGCCCATTTGAACTGCTATATGGGCACCCCGTGCGCGGGCCGCTCAGCCTAGTTAAAGAAGGCTGGGAGATGCCCCCTCTAAAGAACCCACCAGATGTTTTTCGCTACCTCCTAACACTCCGCAACCAGACCCGGCGAATCCGAGGACTAGCAAAAGCCAACCTAGAGGCCAGTCAAGAGGACATGAAAAGGTGGTATGACCGGAATGCCTCCTCCATCGAATTTGAACCTGGGCAACAGGTATGGGTGATGTCCCCCACCGAACCCTGCGCCCTACAAGACAAGTGGACAGGGCCCTTCAAAGTGGTCGAGCGCAAGGGTCCGGCTACCTACCTCATCGACTTGGAATCTTCCCGGAACCCCCTCCGGGTCCTCCACGCTAACAGACTGAAACCGCACTTTGTACGGACAGAACTCAGCCTCCTGATGGCCACAGACAATGGGGCTGAAGAGGACTCCGAGCCCCTCCCGGACCTCCTACGAACGCGGGAGAAAGATGGTTCCGTAGAGGGGGTCCGACTCTCAGAGGCCCTCACCCGAGAGCAACGCCAGGAGTGCCAAGTTCTCCTGTCACAATTCGCCAGCCTGTTCTCCCTCACCCCAGGTGTCACTTCCTGGTGTACGCACGATGTGGACACGGGGGACAGCCCCCCTATCCGCCACCGGGCCTACCGCGTGCCAGATCGGGTACGGGCCTGCATCCAGGAGGAAGTAGCCAAAATGCTCACGCTCGGGGTCATCGAGCCCTCAGACAGCCCCTGGGCCAGCCCTGTAGTACTGGTCCCCAAAGCAGCTGCCCCCGGCACCACACCAGAACTCCGGTTCTGCGTCGACTACCGGGGCTTGAATGCGGTCACCAGGACAGACGCACATCCCATCCCCCGGGCAGATGAACTAATCGACCGCATGGGAGCTGCCCGCTACCTCAGTATCTTCGACCTGACGGCGGGCTACTGGCAAATCGGCCTCACACCCCGGGCACAAGAACGTTCTGCCTTCTCCACTCCCGATGGCCATTACCATTTCACAGTCATGCCCTTCGGCATGAAGAATGCCCCAGCAACCTTCCAACGACTCGTCAATCATGTCCTGGCGGGGCTCGAAGGATTCAGCGCCGCCTACCTAGACGACATCGCTGTATACAGCAACCAGTGGTCCGAGCACCTCCGCCACCTCCGAGCAGTGCTGCACGCCCTTCAGCAAGCTGGCCTCACGATCAAGGCCAGCAAATGTCAAATTGGGCAAGGGTCTGTAACCTACCTCGGGCACCAGGTGGGAAGCGGCCTGGTGGCCCCTCTGCAGCTAAAAATTGCCGCCATCCAGTCCTGGCAGCCCCCCATTACCCAGACCGAGGTACGGGCCTTCCTGGGCCTCACGGGCTATTACCGAAGGTTCGTGAAAGACTATGGTACTATCGTGAGGCCCCTCACAGAGCTCACGTCAAAAAATCAGCCCCAGAAAGTCAACTGGACCCCAGAGTGTCAAGCTGCATTTGAACAATTGAAAGCCGCCATGTGCTCCGCCCCTGTGCTCCAGGCCCCCGACTACAGCCGGGAGTTCATCGTCCAGACGGATGCCTCCGACCATGGCATTGGGGCAGTCCTGTCTCAAGTGAACACCGAAGGCCGTGATCAGCCGGTGGCCTTCATCAGCCGGCGACTCCTACCACGGGAACAACCCTGGAGCACCATAGAGAGGGAGGCCTTTGCGGTGGTATGGGCCCTCAAGAAGCTCCGGCCCTACCTTTTTGGCACACCCTTTCGGGTACAGACCGACCACCGACCCCTGCAGTGGCTGATGCAGATGCGGGGGGAAAACCCGAAGTTACTACGCTGGTCCCTCTCCCTACAAGGGATGGACTTCACAGTTGAACATCGGCCTGGGCCAGATCACGCCAACGCAGATGGCCTGTCCCGGTTCTTCCGCCTCGACGAGAAGAGTCCCCAAGAGAATGGGTAACTCTCCCCGCCTTCAGCTGGGGGGGACGCATGTTGGACAGGCCACATGAAGGGCCGCTCTCCCCCGGCCCAACCAGGCCCGAACCAGCCACGCAAGTACCACACACCACCATTGCACGTCCACCGTCCCCGCAGGGACCCCTACACTCGAACCTGTTGACCGCGTAGGCCGACCCACTACCGGCCTGCGCGCCCATCCTGGGCACCATCTTGGACACTCCACCACGAGGCCGCCTGGCCCCCGATCGACCTCAACCCTGGGCCCGGCCAGGCCTCAGACATTCCGGCACCAACATCCACCCAGGAGGTGAGCGGGCTACTTGGTCAGTCAATGGGAGCAAGAGGTGTCGATGGCTCTCCCCCGCCAAGTACCGCTCGCCCATCGCCTCCCCGGGCGCTGGCTCCACCCCCCTGCTGGGTGTCTGAACCCCCTCATCCCGGACCTCCCGACCTCCAAGTGCGAGGGTCCGGACATCAAAGCACACCAGCCCTATAACTGGGGCAGCTCCAGAGCAGGACGGGAGTTGTATCTTGGAGTCGAGAGACGCAAAGAAGAACTCATCCTGGACGGACTACTGGCGCTGCCGTAGCTCTGTCTTGTGCACCCTCGTCTTGCCTGCTGGCGCTGCCGCGGCTTTGGGAACCACCCTATCCTTCATCGTCGTCGGGACCTGCTGGCGTGGCCGCGGACCGTTTGTAACCACCACCTTCATCGGGACCTGCTGGCTCTGCCGCGGACCGTCGTCTTCCTTCATCCATCACGGGACCTGCTGGCTCCGCCGCGGCCCGTTCATCTACACCACCGAGCTCGAGGATTGAGAGCTATTTCCATCTCTTTGGTAACAAGACTGTCCCGCTACCCTTTCCCCAAACAGAGACCAGAATAGAGGGGACCCCTGAGTCCAGACCTCCTTGTACCATTCTACCGTACTTGAAGAATTGCCTATAAAGTATCGTTGAACTTTATCACTGTGTGGTGTCCGTCTGTGGGGGGGGAGTTACGTGTCTGTACGATTCACTGGAGGCGGCTCTCCCCGGAGACCTCTCCCCTTATCCTCGGCCGACCCTCCCGGTCCGTCTAACACGCTGTGACCCTTGCCGCACACGCAAGTCTGAGGGCTTGGGTCCTTCATGTGTTCTTCAGTCTGAGGTGCCGTGACCCTTGCCGCACACGCAAGTCTGAGGGCTTGGGTCATTCATGTGTTCTCCAGTCTGAGGCGCTGTGACTCTTGCCGCACACGCAAGTCTGAGGGCTTGGGTCATTCATTTGTTCTCCAGTCTGAGACACCGTGACACGCGCCGCACACGCAAGTCTGAGGGCTTGGGTCATTCATGTCTTCTCCAGTCTGAGGCGCCTTGACCCTTGTCGCACACACAAGTCTGAGGGCTTGGGTCATTCATGTCTTCTCCAGTCTGAGGCGCCGTGACCCTTGCCACACACGCAAGTCTGAGGGCTTGGGTCATTCATGTTTTCTCCAGTCTTAGGCGCCGTGACCCTTGCCGCACACGCAAGTCTGAGGGCTTGGGTCCTTCATGTGTTCTTCAGTCTGAGGTGCCGTGACCCTTGCCGCACACGCAAGTCTGAGGGCTTGGGTCATTCATGTGTTCTCCAGTCTGAGGCGCTGTGACTCTTGCCGCACACGCAAGTCTGAGGGCTTGGGTCATTCATTTGTTCTCCAGTCTGAGACACCATGACACGTGCCGCACACGCAAGTCTGAGGGCTTGGGTCATTCATGTGTTCTCCAGTCTGAGGCGCCGTGACCCTTGCCGCACACGCAAGTCTGAGGGCTTGGGTCCTTCATGTGTTCTCCAGTCTGAGGCGCCGTGACCCTTGCCACACACGCAAGTCTGAGGACTTGGGTCATTCATGTGTTCTCCAGTGTGAGGCGCTGTGACCCTTGCCGCACACGCAAGTCTGAGGGCTTGGGTCATTCATGTGTTCTCCAGTCTGAGGTGCCGTGACCCTTGCCGCACATGCAAGTCTGAGGGCTTGGGTCCTTCACGTCTTCTCCAGTCTGAGGCGCCGTGACCCTTGCCGCACACGCAAGTCTGAGGGCTTGGGTCATTCACGTGTTCTCCAGTCCGAGGCGCCGTGACCCTTGCCGCACACGCAAGTCTGAGGGCTTGGGTCATTCACGTCTTCTCCAATCCGAGGCGCCGTGACCCTTGCCGCACACGCAAGTCTGAGGGCTTGGGTCATTCATTTCTTCTCCAGTCCGAGGCGCCGTGACTCTTGCCGCACACGCAAGTCTGAGGGCATGGGTCATTCATGTGTTCTCCAGTCTGAGACACCGTGACACGCGCCGCACACGCAAGTCGGAGGGCTTGGGTCATTCATGTGTTCTCCAGTCTGAGGCACCGTGACCCTTGCCGCACACGCAAGTCTGAGGGCTTGGGTCCTTCAAGTGTTCTCCAGTCTGAGGCGCCGTGACCCTTGCCGCACACGCAAGTCTGAGGGCTTGGGTCATTCACGTGTTCTCCAGTCTGAGGCGACGTGACCCTTGCCGCACACGCAAGTCTGAGGACTTGGGTCCTTCATGTCTTCTCCAGTCTGAGGCGCCTTGAACCTTGCCGCACACGCAAGTCTGAGGGCTTGGGTCATTCATGTGTTCTCCAGTCTAAGGCGCCGTGACCCTTGCCACACACGCAAGTCTGAGGGCTTGGGTCCTTCAAGTCTTCTCCAGTCTGAGGCACCGTGACCCTTGCTGCACACGCAAGTCTGAGAGCTTGGGTCATTCACGTGTTCTCCAGTCCGAGGCGCCGTGACCCTTGCTGCACACGCAAGTCTGAGGGCTTGGGTCATTCATGTCTTCTCCAGTCCGAGGCGCCGTCACCCTTGCCGCACACGCAAGTCTGAGGGCTTGGGTCATTCATGTCTTCTCCAGTCCGAGGCGCCGTGACTCTTGCCGCACACGCAAGTCTGAGGGCTTGGGTCATTCATGTGTTCTCCAGTCTGAGGCACCGTGACGCGCGCCGCACATGCAAGTCTGAGGGCTTGGGTCATTCATGTGTTCTCCAGTCTGAGGCGCTGTGACCCTTGCCGCACACGCAAGTCTGAGGGCTTGGGTCCTTCATGTGTTCTCCAGTCTGAGGCGCTGTGATCCTTGCCTCACACGCAAGTCTGAGGGCTTGGGTCATTCATGTCTTCTCCAGTCTGAGGCGCCGTGACCCTTGCCGCACACGCAAGTCTGAGGGCTAGGGTCATTCATGTGTTCTCCAGTGTGAGGCTCTGTGACCTTTGCCGCACACGCAAGTCTGAGGGCTTGGGTCATTCATGTGTTCTCCAGTCTGAGGTGCCGTGACCCTTGCCGCACATGCAAGTCTGAGGGCTTGGGTCCTTCACGTCTTCTCCAGTCTGAGGCGCCGTGACCCTTGCCGCACACGCAAGTCTGAGGGCTTGGGTCATTCATGTGTTCTCCAGTCCGAGGCGCCGTGACCCTTGCCGCACACGCAAGTCTGAGGGCTTGGGTCATTCACGTCTTCTCCAATCCGAGGCGCCGTGACCCTTGCCGCACACGCAAGTCTGAGGGCTTGGGTCATTCATTTCTTCTCCAGTCCGAGGCGCCGTGACTCTTGCCGCACACGCAAGTCTGAGGGCATGGGTCATTCATGTGTTCTCCAGTCTGAGACACCGTGACACGCGCCGCACACGCAAGTCGGAGGGCTTGGGTCATTCATGTGTTCTCCAGTCTGAGGCACCGTGACCCTTGCCGCACACGCAAGTCTGAGGGCTTGGGTCCTTCAAGTGTTCTCCAGTCTGAGGCGCCGTGACCCTTGCCGCACACGCAAGTCTGAGGGCTTGGGTCATTCACGTGTTCTCCAGTCTGAGGCGACGTGACCCTTGCCGCACACGCAAGTCTGAGGACTTGGGTCCTTCATGTCTTCTCCAGTCTGAGGCGCCTTGAACCTTGCCGCACACGCAAGTCTGAGGGCTTGGGTCATTCATGTGTTCTCCAGTCTAAGGCGCCATGACCCTTGCCGCACACGCAAGTCTGAGGGCTTGGGTCCTTCACGTCTTCTCCAGTCTGAGGCACCGTGACCCTTGCTGCACACGCAAGTCTGAGGGCTTGGGTCATTCACGTGTTCTCCAGTCCGAGGCGCCGTGACCCTTGCTGCACACGCAAGTCTGAGGGCTTGGGTCATTCATGTCTTCTCCAGTCTGAGGCACCGTGACGCGCGCCGCACATGCAAGTCTGAGGGCTTGGGTCATTCATGTGTTCTCCAGTCTGAGGCGCTGTGACCCTTGCCGCACACGCAAGTCTGAGGGCTTGGGTCCTTCATGTGTTCTCCAGTCTGAGGCGCTGTGATCCTTGCCTCACACGCAAGTCTGAGGGCTTGGGTCATTCATGTCTTCTCCAGTCTGAGGCGCCGTGACCCTTGCCGCACACGCAAGTCTGAGGGCTTGGGTCATTCATGTCTTCTCCAGTCTGAGGCGCTGTGACCCTTGCCGCACACGCAAGTCTGAGGGCTTGGGTCATTCATGTCTTCTCCAGTCTGAGGCGCCGTGACCCTTGCCGCACACGCAAGTCTGAGGGCTTGGGTCATTCATGTCTTCTCCAGTCTGAGGCACCTTGACCCTTGCCGCACACGCAAATCTGAGGGCATGGGTCATTCATGTGTTCTCCAGTCTGAGGCGCCGTGACCCGCGCCGCACACGCAAGTCTGAGGGCTTGGGTCATTCATGTGTTCTCCAGTCTGAGGCGCCGTGACCCTTGCCACACACGCAAGTCTGAGGGCTTGGGTCATTCATTTGTTCTCCAGTCTGAGGCGCCGTGACCCTTGCCGCAAACGCAAGTCTGAGGGCTTGGGTCATTCATGTCTTCTCCAGTCCGAGGCGCCGTGACTCTTGCCGAACACGCAAGTCTGAGTGCATGGGTCATTCATGTGTTCTCCAGTCTGAGGCACCGTGACACGCGCCACACACGCAAGTCTGAGGGCTTGGGTCATTCATGTGTTTTCCAGTCTGAGGCGCCGTGACCCTTGCCGCCCACGCAAGTCTGAGGGCTTGGGTCCTTCATGTGTTCTCCAGTCTGAGGAGCCGTGACCCTTGCCACACACGCAAGTCTGAGGGCTTGGGTCATTCATGTGTACTCCAGTCTGAGGCGCTGTGACCCTTGCCGCACACGCAAGTCTGAAGGCTTGGGTCATTCATGTGTTCTCCAGTCTGAGGCGCCGTGACCCTTGCCGCACACGCAAGTCTGATTGCTTGGGTCATTCATGTCTTCTCCAGTCTGAGGCGCCTTGACCCATGTCGCACACGCAAGTCTGAGGGCTTGGGTCATTCAAGTGTTCTCCAGTCTGAGGCGCCGTGACCCTTGCCGCACACGCAAGTCTGAGGGCTTGGGTCCTTCAAGTGTTCTCCAGTCTGAGGCGCCGTGACCCTTGCCGCACACGCAAGTCTGAGGGCTTGGGTCATTCACGTGTTCTTCAGTCTGAGGCGACGTGACCCTTGCCGCACACGCAAGTCTGAGTGCTTGGGTCATTCATGTGTTCTCCAGTCTGAGGCGCTGTGACCCTTGCCGCACACGCAAGTCTGAGGGCTTGGGTCATTCATGTGTTCTCCAGTCTGAGGCGCCGTGACCCTTGCCGCACACGCAAGTCTGAGGGCTTGGGTCATTCATGTCTTCTCCAGTCTGAGGCGCCTTGACCCTTGTCACACACGCAAGTCTGAGGGCTTGGGTCATTCATGTGTTCTCCAGTCTGAGGCACCGTGACCCTTGCCGCACACGCAAGTCTGAGGGCTTGGGTCCTTCAAGTGTTCTCCAGTCTGAGGCGCCGTGACCCTTGCCGCACACGCAAGTCTGAGGGCTTGGGTCATTCACGTGTTCTCCAGTCTGAGGCGACGTGACCCTTGCCGCACACGCAAGTCTGAGGACTTGGGTCCTTCATGTCTTCTCCAGTCTGAGGCGCCTTGACCCTTGCCGCACACGCAAGTCTGAGGGCTTGGGTCATTCATGTGTTCTCCAGTCTGAGGCGCCGTGACCCTTGCCGCACATGCAAGTCTGAGGGCTTGGGTCCTACAAGTGTTCTCCAGTCTGAGGTGCCGTGACCCTTGCCGCACACGCAAGTCTGAGGGCTTGGGTCATTCACGTGTTCTCCAGTCTGAGGCAACGTGACCCTTGCCGCACACGCAAGTCTGAGGGCTTGGGTCATTCATGTCTTCTCCAGTCTGAGGCGCCGTGACCCTTGCCGCACATGCAAGTCTGAGGGCTTGGGTCATTCATGTCTTCTCCAGTCTGAGGCGCCTTGACCCTTGCCTCACACGCAAGTCTGAGGGCTTGGGTCATTCATGTGTTCTCCAGTCTAAGGCGCTGTGACCCTTGCCGCACACGCAAGTCTGAGGGCTTGGGTCCTTCATGTGTTCTTCAGTCTGAGGTGCCGTGACCCTTGCCGCACACGCAAGTCTGAGGGCTTGGGTCATTCATATGTTCTCCAGTCTGAGGCGCTGTGACTCTTGCCGCACACACAAGTCTGAGGGCTTGGGTCATTCATTTGTTCTCCAGTCTGAGACACCGTGACACGCGCCGCACACGCAAGTCTGAGGGCTTGGGTCATTCATGTGTTCTCCAGTCTGAGGCGCCGTGACCCTTGCCGCACACGCAAGTCTGAGGGCTTGGGTCCTTCATGTGTTCTCCAGTCTGAGGCGCCGTGACCCTTGCCACACACGCAAGTCTGAGGACTTGGGTCATTCATGTGTTCTCCAGTGTGAGGCGCTGTGACCCTTGCCGCACACGCAAGTCTGAGGGCTTGGGTCATTCATGTGTTCTCCAGTCTGAGGTGCCGTGACCCTTGCCGCACATGCAAGTCTGAGGGCTTGGGTCCTTCACGTCTTCTCCAGTCTGAGGCGCCGTGACCCTTGCCGCACACGCAAGTCTGAGGGCTTGGGTCATTCACGTGTTCTCCAGTCCGAGGCGCCGTGACCCTTGCCGCACACGCAAGTCTGAGGGCTTGGGTCATTCACGTCTTCTCCAATCCGAGGCGCCGTGACCCTTGCCGCACACGCAAGTCTGAGGGCTTGGGTCATTCATTTCTTCTCCAGTCCGAGGCGCCGTGACTCTTGCCGCACACGCAAGTCTGAGGGCATGGGTCATTCATGTGTTCTCCAGTCTGAGACACCGTGACACGCGCCGCACACGCAAGTCAGAGGGCTTGGGTCATTCATGTGTTCTCCAGTCTGAGGCACCGTGACCCTTGCCGCACACGCAAGTCTGAGGGCTTGGGTCCTTCAAGTGTTCTCCAGTCTGAGGCGCCGTGACCCTTGCCGCACACGCAAGTCTGAGGGCTTGGGTCATTCACGTGTTCTCCAGTCTGAGGCGACGTGACCCTTGCCGCACACGCAAGTCTGAGGACTTGGGTCCTTCATGTCTTCTCCAGTCTGAGGCACCTTGAACCTTGCCGCACACGCAAGTCTGAGGGCTTGGGTCATTCATGTGTTCTCCAGTCTAAGGCGCCGTGACCCTTGCCGCACACGCAAGTCTGAGGGCTTGGGTCCTTCACGTCTTCTCCAGTGTGAGGCACCGTGACCCTTGCTGCACACGCAAGTCTGAGGGCTTGGGTCATTCACGTGTTCTCCAGTCCGAGGCGCCGTGACCCTTGCTGCACACGCAAGTCTGAGGGCTTGGGTCATTCATGTCTTCTCCAGTCCGAGGCGCCGTCACCCTTGCCGCACACGCAAGTCTGAGGGCTTGGGTCATTCATGTCTTCTCCAGTCCGAGGCGCCGTGACTCTTGCCGCACACGCAAGTCTGAGGGCTTGGGTCATTCATGTGTTCTCCAGTCTGAGGCACCGTGACGCGCGCCGCACACGCAAGTCTGAGGGCTTGGGTCATTCATGTGTTCTCCAGTCTGAGGCACTGTGACCCTTGCCTCACACGCAAGTCTGAGGGCTTGGGTCCTTCATGTGTTCTCCAGTCTGAGGCGCTGTGATCCTTGCCTCACACGCAAGTCTGAGGGCTTGGGTCATTCATGTCTTCTCCAGTCTGAGGCGCCGTGACCCTTGCCGCACACGCAAGTCTGAGGGCTTGGGTCATTCATGTCTTCTCCAGTCTGAGGCGCTGTGACCCTTGCCGCACACGCAAGTCTGAGGGCTTGGGTCATTCATGTCTTCTCCAGTCTGAGGCGCCGTGACCCTTGCCGCACACGCAAGTCTGAGGGCTTGGGTCATTCATGTCTTCTCCAGTCTGAGGCACCTTGACCCTTGCCGCACACGCAAATCTGAGGGCATGGGTCATTCATGTGTTCTCCAGTCTGAGGCGCCGTGACCCGCGCCGCACACGCAAGTCTGAGGGCTTGGGTCATTCATGTGTTCTCCAGTCTGAGGCGCCGTGACCCTTGCCACACACGCAAGTCTGAGGGCTTGGGTCATTCACGTCTTCTCCAATCCGAGGCGCCGTGACCCTTGCCGCACACGCAAGTCTGAGGGCTTGGGTCATTCATTTCTTCTCCAGTCCGAGGCGCCGTGACTCTTGCCGCACACGCAAGTCTGAGGGCATGGGTCATTCATGTGTTCTCCAGTCTGAGACACCGTGACACGCGCCGCACACGCAAGTCAGAGGGCTTGGGTCATTCATGTGTTCTCCAGTCTGAGGCACCGTGACCCTTGCCGCACACGCAAGTCTGAGGGCTTGGGTCCTTCAAGTGTTCTCCAGTCTGAGGCGCCGTGACCCTTGCCGCACACGCAAGTCTGAGGGCTTGGGTCATTCACGTGTTCTCCAGTCTGAGGCGACGTGACCCTTGCCGCACACGCAAGTCTGAGGACTTGGGTCCTTCATGTCTTCTCCAGTCTGAGGCACCTTGAACCTTGCCGCACACGCAAGTCTGAGGGCTTGGGTCATTCATGTGTTCTCCAGTCTAAGGCGCCGTGACCCTTGCCGCACACGCAAGTCTGAGGGCTTGGGTCCTTCACGTCTTCTCCAGTGTGAGGCACCGTGACCCTTGCTGCACACGCAAGTCTGAGGGCTTGGGTCATTCACGTGTTCTCCAGTCCGAGGCGCCGTGACCCTTGCTGCACACGCAAGTCTGAGGGCTTGGGTCATTCATGTCTTCTCCAGTCCGAGGCGCCGTCACCCTTGCCGCACACGCAAGTCTGAGGGCTTGGGTCATTCATGTCTTCTCCAGTCCGAGGCGCCGTGACTCTTGCCGCACACGCAAGTCTGAGGGCTTGGGTCATTCATGTGTTCTCCAGTCTGAGGCACCGTGACGCGCGCCGCACACGCAAGTCTGAGGGCTTGGGTCATTCATGTGTTCTCCAGTCTGAGGCACTGTGACCCTTGCCGCACACGCAAGTCTGAGGGCTTGGGTCCTTCATGTGTTCTCCAGTCTGAGGCGCTGTGATCCTTGCCTCACACGCAAGTCTGAGGGCTTGGGTCATTCATGTCTTCTCCAGTCTGAGGCGCCGTGACCCTTGCCGCACACGCAAGTCTGAGGGCTTGGGTCATTCATGTCTTCTCCAGTCTGAGGCGCTGTGACCCTTGCCGCACACGCAAGTCTGAGGGCTTGGGTCATTCATGTCTTCTCCAGTCTGAGGCGCCGTGACCCTTGCCGCACACGCAAGTCTGAGGGCTTGGGTCATTCATGTCTTCTCCAGTCTGAGGCACCTTGACCCTTGCCGCACACGCAAATCTGAGGGCATGGGTCATTCATGTGTTCTCCAGTCTGAGGCGCCGTGACCCGCGCCGCACACGCAAGTCTGAGGGCTTGGGTCATTCATGTGTTCTCCAGTCTGAGGCGCCGTGACCCTTGCCACACACGCAAGTCTGAGGGCTTGGGTCATTCATTTGTTCTCCAGTCTGAGGCGCCGTGACCCTTGCCACAAAAGCAAGTCTGAGGGCTTGGGTCATTCATGTCTTCTCCAGTCCGAGGCGCCGTGACTCTTGCCGAACACGCAAGTCTGAGTGCATGGGTCATTCATGTGTTCTCCAGTCTGAGGCACCGTGACACGCGCCACACACGCAAGTCTGAGGGCTTGGGTCATTCATGTGTTTTCCAGTCTGAGGCGCCGTGACCCTTGCCGCCCACGCAAGTCTGAGGGCTTGGGTCCTTCATGTGTTCTCCAGTCTGAGGAGCCGTGACCCTTGCCACACACGCAAGTCTGAGGGCTTAGGTCATTCATGTGTACTCCAGTCTGAGGCGCTGTGACCCTTGCCGCACACGCAAGTCTGAAGGCTTGGGTCATTCATGTGTTCTCCAGTCTGAGGCGCCGTGACCCTTGCCGCACACGCAAGTCTGATTGCTTGGGTCATTCATGTCTTCTCCAGTCTGAGGCGCCTTGACCCATGTCGCACACGCAAGTCTGAGGGCTTGGGTCATTCAAGTGTTCTCCAGTCTGAGGCGCCGTGACCCTTGCCGCACACGCAAGTCTGAGGGCTTGGGTCCTTCAAGTGTTCTCCAGTCTGAGGCGCCGTGACCCTTGCCGCACACGCAAGTCTGAGGGCTTGGGTCATTCACGTGTTCTTCAGTCTGAGGCGACGTGACCCTTGCCGCACACGCAAGTCTGAGTGCTTGGGTCATTCATGTGTTCTCCAGTCTGAGGCGCTGTGACCCTTGCCGCACACGCAAGTCTGAGGGCTTGGGTCATTCATGTGTTCTCCAGTCTGAGGCGCCGTGACCCTTGCCGCACACACAAGTCTGAGGGCTTGGGTCATTCATGTCTTCTCCAGTCTGAGGCGCCTTGACCCTTGTCGCACACGCAAGTCTGAGGGCTTGGGTCATTCATGTGTTTTCCAGTCTGAGGCACCGTGACCCTTGCCGCACACGCAAGTCTGAGGGCTTGGGTCCTTCAAGTGTTCTCCAGTCTGAGGCGCCGTGACCCTTGCCGCACACGCAAGTCTGAGGGCTTGGGTCATTCACGTGTTCTCCAGTCTGAGGCGACGTGACCCTTGCCGCACACGCAAGTCTGAGGACTTGGGTCCTTCATGTCTTCTCCAGTCTGAGGCGCCTTGACCCTTGCCGCACACGCAAGTCTGAGGGCTCGGGTCATTCATGTGTTCTCCAGTCTAAGGTGCCGTGACCCTTGCCGCACACGCAAGTCTGAGGGCTTGGGTCCTTCACGTCTTCTCCAGTCTGAGGCGCCGTGACCCTTGCCGCACACGCAAGTCTGAGGGCTTGGGTCATTCACGTGTTCTCCAGTCCGAGGCGCCGTGACCCTTGCTGCACACGCAAGTCTGAGGGCTTTGGTCATTCATGTCTTCTCCAGTCCGAGGCGCCATGACCCTTGCCGCACACGCAAGTCTGAGGGCTTGGGTCATTCATGTCTTCTCCAGTCCGAGGCGCCGTGACTCTTGCCGCACACGCAAGTCTGAGGGCTTGGGTCATTCATGTGTTCTCCAGTCTGAGGCACCGTGACGCGCGCCGCACATGCAAGTCTGAGGGCTTGGGTCATTCATGTGTTCTCCAGTCTGAGGCGCTATGACCCTTGCCGCACACGCAAGTCTGAGGGCTTGGGTCCTTCATGTGTTCTCCAGTCTGAGGCGCTGTGATCCTTGCCTCACACGCAAGTCTGAGGGCTTGGGTCATTCATGTCTTCTCCAGTCTGAGGCGCCGTGACCCTTGCCGCACACGCAAGTCTGAGGGCTTGGGTCATTCATGTCTTCTCCAGTCTGAGGCGCTGTGACCCTTGCCGCACACGCAAGTCTGAGGGCTTGGGTCATTCATGTCTTCTCCAGTCTGAGGCGCCGTGACCCTTGCCGCACACGCAAGTCTGAGGGCTTGGGTCATTCATGTCTTCTCCAGTCTGAGGCACCTTGACCCTTGCCGCACACGCAAATCTGAGGGCTTGGGTCATTCATGTGTTCTCCAGTCTGAGGCGCCGTGACCCTTGCCACACACGCAAGTCTGAGGGCTTGGGTCATTCATTTGTTCTCCAGTCTGAGGCGCCGTGACCCTTGCCGCAAACGCAAGTCTGAGGGCTTGGGTCATTCATGTCTTCTCCAGTCCGAGGCGCCGTGACTCTTGCCGAACACGCAAGTCTGAGTGCATGGGTCATTCATGTGTTCTCCAGTCTGAGGCACCGTGACACGCGCCACACACGCAAGTCTGAGGGCTTGGGTCATTCATGTGTTTTCCAGTCTGAGGCGCCGTGACCCTTGCCGCACACGCAAGTCTGAGGGCTTGGGTCCTTCATGTGTTCTCCAGTCTGAGGAGCCGTGACCCTTGCCACACACGCAAGTCTGAGGGCTTGGGTCATTCATGTGTTCTCCAGTCTGAGGCGCTGTGACCCTTGCCGCACACGCAAGTCTGAAGGCTTGGGTCATTCATGTGTTCTCCAGTCTGAGGCGCCGTGACCCTTGCCGCACACGCAAGTCTGATTGCTTGGGTCATTCATGTCTTCTCCAGTCTGAGGCGCCTTGACCCATGTCGCACACGCAAGTCTGAGGGCTTGGGTCATTCAAGTGTTCTCCAGTCTGAGGCGCCGTGACCCTTGCCGCACACGCAAGTCTGAGGGCTTGGGTCCTTCAAGTGTTCTCCAGTCTGAGGTGCCGTGACCCTTGCCGCACACGCAAGTCTGAGGGCTTGGGTCATTCACGTGTTCTTCAGTCTGAGGCGACGTGACCCTTGCCGCACACGCAAGTCTGAGTGCTTGGGTCATTTATGTGTTCTCCAGTCTGAGGCGCCGTGACCCTTGCCGCACACGCAAGTCTGAGGGCTTGGGTCATTCATGTCTTCTCCAGTCTGAGGCGCCTTGACCCTTGTCGCACACGCAAGTCTGAGGGCTTGGGTCATTCATGTGTTCTCCAGTCTGAGGCGCCGTGACGAGCGCCGCACACGCAAGTCTGAGGGCTTGGGTCATTCATGTCTTCTCCAGTCTGAGGCACCGTGACCCGCATCACACACGCAAGTCTGAGGGCTTGGGTCCTTCATGTGTTCTCCAGTCTGAGGCGCCGTGACCCTTGCCGCACACGCAAGTCTGAGGGCTTGGGTCCTTCATGTGTTCTCCAGTCTGAGGAGCCGTGACCCTTGCCACACACGCAAGTCTGAGGGCTTGGGTCATTCATGTGTTCTCCAGTCTGAGGCGCTGTGACCCTTGCCGCACACGCAAGTCTGAAGGCTTGGGTCATTCATGTGTTCTCCAGTCTGAGGCGCCGTGACCCTTGCCGCACACGCAAGTCTGATTGCTTGGGTCATTCATGTCTTCTCCAGTCTGAGGCGCCTTGACCCATGTCGCACACGCAAGTCTGAGGGCTTGGGTCATTCAAGTGTTCTCCAGTCTGAGGCGCCGTGACCCTTGCCGCACACGCAAGTCTGAGGGCTTGGGTCCTTCAAGTGTTCTCCAGTCTGAGGTGCCGTGACCCTTGCCGCACACGCAAGTCTGAGGGCTTGGGTCATTCACGTGTTCTTCAGTCTGAGGCGACGTGACCCTTGCCGCACACGCAAGTCTGAGTGCTTGGGTCATTTATGTGTTCTCCAGTCTGAGGCGCCGTGACCCTTGCCGCACACGCAAGTCTGAGGGCTTGGGTCATTCATGTCTTCTCCAGTCTGAGGCGCCTTGACCCTTGTCGCACACGCAAGTCTGAGGGCTTGGGTCATTCATGTGTTCTCCAGTCTGAGGCGCCGTGACGAGCGCCGCACACGCAAGTCTGAGGGCTTGGGTCATTCATGTCTTCTCCAGTCTGAGGCACCGTGACCCGCATCACACACGCAAGTCTGAGGGCTTGGGTCCTTCATGTGTTCTCCAGTCTGAGGCGCCGTGACCCTTGCCACACACGCAAGTCTGAGGACTTGGGTCATTCATGTGTTCTCCAGTGTGAGGCGCTGTGACCCTTGCCGCACACGCAAGTCTGAGGGCTTGGGTCATTCATGTGTTCTCCAGTCTGAGGTGCCGTGACCCTTGCCGCACATGCAAGTCTGAGGGCTTGGGTCCTTCACGTCTTCTACAGTCTGAGGCGCCGTGACCCTTGCCGCACACACAAGTCTGAGGGCTGGGGTCATTCACGTGTTCTCCAGTCCGAGGCGCCGTGACCCTTGCCGCACACGCAAGTCTGAGGGCTTGGGTCATTCACGTCTTCTCCAATCCGAGGCGCCGTGACCCTTGCCGCACACGCAAGTCTGAGGGCTTGGGTCATTCATTTCTTCTCCAGTCCGAGGCGCCGTGACTCTTGCAGCACACGCAAGTCTGAGGGCATGGGTCATTCATGTGTTCTCCAGTCTGAGACACCGTGACACGCGCCGCACACGCAAGTCGGAGGGCTTGGGTCATTCATGTGTTCTCCAGTCTGAGGCACCGTGACCCTTGCCGCACACGCAAGTCTGAGGGCTTGGGTCCTTCAAGTGTTCTCCAGTCTGAGGCGCCGTGACCCTTGCCGCACACGCAAGTCTGAGGGCTTGGGTCATTCACGTGTTCTCCAGTCTGAGGCGACGTGACCCTTGCCGCACACGCAAGTCTGAGGACTTGGGTCCTTCATGTCTTCTCCAGTCTGAGGCACCTTGAACCTTGCCGCACACGCAAGTCTGAGGGCTTGGGTCATTCATGTGTTCTCCAGTCTAAGGCGCCGTGACCCTTGCCGCACACGCAAGTCTGAGGGCTTGGGTCCTTCACGTCTTCTCCAGTGTGAGGCACCGTGACCCTTGCTGCACACGCAAGTCTGAGGGCTTGGGTCATTCACGTGTTCTCCAGTCCGAGGCGCCGTGACCCTTGCTGCACACGCAAGTCTGAGGGCTTGGGTCATTCATGTCTTCTCCAGTCCGAGGCGCCGTCACCCTTGCCGCACATGCAAGTCTGAGGGCTTGGGTCATTCATGTCTTCTCCAGTCCGAGGCGCCGTGACTCTTGCCGCACACGCAAGTCTGAGGGCTTGGGTCATTCATGTGTTCTCCAGTCTGAGGCACCGTGACGCGCGCCGCACACGCAAGTCTGAGGGCTTGGGTCATTCATGTGTTCTCCAGTCTGAGGCGCTGTGACCCTTGCCGCACACGCAAGTCTGAGGGCTTGGGTCCTTCATGTGTTCTCCAGTCTGAGGCGCTGTGATCCTTGCCTCACACGCAAGTCTGAGGGCTTGGGTCATTCATGTCTTCTCCAGTCTGAGGCGCCGTGACCCTTGCCGCACACGCAAGTCTGAGGGCTTGGGTCATTCATGTCTTCTCCAGTCTGAGGCGCTGTGACCCTTGCCGCACACGCAAGTCTGAGGGCTTGGGTCATTCATGTCTTCTCCAGTCTGAGGCGCCGTGACCCTTGCCGCACACGCAAGTCTGAGGGCTTGGGTCATTCATGTCTTCTCCAGTCTGAGGCACCTTGACCCTTGCCGCACACGCAAATCTGAGGGCATGGGTCATTCATGTGTTCTCCAGTCTGAGGCGCCGTGACCCGCGCCGCACACGCAAGTCTGAGGGCTTGGGTCATTCATGTGTTCTCCAGTCTGAGGCGCCGTGACCCTTGCCACACACGCAAGTCTGAGGGCTTGGGTCATTCATTTGTTCTCCAGTCTGAGGCGCCGTGACCCTTGCCGCAAACGCAAGTCTGAGGGCTTGGGTCATTCATGTCTTCTCCAGTCCGAGGCGCCGTGACTCTTGCCGAACACGCAAGTCTGAGTGCATGGGTCATTCATGTGTTCTCCAGTCTGAGGCACCGTGACACGCGCCACACACGCAAGTCTGAGGGCTTGGGTCATTCATGTGTTTTCCAGTCTGAGGCGCAGTGACCCTTGCCGCCCACGCAAGTCTGAGGGCTTGGGTCCTTCATGTGTTCTCCAGTCTGAGGAGCCGTGACCCTTGCCACACACGCAAGTCTGAGGGCTTGGGTCATTCATGTGTACTCCAGTCTGAGGCGCTGTGACCCTTGCCGCACACGCAAGTCTGAAGGCTTGGGTCATTCATGTGTTCTCCAGTCTGAGGCGCCGTGACCCTTGCCGCACACGCAAGTCTGATTGCTTGGGTCATTCATGTCTTCTCCAGTCTGAGGCGCCTTGACCCATGTCGCACACGCAAGTCTGAGGGCTTGGGTCATTCAAGTGTTCTCCAGTCTGAGGCGCCGTGACCCTTGCCGCACACGCAAGTCTGAGGGCTTGGGTCCTTCAAGTGTTCTCCAGTCTGAGGCGCCGTGACCCTTGCCGCACACGCAAGTCTGAGGGCTTGGGTCATTCACGTGTTCTTCAGTCTGAGGCGACGTGACCCTTGCCGCACACGCAAGTCTGAGTGCTTGGGTCATTCATGTGTTCTCCAGTCTGAGGCGCTGTGACCCTTGCCACACACGCAAGTCTGAGGGCTTGGGTCATTCATGTGTTCTCCAGTCTGAGGCGCCGTGACCCTTGCCGCACACGCAAGTCTGAGGGCTTGGGTCATTCATGTCTTCTCCAGTCTGAGGCGCCTTGACCCTTGTCGCACACGCAAGTCTGAGGGCTTGGGTCATTCATGTGTTCTCCAGTCTGAGGCACCGTGACCCTTGTCGCACACGCAAGTCTGAGGGCTTGGGTCCTTCAAGTGTTCTCCAGTCTGAGGCGCCGTGACCCTTGCTGCACACGCAAGTCTGAGGGCTTGGGTCATTCACGTGTTCTCCAGTCTGAGGCGACGTGACCCTTGCCGCACACGCAAGTCTGAGGACTTGGGTCCTTCATGTCTTCTCCAGTCTGAGGCGCCTTGACCCTTGCCGCACACGCAAGTCTGAGGGCTTGGGTCATTCATGTGTTCTCCAGTCTAAGGCGCCGTGACCCTTGCCGCACACGCAAGTCTGAGGGCTTGGGTCCTTCACGTCTTCTCCAGTCTGAGGCGCCGTGACCCTTGCCGCACACGCAAGTCTGAGGGCTTGGGTCATTCACGTGTTCTCCAGTCCGAGGCGCCGTGACCCTTGCTGCACACGCAAGTCTGAGGGCTTTGGTCATTCATGTCTTCTCCAGTCCGAGGCGCCGTGACCCTTGCCGCACACGCAAGTCTGAGGGCTTGGGTCATTCATGTCTTCTCCAGTCCGAGGCGCCGTGACTCTTGCTGCACATGCAAGTCTGAGGGCTTGGGTCATTCATGTGTTCTCCAGTCTGAGGCACCGTGACGCGCGCCGCACACGCAAGTCTGAGGGCTTGGGTCATTCATGTGTTCTCCAGTCTGAGGCGCTATGACCCTTGCCGCACACGCAAGTCTGAGGGCTTGGGTCCTTCATGTGTTCTCCAGTCTGAGGCGCTGTGATCCTTGCCTCACACGCAAGTCTGAGGGCTTGGGTCATTCATGTCTTCTCCAGTCTGAGGCGCCGTGACCCTTGCCGCACACGCAAGTCTGAGGGCTTGGGTCATTCATGTCTTCTCCAGTCTGAGGCGCTGTGACCCTTGCCGCACACGCAAGTCTGAGGGCTTGGGTCATTCATGTCTTCTCCAGTCTGAGGCGCCGTGACCCTTGCCGCACACGCAAGTCTGAGGGCTTGGGTCATTCATGTCTTCTCCAGTCTGAGGCACGTTGACCCTTGCCGCACACGCAAATCTGAGGGCTTGGGTCATTCATGTGTTCTCCAGTCTGAGGCGCCGTGACCCTTGCCACACACGCAAGTCTGAGGGCTTGGGTCATTCATTTGTTCTCCAGTCTGAGGCGCCGTGACCCTTGCCGCAAACGCAAGTCTGAGGGCTTGGGTCATTCATGTCTTCTCCAGTCCGAGGCGCCGTGACTCTTGCCGAACACGCAAGTCTGAGTGCATGGGTCATTCATGTGTTCTCCAGTCTGAGGCACCGTGACACGCGCCACACACGCAAGTCTGAGGGCTTGGGTCATTCATGGGTTTTCCAGTCTGAGGCGCCGTGACCCTTGCCGCACACGCAAGTCTGAGGGCTTGGGTCCTTCATGTGTTCTCCAGTCTGAGGAGCCGTGACCCTTGCCACACACGCAAGTCTGAGGGCTTGGGTCATTCATGTGTTCTCCAGTCTGAGGTGCTGTGACCCTTGCCGCACACGCAAGTCTGAAGGCTTGGGTCATTCATGTGTTCTCCAGTCTGAGGCGCCGTGACCCTTGCCGCACACGCAAGTCTGATTGCTTGGGTCATTCATGTCTTCTCCAGTCTGAGGCGCCTTGACCCATGTCGCACACGCAAGTCTGAGGGCTTGGGTCATTCAAGTGTTCTCCAGTCTGAGGCGCCGTGACCCTTGCCGCACACGCAAGTCTGAGGGCTTGGGTCCTTCAAGTGTTCTCCAGTCTGAGGTGCCGTGACCCTTGCCGCACACGCAAGTCTGAGGGCTTGGGTCATTCACGTGTTCTTCAGTCTGAGGCGACGTGACCCTTGCCGCACACGCAAGTCTGAGTGCTTGGGTCATTTATGTGTTCTCCAGTCTGAGGCGCCGTGACCCTTGCCGCACACGCAAGTCTGAGGGCTTGGGTCATTCATGTCTTCTCCAGTCTGAGGCGCCTTGACCCTTGTCGCACACGCAAGTCTGAGGGCTTGGGTCATTCATGTGTTCTCCAGTCTGAGGCGCCGTGACGCGCGCCGCACACGCAAGTCTGAGGGCTTGGGTCATTCATGTCTTCTCCAGTCTGAGGCACCCTGACCCGCATCACACACGCAAGTCTGAGGGCTTGGGTCATTCATGTCTTCTCCAGTCTGAGGCGCCGTGACCCGCGCCGCACACGCAAGTCTGAGGGCTTGGGTCATTCATGTCTTCTCCAGTCTGAGGCGCCGTGACCCTTGCCGCACACGCAAGTCTGAGGGCTTGGGTCCTTCATTTATTCTCCAGTCTGAGGCGCCGTGACCCTTGCCGCACACGCAAGTCTGAGGGCTTGGGTCCTTCATGTGTTTTCCAGTCTGAGGCGCCGTGACCCTTGCCGCACACGCAAGTCTGAGGGCTTGGGTCATTCACGTGTTCTCTAGTCTGAGGCGACGTGACCCTTGCCGCACATGCAAGTCTGAGGGCTTGGGTCCTTCACGTCTTCTCCAGTCTGAGGCGCCGTGACCCTTGCCGCACACGCAAGTCTGAGGGCTTGGGTCATTCACGGCTTCTCCAGTCTGAGGTGCCGTGACCCTTGTCGCACACGCAAGTCTGAGGGCTTTGGTCATTCATGTCTTCTCCAGTCTGAGGCTCCGTGACCCTTGCCGCACACGCAAGTCTGAGGGCTTGGGTCATTCATGTGTTCTCTAGTCTGAGGCGCCGTGACCCGCGCCGCACACACAAGTCTGCGGGCTTGGGTCATTCATGTGTTCTCCAGTCTGAGGCGCCGTGACCCTTGCCGCACACGCAAGTCTGAGGGCTTAGGTCATTCATGTGTTCTCCAGTCTGAGGCGCCGTGACCCGCGCCGCACATGCAAGTCTGAGGGCTTGGGTCCTTCATGTCTTCTCCAGTCTGAGGCTCCGTGACCCTTGCCACACACGCAAGTCTGAGGGCTTGGGTCATTCATGTGTTCTCCAGTCTGAGGCGCTGTGACCCTTGCCGCACACGCAAGTCTGAGGGCTTGGGTCATTCATGTGTTCTCCAGTCTGAGGCGCCGTGACCCTTGCCGCACACGCAAGTCTGAGGGCTTGGGTCATTCATGTCTTCTCCAGTCTGAGGCGCCTTGACCCTTGTCGCACACGCAAGTCTGAGGGCTTGGGTCATTCATGTCTTCTCCAGTCTAAGGCGCCGTGACCCTTGCCGCACATGCAAGTCTGAGGGCTTGGGTCATTCATGTCTTCTCCAGTCTGAGGCGCCTTGACCCTTGCCTCACACGCAAGTCTGAGGGCTTGGGTCATTCATGTGTTCTCCAGTCTAAGGCGCTGTGACCCTTGCCGCACACGCAAGTCTGAGGGCTTGGGTCCTTCATGTGTTCTTCAGTCTGAGGTGCCGTGACCCTTGCCGCACACGCAAGTCTGAGGGCTTGGGTCATTCATGTGTTCTCCAGTCTGAGGCGCTGTGACTCTTGCCGCACACGCAAGTCTGAGGGCTTGGGTCATTCATTTGTTCTCCAGTCTGAGACACCGTGACACGCGCCGCACACGCAAGTCTGAGGGCTTGGGTCATTCATGTGTTCTCCAGTCTGAGGCGCCGTGACCCTTGCCGCACACGCAAGTCTGAGGGCTTGGGTCCTTCATGTGTTCTCCAGTCTGAGGCGCCGTGACCCTTGCCACACACGCAAGTCTGAGGACTTGGGTCATTCATGTGTTCTCCAGTCTGAGGCGCTGTGACCCTTGCCGCACACGCAAGTCTGAGGGCTTGGGTCATTCATGTGTTCTCCAGTCTGAGGCGCCGTGACCCTTGCCGCACATGCAAGTCTGAGGGCTTGGGTCCTTCACGTCTTCTCCAGTCTGAGGCGCCGTGACCCTTGCCGCACACGCAAGTCTGAGGGCTTGGGTCATTCACGTGTTCTCCAGTCCGAGGCGCCGTGACCCTTGCCGCACACGCAAGTCTGAGGGCTTGGGTCATTCACATCTTCTCCAATCCGAGGCGCCGTGACCATTGCCGCACACGCAAGTCTGAGGGCTTGGGTCATTCATTTCTTCTCCAGTCCGAGGCGCCGTGACTCTTGCCGCACACGCAAGTCTGAGGGCATGGGTCGTTCATGTGTTCTCCAGTCTGAGACACCGTGACATGCGCCGCACACGCAAGTCGGAGGGCTTGGGTCATTCATGTGTTCTCCAGTCTGAGGCGCCGTGACCCTTTCCGCACACGCAAGTCTGAGGGCTTGGGTCCTTCATGTGTTCTCCAGTCTAAGGCGCCGTGATCCTTGCCACACACGCAAGTCTGAGTGCTTGGGTCATTCATGTGTTCTCCAGTCTGAGGCGCTGTGACCCTTGCTGCACACGCAAGTCTGAGGGCTTGGGTCATTCACGTGTTCTCCAGTCCGAGGCGCCGTGACCCTTGCCGCACACGCAAGTCTGAGGGCTTGGGTCATTCACATCTTCTCCAATCCGAGGCGCCGTGACCATTGCCGCACACGCAAGTCTGAGGGCTTGGGTCATTCATTTCTTCTCCAGTCCGAGGCGCCGTGACTCTTGCCGCACACGCAAGTCTGAGGGCATGGGTCATTCATGTGTTCTCCAGTCTGAGACACCGTGACATGCGCCGCACACGCAAGTCGGAGGGCTTGGGTCATTCATGTGTTCTCCAGTCTGAGGCGCCGTGACCCTTGCCGCACACGCAAGTCTGAGGGCTTGGGTCCTTCATGTGTTCTCCAGTCTAAGGCGCCGTGATCCTTGCCACACACGCAAGTCTGAGTGCTTGGGTCATTCATGTGTTCTCCAGTCTGAGGCGCTGTGACCCTTGCTGCACACGCAAGTCTGAGGGCTTGGGTCATTCATGTGTTCTCCAGTCTGAGGCGCCGTGACCCTTGCCGCACACGCAAGTCTGAGGGCTTGGGTCATTCATGTCTTCTCCAGTCTGAGGCGCCTTGACCCTTGTCGCACACGCAAGTCTGAGGGCTTGGGTCATTCATGTGTTCTCCAGTCTGAGGCACCGTGACCCTTGCCGCACACGCAAGTCTGAGGGCTTGGGTCCTTCAAGTGTTCTCCAGTCTGAGGCGCCGTGACCCTTGCCGCACACGCAAGTCTGAGGGCTTGGGTCATTCACGTGTTCTCCAGTCTGAGGCGACGTGACCCTTGCCGCACACGCAAGTCTGAGGACTTGGGTCCTTCATGTCTTCTCCAGTCTGAGGCACCTTGAACCTTGCCGCACACGCAAGTCTGAGGGCTTGGGTCATTCATGTGTTCTCCAGTCTAAGGCGCCGTGACCCTTGCCGCACACGCAAGTCTGAGGGCTTGGGTCCTTCACGTCTTCTCCAGTGTGAGGCACCGTGACCCTTGCTGCACACGCAAGTCTGAGGGCTTGGGTCATTCACGTGTTCTCCAGTCCGAGGCGCCGTGACCCTTGCTGCACACGCAAGTCTGAGGGCTTGGGTCATTCATGTCTTCTCCAGTCCGAGGCGCCGTCACCCTTGCCGCACATGCAAGTCTGAGGGCTTGGGTCATTCATGTCTTCTCCAGTCCGAGGCGCCGTGACTCTTGCCGCACACGCAAGTCTGAGGGCTTGGGTCATTCATGTGTTCTCCAGTCTGAGGCACCGTGACGCGCGCCGCACACGCAAGTCTGAGGGCTTGGGTCATTCATGTGTTCTCCAGTCTGAGGCGCTGTGACCCTTGCCGCACACGCAAGTCTGAGGGCTTGGGTCCTTCATGTGTTCTCCAGTCTGAGGCGCTGTGATCCTTGCCTCACACGCAAGTCTGAGGGCTTGGGTCATTCATGTCTTCTCCAGTCTGAGGCGCCGTGACCCTTGCCGCACACGCAAGTCTGAGGGCTTGGGTCATTCATGTCTTCTCCAGTCTGAGGCGCTGTGACCCTTGCCGCACACGCAAGTCTGAGGGCTTGGGTCATTCATGTCTTCTCCAGTCTGAGGCGCCGTGACCCTTGCCGCACACGCAAGTCTGAGGGCTTGGGTCATTCATGTCTTCTCCAGTCTGAGGCACCTTGACCCTTGCCGCACACGCAAATCTGAGGGCATGGGTCATTCATGTGTTCTCCAGTCTGAGGCGCCGTGACCCGCGCCGCACACGCAAGTCTGAGGGCTTGGGTCATTCATGTGTTCTCCAGTCTGAGGCGCCGTGACCCTTGCCACACACGCAAGTCTGAGGGCTTGGGTCATTCATTTGTTCTCCAGTCTGAGGCGCCGTGACCCTTGCCGCAAACGCAAGTCTGAGGGCTTGGGTCATTCATGTCTTCTCCAGTCCGAGGCGCCGTGACTCTTGCCGAACACGCAAGTCTGAGTGCATGGGTCATTCATGTGTTCTCCAGTCTGAGGCACCGTGACACGCGCCACACACGCAAGTCTGAGGGCTTGGGTCATTCATGTGTTTTCCAGTCTGAGGCGCAGTGACCCTTGCCGCCCACGCAAGTCTGAGGGCTTGGGTCCTTCATGTGTTCTCCAGTCTGAGGAGCCGTGACCCTTGCCAAACACGCAAGTCTGAGGGCTTGGGTCATTCATGTGTACTCCAGTCTGAGGCGCTGTGACCCTTGCCGCACACGCAAGTCTGAAGGCTTGGGTCATTCATGTGTTCTCCAGTCTGAGGCGCCGTGACCCTTGCCGCACACGCAAGTCTGATTGCTTGGGTCATTCATGTCTTCTCCAGTCTGAGGCGCCTTGACCCATGTCGCACACGCAAGTCTGAGGGCTTGGGTCATTCAAGTGTTCTCCAGTCTGAGGCGCCGTGACCCTTGCCGCACACGCAAGTCTGAGGGCTTGGGTCCTTCAAGTGTTCTCCAGTCTGAGGCGCCGTGACCCTTGCCGCACACGCAAGTCTGAGGGCTTGGGTCATTCACGTGTTCTTCAGTCTGAGGCGACGTGACCCTTGCCGCACACGCAAGTCTGAGTGCTTGGGTCATTCATGTGTTCTCCAGTCTGAGGCGCTGTGACCCTTGCCGCACACGCAAGTCTGAGGGCTTGGGTCATTCATGTGTTCTCCAGTCTGAGGCGCCGTGACCCTTGCCGCACACGCAAGTCTGAGGGCTTGGGTCATTCATGTCTTCTCCAGTCTGAGGCGCCTTGACCCTTGTCGCACACGCAAGTCTGAGGGCTTGGGTCATTCATGTGTTCTCCAGTCTGAGGCACCGTGACCCTTGTCGCACACGCAAGTCTGAGGGCTTGGGTCCTTCAAGTGTTCTCCAGTCTGAGGCGCCGTGACCCTTGCTGCACACGCAAGTCTGAGGGCTTGGGTCATTCACGTGTTCTCCAGTCTGAGGCGACGTGACCCTTGCCGCACACGCAAGTCTGAGGACTTGGGTCCTTCATGTCTTCTCCAGTCTGAGGCGCCTTGACCCTTGCCGCACACGCAAGTCTGAGGGCTTGGGTCATTCATGTGTTCTCCAGTCTAAGGCGCCGTGACCCTTGCCGCACACGCAAGTCTGAGGGCTTGGGTCCTTCACGTCTTCTCCAGTCTGAGGCGCCGTGACCCTTGCCGCACACGCAAGTCTGAGGGCTTGGGTCATTCACGTGTTCTCCAGTCCGAGGCGCCGTGACCCTTGCTGCACACGCAAGTCTGAGGGCTTTGGTCATTCATGTCTTCTCCAGTCCGAGGCGCCGTGACCCTTGCCGCACACGCAAGTCTGAGGGCTTGGGTCATTCATGTCTTCTCCAGTCCGAGGCGCCGTGACTCTTGCTGCACACGCAAGTCTGAGGGCTTGGGTCATTCATGTGTTCTCCAGTCTGAGGCACCGTGACGCGCGCCGCACACGCAAGTCTGAGGGCTTGGGTCATTCATGTGTTCTCCAGTCTGAGGCGCTATGACCCTTGCCGCACACGCAAGTCTGAGGGCTTGGGTCCTTCATGTGTTCTCCAGTCTGAGGCGCTGTGATCCTTGCCTCACACGCAAGTCTGAGGGCTTGGGTCATTCATGTCTTCTCCAGTGTGAGGCGCCGTGACCCTTGCCGCACACGCAAGTCTGAGGGCTTGGGTCATTCATGTCTTCTCCAGTCTGAGGCGCTGTGACCCTTGCCGCACACGCAAGTCTGAGGGCTTGGGTCATTCATGTCTTCTCCAGTCTGAGGCGCCGTGACCCTTGCCGCACACTCAAGTCTGAGGGCTTGGGTCATTCATGTCTTCTCCAGTCTGAGGCACGTTGACCCTTGCCGCACACGCAAATCTGAGGGCTTGGGTCATTCATGTGTTCTCCAGTCTGAGGCGCCGTGACCCTTGCCACACACGCAAGTCTGAGGGCTTGGGTCATTCATTTGTTCTCCAGTCTGAGGCGCCGTGACCCTTGCCGCAAACGCAAGTCTGAGGGCTTGGGTCATTCATGTCTTCTCCAGTCCGAGGCGCCGTGACTCTTGCCGAACACGCAAGTCTGAGTGCATGGGCCATTCATGTGTTCTCCAGTCTGAGGCACCGTGACACGCGCCACACACGCAAGTCTGAGGGCTTGGGTCATTCATGGGTTTTCCAGTCTGAGGCGCCGTGACCCTTGCCGCACACGCAAGTCTGAGGGCTTGGGTCCTTCATGTGTTCTCCAGTCTGAGGAGCCGTGACCCTTGCCACACACGCAAGTCTGAGGGCTTGGGTCATTCATGTGTTCTCCAGTCTGAGGCGCTGTGACCCTTGCCGCACACGCAAGTCTGAAGGCTTGGGTCATTCATGTGTTCTCCAGTCTGAGGCGCCGTGACCCTTGCCGCACACGCAAGTCTGATTGCTTGGGTCATTCATGTCTTCTCCAGTCTGAGGCGCCTTGACCCATGTCGCACACGCAAGTCTGAGGGCTTGGGTCATTCAAGTGTTCTCCAGTCTGAGGCGCCGTGACCCTTGCCGCACACGCAAGTCTGAGGGCTTGGGTCCTTCAAGTGTTCTCCAGTCTGAGGTGCCGTGACCCTTGCCGCACACGCAAGTCTGAGGGCTTGGGTCATTCACGTGTTCTTCAGTCTGAGGCGACGTGACCCTTGCCGCACACGCAAGTCTGAGTGCTTGGGTCATTTATGTGTTCTCCAGTCTGAGGCGCCGTGACCCTTGCCGCACACGCAAGTCTGAGGGCTTGGGTCATTCATGTCTTCTCCAGTCTGAGGCGCCTTGACCCTTGTCGCACACACAAGTCTGAGGGCTTGGGTCATTCATGTGTTCTCCAGTCTGAGGCGCCGTGACGCGCGCCGCACACGCAAGTCTGAGGGCTTGGGTCATTCATGTCTTCTCCAGTCTGAGGCACCCTGACCCGCATCACACACGCAAGTCTGAGGGCTTGGGTCATTCATGTCTTCTCCAGTCTGAGGCGCCGTGACCCGCGCCGCACACGCAAGTCTGAGGGCTTGGGTCATTCATGTCTTCTCCAGTCTGAGGCGCCGTGACCCTTGCCGCACACGCAAGTCTGAGGGCTTGGGTCCTTCATTTATTCTCCAGTCTGAGGCGCCGTGACCCTTGCCGCACACGCAAGTCTGAGGGCTTGGGTCCTTCATGTGTTTTCCAGTCTGAGGCGCCGTGACCCTTGCCGCACACGCAAGTCTGAGGGCTTGGGTCATTCACGTGTTCTCTAGTCTGAGGCGACGTGACCCTTGCCGCACATGCAAGTCTGAGGGCTTGGGTCCTTCACGTCTTCTCCAGTCTGAGGCGCCGTGACCCTTGCCGCACACGCAAGTCTGAGGGCTTGGGTCATTCACGGCTTCTCCAGTCTGAGGTGCCGTGACCCTTGTCGCACACGCAAGTCTGAGGGCTTTGGTCATTCATGTCTTCTCCAGTCTGAGGCTCCGTGACCCTTGCCGCACACGCAAGTCTGAGGGCTTGGGTCATTCATGTGTTCTCTAGTCTGAGGCGCCGTGACCCGCGCCGCACACACAAGTCTGCGGGCTTGGGTCATTCATGTGTTCTCCAGTCTGAGGCGCCGTGACCCTTGCCGCACACGCAAGTCTGAGGGCTTAGGTCATTCATGTGTTCTCCAGTCTGAGGCGCCGTGACCCGCGCCGCACATGCAAGTCTGAGGGCTTGGGTCCTTCATGTCTTCTCCAGTCTGAGGCTCCGTGACCCTTGCCACACACGCAAGTCTGAGGGCTTGGGTCATTCATGTGTTCTCCAGTCTGAGGCGCTGTGACCCTTGCCGCACACGCAAGTCTGAGGGCTTGGGTCATTCATGTGTTCTCCAGTCTGAGGCGCCGTGACCCTTGCCGCACACGCAAGTCTGAGGGCTTGGGTCATTCATGTCTTCTCCAGTCTGAGGCGCCTTGACCCTTGTCGCACACGCAAGTCTGAGGGCTTGGGTCATTCATGTCTTCTCCAGTCTAAGGCGCCGTGACCCTTGCCGCACATGCAAGTCTGAGGGCTTGGGTCATTCATGTCTTCTCCAGTCTGAGGCGCCTTGACCCTTGCCTCACACGCAAGTCTGAGGGCTTGGGTCATTCATGTGTTCTCCAGTCTAAGGCGCTGTGACCCTTGCCGCACACGCAAGTCTGAGGGCTTGGGTCCTTCATGTGTTCTTCAGTCTGAGGTGCCGTGACCCTTGCCGCACACGCAAGTCTGAGGGCTTGGGTCATTCATGTGTTCTCCAGTCTGAGGCGCTGTGACTCTTGCCGCACACGCAAGTCTGAGGGCTTGGGTCATTCATTTGTTCTCCAGTCTGAGACACCGTGACACGCGCCGCACACGCAAGTCTGAGGGCTTGGGTCATTCATGTGTTCTCCAGTCTGAGGCGCCGTGACCCTTGCCGCACACGCAAGTCTGAGGGCTTGGGTCCTTCATGTGTTCTCCAGTCTGAGGCGCCGTGACCCTTGCCACACACGCAAGTCTGAGGACTTGGGTCATTCATGTGTTCTCCAGTCTGAGGCGCTGTGACCCTTGCCGCACACGCAAGTCTGAGGGCTTGGGTCATTCATGTGTTCTCCAGTCTGAGGCGCCGTGACCCTTGCCGCACATGCAAGTCTGAGGGCTTGGGTCCTTCACGTCTTCTCCAGTCTGAGGCGCCGTGACCCTTGCCGCACACGCAAGTCTGAGGGCTTGGGTCATTCACGTGTTCTCCAGTCCGAGGCGCCGTGACCCTTGCCGCACACGCAAGTCTGAGGGCTTGGGTCATTCACATCTTCTCCAATCCGAGGCGCCGTGACCATTGCCGCACACGCAAGTCTGAGGGCTTGGGTCATTCATTTCTTCTCCAGTCCGAGGCGCCGTGACTCTTGCCGCACACGCAAGTCTGAGGGCATGGGTCGTTCATGTGTTCTCCAGTCTGAGACACCGTGACATGCGCCGCACACGCAAGTCGGAGGGCTTGGGTCATTCATGTGTTCTCCAGTCTGAGGCGCCGTGACCCTTTCCGCACACGCAAGTCTGAGGGCTTGGGTCCTTCATGTGTTCTCCAGTCTAAGGCGCCGTGATCCTTGCCACACACGCAAGTCTGAGTGCTTGGGTCATTCATGTGTTCTCCAGTCTGAGGCGCTGTGACCCTTGCTGCACACGCAAGTCTGAGGGCTTGGGTCATTCACGTGTTCTCCAGTCCGAGGCGCCGTGACCCTTGCCGCACACGCAAGTCTGAGGGCTTGGGTCATTCACATCTTCTCCAATCCGAGGCGCCGTGACCATTGCCGCACACGCAAGTCTGAGGGCTTGGGTCATTCATTTCTTCTCCAGTCCGAGGCGCCGTGACTCTTGCCGCACACGCAAGTCTGAGGGCATGGGTCATTCATGTGTTCTCCAGTCTGAGACACCGTGACATGCGCCGCACACGCAAGTCGGAGGGCTTGGGTCATTCATGTGTTCTCCAGTCTGAGGCGCCGTGACCCTTGCCGCACACGCAAGTCTGAGGGCTTGGGTCCTTCATGTGTTCTCCAGTCTAAGGCGCCGTGATCCTTGCCACACACGCAAGTCTGAGTGCTTGGGTCATTCATGTGTTCTCCAGTCTGAGGCGCTGTGACCCTTGCTGCACACGCAAGTCTGAGGGCTTGGGTCATTCATGTGTTCTCCAGTCTGAGGCGCCGTGACCCTTGCCGCACACGCAAGTCTGAGGGCTTGGGTCATTCATGTCTTCTCCAGTCTGAGGCGCCTTGACCCTTGTCGCACACGCAAGTCTGAGGGCTTGGGTCATTCATGTGTTCTCCAGTCTGAGGCACCGTGACCCTTGCCGCACATGCAAGTCTGAGGGCTTGGGTCCTTCAAGTGTTCTCCAGTCTGAGGCGCCGTGACCCTTGCCGCACACGCAAGTCTGAGGGCTTGGGTCATTCACGTGTTCTCCAGTCTGAGGCGACGTGACCCTTGCCGCACACGCAAGTCTGAGGACTTGGGTCCTTCATGTCTTCTCCAGTCTGAGGCGCCTTGACCCTTGCCGCACACGCAAGTCTGAGGGCTTGGGTCATTCATGTGTTCTCCAGTCTAAGGCGCCGTGACCCTTGCCGCACACGCAAGTCTGAGGGCTTGGGTCCTTCACGTCTTCTCCAGTCTGAGGCGCCGTGACCCTTGCCGCACACGCAAGTCTGAGGGCTTGGGTCATTCACGTGTTCTCCAGTCCGAGGCGCCGTGACCCTTGCTGCACACGCAAGTCTGAGGGCTTGGGTCATTCATGTCTTCTCCAGTCCGAGGCGCCGTGACCCTTGCCGCACACGCAAGTCTGAGGGCTTGGGTCATTCATGTCTTCTCCAGTCTGAGGCGCCTTGACCCTTGTCGCACACGCAAGTCTGAGGGCTTGGGTCATTCATGTCTTCTCCAGTCTGAGGCGCCGTGACCCTTGCCGCACATGCAAGTCTGAGGGCTTGGGTCATTCATGTCTTCTCCAGTCTGAGGCGCCTTGACCCTTGCCTCACATGCAAGTCTGAGGGCTTGGGTCATTCATGTGTTCTCCAGTCTAAGGCGCTGTGACCCTTGCCGCACACGCAAGTCTGAGGGCTTGGGTCCTTCATGTGTTCTTCAGTCTGAGGTGCCGTGACCCTTGCCGCACACGCAAGTCTGAGGGCTTGGGTCATTCATGTGTTCTCCAGTCTGAGGCGCTGTGACTCTTGCCGCACACGCAAGTCTGAGGGCTTGGGTCATTCATTTGTTCTCCAGTCTGAGACACCGTGACACGCGCCGCACACGCAAGTCTGAGGGCTTGGGTCATTCATGTGTTCTCCAGTCTGAGGCGCCGTGACCCTTGCCGCACACGCAAGTCTGAGGGCTTGGGTCCTTCATGTGTTCTCCAGTCTGAGGCGCCGTGACCCTTGCCACACACGCAAGTCTGAGGACTTGGGTCATTCATGTGTTCTCCAGTCTGAGGCGCTGTGACCCTTGCCGCACATGCAAGTCTGAGGGCTTGGGTCATTCATGTGTTCTCCAGTCTGAGGCGCCGTGACCCTTGCCGCACATGCAAGTCTGAGGGCTTGGGTCCTTCACGTCTTCTCCAGTCTGAGGCGCCGTGACCCTTGCCGCACACGCAAGTCTGAGGGCTTGGGTCATTCACGTGTTCTCCAGTCCGAGGCGCCGTGACCCTTGCCGCACACGCAAGTCTGAGGGCTTGGGTCATTCACATCTTCTCCAATCTGAGGCGCCGTGACCATTGCCGCACACGCAAGTCTGAGGGCTTGGGTCATTCATTTCTTCTCCAGTCCGAGGCGCCGTGACTCTTGCCGCACACGCAAGTCTGAGGGCATGGGTCATTCATGTGTTCTCCAGTCTGAGACACCGTGACATGCGCCGCACACGCAAGTCGGAGGGCTTGGGTCATTCATGTGTTCTCCAGTCTGAGGCGCCGTGACCCTTGCCGCACACGCAAGTCTGAGGGCTTGGGTCCTTTATGTGTTCTCCAGTCTAAGGCGCCGTGATCCTTGCCACACACGCAAGTCTGAGTGCTTGGGTCATTCATGTGTTCTCCAGTCTGAGGCGCTGTGACCCTTGCTGCACACGCAAGTCTGAGGGCTTGGGTCATTCATGTGTTCTCCAGTCTGAGGCGCCGTGACCCTTGCCGAACACGCAAGTCTGAGGGCTTGGGTCATTCATGTCTTCTCCAGTCTGAGGCGCCTTGACCCTTGTCGCACACGCAAGTCTGAGGGCTTGGGTCATTCATGTGTTCTCCAGTCTGAGGCACCGTGACCCTTGCCGCACATGCAAGTCTGAGGGCTTGGGTCCTTCAAGTGTTCTCCAGTCTGAGGCGCCGTGACCCTTGCCGCACACGCAAGTCTGAGGGCTTGGGTCATTCACGTGTTCTCCAGTCTGAGGCGACGTGACCCTTGCCGCACACGCAAGTCTGAGGACTTGGGTCCTTCATGTCTTCTCCAGTCTGAGGCGCCTTGTTGGACAGGCCACATGAAGGGCCGCTCTCCCCCGGCCCAACCAGGCCCGAACCAGCCACGCAAGTACCACACACCACCATTACACGTCCACCGTCCCCGCAGGGACCCCTACACTCGAACCTGTTGACCGCGTAGGCCGACCCACTACCGGCCTGTGCGCCCATCCTGGGCGCCATCTTGGACACTCCACCACGAGGCCGCATGGCCCCCGATCGACCTCAACCCTGGGCCTGGCCAGGCCTCAGACATTCCGGCACCAACATCCACTCAGGAGGTGAGCGGGCTACTTGGTCAGTCAATGGGAGCAAGAGGTGTCGATGGCTCTCCCCCGCCAAGTACCGCTCGCCCATCGCCTCCCCGGGCGCTGGCTCCACCCCCCTGCTGGGTGTCTGAACCCCCTCATCCCGGACCTCCCGACCTCCAAGTGCGAGGGTCCGGACATCAAAGCACACCAGCCCTATAACTGGGGCAGCTCCAGAGCCGGACGGGAGTTGTATCTTGGAGTCGAGAGACGCAAAGAAGAACTCATCCTTGACGGACTACTGGCGCTGCCGTAGCTCTGTCTTGTGCACCCTCGTCTTGCCTGCTGGCGCTGCCGCGGCTTTGGGAACCACCCTATCCTTCATCGTCGTCGGGACCTGCTGGCGTGGCCGCGGACCGTTTGTAACCACCACCTTCATCGGGACCTGCTGGCTCTGCCGCGGACCGTCGTCTTCCTTCATCCATCACGGGACCTGCTGGCTCCGCCGCGGCCCGTTCATCTACACCACCGAGCTCGAGGATTGAGAGCTATTTCCATCTCTTTGGTAACAAGACTGTCCCGCTACCCTTTTCCCAAACAGAGACCAGAATAGAGGGGACCCCTGAGTCCAGACCTCCTTGTACCATTCTACCGTACTTGAAGAATTGCCTATAAAGTATCGTTGAACTTTATCATTGTGTGGTGTCCGTCTGTGGGGGGGGAGTTACTTGTCTGTACGATTCACTGGAGACGGCTCTCCCCGGAGACCTCTCCCCTTATCCTCGGCCGACCCTCCCGGTCCGTCTAACATTGGTGGCCAGCGACGGGATCCGAATCACCGCATAAACCGTACAGAGAGTAGCTCACCCCACGGCGAATCACGATGTCAACTAAAGACAGCGGATCAACGGAGAAATTCCAGATGGAGAAATTGGACGAGTACAGCCATCGTGAACTTAAACAGTTCTGTATCGAATTAGGTATCGCTACCACCGGACTAAATACCAAAGATGACTTTAAGCAGGCCCTGGAATCTTGGGCAGAAACCGGGGCTGCCGGAACCCCCGATCAAGACATCGCAGCACAAACCCCCATGGCCCCTGAAGAACGAAGAACGGGTCTCTCGCCAGACGAGATCCAGGAACGAGAAAGAACCCGACTACACGAGCTGGAAATGGCCCGGCTCAAAATGGACGTTGAACTAAAGTTGGCCGAACAGAAAATCAACTTAGAGCACCTGCGTCTCCGAGAAGAAAGAGAGGAGAAACAGAGACAAAGGGAGCTCGAGGAAAAGAAACTGGCATATGAACATGAGCGGAAATTAGCTGAAATCGACCTACGCAAACAGAATAAAGAAGCAGGGGTGCCCGAGCAACCCCACACTCCAGGGGCAACAGAGAAGAAGGTACACATCCCCAAGGATGTCGTTCGAGAATACTTCCGAGAGGACGACATCCAGCAATGGTTTAAGGCCTATGAAATCGCTATGACTGCACACCGGATCGATAGAAGCGATTGGGGGGCCGGTCTGTGGGGGAGATTCCTCAATGAGGGCCGCGACGCCCTGCTGCAACTCCCGGACCACCAGATGACCTCCTATGACCATATGAAAGCTGCACTCCTCACCCGCTATGGCCTCACACCCGAGATGTACCGTCAGAGGTTCCGAGACTGCACCCGCATCCCAGGTACAACTTGGGTGGACTATGTCAATTACTTTAGCCGAGCCTTCGAGGGCTGGATCAAGGGAAGCAGGGTGACAACCTACGAACAACTGTTCAATCTTATGGTATGGGAGCATCTGTCGAACAATTGCTTCATTGAACTTCGTCAGCACCTCCTCGACAGCAAGTTAACGGATCCCCGGCAGCTCGCAGCCGAAGCAGACCGGTGGGAGATCACCAGAGTGAGTCGAAATGGGTCCTCCGAACAGAACCGGAACAACAATGGTCAGCACCGGCCCCGAGGAGGTGGAGGCCAAGGACGCGGAAGAAGCAACACTCCGGTCACCCTCACTACCAGCCCCACCCCCCCGGCCAACCGGGGCAGCACCCCAGCGCGACCGGGACATCGAGCCAATGTTACCTGCCATCGATGCCAACGAGTCGGACACTATGCAAACGACCCAAACTGCCCCCAGTACCAGAGCCCAAGACCCCGCCAAGTAGCCGCTGCTGCTCTGGGGGAGGAACAGATCTCAGAGGAACAAGAAGAATATGAACAGGAACACCAAGAATGGGAGCCAGCCGCCATGGCTCTCGCCTGCCTAGGGGGGAGAGACATGGTCCCGCGGGTCCCCCTACCCGCTAATACCCAGAAGTACAGCCAATGGGTGGGCATCAATGGACGCCGGGCTGAAGCCCTTCGTGACACTGGGGCCAGTGTAACAGCCGTCCGCTGTCACCTGGTGACCCCCGAACAATACTTACCAAACATTCTCTGCCCTGTACGTTCAGCCGATAACTCAGAAAGTCTGTGTCGGATGGCCTGCGTCCCCTTCGAATGGGGAGGGGTCTCCGGCATGTTGAAGGTGACGGTCCGAGATGATGCCCCCGTAGACTGCCTCCTGGGTAATGACCTGGAAAGCTCTCCATGGGCAGCAGTCGAACGAAAAGAGCACCTGGGGATGCTGGGCGTCCCGGACTGGGCGTGCGTCACCACCCGGTCCATGACCGCCCGTGCCAACACCCGCCCAGAGGAACTCGAATGGCCGGCGCCACCGCCTCCGGTCGCCCCCGCCGAAACCACCGACCGTGACGTCCCCCCCGAACCAGCTCAACCTCCAGACCTCGCTAACCTCGACCAGTGGCCTCAATAGGGGGGGCCCACGCAAGAACAATTTCGCCAAGAACAAAAGACCTGTCCCTCCCTCGAGGGACTCCGCCAGCAAGCGCTAGCCCAAAGCGCAGGGGATACCTCCGGAACTCACTGGGTCTACTGGGACAATGATCTGCTGTACAGTGAGCAAAGAATCGCGGAGCTGGGGGGCAGCCGAGTCCTAGTGGTACCCCTCCGTTTTAGAGACTTTCTGCTAAACCTGGCCCACGATGTCCCCCTGGCAGGACACTTGGGTCAAGACAAAACCTATAGCCGCCTGGTGACCCACTTCTTCTGGCCCAAAATGAGGGACAATGTACACCAGCATTGCCGATCTTGCCCCACGTGCCAAGCCAGTGGGAAGAGCGGCCGCAAACTGAAAGCCCCCCTGCAACCTTTTCCCGTGGTCACCACCCCGTTCGAGAGGGTCGGAATCGATATCGTCGGGCCCCTGGACCCGCGCACAAAACAAGGCCATCGATTCATCCTGGTGCTAGTGGACCACGCCACCCGCTACCCGGAGGCTGTTCCCCTGCGGACTGTGACAGCCCCGGTAGTCGGCCGGGCTCTGATGGGGATCTTCTCCCGGGTGGGCTTCCCCCGGGAGGTCGTCAGTGACAGAGGCACGAACTTTATTTCGAAATATATGAAATCTCTCTGGCAACAGTGCGGGGTTACCTACCGGTTCACGACCCCCTATCACCCTCAAGGAAACGGCCTCGTTGAGCGGTTCAACCGCACGCTCAAAGGGATGATCGGGGGGTTGGAAGAGCCCCTCCGTCGCCAGTGGGATGTGCTGCTGCCGTGCCTCCTCTTCGCATATCGAGAGGTTCCCCAGAAGTCCCTGGGCTTCAGCCCATTTGAACTGCTATATGGACACCCCGTGCGCGGGCCGCTCAGCCTAGTTAAGGAAGGCTGGGAGATGCCCCCTCTAAAGAACCCACCAGATGTTTTCCGCTACCTCCTAACACTCCGCAACCAGACCCGGCGATTCCGAGGACTAGCAAAAGCCAACCTAGAGGCCAGTCAAGAGGACATGAAAAGGTGGTATGACCGGAATGCCTCCTCCATCGAATTTGAACCGGGGCAACAGGTATGGGTGATGTCCCCCACCGAACCCTGCGCCCTACAAGACAAGTGGACAGGGCCCTTCAAAGTGGTCGAGCGCAAGGGTCCGGCTACCTATCTCATCGACTTGGAATCTTCCCGGAACCCCCTCCGGGTCCTCCACGCTAACAGACTGAAACCGCACTTTGTACGGACAGAACTCAGCCTCCTGATGGCCACAGACAATGGGGCTGAAGAGGACTCCGAGCCCCTCCCGGACCTCCTACGAACGCGGGAGAAAGATGGTTCCGTAGAGGGGGTCCGACTCTCAGAGGCCCTCACCCGAGAGCAACGCCAGGAGTGCCAAGTTCTCCTGTCACAATTCGCCAGCCTGTTCTCCCTCACCCCAGGTGTCACTTCCTGGTGTACGCACGATGTGGACACGGGGGACAGCCCCCCTATCCGCCACCGGGCCTACCGCGTGCCAGATCGGGTACGGGCCTGCATCCAGGAGGAAGTAGCCAAAATGCTCACGCTCGGGGTCATCGAGCCCTCAGACAGCCCCTGGGCCAGCCCTGTAGTACTGGTCCCCAAAGCAGCTGCCCCCGGCACCACACCAGAACTCCGGTTCTGCGTCGACTACCGGGGCTTGAATGCGGTCACCAGGACAGACGCCCATCCCATCCCCCGGGCAGATGAACTAATCGACCGCATGGGAGCTGCCCGCTACCTCAGTATCTTCGACCTGACGGCGGGCTACTGGCAAATCGGCCTCACACCCCGGGCACAAGAACGTTCTGCCTTCTCCACTCCCGATGGCCATTACCATTTCACAGTCATGCCCTTCGGCATGAAGAATGCCCCAGCAACATTCCAACGACTCGTCAATCAGGTCCTGGCGGGGCTCGAAGGATTCAGCGCCGCCTACCTAGACGACATCGCGGTATACAGCAACCAGTGGTCCGAGCACCTCCGCCACCTCCGAGCAGTGCTGCACGCCCTTCAGCAAGCTGGCCTCACGATCAAGGCCAGCAAATGTCAAATTGGGCAAGGGTCTGTAACCTACCTCGGGCACCAGGTGGGAAGCGGCCTGGTGGCCCCTCTGCAGCTAAAAATTGCCGCCATCCAGTCCTGGCAGCCCCCCATTACCCAGACCGAGGTACGGGCCTTCCTGGGCCTCACGGGCTATTACCGAAGGTTCGTGAAAGACTATGGTACTATCGTGAGGCCCCTCACAGAGCTCACGTCAAAAAATCAGCCCCAGAAAGTCAACTGGACCCCAGAGTGTCAAGCTGCATTTGAACAATTGAAAGCCGCCATGTGCTCCGCCCCTGTGCTCCAGGCCCCCGACTACAGCCGGGAGTTCATCGTCCAGACGGATGCCTCCGACCATGGCATTGGGGCAGTCCTGTCTCAAGTGAACACCGAAGGCCGTGATCAGCCGGTGGCCTTCATCAGCCGGCGACTCCTACCACGGGAACAACGCTGGAGCACCATAGAGAGGGAGGCCTTTGCGGTGGTATGGGCCCTCAAGAAGCTCCGGCCCTACCTTTTTGGCACACCCTTTCGGGTACAGACCGACCACCGACCCCTGCAGTGGCTGATGCAGATGCGGGGGGAAAACCCGAAGTTACTACGCTGGTCCATCTCCCTACAAGGGATGGACTTCACAGTTGAACATCGGCCTGGGCCAGATCACGCCAACGCAGATGGCCTGTCCCGGTTCTTCCGCCTCGACGAGAAGAGTCCCCAAGAGAATGGGTAACTCTCCCCGCCTTCAGCTGGGGGGGACGCATGTTGGACAGGCCACATGAAGGGCCGCTCTCCCCCGGCCCAACCAGGCCCGAACCAGCCACGCAAGTACCACACACCACCATTACACGTCCACCGTCCCCGCAGGGACCCCTACACTCGAACCTGTTGACCGCGTAGGCCGACCCACTACCGGCCTGCGCGCCCATCCTGGGCGCCATCTTGGACACTCCACCACGAGGCCGCATGGCCCCCGATCGACCTCAACCCTGGGCCTGGCCAGGCCTCAGACATTCCGGCACCAACATCCACCCAGGAGGTGAGCGGGCTACTTGGTCAGTCAATGGGAGCAAGAGGTGTCGATGGCTCTCCCCCGCCAAGTACCGCTCGCCCATCGCCTCCCCGGGCGCTGGCTCCACCCCCCTGCTGGGTGTCTGAACCCCCTCATCCCGGACCTCCCGACCTCCAAGTGCGAGGGTCCGGACATCAAAGCACACCAGCCCTATAACTGGGGCAGCTCCAGAGCCGGACGGGAGTTGTATCTTGGAGTCGAGAGACGCAAAGAAGAACTCATCCTTGACGGACTACTGGCGCTGCCGTAGCTCTGTCTTGTGCACCCTCGTCTTGCCTGCTGGCGCTGCCGCGGCTTTGGGAACCACCCTATCCTTCATCGTCGTCGGGACCTGCTGGCGTGGCCGCGGACCGTTTGTAACCACCACCTTCATCGGGACCTGCTGGCTCTGCCGCGGACCGTCGTCTTCCTTCATCCATCACGGGACCTGCTGGCTCCGCCGCGGCCCGTTCATCTACACCACCGAGCTCGAGGATTGAGAGCTATTTCCATCTCTTTGGTAACAAGACTGTCCCGCTACCCTTTTCCCAAACAGAGACCAGAATAGAGGGGACCCCTGAGTCCAGACCTCCTTGTACCATTCTACCGTACTTGAAGAATTGCCTATAAAGTATCGTTGAACTTTATCATTGTGTGGTGTCCGTCTGTGGGGGGGGAGTTACTTGTCTGTACGATTCACTGGAGACGGCTCTCCCCGGAGACCTCTCCCCTTATCCTCGGCCGACCCTCCCGGTCCGTCTAACACGCCTTGACCCTTGCCGCACACGCAAGTCTGAGGGCTTGGGTCATTCATGTGTTCTCCAGTCTAAGGCGCCGTGACCCTTGCCGCACACGCAAGTCTGAGGGCTTGGGTCCTTCACGTCTTCTCCAGTCTGAGGCGCCGTGACCCTTGCCGCACACGCAAGTCTGAGGGCTTGGGTCATTCACGTGTTCTCCAGTCCGAGGCGCCGTGACCCTTGCTGCACACGCAAGTCTGAGGGCTTGGGTCATTCATGTCTTCTCCAGTCCGAGGCGCCGTGACCCTTGCCGCACACGCAAGTCTGAGGGCTTGGGTCATTCATGTCTTCTCCAGTCCGAGGCGCCGTGACTCTTGCTGAGGTTCCGTGACGATTTTGTTCGTGTTTGTAACATTGTCGTAAATACATAATTTTGGTATCAGTGAACCGCAAATGATCCATTTAGTATATCCTGGTGTTTTCGCTATGCTACGAGCAAGAGCACTCCAGTTACAAACACATTTCTGTTCTACCCATGGCATCCATCTTAGAACACGGAAGCCATTTTGTATTCCTTGCCCTCACATAGTCAATGGACACACAATGACCTCTTCTCATTTAAGGACACGTAGGCTTTAGCCGGCGATTCACCTTGCGAGTGACACGTGCACCTTAGGCCAGCAACGCTGTAGCAGCATGACTCGGCAAGAACTGCCTCCCCAGCCTGAGGCCAGTCCTGCTATACTGGTTCTTGTGTTCGTTGGCCTGATCATGATTAGGCGGCCGAAGCTGGTAACCGTGCCCATTTACGACCCACAAACATCTCTTATCCTGTCTTTCTATCTTCCACACCTGGCTCTGCTCCTTTCCTTCTGGGCCTTTATTAGGGGGAGGTAACGAAATTTACGATGAGGCGGTCCGGGTTTTGAATGAAGAATTGACATGGGATTATGATGGACTAGTGGGAACCCCTCATTCGTAATGTTTTGACATCAGATACTGTTGACGATTCCTGTGCAACGCCAAATATTTATTGTTTAAGACACGAATGTTTAGAACTGTGGTAACATGTAAAGAATTTGCCCCGAGCAGAATATTTAGTATATAAGGAACAACCCTCTTTGTACAAATTGAACAGGCTCCTAGACACTGCCCGTGTGCAGTTTCTGTGACTTCTGTGTCCCTGCAGTAATAAACCTTTGGTCTTTGACGCCACCATCGAGAAGCCCGTGTTTCTGTTTGTTTGTGCACCGAGACAGGTTGAACTCCGGGGTCTTCGGGTGTTGTCCCTGACACCTCTGGACGGAACCAAAAAGTCCAGAACTCCAATTGGCGCCCAACGTGGGGCGACGTCATTCGGTACCGGTCCAAAAGCCTGAAGAGTTCGAGGAGCTTCGTGTGAAGATTTCAGAGGGAGGCGCCCCACTTCATCGATCCCGACATATCGCAAAAGTGGCCCCGACGTTCTCTTCCGCGAGGGTTCCCGTTCAGACGGCTGCAGTGGTCCGTTGCCTTGACCGTCGCCCTGTCTTGGACCCGAGGTGCAGTCCTTAGTACGGCGAGACGTGACGGGTTTCTCCTTGGTGACGTCTTCAGTACCTCAGTTAAGTATTTTGTGAGGGTTGCTCCTGTTTGGATAATCCTTTTAGTTCTCAGTTCAGTTCAGTTCTGTAAGATTATCACTGGTTATTCTGGTTACGATAATCATTCTGTTCAGTTCAGGTATCGATACGTTTATCAGTTCTGGTACGCCTAAGTTCTTGAGTGCGCATCTTTTCTGTTTGTGTCTTGTTTGTTTTGTGTTCCGGATTATAAAATGGTAAGTCGGAAAAATTGTATGTTGTCTTGTTTTAGTTGCAACAGTGATTCCCAGTTGGAGGACTCGTGTTTGGTTCCTCCGATTGGAACTCCCCTTTATGATCTATATTGCAAATTTGGTGTGGGCCCTATCTCTTATAACGAGGTATGGGTCCGCTTCACAGAGAAAGATGGTGTCCTTAGTTGGCCACTACATGGTAGTTTTGAACCTGAAGTTCTCGATAATCTAGAAAGAAGGTTGTTTAAGAAGAAAGCCCGGCCGGCAATGTTTGATTCTTTCCGTTATTGGCGAAAAGAATCTAAACAGAGAGAAATTAAAAAGTTGAAGAAAGAACAGAAAGAGCAAGAGTTGACTTTAGAACAGTCTGCTAGGCAGCTGCAACTCAACGAGTCTGAAAAAGCGATGGAGGTGGCCAATAGAGAGCGTAATTTAGCGATAGACAAGTGCTATCCTGCTTTACCATCGAGTACGACTAAGATAGTAGAGGACCCTGAAAAGGATCCTCTGTTGTCTTACTTGTTACGATCACCCCCACCGTATGCACAGGGTGCTACGGCTCCACCTATACCGAATGTTCAATTACCGGTTGCTGGACAACCTGGTGTTCCCGCTCCCCTGAATCAAGTTCCTGTACCTCCTGTGGTCAATATTAATGTTCCTTCGACAACCCCTCTTCCAGGGTTGCCGGCTTCTTTACCTATGCCTGTGTCGCTCACACCTGCTACTTCACAAGCTATTTTTCCTGCTACTCCTACTGTTCCTAATCTATCTGTTCCAACTGCTACTCTATTTACTGCCTCTGCTAATATTATGACTCCACTTTCTGTTCGTCGGAGAATCACTGATTCTGTCTCTAATATTCTATCTCCCTTCTATAAAACTCTGATTAAGACTCCTACCTCTGACTCTGTACAGAGGCGTAGTCAGCTTCCCAGTACTGAAGAAAGAGGAATATTAGATTCCACTGCTCTTAGATGGGTTTCGAAAGTTGGAAGATATAATGTACAAGATGTATTAGATACATTTATGCAATGGAATGAACCGACACAACGATATGTGTTCGATGAAATGTGTTTCCTTCTACGTGAGGAATTGGAAGAGGATGACCCTGAATCAAATCTAGGAGAATTAATTAATGTTCAGAAAGAGTTTGCTGCAGGTATGATAGTCGGTCAAAATATAAAAGAAGCGATGGAACTGGTTCTAAGTTATAGGACCGACTCATCCCTTCGTTCACCGAGAGAGTTAGAGAAACGCAGTACGAAACAAAATCGTCAATACCCAATGAGAGAGGTTCCACCAATTTGGCGTGAAGCTGTGCAAGCTAATGTAAACCTTGGTATTGCAGCCGCTCCGGCCCAATTCCAGAGAGTATGGATACATATTCCATGGAAGCGAGCTGAAGTATTAGCAGTGAAACAGGCCTTGCCAGATCCGCGTAAAAATCCTGCAGGGTACTACAAAGAGTTGGCTCAAACAGTTGACGCTTGTGTATTGAATCTTGCTGACATAGATCTGCTATTTGGTAATGTAGTACCGCAACCAATTTGGGCTAAAATTCGTAAAGAGAATCATCCAGTTGCCCTAGGTGGTGACTGGGCAGCTATAATTGCAGCGGATGGTCAACAAATAGGTGGTTCTAAACCTGAACCCTTAATTGCTAATTTGCCTGGTAGGATAATCGATTTAATGAAAACTTTGATGCCAGCATTGCGCGTTAACTGGGACAAATTGTCCGCGTGCAAACAAAAGAAAGACGAAAGCGTCTCCGACTTTTTCACAAGATTCGAGGAGACTTTCGTGGATCATAGTGGTCAGGATATGAGCACAGAAGGAGGCCAGAGATTATTTGTTGATAAATTTGTGCACAATCTGTTGCCAGAACTTAGTGGTAAATTAAAGAATTCTGAAAGTGCGTGGGCTGTCTCTACGACTGCGCAAATACTTGCGACTGCCCAGTACTATGAAAATAGGGACAAAGAAGAGAAGGAAAAATCAGATAAAAAGACGAAAGATTTAAAAACTAAAGTACTTTTACAGCAAGCTTATCCGCCTCGCACTAATCAGACTAATATGCAGCAAGGGTCATATCAAAGAACGGAATATAATTTTCAAAGACCACAATACCAATGGAATCAATGTGCTTATTGCAAAGTGGAAGGTCATTACAAAAATGAGTGTCCAGTTCGGGCACAAAATAATGCTGCGGCAGCTCAGAGAGGTCGTGGTAGTTCTATGCAAAACTCTAGAGGTCGAGGACGAGGTGCTATGCCTCCACAGACGAGTGATCGCCCTTCTAATTATTTCGACCAGCGAAATGGACAATCTGCCCAACAGAATAGGTCTCCACAATATCATGTTGAAGACTATTATGAAGCTAGTGAGGAAGTTCAGCAAAGTGAGTACTAGGACAGCCATGGACAAAGAGAGGGAGTAGTATCAGTTCCAGTAGATCAGAGTGGGCCTTATGTCGCAGTAGCAACATCAGGTATAGTCGAACCGTTTCTGTTGGATACTGGTGCAGCAAACAGTTCTATCATACATGCGAAACTCCCTGGCGCACCTTTGTCTGGCTCAACAAACGTTTCAGTAGGTTTTTCGGGCGCCCCTGTTCATAACCCTGTTTCTGGTCCTTTGTCTATTTCTGTTGGACCCTGTCAATTGAAAGCACCCCTGATTTTGACGACAGGTTGTAACGAAAATCTGCTTGGTTTAGACTTGTTAAAACGCCTATATGCGACATTGTACTGTTCTCCAGCAGGAGTACAGCTTACGTTGGGTAAAAGAATAATCTCTCCGATGTACTTGTCGATGGATGCGCTCCCACCAGAGCTGCGTTCACTCCCTGATACTCTTTGGGCGACTGGTCCTAATGATGTAGGTCTATTGGAAATTCCACCCTATGTAATAACTTTGAAAGCAAATGTCAAACTTCCACGAATTCCACAATACAGAATCTCTAGTGAAGGTGAGCGTGCGCTCCTACTGATAGTGCATGATCTGATTGAGAAAGACGTTATAGAAGAAACTAGAGGTAATGTCTGTAATAGTCCTGTACTGCCTATTTTGAAACGAACTGACCCTACAAAACCTCCAGTATATAGGTTTGTAATTGATCTCAGAGAGGTTAATAAAATTGTGATTCCACAGTTTCCTGTGGTTCCAGACATTACTGCATTGTTAACGTTGATTCCTGCCACAGCAGCATGGTTTTCGGTTGTCGACTTGAAAAATGCCTTTTTCAGCATTCCGATAGTCGAAGAAAGCAGAGATATCTTCGGTTTCTCTCTAGGAGGACGAAGCTTCAGGTTTAAACGCGCTCCACAAGGCTATTGTGAAAGCCCATCCATTTACAGTCAAGCATTAAAAAGCCAGTTAGATTCCTTCGTACTTCCTCCTGGTTCTGCTTTAATACAATATGTTGATGATCTTCTAGTGGCTGCTGATGACAAGGAAACTTGCAAAACAGCTACGATTTCTTTATTGCATCATTTGTCAAATTTGAATCACAAGGTGTCACCTTCAAAAATGCAATACTGCTGCCAAGAAGTGACCTACTTAGGTCATCTCTTGTCAAAGGAGGGAAGGAAGTTGACCCCAGAAAGAATAAAAGCAATTACGCAGATGAATGTTCCTAGCACGCAGAGAGAAGTACGTGCCTTTTTAGGTATTACCTCATATTGTAGGCAATGGATCCCAAATTTTTCTCTTTTAGCAAAACCATTGGTAGCCTTGACTGGGAAAGGTGTTCCGAGTCCGGTACCATGGTCTGCAGAATGTCAACAGAGTTTTTCTGAATTGCGAAATGCACTATGTTCAGCACCTGTATTGGGTACACCCGACTACAGTAAGCCATTCACGCTCTATGTCCACGAGAGAGAAGGTTGTGCATTGAGTGTGTTGACGCAGAAATTTGGTGATAAACAACGCCCTTGTGCGTATTTTTCATCAACATTAGATCCAGTAGCTAGAGCGTTGCCTAGTTGCTTGAGAGCTACAGCCGCAGCTGCAGCTTCCATTCGACAATCTGCTGGTTTAGTAATGAACAACATGCTAGTGGTTATGGTTCCTCATGCGGTGGATACACTCATGAACCGAACCAAGACGCAACACCTTACCAGTGCTAGATTATCAGGTTATGAACTGACACTGTTAGCTAGTCATATTCAGATCAAAAGATGCAATGTATTGAATCCAGCAACATTGTTGCCGACTAGCCAAGAGTCGAGTGATTCCGAACCACACGACTGTTATTTCAAAACTGAGGAAGAAACAAAAGGACGAATTGATCTAAAAAACACTCCGTTGTCAGATCCAGATGGCACGCTGTATGTTGATGGGTCTTGCTTCAAATTGGAGAATGGTGATGTGACTGCTGCTTATGCAGTAACGACCTTGAGTACGATTGTGGAGACTGCAAGAGTGAGTCAGAATTCTGCCCAGGCTGCAGAATTGATTGCGCTAACAAGAGCGTGCGTTTTAGCTAAGGGAAAGAGAGTGAATGTGTTCAAAGATAGTCAGTACGCGTTCGGCGTGGCCCATAGTTTTGGCCGTTTGTGGAAAGAGAGAGGTTTCATTACGTCCCATGGGACTAAGATTCAACATGGCCAGCTAGTTAATGACTTGTTGGAATCTCTAACCTTGCCGACTGAAGTTGCGATTGTGAAATGCAGTGCTCATAAAGCAATCACGGATGATGTTGGTCGTGGGAATGCTTTTGCTGATGAGACTGCAAAACAGACAGCTAGAAATATGATGAGTAGAATGTATGTTGCAACATCTGCAAGATGGATTTCTGAGTCTGGAATGTGTGAAGACACAGTAGAAAGCGTGAAAGAAATTCAGAAAGAGGCGACTGAGGAGGAAAAACTTGCATGGAGAGAGAGCACGGGTAAATTGGACTCGAGTGGGTGTTGGATTGACTTGTCGGAACGACAGCGTTGGATGTTGCCTGATGCGTATGTGCTTGCAGTAGTGACAATGGCACATGGAACAGCGCACATCAGCTCAAAAGGGATTTGTAAGATGTTGGCTCCGGTCTGGAAGAATGATGGGATTAGTAAGTGTGCAGAGAGAGTGGTGAGAAATTGTATGGTATGCTTGATGCATAATCCTGGCAAGGGAATCCCCACACCTGCAGGTCACTTCGCTCCTCCTTCCTGCCCCTTTGAAGTGATCCAGCTAGACTTCATTCACATGGATCGTTGTAATAATCTAAAGTACGTCCTAGTGGTAGTTTGTGCTTTCTCCAGATGGATCGAAGCATACCCGCTAAAGGACAATACTGCCTTATCCACTGCCAAAATTCTTCTTAAAGAATACTTCCCCAGATACGGAATGCCACGGATTGTATGGTCAGATAACGGAAGTGAGTTCGTAGGGAAAGTTATGCAGAGTGTGTGTGCCGGCCTAGGGATTAGACAGAAGTTTCATAGTGCGAATCATCCCCAGTCCGCGGGTTTAGTCGAGGGTTACAATGGCACCCTTAAACTGAAACTTGCTAAGATACAAGCATCCACGGGTTTGTCCTGGCCAGACGCATTGCCTTTGGCTTTGCTATCAACAAGAGCAACTGTACATTCTAGAGTAGGGCTTAGTCCTTATGAAATAGTTTTTGGTCGTCCTGCAAATGTTTGGGGGGTACCTAGACCAAAAGAATTCAAGCAGCTGGAATACCCAATGTTAATTGATTACCTTTTCGACTTGACTGCTAAATTGAGTCTTATTCACCAACAGGTTTTCGATGCATTGCCAAAGCCACCGGAGAGTCCAGGCCATCAGCTGAAACCGGGTGATCAGGTGGTCATTAGAAATTTTGCAAGAACGAAAAATCTTCAGCCCAGATTCATTGGCCCTTTCCAAGTCCTACTAGCAACGAGAACTGCTATTCGTGTGGCCGGAAGGAAGAACTGGATCCATACGACACATGTCAAACGTGTGCCTTTGCCACTTCCTTACGACAACTGGGTAAAGAAAGGAATCGGTGCCTCTGAAACGGAACAAGTCCCCAGGTTCATACCTTTCAGCGATGCAGAACTGATCACTGATTCACCAAATTCTGACTCTCCTCTTGAAACTGCTCTTTTGAACCCTGAACATTTGTCATCCACACCCAACGAACATTTGCCATCTGCACCAAAAGAACATTTGTCATCTGAAAACGTGAACATTGCAACGTCGGCTGAAAATACATTGTTTCCAGACCAGACAGCTCCTGCAAAACTGAGATACAACTTACGTTGTCGCAATATGGACAAATAAAGCAGGAAACTGCCTATTTTCAGATTTGAATTTCCTATACACTGCCTCCAGCCAGGGAGTTTGCTAAAACTTTGTATTGTTTCTTTTTGTTTTAAAAATTGCCTTGCCGTCTGGGTAGCCGTAGGGTCGTGGCTGTGTACCTAGTTGAATCTGCGGGGGTCAGACACAAGGTCGATCTTTCTGTTAGTTCTGGGAACTCCCAGGGCTGATAGAGGCATTTTCATCTACGTACACATCATCAGTGGTCACGAGCGGATTGTAGAAGATGGAGCTTCCTGAGCTGCAACGAGAAAATGTAATTTATGTTCGTAGAAATAGACTGTACAGAATACTTCACAGCAAATGCTTTCTAATGCAATGTGCAGTTACATTTTTAATTGTTTTGATAACGTTGGTGGGTGGAATCGTCTTTGGTGTACATTTGATTTTTATGCCAGTAACTACAGTACCTTCCCTTGATCCTACTACTTCTACGGTTTCTTCTATGCATTCTTTTCACTCATTTCCTGAACACGAACAAGCTCGACGCTCAGAATTTATTAACAATACATTTGTACAGCTCTTGCATCAACACCAACTGGTAGTTAATACTACAGACTGCTGGGTGTGTGGCTTGATACCTCACACTATGGATAAAGGCATTCCCTATCTAGTCTTGCCTTTTAGCTACAATGGATCATTTCAGGCCTTTCAGACCATTTTTTCATATGCCCTTGAGACCTATCCTCCGCGTCCACCACGGTCCACTAAATACAACTCAGCCAACAAAGCTTTAGTCCAGGGAATCATTGACATGATTAAAGACGTCAATAATACTCCATCTTACCCTAGAGATGAATTACGGGTGTATTTGAGTTGGAACTCTACAGAGTATCGCCTTAGTTTGGGAGAAAGCAAGCGTAAAAGCTCCACTTCAGTTTGGGTCGTGCCTCACCGAGGTCAGGTCTGTTTGCAAGGAAATGGGAGAAATCTGAGAGCTCAGCTAGGGAGGAGTGAGTGCGTTGAGACTTACGTATTTCCGTCTAACTCCTCCCCTGCCTTCCTGACTGCTAGGGGTACCTACTTCATCTGTCAGGACAGAGCATATACATGGCTGCCTGCTGACTTTTCAGGTTCATGTTATATTGCTCGATTGTTACCTCCGACATACACTGCTTCTTCAGATTATCACAAGACCAGAGTAGCAAGAGGTGTCTTCAGCAAGGAAGATACCGCTGGTCAAGAAGCTGGAGACTTTTTCAAAGGTTTCCTTCCGTTTTGGGGGCCTATGGCCAATAGTAGAAATCTACGTCAACTAACACGGGTAGTTGAATCTACTATTACAGAAACTGCTGGTGCCCTTAGTAACTTAACAGCTGAGCTTCAGGCGGATCGTCTCATGACGTTGCAGAACCGTATGGTTCTAGACGTAATACTTGCAGATCGAGGTGGGGTATGCAGAATGATCCAATCGAGCTGCTGTGTCTTTATTCCAAATAATGCTCCAACAGTCTATGAAGCAATCTCTAAGCTACACAAGATTTCCGACTCTATACACGTAGATAAGGGAAACTGGTCCTTCATGGAGTGGTTTTGGACTCTGGTATCAGCGTGGGGATGGAAGGTTCTGATGGTCATTGGTGTCATCCTAGTATTTCTGTTCTCGTGCTGTCTTATTATCCAATGTGGTCCCGCTCTGTGTAGTCTCTGTGCTGCAACCTGTTTCAGAAAACCACCTGCATTAGGAGAAAAGGCACGAGACAGGATGATGATACAACAACATGTCACTGACCTAATGAGCATAGAATTAGACTCTGACTCTGATATAGACTGAGTAATTGCCTATGTAAGGGCAAAAGGAGGGTCTGAGGTTCCGTGACGATTTTGTTCGTGTTTGTAACATTGTCGTAAATACATAATTTTGGTATCAGTGAACCGCAAATGATCCATTTAGTATATCCTGGTGTTTTCGCTATGCTACGAGCAAGAGCACTCCAGTTACAAACACATTTCTGTTCTACCCATGGCATCCATCTTAGAACACGGAAGCCATTTTGTATTCCTTGCCCTCACATAGTCAATGGACACACAATGACCTCTTCTCATTTAAGGACACGTAGGCTTTAGCCGGCGATTCACCTTGCGAGTGACACGTGCACCTTAGGCCAGCAACGCTGTAGCAGCATGACTCGGCAAGAACTGCCTCCCCAGCCTGAGGCCAGTCCTGCTATACTGGTTCTTGTGTTCGTTGGCCTGATCATGATTAGGCGGCCGAAGCTGGTAACCGTGCCCATTTACGACCCACAAACATCTCTTATCCTGTCTTTCTATCTTCCACACCTGGCTCTGCTCCTTTCCTTCTGGGCCTTTATTAGGGGGAGGTAACGAAATTTACGATGAGGCGGTCCGGGTTTTGAATGAAGAATTGACATGGGATTATGATGGACTAGTGGGAACCCCTCATTCGTAATGTTTTGACATCAGATACTGTTGACGATTCCTGTGCAACGCCAAATATTTATTGTTTAAGACACGAATGTTTAGAACTGTGGTAACATGTAAAGAATTTGCCCCGAGCAGAATATTTAGTATATAAGGAACAACCCTCTTTGTACAAATTGAACAGGCTCCTAGACACTGCCCGTGTGCAGTTTCTGTGACTTCTGTGTCCCTGCAGTAATAAACCTTTGGTCTTTGACGCCACCATCGAGAAGCCCGTGTTTCTGTTTGTTTGTGCACCGAGACAGGTTGAACTCCGGGGTCTTCGGGTGTTGTCCCTGACACCTCTGGACGGAACCAAAAAGTCCAGAACTCCATTGCCGCACACGCAAGTCTGAGGGCTTGGGTCATTCATGTGTTCTCCAGTCTGAGGCACCGTGACGCGCGCCGCACACGCAAGTCTGAGGGCTTGGGTCATTCATGTGTTCTCCAGTCTGAGGCGCTGTGACCCTTGCCGCACACGCAAGTCTGAGGGCTTGGGTCCTTCATGTGTTCTCCAGTCTGAGGCGCTGTGATCCTTGCCTCACACGCAAGTCTGAGGGCTTGGGTCATTCATGTCTTCTCCAGTCTGAGGCGCCGTGACTCTTGCCGCACACGCAAGTCTGAGGGCTTGGGTCATTCATGTCTTCTCCAGTCTGAGGCGCCGTGACCCTTGCAGCACACGCAAGTCTGAGGGCTTGGGTCATTCATGTCTTCTCCAGTCTGAGGCACCTTGACCCTTGCCGCACACACAAATCTGAGGGCATGGGTCATTCATGTGTTCTCCAGTCTGAGGCGCCGTGACCCGCGCCGCACACGCAAGTCTGAGGGCTTGGGTCATTCATGTGTTCTCCAGTCTGAGGCGCCGTGACCCTTGCCACACACGCAAGTCTGAGGGCTTGGGTCATTCATTTGTTCTCCAGTCTGAGGTGCCGTGACCCTTGCCGCAAACGCAAGTCTGAGGGCTTGGGTCATTCATGTCTTCTCCAGTCCGAGGCGCCGTGACTCTTGCCGAACACGCAAGTCTGAGTGCATGGGTCATTCATGTGTTCTCCAGTCTTAGGCACCGTGACACGCGCCACACACGCAAGTGTGAGGGCTTGGGTCATTCATGTGTTTTCCAGTCTGAGGCGCCGTGACCCTTGCCGCACACGCAAGTCTGAGGGCTTGGGTCCTTCATGTGTTCTCCAGTCTGAGGAGCCGTGACCCTTGCCACACACGCAAGTCTGAGGGCTTGGGTCATTCATGTGTTCTCCAGTCTGAGGCGCTGTGACCCTTGCCGCACACGCAAGTCTGAGGGCTTGGGTCATTTATGTGTTCTCCAGTCTGAGGCGCCGTGACCCTTGCCGCACACGCAAGTCTGATTGCTTGGGTCATTTATGTCTTCTCCAGTCTGAGGCGCCTTGACCCATGTCGCACACGCAAGTCTGAGGGCTTGGGTCATTCAAGTGTTCTCCAGTCTGAGGCGCCGTGACCCTTGCCGCACACGCAAGTCTGAGGGCTTGGGTCCTTCAAGTGTTCTCCAGTCTGAGGCGCCGTGACCCTTGCCGCACACGCAAGTCTGAGGGCTTGGGTCATTCACGTGTTCTTCAGTCTGAGGCGACGTGACCCTTTGCAGCACACGCAAGTCTGAGGGCTTGGGTCATTCATGTCTTCTCCAGTCTGAGGCGCCGTGACCCTTGCCGCACACGCAAGTCTGAGGGCTTGGGTCATTCATGTCTTCTCCAGTCTGAGGCGCCTTGACCCTTGCCGCACACGCAAGTCTGAGGGCTTGGGTCATTCATGTGTTCTCCAGTCTAAGGTGCCGTCACCCTTGCCGCACACGCAAGTCTGAGGGCTTGGGTCCTTCATGTGTTCTTCAGTCTGAGGCGCCGTGACCCTTGCCGCACACGCAAGTCTGAGGGCTTGGGTCATTCATGTGTTCTCCAGTCTGAGGCGCTGTGACTCTTGCCGCACACGCAAGTCTGAGTGCTTGGGTCATTCATGTGTTCTCCAGTCTGAGGCGCTGTGACTCTTGCCGCACACGCAAGTCTGAGTGCTTGGGTCATTCATGTGTTCTCCAGTCTGAGGCGCCGTGACCCTTGCCGCACACGCAAGTCTGAGGGCTTGGGTCATTCATGTCTTCTCCAGTCTGAGGCGCCTTGACCCTTGTCGCACACGCAAGTCTGAGGGCTTGGGTCATTCATGTGTTCTCCAGTCTGAGGCGCCGTGACCCGCGCCGCACACGCAAGTCTGAGGGCTTGGGTCATTCATGTCTTCTCCAGTCTGAGGCACCGTGACCCGCGTCGCACACGCAAGTCTGAGGGCTTGGGTCATTCATGTCTTCTCCAGTCTGAGGCGCCGTGACCCGCGCCGCACACGCAAGTCTGAGGGCTTGGGTCATTCATGTCTTCTCCAGTCTGAGGCGCCGTGACCCTTGCCGCACACGCAAGTCTGAGGGCTTGGGTCCTTCATTTGTTCTCCAGTCTGAGGCCCCTTGACCCTTGCCGCACACGCAAGTCTGAGGGCTTGGGTCCTTCATGTGTTTTCCAGTCTGAGGCGCCGTGACCCTTGCCGCACACGCAAGTCTGAGGGCTTGGGTCCTTCATGTGTTCTCCAGTCTGAGGCGCTGTGACCCTTGCCGCACACGCAAGTCTGAGTGCTTGGGTCATTCATGTCTTCTCCAGTCTGAGGCGACGTGACCCTTGCCGCACACGCAAGTCTGAGGGCTTGAGTCATTCATGTCTTATCCAGTCTGAGGCGCCGTGACCCTTGCTGCACACGCAAGTCTGAGGGATTGGGTCATTCACGTCTTCTCCAGTCTGAGGCGCCGTGACCCTTGCCGCACACGCAAGTCTGAGGGCTTGGGTCATTCACGGCTTCTCCAGTCTGAGGTGCCGTGACCCTTGCCGCACACGCAAGTCTGAGGGCTTTGGTCATTCATGTCTTCTCCAGTCTGAGGCTCCGTGACCCTTGCCGCACACGCAAGTCTGAGGGCTTGGGTCATTCATGTGTTCTCTAGTCTGAGGCGCCGTGACCCGCGCCGCACACACAAGTCTGCGGGCTTGGGTCATTCATGTGTTCTCCAGTCTGAGGCGCTGTGACCCTTGCCGCACACGCAAGTCTGAGGGCTTAGGTCATTCATGTGTTCTCCAGTCTGAGGCGCCGTGACCCGCGCCGCACATGCAAGTCTGAGGGCTTGGGTCCTTCATGTCTTCTCCAGTCTGAGGCTCCGTGACCCTTGCCACACACGCAAGTCTGAGGGCTTGGGTCATTCATGTGTTCTCCAGTCTGAGGCGCTGTGACCCTTGCCGCACACGCAAGTCTGAGGGCTTGGGTCATTCATGTGTTCTCCAGTCTGAGGCGCCGTGACCCTTGCCGCACACGCAAGTCTGAGGGCTTGGGTCATTCATGTCTTCTCCAGTCTGAGGCGCCTTGACCCTTGTCGCACACGCAAGTCTGAGGGCTTGGGTCATTCATGTCTTCCCCAGTCTGAGGCGCCGTGACCCTTGCCACACACGCAAGTCTGAGGGCTTGGGTCATTCATGTTTTCTCCAGTCTTAGGCGCCGCGACCCTTGCCACACACGCAAGTCTGAGGGCTTGGGTCATTCATGTCTTCTCCAGTCTGAGGCACCTTGACCCTTGCCGCACACACAAATCTGAGGGCATGGGTCATTCATGTGTTCTCCAGTCTGAGGCGCCGTGACCCGCGCCGCACACGCAAGTCTGAGGGCTTGGGTCATTCATGTGTTCTCCAGTCTGAGGCGCCGTGACCCTTGCCACACACGCAAGTCTGAGGGCTTGGGTCATTCATTTGTTCTCCAGTCTGAGGTGCCGTGACCCTTGCCGCAAACGCAAGTCTGAGGGCTTGGGTCATTCATGTCTTCTCCAGTCCGAGGCGCCGTGACTCTTGCCGAACACGCAAGTCTGAGTGCATGGGTCATTCATGTGTTCTCCAGTCTTAGGCACCGTGACACGCGCCACACACGCAAGTGTGAGGGCTTGGGTCATTCATGTGTTTTCCAGTCTGAGGCGCCGTGACCCTTGCCGCACACGCAAGTCTGAGGGCTTGGGTCCTTCATGTGTTCTCCAGTCTGAGGAGCCGTGACCCTTGCCACACACGCAAGTCTGAGGGCTTGGGTCATTCATGTGTTCTCCAGTCTGAGGCGCTGTGACCCTTGCCGCACACGCAAGTCTGAGGGCTTGGGTCATTTATGTGTTCTCCAGTCTGAGGCGCCGTGACCCTTGCCGCACACGCAAGTCTGATTGCTTGGGTCATTCATGTCTTCTCCAGTCTGAGGCGCCTTGACCCATGTCGCACACGCAAGTCTGAGGGCTTGGGTCATTCAAGTGTTCTCCAGTCTGAGGCGCCGTGACCCTTGCCGCACACGCAAGTCTGAGGGCTTGGGTCCTTCAAGTGTTCTCCAGTCTGAGGCGCCGTGACCCTTGCCGCACACGCAAGTCTGAGGGCTTGGGTCATTCACGTGTTCTTCAGTCTGAGGCGACGTGACCCTTTGCAGCACACGCAAGTCTGAGGGCTTGGGTCATTCATGTCTTCTCCAGTCTGAGGCGCCGTGACCCTTGCCGCACACGCAAGTCTGAGGGCTTGGGTCATTCATGTCTTCTCCAGTCTGAAGCGCCTTGACCCTTGCCGCACACGCAAGTCTGAGGGCTTGGGTCATTCATGTGTTCTCCAGTCTAAGGTGCCGTCACCCTTGCCGCACACGCAAGTCTGAGGGCTTGGGTCCTTCATGTGTTCTTCAGTCTGAGGCGCCGTGACCCTTGCCGCACACGCAAGTCTGAGGGCTTGGGTCATTCATGTGTTCTCCAGTCTGAGGCGCTGTGACTCTTGCCGCACACGCAAGTCTGAGTGCTTGGGTCATTCATGTGTTCTCCAGTCTGAGGCGCCGTGACCCTTGCCGCACACGCAAGTCTGAGGGCTTGGGTCATTCATGTCTTCTCCAGTCTGAGGCGCCTTGACCCTTGTCGCACACGCAAGTCTGAGGGCTTGGGTCATTCATGTGTTCTCCAGTCTGAGGCGCCGTGACCCGCGCCGCACACGCAAGTCTGAGGGCTTGGGTCATTCATGTCTTCTCCAGTCTGAGGCACCGTGACCCGCGTCGCACACGCAAGTCTGAGGGCTTGGGTCATTCATGTCTTCTCCAGTCTGAGGCGCCGTGACACGCGCCGCACACGCAAGTCTGAGGGCTTGGGTCATTCATGTCTTCTCCAGTCTGAGGCGCCGTGACCCTTGCCGCACACGCAAGTCTGAGGGCTTGGGTCCTTCATTTGTTCTCCAGTCTGAGGCCCCTTGACCCTTGCCGCACACGCAAGTCTGAGGGCTTGGGTCCTTCATGTGTTTTCCAGTCTGAGGCGCCGTGACCCTTGCCGCACACGCAAGTCTGAGGGCTTGGGTCCTTCATGTGTTCTCCAGTCTGAGGCGCTGTGACCCTTGCCGCACACGCAAGTCTGAGTGCTTGGGTCATTCATGTCTTCTCCAGTCTGAGGCGACGTGACCCTTGCCGCACACGCAAGTCTGAGGGCTTGAGTCATTCATGTCTTATCCAGTCTGAGGCGCCGTGACCCTTGCTGCACAAGCAAGTCTGAGGGATTGGGTCATTCACGTCTTCTCCAGTCTGAGGCGCCGTGACCCTTGCCGCACACGCAAGTCTGAGGGCTTGGGTCATTCACGGCTTCTCCAGTCTGAGGTGCCGTGACCCTTGCCGCACACGCAAGTCTGAGGGCTTTGGTCATTCATGTCTTCTCCAGTCTGAGGCTCCGTGACCCTTGCCGCACACGCAAGTCTGAGGGCTTGGGTCATTCATGTGTTCTCTAGTCTGAGGCGCCGTGACCCGCGCCGCACACACAAGTCTGCGGGCTTGGGTCATTCATGTGTTCTCCAGTCTGAGGCGCTGTGACCCTTGCCGCACACGCAAGTCTGAGGGCTTAGGTCATTCATGTGTTCTCCAGTCTGAGGCGCCGTGACCCGCGCCGCACATGCAAGTCTGAGGGCTTGGGTCCTTCATGTCTTCTCCAGTCTGAGGCTCCGTGACCCTTGCCACACACGCAAGTCTGAGGGCTTGGGTCATTCATGTGTTCTCCAGTCTGAGGCGCTGTGACCCTTGCCGCACACGCAAGTCTGAGGGCTTGGGTCATTCATGTGTTCTCCAGTCTGAGGCGCCGTGACCCTTGCCGCACACGCAAGTCTGAGGGCTTGGGTCATTCATGTCTTCTCCAGTCTGAGGCGCCTTGACCCTTGTCGCACACGCAAGTCTGAGGGCTTGGGTCATTCATGTCTTCTCCAGTCTGAGGCGCCGTGACCCTTGCCACACACGCAAGTCTGAGGGCTTGGGTCATTCATGTTTTCTCCAGTCTTAGGCGCCGCGACCCTTGCCACACACGCAAGTCTGAGGGCTTGGGTCATTCACGTGTTCTCCAGTCTGAGGCGACGTGACCCTTGCCGCACACGCAAGTCTGAGCGCTTGGGTCCTTCACGTCTTCTCCAGTCTGAGGCGCCGTGACCCTTGCCGCACACGCAAGTCTGACGGCTTGGGTCCTTCACGTCTTCTCCAGTCAGAGGCGCCGTGACCCTTGCTGCACACGCAAGTCTGAGGGCTTGGGTCATTCACGTGTTCTCCAGTCCGAGGCGCCGTGACCCTTGCTGCACATGCAAGTCTGAGGGCTTGGGTCATTCACGTCTTCTCCAGTCCGAGGCGCCGTGACCCGCGCCGCACACGCAAGTCTGAGGGCTTGGGTCATTCATGTCTTCTCCAGTCCGAGGCGCCGTGACTCTTGCCACACACGCAAGTCTGAGGGCTTGGGTCATTCATGTGTTCTCCAGTCTGAGGCACCGTGACCCGCGCCGCACACGCAAGTCTGAGGGCTTGGGTCATTCATTTCTTCTCCAGTCTGAGGCACCGTGACCCTTGCCGCACACGCAAGTCTGAGGGCTTGGGTCCTTCATGTGTTCTCCAGTCTGAGGCGCTGTGACCCTTGCCTCACACGCAAGTCTGAGGGCTTGGCTCATTCATGTCTTCTCCAGTCTGAGGCGCCGTGACCCTTGCCGCACACGCAAGTCTGAGGGCTTGGGTCATTCATGTCTTCTCCAGTCTGAGGCGCTGTGACCCTTGCCGCACACGCAAGTCTGAGGGCTTGGGTCATTCATGTCTTCTCCAGTCTGAGGCGCCTTGACCCTTGCCGCACACGCAAGTCTGAGGGCTTGGGTCATTCATGTTTTCTTCAGTCTGAGGCGCCGTGACCCGCACCGCACACGCAAGTCTGAGGGCTTGGGTCATTCATGTGTTCTCCAGTCTGAGGCGCCGTGACCATTGCCACACACAGAAGTCTGAGGGCTTGGGTCATTCATTTGTTCTCCAGTCTGAGGCGCCGTGACCCTTGCCGCACACGCAAGTCTGAGGGCTTGGGTCATTCATGTCTTCTCCAGTTCGAGGCGCCGTGACTCTTGCCGCACACGCAAGTCTGAGGGCATGGGTCATTCATGTGTTCTCCAGTCTGAGGCACCGTGACACGCGCCGCACACGCAAGTCTGAGGGCCTGGGTCCTTCATGTGTTTTCCAGTCTGAGGCGCTGTGACCCTTGCCGCACACGCAAGTCTGAGGGCTTGGGTCCTTCATGTGTTCTCCAGTCTGAGGAGCCTTGACACATGTCGCACACGCAAGTCTGAGGGCTTGGGTCATTCAAGTGTTCTCCAGTCTGAGGCGCCGTGACCCTTGCCGCACACGCAAGTCTGAGGGCTTGGGTCCTTCAAGTGTTCTCCAGTCTGAGGCACCGTGACCCTTGCCGCACACGCAAGTCTGAGGGCTTGGGTCATTCACGTGTTCTTCAGTCTGAGGCGACGTGACCCTTGCCGCACACGCAAGTCTGAGTGCTTGGGTCATTCATGTGTTCTCCAGTCTGAGGCGCCGTGACCCTTGCCGCACACGCAAGTCTGAGGGCTTGGGTCATTCACGGCTTCTCCAGTCTGAGGTGCCGTGACCCTTGTCGCACACGCAAGTCTGAGGGCTTTGGTCATTCATGTCTTCTCCAGTCTGAGGCTCCGTGACCCTTGCCGCACACGCAAGTCTGAGGGCTTGGGTCATTCATGTGTTCTCTAGTCTGAGGCGCCGTGACCCGCGCCGCACACACAAGTCTGCGGGCTTGGGTCATTCATGTGTTCTCCAGTCTGAGGCGCCGTGACCCTTGCCGCACACGCAAGTCTGAGGGCTTAGGTCATTCATGTGTTCTCCAGTCTGAGGCGCCGTGACCCGCGCCGCACATGCAAGTCTGAGGGCTTGGGTCCTTCATGTCTTCTCCAGTCTGAGGCTCCGTGACCCTTGCCACACACGCAAGTCTGAGGGCTTGGGTCATTCATGTGTTCTCCAGTCTGAGGCGCTGTGACCCTTGCCGCACACGCAAGTCTGAGGGCTTGGGTCATTCATGTGTTCTCCAGTCTGAGGCGCCGTGACCCTTGCCGCACACGCAAGTCTGAGGGCTTGGGTCATTCATGTCTTCTCCAGTCTGAGGCGCCTTGACCCTTGTCGCACACGCAAGTCTGAGGGCTTGGGTCATTCATGTCTTCTCCAGTCTGAGGCGCCGTGACCCTTGCCGCACATGCAAGTCTGAGGGCTTGGGTCATTCATGTCTTCTCCAGTCTGAGGCGCCTTGACCCTTGCCTCACACGCAAGTCTGAGGGCTTGGGTCATTCATGTGTTCTCCAGTCTAAGGCGCTGTGACCCTTGCCGCACACGCAAGTCTGAGGGCTTGGGTCCTTCATGTGTTCTTCAGTCTGAGGTGCCGTGACCCTTGCCGCACACGCAAGTCTGAGGGCTTGGGTCATTCATGTGTTCTCCAGTATGAGGCGCTGTGACTCTTGCCGCACACGCAAGTCTGAGGGCTTGCGTCATTCATTTGTTCTCCAGTCTGAGACACCGTGACACGCGCCGCACACGCAAGTCTGAGGGCTTGGGTCATTCATGTGTTCTCCAGTCTGAGGCGCCGTGACCCTTGCCGCACACGCAAGTCTGAGGGCTTGGGTCCTTCATGTGTTCTCCAGTCTGAGGCGCTGTGACCCTTGCCACACACGCAAGTCTGAGGACTTGGGTCATTCATGTGTTCTCCAGTCTGAGGCGCTGTGACCCTTGCCGCACACGCAAGTCTGAGGGCTTGGGTCATTCATGTGTTCTCCAGTCTGAGGCGCCGTGACCCTTGCCGCACATGCAAGTCTGAGGGCTTGGGTCCTTCATGTCTTCTCCAGTCTGAGGCGCCGTGACCCTTGCCGCACACGCAAGTCTGAGGGCTTGGGTCATTCACGTGTTCTCCAGTCCGAGGCGCCGTGACCCTTGCCGCACACGCAAGTCTGAGGGCTTGGGTCATTCACATCTTCTCCAATCCGAGGCGCCGTGACCATTGCCGCACACGCAAGTCTGAGGGCTTGGGTCCTTCATTTCTTCTCCAGTCCGAGGCGCCGTGACTCTTGCCGCACCCGCAAGTCTGAGGGCATGGGTCATTCATGTGTTCTCCAGTCTGAGACACCGTGACATGCGCCGCACACGCAAGTCGGAGGGCTTGGGTCATTCATGTGTTCTCCAGTCTGAGGCGCCGTGACCCTTGCCGCACACGCAAGTCTGAGGGCTTGGGTCCTTCATGTGTTCTCCAGTCTAAGGCGCCGTGATCCTTGCCACACACGCAAGTCTGAGTGCTTGGGTCATTCATGTGTTCTCCAGTCTGAGGCGCTGTGACCCTTGCTGCACACGCAAGTCTGAGGGCTTGGGTCATTCATGTGTTTTCCAGTCTGAGGCGCCGTGACCCTTGCCGCACAAGCAAGTCTGAGGGCTTGGGTCATTCATGTCTTCTCCAGTCTGAGGCGCCTTGACCCTTGTCGCACACGCAAGTCTGAGGGCTTGGGTCATTCATGTGTTCTCCAGTCTGAGGCAACGTGACCCTTGCCGCACATGCAAGTCTGAGGGCTTGGGTCCTTCAAGTGTTCTCCAGTCTGAGGCGCCGTGACCCTTGCCGCACACGCAAGTCTGAGGGCTTGGGTCATTCACGTGTTCTCCAGTCTGAGGCGACGTGACCCTTGCAGCACACGCAAGTCTGAGGGCTTGGGTCATTCATGTCTTCTCCAGTCTGAGGCACCTTGACCCTTGCCGCACACACAAATCTGAAGGCATGGGCCATTCATGTGTTCTCCAGTCTGAGGCGCCGTGACCCGCGCCGCACACGCAAGTCTGAGGGCTTGGGTCATTCATGTGTTCTCCAGTCTGAGGCGCCGTGACCCTTGCCACACACGCAAGTCTGAGGGCTTGGGTCATTCATTTGTTCTCCAGTCTGAGGTGCCGTGACCCTTGCCGCAAACGCAAGTCTGAGGGCTTGGGTCATTCATGTCTTCTCCAGTCCGAGGCGCCGTGACTCTTGCCGAACACGCAAGTCTGAGTGCATGGGTCATTCATGTGTTCTCCAGTCTTAGGCACCGTGACACGCGCCACACACGCAAGTGTGAGGGCTTGGGTCATTCATGTGTTTTCCAGTCTGAGGCGCCGTGACCCTTGCCACACACGCAAGTCTGAGGGCTTGGGTCCTTCATGTGTTCTCCAGTCTGAGGAGCCGTGACCCTTGCCACACACGCAAGTCTGAGGGCTTGGGTCATTCATGTGTTCTCCAGTCTGAGGCGCTGTGACCCTTGCCGCACACGCAAGTCTGAGGGCTTGGGTCATTCATGTGTTCTCCAGTCTGAGGCGCCGTGACCCTTGCCGCACACGCAAGTCTGATTGCTTGGGTCATTCATGTCTTCTCCAGTCTGAGGCGCCTTGACCCATGTCGCACACGCAAGTCTGAGGGCTTGGGTCATTCAAGTGTTCTCCAGTCTGAGGCGCCGTGACCCTTGCCGCACACGCAAGTCTGAGGGCTTGGGTCCTTCAAGTGTTCTCCAGTCTGAGGCGCCGTGACCCTTGCCGCACACGCAAGTCGGAGGGCTTGGGTCATTCACGTGTTCTTCAGTCTGAGGCGACGTGACCCTTTGCAGCACACGCAAGTCTGAGGGCTTGGGTCATTCATGTCTTCTCCAGTCTGAGGCGCCGTGACCCTTGCCGCACACGCAAGTCTGAGGGCTTGGGTCATTCATGTCTTCTCCAGTCTGAGGCGCCTTGACCCTTGCCGCACACGCAAGTCTGAGGGCTTGGGTCATTCATGTGTTCTCCAGTCTAAGGTGCCGTCACCCTTGCCGCACACGCAAGTCTGAGGGCTTGGGTCCTTCATGTGTTCTTCAGTCTGAGGCGCCGTGACCCTTGCCGCACACGCAAGTCTGAGGGCTTGGGTCATTCATGTGTTCTCCAGTCTGAGGCGCTGTGACTCTTGCCGCACACGCAAGTCTGAGTGCTTGGGTCATTCATGTGTTCTCCAGTCTGAGGCGCCGTGACCCTTGCCGCACACGCAAGTCTGAGGGCTTGGGTCATTCATGTCTTCTCCAGTCTGAGGCGCCTTGACCCTTGTCGCACACGCAAGTCTGAGGGCTTGGGTCATTCATGTGTTCTCCAGTCTGAGGCGCCGTGACCCGCGCCGCACACGCAAGTCTGAGGGCTTGGGTCATTCATGTCTTCTCCAGTCTGAGGCACCGTGACCCGCGTCGCACACGCAAGTCTGAGGGCTTGGGTCATTCATGTCTTCTCCAGTCTGAGGCGCCGTGACCCGCGCCGCACACGCAAGTCTGAGGGCTTGGGTCATTCATGTCTTCTCCAGTCTGAGGCGCCGTGACCCTTGCCGCACACGCAAGTCTGAGGGCTTGGGTCCTTCATTTGTTCTCCAGTCTGAGGCCCCTTGACCCTTGCCGCACACGCAAGTCTGAGGGCTTGGGTCCTTCATGTGTTTTCCAGTCTGAGGCGCCGTGACCCTTGCCGCACACGCAAGTCTGAGGGCTTGGGTCCTTCATGTGTTCTCCAGTCTGAGGCGCTGTGACCCTTGCCGCACACGCAAGTCTGAGGGCTTGGGTCATTCATGTCTTCTCCAGTCTGAGGCGACGTGACCCTTGCCGCACACGCAAGTCTGAGGGCTTGAGTCATTCATGTCTTATCCAGTCTGAGGCGCCGTGACCCTTGCTGCACACGCAAGTCTGAGGGCTTGAGTCATTCATGTCTTATCCAGTCTGAGGCGCCGTGACCCTTGCCGCACAAGCAAGTCTGAGGGCTTGGGTCATTCACGGCTTCTCCAGTCTGAGGTGCCGTGACCCTTGCCGCACACGCAAGTCTGAGGGCTTGGGTCATTCATGTCTTCTCCAGTCTGAGGCGCCTTGACCCTTGCCGCACACGCAAGTCTGAGGGCTTGGGTCATTCATGTGTTCTCCAGTCTAAGGTGCCGTCACCCTTGCCGCACACGCAAGTCTGAGGGCTTGGGTCCTTCATGTGTTCTTCAGTCTGAGGCGCCGTGACCCTTGCCGCACACGCAAGTCTGAGGGCTTGGGTCATTCATGTGTTCTCCAGTCTGAGGCGCTGTGACTCTTGCCGCACACGCAAGTCTGAGTGCTTGGGTCATTCATGTGTTCTCCAGTCTGAGGCGCCGTGACCCTTGCCGCACACGCAAGTCTGAGGGCTTGGGTCATTCATGTCTTCTCCAGTCTGAGGCGCCTTGACCCTTGTCGCACACGCAAGTCTGAGGGCTTGGGTCATTCATGTGTTCTCCAGTCTGAGGCGCCGTGACCCGCGCCGCACACGCAAGTCTGAGGGCTTGGGTCATTCATGTCTTCTCCAGTCTGAGGCACTGTGACCCGCGTCGCACACGCAAGTCTGAGGGCTTGGGTCATTCATGTCTTCTCCAGTCTGAGGCGCCATGACCCGCGCCGCACACGCAAGTCTGAGGGCTTGGGTCATTCATGTCTTCTCCAGTCTGAGGCGCCGTGACCCTTGCCGCACACCCAAGTCTGAGGGCTTGGGTCCTTCATTTGTTCTCCAGTCTGAGGCCCCTTGACCCTTGCCGCACACGCAAGTCTGAGGGCTTGGGTCCTTCATGTGTTTTCCAGTCTGAGGCGCCGTGACCCTTGCCGCACACGCAAGTCTGAGGGCTTGGGTCCTTCATGTGTTCTCCAGTCTGAGGCGCTGTGACCCTTGCCGCACACGCAAGTCTGAGGGCTTGGGTCATTCATGTCTTCTCCAGTCTGAGGCGACGTGACCCTTGCCGCACACGCAAGTCTGAGGGCTTGAGTCATTCATGTCTTATCCAGTCTGAGGCGCCGTGACCCTTGCTGCACACGCAAGTCTGAGGGCTTGAGTCATTCACGTCTTATCCAGTCTGAGGCGCCGTGACCCTTGCCGCACACGCAAGTCTGAGGGCTTGGGTCATTCACGGCTTCTCCAGTCTGAGGTGCCGTGACCCTTGCCGCACACGCAAGTCTGAGGGCTTTGGTCATTCATGTCTTCTCCAGTCTGAGGCTCCGTGACCCTTGCCGCACACGCAAGTCTGAGGGCTTGGGTCATTCATGTGTTCTCTAGTCTGAGGCGCCGTGACCCGCGCCGCACACACAAGTCTGCGGGCTTGGGTCATTCATGTGTTCTCCAGTCTGAGGCGCTGTGACCCTTGCCGCACACGCAAGTCTGAGGGCTTAGGTCATTCATGTGTTCTCCAGTCTGAGGCGCCGTGACCCGCGCCGCACATGCAAGTCTGAGGGCTTGGGTCCTTCATTTGTTCTCCAGTCTGAGGCCCCTTGACCCTTGCCGCACACGCAAGTCTGAGGGCTTGGGTCCTTCATGTGTTTTCCAGTCTGAGGCGCCGTGACCCTTGCCGCACACGCAAGTCTGAGGGCTTGGGTCCTTCATGTGTTCTCCAGTCTGAGGTGCTGTGACCCTTGCCGCACACGCAAGTCTGAGGGCTTGGGTCATTCATGTCTTCTCCAGTCTGAGGCGACGTGACCCTTGCCGCACACGCAAGTCTGAGGGCTTGAGTCATTCATGTCTTATCCAGTCTGAGGCGCCGTGACCCTTGCTGCACACGCAAGTCTGAGGGCTTGAGTCATTCATGTCTTATCCAGTCTGAGGCGCCGTGACCCTTGCCGCACACGCAAGTCTGAGGGCTTGGGTCATTCACGGCTTCTCCAGTCTGAGGTGCCGTGACCCTTGCCGCACACGCAAGTCTGAGGGCTTGGGTCATTCATGTCTTCTCCAGTCTGAGGCGCCTTGACCCTTGCCGCACACGCAAGTCTGAGGGCTTGGGTCATTCATGTGTTCTCCAGTCTAAGGTGCCATCACCCTTGCCGCACACGCAAGTCTGAGGGCTTGGGTCCTTCATGTGTTCTTCAGTCTGAGGTGCCGTGACCCTTGCCGCACACGCAAGTCTGAGGGCTTGGGTCATTCATGTGTTCTCCAGTCTGAGGCGCTGTGACTCTTGCCGCACACGCAAGTCTGAGTGCTTGGGTCATTCATGTGTTCTCCAGTCTGAGGCGCCGTGACCCTTGCCGCACACGCAAGTCTGAGGGCTTGGGTCATTCATGTCTTCTCCAGTCTGAGGCGCCTTGACCCTTGTCGCACACGCAAGTCTGAGGGCTTGGGTCATTCATGTGTTCTCCAGTCTGAGGCGCCGTGACCCGCGCCGCACACGCAAGTCTGAGGGCTTGGGTCATTCATGTCTTCTCCAGTCTGAGGCACCGTGACCCGCGTCGCACACGCAAGTCTGAGGGCTTGGGTCATTCATGTCTTCTCCAGTCTGAGGCGCCGTGACCCGCGCCGCACACGCAAGTCTGAGGGCTTGGGTCATTCATGTCTTCTCCAGTCTGAGGCGCCGTGACCCTTGCCGCACACCCAAGTCTGAGGGCTTGGGTCCTTCATTTGTTCTCCAGTCTGAGGCCCCTTGACCCTTGCCGCACACGCAAGTCTGAGGGCTTGGGTCCTTCATGTGTTTTCCAGTCTGAGGCGCCGTGACCCTTGCCGCACACGCAAGTCTGAGGGCTTGGGTCCTTCATGTGTTCTCCAGTCTGAGGCGCTGTGACCCTTGCCGCACACGCAAGTCTGAGGGCTTGGGTCATTCATGTCTTCTCCAGTCTGAGGCGACGTGACCCTTGCCGCACACGCAAGTCTGAGGGCTTGAGTCATTCATGTCTTATCCAGTCTGAGGCGCCGTGACCCTTGCTGCACACGCAAGTCTGAGGGCTTGAGTCATTCATGTCTTATCCAGTCTGAGGCGCCGTGACCCTTGCCGCACACGCAAGTCTGAGGGCTTGGGTCATTCACGGCTTCTCCAGTCTGAGGTGCCGTGACCCTTGCCGCACACGCAAGTCTGAGGGCTTTGGTCATTCATGTCTTCTCCAGTCTGAGGCTCCGTGACCCTTGCCGCACACGCAAGTCTGAGGGCTTGGGTCATTCATGTGTTCTCTAGTCTGAGGCGCCGTGACCCGCGCCGCACACACAAGTCTGCGGGCTTGGGTCATTCATGTGTTCTCCAGTCTGAGGCGCTGTGACCCTTGCCGCACACGCAAGTCTGAGGGCTTAGGTCATTCATGTGTTCTCCAGTCTGAGGCGCCGTGACTCGCGCCGCACATGCAAGTCTGAGGGCTTGGGTCCTTCATGTCTTCTCCAGTCTGAGGCTCCGTGACCCTTGCCACACACGCAAGTCTGAGGGCTTGGGTCATTCATGTGTTCTCCAGTCTGAGGCTCCGTGACCCTTGCCGCACACGCAAGTCTGAGGGCTTGGGTCATTCATGTGTTCTCCAGTCTGAGGCGCTGTGACCCTTGCCGCACACGCAAGTCTGAGGGCTTGGGTCATTCATGTGTTCTCCAGTCTGAGGCGCCGTGACCCTTGCCGCACACGCAAGTCTGAGGGCTTGGGTCATTCATGTCTTCTCCAGTCTGAGGCGCCTTGACCCTTGTCGCACACGCAAGTCTGAGGGCTTGGGTCATTCATGTCTTCTCCAGTCTGAGGCGCCGTGACCCTTGCTACACACGCAAGTCTGAGGGCTTGGGTCATTCATGTTTTCTCCAGTCTTAGGCGCCGCGACCCTTGCCACACACGCAAGTCTGAGGGCTTGGGTCATTCACGTGTTCTCCAGTCTGAGGCGACGTGACCCTTGCCGCACACGCAAGTCTGAGCGCTTGGGTCCTTCACGTCTTCTCCAGTCTGAGGCGCCGTGACCCTTGCCGCACACGCAAGTCTGACGGCTTGGGTCCTTCACGTCTTCTCCAGTCAGAGGCGCCGTGACCCTTGCTGCACACGCAAGTCTGAGGGCTTGGGTCATTCACGTGTTCTCCAGTCCGAGGCGCCGTGACCCTTGCTGCACACGCAAGTCTGAGGGCTTGGGTCATTCACGTCTTCTCCAGTCCGAGGCGCCGTGACCCGCGCCGCACACGCAAGTCTGAGGGCTTGGGTCATTCATGTCTTCTCCAGTCCGAGGCGCCGTGACTCTTGCCGCACACGCAAGTCTGAGGGCTTGGGTCATTCATGTGTTCTCCAGTCTGAGGCACCGTGACCCGCGCCGCACACGCAAGTCTGAGGGCTTGGGTCATTCACGTCTTCTCCAGTCTGAGGCACCGTGACCCTTGCCGCACACGCAAGTCTGAGGGCTTGGGTCCTTCATGTGTTCTCCAGTCTGAGGCGCTGTGACCCTTGCCTCACACGCAAGTCTGAGGGCTTGGCTCATTCATGTCTTCTCCAGTCTGAGGCGCCGTGACCCTTGCCGCACACGCAAGTCTGAGGGCTTGGGTCATTCATGTCTTCTCCAGTCTGAGGCGCTGTGACCCTTGCCGCACACGCAAGTCTGAGGGCTTGGGTCATTCATGTCTTCTCCAGTCTGAGGCGCCTTGACCCTTGCCGCACACGCAAGTCTGAGGGCTTGGGTCATTCATGTGTTCTCCAGTCTGAGGCGCCGTGACCCGCACCACACACGCAAGTCTGAGGGCTTGGGTCATTCATGTGTTCTCCAGTCTGAGGCGCCGTGACCATTGCCACACACACAAGTCTGAGGGCTTGGGTCATTCATTTGTTCTCCAGTCTGAGGCGCCGTGACCCTTGCCGCACACGCAAGTCTGAGGGCTTGGGTCATTCATGTCTTCTCCAGTTCGAGGCGCCGTGACTCTTGCCGCACACGCAAGTCTGAGGGCATGGGTCATTCATGTGTTCTCCAGTCTGAGGCACCGTGACACGTGCCGCACACGCAAGTCTGAGGGCCTGGGTCCTTCATGTGTTTTCCAGTCTGAGGCGCTGTGACCCTTGCCGCACACGCAAGTCTGAGGGCTTGGGTCCTTCATGTGTTCTCCAGTCTGAGGAGCCTTGACCCATGTCGCACACGCAAGTCTGAGGGCTTGGGTCATTCAAGTGTTCTCCAGTCTGAGGCGCCGTGACCCTTGCCGCACACGCAAGTCTGAGGGCTTGGGTCCTTCAAGTGTTCTCCAGTCTGAGGCGCCGTGACCCTTGCCGCACACGCAAGTCTGAGGGCTTGGGTCATTCACGTGTTCTTCAGTCTGAGGTGACGTGACCCTTGCCGCACACGCAAGTCTGAGTGCTTGGGTCATTCATGTGTTCTCCAGTCTGAGGCGCCGTGACCCTTGCCGCACACGCAAGTCTGAGGGCTTGGGTCATTCACGGCTTCTCCAGTCTGAGGTGCCGTGACCCTTGTCGCACACGCAAGTCTGAGGGCTTTGGTCATTCATGTCTTCTCCAGTCTGAGGCTCCGTGACCCTTGCCGCACACGCAAGTCTGAGGGCTTGGGTCATTCATGTGTTCTCTAGTCTGAGGCGCCGTGACCCGCGCCGCACACACAAGTCTGCGGGCTTGGGTCATTCATGTGTTCTCCAGTCTGAGGCGCCGTGACCCTTGCCGCACACGCAAGTCTGAGGGCTTAGGTCATTCATGTGTTCTCCAGTCTGAGGCGCCGTGACCCGCGCCGCACATGCAAGTCTGAGGGCTTGGGTCCTTCATGTCTTCTCCAGTCTGAGGCTCCGTGACCCTTGCCACACACGCAAGTCTGAGGGCTTGGGTCATTCATGTGTTCTCCAGTCTGAGGCGCTGTGACCCTTGCCGCACACGCAAGTCTGAGGGCTTGGGTCATTCATGTGTTCTCCAGTCTGAGGCGCCGTGACCCTTGCCGCACACGCAAGTCTGAGGGCTTGGGTCATTCATGTCTTCCCCAGTCTGAGGCGCCTTGACCCTTGTCGCACACGCAAGTCTGAGGGCTTGGGTCATTCATGTCTTCTCCAGTCTGAGGCGCCGTGACCCTTGCCGCACATGCAAGTCTGAGGGCTTGGGTCATTCATGTCTTCTCCAGTCTGAGGCGCCTTGACCCTTGCCTCACACGCAAGTCTGAGGGCTTGGGTCATTCATGTGTTCTCCAGTCTAAGGCGCTGTGACCCTTGCCGCACACGCAAGTCTGAGGGCTTGGGTCCTTCATGTGTTCTTCAGTCTGAGGTGCCGTGACCCTTGCCGCACACGCAAGTCTGAGGGCTTGGGTCATTCATGTGTTCTCCAGTCTGAGGCGCTGTGACTCTTGCCGCACACGCAAGTCTGAGGGCTTGGGTCATTCATTTGTTCTCCAGTCTGAGACACCGTGACACGTGCCGCACACGCAAGTCTGAGGGCTTGGGTCATTCATGTGTTCTCCAGTCTGAGGCGCCGTGACCCTTGCCGCACACGCAAGTCTGAGGGCTTGGGTCCTTCATGTGTTCTCCAGTCTGAGGCGCCGTGACCCTTGCCACACACGCAAGTCTGAGGACTTGGGTCATTCATGTGTTCTCCAGTCTGAGGCGCTGTGACCCTTGCCGCACACGCAAGTCTGAGGGCTTGGGTCATTCATGTGTTCTCCAGTCTGAGGCGCCGTGACCCTTGCCGCACATGCAAGTCTGAGGGCTTGGGTCCTTCACGTCTTCTCCAGTCTGAGGCGCCGTGACCCTTGCCGCACACGCAAGTCTGAGGGCTTGGGTCATTCACGTGTTCTCCAGTCCGAGGCGCCGTGACCCTTGCCGCACACGCAAGTCTGAGGGCTTGGGTCATTCACATCTTCTCCAATCCGAGGCGCCGTGACCATTGCCGCACACGCAAGTCTGAGGGCTTGGGTCCTTCATTTCTTCTCCAGTCCGAGGCGCCGTGACTCTTGCCGCACACGCAAGTCTGAGGGCATGGGTCATTCATGTGTTCTCCAGTCTGAGACACCGTGACATGCGCCGCACACGCAAGTCGGAGGGCTTGGGTCATTCATGTGTTCTCCAGTCTGAGGCGCCGTGACCCTTGCCGCACACGCAAGTCTGAGGGCTTGGGTCCTTCATGTGTTCTCCAGTCTAAGGCGCCGTGATCCTTGCCACACACGCAAGTCTGAGTGCTTGGGTCATTCATGTGTTCTCCAGTCTGAGGCGCTGTGACCCTTGCTGCACACGCAAGTCTGAGGGCTTGGGTCATTCATGTGTTCTCCAGTCTGAGGTGCCGTGACCCTTGCCGCACAAGCAAGTCTGAGGGCTTGGGTCATTCATGTCTTCTCCAGTCTGAGGCGCCTTGACCCTTGTCGCACACGCAAGTCTGAGGGCTTGGGTCATTCATGTGTTCTCCAGTCTGAGGCAACGTGACCCTTGCCGCACATGCAAGTCTGAGGGCTTGGGTCCTTCAAGTGTTCTCCAGTCTGAGGCGCCGTGACCCTTGCCGCACACGCAAGTCTGAGGGCTTGGGTCATTCACGTGTTCTCCAGTCTGAGGCGACGTGACCCTTGCCGCACACGCAAGTCTGAGGACTTGGGTCCTTCATGTCTTCTCCAGTCTGAGGCGCCTTGACCCTTGCCGCACACGCAAGTCTGAGGGCTTGGGTCATTCATGTGTTCTCCAGTCTAAGGCGCCGTGACCCTTGCCACACACGCAAGTCTGAGGGCTTGGGTCCTTCACGTCTTCTCCAGTCTGAGGCGCCGTGACCCTTGCCGCACACGCAAGTCTGAGGGCTTGGGTCATTCACGTGTTCTCCAGTCCGAGGCGCCGTGACCCTTGCTGCACACGCAAGTCTGAGGGCTTGGGTCATTCATGTCTTCTCCAGTCCGAGGCGCCGTGACCCTTGCCGCACACGCAAGTCTGAGGGCTTGGGTCATTCATGTCTTCTCCAGTCTGAGGCGCCTTGACCCTTGTCGCACACGCAAGTCTGAGGGCTTGGGTCATTCATGTCTTCTCCAGTCTGAGGCGCCGTGACCCTTGCCGCACATGCAAGTCTGAGGGCTTGGGTCATTCATGTCTTCTCCAGTCTGAGGCGCCTTGACCCTTGCCTCACATGCAAGTCTGAGGGCTTGGGTCATTCATGTGTTCTCCAGTCTAAGGCGCTGTGACCCTTGCCGCACACGCAAGTCTGAGGGCTTGGGTCCTTCATGTGTTCTTCAGTCTGAGGTGCCGTGACCCTTGCCGCACACGCAAGTCTGAGGGCTTGGGTCATTCATGTGTTCTCCAGTCTGAGGCGCTGTGACTCTTGCCGCACACGCAAGTCTGAGGGCTTGGGTCATTCATTTGTTCTCCAGTCTGAGACACCGTGACACGCGCCGCACACGCAAGTCTGAGGGCTTGGGTCATTCATGTGTTCTCCAGTCTGAGGCGCCGTGACCCTTGCCGCACACGCAAGTCTGAGGGCTTGGGTCCTTCATGTGTTCTCCAGTCTGAGGCGCCGTGACCCTTGCCACACACGCAAGTCTGAGGACTTGGGTCATTCATGTGTTCTCCAGTCTGAGGCGCTGTGACCCTTGCCGCACACGCAAGTCTGAGGGCTTGGGTCATTCATGTGTTCTCCAGTCTGAGGCGCTGTGACCCTTGCCGCACATGCAAGTCTGAGGGCTTGGGTCCTTCACGTCTTCTCCAGTCTGAGGCGCCGTGACCCTTGCCGCACACGCAAGTCTGAGGGCTTGGGTCATTCACGTGTTCTCCAGTCCGAGGCGCCGTGACCCTTGCCGCACACGCAAGTCTGAGGGCTTGGGTCATTCACATCTTCTCCAATCCGAGGCGCCGTGACCATTGCCGCACACGCAAGTCTGAGGGCTTGGGTCATTCATTTCTTCTCCAGTCCGAGGCGCCGTGACTCTTGCCGCACACGCAAGTCTGAGGGCATGGGTCATTCATGTGTTCTCCAGTCTGAGACACCGTGACATGCGCCGCACACGCAAGTCGGAGGGCTTGGGTCATTCATGTGTTCTCCAGTCTGAGGCGCCGTGACCCTTGCCGCACACGCAAGTCTGAGGGCTTGGGTCCTTCATGTGTTCTCCAGTCTAAGGCGCCGTGATCCTTGCCACACACGCAAGTCTGAGTGCTTGGGTCATTCATGTGTTCTCCAGTCTGAGGCGCTGTGACCCTTGCTGCACACGCAAGTCTGAGGGCTTGGGTCATTCATGTGTTCTCCAGTCTGAGGCGCCGTGACCCTTGCCGCACACGCAAGTCTGAGGGCTTGGGTCATTCATGTCTTCTCCAGTCTGAGGCACCTTGACCCTTGTCGCACACGCAAGTCTGAGGGCTTGGGTCATTCATGTGTTCTCCAGTCTGAGGCACCGTGACCCTTGCCGCACATGCAAGTCTGAGGGCTTGGGTCCTTCAAGTGTTCTCCAGTCTGAGGCGCCGTGACCCTTGCCGCACACGCAAGTCTGAGGGCTTGGGTCATTCACGTGTTCTCCAGTCTGAGGCGACGTGACCCTTGCCGCACACGCAAGTCTGAGGACTTGGGTCCTTCATGTCTTCTCCAGTCTGAGGCGCCTTGACCCTTGCCGCACACGCAAGTCTGAGGGCTTGGGTCATTCATGTGTTCTCCAGTCTAAGGCGCCGTGACCCTTGCCGCACACGCAAGTCTGAGGGCTTGGGTCCTTCACGTCTTCTCCAGTCTGAGGCGCCATGACCCTTGCCGCACATGCAAGTCTGAGGGCTTGGGTCATTCATGTCTTCTCCAGTCTGAGGCGCCTTGACCCTTGCCTCACATGCAAGTCTGAGGGCTTGGGTCATTCATGTGTTCTCCAGTCTAAGGCGCTGTGACCCTTGCCGCACACGCAAGTCTGAGGGCTTGGGTCCTTCATGTGTTCTTCAGTCTGAGGTGCCGTGACCCTTGCCGCACACGCAAGTCTGAGGGCTTGGGTCATTCATGTGTTCTCCAGTCTGAGGCGCTGTGACTCTTGCCGCACACGCAAGTCTGAGGGCTTGGGTCATTCATTTGTTCTCCAGTCTGAGACACCGTGACACGCGCCGCACACGCAAGTCTGAGGGCTTGGGTCATTCATGTGTTCTCCAGTCTGAGGCGCCGTGACCCTTGCCGCACACGCAAGTCTGAGGGCTTGGGTCCTTCATGTGTTCTCCAGTCTGAGGCGCCGTGACCCTTGCCACACACGCAAGTCTGAGGACTTGGGTCATTCATGTGTTCTCCAGTCTGAGGCGCTGTGACTCTTGCCGCACACGCAAGTCTGAGGGCTTGGGTCATTCATTTGTTCTCCAGTCTGAGACACCGTGATACGTGCCGCACACGCAAGTCTGAGGGCTTGGGTCATTCATGTGTTCTCCAGTCTGAGGCGCCGTGACCCTTGCCGCACACGCAAGTCTGAGGGCTTGGGTCCTTCATGTGTTCTCCAGTCTGAGGCGCCGTGACCCTTGCCACACACGCAAGTCTGAGGACTTGGGTCATTCATGTGTTCTCCAGTCTGAGGCGCTGTAACCCTTGCCGCACACGCAAGTCTGAGGGCTTGGGTCATTCATGTGTTCTCCAGTCTGAGGCGCTGTGACCCTTGCCGCACATGCAAGTCTGAGGGCTTGGGTCCTTCACGTCTTCTCCAGTCTGAGGCGCCGTGACCCTTGCCGCACACGCAAGTCTGAGGGCTTGGGTCATTCACGTGTTCTCCAGTCCGAGGCGCCGTGACCCTTGCCGCACACGCAAGTCTGAGGGCTTGGGTCATTCACAAATCCGAGGCGCCGTGACCATTGCCGCACACGCAAGTCTGAGGGCTTGGGTCATTCATTTCTTCTCCAGTCCGAGGCGCCGTGACTCTTGCCGCACACGCAAGTCTGAGGGCATGGGTCATTCATGTGTTCTCCAGTCTGAGACACCGTGACATGCGCCGCACACGCAAGTCGGAGGGCTTGGGTCATTCATGTGTTCTCCAGTCTGAGGCGCCGTGACCCTTGCCGCACACGCAAGTCTGAGGGCTTGGGTCCTTCATGTGTTCTCCAGTCTAAGGCGCCGTGATCCTTGCCACACACGCAAGTCTGAGTGCTTGGGTCATTCATGTGTTCTCCAGTCTGAGGCGCTGTGACCCTTGCTGCACACGCAAGTCTGAGGGCTTGGGTCATTCATGTGTTCTCCAGTCTGAGGCGCCGTGACCCTTGCCGCACACGCAAGTCTGAGGGCTTGGGTCATTCATGTCTTCTCCAGTCTGAGGCGCCTTGACCCTTGTCGCACACGCAAGTCTGAGGGCTTGGGTCATTCATGTGTTCCCCAGTCTGAGGCACCGTGACCCTTGCCGCACATGCAAGTCTGAGGGCTTGGGTCCTTCAAGTGTTCTCCAGTCTGAGGCGCCGTGACCCTTGCCGCACACGCAAGTCTGAGGGCTTGGGTCATTCACGTGTTCTCCAGTCTGAGGCGACGTGACCCTTGCCGCACACGCAAGTCTGAGGACTTGGGTCCTTCATGTCTTCTCCAGTCTGAGGCGCCTTGACCCTTGCCGCACACGCAAGTCTGAGGGCTTGGGTCATTCATGTGTTCTCCAGTCTAAGGCGCCGTGACCCTTGCCGCACACGCAAGTCTGAGGGCTTGGGTCCTTCACGTCTTCTCCAGTCTGAGGCGCCATGACCCTTGCCGCACATGAAAGTCTGAGGGCTTGGGTCCTTCACGTCTTCTCCAGTCTGAGGCGCCGTGACCCTTGCCGCACACACAAGTCTGAGGGCTTGGGTCATTCACGTGTTCTCCAGTCCGAGGCGCCGTGACCCTTGCCGCACACGCAAGTCTGAGGGCTTGGGTCATTCACATCTTCTCCAATTCGAGGCGCCGTGACCATTGCCGCACACGAAAGTCTGAGGGCTTGGGTCATTCATTTCTTCTCCAGTCCGAGGCGCCGTGACTCTTGCCGCACACGCAAGTCTGAGGGCATGGGTCATTCATGTGTTCTCCAGTCTGAGACACCGTGACATGCGCCGCACACGCAAGTCGGAGGGCTTGGGTCATTCATGTGTTCTCCAGTCTGAGGCGCCGTGACCCTTGCCGCACACGCAAGTCTGAGGGCTTGGGTCCTTCATGTGTTCTCCAGTCTAAGGCGCCGTGATCCTTGCCACACACGCAAGTCTGAGTGCTTGGGTCATTCATGTGTTCTCCAGTCTGAGGCGCTGTGACCCTTGCTGCACACGCAAGTCTGAGGGCTTGGGTCATTCATGTGTTCTCCAGTCTGAGGCGCCGTGACCCTTGCCGCACACGCAAGTCTGAGGGCTTGGGTCATTCATGTCTTCTCCAGTCTGAGGCGCCTTGACCCTTGTCGCACACGCAAGTCTGAGGGCTTGGGTCATTCATGTGTTCTCCAGTCTGAGGCACCGTAACCCTTGCCGCACATGCAAGTCTGAGGGCTTGGGTCCTTCAAGTGTTCTCCAGTCTGAGGCGCCGTGACCCTTGCCGCACACGCAAGTCTGAGGGCTTGGGTCATTCATGTGTTCTCCAGTCTGAGGCACCGTAACCCTTGCCGCACATGCAAGTCTGAGGGCTTGGGTCCTTCAAGTGTTCTCCAGTCTGAGGCGACGTGACCCTTGCCGCACATGCAAGTCTGAGGACTTGGGTCCTTCATGTCTTCTCCAGTCTGAGGCGCCTTGACCCTTGCCGCACACGCAAGTCTGAGGGCTTGGGTCATTCATGTGTTCTCCAGTCTAAGGCGCCGTGACCCTTGCCGCACACGCAAGTCTGAGGGCTTGGGTCCTTCACGTCTTCTCCAGTCTGAGGCGCCGTGACCCTTGCCGCACACGCAAGTCTGAGGGCTTGGGTCATTCACGTGTTCTCCAGTCCGAGGCGCCGTGACCCTTGCTGCACACGCAAGTCTGAGGGCTTGGGTCATTCATGTCTTCTCCAGTCCGAGGCGCCGTGACCCTTGCCGCACACGCAAGTCTGAGGGCTTGGGTCATTCATGTCTTCTCCAGTCCGAGGCGCCGTGACTCTTGCCGCACACGCAAGTCTGAGGGCTTGGGTCATTCATGTGTTCTCCAGTCTGAGGCACCGTGACGCGCGCCGCACACGCAAGTCTGAGGGCTTGGGTCATTCATGTGTTCTCCAGTCTGAGGCGCTGTGACCCTTGCCGCACACGCAAGTCTGAGGGCTTGGGTCCTTCATGTGTTCTCCAGTCTGAGGCGCTGTGATCCTTGCCTCACACGCAAGTCTGAGGGCTTGGGTCATTCATGTCTTCTCCAGTCTGAGGCGCCGTGACAATTGCCGCACACGCAAGTCTGAGGGCTTGGGTCATTCATGTCTTCTCCAGTCTGAGGCGCCGTGACCCTTGCAGCACACGCAAGTCTGAGGGCTTGGGTCATTCATGTCTTCTCCAGTCTGAGGCACCTTGACCCTTGCCGCACACGCAAATCTGAGGGCATGGGTCATTCATGTGTTCTCCAGTCTGAGGCGCCGTGACCCGCGCCGCACACGCAAGTCTGAGGGCTTGGGTCATTCATGTGTTCTCCAGTCTGAGGCACCGTGACCCTTGCCACACACGCAAGTCTGAGGGCTTGGGTCATTCATTTGTTCTCCAGTCTGAGGTGCCGTGACCCTTGCCGCAAACGCAAGTCTGAGGGCTTGGGTCATTCATGTCTTCTCCAGTCCGAGGCGCCGTGACTCTTGCCGAACACGCAAGTCTGAGTGCATGGGTCATTCATGTGTTCTCCAGTCTTAGGCACCGTGACACGCGCCACACACGCAAGTGTGAGGGCTTGGGTCATTCATGTGTTTTCCAGTCTGAGGCGCCGTGACCCTTGCCGCACACGCAAGTCTGAGGGCTTGGGTCCTTCATGTGTTCTCCAGTCTGAGGAGCCGTGACCCTTGCCACACACGCAAGTCTGAGGGCTTGGGTCATTCATGTGTTCTCCAGTCTGAGGCGCTGTGACCCTTGCTGCACACGCAAGTCTGAGGGCTTGGGTCATTCATGTGTTCTCCAGTCTGAGGCGCCGTGACCCTTGCCGCACACGCAAGTCTGATTGCTTGGGTCATTCATGTCTTCTCCAGTCTGAGGCGCCTTGACCCATGTCGCACACGCAAGTCTGAGGGCTTGGGTCATTCAAGTGTTCTCCAGTCTGAGGCGCCGTGACCCTTGCCGCACACGCAAGTCTGAGGGCTTGGGTCCTTCAAGTGTTCTCCAGTCTGAGGCGCCGTGACCCTTGCCGCACACGCAAGTCTGAGGGCTTGGGTCATTCACGTGTTCTTCAGTCTGAGGCGACGTGACCCTTGCCGCACACGCAAGTCTGAGGGCTTGGGTCATTCATGTCTTCTCCAGTCTGAGGCGCCGTGACCCTTGCCGCACACGCAAGTCTGAGGGCTTGGGTCATTCATGTCTTCTCCAGTCTGAGGCGCCTTGACCCTTGCCGCACACGCAAGTCTGAGGGCTTGGGTCATTCATGTGTTCTCCAGTCTAAGGTCCCGTCACCCTTGCCGCACACGCAAGTCTGAGGGCTTGGGTCCTTCATGTGTTCTTCAGTCTGAGGCGCCGTGACCCTTGCCGCACACGCAAGTCTGAGGGCTTGGGTCATTCATGTGTTCTCCAGTCTAAGGCGCTGTGACTCTTGCCGCACACGCAAGTCTGAGTGCTTGGGTCATTCATGTGTTCTCCAGTCTGAGGCGCCGTGACCCTTGCCGCACACGCAAGTCTGAGGGCTTGGGTCATTCATGTCTTCTCCAGTCTGAGGCGCCTTGACCCTTGTCGCACACGCAAGTCTGAGGGCTTGGGTCATTCATGTGTTCTCCAGTCTGAGGTGCCGTGACCCGCGCCGCACACGCAAGTCTGAGGGCTTGGGTCATTCATGTCTTCTCCAGTCTGAGGCACCGTGACCCGCGTCGCACACGCAAGTCTGAGGGCTTGGGTCATTCATGTCTTCTCCAGTCTGAGGCGCCGTGACCCGCGCCGCACACGCAAGTCTGAGGGCTTGGGTCATTCATATCTTCTCCAGTCTGAGGCGCCGTGACCCTTGCCGCACAAGCAAGTCTGAGGGCTTGGGTCCTTCATTTGTTCTCCAGTCTGAGGCCCCTTGACCCTTGCCGCACACGCAAGTCTGAGGGCTTGGGTCCTTCATGTGTTTTCCAGTCTGAGGCGCCGTGACCCTTGCCGCACACGCAAGTCTGAGGGCTTGGGTCCTTCATGTGTTCTCCAGTCTGAGGCGCTGTGACCCTTGCCGCACACGCAAGTCTGAGGGCTTGGGTCATTCATGTCTTCTCCAGTCTGAGGCGACGTGACCCTTGCCGCACACGCAAGTCTGAGGGCTTGAGTCATTCATGTCTTATCCAGTCTGAGGCGCCGTGACCCTAGCCGCACACGCAAGTCTGAGGGATTGGGTCATTCACGTCTTCTCCAGTCTGAGGCGCCGTGACCCTTGCCGCACACGCAAGTCTGAGGGCTTGGGTCATTCACGGCTTCTCCAGTCTGAGGTGCCGTGACCCTTGCCGCACACGCAAGTCTGAGGGCTTTGGTCATTCATGTCTTCTCCAGTCTGAGGCTCCGTGACCCTTGCCGCACACGCAAGTCTGAGGGCTTGGGTCATTCATGTGTTCTCTAGTCTGAGGCGCCGTGACCCGCGCCGCACACACAAGTCTGCGGGCTTGGGTCATTCATGTGTTCTCCAGTCTGAGGCGCTGTGACCCTTGCTGCACACGCAAGTCTGAGGGCTTAGGTCATTCATGTGTTCTCCAGTCTGAGGCGCCGTGACCCGCGCCGCACATGCAAGTCTGAGGGCTTGGGTCCTTCATGTCTTCTCCAGTCTGAGGCTCCGTGACCCTTGCCACACACGCAAGTCTGAGGGCTTGGGTCATTCATGTGTTCTCCAGTCTGAGGCGCTGTGACCCTTGCCGCACACGCAAGTCTGAGGGCTTGGGTCATTCATGTGTTCTCCAGTCTGAGGCGCCGTGACCCTTGCCGCACACGCAAGTCTGAGGGCTTGGGTCATTCATGTCTTCTCCAGTCTGAGGCGCCTTGACCCTTGTCGCACACACAAGTCTGAGGGCTTGGGTCATTCATGTCTTCTCCAGTCTGAGGCGCCGTGACCCTTGCCACACACGCAAGTCTGAGGGCTTGGGTCATTCATGTTTTCTCCAGTCTTAGGCGCCGTGACCCTTGCCGCACACGCAAGTCTGAGGGCTTGGGTCCTTCATGTGTTCTTCAGTCTGAGGTGCCGTGACCCTTGCCGCACACGCAAGTCTGAGGGCTTGGGTCATTCATGTGTTCTCCAGTCTGAGGCGCTGTGACTCTTGCCGCACACGCAAGTCTGAGGGCTTGGGTCATTCATTTGTTCTCCAGTCTGAGACACCATGACACGTGCCGCACACGCAAGTCTGAGGGCTTGGGTCATTCATGTGTTCTCCAGTCTGAGGCGCCGTGACCCTTGCCGCACACGCAAGTCTGAGGGCTTGGGTCCTTCATGTGTTCTCCAGTCTGAGGCGCCGTGACCCTTGCCACACACGCAAGTCTGAGGACTTGGGTCATTCATGTGTTCTCCAGTCTGAGGCGCTGTGACCCTTGCCGCACACGCAAGTCTGAGGGCTTGGGTCATTCATGTGTTCTCCAGTCTGAGGCGCCGTGACCCTTGCCGCACATGCAAGTCTGAGGGCTTGGGTCCTTCACGTCTTCTCCAGTCTGAGGCGCCGTGACCCTTGCCGCACACGCAAGTCTGAGGGCTTGGGTCATTCATGTCTTCTCCAGTCTGAGGCGCCGTGACCCGCGCCGCACACGCAAGTCTGAGGGCTTGGGTCATTCATATCTTCTCCAGTCTGAGGCGCCGTGACCCTTGCCGCACAAGCAAGTCTGAGGGCTTGGGTCCTTCATTTGTTCTCCAGTCTGAGGCCCCTTGACCCTTGCCGCACACGCAAGTCTGAGGGCTTGGGTCCTTCATGTGTTTTCCAGTCTGAGGCGCCGTGACCCTTGCCGCACACGCAAGTCTGAGGGCTTGGGTCCTTCATGTGTTCTCCAGTCTGAGGCGCTGTGACCCTTGCCGCACACGCAAGTCTGAGGGCTTGGGTCATTCATGTCTTCTCCAGTCTGAGGTGCCGTGACCCGCGCCGCACACGCAAGTCTGAGGGCTTGGGTCATTCATGTCTTCTCCAGTCTGAGGCACCGTGACCCGCGTCGCACACGCAAGTCTGAGGGCTTGGGTCATTCATGTCTTCTCCAGTCTGAGGCGCCGTGACCCGCGCCGCACACGCAAGTCTGAGGGCTTGGGTCATTCATATCTTCTCCAGTCTGAGGCGCCGTGACCCTTGCCGCACAAGCAAGTCTGAGGGCTTGGGTCCTTCATTTGTTCTCCAGTCTGAGGCCCCTTGACCCTTGCCGCACACGCAAGTCTGAGGGCTTGGGTCCTTCATGTGTTTTCCAGTCTGAGGCGCCGTGACCCTTGCCGCACACGCAAGTCTGAGGGCTTGGGTCCTTCATGTGTTCTCCAGTCTGAGGCGCTGTGACCCTTGCCGCACATGCAAGTCTGAGGGCTTGGGTCATTCATGTCTTCTCCAGTCTGAGGCGACGTGACCCTTGCCGCACACGCAAGTCTGAGGGCTTGAGTCATTCATGTCTTATCCAGTCTGAGGCGCCGTGACCCTAGCCGCACACGCAAGTCTGAGGGATTGGGTCATTCACGTCTTCTCCAGTCTGAGGCGCCGTGACCCTTGCCGCACACGCAAGTCTGAGGGCTTGGGTCATTCACGGCTTCTCCAGTCTGAGGTGCCGTGACCCTTGCCGCACACGCAAGTCTGAGGGCTTTGGTCATTCATGTCTTCTCCAGTCTGAGGCTCCGTGACCCTTGCCGCACACGCAAGTCTGAGGGCTTGGGTCATTCATGTGTTCTCTAGTCTGAGGCGCCGTGACCCGCGCCGCACACACAAGTCTGCGGGCTTGGGTCATTCATGTGTTCTCCAGTCTGAGGCGCTGTGACCCTTGCTGCACACGCAAGTCTGAGGGCTTAGGTCATTCATGTGTTCTCCAGTCTGAGGCGCCGTGACCCGCGCCGCACATGCAAGTCTGAGGGCTTGGGTCCTTCATGTCTTCTCCAGTCTGAGGCTCCGTGACCCTTGCCACACACGCAAGTCTGAGGGCTTGGGTCATTCATGTGTTCTCCAGTCTGAGGCGCTGTGACCCTTGCCGCACACGCAAGTCTGAGGGCTTGGGTCATTCATGTGTTCTCCAGTCTGAGGCGCCGTGACCCTTGCCGCACACGCAAGTCTGAGGGCTTGGGTCATTCATGTCTTCTCCAGTCTGAGGCGCCTTGACCCTTGTCGCACACACAAGTCTGAGGGCTTGGGTCATTCATGTCTTCTCCAGTCTGAGGCGCCGTGACCCTTGCCACACACGCAAGTCTGAGGGCTTGGGTCATTCATGTTTTCTCCAGTCTTAGGCGCCGTGACCCTTGCCGCACACGCAAGTCTGAGGGCTTGGGTCCTTCATGTGTTCTTCAGTCTGAGGTGCCGTGACCCTTGCCGCACACGCAAGTCTGAGGGCTTGGGTCATTCATGTGTTCTCCAGTCTGAGGCGCTGTGACTCTTGCCGCACACGCAAGTCTGAGGGCTTGGGTCATTCATTTGTTCTCCAGTCTGAGACACCATGACACGTGCCGCACACGCAAGTCTGAGGGCTTGGGTCATTCATGTGTTCTCCAGTCTGAGGCGCCGTGACCCTTGCCGCACACGCAAGTCTGAGGGCTTGGGTCCTTCATGTGTTCTCCAGTCTGAGGCGCCGTGACCCTTGCCACACACGCAAGTCTGAGGACTTGGGTCATTCATGTGTTCTCCAGTCTGAGGCGCTGTGACCCTTGCCGCACACGCAAGTCTGAGGGCTTGGGTCATTCATGTGTTCTCCAGTCTGAGGCGCCGTGACCCTTGCCGCACATGCAAGTCTGAGGGCTTGGGTCCTTCACGTCTTCTCCAGTCTGAGGTGCCGTGACCCTTGCCGCACACGCAAGTCTGAGGGCTTGGGTCATTCATGTCTTCTCCAGTCTGAGGCGCCGTGACCCGCGCCGCACACGCAAGTCTGAGGGCTTGGGTCATTCATATCTTCTCCAGTCTGAGGCGCCGTGACCCTTGCCGCACAAGCAAGTCTGAGGGCTTGGGTCCTTCATTTGTTCTCCAGTCTGAGGCCCCTTGACCCTTGCCGCACACGCAAGTCTGAGGGCTTGGGTCCTTCATGTGTTTTCCAGTCTGAGGCGCCGTGACCCTTGCCGCACACGCAAGTCTGAGGGCTTGGGTCCTTCATGTGTTCTCCAGTCTGAGGCGCTGTGACCCTTGCCGCACACGCAAGTCTGAGGGCTTGGGTCATTCATGTCTTCTCCAGTCTGAGGCGACGTGACCCTTGCCGCACACGCAAGTCTGAGGGCTTGAGTCATTCATGTCTTATCCAGTCTGAGGCGCCGTGACCCTAGCCGCACACGCAAGTCTGAGGGATTGGGTCATTCACGTCTTCTCCAGTCTGAGGCGCCGTGACCCTTGCCGCACACGCAAGTCTGAGGGCTTGGGTCATTCACGGCTTCTCCAGTCTGAGGTGCCGTGACCCTTGCCGCACACGCAAGTCTGAGGGCTTTGGTCATTCATGTCTTCTCCAGTCTGAGGCTCCGTGACCCTTGCCACACACGCAAGTCTGAGGGCTTGGGTCATTCATGTGTTCTCTAGTCTGAGGCGCCGTGACCCGCGCCGCACACACAAGTCTGCGGGCTTGGGTCATTCATGTGTTCTCCAGTCTGAGGCGCTGTGACCCTTGCTGCACACGCAAGTCTGAGGGCTTAGGTCATTCATGTGTTCTCCAGTCTGAGGCGCCGTGACCCGCGCCGCACATGCAAGTCTGAGGGCTTGGGTCCTTCATGTCTTCTCCAGTCTGAGGCTCCGTGACCCTTGCCACACACGCAAGTCTGAGGGCTTGGGTCATTCATGTGTTCTCCAGTCTGAGGCGCTGTGACCCTTGCCGCACACGCAAGTCTGAGGGCTTGGGTCATTCATGTGTTCTCCAGTCTGAGGCGCCGTGACCCTTGCCGCACACGCAAGTCTGAGGGCTTGGGTCATTCATGTCTTCTCCAGTCTGAGGCGCCTTGACCCTTGTCGCACACACAAGTCTGAGGGCTTGGGTCATTCATGTCTTCTCCAGTCTGAGGCGCCGTGACCCTTGCCACACACGCAAGTCTGAGGGCTTGGGTCATTCATGTTTTCTCCAGTCTTAGGCGCCGTGACCCTTGCCGCACACGCAAGTCTGAGGGCTTGGGTCCTTCATGTGTTCTTCAGTCTGAGGTGCCGTGACCCTTGCCGCACACGCAAGTCTGAGGGCTTGGGTCATTCATGTGTTCTCCAGTCTGAGGCGCTGTGACTCTTGCCGCACACGCAAGTCTGAGGGCTTGGGTCATTCATTTGTTCTCCAGTCTGAGACACCATGACACGTGCCGCACACGCAAGTCTGAGGGCTTGGGTCATTCATGTGTTCTCCAGTCTGAGGCGCCGTGACCCTTGCCGCACACGCAAGTCTGAGGGCTTGGGTCCTTCATGTGTTCTCCAGTCTGAGGCGCCGTGACCCTTGCCACACACGCAAGTCTGAGGACTTGGGTCATTCATGTGTTCTCCAGTCTGAGGCGCTGTGACCCTTGCCGCACACGCAAGTCTGAGGGCTTGGGTCATTCATGTGTTCTCCAGTCTGAGGCGCCGTGACCCTTGCCGCACATGCAAGTCTGAGGGCTTGGGTCCTTCACGTCTTCTCCAGTCTGAGGCGCCGTGACCCTTGCCGCACACGCAAGTCTGAGGGCTTGGGTCATTCACGTGTTCTCCAGTCCGAGGCGCCGTGACCCTTGCCGCACACGCAAGTCTGAGGGCTTGGGTCATTCACATCTTCTCCAATCCGAGGCGCCGTGACCATTGCCGCACACGCAAGTCTGAGGGCTTGGGTCCTTCATTTCTTCTCCAGTCCGAGGCGCCGTGACTCTTGCCGCACACGCAAGTCTGAGGGCATGGGTCATTCATGTGTTCTCCAGTCTGAGACACCGTGACATGCGCCGCACACGCAAGTCGGAGGGCTTGGGTCATTCATGTGTTCTCCAGTCTGAGGCGCCGTGACCCTTGCCGCACACGCAAGTCTGAGGGCTTGGGTCCTTCATGTGTTCTCCAGTCTAAGGCGCCGTGATCCTTGCCACACACGCAAGTCTGAGTGCTTGGGTCATTCATGTGTTCTCCAGTCTGAGGCGCTGTGACCCTTGCTGCACACGCAAGTCTGAGGGCTTGGGTCATTCATGTGTTCTCCAGTCTGAGGCGCCGTGACCCTTGCCGCACAAGCAAGTCTGAGGGCTTGGGTCATTCATGTCTTCTCCAGTCTGAGGCGCCTTGACCCTTGTCGCACACGCAAGTCTGAGGGCTTGGGTCATTCATGTGTTCTCCAGTCTGAGGCAACGTGACCCTTGCCGCACATGCAAGTCTGAGGGCTTGGGTCCTTCAAGTGTTCTCCAGTCTGAGGCGCCGTGACCCTTGCCGCACACGCAAGTCTGAGGGCTTGGGTCATTCACGTGTTCTCCAGTCTGAGGCGACGTGACCCTTGCTGCACACGCAAGTCTGAGGACTTGGGTCCTTCATGTCTTCTCCAGTCTGAGGCGCCTTGACCCTTGCCGCACACGCAAGTCTGAGGGCTTGGGTCATTCATGTGTTCTCCAGTCTAAGGCGCCGTGACCCTTGCCACACACGCAAGTCTGAGGGCTTGGGTCCTTCACGTCTTCTCCAGTCTGAGGCGCCGTGACCCTTGCCGCACACGCAAGTCTGAGGGCTTGGGTCATTCATGTGTTCTCCAGTCTAAGGCGCCGTGACCCTTGCCACACACGCAAGTCTGAGGGCTTGGGTCCTTCACGTCTTCTCCAGTCTGAGGCGCCGTGACCCTTGCCGCACACGCAAGTCTGAGGGCTTGGGTCATTCACGTGTTCTCCAGTCCGAGGCGCCGTGACCCTTGCTGCACACGCAAGTCTGAGGGCTTGGGTCATTCATGTCTTCTCCAGTCCGAGGCGCCGTGACCCTTGCCGCACACGCAAGTCTGAGGGCTTGGGTCATTCATGTCTTCTCCAGTCTGAGGCGCCTTGACCCTTGTCGCACACGCAAGTCTGAGGGCTTGGGTCATTCATGTCTTCTCCAGTCTGAGGCGCCGTGACCCTTGCCGCACATGCAAGTCTGAGGGCTTGGGTCATTCATGTCTTCTCCAGTCTGAGGCGCCTTGACCCTTGCCTCACATGCAAGTCTGAGGGCTTGGGTCATTCATGTGTTCTCCAGTCTAAGGCGCTGTGACCCTTGCCGCACACGCAAGTCTGAGGGCTTGGGTCCTTCATGTGTTCTTCAGTCTGAGGTGCCGTGACCCTTGCCGCACACGCAAGTCTGAGGGCTTGGGTCATTCATGTGTTCTCCAGTCTGAGGCGCTGTGACTCTTGCCGCACACGCAAGTCTGAGGGCTTGGGTCATTCATTTGTTCTCCAGTCTGAGACACCGTGACACGCGCCGCACACGCAAGTCTGAGGGCTTGGGTCATTCATGTGTTCTCCAGTCTGAGGCGCTGTGACCCTTGCCGCACATGCAAGTCTGAGGGCTTGGGTCCTTCACGTCTTCTCCAGTCTGAGGCGCCGTGACCCTTGCCGCACACGCAAGTCTGAGGGCTTGGGTCATTCACGTGTTCTCCAGTCCGAGGCGCCGTGACCCTTGCCGCACACGCAAGTCTGAGGGCTTGGGTCATTCACATCTTCTCCAATCCGAGGCGCCGTGACCATTGCCGCACACGCAAGTCTGAGGGCTTGGGTCATTCATTTCTTCTCCAGTCCGAGGCGCCGTGACTCTTGCCGCACACGCAAGTCTGAGGGCATGGGTCATTCATGTGTTCTCCAGTCTGAGACACCGTGATATGCGCCGCACACGCAAGTCGGAGGGCTTGGGTCATTCATGTGTTCTCCAGTCTGAGGCGCCGTGACCCTTGCCGCACACGCAAGTCTGAGGGCTTGGGTCCTTCATGTGTTCTCCAGTCTAAGGCGCCGTGATCCTTGCCACACACGCAAGTCTGAGTGCTTGGGTCATTCATGTGTTCTCCAGTCTGAGGCGCTGTGACCCTTGCTGCACACGCAAGTCTGAGGGCTTGGGTCATTCATGTGTTCTCCAGTCTGAGGCGCCGTGACCCTTGCCGCACACGCAAGTCTGAGGGCTTGGGTCATTCATGTCTTCTCCAGTCTGAGGCGCCTTGACCCTTGTCGCACACGCAAGTCTGAGGGCTTGGGTCATTCATGTGTTCTCCAGTCTGAGGCACCGTGACCCTTGCCGCACATGCAAGTCTGAGGGCTTGGGTCCTTCAAGTGTTCTCCAGTCTGAGGCGCCGTGACCCTTGCCGCACACGCAAGTCTGAGGGCTTGGGTCATTCACGTGTTCTCCAGTCTGAGGCGACGTGACCCTTGCCGCACACGCAAGTCTGAGGACTTGGGTCCTTCATGTCTTCTCCAGTCTGAGGTGCCTTGACCCTTGCCGCACACGCAAGTCTGAGGGCTTGGGTCATTCATGTGTTCTCCAGTCTAAGGCGCCGTGACCCTTGCCGCACACGCAAGTCTGAGGGCTTGGGTCCTTCACGTCTTCTCCAGTCTGAGGCGCCGTGACCCTTGCCGCACATGCAAGTCTGAGGGCTTGGGTCATTCATGTCTTCTCCAGTCTGAGGCGCCTTGACCCTTGCCTCACATGCAAGTCTGAGGGCTTGGGTCATTCATGTGTTCTCCAGTCTAAGGCGCTGTGACCCTTGCCGCACACGCAAGTCTGAGGGCTTGGGTCATTCACGTGTTCTCCAGTCCGAGGCGCCGTGACCCTTGCTGCACACGCAAGTCTGAGGGCTTGGGTCATTCATGTCTTCTCCAGTCCGAGGCGCCGTGACCCTTGCCGCACACGCAAGTCTGAGGGCTTGGGTCATTCATGTCTTCTCCAGTCTGAGGCGCCTTGACCCTTGTCGCACACGCAAGTCTGAGGGCTTGGGTCATTCATGTCTTCTCCAGTCTGAGGCGCCGTGACCCTTGCCGCACATGCAAGTCTGAGGGCTTGGGTCATTCATGTCTTCTCCAGTCTGAGGCGCCTTGACCCTTGCCTCACATGCAAGTCTGAGGGCTTGGGTCATTCATGTGTTCTCCAGTCTAAGGCGCTGTGACCCTTGCCGCACACGCAAGTCTGAGGGCTTGGGTCCTTCATGTGTTCTTCAGTCTGAGGTGCCGTGACCCTTGCCGCACACGCAAGTCTGAGGGCTTGGGTCATTCATGTGTTCTCCAGTCTGAGGCGCTGTGACTCTTGCCGCACACGCAAGTCTGAGGGCTTGGGTCATTCATTTGTTCTCCAGTCTGAGACACCGTGACACGCGCCGCACACGCAAGTCTGAGGGCTTGGGTCATTCATGTGTTCTCCAGTCTGAGGCGCCGTGACCCTTGCCGCACACGCAAGTCTGAGGGCTTGGGTCCTTCATGTGTTCTCCAGTCTGAGGCGCCGTGACCCTTGCCACACACGCAAGTCTGAGGACTTGGGTCATTCATGTGTTCTCCAGTCTGAGGCGCTGTGACCCTTGCCGCACACGCAAGTCTGAGGGCTTGGGTCATTCATGTGTTCTCCAGTCTGAGGCGCTGTGACCCTTGCCGCACATGCAAGTCTGAGGGCTTGGGTCCTTCACGTCTTCTCCAGTCTGAGGCGCCGTGACCCTTGCCGCACACGCAAGTCTGAGGGCTTGGGTCATTCACGTGTTCTCCAGTCCGAGGCGCCGTGACCCTTGCCGCACACGCAAGTCTGAGGGCTTGGGTCATTCACATCTTCTCCAATCCGAGGCGCCGTGACCATTGCCGCACACGCAAGTCTGAGGGCTTGGGTCATTCATTTCTTCTCCAGTCCGAGGCGCCGTGACTCTTGCCGCACACGCAAGTCTGAGGGCATGGGTCATTCATGTGTTCTCCAGTCTGAGACACCGTGACATGCGCCGCACACGCAAGTCGGAGGGCTTGGGTCATTCATGTGTTCTCCAGTCTGAGGCGCCGTGACCCTTGCCGCACACGCAAGTCTGAGGGCTTGGGTCCTTCATGTGTTCTCCAGTCTAAGGCGCCGTGATCCTTGCCACACACGCAAGTCTGAGTGCTTGGGTCATTCATGTGTTCTCCAGTCTGAGGCGCTGTGACCCTTGCTGCACACGCAAGTCTGAGGGCTTGGGTCATTCATGTGTTCTCCAGTCTGAGGCGCCGTGACCCTTGCCGCACACGCAAGTCTGAGGGCTTGGGTCATTCATGTCTTCTCCAGTCTGAGGCGCCTTGACCCTTGTCGCACACGCAAGTCTGAGGGCTTGGGTCATTCATGTGTTCTCCAGTCTGAGGCACCGTGACCCTTGCCGCACATGCAAGTCTGAGGGCTTGGGTCCTTCAAGTGTTCTCCAGTCTGAGGCGCCGTGACCCTTGCCGCACACGCAAGTCTGAGGGCTTGGGTCATTCACGTGTTCTCCAGTCTGAGGCGACGTGACCCTTGCCGCACACGCAAGTCTGAGGACTTGGGTCCTTCATGTCTTCTCCAGTCTGAGGCGCCTTGACCCTTGCCGCACACGCAAGTCTGAGGGCTTGGGTCATTCATGTGTTCTCCAGTCTAAGGCGCCGTGACCCTTGCCGCACACGCAAGTCTGAGGGCTTGGGTCCTTCACGTCTTCTCCAGTCTGAGGCGCCGTGACCCTTGCCGCACATGCAAGTCTGAGGGCTTGGGTCATTCATGTCTTCTCCAGTCTGAGGCGCCTTGACCCTTGCCTCACATGCAAGTCTGAGGGCTTGGGTCATTCATGTGTTCTCCAGTCTAAGGCGCTGTGACCCTTGCCGCACACGCAAGTCTGAGGGCTTGGGTCCTTCATGTGTTCTTCAGTCTGAGGTGCCGTGACCCTTGCCGCACACGCAAGTCTGAGGGCTTGGGTCATTCATGTGTTCTCCAGTCTGAGGCGCTGTGACTCTTGCCGCACACGCAAGTCTGAGGGCTTGGGTCATTCATTTGTTCTCCAGTCTGAGACACCGTGACACACGCTGCACACGCAAGTCTGAGGGCTTGGGTCATTCATGTGTTCTCCAGTCTGAGGCGCCGTGACCCTTGCCGCACACGCAAGTCTGAGGGCTTGGGACCTTCATGTGTTCTCCAGTCTGAGGCGCCGTGACCCTTGCCACACACGCAAGTCTGAGGACTTGGGTCATTCATGTGTTCTCCAGTCTGAGGCGCTGTGACCCTTGCCGCACACGCAAGTCTGAGGGCTTGGGTCATTCATGTGTTCTCCAGTCTGAGGCGCTGTGACCCTTGCCGCACATGCAAGTCTGAGGGCTTGGGTCCTTCACGTCTTCTCCAGTCTGAGGCGCCGTGACCCTTGCCGCACACGCAAGTCTGAGGGCTTGGGTCATTCACATCTTCTCCAATCCGAGGCGCCGTGACCATTGCCGCACACGCAAGTCTGAGGGCTTGGGTCATTCATTTCTTCTCCAGTCCGAGGCGCCGTGACTCTTGCCGCACACGCAAGTCTGAGGGCATGGGTCATTCATGTGTTCTCCAGTCTGAGACACCGTGACATGCGCCGCACACGCAAGTCGGAGGGCTTGGGTCATTCATGTGTTCTCCAGTCTGAGGCGCCGTGACCCTTGCCGCACACGCAAGTCTGAGGGCTTGGGTCCTTCATGTGTTCTCCAGTCTAAGGCGCCGTGATCCTTGCCACACACGCAAGTCTGAGTGCTTGGGTCATTCATGTGTTCTCCAGTCTGAGGCGCTGTGACCCTTGCTGCACACGCAAGTCTGAGGGCTTGGGTCATTCATGTGTTCTCCAGTCTGAGGCGCCGTGACCCTTGCCGCACACGCAAGTCTGAGGGCTTGGGCCATTCATGTCTTCTCCAGTCTGAGGCGCCTTGACCCTTGTCGCACACGCAAGTCTGAGGGCTTGGGTCATTCATGTGTTCTCCAGTCTGAGGCACCGTGACCCTTGCCGCACATGCAAGTCTGAGGGCTTGGGTCCTTCAAGTGTTCTCCAGTCTGAGGCGCCGTGACCCTTGCCGCACACGCAAGTCTGAGGGCTTGGGTCATTCACGTGTTCTCCAGTCTGAGGCGACGTGACCCTTGCCGCACACGCAAGTCTGAGGACTTGGGTCCTTCATGTCTTCTCCAGTCTGAGGCGCCTTGACCCTTGCCGCACACGCAAGTCTGAGGGCTTGGGTCATTCATGTGTTCTCCAGTCTAAGGCGCCGTGACCCTTGCCGCACACGCAAGTCTGAGGGCTTGGGTCCTTCACGTCTTCTCCAGTCTGAGGCGCCGTGACCCTTGCCGCACATGCAAGTCTGAGGGCTTGGGTCCTTCACGTCTTCTCCAGTCTGAGGCGCCGTGACCCTTGCCGCACACACAAGTCTGAGGGCTTGGGTCATTCACGTGTTCTCCAGTCCGAGGCGCCGTGACCCTTGCCGCACACGCAAGTCTGAGGGCTTGGGTCATTCACATCTTCTCCAATTCGAGGCGCCGTGACCATTGCCGCACACGCAAGTCTGAGGGCTTGGGTCATTCATTTCTTCTCCAGTCCGAGGCGCCGTGACTCTTGCCGCACACGCAAGTCTGAGGGCATGGGTCATTCATGTGTTCTCCAGTCTGAGACACCGTGACATGCGCCGCACACGCAAGTCGGAGGGCTTGGGTCATTCATGTGTTCTCCAGTCTGAGGCGCCGTGACCCTTGCCGCACACGCAAGTCTGAGGGCTTGGGTCCTTCATGTGTTCTCCAGTCTAAGGCGCCGTGATCCTTGCCACACACGCAAGTCTGAGTGCTTGGGTCATTCATGTGTTCTCCAGTCTGAGGCGCTGTGACCCTTGCTGCACACGCAAGTCTGAGGGCTTGGGTCATTCATGTGTTCTCCAGTCTGAGGCGCCGTGACCCTTGCCGCACACGCAAGTCTGAGGGCTTGGGTCATTCATGTCTTCTCCAGTCTGAGGCGCCTTGACCCTTGTCGCACACGCAAGTCTGAGGGCTTGGGTCATTCATGTGTTCTCCAGTCTGAGGCACCGTAACCCTTGCCGCACATGCAAGTCTGAGGGCTTGGGTCCTTCAAGTGTTCTCCAGTCTGAGGCGCCGTGACCCTTGCCGCACACGCAAGTCTGAGGGCTTGGGTCATTCACGTGTTCTCCAGTCTGAGGCGACGTGACCCTTGCCGCACATGCAAGTCTGAGGACTTGGGTCCTTCATGTCTTCTCCAGTCTGAGGCGCCTTGACCCTTGCCGCACACGCAAGTCTGAGGGCTTGGGTCATTCATGTGTTCTCCAGTCTAAGGCGCCGTGACCCTTGCCGCACACGCAAGTCTGAGGGCTTGGGTCCTTCACGTCTTCTCCAGTCTGAGGCGCCTTGACCCTTGCCGCACACGCAAGTCTGAGGGCTTGGGTCATTCATGTGTTCTCCAGTCTAAGGCGCCGTGACCCTTGCCGCACACGCAAGTCTGAGGGCTTGGGTCCTTCACGTCTTCTCCAGTCTGAGGCGCCGTGACCCTTGCCGCACACTCAAGTCTGAGGGCTTGGGTCATTCACGTGTTCTCCAGTCCGAGGCGCCGTGACCCTTGCCGCACACGCAAGTCTGAGGGCTTGGGTCCTTCAAGTGTTCTCCAGTCTGAGGCGCCGTGACCCTTGCCGCACACGCAAGTCTGAGGGCTTGGGTCATTCATGTGTTCTCCAGTCTAAGGCGCTGTGACCCTTGCCGCACACGCAAGTCTGAGGGCTTGGGTCCTTCATGTGTTCTTCAGTCTGAGGTGCCGTGACCCTTGCCGCACACGCAAGTCTGAGGGCTTGGGTCATTCATGTGTTCTCCAGTCTGAGGCGCTGTGACTCTTGCCGCACACGCAAGTCTGAGGGCTTGGGTCATTCATTTGTTCTCCAGTCTGAGACACCGTGACACGCGCCGCACACGCAAGTCTGAGGGCTTGGGTCATTCATGTGTTCTCCAGTCTGAGGCGCCGTGACCCTTGCCGCACACGCAAGTCTGAGGGCTTGGGACCTTCATGTGTTCTCCAGTCTGAGGCGCTGTGACCCTTGCCACACACGCAAGTCTGAGGACTTGGGTCATTCATGTGTTCTCCAGTCTGAGGCGCTGTGACCCTTGCCACACACGCAAGTCTGAGGGCTTGGGTCATTCATGTGTTCTCCAGTCTGAGGCGCTGTGACCCTTGCCGCACATGCAAGTCTGAGGGCTTGGGTCCTTCACGTCTTCTCCAGTCTGAGGCGCCGTGACCCTTGCTGCACACGCAAGTCTGAGGGCTTGGGTCATTCACATCTTCTCCAATCCGAGGCGCCGTGACCATTGCCGCACACGCAAGTCTGAGGGCTTGGGTCATTCATTTCTTCTCCAGTCCGAGGCGCCGTGACTCTTGCCGCACACGCAAGTCTGAGGGCATGGGTCATTCATGTGTTCTCCAGTCTGAGACACCGTGACATGCGCCGCACACGCAAGTCGGAGGGCTTGGGTCATTCATGTGTTCTCCAGTCTGAGGCGCCGTGACCCTTGCCGCACACGCAAGTCTGAGGGCTTGGGTCCTTCATGTGTTCTCCAGTCTAAGGCGCCGTGATCCTTGCCACACACGCAAGTCTGAGTGCTTGGGTCATTCATGTGTTCTCCAGTCTGAGGCGCTGTGACCCTTGCTGCACACGCAAGTCTGAGGGCTTGGGTCATTCATGTGTTCTCCAGTCTGAGGCGCCGTGACCCTTGCCGCACACGCAAGTCTGAGGGCTTGGGTCATTCATGTCTTCTCCAGTCTGAGGCGCCTTGACCCTTGTCGCACACGCAAGTCTGAGGGCTTGGGTCATTCATGTGTTCTCCAGTCTGAGGCACCGTGACCCTTGCCGCACATGCAAGTCTGAGGGCTTGGGTCCTTCAAGTGTTCTCCAGTCTGAGGCGCCGTGACCCTTGCCGCACACGCAAGTCTGAGGGCTTGGGTCATTCACGTGTTCTCCAGTCTGAGGCGACGTGACCCTTGCCGCACACGCAAGTCTGAGGACTTGGGTCCTTCATGTCTTCTCCAGTCTGAGGCGCCTTGACCCTTGCCGCACACGCAAGTCTGAGGGCTTGGGTCATTCATGTGTTCTCCAGTCTAAGGCGCCGTGACCCTTGCCGCACACGCAAGTCTGAGGGCTTGGGTCCTTCACGTCTTCTCCAGTCTGAGGCGCCGTGACCCTTGCCGCACATGCAAGTCTGAGGGCTTGGGTCCTTCACGTCTTCTCCAGTCTGAGGCGCCGTGACCCTTGCCGCACACACAAGTCTGAGGGCTTGGGTCATTCACGTGTTCTCCAGTCCGAGGCGCCGTGACCCTTGCCGCACACGCAAGTCTGAGGGCTTGGGTCATTCACATCTTCTCCAATTCGAGGCGCCGTGACCATTGCCGCACACGCAAGTCTGAGGGCTTGGGTCATTCATTTCTTCTCCAGTCCGAGGCGCCGTGACTCTTGCCGCACACGCAAGTCTGAGGGCATGGGTCATTCATGTGTTCTCCAGTCTGAGACACCGTGACATGCGCCGCACACGCAAGTCGGAGGGCTTGGGTCATTCATGTGTTCTCCAGTCTGAGGCGCCGTGACCCTTGCCGCACACGCAAGTCTGAGGGCTTGGGTCCTTCATGTGTTCTCCAGTCTAAGGCGCCGTGATCCTTGCCACACACGCAAGTCTGAGTGCTTGGGTCATTCATGTGTTCTCCAGTCTGAGGCGCTGTGACCCTTGCTGCACACGCAAGTCTGAGGGCTTGGGTCATTCATGTGTTCTCCAGTCTGAGGCGCCGTGACCCTTGCCGCACACGCAAGTCTGAGGGCTTGGGTCATTCATGTCTTCTCCAGTCTGAGGCGCCTTGACCCTTGTCGCACACGCAAGTCTGAGGGCTTGGGTCATTCATGTGTTCTCCAGTCTGAGGCACCGTAACCCTTGCCGCACATGCAAGTCTGAGGGCTTGGGTCCTTCAAGTGTTCTCCAGTCTGAGGCGCCGTGACCCTTGCCGCACACGCAAGTCTGAGGGCTTGGGTCATTCACGTGTTCTCCAGTCTGAGGCGACGTGACCCTTGCCACACATGCAAGTCTGAGGACTTGGGTCCTTCATGTCTTCTCCAGTCTGAGGCGCCTTGACCCTTGCCGCACACGCAAGTCTGAGGGCTTGGGTCATTCATGTGTTCTCCAGTCTAAGGCGCCGTGACCCTTGCCGCACACGCAAGTCTGAGGGCTTGGGTCCTTCACGTCTTCTCCAGTCTGAGGCGCCGTGACCCTTGCCGCACACGCAAGTCTGAGGGCTTGGGTCATTCACGTGTTCTCCAGTCCGAGGCGCCGTGACCCTTGCTGCACACGCAAGTCTGAGGGCTTGGGTCATTCATGTCTTCTCCAGTCCGAGGCGCCGTGACCCTTGCCGCACACGCAAGTCTGAGGGCTTGGGTCATTCATGTCTTCTCCAGTCCGAGGCGCCGTGACTCTTGCCGCACACGCAAGTCTGAGGGCTTGGGTCATTCATGTGTTCTCCAGTCTGAGGCACCGTGACGCGCGCCGCACACGCAAGTCTGAGGGCTTGGGTCATTCATGTGTTCTCCAGTCTGAGGCGCTGTGACCCTTGCCGCACACGCAAGTCTGAGGGCTTGGGTCCTTCATGTGTTCTCCTGTCTGAGGCGCTGTGATCCTTGCCTCACACGCAAGTCTGAGGGCTTGGGTCATTCATGTCTTCTCCAGTCTGAGGCGCCGTGACCCTTGCCGCACACGCAAGTCTGAGGGCTTGGGTCATTCATGTCTTCTCCAGTCTGAGGCGCCATGACCCTTGCAGCACACGCAAGTCTGAGGGCTTGGGTCATTCATGTCTTCTCCAGTCTGAGGCACCTTGACCCTTGCCGCACACGCAAATCTGAGGGCATGGGTCATTCATGTGTTCTCCAGTCTGAGGCGCCGTGACCCGCGCCGCACACGCAAGTCTGAGGGCTTGGGTCATTCATGTGTTCTCCAGTCTGAGGCGCCGTGACCCTTGCCACACACGCAAGTCTGAGGGCTTGGGTCATTCATTTGTTCTCCAGTCTGAGGTGCCGTGACCCTTGCCGCAAACGCAAGTCTGAGGGCTTGGGTCATTCATGTCTTCTCCAGTCCGAGGCGCCGTGACTCTTGCCAAACACGCAAGTCTGAGTGCATGGGTCATTCATGTGTTCTCCAGTCTTAGGCACCGTGACACGCGCCACACACGCAAGTGTGAGGGCTTGGGTCATTCATGTGTTTTCCAGTCTGAGGCGCCGTGACCCTTGCCGCACACGCAAGTCTGAGGGCTTGGGTCCTTCATGTGTTCTCCAGTCTGAGGAGCCGTGACCCTTGCCACACACGCAAGTCTGAGGGCTTGGGTCATTCATGTGTTCTCCAGTCTGAGGCGCTGTGACCCTTGCTGCACACGCAAGTCTGAGGGCTTGGGTCATTCATGTGTTCTCCAGTCTGAGGCGCCGTGACCCTTGCCGCACACGCAAGTCTGATTGCTTGGGTCATTCATGTCTTCTCCAGTCTGAGGCGCCTTGACCCATGTCGCACACGCAAGTCTGAGGGCTTGGGTCATTCAAGTGTTCTCCAGTCTGAGGCGCCGTGACCCTTGCCGCACACGCAAGTCTGAGGGCTTGGGTCCTTCAAGTGTTCTCCAGTCTGAGGCGCCGTGACCCTTGCCGCACACGCAAGTCTGAGGGCTTGGGTCATTCACGTGTTCTTCAGTCTGAGGCGACGTGACCCTTGCCGCACACGCAAGTCTGAGGGCTTGGGTCATTCATGTCTTCTCCAGTCTGAGGCGCCGTGACCCTTGCCGCACACGCAAGTCTGAGGGCTTGGGTCATTCATGTCTTCTCCAGTCTGAGGCGCCTTGACCCTTGCCGCACACGCAAGTCTGAGGGATTGGGTCATTCATGTGTTCTCCAGTCTAAGGTCCCGTCACCCTTGCCGCACACGCAAGTCTGAGGGCTTGGGTCCTTCATGTGTTCTTCAGTCTGAGGCGCCGTGACCCTTGCCGCACACGCAAGTCTGAGGGCTTGGGTCATTCATGTGTTCTCCAGTCTAAGGCGCTGTGACTCTTGCCGCACACGCAAGTCTGAGTGCTTGGGTCATTCATGTGTTCTCCAGTCTGAGGCGCCGTGACCCTTGCCGCACACGCAAGTCTGAGGGCTTGGGTCATTCATGTCTTCTCCAGTCTGAGGCGCCTTGACCCTTGTCGCACACGCAAGTCTGAGGGCTTGGGTCATTCATGTGTTCTCCAGTCTGAGGCGCCGTGACCCGCGCCGCACACGCAAGTCTGAGGGCTTGGGTCATTCATGTCTTCTCCAGTCTGAGGCACCGTGACCCGCGTCGCACACGCAAGTCTGAGGGCTTGGGTCATTCATGTCTTTTCCAGTCTGAGGCGCCGTGACCCGCGCCGCACACGCAAGTCTGAGGGCTTGGGTCATTCATGTCTTCTCCAGTCTGAGGCGCCGTGACCCTTGCCGCACACGCAAGTCTGAGGGCTTGGGTCCTTCATTTGTTCTCCAGTCTGAGGCCCCTTGACCCTTGCCGCACACGCAAGTCTGAGGGCTTGGGTCCTTCATGTGTTTTCCAGTCTGAGGCGCCGTGACCCTTGCCGCACACGCAAGTCTGAGGGCTTGGGTCCTTCATGTGTTCTCCAGTCTGAGGCGCTGTGACCCTTGCCGCACACGCAAGTCTGAGGGCTTGGGTCATTCATGTCTTCTCCAGTCTGAGGCGACGTGACCCTTGCCGCACACGCAAGTCTGAGGGCTTGAGTCATTCATGTCTTATCCAGTCTGAGGCGCCGTGACCCTAGCCACACACGCAAGTCTGAGGGATTGGGTCATTCACGTCTTCTCCAGTCTGAGGCGCCGTGACCCTTGCCGCACACGCAAGTCTGAGGGCTTGGGTCATTCACGGCTTCTCCAGTCTGAGGTGCCGTGACCCTTGCCGCACACGCAAGTCTGAGGGCTTTGGTCATTCATGTCTTCTCCAGTCTGAGGCTCCGTGACCCTTGCCGCACACGCAAGTCTGAGGGCTTGGGTCATTCATGTGTTCTCTAGTCTGAGGCGCCGTGACCCGCGCCGCACACACAAGTCTGCGGGCTTGGGTCATTCATGTGTTCTCCAGTCTGAGGTGCTGTGACCCTTGCTGCACACGCAAGTCTGAGGGCTTAGGTCATTCATGTGTTCTCCAGTCTGAGGCGCCGTGACCCGCGCCGCACATGCAAGTCTGAGGGCTTGGGTCCTTCATGTCTTCTCCAGTCTGAGGCTCCGTGACCCTTGCCACACACGCAAGTCTGAGGGCTTGGGTCATTCATGTGTTCTCCAGTCTGAGGCGCTGTGACCCTTGCCGCACATGCAAGTCTGAGGGCTTGGGTCATTCATGTGTTCTCCAGTCTGAGGCGCCGTGACCCTTGCCGCACACGCAAGTCTGAGGGCTTGGGTCATTCATGTCTTCTCCAGTCTGAGGCGCCTTGACCCTTGTCGCACACACAAGTCTGAGGGCTTGGGTCATTCATGTCTTCTCCAGTCTGAGGCGCCGTGACCCTTGCCACACACGCAAGTCTGAGGGCTTGGGTCATTCATGTTTTCTCCAGTCTTAGGCGCCGTGACCCTTGCCGCACACGCAAGTCTGAGGGCTTGGGTCATTCACGTGTTCTCCAGTCTGAGGCGACGTGACCCTTGCCGCACACGCAAGTCTGAGCGCTTGGGTCCTTCACGTCTTCTCCAGTCTGAGGCGCCGTGACCCTTGCCGCACACGCAAGTCTGACGGCTTGGGTCCTTCACGTCTTCTCCAGTCAGAGGCGCCGTGACCCTTGCTGCACACGCAAGTCTGAGGGCTTGGGTCATTCACGTGTTCTCCAGTCCGAGGCGCCGTGACCCTTGCTGCACACGCAAGTCTGAGGGCTTGGGTCATTCACGTCTTCTCCAGTCCGAGGCGCCGTGACCCGCGCCGCACACGCAAGTCTGAGGGCTTGGGTCATTCATGTCTTCTCCAGTCCGAGGCGCCGGGACTCTTGCCGCACACGCAAGTCTGAGGGCTTGGGTCATTCATGTGTTCTCCAGTCTGAGGCACCGTGACCCGCGCCGCACACGCAAGTCTGAGGGCTTGGGTCATTCACGTCTTCTCCAGTCTGAGGCACCGTGACCCTTGCCGCACACGCAAGTCTGAGGGCTTGGGTCCTTCATGTGTTCTCCAGTCTGAGGCGCTGTGACCCTTGCCTCACACGCAAGTCTGAGGGCTTGGCTCATTCATGTCTTCTCCAGTCTGAGGCGCCGTGACCCTTGCCGCACACGCAAGTCTGAGGGCTTGGGTCATTCATGTCTTCTCCAGTCTGAGGCGCTGTGACCCTTGCCGCACACGCAAGTCTGAGGGCTTGGGTCATTCATGTCTTCTCCAGTCTGAGGCGCCTTGACCCTTGCCACACACACAAGTCTGCGGGCTTGGGTCATTCATGTGTTCTCCAGTCTGAGGCGCTGTGACCCTTGCCGCACACGCAAGTCTGAGGGCTTAGGTCATTCATGTGTTCTCCAGTCTGAGGCGCCGTGACCCGCGCCGCACATGCAAGTCTGAGGGCTTGGGTCCTTCATGTCTTCTCCAGTCTGAGGCTCCGTGACCCTTGCCACACACGCAAGTCTGAGGGCTTGGGTCATTCATGTGTTCTCCAGTCTGAGGCGCTGTGACCCTTGCCGCACACGCAAGTCTGAGGGCTTGGGTCATTCATGTGTTCTCCAGTCTGAGGCGCCGTGACCCTTGCCGCACACGCAAGTCTGAGGGCTTGGGTCATTCATGTCTTCTCCAGTCTGAGGCGCCTTGACCCTTGTCGCACACGCAAGTCTGAGGGCTTGGGTCATTCATGTCTTCTCCAGTCTGAGGCGCCGTGACCCTTGCCACACACGCAAGTCTGAGGGCTTGGGTCATTCATGTTTTCTCCAGTCTTAGGCGCCGCGACCCTTGCCACACACGCAAGTCTGATGGCTTGGGTCATTCACGTGTTCTCCAGTCTGAGGCGACGTGACCCTTGCCGCACACGCAAGTCTGAGCGCTTGGGTCCTTCACGTCTTCTCCAGTCTGAGGCGCCGTGACCCTTGCCGCACACGCAAGTCTGACGGCTTGGGTCCTTCACGTCTTCTCCAGTCAGAGGCGCCGTGACCCTTGCTGCACACGCAAGTCTGAGGGCTTGGGTCATTCACGTGTTCTCCAGTCCGAGGCGCCGTGACCCTTGCTGCACACGCAAGTCTGAGGGCTTGGGTCATTCACGTCTTCTCCAGTCCGAGGCGCCGTGACCCGCTCCGCACACGCAAGTCTGAGGGCTTGGGTCATTCATGTCTTCTCCAGTCCGAGGCGCTGTGACTCTTGCCGCACACGCAAGTCTGAGGGCTTGGGTCATTCATGTGTTCTCCAGTCTGAGGCACCGTGACCCGCGCCGCACACGCAAGTCTGAGGGCTTGGGTCATTCACGTCTTCTCCAGTCTGAGGCACCGTGACCCTTGCCGCACACGCAAGTCTGAGGGCTTGGGTCCTTCATGTGTTCTCCAGTCTGAGGCGCTGTGACCCTTGCCTCACACGCAAGTCTGAGGGCTTGGCTCATTCATGTCTTCTCCAGTCTGAGGCGCCGTGACCCTTGCCGCACACGCAAGTCTGAGGGCTTGGGTCATTCATGTCTTCTCCAGTCTGAGGCGCTGTGACCCTTGCCGCACACGCAAGTCTGAGGGCTTGGGTCATTCATGTCTTCTCCAGTCTGAGGCGCCTTGACCCTTGCCACACACGCAAGTCTGAGGGCTTGGGTCATTCATGTGTTCTCCAGTCTGAGGCGCCGTGACCCGCACCACACACGCAAGTCTGAGGGCTTGGGTCATTCATGTGTTCTCCAGTCTGAGGCGCCGTGACCATTGCCACACACACAAGTCTGAGGGCTTGGGTCATTCATTTGTTCTCCAGTCTGAGGCTCCGTGACCCTTGCCGCACACGCAAGTCTGAGGGCTTGGGTCATTCATGTCTTCTCCAGTTCGAGGCGCCGTGACTCTTGCCGCACACGCAAGTCTGAGGGCATGGGTCATTCATGTGTTCTCCAGTCTGAGGCACCGTGACACGCGCCGCACACGCAAGTCTGAGGGCCTGGGTCCTTCATGTGTTTTCCAGTCTGAGGCGCTGTGACCCTTGCCGCACACGCAAGTCTGAGGGCTTGGGTCCTTCATGTGTTCTCCAGTCTGAGGAGCCTTGACCCATGTCGCACACGCAAGTCTGAGGGCTTGGGTCATTCAAGTGTTCTCCAGTCTGAGGCGCCGTGACCCTTGCCGCACACGCAAGTCTGAGGGCTTGGGTCCTTCAAGTGTTCTCCAGTCTGAGGCGCCGTGACCCTTGCCGCACACGCAAGTCTGAGGGCTTGGGTCATTCACGTGTTCTTCAGTCTGAGGTGACGTGACCCTTGCCGCACACGCAAGTCTGAGTGCTTGGGTCATTCATGTGTTCTCCAGTCTGAGGCGCCGTGACCCTTGCCGCACACGCAAGTCTGAGGGCTTGGGTCATTCACGGCTTCTCCAGTCTGAGGTGCCGTGACCCTTGTCGCACACGCAAGTCTGAGGGCTTTGGTCATTCATGTCTTCTCCAGTCTGAGGCTCCGTGACCCTTGCCGCACACGCAAGTCTGAGGGCTTGGGTCATTCATGTGTTCTCTAGTCTGAGGCGCCGTGACCCGCGCCGCACACACAAGTCTGCGGGCTTGGGTCATTCATGTGTTCTCCAGTCTGAGGCGCCGTGACCCTTGCCGCACACGCAAGTCTGAGGGCTTAGGTCATTCATGTGTTCTCCAGTCTGAGGCGCCGTGACCCGCGCCGCACATGCAAGTCTGAGGGCTTGGGTCCTTCATGTCTTCTCCAGTCTGAGGCTCCGTGACCCTTGCCACACACGCAAGTCTGAGGGCTTGGGTCATTCATGTGTTCTCCAGTCTGAGGCGCTGTGACCCTTGCCGCACACGCAAGTCTGAGGGCTTGGGTCATTCATGTGTTCTCCAGTCTGAGGCGCCGTGACCCTTGCCGCACACGCAAGTCTGAGGGCTTGGGTCATTCATGTCTTCCCCAGTCTGAGGCGCCTTGACCCTTGTCGCACACGCAAGTCTGAGGGCTTGGGTCATTCATGTCTTCTCCAGTCTGAGGCGCCGTGACCCTTGCCGCACATGCAAGTCTGAGGGCTTGGGTCATTCATGTCTTCTCCAGTCTGAGGCGCCTTGACCCTTGCCTCACACGCAAGTCTGAGGGCTTGGGTCATTCATGTGTTCTCCAGTCTAAGGCGCTGTGACCCTTGCCGCACACGCAAGTCTGAGGGCTTGGGTCCTTCATGTGTTCTTCAGTCTGAGGTGCCGTGACCCTTGCCGCACACGCAAGTCTGAGGGCTTGGGTCATTCATGTGTTCTCCAGTCTGAGGCGCTGTGACTCTTGCCGCACACGCAAGTCTGAGGGCTTGGGTCATTCATTTGTTCTCCAGTCTGAGACACCGTGACACGTGCCGCACACGCAAGTATGAGGGCTTGGGTCATTTATGTGTTCTCCAGTCTGAGGCGCCGTGACCCTTGCCGCACACGCAAGTCTGAGGGCTTGGGTCCTTCATGTGTTCTCCAGTCTGAGGCGCCGTGACCCTTGCCACACACGCAAGTCTGAGGACTTGGGTCATTCATGTGTTCTCCAGTCTGAGGCGCTGTGACCCTTGCCGCACACGCAAGTCTGAGGGCTTGGGTCATTCATGTGTTCTCCAGTCTGAGGCGCCGTGACCCTTGCCGCACATGCAAGTCTGAGGGCTTGTGTTAGACGGACCGGGAGGGTCGGCCGAGGATAAGGGGAGAGGTCTCCGGGGAGAGCCGTCTCCAGTGAATCGTACAGACAAGTAACTCCCCCCCCACAGACGGACACCACACAATGATAAAGTTCAACGATACTTTATAGGCAATTCTTCAAGTACGGTAGAATGGTACAAGGAGGTCTGGACTCAGGGGTCCCCTCTATTCTGGTCTCTGTTTGGGAAAAGGGTAGCGGGACAGTCTTGTTACCAAAGAGATGGAAATAGCTCTCAATCCTCGAGCTCGGTGGTGTAGATGAACGGGCCGCGGCGGAGCCAGCAGGTCCCGTGATGGATGAAGGAAGACGACGGTCCGCGGCAGAGCCAGCAGGTCCCGATGAAGGTGGTGGTTACAAACGGTCCGCGGCCACGCCAGCAGGTCCCGACGACGATGAAGGATAGGGTGGTTCCCAAAGCCGCGGCAGCGCCAGCAGGCAAGACGAGGGTGCACAAGACAGAGCTACGGCAGCGCCAGTAGTCCGTCAAGGATGAGTTCTTCTTTGCGTCTCTCGACTCCAAGATACAACTCCCGTCCGGCTCTGGAGCTGCCCCAGTTATAGGGCTGGTGTGCTTTGATGTCCGGACCCTCGCACTTGGAGGTCGGGAGGTCCGGGATGAGGGGGTTCAGACACCCAGCAGGGGGGTGGAGCCAGCGCCCGGGGAGGCGATGGGCGAGCGGTACTTGGCGGGGGAGAGCCATCGACACCTCTTGCTCCCATTGACTGACCAAGTAGCCCGCTCACCTCCTGGGTGGATGTTGGTGCCGGAATGTCTGAGGCCTGGCCAGGCCCAGGGTTGAGGTCGATCGGGGGCCATGCGGCCTCGTGGTGGAGTGTCCAAGATGGCGCCCAGGATGGGCGCGCAGGCCGGTAGTGGGTCGGCCTACGCGGTCAACAGGTTCGAGTGTAGGGGTCCCTGCGGGGACGGTGGACGTGTAATGGTGGTGTGTGGTACTTGCGTGGCTGGTTCGGGCCTGGTTGGGCCGGGGGAGAGCGGCCCTTCATGTGGCCTGTCCAACATGCGTCCCCCCCAGCTGAAGGCGGGGAGAGTTACCCATTCTCTTGGGGACTCTTCTCGTCGAGGCGGAAGAACCGGGACAGGCCATCTGCGTTGGCGTGATCTGGCCCAGGCCGATGTTCAACTGTGAAGTCCATCCCTTGTAGGGAGATGGACCAGCGTAGTAACTTCGGGTTTTCCCCCCGCATCTGCATCAGCCACTGCAGGGGTCGGTGGTCGGTCTGTACCCGAAAGGGTGTGCCAAAAAGGTAGGGCCGGAGCTTCTTGAGGGCCCATACCACCGCAAAGGCCTCCCTCTCTATGGTGCTCCAGCGTTGTTCCCGTGGTAGGAGTCGCCGGCTGATGAAGGCCACCGGCTGATCACGGCCTTCGGTGTTCACTTGAGACAGGACTGCCCCAATGCCATGGTCGGAGGCATCCGTCTGGACGATGAACTCCCGGCTGTAGTCGGGGGCCTGGAGCACAGGGGCGGAGCACATGGCGGCTTTCAATTGTTCAAATGCAGCTTGACACTCTGGGGTCCAGTTGACTTTCTGGGGCTGATTTTTTGACGTGAGCTCTGTGAGGGGCCTCACGATAGTACCATAGTCTTTCACGAACCTTCGGTAATAGCCCGTGAGGCCCAGGAAGGCCCGTACCTCGGTCTGGGTAATGGGGGGCTGCCAGGACTGGATGGCGGCAATTTTTAGCTGCAGAGGGGCCACCAGGCCGCTTCCCACCTGGTGCCCGAGGTAGGTTACAGACCCTTGCCCAATTTGACATTTGCTGGCCTTGATCGTGAGGCCAGCTTGCTGAAGGGCGTGCAGCACTGCTCGGAGGTGGCGGAGGTGCTCGGACCACTGGTTGCTGTATACCGCGATGTCGTCTAGGTAGGCGGCGCTGAATCCTTCGAGCCCCGCCAGGACCTGATTGACGAGTCGTTGGAATGTTGCTGGGGCATTCTTCATGCCGAAGGGCATGACTGTGAAATGGTAATGGCCATCGGGAGTGGAGAAGGCAGAACGTTCTTGTGCCCGGGGTGTGAGGCCGATTTGCCAGTAGCCCGCCGTCAGGTCGAAGATACTGAGGTAGCGGGCAGCTCCCATGCGGTCGATTAGTTCATCTGCCCGGGGGATGGGATGTGCGTCTGTCCTGGTGACCGCATTCAAGCCCCGGTAGTCGACGCAGAACCGGAGTTCTGGTGTGGTGCCGGGGGCAGCTGCTTTGGGGACCAGTACTACAGGGCTGGCCCAGGGGCTGTCTGAGGGCTCGATGACCCCGAGCGTGAGCATTTTGGCTACTTCCTCCTGGATGCAGGCCCGTACCCGATCTGGCACGCGGTAGGCCCGGTGGCGGATAGGGGGGCTGTCCCCCGTGTCCACATCGTGCGTACACCAGGAAGTGACACCTGGGGTGAGGGAGAACAGGCTGGCGAATTGTGACAGGAGCACTTGGCACTCCTGGCGTTGCTCTCGGGTGAGGGCCTCTGAGAGTCGGACCCCCTCTACGGAACCATCTTTCTCCCGCGTTCGTAGGAGGTCCGGGAGGGGCTCGGAGTCCTCTTCAGCCCCATTGTCTGTGGCCATCAGGAGGCTGAGTTCTGTCCGTACAAAGTGCGGTTTCAGTCTGTTAGCGTGGAGGACCCGGAGGGGGTTCCGGGAAGATTCCAAGTCGATGAGATAGGTAGCCGGACCCTTGCGCTCGACCACTTTGAAGGGCCCTGTCCACTTGTCTTGTAGGGCGCAGGGTTCGGTGGGGGACATCACCCATACCTGTTGCCCAGGTTCAAATTCGATGGAGGAGGCATTCCGGTCATACCACCTTTTCATGTCCTCTTGACTGGCCTCTAGGTTGGCTTTTGCTAGTCCTCGGAATCGCCGGGTCTGGTTGCGGAGTGTTAGGAGGTAGCGGAAAACATCTGGTGGGTTCTTTAGAGGGGGCATCTCCCAGCCTTCCTTAACTAGGCTGAGCGGCCCGCGCACGGGGTGTCCATATAGCAGTTCAAATGGGCGGAAGCCCAGGGACTTCTGGGGAACCTCTCGATATGCGAAGAGGAGGCACGGCAGCAGCACATCCCACTGGCGACGGAGGGGCTCTTCCAACCCCCCGATCATCCCTTTGAGCGTGCGGTTGAACCGCTCAACGAGGCCGTTTCCTTGAGGGTGATAGGGGGTCGTGAACCGGTAGGTAACCCCGCACTGTTGCCAGAGAGATTTCATATATTTCGAAATAAAGTTCGTGCCTCTGTCACTAACGACCTCCCGGGGGAAGCCCACCCGGGAGAAGATCCCCATCAGAGCCCGGCCGACTACCGGGGCTGTCACAGTCCGCAGGGGAACAGCCTCCGGGTAGCGGGTGGCGTGGTCCACTAGCACCAGGATGAATCGATGGCCTTGTTTTGTGCGCGGGTCCAGGGGCCCGACAATATCGATTCCGACCCTCTCGAACGGGGTGGTGACCACGGGAAAAGGTTGCAGGGGGGCTTTCAGTTTGCGGCCGCTCTTCCCACTGGCTTGGCACGTGGGGCAAGATCGGCAATGCTGGTGTACATTGTCCCTCATTTTGGGCCAGAAGAAGTGGGTCACCAGGCGGCTATAGGTTTTGTCTTGACCCAAGTGTCCTGCCAGGGGGACATCGTGGGCCAGGTTTAGCAGAAAGTCTCTAAAACGGAGGGGTACCACTAGGACTCGGCTGGCCCCCAGCTCCGCGATTCTTTGCTCACTGTACAGCAGATCATTGTCCCAGTAGACCCAGTGAGTTCCGGAGGTATCCCCTGCGCTTTGGGCTAGCGCTTGCTGGCGGAGTCCCTCGAGGGAGGGACAGGTCTTTTGTTCTTGGCGAAATTGTTCTTGCGTGGGCCCCCCCTCTTGAGGCCACTGGTCGAGGTTAGCGAGGTCTGGAGGTTGAGCTGGTTCGGGGGGGACGTCACGGTCGGTGGTTTCGGCGGGGGCGACCGGAGGCGGTGGCGCCGGCCATTCGAGTTCCTCTGGGCGGGTGTTGGCACGGGCGGTCATGGACCGGGTGGTGACGCACGCCCAGTCCGGGACGCCCAGCATCCCCAGGTGCTCTTTTCGTTCGACTGCTGCCCATGGAGAGCTTTCCAGGTCATTACCCAGGAGGCAGTCTACGGGGGCATCATCTCGGACCGTCACCTTCAACATGCCGGAGACCCCTCCCCATTCGAAGGGGACGCAGGCCATCCGACACAGACTTTCTGAGTTATCGGCTGAACGTACAGGGCAGAGAATGTTTGGTAAGTATTGTTCGGGGGTCACCAGGTGACAGCGGACGGCTGTTACACTGGCCCCAGTGTCACGAAGGGCTTCAGCCCGGCGTCCATTGATGCCCACCCATTGGCTGTACTTCTGGGTATTAGCGGGTAGGGGGACCCGCGGGACCATGTCTCTCCCCCCTAGGCAGGCGAGAGCCATGGCGGCTGGCTCCCATTCTTGGTGTTCCTGTTCATATTCTTCTTGTTCCTCTGAGATCTGTTCCTCCCCCAGAGCAGCAGCGGCTACTTGGCGGGGTCTTGGGCTCTGGTACTGGGGGCAGTTTGGGTCGTTTGCATAGTGTCCGACTCGTTGGCATCGATGGCAGGTAACATTGGCTCGATGTCCCGGTCGCGCTGGGGTGCTGCCCCGGTTGGCCGGGGGGGTGGGGCTGGTAGTGAGGGTGACCGGAGCGTTGCTTCTTCCGCGTCCTTGGCCTCCACCTCCTCGGGGCCGGTGCTGACCATTGTTGTTCCGGTTCTGTTCGGAGGACCCATTTCGACTCACTCTGGTGATCTCCCACCGGTCTGCTTCGGCTGCGAGCTGCCGGGGATCCGTTAACTTGCTGTCGAGGAGGTGCTGACGAAGTTCAATGAAGCAATTGTTCGACAGATGCTCCCATACCATAAGATTGAACAGTTGTTCGTAGGTTGTGACCCTGCTTCCCTTGATCCAGCCCTCGAAGGCTCGGCTAAAGTAATTGACATAGTCCACCCAAGTTGTACCTGGGATGCGGGTGCAGTCTCGGAACCTCTGACGGTACATCTCGGGTGTGAGGCCATAGCGGGTGAGGAGTGCAGCTTTCATATGGTCATAGGAGGTCATCTGGTGGTCCGGGAGTTGCAGCAGGGCGTCGCGGCCCTCATTGAGGAATCTCCCCCACAGACCGGCCCCCCAATCGCTTCTATCGATCCGGTGTGCAGTCATAGCGATTTCATAGGCCTTAAACCATTGCTGGATGTCGTCCTCTCGGAAGTATTCTCGAACGACATCCTTGGGGATGTGTACCTTCTTCTCTGTTGCCCCTGGAGTGTGGGGTTGCTCGGGCACCCCTGCTTCTTTATTCTGTTTGCGTAGGTCGATTTCAGCTAATTTCCGCTCATGTTCATATGCCAGTTTCTTTTCCTCGAGCTCCCTTTGTCTCTGTTTCTCCTCTCTTTCTTCTCGGAGACGCAGGTGCTCTAAGTTGATTTTCTGTTCGGCCAACTTTAGTTCAACGTCCATTTTGAGCCGGGCCATTTCCAGCTCGTGTAGTCGGGTTCTTTCTCGTTCCTGGATCTCGTCTGGCGAGAGACCCGTTCTTCGTTCTTCAGGGGCCATGGGGGTTTGTGCTGCGATGTCTTGATCGGGGGTTCCGGCAGCCCCGGTTTCTGCCCAAGATTCCAGGGCCTGCTTAAAGTCATCTTTGGTATTTAGTCCGGTGGTAGCGATACCTAATTCGATACAGAACTGTTTAAGTTCACGATGGCTGTACTCGTCCAATTTCTCCATCTGGAATTTCTCCGTTGATCCGCTGTCTTTAGTTGACATCGTGATTCGCCGTGGGGTGAGCTACTCTCTGTACGGTTTATGCGGTGATTCGGATCCCGTCGCTGGCCACCAATGTTAGACGGACCGGGAGGGTCGGCCGAGGATAAGGGGAGAGGTCTCCGGGGAGAGCCGTCTCCAGTGAATCGTACAGACAAGTAACTCCCCCCCCACAGACGGACACCACACAATGATAAAGTTCAACGATACTTTATAGGCAATTCTTCAAGTACGGTAGAATGGTACAAGGAGGTCTGGACTCAGGGGTCCCCTCTATTCTGGTCTCTGTTTGGGAAAAGGGTAGCGGGACAGTCTTGTTACCAAAGAGATGGAAATAGCTCTCAATCCTCGAGCTCGGTGGTGTAGATGAACGGGCCGCGGCGGAGCCAGCAGGTCCCGTGATGGATGAAGGAAGACGACGGTCCGCGGCAGAGCCAGCAGGTCCCGATGAAGGTGGTGGTTACAAACGGTCCGCGGCCACGCCAGCAGGTCCCGACGACGATGAAGGATAGGGTGGTTCCCAAAGCCGCGGCAGCGCCAGCAGGCAAGACGAGGGTGCACAAGACAGAGCTACGGCAGCGCCAGTAGTCCGTCAAGGATGAGTTCTTCTTTGCGTCTCTCGACTCCAAGATACAACTCCCGTCCGGCTCTGGAGCTGCCCCAGTTATAGGGCTGGTGTGCTTTGATGTCCGGACCCTCGCACTTGGAGGTCGGGAGGTCCGGGATGAGGGGGTTCAGACACCCAGCAGGGGGGTGGAGCCAGCGCCCGGGGAGGCGATGGGCGAGCGGTACTTGGCGGGGGAGAGCCATCGACACCTCTTGCTCCCATTGACTGACCAAGTAGCCCGCTCACCTCCTGGGTGGATGTTGGTGCCGGAATGTCTGAGGCCTGGCCAGGCCCAGGGTTGAGGTCGATCGGGGGCCATGCGGCCTCGTGGTGGAGTGTCCAAGATGGCGCCCAGGATGGGCGCGCAGGCCGGTAGTGGGTCGGCCTACGCGGTCAACAGGTTCGAGTGTAGGGGTCCCTGCGGGGACGGTGGACGTGTAATGGTGGTGTGTGGTACTTGCGTGGCTGGTTCGGGCCTGGTTGGGCCGGGGGAGAGCGGCCCTTCATGTGGCCTGTCCAACAGCTTGGGTCCTTCACGTCTTCTCCAGTCTGAGGCGCCGTGACCCTTGCCGCACACGCAAGTCTGAGGGCTTGGGTCATTCACGTGTTCTCCAGTCCGAGGCGCCGTGACCCTTGCCGCACACGCAAGTCTGAGGGCTTGGGTCATTCACATCTTCTCCAATCCGAGGCGCCGTGACCATTGCCGCACACGCAAGTCTGAGGGCTTGGGTCCTTCATTTCTTCTCCAGTCCGAGGCGCCGTGACTCTTGCCGCACACGCAAGTCTGAGGGCATGGGTCATTCATGTGTTCTCCAGTCTGAGACACCGTGACATGCGCTGCACACGCAAGTCGGAGGGCTTGGGTCATTCATGTGTTCTCCAGTCTGAGGCGCCGTGACCCTTGCCGCACACGCAAGTCTGAGGGCTTGGGTCCTTCATGTGTTCTCCAGTCTAAGGCGCCGTGATCCTTGCCACACACGCAAGTCTGAGTGCTTGGGTCATTCATGTGTTCTCCAGTCTGAGGCGCTGTGACCCTTGCTGCACACGCAAGTCTGAGGGCTTGGGTCATTCATGTGTTCTCCAGTCTGAGGCGCCGTGACCCTTGCCGCACAAGCAAGTCTGAGGGCTTGGGTCATTCATGTCTTCTCCAGTCTGAGGCGCCTTGACCCTTGTCGCACACGCAAGTCTGAGGGCTTGGGTCATTCATGTGTTCTCCAGTCTGAGGCAACGTGACCCTTGCCGCACATGCAAGTCTGAGGGCTTGGGTCCTTCAAGTGTTCTCCAGTCTGAGGCGCCGTGACCCTTGCCGCACACGCAAGTCTGAGGGCTTGGGTCATTCACGTGTTCTCCAGTCTGAGGCGACGTGACCCTTGCCGCACACGCAAGTCTGAGGACTTGGGTCCTTCATGTCTTCTCCAGTCTGAGGCGCCTTGACCCTTGCCGCACACGCAAGTCTGAGGGCTTGGGTCATTCATGTGTTCTCCAGTCTAAGGCGCCGTGACCCTTGCCACACACGCAAGTCTGAGGGCTTGGGTCCTTCACGTCTTCTCCAGTCTGAGGCGCCGTGACCCTTGCCGCACACGCAAGTCTGAGGGCTTGGGTCATTCACGTGTTCTCCAGTCCGAGGCGCCGTGACCCTTGCTGCACACGCAAGTCTGAGGGCTTGGGTCATTCATGTCTTCTCCAGTCCGAGGCGCCGTGACCCTTGCCGCACACGCAAGTCTGAGGGCTTGGGTCATTCATGTCTTCTCCAGTCTGAGGCGCCTTGACCCTTGTCGCACACGCAAGTCTGAGGGCTTGGGTCATTCATGTCTTCTCCAGTCTGAGGCGCCGTGACCCTTGCCGCACATGCAAGTCTGAGGGCTTGGGTCATTCATGTCTTCTCCAGTCTGAGGCGCCTTGACCCTTGCCTCACATGCAAGTCTGAGGGCTTGGGTCATTCATGTGTTCTCCAGTCTAAGGCGCTGTGACCCTTGCCGCACACGCAAGTCTGAGGGCTTGGGTCCTCATGTGTTCTTCAGTCTGAGGTGCCGTGACCCTTGCCGCACACGCAAGTCTGAGGGATTGGGTCATTCATGTGTTCTCCAGTCTGAGGCGCTGTGACTCTTGCCGCACAGGCAAGTCTGAGGGCTTGGGTCATTCATTTGTTCTCCAGTCTGAGACACCGTGACACGCGCCGCACACGCAAGTCTGAGGGCTTGGGTCATTCATGTGTTCTCCAGTCTGAGGCGCCGTGACCCTTGCCGCACACGCAAGTCTGAGGGCTTGGGTCCTTCATGTGTTCTCCAGTCTGAGGCGCCGTGACCCTTGCCACACACGCAAGTCTGAGGACTTGGGTCATTCATGTGTTCTCCAGTCTGAGGCGCTGTGACCCTTGCCGCACACGCAAGTCTGAGGGCTTGGGTCATTCATGTGTTCTCCAGTCTGAGGCGCTGTGACCCTTGCCGCACATGCAAGTCTGAGGGCTTGGGTCCTTCACGTCTTCTCCAGTCTGAGGCGCCGTGACCCTTGCCGCACACGCAAGTCTGAGGGCTTGGGTCATTCACATGTTCTCCAGTCCGAGGCGCCGTGACCCTTGCCGCACACGCAAGTCTGAGGGCTTGGGTCATTCACATCTTCTCCAATCCGAGGCGCCGTGACCATTGCCGCACACGCAAGTCTGAGGGCTTGGGTCATTAATTTCTTCTCCAGTCCGAGGCGCCGTGACTCTTGCCGCACACGCAAGTCTGAGGGCATGGGTCATTCATGTGTTCTCCAGTCTGAGACACCGTGACATGCGCCGCACACGCAAGTCGGAGGGCTTGGGTCATTCATGTGTTCTCCAGTCTGAGGCGCCGTGACCCTTGCCGCACACGCAAGTCTGAGGGCTTGGGTCCTTCATGTGTTCTCCAGTCTAAGGCGCCGTGATCCTTGCCACACACGCAAGTCTGAGGGCTTGGGTCATTCATGTGTTCTCCAGTCTGAGGCGCCGTGACCCTTGCCGCACACGCAAGTCTGAGGGCTTGGGTCATTCATGTCTTCTCCAGTCTGAGGCGCCTTGACCCTTGTCGCACACGCAAGTCTGAGGGCTTTGGTCATTCATGTGTTCTCCAGTCTGAGGCACCGTGACCCTTGCCGCACATGCAAGTCTGAGGGCTTGGGTCCTTCAAGTGTTCTCCAGTCTGAGGCGCCGTGACCCTTGCCGCACACGCAAGTCTGAGGGCTTGGGTCATTCACGTGTTCTCCAGTCTGAGGCGACGTGACCCTTGCCGCACACGCAAGTCTGAGGACTTGGGTCCTTCATGTCTTCTCCAGTCTGAGGCGCCTTGACCCTTGCCGCACACGCAAGTCTGAGGGCTTGGGTCATTCATGTGTTCTCCAGTCTAAGGCGCCGTGACCCTTGCCGCACACGCAAGTCTGAGGGCTTGGGTCCTTCACGTCTTCTCCAGTCTGAGGCGCCGTGACCCTTGCCGCACCTGCAAGTCTGAGGGCTTGGGTCATTCATGTCTTCTCCAGTCTGAGGCGCCTTGACCCTTGCCTCACATGCAAGTCTGAGGGCTTGGGTCATTCATGTGTTCTCCAGTCTAAGGCGCTGTGACCCTTGCCGCACACGCAAGTCTGAGGGCTTGGGTCCTTCATGTGTTCTTCAGTCTGAGGTGCCGTGACCCTTGCCGCACACGCAAGTCTGAGGGCTTGGGTCATTCATGTGTTCTCCAGTCTGAGGCGCTGTGACTCTTGCCGCACACGCAAGTCTGAGGGCTTGGGTCATTCATTTGTTCTCCAGTCTGAGACACCGTGACACGCGCCGCACACGCAAGTCTGAGGGCTTGGGTCATTCATGTGTTCTCCAGTCTGAGGCGCCGTGACCCTTGCCGCACACGCAAGTCTGAGGGCTTGGGTCCTTCATGTGTTCTCCAGTCTGAGGCGCCGTGACCCTTGCCACACACGCAAGTCTGAGGACTTGGGTCATTCATGTGTTCTCCAGTCTGAGGCGCTGTGACCCTTGCCGCACACGCAAGTCTGAGGGCTTGGGTCATTCACGTGTTCTCCAGTCTGAGGCGCTGTGACCCTTGCCGCACATGCAAGTCTGAGGGCTTGGGTCCTTCACGTCTTCTCCAGTCTGAGGCGTTGTGACCCTTGCCGCACACGCAAGTCTGAGGGCTTGGGTCATTCACGTGTTCTCCAGTCCGAGGCGCCGTGACCCTTGCCGCACACGCAAGTCTGAGGGCTTGGGTCATTCACATCTTCTCCAATCCGAGGCGCCGTGACCATTGCCGCACACGCAAGTCTGATGGCTTGGGTCATTCATTTCTTCTCCAGTCCGAGGCGCCGTGACTCTTGCCGCACACGCAAGTCTGAGGGCATGGGTCATTCATGTGTTCTCCAGTCTGAGACACCGTGACATGCGCCGCACACGCAAGTCGGAGGGCTTGGGTCATTCATGTGTTCTCCAGTCTGAGGCGCCGTGACCCTTGCCGCACACGCAAGTCTGAGGGCTTGGGTCCTTCATGTGTTCTCCAGTCTAAGGCGCCGTGATCCTTGCCACACACGCAAGTCTGAGTGCTTGGGTCATTCATGTGTTCTCCAGTCTGAGGCGCTGTGACCCTTGCTGCACACGCAAGTCTGAGGGCTTGGGTCATTCATGTCTTCTCCAGTCTGAGGCGCCTTGACCCTTGTCGCACACGCAAGTCTGAGGGCTTGGGTCATTCATGTGTTCTCCAGTCTGAGGCACCGTGACCCTTGCCGCACATGCAAGTCTGAGGGCTTGGGTCCTTCAAGTGTTCTCCAGTCTGAGGCGCCGTGACCCTTGCCGCACACGCAAGTCTGAGGGCTTGGGTCATTCACGTGTTCTCCAGTCTGAGGCGACGTGACCCTTGCCGCACACGCAAGTCTGAGGACTTGGGTCCTTCATGTCTTCTCCAGTCTGAGGCGCCTTGACCCTTGCCGCACACGCAAGTCTGAGGGCTTGGGTCATTCATGTGTTCTCCAGTCTAAGGCGCCGTGACCCTTGCCGCACACGCAAGTCTGAGGGCTTGGGTCCTTCACGTCTTCTCCAGTCTGAGGCGCCGTAACCCTTGCCGCACATGCAAGTCTGAGGGCTTGGGTCCTTCACGTCTTCTCCAGTCTGAGGCGCCGTGACCCTTGCCGCACACACAAGTCTGAGGGCTTGGGTCATTCACGTGTTCTCCAGTCCGAGGCGCCGTGACCCTTGCCGCACACGCAAGTCTGAGGGCTTGGGTCATTCACATCTTCTCCAATCCGAGGCGCCGTGACCATTGCCGCACACGCAAGTCTGAGGGCTTGGGTCATTCATTTCTTCTCCAGTCCGAGGCGCCGTGACTCTTGCCGCACACGCAAGTCTGAGGGCATGGGTCATTCATGTGTTCTCCAGTCTGAGACACCGTGACATGCGCCGCACACGCAAGTCGGAGGGCTTGGGTCATTCATGTGTTCTCCAGTCTGAGGCGCCGTGACCCTTGCCGCACACCCAAGTCTGAGGGCTTGGGTCCTTCATGTGTTCTCCAGTCTAAGGCGCCGTGATCCTTGCCACACACGCAAGTCTGAGTCCTTGGGTCATTCATGTGTTCTCCAGTCTGAGGCGCTGTGACCCTTGCTGCACACGCAAGTCTGAGGGCTTGGGTCATTCATGTGTTCTCCAGTCTGAGGCGCCGTGACCCTTGCCGCACACGCAAGTCTGAGGGCTTGGGTCATTCATGTCTTCTCCAGTCTGAGGCGCCTTGACCCTTGTCGCACACGCAAGTCTGAGGGCTTGGGTCATTCATGTGTTCTCCAGTCTGAGGCACCGTAACCCTTGCCGCACATGCAAGTCTGAGGGCTTGGGTCCTTCAAGTGTTCTCCAGTCTGAGGCGCCGTGACCCTTGCCGCACACGCAAGTCTGAGGGCTTGGGTCATTCACGTGTTCTCCAGTCTGAGGCGACGTGACCCTTGCCGCACATGCAAGTCTGAGGACTTGGGTCCTTCATGTCTTCTCCAGTCTGAGGCGCCTTGACCCTTGCCGCACACGCAAGTCTGAGGGCTTGGGTCATTCATGTGTTCTCCAGTCTAAGGCGCCGTGACCCTTGCCGCACACGCAAGTCTGAGGGCTTGGGTCCTTCACGTCTTCTCCAGTCTGAGGCGCCGTGACCCTTGCCGCACACGCAAGTCTGAGGGCTTGGGTCATTCACGTGTTCTCCAGTCCGAGGCGCCGTGACCCTTGCTGCACACGCAAGTCTGAGGGCTTGGGTCATTCATGTCTTCTCCAGTCCGAGGCGCCGTGACCCTTGCCGCACACGCAAGTCTGAGGGCTTGGGTCATTCATGTCTTCTCCAGTCCGAGGCGCCGTGACTCTTGCCGCACACGCAAGTCTGAGGGCTTGGGTCATTCATGTGTTCTCCAGTCTGAGGCACCGTGACGCGCGCCGCACACGCAAGTCTGAGGGCTTGGGTCATTCATGTGTTCTCCAGTCTGAGGCGCTGTGACCCTTGCCGCACACGCAAGTCTGAGGGCTTGGGTCCTTCATGTGTTCTCCAGTCTGAGGCGCTGTGATCCTTGCCTCACACGCAAGTCTGAGGGCTTGGGTCATTCATGTCTTCTCCAGTCTGAGGCGCCGTGACCCTTGCCGCACACGCAAGTCTGAGGGCTTGGGTCATTCATGTCTTCTCCAGTCTGAGGCGCCGTGACCCTTGCAGCACACGCAAGTCTGAGGGCTTGGGTCATTCATGTCTTCTCCAGTCTGAGGCACCTTGACCCTTGCCGCACACGCAAATCTGAGGGCATGGGTCATTCATGTGTTCTCCAGTCTGAGGCGCCGTGACCCGCGCCACACACGCAAGTCTGAGGGCTTGGGTCATTCATGTGTTCTCCAGTCTGAGGCGCCGTGACCCTTGCCACACACGCAAGTCTGAGGGCTTGGGTCATTCATTTGTTCTCCAGTCTGAGGTGCCGTGACCCTTGCCGCAAACGCAAGTCTGAGGGCTTGGGTCATTCATGTCTTCTCCAGTCCGAGGCGCCGTGACTCTTGCCAAACACGCAAGTCTGAGTGCATGGGTCATTCATGTGTTCTCCAGTCTTAGGCACCGTGACACGCACCACACACGCAAGTGTGAGGGCTTGGGTCATTCATGTGTTTTCCAGTCTGAGGCGCCGTGACCCTTGCCGCACACGCAAGTCTGAGGGCTTGGGTCCTTCATGTGTTCTCCAGTCTGAGGAGCCGTGACCCTTGCCACACACGCAAGTCTGAGGGCTTGGGTCATTCATGTGTTCTCCAGTCTGAGGCGCTGTGACCCTTGCTGCACACGCAAGTCTGAGGGCTTGGGTCATTCATGTGTTCTCCAGTCTGAGGCGCCGTGACCCTTGCCGCACACGCAAGTCTGATTGCTTGGGTCATTCATGTCTTCTCCAGTCTGAGGTGCCTTGACCCATGTCGCACACGCAAGTCTGAGGGCTTGGGTCATTCAAGTGTTCTCCAGTCTGAGGCGCCGTGACCCTTGCCGCACACGCAAGTCTGAGGGCTTGGGTCCTTCAAGTGTTCTCCAGTCTGAGGCGCCGTGACCCTTGCCGCACACGCAAGTCTGAGGGCTTGGGTCATTCACGTGTTCTTCAGTCTGAGGCGACGTGACCCTTGCCGCACACGCAAGTCCGAGGGCTTGGGTCATTCATGTCTTCTCCAGTCTGAGGCGCCGTGACCCTTGCCGCACACGCAAGTCTGAGGGCTTGGGTCATTCATGTCTTCTCCAGTCTGAGGCGCCTTGAGCCTTGCCGCACACGCAAGTCTGAGGGCTTGGGTCATTCATGTGTTCTCCAGTCTAAGGTCCCGTCACCCTTGCCGCACACGCAAGTCTGAGGGCTTGGGTCCTTCATGTGTTCTTCAGTCTGAGGCGCCGTGACCCTTGCCGCACACGCAAGTCTGAGGGCTTGGGTCATTCATGTGTTCTCCAGTCTAAGGCGCTGTGACTCTTGCCGCACACGCAAGTCTGAGTGCTTGGGTCATTCATGTGTTCTCCAGTCTGAGGCGCCGTGACCCTTGCCGCACACGCAAGTCTGAGGGCTTGGGTCATTCATGTCTTCTCCAGTCTGAGGCGCCTTGACCCTTGTCGCACACGCAAGTCTGAGGGCTTGGGTCATTCATGTGTTCTCCAGTCTGAGGCGCCGTGACCCGCGCCGCACACGCAAGTCTGAGGGCTTGGGTCATTCATGTCTTCTCCAGTCTGAGGCACCGTGACCCGCGTCGCACACGCAAGTCTGAGGGCTTGGGTCATTCATGTCTTCTCCAGTCTGAGGCGCTGTGACCCTTGCCGCACACGCAAGTCTGAGGGCTTGGGTCATTCATGTCTTCTCCAGTCTGAGGCGACGTGACCCTTGCCGCACACGCAAGTCTGAGGGCTTGAGTCATTCATGTCTTATCCAGTCTGAGGCGCCGTGACCCTAGCCGCACACGCAAGTCTGAGGGATTGGGTCATTCACGTCTTCTCCAGTCTGAGGCGCCGTGACCCTTGCCGCACACGCAAGTCTGAGGGCTTGGGTCATTCACGGCTTCTCCAGTCTGAGGTGCCGTGACCCTTGCCGCACACGCAAGTCTGAGGGCTTTGGTCATTCATGTCTTCTCCAGTCTGAGGCTCCGTGACCCTTGCCGCACACGCAAGTCTGAGGGCTTGGGTCATTCATGTGTTCTCTAGTCTGAGGCGCCGTGACCCGCGCCGCACACACAAGTCTGCGGGCTTGGGTCATTCATGTGTTCTCCAGTCTGAGGCGCTGTGACCCTTGCTGCACATGCAAGTCTGAGGGCTTACGTCATTCATGTGTTCTCCAGTCTGAGGCACCATGACCCGCGCCGCACATGCAAGTCTGAGGGCTTGGGTCCTTCATGTCTTCTCCAGTCTGAGGCTCCGTGACCCTTGCCACACACGCAAGTCTGAGGGCTTGGGTCATTCATGTGTTCTCCAGTCTGAGGCGCTGTGACCCTTGCCGCACACGCAAGTCTGAGGGCTTGGGTCATTCATGTGTTCTCCAGTCTGAGGCGCCGTGACCCTTGCCGCACACGCAAGTCTGAGGGCTTGGGTCATTCATGTCTTCTCCAGTCTGAGGCGCCTTGACCCTTGTCGCACACACAAGTCTGAGGGCTTGGGTCATTCATGTCTTCTCCAGTCTGAGGCGCCGTGACCCTTGCCACACACGCAAGTCTGAGGGCTTGGGTCATTCATGTTTTCTCCAGTCTTAGGCGCCGTGACCCTTGCCGCACACGCAAGTCTGAGGGCTTGGGTCATTCACGTGTTCTCCAGTCTGAGGCGACGTGACCCTTGCCGCACACGCAAGTCTGAGCGCTTGGGTCCTTCACGTCTTCTCCAGTCTGAGGCGCCGTGACCCTTGCCGCACACGCAAGTCTGACGGCTTGGGTCCTTCACGTCTTCTCCAGTCAGAGGCGCCGTGACCCTTGCTGCACACGCAAGTCTGAGGGCTTGGGTCATTCACGTGTTCTCCAGTCCGAGGCGCCGTGACCCTTGCTGCACACGCAAGTCTGAGGGCTTGGGTCATTCACGTCTTCTCCAGTCCGAGGCGCCGTGACCCGCGCCGCACACGCAAGTCTGAGGGCTTGGGTCATTCATGTCTTCTCCAGTCCGAGGCGCCGTGACTCTTGCCGCACACGCAAGTCTGAGGGCTTGGGTCATTCATGTGTTCTCCAGTCTGAGGCACCGTGACCCGCGCCGCACACGCAAGTCTGAGGGCTTGGGTCATTCACGTCTTCTCCAGTCTGAGGCACCGTGACCCTTGCCGCACACGCAAGTCTGAGGGCTTGGGTCCTTCATGTGTTCTCCAGTCTGAGGCGCTGTGACCCTTGCCTCACACGCAAGTCAGAGGGCTTGGGTCATTCATGTGTTCTCCAGTCTGAGGCGCTGTGACCCTTGCTGCACATGCAAGTCTGAGGGCTTACGTCATTCATGTGTTCTCCAGTCTGAGGCGCCGTGACCCGCGCCGCACATGCAAGTCTGAGGGCTTGGGTCCTTCATGTCTTCTCCAGTCTGAGGCTCCGTGACCCTTGCCACACACGCAAGTCTGAGGGCTTGGGTCATTCATGTGTTCTCCAGTCTGAGGCGCTGTGACCCTTGCCGCACACGCAAGTCTGAGGGCTTGGGTCATTCATGTGTTCTCCAGTCTGAGGCGCCGTGACCCTTGCCGCACACGCAAGTCTGAGGGCTTGGGTCATTCATGTCTTCTCCAGTCTGAGGCGCCTTGACCCTTGTCGCACACACAAGTCTGAGGGCTTGGGTCATTCATGTCTTCTCCAGTCTGAGGCGCCGTGACCCTTGCCACACACGCAAGTCTGAGGGCTTGGGTCATTCATGTTTTCTCCAGTCTTAGGCGCCGTGACCCTTGCCGCACACGCAAGTCTGAGGGCTTGGGTCATTCACGTGTTCTCCAGTCTGAGGCGACGTGACCCTTGCCGCACACGCAAGTCTGAGCGCTTGGGTCCTTCACGTCTTCTCCAGTCTGAGGCGCCGTGACCCTTGCCGCACACGCAAGTCTGACGGCTTGGGTCCTTCACGTCTTCTCCAGTCAGAGGCGCCGTGACCCTTGCTGCACACGCAAGTCTGAGGGCTTGGGTCATTCACGTGTTCTCCAGTCCGAGGCGCCGTGACCCTTGCTGCACACGCAAGTCTGAGGGCTTGGGTCATTCACGTCTTCTCCAGTCCGAGGCGCCGTGACCCGCGCCGCACACGCAAGTCTGAGGGCTTGGGTCATTCATGTCTTCTCCAGTCCGAGGCGCCGTGACTCTTGCCGCACACGCAAGTCTGAGGGCTTGGGTCATTCATGTGTTCTCCAGTCTGAGGCACCGTGACCCGCGCCGCACACGCAAGTCTGAGGGCTTGGGTCATTCACGTCTTCTCCAGTCTGAGGCACCGTGACCCTTGCCGCACACGCAAGTCTGAGGGCTTGGGTCCTTCATGTGTTCTCCAGTCTGAGGCGCTGTGACCCTTGCCTCACACGCAAGTCAGAGGGCTTGGCTCATTCATGTCTTCTCCAGTCTGAGGCGCCGTGACCCTTGCCGCACACGCAAGTCTGAGGGCTTGGGTCATTCATGTCTTCTCCAGTCTGAGGCGCTGTGACCCTTGCCGCACACGCAAGTCTGAGGGCTTGGGTCATTCATGTCTTCTCCAGTCTGAGGCGCCTTGACCCTTGCCGCACACGCAAGTCTGAGGGCTTGGGTCATTCATGTGTTCTCCAGTCTGAGGCGCCGTGACCCCCACCGCACACGCAAGTCTGAGGGCTTGGGTCATTCACGTGTTCTCCAGTCCGAGGCGCCGTGACCCTTGCTGCACACGCAAGTCTGAGGGCTTGGGTCATTCATGTCTTCTCCAGTCCGAGGCGCCGTGACCCTTGCCGCACACGCAAGTCTGAGGGCTTGGGTCATTCATGTCTTCTCCAGTCCGAGGCGCCGTGACTCTTGCCACACACGCAAGTCTGAGGGCTTGGGTCATTCATGTGTTCTCCAGTCTGAGGCACCGTGACGCGCGCCGCACACGCAAGTCTGAGGGCTTGGGTCATTCATGTGTTCTCCAGTCTGAGGCGCTGTGACCCTTGCCGCACACGCAAGTCTGAGGGCTTGGGTCCTTCATGTGTTCTCCAGTCTGAGGCGCTGTGATCCTTGCCTCACACGCAAGTCTGAGGGCTTGGGTCATTCATGTCTTCTCCAGTCTGAGGCGCCGTGACCCTTGCCGCACACGCAAGTCTGAGGGCTTGGGTCATTCATGTCTTCTCCAGTCTGAGGCGCCGTGACCCTTGCAGCACACGCAAGTCTGAGGGCTTGGGTCATTCATGTCTTCTCCAGTCTGAGGCACCTTGACCCTTGCCGCACACGCAAATCTGAGGGCATGGGTCATTCATGTGTTCTCCAGTCTGAGGCGCCGTGACCCGCGCCACACACGCAAGTCTGAGGGCTTGGGTCATTCATGTGTTCTCCAGTCTGAGGTGCCGTGACCCTTGCCACACACGCAAGTCTGAGGGCTTGGGTCATTCATTTGTTCTCCAGTCTGAGGTGCCGTGACCCTTGCCGCAAACGCAAGTCTGAGGGCTTGGGTCATTCATGTCTTCTCCAGTCCGAGGCGCCGTGACTCTTGCCAAACACGCAAGTCTGAGTGCATGGGTCATTCATGTGTTCTCCAGTCTTAGGCACCGTGACACGCGCCACACACGCAAGTGTGAGGGCTTGGGTCATTCATGTGTTTTCCAGTCTGAGGCGCCGTGACCCTTGCCGCACACGCAAGTCTGAGGGCTTGGGTCCTTCATGTGTTCTCCAGTCTGAGGAGCCGTGACCCTTGCCACACACGCAAGTCTGAGGGCTTGGGTCATTCATGTGTTCTCCAGTCTGAGGCGCTGTGACCCTTGCTGCACACGCAAGTCTGAGGGCTTGGGTCATTCATGTGTTCTCCAGTCTGAGGCGCCGTGACCCTTGCCGCACACGCAAGTCTGATTGCTTGGGTCATTCATGTCTTCTCCAGTCTGAGGTGCCTTGACCCATGTCGCACACGCAAGTCTGAGGGCTTGGGTCATTCAAGTGTTCTCCAGTCTGAGGCGCCGTGACCCTTGCCGCACACGCAAGTCTGAGGGCTTGGGTCCTTCAAGTGTTCTCCAGTCTGAGGCGCCGTGACCCTTGCCGCACACGCAAGTCTGAGGGCTTGGGTCATTCACGTGTTCTTCAGTCTGAGGCGACGTGACCCTTGCCGCACACGCAAGTCTGAGGGCTTGGGTCATTCATGTCTTCTCCAGTCTGAGGCGCCGTGACCCTTGCCGCACACGCAAGTCTGAGGGCTTGGGTCATTCATGTCTTCTCCAGTCTGAGGCGCCTTGACCCTTGCCGCACACGCAAGTCTGAGGGCTTGGGTCATTCATGTGTTCTCCAGTCTAAGGTCCCGTCACCCTTGCCGCACACGCAAGTCTGAGGGCTTGGGTCCTTCATGTGTTCTTCAGTCTGAGGCGCCGTGACCCTTGCCGCACACGCAAGTCTGAGGGCTTGGGTCATTCATGTGTTCTCCAGTCTAAGGCGCTGTGACTCTTGCCGCACACGCAAGTCTGAGTGCTTGGGTCATTCATGTGTTCTCCAGTCTGAGGCGCCGTGACCCTTGCCGCACACGCAAGTCTGAGGGCTTGGGTCATTCATGTCTTCTCCAGTCTGAGGCGCCTTGACCCTTGTCGCACACGCAAGTCTGAGGGCTTGGGTCATTCATGTGTTCTCCAGTCTGAGGCGCCGTGACCCGCGCCGCACACGCAAGTCTGAGGGCTTGGGTCATTCATGTCTTCTCCAGTCTGAGGCACCGTGACCCGCGTCGCACACGCAAGTCTGAGGGCTTGGGTCATTCATGTCTTCTCCAGTCTGAGGCGCTGTGACCCTTGCCGCACACGCAAGTCTGAGGGCTTGGGTCATTCATGTCTTCTCCAGTCTGAGGCGACGTGACCCTTGCCGCACACGCAAGTCTGAGGGCTTGAGTCATTCATGTCTTATCCAGTCTGAGGCGCCGTGACCCTAGCCGCACACGCAAGTCTGAGGGATTGGGTCATTCACGTCTTCTCCAGTCTGAGGCGCCGTGACCCTTGCCGCACACGCAAGTCTGAGGGCTTGGGTCATTCACGGCTTCTCCAGTCTGAGGTGCCGTGACCCTTGCCGCACACGCAAGTCTGAGGGCTTTGGTCATTCATGTCTTCTCCAGTCTGAGGCTCCGTGACCCTTGCCGCACACGCAAGTCTGAGGGCTTGGGTCATTCATGTGTTCTCTAGTCTGAGGCGCCGTGACCCGCGCCGCACACACAAGTCTGCGGGCTTGGGTCATTCATGTGTTCTCCAGTCTGAGGCGCTGTGACCCTTGCTGCACATGCAAGTCTGAGGGCTTACGTCATTCATGTGTTCTCCAGTCTGAGGCACCGTGACCCGCGCCGCACATGCAAGTCTGAGGGCTTGGGTCCTTCATGTCTTCTCCAGTCTGAGGCTCCGTGACCCTTGCCACACACGCAAGTCTGAGGGCTTGGGTCATTCATGTGTTCTCCAGTCTGAGGCGCTGTGACCCTTGCCGCACACGCAAGTCTGAGGGCTTGGGTCATTCATGTGTTCTCCAGTCTGAGGCGCCGTGACCCTTGCCGCACACGCAAGTCTGAGGGCTTGGGTCATTCATGTCTTCTCCAGTCTGAGGCGCCTTGACCCTTGTCGCACACACAAGTCTGAGGGCTTGGGTCATTCATGTCTTCTCCAGTCTGAGGCGCCGTGACCCTTGCCACACACGCAAGTCTGAGGGCTTGGGTCATTCATGTTTTCTCCAGTCTTAGGCGCCGTGACCCTTGCCGCACACGCAAGTCTGAGGGCTTGGGTCATTCACGTGTTCTCCAGTCTGAGGCGACGTGACCCTTGCCGCACACGCAAGTCTGAGCGCTTGGGTCCTTCACGTCTTCTCCAGTCTGAGGCGCCGTGACCCTTGCCGCACACGCAAGTCTGACGGCTTGGGTCCTTCACGTCTTCTCCAGTCAGAGGCGCCGTGACCCTTGCTGCACACGCAAGTCTGAGGGCTTGGGTCATTCACGTGTTCTCCAGTCCGAGGCGCCGTGACCCTTGCTGCACACGCAAGTCTGAGGGCTTGGGTCATTCACGTCTTCTCCAGTCCGAGGCGCCGTGACCCGCGCCGCACACGCAAGTCTGAGGGCTTGGGTCATTCATGTCTTCTCCAGTCCGAGGCGCCGTGACTCTTGCCGCACACGCAAGTCTGAGGGCTTGGGTCATTCATGTGTTCTCCAGTCTGAGGCACCGTGACCCGCGCCGCACACGCAAGTCTGAGGGCTTGGGTCATTCACGTCTTCTCCAGTCTGAGGCACCGTGACCCTTGCCGCACACGCAAGTCTGAGGGCTTGGGTCCTTCATGTGTTCTCCAGTCTGAGGCGCTGTGACCCTTGCCTCACACGCAAGTCAGAGGGCTTGGGTCATTCATGTGTTCTCCAGTCTGAGGCGCTGTGACCCTTGCTGCACATGCAAGTCTGAGGGCTTACGTCATTCATGTGTTCTCCAGTCTGAGGCGCCGTGACCCGCGCCGCACATGCAAGTCTGAGGGCTTGGGTCCTTCATGTCTTCTCCAGTCTGAGGCTCCGTGACCCTTGCCACACACGCAAGTCTGAGGGCTTGGGTCATTCATGTGTTCTCCAGTCTGAGGCGCTGTGACCCTTGCCGCACACGCAAGTCTGAGGGCTTGGGTCATTCATGTGTTCTCCAGTCTGAGGCGCCGTGACCCTTGCCGCACACGCAAGTCTGAGGGCTTGGGTCATTCATGTCTTCTCCAGTCTGAGGCGCCTTGACCCTTGTCGCACACACAAGTCTGAGGGCTTGGGTCATTCATGTCTTCTCCAGTCTGAGGCGCCGTGACCCTTGCCACACACGCAAGTCTGAGGGCTTGGGTCATTCATGTTTTCTCCAGTCTTAGGCGCCGTGACCCTTGCCGCACACGCAAGTCTGAGGGCTTGGGTCATTCACGTGTTCTCCAGTCTGAGGCGACGTGACCCTTGCCGCACACGCAAGTCTGAGCGCTTGGGTCCTTCACGTCTTCTCCAGTCTGAGGCGCCGTGACCCTTGCCGCACACGCAAGTCTGACGGCTTGGGTCCTTCACGTCTTCTCCAGTCAGAGGCGCCGTGACCCTTGCTGCACACGCAAGTCTGAGGGCTTGGGTCATTCACGTGTTCTCCAGTCCGAGGCGCCGTGACCCTTGCTGCACACGCAAGTCTGAGGGCTTGGGTCATTCACGTCTTCTCCAGTCCGAGGCGCCGTGACCCGCGCCGCACACGCAAGTCTGAGGGCTTGGGTCATTCATGTCTTCTCCAGTCCGAGGCGCCGTGACTCTTGCCGCACACGCAAGTCTGAGGGCTTGGGTCATTCATGTGTTCTCCAGTCTGAGGCACCGTGACCCGCGCCGCACACGCAAGTCTGAGGGCTTGGGTCATTCACGTCTTCTCCAGTCTGAGGCACCGTGACCCTTGCCGCACACGCAAGTCTGAGGGCTTGGGTCCTTCATGTGTTCTCCAGTCTGAGGCGCTGTGACCCTTGCCTCACACGCAAGTCAGAGGGCTTGGCTCATTCATGTCTTCTCCAGTCTGAGGCGCCGTGACCCTTGCCGCACACGCAAGTCTGAGGGCTTGGGTCATTCATGTCTTCTCCAGTCTGAGGCGCTGTGACCCTTGCCGCACACGCAAGTCTGAGGGCTTGGGTCATTCATGTCTTCTCCAGTCTGAGGCGCCTTGACCCTTGCCGCACACGCAAGTCTGAGGGCTTGGGTCATTCATGTGTTCTCCAGTCTGAGGCGCCGTGACCCCCACCGCACACGCAAGTCTGAGGGCTTGGGTCATTCATGTGTTCTCCAGTCTGAGGCGCCGTGACCATTGCCACACACACAAGTCTGAGGGCTTGGGTCATTCATTTGTTCTCCAGTCTGAGGCGCCGTGACCCTTGCCGCACACGCAAGTCTGAGGGCTTGGGTCATTCATGTCTTCTCCAGTTCGAGGCGCCGTGACTCTTGCCGCACACGCAAGTCTGAGGGCATGGGTCATTCATGTGTTCTCCAGTCTGAGGCACCGTGACACGCGCCGCACACGCAAGTCTGAGGGCCTGGGTCCTCATGTGTTTTCCAGTCTGAGGCGCTGTGACCCTTGCCGCACACGCAAGTCTGAGGGCTTGGGTCCTTCATGTGTTCTCCAGTCTGAGGAGCCGTGACCCTTGCCACACACGCAAGTCTGAGGGCTTGGGTCTTTCATGTGTTCTCCAGTCTGAGGCGCTGTGACCCTTGCCGCACACGCAAGTCTGAGGGCTTGGGTCATTCATGTGTTCTCCAGTCTGAGGCGCCGTGACCCTTGCCGCACATGCAAGTCTGAGGGCTTGGGTCCTTCACGTCTTCTCCAGTCTGAGGCGCCGTGACCCTTGCCGCACACGCAAGTCTGAGGGCTTGGGTCATTCACGTGTTCTCCAGTCCGAGGCGCCGTGACCCTTGCCGCACACGCAAGTCTGAGGGCTTGGGTCATTCACGTCTTCTCCAATCCGAGGCGCCGTGACCCTTGCCGCACACGCAAGTCTGAGGGCTTGGGTCATTCATTTCTTCTCCAGTCCGAGGCGCCGTGACTCTTGCCGCACACGCAAGTCTGAGGGCATGGGTCATTCATGTGTTCTCCAGTCTGAGACACCGCGACACGCGCCGCACACGCAAGTCAGAGGGCTTGGGTCATTCATGTGTTCTCCAGTCTTAGGCGCCGTGACCCTTGCCGCACACGCAAGTCTGAGGGCTTGGGTCATTCATGTGTTCTCCAGTCTGAGGCGCTGTGACCCTTGCCGCACACGCAAGTCTGAGGGCTTGGGTCATTCATGTGTTCTCCAGTCTGAGGCGCCGTGACCCTTGCCGCACACACAAGTCTGAGGGCTTGGGTCATTCATGTCTTCTCCAGTCTGAGGCGCCTTGACCCTTGTCACACACGCAAGTCTGAGGGCTTGGGTCATTCATGTCTTCTCCAGTCCGAGGCGCCGTGACCCTTGCCGCACACGCAAGTCTGAGGGCTTGGGTCATTCATGTGTTCTCCAGTCTGAGGCACCGTGACGCGCGCCGCACACCAAGTCTGAGGGCTTGGGTCATTCATGTGTTCTCCAGTCTGAGGCGCTGTGACCCTTGCCGCACACGCAAGTCTGAGGGCTTGGGTCCTTCATGTGTTCTCCAGTCTGAGGCGCTGTGATCCTTGCCTCACACGCAAGTCTGAGGGCTTGGGTCATTCATGTCTTCTCCAGTCTGAGGCGCCGTGACCCTTGCCGCACACGCAAGTCTGAGGGCTTGGGTCATTCTTGTCTTCTCCAGTCTGAGGCGCTGTGACCCTTGCCGCACACGCAAGTCTGAGGGCTTGGGTCATTCATGTCTTCTCCAGTCTGAGGCGCCGTGACCCTTGCCGCACACGCAAGTCTGAGGGCTTGGGTCATTCATGTCTTCTCCAGTCTGAGGCACCTTGACCCTTGCCGCACACGCAAATCTGAGGGCATGGGTCATTCATGTGTTCTCCAGTCTGAGGCGCCGTGACCCGCGCCGCACACGCAAGTCTGAGGGCTTGGGTCATTCATGTGTTCTCCAGTCTGAGGCGCCGTGACCCTTGCCACACACGCAAGTCTGAGGGCTTGGGTCATTCATTTGTTCTCCAGTGTGAGGCGCCGTGACCCTTGCCGCAAACGCAAGTCTGAGGGCTTGGGTCATTCATGTCTTCTCCAGTCCAAGGCGCCGTGACTCTTGCGGCACACGCAAGTCTGAGTGCATGGGTCATTCATGTGTTCTCCAGTCTGAGGCACCGTGACACGCGCCGCACACGCAAGTCTGAGGGCCTGGGTCCTCATGTGTTTTCCAGTCTGAGGCGCTGTGACCCTTGCCGCACACGCAAGTCTGAGGGCTTGGGTCCTTCATGTGTTCTCCAGTCTGAGGAGCCGTGACCCTTGCCACACACGCAAGTCTGAGGGCTTGGGTCTTTCATGTGTTCTCCAGTCTGAGGCGCTGTGACCCTTGCCGCACACGCAAGTCTGAGGGCTTGGGTCATTCATGTGTTCTCCAGTCTGAGGCGCCGTGACCCTTGCCGCACATGCAAGTCTGAGGGCTTGGGTCCTTCACGTCTTCTCCAGTCTGAGGCGCCGTGACCCTTGCCGCACACGCAAGTCTGAGGGCTTGGGTCATTCACGTGTTCTCCAGTCCGAGGCGCCGTGACCCTTGCCGCACACGCAAGTCTGAGGGCTTGGGTCATTCACGTCTTCTCCAATCCGAGGCGCCGTGACCCTTGCCGCACACGCAAGTCTGAGGGCTTGGGTCATTCATTTCTTCTCCAGTCCGAGGCGCCGTGACTCTTGCCGCACACGCAAGTCTGAGGGCATGGGTCATTCATGTGTTCTCCAGTCTGAGACACCGCGACACGCGCCGCACACGCAAGTCAGAGGGCTTGGGTCATTCATGTGTTCTCCAGTCTTAGGCGCCGTGACCCTTGCCGCACACGCAAGTCTGAGGGCTTGGGTCATTCATGTGTTCTCCAGTCTGAGGCGCTTTGACCCTTGCCGCACACGCAAGTCTGAGGGCTTGGGTCATTCATGTGTTCTCCAGTCTGAGGCGCCGTGACCCTTGCCGCACACACAAGTCTGAGGGCTTGGGTCATTCATGTCTTCTCCAGTCTGAGGCGCCTTGACCCTTGTCACACACGCAAGTCTGAGGGCTTGGGTCATTCATGTCTTCTCCAGTCCGAGGCGCCGTGACCCTTGCCGCACACGCAAGTCTGAGGGCTTGGGTCATTCATGTGTTCTCCAGTCTGAGGCACCGTGACGCGCGCCGCACACCAAGTCTGAGGGCTTGGGTCATTCATGTGTTCTCCAGTCTGAGGCGCTGTGACCCTTGCCGCACACGCAAGTCTGAGGGCTTGGGTCCTTCATGTGTTCTCCAGTCTGAGGCGCTGTGATCCTTGCCTCACACGCAAGTCTGAGGGCTTGGGTCATTCATGTCTTCTCCAGTCTGAGGCGCCGTGACCCTTGCCGCACACGCAAGTCTGAGGGCTTGGGTCATTCTTGTCTTCTCCAGTCTGAGGCGCTGTGACCCTTGCCGCACACGCAAGTCTGAGGGCTTGGGTCATTCATGTCTTCTCCAGTCTGAGGCGCCGTGACCCTTGCCGCACACGCAAGTCTGAGGGCTTGGGTCATTCATGTCTTCTCCAGTCTGAGGCACCTTGACCCTTGCCGCACACGCAAATCTGAGGGCATGGGTCATTCATGTGTTCTCCAGTCTGAGGCGCCGTGACCCGCGCCGCACACGCAAGTCTGAGGGCTTGGGTCATTCATGTGTTCTCCAGTCTGAGGCGCCGTGACCCTTGCCACACACGCAAGTCTGAGGGCTTGGGTCATTCATTTGTTCTCCAGTGTGAGGCGCCGTGACCCTTGCCGCAAACGCAAGTCTGAGGGCTTGGGTCATTCATGTCTTCTCCAGTCCAAGGCGCCGTGACTCTTGCGGCACACGCAAGTCTGAGTGCATGGGTCATTCATGTGTTCTCCAGTCTGAGGCACCGTGACACGCGCCACACACGCAAGTCTGAGGGCTTGGGTCATTCATGTGTTTTCCAGTCTGAGGCGCCGTGACCCTTGCCGCACACGCAAGTCTGAGGGCTTGGGTCCTTCATGTGTTCTCCAGTCTGAGGAGCCGTGACCCTTGCCACACACGCAAGTCTGAGGGCTTGGGTCATTCATGTGTTCTCCAGTCTGAGGCGCTGTGACCCTTGCCGCACACGCAAGTCTGAGGGCTTGGGTCATTCATGTGTTCTCCAGTCTGAGGCGCCGTGACCCTTGCCGCACACGCAAGTCTGATTGCTTGGGTCATTCATGTCTTCTCCAGTCTGAGGCGCCTTGACCCATGTCGCACACGCAAGTCTGAGGGCTTGGGTCATTCATGTGTTCTCCAGTCTGAGGTGCCGTGACCCTTGCCGCACACGCAAGTCTGAGAGCTTGGGTCCTTCAAGTGTTCTCCAGTCTGAGGCGCCGTGACCCTTGCCGCACACGCAAGTCTGAGGGCTTGGGTCATTCACGTGTTCTTCAGTCTGAGGCGACGTGACCCTTGCCGCACACGCAAGTCTGAGGGCTTGGGTCATTCATGTCTTCTCCAGTCTGAGGCGCCGTGACCCTTGCCGCACACGCAAGTCTGAGGGCTTGGGTCATTCATGTCTTCTCCAGTCTGAGGCGCCTTGACCCTTGCCGCACACGCAAGTCTGAGGGCTTGGGTGATTCATGTGTTCTCCAGTCTAAGGCGCCGTCACCCTTGCCGCACACGCAAGTCTGAGGGCTTGGGTCCTTCATGTGTTCTTCAGTCTGAGGCGCCGTGACCCTTGCCGCACACGCAAGTCTGAGGGCTTGGGTCATTCATGTGTTCTCCAGTCTGAGGCGCTGTGACTCTTGCCACACACGCAAGTCTGAGTGCTTGGGTCATTCATGTGTTCTCCAGTCTGAGGCGCCGTGACCCTTGCCGCACACGCAAGTCTGAGGGCTTGGGTCATTCATGTCTTCTCCAGTCTGAGGCGCCTTGACCTTTGTCGCACACGCAAGTCTGAGGGCTTGGGTCATTCATGTGTTCTCCAGTCTGAGGCGCCGTGACCCGCGCCGCACACGCAAGTCTGAGGGCTTGGGTCATTCATGTCTTCTCCAGTCTGAGGCACCGTGACCCGCGTCGCACACGCAAGTCTGAGGGCTTGGGTCATTCATGTCTTCTCCAGTCTGAGGCGCCGTGACCCGCGCCGCACACGCAAGTCTGAGGGTTTGGGTCATTCATGTCTTCTCCAGTCTGAGGCGCCGTGACCCTTGCCGCACACGCAAGTCTGAGGGCTTGGGTCCTTCATTTGTTCTCCAGTGTGAGGCGCCGTGACCCTTGCCGCACACGCAAGTCTGAGGGCTTGGGTCCTTCATGTGTTTTCCAGTCTGAGGCGCCGTGACCCTTGCCGCACACGAAAGTCTGAGGGCTTGGGTCCTTCATGTGTTCTCCAGTCTGAGGCGCTGTGACCCTTGCCGCACACGCAAGTCTGAGGGTTTGGGTCATTCATGTCTTCTCCAGTCTGAGGCGCCGTGACCCTTGCCGCACACGCAAGTCTGAGGGCTTGGGTCCTTCATTTGTTCTCCAGTGTGAGGCGCCGTGACCCTTGCCGCACACGCAAGTCTGAGGGCTTGGGTCCTTCATGTGTTTTCCAGTCTGAGGCGCCGTGACCCTTGCCGCACACGAAAGTCTGAGGGCTTGGGTCCTTCATGTGTTCTCCAGTCTGAGGCGCTGTGACCCTTGCCACACACGCAAGTCTGAGGGCTTGGGTCATTCATGTCTTCTCCAGTCTGAGGCGACGTGACCCTTGCCGCACACACAAGTCTGAGGGCTTGGGTCATTCATGTCTTCTCCAGTCTGAGGCGCCGTGACCCTTGCCGCACACGCAAGTCTGAGGGATTGGGTCATTCACGTCTTCTCCAGTCTGAGGCGCCGAGACCCTTGCCGCACACGCAAGTCTGAGGGCTTGGGTCATTCACGGCTTCTCCAGTCTGAGGTACCGTGACCCTTGCCGCACACGCAAGTCTGAGGGCTTTGGTCATTCATGTCTTCTCCAGTCTGAGGCTCCGTGACCCTTGCCGCACACGCAAGTCTGAGGGCTTGGGTCATTCATGTGTTCTCTAGTCTGAGGCGCCGTGACCCGCGCCGCACACACAAGTCTGCGGGCTTGGGTTCATTCATGTGTTCTCCAGTCTGAGGCGCCGTGACCCTTGCCGCACACGCAAGTCTGAGGGCTTAGGTCATTCATGTGTTCTCCAGTCTGAGGCGCCGTGACCCGCGCCGCACATGCAAGTCTGAGGGCTTGGGTCCTTCATGTCTTCTCCAGTCTGAGGCTCCGTGACCCTTGCCACACATGCAAGTCTGAGGGCTTGGGTCATTCATGCGTTCTCCAGTCTGAGGCGCTGTGACCCTTGCCGCACACGCAAGTCTGAGGGCTTGGGTCATTCATGTGTTCTCCAGTCTGAGGCGCCGTGACCCTTGCCGCACACGCAAGTCTGTGGGCTTGGGTCATTCATGTCTTCTCCAGTCTGAGGCGCCTTGACCCTTGTCGCACACGCAAGTCTGAGGGCTTGGGTCATTCATGTCTTCTCCAGTCTGAGGCGCCGTGACCCTTGCCGCACACGCAAGTCTGAGGGCTTGGGTCATTCATGTTTTCTCCAGTCTTAGGCGCCGTGACCCTTGCCGCACACACAAGTCTGAGGGCTTGGGTCATTCACGTGTTCTCCAGTCTGAGGCGACGTGACCCTTGCCGCACACGCAAGTCTGAGGGCTTGGGTCCTTCACGTCTTCTCCAGTCTGAGGCGCCGTGACCCTTGCCGCACATGCAAGTCTGACGGCTTGGGTCCTTCACGTCTTCTCCAGTCAGAGGCGCCGTGACCCTTGCCGCACACGCAAGTCTGAGGGCTTGGGTCATTCACGTGTTCTCCAGTCCGAGGCGCCGTGACCCTTGCTGCACACGCAAGTCTGAGGGCTTGGGTCATTCATCTCTTCTCCAGTCCGAGGCGCCGTGACCCGCGCCGCACACGCAAGTCTGAGGGCTTGGGTCATTCATGTCTTCTCCAGTCCGACGCGCCGTGACTCTTGCAGCACACGCAAGTCTGAGGGCTTGGGTCATTCATGTGTTCTCCAGTCTGAGGCACCGTGACCCGCGCCGCACATGCAAGTCTGAGGGCTTGGGTCATTCACGTCTTCTCCAGTCTGAGGCACCGTGACCCTTGCCGCACACGCAAGTCTGAGGGCTTGGGTCCTTCATGTGTTTTCCAGTCTGAGGCGCTGTGACCCTTGCCTCACACGCAAGTCTGAGGGCTTGGCTCATTCATGTCTTCTCCAGTCTGAGGCGCCGTGACCCTTGCCGCACACGCAAGTCTGAGGGCTTGGGTCATTCATGTGTTCTCCAGTCTGAGGCGCCGTGACCCGCGCCGCACATGCAAGTCTGAGGGCTTGGGTCATTCATGTGTTCTCCAGTCTGAGGCGCCGTGACCCTTGCCACACACGCAAGTCTGAGGGCTTGGGTCATTCATTTGTTCTCCAGTCTGAGGCACCGTGACCCTTGCCGCACACACAAGTCTGAGGGCTTGGGTCATTCATGTCTTCTCCAGTCCGAGGCGCCGTGACTCTTGCCGCACACGCAAGTCTGAGGGCATGGGTCATACATGTGTTCTCCAGTCTGAGGCACCGTGACACTCGCCGCACACGCAAGTCTGAGGGCCTGGGTCAATCATGTGTTTTCCAGTCTGAGGCACTGTGACCCTTGCCGCACACGCAAGTCTGAGGGCTTGGGTCCTTCATGTGTTCTCCAGTCTGAGGAGCCGTGACCCTTGCCACACGCACAAGTCTGAGGGCTTGGGTCATTCATGTCTTCTCCAGTCTGAGGCATCGTAACCCTTGCCGCACACGCAAGTCTGAGGGCTTGGGTCATTCATGTCTTCTCCAGTCTGAGGCGCCGTGACCCTTGCCGCACACGCAAGTCTGAGGGCTTGGGTCATTCATGTTTTCTCCAGTGTTAGGCGCCGTGACCCTTGCCGCACACACAAGTCTGAGGGCTTGGGTCATTCACGTGTTCTCCAGTCTGAGGCGACGTGACCCTTGCCGCACACGCAAGTCTGAGGGCTTGGGTCCTTCACGTCTTCTCCAGTCTGAGGCGCCGTGACCCTTGCCGCACATGCAAGTCTGACGGCTTGGGTCCTTCACGTCTTCTCCATTCAGAGGCGCCGTGACCCTTGCCGCACACGCAAGTCTGAGGGCTTGGGTCATTCACGTGTTCTCCAGTCCGAGGCGCCGTGACCCTTGCTGCACACGCAAGTCTGAGGGCTTGGGTCATTCATGTCTTCTCCAGTCCGAGGCGCCGTGACCCGCGCCGCACACGCAAGTCTGAGGGCTTGGGTCATTCATGTCTTCTCCAGTCCGAGGCGCCGTGACTCTTGCAGCACACGCAAGTCTGAGGGCTTGGGTCATTCATGTGTTCTCCAGTCTGAGGCACCGTGACCCGCGCCGCACACGCAAGTCTGAGGGCTTGGGTCATTCACGTCTTCTCCAGTCTGAGGCACCGTGACCCTTGCCGCACACGCAAGTCTGAGGGCTTGGGTCCTTCATGTGTTCTCCAGTCTGAGGCGCTGTGACCCTTGCCTCACACGCAAGTCTGAGGGCTTGGCTCATTCATGTCTTCTCCAGTCTGAGGCGCCGTGACCCTTGCCGCACACGCAAGTCTGAGGGCTTGGGTCATTCATGTCTTCTCCAGTCTGAGGCGCTGTGACCCTTGCCGCACACGCAAGTCTGAGGGCTTGGGTCATTCATGTCTTCTCCAGTCTGAGGCGCCTTGACCCTTGCCACACACGCAAGTCTGAGGGCTTGGGTCATTCATGTGTTCTCCAGTCTGAGGCGCCGTGACCCGCGCCGCACACGCAAGTCTGAGGGCTTGGGTCATTCATGTGTTCTCCAGTCTGAGGCGCCGTGACCCTTGCCACACACGCAAGTCTGAGGGCTTGGGTCATTCATTTGTTCTCCAGTCTGAGGCACCGTGACCCTTGCCGCACACGCAAGTCTGAGGGCTTGGGTCATTCATGTCTTCTCCAGTCCGAGGCGCCGTGACTCTTGCCGCACACGCAAGTCTGAGGGCATGGGTCATACATGTGTTCTCCAGTCTGAGGCACCGTGACACTCGCCGCACACGCAAGTCTGAGGGCCTGGGTCATTCATGTGTTTTCCAGTCTGAGGCACTGTGACCCTTGCCGCACACGCAAGTCTGAGGGCTTGGGTCCTTCATGTGTTCTCCAGTCTGAGGAGCCGTGACCCTTGCCACACGCACAAGTCTGAGGGCTTGGGTCTTTCATGTGTTCTCCAGTCTGAGGCGCTGTGACCCTTGCCGCACACGCAAGTCTGAGGGCTTGGGTCATTCATGGGTTCTCCAGTCTGAGGCGCCGTGACCCTTGCCGCACACGCAAGTCTGATTGCTTGGGTCATTCATGTCTTCTCCAGTCTGAGGCGCCTTGACCCATGTCGCACACGCAAGTCTGAGGGCTTGGGTCATTCATGTGTTCTCCAGTCTGAGGCGCCGTGACCCTTGCCGCACACGCAAGTCTGAGGGCTTGGGTCCTTCAAGTGTTCTCCAGTCTGAGGCGCCGTGACCCTTGCCGCACACGCAAGTCTGAGGGCTTGGGTCATTCACGTGTTCTCCAGTCTGAGGCGATGTGACCCTTGCCGCACACGCAAGTCTGAGGGCTTGGGTCATTCATGTCTTATCCAGTCTGAGGCGCCGTGACCCTTGCCGCACACGCAAGTCTGAGGGCTTGGGTCATTCATGTCTTCTCCAGTCTGAAGCGCCGTGACCCGCGCCGCACACGCAATTCTGAGGGCTTGGGTCAGTCATGTCTTCTCCAGTTTGAGGCATCGTGACCCTTGCCGCACATGCAAGTCTGAGGGCTTGGGTCATTCATATGTTCTCCAGTCTGAGGCGCCGTGACCCGCACCCCACACGCAAGTCTGAGGGCTTGGGTCATTCATATGTTCTCCAGTCTGAGGCGCCGTGACCCCCCGCACACGCAATTCTGAGGGCTTGGGTCATTCATGTCTTCTCCAGTCTGAGGCATCGTAACCCTTGCCGCACACGCAAGTCTGAGGGCTTGGGTCATTCATATGTTCTCCAGTCTGAGGCGCCGTGACCCCGCCGCACACACAAGTCTGAGGGCTTGGGACATTCATGTGTTCTCCAGTATGAGGCCTCGGGACCCTTGCCGCACACGCAAGTCTGAGGGCTTGGGTCCTTCATGTCTTCTCCAGTCTGAGGCGCCATGACCCTTGCCGCACACGCAAGTCTGAGGGCTTGGGTCCTTCATGCCTTCTCCAGTCTGAGGTGCCGTGACCCTTGCCGCACACGCAAGTCTGAGGGCTTGGGTCATTCACGTCTTCTCCATTGTGAGGCGCCGTGACCCTTGCCGCACACGCAAGTCTAAGGGCTTGGGTCATTCATGTCTTCTCCAGTCTGAGGCGCCGTGACCCTTGCCGCACACGCAAGTCTGAGGGCTTGGGTCATTCATGTCTTCTCCAGTCTGAGGTGCCGTGACCCTTGCCGCACACGCAAGTCTGAGGGCTTGGGTCCTTCATGTCTTCTCCAGTCTGAGGCGCCGTGACACTTGCCGCACATGCAAGTCTGAGGGCTTGGGTCATTCATATCTTCTCCAGTCTGAGGCGCCGTAACCCTTGCCGCACATGCATGTCTGAGGGCTTGGGTCATTCACGGCTTCTCCAGTCTGAGGCACCGTGACCCTTGCCGCACACGCAAGTCCGAGGGCTTGGGTCATTCACGGCTTCTCCAGTCTGAGGTGCCGTGACCCTTGCCGCACACGCAAATCTGAGGGCTTGGGTCATTCATGTCTTCTCCAGTCTGAGGCGCTGTGACCCTTGCCGCACACGCAAGTCTGAGGGCTTGGGTCATTCACGTCTTCTCCAGTCTGAGGCGCTGTGACCCTTGCCGCACACGCAAGTCTGAAGGCTTGGGTCATTCATGTCTTCTCCAGTCTGAGGCGCCGTGACCCTTGCCGCACACGCAAGTCTGAGGGCTTGGGTCATTCATGTGTTCTCCAGTCTGAGGCGCCGTGACCCTTGCCGCACACGCAAGTCTGAGGGCTTGGGTCATTCATGTCTTCTCCAGTCTGAGGCGCCTTGACCCTTGTCCCACACGCAAGTCTGAGGGCTTGGGTCATTCATGTGTTCTCCAGTCTGAGGCGCTGTGACTCTTGCCGCACACGCAAGTCTGAGTGCTTGGGTCATTCATGTGTTCTCCAGTCTGAGGCGCCGTGACCCTTGCCGCACACGCAAGTCTGAGGGCTTGGGTCATTCATGTCTTCTCCAGTCTGAGGCGCCTTGACCTTTGTCGCACACGCAAGTCTGAGGGCTTGGGTCATTCATGTGTTCTCCAGTCTGAGGCGCCGTGACCCGCGCCGCACACGCAAGTCTGAGGGCTTGGGTCATTCATGTCTTCTCCAGTCTGAGGCACCGTGACCCGCGTCGCACACGCAAGTCTGAGGGCTTGGGTCATTCATGTCTTCTCCAGTCTGAGGCGCCGTGACCCGCGCCGCACACGCAAGTCTGAGGGTTTGGGTCATTCATGTCTTCTCCAGTCTGAGGCGCCGTGACCCTTGCCGCACACGCAAGTCTGAGGGCTTGGGTCCTTCATTTGTTCTCCAGTGTGAGGCGCCGTGACCCTTGCCGCACACGCAAGTCTGAGGGCTTGGGTCCTTCATGTGTTTTCCAGTCTGAGGCGCCGTGACCCTTGCCGCACACGAAAGTCTGAGGGCTTGGGTCCTTCATGTGTTCTCCAGTCTGAGGCGCTGTGACCCTTGCCACACACGCAAGTCTGAGGGCTTGGGTCATTCATGTCTTCTCCAGTCTGAGGCGACGTGACCCTTGCCGCACACGCAAGTCTGAGGGCTTGGGTCATTCATGTCTTCTCCAGTCTGAGGCGCCGTGACCCTTGCCGCACACGCAAGTCTGAGGGATTGGGTCATTCACGTCTTCTCCAGTCTGAGGCGCCGTGACCCTTGCCGCACACGCAAGTCTGAGGGCTTGGGTCATTCACGGCTTCTCCAGTCTGAGGTACCGTGACCCTTGCCGCACACGCAAGTCTGAGGGCTTTGGTCATTCATGTCTTCTCCAGTCTGAGGCTCCGTGACCCTTGCCGCACACGCAAGTCTGAGGGCTTGGGTCATTCATGTGTTCTCTAGTGTGAGGCGCCGTGACCCGCGCCGCACACACAAGTCTGCGGGCTTGGGTCATTCATGTGTTCTCCAGTCTGAGGCGCCGTGACCCTTGCCGCACACGCAAGTCTGAGGGCTTAGGTCATTCATGTGTTCTCCAGTCTGAGGCGCCGTGACCCGCGCCGCACATGCAAGTCTGAGGGCTTGGGTCATTCATGTCTTCTCCAGTCTGAGGCTCCGTGACCCTTGCCACACACGCAAGTCTGAGGGCTTGGGTCATTCATGTGTTCTCCAGTCTGAGGCGCTGTGACCCTTGCCGCACACGCAAGTCTGAGGGCTTGGGTCATTCATGTGTTCTCCAGTCTGAGGCGCCGTGACCCTTGCCGCACACGCAAGTCTGAGGGCTTGGGTCATTCATGTCTTCTCCAGTCTGAGGCGCCTTGACCCTTGTCGCACACGCAAGTCTGAGGGCTTGGGTCATTCATGTCTTCTCCAGTCTGAGGCGCCGTGACCCTTGCCGCACACGCAAGTCTGAGGGCTTGGGTCATTCATGTTTTCTCAAGTCTTAGGCGCCGTGACCCTTGCCGCACACACAAGTCTGAGGGCTTGGGTCATTCACGTGTTCTCCAGTCTGAGGCGACGTGACCCTTGCCGCACACGCAAGTCTGAGGGCTTGGGTCCTTCACGTCTTCTCCAGTCTGAGGCGCCGTGACCCTTGCCGCACATGCAAGTCTGACGGCTTGGGTCCTTCACGTCTTCTCCAGTCAGAGGCGCCGTGACCCTTGCCGCACACGCAAGTCTGAGGGCTTGGGTCATTCACGTGTTCTCCAGTCCAAAGCGCCGTGACCCTTGCTGCACACGCAAGTCTGAGGGCTTGGGTCATTCATGTCTTCTCCAGTCCGAGGCGCCGTGACCCGCGCCGCACACGCAAGTCTGAGGGCTTGGGTCATTCATGTCTTCTCCAGTCCGAGGCGCCGTGACTCTTGCAGCACACGCAAGTCTGAGGGCTTGGGTCATTCATGTGTTCTCCAGTCTGAGGCACCGTGACCCGCGCCGCACATGCAAGTCTGAGGGCTTGGGTCATTCACGTCTTCTCCAGTCTGAGGCACCGTGACCCTTGCCGCACACGCAAGTCTGAGGGCTTGGGTCCTTCATGTGTTCTCCAGTCTGAGGCGCTGTGACCCTTGCCTCACACGCAAGTCTGAGGGCTTGGCTCATTCATGTCTTCTCCAGTCTGAGGCGCCGTGACCCTTGCCGCACACGCAAGTCTGAGGGCTTGGGTCATTCATGTCTTCTCCAGTCTGAGGGGCTGTGACCCTTGCCGCACACGCAAGTCTGAGGGCTTGGGTCATTCATGTCTTCTCCAGTCTGAGGCGCCTTGACCCTTGCCGCACACGCAAGTCTGAGGGCTTGGGTCATTCATGTGTTCTCCAGTCTGAGGCGCCGTGACCCGCGCCGCACACGCAAGTCTGAGGGCTTGGGTCATTCATGTGTTCTCCAGTCTGAGGCGCCGTGACCCTTGCCACACACGCAAGTCTGAGGGCTTGGGTCATTCATTTGTTCTCCAGTCTGAGGCGCCGTGACCCTTGCCGCACAGGCAAGTCTGAGGGCTTGGGTCATTCATGTCTTCTCCAGTCCGAGGCGCCGTGACTCTTGCCGCACACGCAAGTCTGAGGGCATGGGTCATACATGTGTTCTCGTGTCTGAGGCACCGTGACACGCGCCGCACACGCAAGTCTGAGGGCCTGGGTCATTCATGTGTTTTCCAGTCTGAGGCGCTGTGACCCTTGCCGCACATGCAAGTCTGAGGGCTTGGGTCCTTCATGTGTTCTCCAGTCTGAGGAGCCGTGACCCTTGCCACACGCGCAAGTCTGAGGGCTTGGGTCTTTCATGTGTTCTCCAGTCTGAGGCGCTGTGACCCTTGCCGCACACGCAAGTCTGAGGGCTTGGGTCATTCATGTGTTCTCCAGTCTGAGGCGCCGTGACCCTTGCCGCACACGCAAGTCTGATTGCTTGGGTCATTCATGTCTTCTCCAGTCTGAGGCGCCTTGACCCATGTCGCACACGCAAGTCTGAGGGCTTGGGTCATTCATGTGTTCTCTAGTCTGAGGCGCCGTGACCCTTGCCGCACACGCAAGTCTGAGGGCTTGGGTCCTTCAAGTGTTCTCCAGTCTGAGGCGCCGTGACCCTTGCCGCACATGCAAGTCTGAGGGCTTGGGTCATTCACGTGTTCTCCAGTCTGAGGCGATGTGACCCTTGCCGCACACGCAAGTCTGAGGGCTTGGGTCATTCATGTCTTATCCAGTCTGAGGCGCCGTGACCCTTGCCGCACACGCAAGTCTGAGGGCTTGGGTCATTCATGTCTTCTCCAGTCTGAAGCGCCGTGACCCGCGCCGCACACGCAATTCTGAGGGCTTGGGTCATTCATGTCTTCTCCAGTTTGAGGCATCGTGACCCTTGCCGCACATGCAAGTCTGAGGGCTTGGGTCATTCATGTGTTCTCCAGTCTGAGGCGCCGTGACCCGCACCGCACACGCAAGTCTGAGGGCTTGGGTCATTCATATGTTCTCCAGTCTGAGGCGCCGTGACCCCGCCGCACACGCAATTCTGAGGGCTTGGGTCATTCATGTCTTCTCCAGTCTGAGGCATCGTAACCCTTGCCGCACACGCAAGTCTGAGGGCTTGGGTCCTTCACGTCTTCTCCAGTCTGAGGCGCCATGACCCTTGCCGCACACGCAAGTCTGAGGGCTTGGGTCATTCACGTGTTCTCCAGTCCGAGGCGCCGTGACCCTTGCCGCACACGCAAGTCTGAGGGCTTGGGTCATTCACGTCTTCTCCAATCCGAGGCGCCGTGACCCTTGCCGCACACGCAAGTCTGAGGGCATGGGTCATTCATGTGTTCTCCAGTATGAGACACCGTGACACGCGCCGCACACTCAAGTCGGAGGGCTTGGGTCATTCATGTGTTCTCCAGTCTGAGGCGCCGTGACCCTTGCTGCACACACAAGTCTGAGGGCTTGGGTCCTTCATGTGTCATTCATGTGTTCTCCAGTCTGAGGCGCCGTGACCCTTGCCGCACATGCAAGTCTGAGGGCTTGGGTCCTTCACGTCTTCTCCAGTCTGAGGCGCCGTGAATCCTTGCCGCACACGCAAGTCTGAGGGCTTGGGTCATTCACGTGTTCTCCAGTCCGAGGCGCCGTGACCCTTGCCGCACACGCAAGTCTGAGGGCTTGGGTCATTCACATCTTCTCTAATCCGAGGCGCCGTGACCCTTGCCGCACACGCAAGTCTGAGGGCTTGGGTCATTCATTTCTTCTCCAGTCCGAGGCGCCGTGACCCTTGCCGCACACGCAAGTCTGAGGGCTTGGGTCCTTCATGTCTTCTCCAGTCTGAGGCGCCGTGACACTTGCCGCACATGCAAGTCTGAGGGCTTGGGTCATTCATATCTTCTCCAGTCTGAGGCGCCGTGACCCTTGCCGCACACGCAAGTCTGAGGGCTTGGGTCATTCATGTGTTCTCCAGTCTGAGGCGCCGTGACCCTTGCCGCACACGCAAGTCTGAGGGCTTGGGTCATTCATGTCTTCTCCAGTCTGAGGCGCCTTGACCCTTGTCGCACACGCAAGTCTGAGGGCTTGGGTCATTCATGTGTTCTCCAGTCTGAGGTGCCGTGACCCTTGCCGCACACGCAAGTCTGAGGGCTTGGGTCATTCATGTCTTCTCCAGTATGAGGCGCCTTGACCCTTGTCGCACACGCAAGTCTGAGGGCTTGGGTCATTCATGTGTTCTCCAGTCTGAGGCGCCGTGACCCGCGCCGCACACGCAAGTCTGAGGGCTTGGGTCATTCATGTCTTCTCCAGTCTGAGGCGCCGTGACCCGCGTCGCACACGCAAGTCTGAGGGCTTGGGTCATTCATGTCTTCTCCAGTCTGAGGCGCCGTGACCGGCGCCGCACACGCAAGTCTGAGGGCTTGGGTCATTCATGTCTTCTCCAGTCTGAGGCGCCGTGACCCTTGCCGCACACGCAAGTCTGAGGGCTTGGGTCCTTCATTTGTTCTCCAGTCTGAGGCGCCGTGACCCTTGCCGCACACGCAAGTCTGAGGGCTTGGGTCCTTCATGTGTTCTCCAGTCTGAGGTGCCGTGACCCTTGCCGCACACGCAAGTCTGAGGGCTTTGGTCATTCATGTCTTCTCCAGTCTGAGGCTCCGTGACCCTTGCCGCACACGCAAGTCTGAGGGCTTGGGTCATTCATGTGTTCTCTAGTCTGAGGCGCCGTGACCCGCGCCGCATACACAAGTCTGAGGGCTTGGGTCATTCACGTGTTCTCCAGTCCGAGGCGCCGTGACCCTTGCCGCACACGCAAGTCTGAGGGCTTGGGTCATTCACGTCTTCTCCAATCCGAGGCGCCGTGACCCTTGCCGCACACGCAAGTCTGAGGGCATGGGTCATTCATGTGTTCTCCAGTATGAGACACCGTGACACGCGCCGCACACTCAAGTCGGAGGGCTTGGGTCATTCATGTGTTCTCCAGTCTGAGGCGCCGTGACCCTTGCTGCACACACAAGTCTGAGGGCTTGGGTCCTTCATGTGTCATTCATGTGTTCTCCAGTCTGAGGCGCCGTGACCCTTGCCGCACATGCAAGTCTGAGGGCTTGGGTCCTTCACGTCTTCTCCAGTCTGAGGCGCCGTGACCCTTGCCGCACACGCAAGTCTGAGGGCTTGGGTCATTCACGTGTTCTCCAGTCCGAGGCGCCGTGACCCTTGCCGCACACGCAAGTCTGAGGGCTTGGGTCATTCACATCTTCTCTAATCCGAGGCGCCGTGACCCTTGCCGCACACGCAAGTCTGAGGGCTTGGGTCATTCATTTCTTCTCCAGTCCGAGGCGCCGTGACCCTTGCCGCACACGCAAGTCTGAGGGCTTGGGTCCTTCATGTCTTCTCCAGTCTGAGGCGCCGTGACACTTGCCGCACATGCAAGTCTGAGGGCTTGGGTCATTCATATCTTCTCCAGTCTGAGGCGCCGTGACCCTTGCCGCACACGCAAGTCTGAGGGCTTGGGTCATTCATGTGTTCTCCAGTCTGAGGCGCCGTGACCCTTGCCGCACACGCAAGTCTGAGGGCTTGGGTCATTCATGTCTTCTCCAGTCTGAGGCGCCTTGACCCTTGTCGCACACGCAAGTCTGAGGGCTTGGGTCATTCATGTGTTCTCCAGTCTGAGGTGCCGTGACCCTTGCCGCACACGCAAGTCTGAGGGCTTGGGTCATTCATGTCTTCTCCAGTATGAGGCGCCTTGACCCTTGTCGCACACGCAAGTCTGAGGGCTTGGGTCATTCATGTGTTCTCCAGTCTGAGGCGCCGTGACCCGCGCCGCACACGCAAGTCTGAGGGCTTGGGTCATTCATGTCTTCTCCAGTCTGAGGCGCCGTGACCCGCGTCGCACACGCAAGTCTGAGGGCTTGGGTCATTCATGTCTTCTCCAGTCTGAGGCGCCGTGACCGGCGCCGCACACGCAAGTCTGAGGGCTTGGGTCATTCATGTCTTCTCCAGTCTGAGGCGCCGTGACCCTTGCCGCACACGCAAGTCTGAGGGCTTGGGTCCTTCATTTGTTCTCCAGTCTGAGGCGCCGTGACCCTTGCCGCACACGCAAGTCTGAGGGCTTGGGTCCTTCATGTGTTCTCCAGTCTGAGGTGCCGTGACCCTTGCCGCACACGCAAGTCTGAGGGCTTTGGTCATTCATGTCTTCTCCAGTCTGAGGCTCCGTGACCCTTGCCGCACACGCAAGTCTGAGGGCTTGGGTCATTCATGTGTTCTCTAGTCTGAGGCGCCGTGACCCGCGCCGCATACACAAGTCTGAGGGCTTGGGTCATTCATGTGTTCTCCAGTCTGAGGCGCCGTGACCCTTGCCGCACACGCAAGTCTGAGGGCTTAGGTCATTCATGTGTTCTCCAGTCTGAGGCGCCGTGACCCGCGCCGCACATGCAAGTCTGAGGGCTTGGGTCCTTCATGTCTTCTCCAGTCTGAGGCTCCGTGGCCCTTGCCGCACACGCAAGTCTGAGAGCTTGGGTCATTCATGTGTTCTCCAGTCTGAGGCGCCGTGACCCGCGCCGCATGCGCAAGTCTGAGGGCTTGGGTCATTCATGTCTTTTCCAGTCTGAGGCGCCGTGACCCTTGCCGCACACGCAAGTCTGAGGGCTTGGGTCATTCATGTCTTCTCCAGTCTAAGGCGCCGTGACCCTTGCCACACACGCAAGTCTGAGGGCTTGGGTCATTCATGTCTTCTCCAGTCTGAGGCGCCGTGACCCTTGCCGCACACGCAAGTCTGAGGGCTTGGGTCATTCATGTCTTCTCCAGTCTGAGGCGCCGTGACCCTTGCCGCACACGCAAGTCTGAGGGCTTGGGTCATTCATGTCTTCTCCAGTCTGAGGCGCCTTGACCCTTGCCGCACACGCAAGTCTGAGGGCTTGGGTCATTCATGTCTTCTCCAGTCTGAGGCGCCGTGACCCTTGCCGCACACGCAAGTCTGAGGGCTTGGGTCATTCATGTGTTCTCCAGTCTGAGGCGCCGTGACCCTTGCTGCACACGCAAGTCTGAGGGCTTGGGTCATTCACGTGTTCTCCAGTCTGAGGCGCCGTGACCCTTGCCGCACACGCAAGTCTGAGCGCTTGGGTCATTCATGTCTTCTCCAGTCTGAGGCGCCGTGACCCTTGCCGCACACGCAAGTCTGAGGGCTTGGGTCATTCATGTCTTCTCCAGTCTGAGGCGCCGTGACCCTTGCAGCACATGCAAGTCTGAGGGTTTGGGTCATTCATGTTTTCTCCAGTCTGAGGCGCCGTGACCCTTGCCGCACACGCAAGTCTGAGGGCTTGGGTCATTCATGTGTTCTCCAGTCTGAGGCGCCGTGACCCTTGCCGCACACGCAAGTCTGAGGGCTTGGGTCATTCACGTATTCTCCAGTCTGAGGCACCGTGACCCTTGCCGCACACGCAAGTCTGAGGGCTTGGGTCATTCACGTATTCTCCAGTCTAAGGCGCCGTGACCCTTGCCGCACACGAAAGCCTGAGGGCTTGGGTCCTTCAAGTGTTCTCCAGTCTTAGGCGCCGTGACCCTTACCGCACACGCAAGTCTGAGGGCTTGGGTCATTCACGTGTTCTCCAGTCTGAGGCGACGTGACCCTTGCCGCACACACAAGTCTGAGGGCTTGGGTCCTTCACGTCTTCTCCAGTCTGAGGCGCCATGACCCTTGCCGCACACGCAAGTCTGAGGGCTTGGGTCCTTCACGTCTTCTCCAGTCTGAGGCGCCGTGACCCTTGCCGCACACGCAAGTCTGAGGGCTTGGGTCATTCACGTGTTCTCCAGTCCGAGGCGCCGTGACCCTCGCCGCACACGCAAGTCTGAGGGCTTGGGTCATTCACGTCTTCTCCAGTCCGAGGCGCCGTGACCCTTGCCGCACACGCAAGTCTGAGGGCTTGGGTCATTCATGTCTTCTCCAGTCCGAGGAGCCGTGACTCTTGCCGCACACGCAAGTCTGAGGGCATGGGTCATTCATGTGTTCTCCAGTCTGGGACACCGTGACCCTTGCCGCACACGCAAGTCTGAGGGCTTGGGTCATTCATGTCTTCTCCAGTCTAAGGCGCCGTGACCCTTGCCACACACGCAAGTCTGAGGGCTTGGGTCATTCATGTCTTCTCCAGTCTGAGGCGCCGTGACCCTTGCCGCACACGCAAGTCTGAGGGCTTGGGTCATTCATGTCTTCTCCAGTCTGAGGCGCCGTGACCCTTGCCGCACACGCAAGTCTGAGGGCTTGGGTCATTCATGTCTTCTCCAGTCTGAGGCGCCTTGACCCTTGCCGCACACGCAAGTCTGAGGGCTTGGGTCATTCATGTCTTCTCCAGTCTGAGGCGCCGTGACCCTTGCCGCACACGCAAGTCTGAGGGCATGGGTCATTCATGTGTTCTCCAGTCTGAGGCGCCGTGACCCTTGCTGCACACGCAAGTCTGAGGGCTTGGGTCATTCTTGTCTTCTCCAGTCTGAGGCGCTGTGACCCTTGCCGCACACGCAAGTCTGAGGGCTTGGGTCATTCATATCTTCTCCAGTCTGAGGCGCCGTGACCCTTGCCGCACACGCAAGTCTGAGGGCTTGGGTCATTCTTGTCTTCTCCAGTCTGAGGCGCTGTGACCCTTGCCGCACACGCAAGTCTGAGGGCTTGGGTCATTCATGTGTTCTCCAGTCTGAGGCGCCGTGACCCTTGCCACACACGCAAGTCTGAGGGCTTGGGTCATTCATTTGTTCTCCAGTGTGAGGCGCCGTGACCCTTGCCGCAAACGCAAGTTTGAGGGCTTGGGTCATTCATGTCTTCTCCAGTCCAAGGCGCCGTGACTCTTGCGGCACACGCAAGTCTGAGTGCATGGGTCATTCATGTGTTCTCCAGTCTGAGGCACCGTGACACGCGCCACACACGCAAGTCTGAGGGCTTGGGTCATTCATGTGTTTTCCAGTCTGAGGCGCCGTGACCCTTGCCGCACACGCAAGTCTGAGGGCTTGGGTCCTTCATGTGTTCTCCAGTCTGAGGAGCCGTGACCCTTGCCACACACGCAAGTCTGAGGGCTTGGGTCATTCATGTGTTCTCCAGTCTGAGGCGCTGTGACCCTTGCCGCACACGCAAGTCTGAGGGCTTGGGTCATTCATGTGTTCTCCAGTCTGAGGCGCCGTGACCCTTGCCGCACACGCAAGTCTGATTGCTTGGGTCATTCATGTCTTCTCCAGTCTGAGGCGCCTTGACCCATGTCGCACACGCAAGTCTGAGGGCTTGGGTCATTCATGTGTTCTCCAGTCTAAGGTGCCGTGACCCTTGCCGCACACGCAAGTCTGAGGGCTTGGGTCCTTCAAGTGTTCTCCAGTCTGAGGCGCCGTGACCCTTGCCGCACACGCAAGTCTGAGGGCTTGGGTCATTCACGTGTTCTTCAGTCTGAGGCGACGTGACCCTTGCCGCACACGCAAGTCTGAGGGCTTGGGTCATTCATGTCTTCTCCAGTCTGAGGCGCCGTGACCCTTGCCGCACACGCAAGTCTGAGGGCTTGGGTCATTCATGTCTTCTCCAGTCTGAGGCGCCTTGACCCTTGCCGCACACGCAAGTCTGAGGGCTTGGGTCATTCATGTGTTCTCCAGTCTAAGGCGCCGTCACCCTTGCCGCACACGCAAGTCTGAGGGCTTGGGTCCTTCATGTGTTCTTCAGTCTGAGGCGCCGTGACCCTTGCCGCACACGCAAGTCTGAGGGCTTGGGTCATTCATGTGTTCTCCAGTCTGAGGCGCTGTGACTCTTGCCACACACGCAAGTCTGAGTGCTTGGGTCATTCATGTGTTCTCCAGTCTGAGGCGCCGTGACCCTTGCCGCACACGCAAGTCTGAGGGCTTGGGTCATTCATGTCTTCTCCAGTCTGAGGCGCCTTGACCTTTGTCGCACACGCAAGTCTGAGGGCTTGGGTCATTCATGTGTTCTCCAGTCTGAGGCGCCGTGACCTGCGCCGCACACGCAAGTCTGAGGGCTTGGGTCATTCATGTCTTCTCCAGTCTGAGGCACCGTGACCCGCGTCGCACACGCAAGTCTGAGGGCTTGGGTCATTCATGTCTTCTCCAGTCTGAGGCGCCGTGACCCGTGCCGCACACGCAAGTCTGAGGGTTTGGGTCATTCATGTCTTCTCCAGTCTGAGGCGCCGTGACCCTTGCCGCACACGCAAGTCTGAGGGCTTGGGTCCTTCATTTGTTCTCCAGTGTGAGGCGCCGTGACCCTTGCCGCACACGCAAGTCTGAGGGCTTGGGTCCTTCATGTGTTTTCCAGTCTGAGGCGCCGTGACCCTTGCCGCACACGAAAGTCTGAGGGCTTGGGTCCTTCATGTGTTCTCCAGTCTGAGGCGCTGTGACCCTTGCCACACACGCAAGTCTGAGGGCTTGGGTCATTCATGTCTTCTCCAGTCTGAGGCGACGTGACCCTTGCCGCACACGCAAGTCTGAGGGCTTGGGTCATTCATGTCTTCTCCAGTCTGAGGCGCCGTGACCCTTGCCGCACACGCAAGTCTGAGGGATTGGGTCATTCACGTCTTCTCCAGTCTGAGGCGCCGTGACCCTTGCCGCACACGCAAGTCTGAGGGCTTGGGTCATTCACGGCTTCTCCAGTCTGAGGTACCGTGACCCTTGCCGCACACGCAAGTCTGAGGGCTTTGGTCATTCATGTCTTCTCCAGTCTGAGGCTCCGTGACCCTTGCCGCACACGCAAGTCTGAGGGCTTGGGTCATTCATGTGTTCTCTAGTCTGAGGCGCCGTGACCCGCGCCGCACACACAAGTCTGCGGGCTTGGGTCATTCATGTGTTCTCCAGTCTGAGGCGCCGTGACCCTTGCCGCACACGCAAGTCTGAGGGCTTAGGTCATTCATGTGTTCTCCAGTCTGAGGCGCCGTGACCCGCGCTGCACATGCAAGTCTGAGGGCTTGGGTCCTTCATGTCTTCTCCAGTCTGAGGCTCCGTGACCCTTGCCACACATGCAAGTCTGAGGGCTTGGGTCATTCATGCGTTCTCCAGTCTGAGGCGCTGTGACCCTTGCCGCACACGCAAGTCTGAGGGCTTGGGTCATTCATGTGTTCTCCAGTCTGAGGCGCCGTGACCCTTGCCGCACACGCAAGTCTGTGGGCTTGGGTCATTCATGTCTTCTCCAGTCTGAGGCGCCTTGATCCTTGTCGCACACGCAAGTCTGAGGGCTTGGGTCATTCATGTCTTCTCCAGTCTGAGGCGCCGTGACCCTTGCCGCACACGCAAGTCTGAGGGCTTGGGTCATTCATGTTTTCTCCAGTCTTAGGCGCCGTGACCCTTGCCGCACACACAAGTCTGAGGGCTTGGGTCATTCACATGTTCTCCAGTCTGAGGCGACGTGACCCTTGCCGCACACGCAAGTCTGAGGGCTTGGGTCCTTCACGTCTTCTCCAGTCTGAGGCGCCGTGACCCTTGCCGCACATGCAAGTCTGACGGCTTGGGTCCTTCACATCTTCTCCAGTCAGAGGCGCCGTGACCCTTGCCGCACACGCAAGTCTGAGGGCTTGGGTCATTCACGTGTTCTCCAGTCCGAGGCGCCGTGACCCTTGCTGCACACGCAAGTCTGAGGGCTTGGGTCATTCATGTCTTCTCCAGTCCGAGGCGCCGTGACCCGCGCCGCACACGCAAGTCTGAGGGCTTGGGTCATTCATGTCTTCTCCAGTCCGAGGCGCGGTGACTCTTGCAGCACACGCAAGTCTGAGGGCTTGGGTCATTCATGTGTTCTCCAGTCTGAGGCACCGTGACCCGCGCCGCACACGCAAGTCTGAGGGCTTGGGTCATTCACGTCTTCTCCAGTCTGAGGCACCGTGACCCTTGCCGCACACGCAAGTCTGAGGGCTTGGGTCCTTCATGTGTTCTCCAGTCTGAGGCGCTGTGACCCTTGCCTCACACGCAAGTCTGAGGGCTTGGCTCATTCATGTCTTCTCCAGTCTGAGGCGCCGTGACCCTTGCCGCACACGCAAGTCTGAGGGCTTGGGTCATTCATGTCTTCTCCAGTCTGAGGCGCTGTGACCCTTGCCGCACACGCAAGTCTGAGGGCTTGGGTCATTCATGTCTTCTCCAGTCTGAGGCGCCTTGACCCTTGCCGCACACGCAAGTCTGAGGGCTTGGGTCATTCATGTGTTCTCCAGTCTGAGGCGCCGTGACCCGCGCCGCACACGCAAGTCTGAGGGCTTGGGTCATTCATGTGTTCTCCAGTCTGAGGCGCCGTGACCCTTGCCACACACACAAGTATGAGGGCTTGGGTCATTCATTTGTTCTCCAGTCTGACGCACCGTGACCCTTGCCGCACACGCAAGTCTGAGGGCTTGGGTCATTCATGTCTTCTCCAGTCCGAGGCGCCGTGACTCTTGCCGCACACGCAAGTCTGAGGGCATGGGTCATACATGTGTTCTCCAGTCTGAGGCACCGTGACACTCGCCGCACACGCAAGTCTGAGGGCCTGGGTCATTCATGTGTTTTCCAGTCTGAGGCACTGTGACCCTTGCCGCACACGCAAGTCTGAGGGCTTGGGTCCTTCATGTGTTCTCCAGTCTGAGGAGCCGTGACCCTTGCCACACGCGCAAGTCTGAGGGCTTGGGTCTTTCATGTGTTCTCCAGTCTGAGGCGCTGTGACCCTTGCCGCACACGCAAGTCTGAGGGCTTGGGTCATTCATGGGTTCTCCAGTCTGAGGCGCCGTGACCCTTGCCGCACACGCAAGTCTGATTGCTTGGGTCATTCATGTCTTCTCCAGTCTGAGGCGCCTTGACCAATGTCGCACACGCAAGTCTGAGGGCTTGGGTCATTCATGTGTTCTCCAGTCTGAGGCGCCGTGACCCTTGCCGCACACGCAAGTCTGAGGGCTTGGGTCCTTCAAGTGTTCTCCAGTCTGAGGCGCCGTGACCCTTGCCGCACACGCAAGTCTGAGGGCTTGGGTCATTCACGTGTTCTCCAGTCTGAGGCGATGTGACCCTTGCCGCACACGCAAGTCTGAGGGCTTGGGTCATTCATGTCTTATCCAGTCTGAGGCGCCGTGACCCTTGCCGCACACGCAAGTCTGAGGGCTTGGGTCATTCATGTCTTCTCCAGTCTGAAGCGCCGTGACCCGCGCCGCACACGCAATTCTGAGGGCTTGGGTCATTCATGTCTTCTCCAGTTTGAGGCATCGTGACCCTTGCCGCACATGCAAGTCTGAGGGCTTGGGTCATTCATGTGTTCTCCAGTCTGAGGCGCCGTGACCCGCACCGCACACGCAAGTCTGAGGGCTTGGGTCATTCATATGTTCTCCAGTCTAAAGCGCCGTGACCCCACCGCACACGCAATTCTGAGGGCTTGGGTCATTCATGTCTTCTCCAGTCTGAGGCATCGTAACCCTTGCCGCACACGCAAGTCTGAGGGCTTGGGTCATTCATATGTTCTCCAGTCTGAGGCGCCGTGACCCCGCCGCACACACAAGTCTGAGGGCTTGGGACATTCATGTGTTCTCCAGTATGAGGCCTCGGGACCCTTGCCGCACACGCAAGTCTGAGGGCTTGGGTCCTTCATGTCTTCTCCAGTCTGAGGCGCCATGACCCTTGCCGCACACGCAAGTCTGAGGGCTTGGGTCCTTCATGCCTTCTCCAGTCTGAGGTGCCGTGACCCTTGCCGCACACGCAAGTCTGAGGGCTTGGGTCATTCACGTCTTCTCCATTGTGAGGCGCCGTGACCCTTGCCGCACACGCAAGTCTAAGGGCTTGGGTCATTCATGTCTTCTCCAGTCTGAGGCGCCGTGACCCTTGCCGCACACGCAAGTCTGAGGGCTTGGGTCATTCATGTCTTCTCCAGTCTGAGGCGCCGTGACCCTTGCCGCACACGCAAGTCTGAGGGCTTGGGTCCTTCATGTCTTCTCCAGTCTGAGGCGCCGTGACACTTGCCGCACATGCAAGTCTGAGGGCTTGGGTCATTCATATCTTCTCCAGTCTGAGGCGCCGTAACCCTTGCCGCACATGCATGTCTGAGGGCTTGGGTCATTCACGGCTTCTCCAGTCTGAGGCACCGTGACCCTTGCCGCACACGCAAGTCCGAGGGCTTGGGTCATTCACGGCTTCTCCAGTCTGAGGTGCCGTGACCCTTGCCGCACACGCAAATCTGAGGGCTTGGGTCATTCATGTCTTCTCCAGTCTGAGGCGCTGTGACCCTTGCCGCACACGCAAGTCTGAGGGCTTGGGTCATTCACGTCTTCTCCAGTCTGAGGCGCTGTGACCCTTGCCGCACACGCAAGTCTGAAGGCTTGGGTCATTCATGTCTTCTCCAGTCTGAGGCGCCGTGACCCTTGCCGCACACGCAAGTCTGAGGGCTTGGGTCATTCATGTGTTCTCCAGTCTGAGGCGCCGTGACCCTTGCCGCACACGCAAGTCTGAGGGCTTGGGTCATTCATGTCTTCTCCAGTCTGAGGCGCCTTGACCCTTGTCGCACACGCAAGTCTGAGGGCTTGGGTCATTCATGTGTTCTCCAGTCTGAGGCGCTGTGACTCTTGCCGCACACGCAAGTCTGAGTGCTTGGGTCATTCATGTGTTCTCCAGTCTGAGGCGCCGTGACCCTTGCCGCACACGCAAGTCTGAGGGCTTGGGTCATTCATGTCTTCTCCAGTCTGAGGCGCCTTGACCTTTGTCGCACACGCAAGTCTGAGGGCTTGGGTCATTCATGTGTTCTCCAGTCTGAGGCGCCGTGACCCGCGCCGCACACGCAAGTCTGAGGGCTTGGGTCATTCATGTCTTCTCCAGTCTGAGGCACCGTGACCCGCGTCGCACACGCAAGTCTGAGGGCTTGGGTCATTCATGTCTTCTCCAGTCTGAGGCGCCGTGACCCGCGCCGCACACGCAAGTCTGAGGGTTTGGGTCATTCATGTCTTCTCCAGTCTGAGGCGCCGTGACCCTTGCCGCACACGCAAGTCTGAGGGCTTGGGTCCTTCATTTGTTCTCCAGTGTGAGGCGCCGTGACCCTTGCCGCACACGCAAGTCTGAGGGCTTGGGTCCTTCATGTGTTTTCCAGTCTGAGGCGCCGTGACCCTTGCCGCACACGAAAGTCTGAGGGCTTGGGTCCTTCATGTGTTCTCCAGTCTGAGGAGCTGTGACCCTTGCCACACACGCAAGTCTGAGGGCTTGGGTCATTCATGTCTTCTCCAGTCTGAGGCGACGTGACCCTTGCCGCACACGCAAGTCTGAGGGCTTGGGTCATTCATGTCTTCTCCAGTCTGAGGCGCCATGACCCTTGCCGCACACGCAAGTCTGAGGGATTGGGTCATTCACGTCTTCTCCAGTCTGAGGCGCCGTGACCCTTGCCGCACACGCAAGTCTGAGGGCTTGGGTCATTCACGGCTTCTCCAGTCTGAGGTACCGTGACCCTTGCCGCACACGCAAGTCTGAGGGCTTTGGTCATTCATGTCTTCTCCAGTCTGAGGCTCCGTGACCCTTGCCGCACACGCAAGTCTGAGGGCTTGGGTCATTCATGTGTTCTCTAGTCTGAGGCGCCGTGACCCGCGCCGCACACACAAGTCTGCGGGCTTGGGTCATTCATGTGTTCTCCAGTCTGAGGCGCCGTGACCCTTGCCGCACACGCAAGTCTGAGGGCTTAGGTCATTCATGTGTTCTCCAGTCTGAGGCGCCGTGACCCTTGTCGCACACGCAAGTCTGAGGGCTTGGGTCATTCATGTCTTCTCCAGTCTGAGGCGCCGTGACCCTTGCCGCACACGCAAGTCTGAGGGCTTGGGTCATTCATGTTTTCTCCAGTCTTAGGCGCCGTGACCCTTGCCGCACACACAAGTCTGAGGGCTTGGGTCATTCACATGTTCTCCAGTCTGAGGCGACGTGACCCTTGCCGCACACGCAAGTCTGAGGGCTTGGGTCCTTCACGTCTTCTCCAGTCTGAGGCGCCGTGACCCTTGCCGCACATGCAAGTCTGACGGCTTGGGTCCTTCACATCTTCTCCAGTCAGAGGCGCCGTGACCCTTGCCGCACACGCAAGTCTGAGGGCTTGGGTCATTCACGTGTTCTCCAGTCCGAGGCGCCGTGACCCTTGCTGCACACGCAAGTCTGAGGGCTTGGGTCATTCATGTCTTCTCCAGTCCGAGGCGCCGTGACCCGCGCCGCACACGCAAGTCTGAGGGCTTGGGTCATTCATGTCTTCTCCAGTCCGAGGCGCGGTGACTCTTGCAGCACACGCAAGTCTGAGGGCTTGGGTCATTCATGTGTTCTCCAGTCTGAGGCACCGTGACCCGCGCCGCACACGCAAGTCTGAGGGCTTGGGTCATTCACGTCTTCTCCAGTCTGAGGCACCGTGACCCTTGCCGCACACGCAAGTCTGAGGGCTTGGGTCCTTCATGTGTTCTCCAGTCTGAGGCGCTGTGACCCTTGCCTCACACGCAAGTCTGAGGGCTTGGCTCATTCATGTCTTCTCCAGTCTGAGGCGCCGTGACCCTTGCCGCACACGCAAGTCTGAGGGCTTGGGTCATTCATGTCTTCTCCAGTCTGAGGCGCTGTGACCCTTGCCGCACACGCAAGTCTGAGGGCTTGGGTCATTCATGTCTTCTCCAGTCTGAGGCGCCTTGACCCTTGCCGCACACGCAAGTCTGAGGGCTTGGGTCATTCATGTGTTCTCCAGTCTGAGGCGCCGTGACCCGCGCCGCACACGCAAGTCTGAGGGCTTGGGTCATTCATGTGTTCTCCAGTCTGAGGCGCCGTGACCCTTGCCACACACGCAAGTATGAGGGCTTGGGTCATTCATTTGTTCTCCAGTCTGACGCACCGTGACCCTTGCCGCACACGCAAGTCTGAGGGCTTGGGTCATTCATGTCTTCTCCAGTCCGAGGCGCCGTGACTCTTGCCGCACACGCAAGTCTGAGGGCATGGGTCATACATGTGTTCTCCAGTCTGAGGCACCGTGACACTCGCCGCACACGCAAGTCTGAGGGCCTGGGTCATTCATGTGTTTTCCAGTCTGAGGCACTGTGACCCTTGCCGCACACGCAAGTCTGAGGGCTTGGGTCCTTCATGTGTTCTCCAGTCTGAGGAGCCGTGACCCTTGCCACACGCGCAAGTCTGAGGGCTTGGGTCTTTCATGTGTTCTCCAGTCTGAGGCGCTGTGACCCTTGCCGCACACGCAAGTCTGAGGGCTTGGGTCATTCATGGGTTCTCCAGTCTGAGGCGCCGTGACCCTTGCCGCACACGCAAGTCTGATTGCTTGGGTCATTCATGTCTTCTCCAGTCTGAGGCGCCTTGACCAATGTCGCACACGCAAGTCTGAGGGCTTGGGTCATTCATGTGTTCTCCAGTCTGAGGCGCCGTGACCCTTGCCGCACACGCAAGTCTGAGGGCTTGGGTCCTTCAAGTGTTCTCCAGTCTGAGGCGCCGTGACCCTTGCTGCACACGCAAGTCTGAGGGCTTGGGTCATTCACGTGTTCTCCAGTCTGAGGCGATGTGACCCTTGCCGCACACGCAAGTCTGAGGGCTTGGGTCATTCATGTCTTATCCAGTCTGAGGCGCCGTGACCCTTGCCGCACACGCAAGTCTGAGGGCTTGGGTCATTCATGTCTTCTCCAGTCTGAAGCGCCGTGACCCGCGCCGCACACGCAATTCTGAGGGCTTGGGTCATTCATGTCTTCTCCAGTTTGAGGCATCGTGACCCTTGCCGCACATGCAAGTCTGAGGGCTTGGGTCATTCATGTGTTCTCCAGTCTGAGGCGCCGTGACCCGCACCGCACACGCAAGTCTGAGGGCTTGGGTCATTCATATGTTCTCCAGTCTAAAGCGCCGTGACCCCGCCGCACACGCAATTCTGAGGGCTTGGGTCATTCATGTCTTCTCCAGTCTGAGGCATCGTAACCCTTGCCGCACACGCAAGTCTGAGGGCTTGGGTCATTCATATGTTCTCCAGTCTGAGGCGCCGTGACCCCGCCGCACACACAAGTCTGAGGGCTTGGGACATTCATGTGTTCTCCAGTATGAGGCCTCGGGACCCTTGCCGCACACGCAAGTCTGAGGGCTTGGGTCCTTCATGTCTTCTCCAGTCTGAGGCGCCATGACCCTTGCCGCACACGCAAGTCTGAGGGCTTGGGTCCTTCATGCCTTCTCCAGTCTGAGGTGCCGTGACCCTTGCCGCACACGCAAGTCTGAGGGCTTGGGTCATTCACGTCTTCTCCATTGTGAGGCGCCGTGACCCTTGCCGCACACGCAAGTCTAAGGGCTTGGGTCATTCATGTCTTCTCCAGTCTGAGGCGCCGTGACCCTTGCCGCACACGCAAGTCTGAGGGCTTGGGTCATTCATGTCTTCTCCAGTCTGAGGCGCCGTGACCCTTGCCGCACACGCAAGTCTGAGGGCTTGGGTCCTTCATGTCTTCTCCAGTCTGAGGCGCCGTGACACTTGCCGCACATGCAAGTCTGAGGGCTTGGGTCATTCATATCTTCTCCAGTCTGAGGCGCCGTAACCCTTGCCGCACATGCATGTCTGAGGGCTTGGGTCATTCACGGCTTCTCCAGTCTGAGGCACCGTGACCCTTGCCGCACACGCAAGTCCGAGGGCTTGGGTCATTCACGGCTTCTCCAGTCTGAGGTGCCGTGACCCTTGCCGCACACGCAAATCTGAGGGCTTGGGTCATTCATGTCTTCTCCAGTCTGAGGCGCTGTGACCCTTGCCGCACACGCAAGTCTGAGGGCTTGGGTCATTCACGTCTTCTCCAGTCTGAGGCGCTGTGACCCTTGCCGCACACGCAAGTCTGAAGGCTTGGGTCATTCATGTCTTCTCCAGTCTGAGGCGCCGTGACCCTTGCCGCACACGCAAGTCTGAGGGCTTGGGTCATTCATGTGTTCTCCAGTCTGAGGCGCCGTGACCCTTGCCGCACACGCAAGTCTGAGGGCTTGGGTCATTCATGTCTTCTCCAGTCTGAGGCGCCTTGACCCTTGTCGCACACGCAAGTCTGAGGGCTTGGGTCATTCATGTGTTCTCCAGTCTGAGGCGCTGTGACTCTTGCCGCACACGCAAGTCTGAGTGCTTGGGTCATTCATGTGTTCTCCAGTCTGAGGCGCCGTGACCCTTGCCGCACACGCAAGTCTGAGGGCTTGGGTCATTCATGTCTTCTCCAGTCTGAGGCGCCTTGACCTTTGTCGCACACGCAAGTCTGAGGGCTTGGGTCATTCATGTGTTCTCCAGTCTGAGGCGCCGTGACCCGCGCCGCACACGCAAGTCTGAGGGCTTGGGTCATTCATGTCTTCTCCAGTCTGAGGCACCGTGACCCGCGTCGCACACGCAAGTCTGAGGGCTTGGGTCATTCATGTCTTCTCCAGTCTGAGGCGCCGTGACCCGCGCCGCACACGCAAGTCTGAGGGTTTGGGTCATTCATGTCTTCTCCAGTCTGAGGCGCCGTGACCCTTGCCGCACACGCAAGTCTGAGGGCTTGGGTCCTTCATTTGTTCTCCAGTGTGAGGCGCCGTGACCCTTGCCGCACACGCAAGTCTGAGGGCTTGGGTCCTTCATGTGTTTTCCAGTCTGAGGCGCCGTGACCCTTGCCGCACACGAAAGTCTGAGGGCTTGGGTCCTTCATGTGTTCTCCAGTCTGAGGAGCTGTGACCCTTGCCACACACGCAAGTCTGAGGGCTTGGGTCATTCATGTCTTCTCCAGTCTGAGGCGACGTGACCCTTGCCGCACACGCAAGTCTGAGGGCTTGGGTCATTCATGTCTTCTCCAGTCTGAGGCGCCATGACCCTTGCCGCACACGCAAGTCTGAGGGATTGGGTCATTCACGTCTTCTCCAGTCTGAGGCGCCGTGACCCTTGCCGCACACGCAAGTCTGAGGGCTTGGGTCATTCACGGCTTCTCCAGTCTGAGGTACCGTGACCCTTGCCGCACACGCAAGTCTGAGGGCTTTGGTCATTCATGTCTTCTCCAGTCTGAGGCTCCGTGACCCTTGCCGCACACGCAAGTCTGAGGGCTTGGGTCATTCATGTGTTCTCTAGTCTGAGGCGCCGTGACCCGCGCCGCACACACAAGTCTGCGGGCTTGGGTCATTCATGTGTTCTCCAGTCTGAGGCGCCGTGACCCTTGCCGCACACGCAAGTCTGAGGGCTTAGGTCATTCATGTGTTCTCCAGTCTGAGGCGCCGTGACCCGCGCCGCACATGCAAGTCTGAGGGCTTGGGTCCTTCATGTCTTCTCCAGTCTGAGGCTCCGTGACCCTTGCCACACACGCAAGTCTGAGGGCTTGGGTCATTCATGTGTTCTCCAGTCTGAGGCGCTGTGACCCTTGCCGCACACGCAAGTCTGAGGGCTTGGGTCATTCATGTGTTCTCCAGTCTGAGGCGCCGTGACCCTTGCCGCACACGCAAGTCTGAGGGCTTGGGTCATTCATGTCTTCTCCAGTCTGAGGCGCCTTGACCCTTGTCGCACACGCAAGTCTGAGGGCTTGGGTCATTCATGTCTTCTCCAGTCTGAGGCGCCGTGACCCTTGCCGCACACGCAAGTCTGAGGGCTTGGGTCATTCATGTTTTCTCAAGTCTTAGGCGCCGTGACCCTTGCCGCACACACAAGTCTGAGGGCTTGGGTCATTCACGTGTTCTCCAGTCTGAGGCGACGTGACCCTTGCCGCACACGCAAGTCTGAGGGCTTGGGTCCTTCACGTCTTCTCCAGTCTGAGGCGCCGTGACCCTTGCCGCACATGCAAGTCTGACGGCTTGGGTCCTTCACGTCTTCTCCAGTCAGAGGCGCCGTGACCCTTGCCGCACACGCAAGTCTGAGGGCTTGGGTCATTCACGTGTTCTCCAGTCCGAGGCGCCGTGACCCTTGCTGCACACGCAAGTCTGAGGGCTTGGGTCATTCATGTCTTCTCCAGTCCGAGGCGCCGTGACCCGCGCCGCACACGCAAGTCTGAGGGCTTGGGTCATTCATGTCTTCTCCAGTCCGAGGCGCCGTGACTCTTGCAGCACACGCAAGTCTGAGGGCTTGGGTCATTCATGTGTTCTCCAGTCTGAGGCACCGTGACCCGCGCCGCACACGCAAGTCTGAGGGCTTGGGTCATTCACGTCTTCTCCAGTCTGAGGCGCCGTGACCCTTGCCGCACACGAAAGTCTGAGGGCTTGGGTCCTTCATGTGTTCTCCAGTCTGAGGAGCTGTGACCCTTGCCACACACGCAAGTCTGAGGGCTTGGGTCATTCATGTCTTCTCCAGTCTGAGGCGACGTGACCCTTGCCGCACACGCAAGTCTGAGGGCTTGGGTCATTCATGTCTTCTCCAGTCTGAGGCGCCATGACCCTTGCCGCACACGCAAGTCTGAGGGATTGGGTCATTCACGTCTTCTCCAGTCTGAGGCGCCGTGACCCTTGCCGCACACGCAAGTCTGAGGGCTTGGGTCATTCACGGCTTCTCCAGTCTGAGGTACCGTGACCCTTGCCGCACACGCAAGTCTGAGGGCTTTGGTCATTCATGTCTTCTCCAGTCTGAGGCTCCGTGACCCTTGCCGCACACGCAAGTCTGAGGGCTTGGGTCATTCATGTGTTCTCTAGTCTGAGGCGCCGTGACCCGCGCCGCACACACAAGTCTGCGGGCTTGGGTCATTCATGTGTTCTCCAGTCTGAGGCGCCGTGACCCTTGCCGCACACGCAAGTCTGAGGGCTTAGGTCATTCATGTGTTCTCCAGTCTGAGGCGCCGTGACCCGCGCCGCACATGCAAGTCTGAGGGCTTGGGTCCTTCATGTCTTCTCCAGTCTGAGGCTCCGTGACCCTTGCCACACACGCAAGTCTGAGGGCTTGGGTCATTCATGTGTTCTCCAGTCTGAGGCGCTGTGACCCTTGCCGCACACGCAAGTCTGAGGGCTTGGGTCATTCATGTGTTCTCCAGTCTGAGGCGCCGTGACCCTTGCCGCACACGCAAGTCTGAGGGCTTGGGTCATTCATGTCTTCTCCAGTCTGAGGCGCCTTGACCCTTGTCGCACACGCAAGTCTGAGGGCTTGGGTCATTCATGTCTTCTCCAGTCTGAGGCGCCGTGACCCTTGCCGCACACGCAAGTCTGAGGGCTTGGGTCATTCATGTTTTCTCAAGTCTTAGGCGCCGTGACCCTTGCCGCACACACAAGTCTGAGGGCTTGGGTCATTCACGTGTTCTCCAGTCTGAGGCGACGTGACCCTTGCCGCACACGCAAGTCTGAGGGCTTGGGTCCTTCACGTCTTCTCCAGTCTGAGGCGCCGTGACCCTTGCCGCACATGCAAGTCTGACGGCTTGGGTCCTTCACGTCTTCTCCAGTCAGAGGCGCCGTGACCCTTGCCGCACACGCAAGTCTGAGGGCTTGGGTCATTCACGTGTTCTCCAGTCCGAGGCGCCGTGACCCTTGCTGCACACGCAAGTCTGAGGGCTTGGGTCATTCATGTCTTCTCCAGTCCGAGGCGCCGTGACCCGCGCCGCACACGCAAGTCTGAGGGCTTGGGTCATTCATGTCTTCTCCAGTCCGAGGCGCCGTGACTCTTGCAGCACACGCAAGTCTGAGGGCTTGGGTCATTCATGTGTTCTCCAGTCTGAGGCACCGTGACCCGCGCCGCACACGCAAGTCTGAGGGCTTGGGTCATTCACGTCTTCTCCAGTCTGAGGCACCGTGACCCTTGCCGCACACGCAAGTCTGAGGGCTTGGGTCCTTCATGTGTTCTCCAGTCTGAGGCGCTGTGACCCTTGCCTCACACGCAAGTCTGAGGGCTTGGCTCATTCATGTCTTCTCCAGTCTGAGGCGCCGTGACCCTTGCCGCACACGCAAGTCTGAGGGCTTGGGTCATTCATGTCTTCTCCAGTCTGAGGCGCTGTGACCCTTGCCGCACACGCAAGTCTGAGGGCTTGGGTCATTCATGTCTTCTCCAGTCTGAGGCGCCTTGACCCTTGCCGCACACGCAAGTCTGAGGGCTTGGGTCATTCATGTGTTCTCCAGTCTGAGGCGCCGTGACCCGCGCCGCACACGCAAGTCTGAGGGCTTGGGTCATTCATGTCTTCTCCAATCCGAGGCGCCGTGACTCTTGCCGCACACGCAAGTCTGAGGGCATGGGTCATACATGTGTTCTCGTGTCTGAGGCACCGTGACACGCGCCGCACACGCAAGTCTGAGGGCCTGGGTCATTCATGTGTTTTCCAGTCTGAGGCGCTGTGACCCTTGCCGCACATGCAAGTCTGAGGGCTTGGGTCCTTCATGTGTTCTCCAGTCTGAGGAGCCGTGACCCTTGCCACACGCGCAAGTCTGAGGGCTTGGGTCTTTCATGTGTTCTCCAGTCTGAGGCGCTGTGACCCTTGCCGCACACGCAAGTCTGAGGGCTTGGGTCATTCATGTGTTCTCCAGTCTGAGGCGCCGTGACCCTTGCCGCACACGCAAGTCTGATTGCTTGGGTCATTCATGTCTTCTCCAGTCTGAGGCGCCTTGACCCATGTCGCACACGCAAGTCTGAGGGCTTGGGTCATTCATGTGTTCTCCAGTCTGAGGCGCCGTGACCCTTGCCGCACACGCAAGTCTGAGGGCTTGGGTCCTTCAAGTGTTCTCCAGTCTGAGGCGCCGTGACCCTTGCCGCTTCCGCAAGTCTGAGGGCTTGGGTCATTCACGTGTTCTCCAGTCTGAGGCGATGTGACCCTTGCCGCACACGCAAGTCTGAGGGCTTGGGTCATTCATGTCTTATCCAGTCTGAGGCGCCGTGACCCTTGCCGCACACGCAAGTCTGAGGGCTTGGGTCATTCATGTCTTCTCCAGTCTGAAGCGCCGTGACCCGCGCCGCACACGCAATTCTGAGGGCTTGGGTCATTCATGTCTTCTCCAGTTTGAGGCATCGTGACCCTTGCCGCACATGCAAGTCTGAGGGCTTGGGTCATTCATGTGTTCTCCAGTCTGAGGCGCCGTGACCCGCACCGCACACGCAAGTCTGAGGGCTTGAGTCATTCATATGTTCTCCAGTCTGAGGCGCCGTGACCCCGCCGCACACGCAATTCTGAGGGCTTGGGTCATTCATGTCTTCTCCAGTCTGAGGCATCGTAACCCTTGCCGCACACGCAAGTCTGAGGGCTTGGGTCCTTCACGTCTTCTCCAGTCTGAGGCGCCATGACCCTTGCCGCACACGCAAGTCTGAGGGCTTGGGTCATTCACGTGTTCTCCAGTCCGAGGCGCCGTGACCCTTGCCGCACACGCAAGTCTGAGGGCTTGGGTCATTCACGTCTTCTCCAATCCGAGGCGCCGTGACCCTTGCCGCACACGCAAGTCTGAGGGCATGGGTCATTCATGTGTTCTCCAGTCTGAGGCGCCGTGACCCTTGCTGCACACACAAGTCTGAGGGCTTGGGTCCTTCATGTGTCATTCATGTGTTCTCCAGTCTGAGGCGCCGTGACCCTTGCCGCACATGCAAGTCTGAGGGCTTGGGTCCTTCACGTCTTCTCCAGTCTGAGGCGCCGTGACCCTTGCCGCACACGCAAGTCTGAGGGCTTGGGTCATTCACGTGTTCTCCAGTCCGAGGCGCCGTGACCCTTGCCGCACACGCAAGTCTGAGGGCTTGGGTCATTCACGTCTTCTCTAATCCGAGGCGCCGTGACCCTTGCCGCACACGCAAGTCTGAGGGCTTGGGTCATTCATTTCTTCTCCAGTCCGAGGCGCCGTGACCCTTGCCGCACACGCAAGTCTGAGGGCTTGGGTCCTTCATGTCTTCTCCAGTCTGAGGCGCCGTGACACTTGCCGCACATGCAAGTCTGAGGGCTTGGGTCATTCATATCTTCTCCAGTCTGAGGCGCCGTGACCCTTGCCGCACACGCAAGTCTGAGGGCTTGGGTCATTCATGTGTTCTCCAGTCTGAGGCGCCGTGACCCTTGCCGCACACGCAAGTCTGAGGGCTTGGGTCATTCATGTCTTCTCCAGTCTGAGGCGCCTTGACCCTTGTCGCACACGCAAGTCTGAGGGCTTGGGTCATTCATGTGTTCTCCAGTCTGAGGCGCCGTGACCCTTGCCGCACACGCAAGTCTGAGGGCTTGGGTCATTCATGTCTTCTCCAGTATGAGGCGCCTTGACCCTTGTCGCACACGCAAGTCTGAGGGCTTGGGTCATTCATGTGTTCTCCAGTCTGAGGCGCCGTGACCCGCGCCGCACACGCAAGTCTGAGGGCTTGGGTCATTCATGTCTTCTCCAGTCTGAGGCGCCGTGACCCGCGTCGCACACGCAAGTCTGAGGGCTTGGGTCATTCATGTCTTCTCCAGTCTGAGGCGCCGTGACCCGCGCCGCACACGCAAGTCTGAGGGCTTGGGTCATTCATGTCTTCTCCAGTCTGAGGCGCCGTGACCCTTGCCGCACACGCAAGTCTGAGGGCTTGGGTCCTTCATTTGTTCTCCAGTCTGAGGCGCCGTGACCCTTGCCGCACACGCAAGTCTGAGGGCTTGGGTCCTTCATGTGTTCTCCAGTCTGAGGCGCCGTGACCCTTGCCGCACACGCAAGTCTGAGGGCTTGGGTCCTTCATGTGTTCTCCAGTCTGAGGCGCCGTGACCCTTGCCGCACACGCAAGTCTGAGGGCTTGGGTCATTCATGTCTTCTCCAGTCTGAGGCGACGTGACCCTTGCCGCACACGCAAGTCTGACGGCTTGGGTCATTCATGTCTTCTCCAGTCTGAGGCGCCGTGACCCTTGCCGCACACGCAAGTCTGAGGGATTGGGTCATTCACGTCTTCTCCAGTCTGAGGCGCCGTGACCCTTGCCGCACACGCAAGTCTGAGGGCTTGGGTCATTCACGGCTTCTCCAGTCTGAGGTACCGTGACCCTTGCCGCACACGCAAGTCTGAGGGCTTTGGTCATTCATGTCTTCTCCAGTCTGAGACTCCGTGACCCTTGCCGCACACGCAAGTCTGAGGGCTTGGGTCATTCATGTGTTCTCTAGTCTGAGGCGCCGTGACCCGCGCCGCACACACAAGTCTGAGGGCTTGGGTCATTCATGTGTTCTCCAGTCTGAGGCGCCGTGACCCTTGCCGCACACGCAAGTCTGAGGGCTTAGGTCATTCATGTGTTCTCCAGTCTGAGGCGCCGTGACCCGCGCCGCACATGCAAGTCTGAGGGCTTGGGTCCTTCATGTCTTCTCCAGTCTGAGGCTCCGTGGCCCTTGCCGCACACGCAAGTCTGAGAGCTTGGGTCATTCATGTGTTCTCCAGTCTGAGGCGCCGTGACCCGCGCCGCATGCGCAAGTCTGAGGGCTTGGGTCATTCATGTCTTTTCCAGTCTGAGGCGCCGTGACCCTTGCCGCACACGCAAGTCTGAGGGCTTGGGTCATTCATGTCTTCTCCAGTCTAAGGCGCCGTGACCCTTGCCACACAAGCAAGTCTGAGGGCTTGGGTCATTCATGTCTTCTCCAGTCTGAGGCGCCGTGACCCTTGCCGCACACGCAAGTCTGAGGGCTTGGGTCATTCATGTCTTCTCCAGTCTGAGGCGCCGTGACCCTTGCCGCACACGCAAGTCTGAGGGCTTGGGTCATTCATGTCTTCTCCAGTCTGAGGCGCCTTGACCCTTGCCGCACACGCAAGTCTGAGGGCTTGGGTCATTCATGTCTTCTCCAGTCTGAGGCGCCGTGACCCTTGCCGCACACGCAAGTCTGAGGGCTTGGGTCATTCATGTGTTCTCCAGTCTGAGGCGCCGTGACCCTTGCTGCACACGCAAGTCTGAGGGCTTGGGTCATTCACGTGTTCTCCAGTCTGAGGCGCCGTGACCCTTGCCGCACACGCAAGTCTGAGGGCTTGGGTCATTCATGTCTTCTCCAGTCTGAGGCGCCGTGACCCTTGCCGCACACGCAAGTCTGAGGGCTTGGGTCATTCATGTCTTCTCCAGTCTGAGGCGCCGTGACCCTTGCCGCACATGCAAGTCTGAGGGCTTGGGTCATTCATGTTTTCTCCAGTCTGAGGCGCCGTGACCCTTGCCGCACACGCAAGTCTGAGGGCTTGGGTCATTCATGTGTTCTCCAGTCTGAGGCGCCGTGACCCTTGCCGCACACGCAAGTCTGAGGGCTTGGGTCATTCACGTATTCTCCAGTCTGAGGCACCGTGACCCATGCCGCACACGCAAGTCTGAGGGCTTGGGTCATTCACGTATTCTCCAGTCTAAGGCGCCGTGACCCTTGCCGCACACGAAAGCCTGAGGGCTTGGGTCCTTCAAGTGTTCTCCAGTCTTAGGCGCCGTGACCCTTACCGCACACGCAAGTCTGAGGGCTTGGGTCATTCACATGTTCTCCAGTCTGAGGCGACGTGACCCTTGCCGCACACGCAAGTCTGAGGGCTTGGGTCCTTCACGTCTTCTCCAGTCTGAGGCGCCATGACCCTTGCCGCACACGCAAGTCTGAGGGCTTGGGTCCTTCACGTCTTCTCCAGTCTGAGGCGCCGTGACCCTTGCCGCACACGCAAGTCTGAGGGCTTGGGTCATTCACGTGTTCTCCAGTCCGAGGCGCCGTGACCCTCGCCGCACACGCAAGTCTGAGGGCTTGGGTCATTCACGTCTTCTCCAGTCCGAGGCGCCGTGACCCTTGCCGCACACGCAAGTCTGAGGGCTTGGGTCATTCATGTCTTCTCCAGTCCGAGGAGCCGTGACTCTTGCCGCACACGCAAGTCTGAGGGCTTGGGTCATTCATGTGTTCTCCAGTCTGGGACACCGTGACCCTTGCCGCACACGCAAGTCTGAGGGCTTGGGTCATTCATGTCTTCTCCAGTCTAAGGCGCCGTGACCCTTGCCACACACGCAAGTCTGAGGGCTTGGGTCATTCATGTCTTCTCCAGTCTGAGGCGCCGTGACCCTTGCCGCACACGCAAGTCTGAGGGCTTGGGTCATTCATGTCTTCTCCAGTCTGAGGCGCCGTGACCCTTGCCGCACACGCAAGTCTGAGGGCTTGGGTCATTCATGTCTTCTCCAGTCTGAGGCGCCTTGACCCTTGCCACACACGCAAGTCTGAGGGCTTGGGTCATTCATGTCTTCTCCAGTCTGAGGCGCCGTGACCCTTGCCGCACATGCAAGTCTGAGGGCTTGGGTCATTCATGTGTTCTCCAGTCTGAGGCGCCGTGACCCTTGCTGCACACGCAAGTCTGAGGGCTTGGGTCATTCACGTGTTCTCCTGTCTGAGGCGCCGTGACCCTTGCCGCACACGCAAGTCTGAGGGCTTGGGTCATTCATGTCTTCTCCAGTCTGAGGCGCCGTGACCCTTGCCGCACACGCAAGTCTGAGGGCTTGGGTCATTCATGTCTTCTCCAGTCTGAGGCGCCGTGACCCTTGCCGCACATGCAAGTCTGAGGGCTTGGGTCATTCATGTTTTCTCCAGTCTGAGGCGCCGTGACCCTTGCCGCACACGCAAGTCTGAGGGCTTGGGTCATTCATGTGTTCTCCAGTCTGAGGCGCCGTGACCCTTGCCGCACACGCAAGTCTGAGGGCTTGGGTCATTCACGTATTCTCCAGTCTGAGGCACCGTGACCCTTGCCGCACACGCAAGTCTGAGGGCTTGGGTCATTCACGTATTCTCCAGTCTAAGGCGCCGTGACCCTTGCCGCACACGAAAGCCTGAGGGCTTGGGTCCTTCAAGTGTTCTCCAGTCTTAGGCGCCGTGACCCTTACCGCACACGCAATTCTGAGGGCTTGGGTCATTCATGTCTTCTCCAGTTTGAGGCATCGTGACCCTTGCCGCACATGCAAGTCTGAGGGCTTGGGTCATTCATGTGTTCTCCAGTCTGAGGCGCCGTGACCCGCACCGCACACGCAAGTCTGAGGGCTTGGGTCATTCATATGTTCTCCAGTCTGAGGCGCCGTGACCCCGCCGCACACGCAATTCTGAGGGCTTGGGTCATTCATGTCTTCTCCAGTCTGAGGCATCGTAACCCTTGCCGCACACGCAAGTCTGAGGGCTTGGGTCATTCATATGTTCTCCAGTCTGAGGCGCCGTGACCCCGCCGCACACACAAGTCTGAGGGCTTGGGTCATTCATGTGTTCTCCAGTCTGAGGCACCGTGACCCGCGCCGCACACGCAAGTCTGAGGGCTTGGGTCATTCACGTCTTCTCCAGTCTGAGGCACCGTGACCCTTGCCGCACACGCAAGTCTGAGGGCTTGGGTCCTTCATGTGTTCTCCAGTCTGAGGCGCTGTGACCCTTGCCTCACACGCAAGTCTGAGGGCTTGGCTCATTCATGTCTTCTCCAGTCTGAGGCGCCGTGACCCTTGCCGCACACGCAAGTCTGAGGGCTTGGGTCATTCATGTCTTCTCCAGTCTGAGGCGCTGTGACCCTTGCCGCACACGCAAGTCTGAGGGCTTGGGTCATTCATGTCTTCTCCAGTCTGAGGCGCCTTGACCCTTGCCGCACACGCAAGTCTGAGGGCTTGGGTCATTCATGTGTTCTCCAGTCTGAGGCGCCGTGACCCGCGCCGCACACGCAAGTCTGAGGGCTTGGGTCATTCATGTGTTCTCCAGTCTGAGGCGCCGTGACCCTTGCCACACACGCAAGTCTGAGGGCTTGGGTCATTCATTTGTTCTCCAGTCTGAGGCACCGTGACCCTTGCCGCACACGCAAGTCTGAGGGCTTGGGTCATTCATGTCTTCTCCAGTCCGAGGCGCCGTGACTCTTGCCGCACACGCAAGTCTGAGGGCATGGGTCATACATGTGTTCTCCAGTCTGAGGCACCGTGACACTCGCCGCACACGCAAGTCTGAGGGCCTGGGTCATTCATGTGTTTTCCAGTCTGAGGCACTGTGACCCTTGCCGCACACGCAAGTCTGAGGGCTTGGGTCCTTCATGTGTTCTCCAGTCTGAGGAGCCGTGACCCTTGCCACACGCGCAAGTCTGAGGGCTTGGGTCTTTCATGTGTTCTCCAGTCTGAGGCGCTGTGACCCTTGCCGCACACGCAAGTCTGAGGGCTTGGGTCATTCATGGGTTCTCCAGTCTGAGGCGCCGTGACCCTTGCCTCACACGCAAGTCTGATTGCTTGGGTCATTCATGTCTTCTCCAGTCTGAGGCGCCTTGACCCATGTCGCACACGCAAGTCTGAGGGCTTGGGTCATTCATGTGTTCTCCAGTCTGAGGCGCCGTGACCCTTGCCGCACACGCAAGTCTGAGGGCTTGGGTCCTTCAAGTGTTCTCCAGTCTGAGGCGCCGTGACCCTTGCCGCACACGCAAGTCTGAGGGCTTGGGTCATTCACGTGTTCTCCAGTCTGAGGCGATGTGACCCTTGCCGCACACGCAAGTCTGAGGGCTTGGGTCATTCATGTCTTATCCAGTCTGAGGCGCCGTGACCCTTGCCGCACACGCAAGTCTGAGGGCTTGGGTCATTCATGTCTTCTCCAGTCTGAAGCGCCGTGACCCGTGCCGCACACGCAATTCTGAGGGCTTGGGTCATTCATGTCTTCTCCAGTTTGAGGCATCGTGACCCTTGCCGCACATGCAAGTCTGAGGGCTTGGGTCATTCATGTGTTCTCCAGTCTGAGGCGCCGTGACCCGCACCGCACACGCAAGTCTGAGGGCTTGGGTCATTCATATGTTCTCCAGTCTGAGGCGCCGTGACCCCGCCGCACACGCAATTCTGAGGGCTTGGGTCATTCATGTCTTCTCCAGTCTGAGGCATCGTAACCCTTGCCGCACACGCAAGTCTGAGGGCTTGGGTCATTCATATGTTCTCCAGTCTGAGGCGCCGTGACCCCGCCGCACACACAAGTATGAGGGCTTGGGACATTCATGTGTTCTCCAGTATGAGGCCTCGGGACCCTTGCCGCACACGCAAGTCTGAGGGCTTGGGTCCTTCATGTCTTCTCCAGTCTGAGGCGCCATGACCCTTGCCGCACACGCAAGTCTGAGGGCTTGGGTCCTTCATGCCTTCTCCAGTCTGAGGTGCCGTGACCCTTGCCGCACACGCAAGTCTGAGGGCTTGGGTCATTCACGTCTTCTCCATTGTGAGGCGCCGTGACCCTTGCCGCACACGCAAGTCTAAGGGCTTGGGTCATTCATGTCTTCTCCAGTCTGAGGCGCCGTGACACTTGCCGCACACGCAAGTCTGAGGGCTTGGGTCATTCATGTCTTCTCCAGTCTGAGGCGCCGTGACCCTTGCCGCACACGCAAGTCTGAGGGCTTGGGTCCTTCATGTCTTCTCCAGTCTGAGGCGCCGTGACATTTGCCGCACATGCAAGTCTGAGGGCTTGGGTCATTCATATCTTCTCCAGTCTGAGGCGCCGTAACCCTTGCCGCACATGCATGTCTGAGGGCTTGGGTCATTCACGGCTTCTCCAGTCTGAGGCACCGTGACCCTTGCCGCACACGCAATTTCGAGGGCTTGGGTCATTCACGGCTTCTCCAGTCTGAGGTGCCGTGACCCTTGCCGCACACGCAAATCTGAGGGCTTGGGTCATTCATGTCTTCTCCAGTCTGAGGCGCTGTGACCCTTGCCGCACACGCAAGTCTGAGGGCTTGGGTCATTCACGTCTTCTCCAGTCTGAGGCGCTGTGACCCTTGCCGCACACGCAAGTCTGAAGGCTTGGGTCATTCATGTCTTCTCCAGTCTGAGGCGCCGTGACCCTTGCCGCACACGCAAGTCTGAGGGCTTGGGTCATTCATGTCTTCTCCAGTCTGAGGCGCCGTGACCCTTGCCGCACACGCAAGTCTGAGGGCTTGGGTCATTCATGTCTTCTCCAGTCTGAGGCGCCTTGACCCTTGTCGCACACGCAAGTCTGAGGGCTTGGGTCATTCATGTGTTCTCCAGTCTGAGGCGCTGTGACTCTTGCCGCACACGCAAGTCTGAGTGCTTGGGTCATTCATGTGTTCTCCAGTCTGAGGCGCCGTGACCCTTGCCGCACACGCAAGTCTGAGGGCTTGGGTCATTCATGTCTTCTCCAGTCTGAGGCGCCTTGACCTTTGTCGCACACGCAAGTCTGAGGGCTTGGGTCATTCATGTGTTCTCCAGTCTGAGGCGCCGTGACCCGCGCCGCACACGCAAGTCTGAGGGCTTGGGTCATTCATGTCTTCTCCAGTCCGAGGCGCCGTGACTCTTGCCGCACACGCAAGTTTGAGGGCATGGGTCATACATGTGTTCTCGTGTCTGAGGCACCGTGACACGCGCCGCACACGCAAGTCTGAGGGCCTGGGTCATTCATGTGTTTTCCAGTCTGAGGCGCTGTGACCCTTGCCGCACATGCAAGTCTGAGGGCTTGGGTCCTTCATGTGTTCTCCAGTCTGAGGAGCCGTGACCCTTGCCACACACGCAAGTCTGAGGGCTTGGGTCTTTCATGTGTTCTCCAGTCTGAGGCGCTGTGACCCTTGCCGCACACGCAAGTCTGAGGGCTTGGGTCATTCATGTGTTCTCCAGTCTGAGGCGCCGTGACCCTTGCCGCACACGCAAGTCTGATTGCTTGGGTCATTCATGTCTTCTCCAGTCTGAGGCGCCTTGACCCATGTCGCACACGCAAGTCTAAGGGCTTGGGTCATTCATGAGTTCTCCAGTCTGAGGCGCCGTGACCCTTGCCGCACACGCAAGTCTGAGGGCTTGGGTCCTTCAAGTGTTCTCCAGTCTGAGGCGCCGTGACCCTTGCCGCACACGCAAGTCTGAGGGCTTGGGTCATTCACGTGTTCTCCAGTCTGAGGCGATGTGACCCTTGCCGCACACGCAAGTCTGAGGGCTTGGGTCATTCATGTCTTATCCAGTCTGAGGCGCCGTGACCCTTGCCGCACACGCAAGTCTGAGGGCTTGGGTCATTCACGTCTTCTCTAATCCGAGGCGCCGTGACCCTTGCCGCACACGCAAGTCTGAGGGCTTGGGTCATTCATTTCTTCTCCAGTCCGAGGCGCCGTGACCCTTGCCGCACACGCAAGTCTGAGGGCTTGGGTCCTTCATGTCTTCTCCAGTCTGAGGCGCCGTGACACTTGCCGCACATGCAAGTCTGAGGGCTTGGGTCATTCATATCTTCTCCAGTCTGAGGCGCCGTGACCCTTGCCGCACACGCAAGTCTGAGGGCTTGGGTCATTCATGTGTTCTCCAGTCTGAGGCGCCGTGACCCTTGCCGCACACGCAAGTCTGAGGGCTTGGGTCATTCATATGTTCTCCAGTCTGAGGCGCCGTGACCCCGCCGCACACGCAATTCTGAGGGCTTGGGTCATTCATGTCTTCTCCAGTCTGAGGCATCGTAACCCTTGCCGCACACGCAAGTCTGAGGGCTTGGGTCATTCATATGTTCTCCAGTCTGAGGCGCCGTGACCCCGCCGCACACACAAGTCTGAGGGCTTGGGTCATTCATGTGTTCTCCAGTCTGAGGCACCGTGACCCGCGCCGCACACGCAAGTCTGAGGGCTTGGGTCATTCACGTCTTCTCCAGTCTGAGGCACCGTGACCCTTGCCGCACACGCAAGTCTGAGGGCTTGGGTCCTTCATGTGTTCTCCAGTCTGAGGCGCTGTGACCCTTGCCTCACACGCAAGTCTGAGGGCTTGGCTCATTCATGTCTTCTCCAGTCTGAGGCGCCGTGACCCTTGCCGCACACGCAAGTCTGAGGGCTTGGGTCATTCATGTCTTCTCCAGTCTGAGGCGCTGTGACCCTTGCCGCACACGCAAGTCTGAGGGCTTGGGTCATTCATGTCTTCTCCAGTCTGAGGCGCCTTGACCCTTGCCGCACACGCAAGTCTGAGGGCTTGGGTCATTCATGTGTTCTCCAGTCTGAGGCGCCGTGACCCGCGCCGCACACGCAAGTCTGAGGGCTTGGGTCATTCATGTGTTCTCCAGTCTGAGGCGCCGTGACCCTTGCCACACACGCAAGTCTGAGGGCTTGGGTCATTCATTTGTTCTCCAGTCTGAGGCACCGTGACCCTTGCCGCACACGCAAGTCTGAGGGCTTGGGTCATTCATGTCTTCTCCAGTCCGAGGCGCCGTGACTCTTGCCGCACACGCAAGTCTGAGGGCATGGGTCATACATGTGTTCTCCAGTCTGAGGCACCGTGACACTCGCCGCACACGCAAGTCTGAGGGCCTGGGTCATTCATGTGTTTTCCAGTCTGAGGCACTGTGACCCTTGCCGCACACGCAAGTCTGAGGGCTTGGGTCCTTCATGTGTTCTCCAGTCTGAGGAGCCGTGACCCTTGCCACACGCGCAAGTCTGAGGGCTTGGGTCTTTCATGTGTTCTCCAGTCTGAGGCGCTGTGACCCTTGCCGCACACGCAAGTCTGAGGGCTTGGGTCATTCATGGGTTCTCCAGTCTGAGGCGCCGTGACCCTTGCCTCACACGCAAGTCTGATTGCTTGGGTCATTCATGTCTTCTCCAGTCTGAGGCGCCTTGACCCATGTCGCACACGCAAGTCTGAGGGCTTGGGTCATTCATGTGTTCTCCAGTCTGAGGCGCCGTGACCCTTGCCGCACACGCAAGTCTGAGGGCTTGGGTCCTTCAAGTGTTCTCCAGTCTGAGGCGCCGTGACCCTTGCCGCACACGCAAGTCTAAGGGCTTGGGTCATTCACGTGTTCTCCAGTCTGAGGCGATGTGACCCTTGCCGCACACGCAAGTCTGAGGGCTTGGGTCATTCATGTCTTATCCAGTCTGAGGCGCCGTGACCCTTGCCGCACACGCAAGTCTGAGGGCTTGGGTCATTCATGTCTTCTCCAGTCTGAAGCGCCGTGACCCGTGCCGCACACGCAATTCTGAGGGCTTGGGTCATTCATGTCTTCTCCAGTTTGAGGCATCGTGACCCTTGCCGCACATGCAAGTCTGAGGGCTTGGGTCATTCATGTGTTCTCCAGTCTGAGGCGCCGTGACCCGCACCGCACACGCAAGTCTGAGGGCTTGGGTCATTCATATGTTCTCCAGTCTGAGGCGCCGTGACCCCGCCGCACACGCAATTCTGAGGGCTTGGGTCATTCATGTCTTCTCCAGTCTGAGGCATCGTAACCCTTGCCGCACACGCAAGTCTGAGGGCTTGGGTCATTCATATGTTCTCCAGTCTGAGGCGCCGTGACCCCGCCGCACACACAAGTATGAGGGCTTGGGACATTCATGTGTTCTCCAGTATGAGGCCTCGGGACCCTTGCCGCACACGCAAGTCTGAGGGCTTGGGTCCTTCATGTCTTCTCCAGTCTGAGGCGCCATGACCCTTGCCGCACACGCAAGTCTGAGGGCTTGGGTCCTTCATGCCTTCTCCAGTCTGAGGTGCCGTGACCCTTGCCGCACACGCAAGTCTGAGGGCTTGGGTCATTCACGTCTTCTCCATTGTGAGGCGCCGTGACCCTTGCCGCACACGCAAGTCTAAGGGCTTGGGTCATTCATGTCTTCTCCAGTCTGAGGCGCCGTGACACTTGCCGCACACGCAAGTCTGAGGGCTTGGGTCATTCATGTCTTCTCCAGTCTGAGGCGCCGTGACCCTTGCCGCACACGCAAGTCTGAGGGCTTGGGTCCTTCATGTCTTCTCCAGTCTGAGGCGCCGTGACATTTGCCGCACATGCAAGTCTGAGGGCTTGGGTCATTCATATCTTCTCCAGTCTGAGGCGCCGTAACCCTTGCCGCACATGCATGTCTGAGGGCTTGGGTCATTCACGGCTTCTCCAGTCTGAGGCACCGTGACCCTTGCCGCACACGCAATTTCGAGGGCTTGGGTCATTCACGGCTTCTCCAGTCTGAGGTGCCGTGACCCTTGCCGCACACGCAAATCTGAGGGCTTGGGTCATTCATGTCTTCTCCAGTCTGAGGCGCTGTGACCCTTGCCGCACACGCAAGTCTGAGGGCTTGGGTCATTCACGTCTTCTCCAGTCTGAGGCGCTGTGACCCTTGCCGCACACGCAAGTCTGAAGGCTTGGGTCATTCATGTCTTCTCCAGTCTGAGGCGCCGTGACCCTTGCCGCACACGCAAGTCTGAGGGCTTGGGTCATTCATGTCTTCTCCAGTCTGAGGCGCCGTGACCCTTGCCGCACACGCAAGTCTGAGGGCTTGGGTCATTCATGTCTTCTCCAGTCTGAGGCGCCTTGACCCTTGTCGCACACGCAAGTCTGAGGGCTTGGGTCATTCATGTGTTCTCCAGTCTGAGGCGCTGTGACTCTTGCCGCACACGCAAGTCTGAGTGCTTGGGTCATTCATGTGTTCTCCAGTCTGAGGCGCCGTGACCCTTGCCGCACACGCAAGTCTGAGGGCTTGGGTCATTCATGTCTTCTCCAGTCTGAGGCGCCTTGACCTTTGTCGCACACGCAAGTCTGAGGGCTTGGGTCATTCATGTGTTCTCCAGTCTGAGGCGCCGTGACCCGCGCCGCACACGCAAGTCTGAGGGCTTGGGTCATTCATGTCTTCTCCAGTCCGAGGCGCCGTGACTCTTGCCGCACACGCAAGTTTGAGGGCATGGGTCATACATGTGTTCTCGTGTCTGAGGCACCGTGACACGCGCCGCACACGCAAGTCTGAGGGCCTGGGTCATTCATGTGTTTTCCAGTCTGAGGCGCTGTGACCCTTGCCGCACATGCAAGTCTGAGGGCTTGGGTCCTTCATGTGTTCTCCAGTCTGAGGAGCCGTGACCCTTGCCACACACGCAAGTCTGAGGGCTTGGGTCTTTCATGTGTTCTCCAGTCTGAGGCGCTGTGACCCTTGCCGCACACGCAAGTCTGAGGGCTTGGGTCATTCATGTGTTCTCCAGTCTGAGGCGCCGTGACCCTTGCCGCACACGCAAGTCTGATTGCTTGGGTCATTCATGTCTTCTCCAGTCTGAGGCGCCTTGACCCATGTCGCACACGCAAGTCTAAGGGCTTGGGTCATTCATGAGTTCTCCAGTCTGAGGCGCCGTGACCCTTGCCGCACACGCAAGTCTGAGGGCTTGGGTCCTTCAAGTGTTCTCCAGTCTGAGGCGCCGTGACCCTTGCCGCACACGCAAGTCTGAGGGCTTGGGTCATTCACGTGTTCTCCAGTCTGAGGCGATGTGACCCTTGCCGCACACGCAAGTCTGAGGGCTTGGGTCATTCATGTCTTATCCAGTCTGAGGCGCCGTGACCCTTGCCGCACACGCAAGTCTGAGGGCTTGGGTCATTCACGTCTTCTCTAATCCGAGGCGCCGTGACCCTTGCCGCACACGCAAGTCTGAGGGCTTGGGTCATTCATTTCTTCTCCAGTCCGAGGCGCCGTGACCCTTGCCGCACACGCAAGTCTGAGGGCTTGGGTCCTTCATGTCTTCTCCAGTCTGAGGCGCCGTGACACTTGCCGCACATGCAAGTCTGAGGGCTTGGGTCATTCATATCTTCTCCAGTCTGAGGCGCCGTGACCCTTGCCGCACACGCAAGTCTGAGGGCTTGGGTCATTCATGTGTTCTCCAGTCTGAGGCGCCGTGACCCTTGCCGCACACGCAAGTCTGAGGGCTTGGGTCATTCATGTCTTCTCCAGTCTGAGGCGCCTTGACCCTTGTCGCACACGCAAGTCTGAGGGCTTGGGTCATTCATGTGTTCTCCAGTCTGAGGCGCCGTGACCCTTGCCGCACACGCAAGTCTGAGGGCTTGGGTCATTCATGTCTTCTCCAGTATGAGGCGCCTTGACCCTTGTCGCACACGCAAGTCTGAGGGCTTGGGTCATTCATGTGTTCTCCAGTCTGAGGCGCCGTGACCCGCGCCGCACACGCAAGTCTGAGGGCTTGGGTCATTCATGTCTTCTCCAGTCTGAGGCGCCGTGACCCGCGTCGCACACGCAAGTCTGAGGGCTTGGGTCATTCATGTCTTCTCCAGTCTGAGGCGCCGTGACCCGCGCCGCACACGCAAGTCTGAGGGCTTGGGTCATTCATGTCTTCTCCAGTCTGAGGCGCCGTGACCCTTGCCGCACACGCAAGTCTGAGGGCTTGGGTCCTTCATTTGTTCTCCAGTCTGAGGCGCCGTGACCCTTGCCGCACACGCAAGTCTGAGGGCTTGGGTCCTTCATGTGTTCTCCAGTCTGAGGCGCCGTGACCCTTGCCGCACACGCAAGTCTGAGGGCTTGGGTCCTTCATGTGTTCTCCAGTCTGAGGCGCCGTGACCCTTGCCGCACACGCAAGTCTGAGGGCTTGGGTCATTCATGTCTTCTCCAGTCTGAGGCGACGTGACCCTTGCCGCACACGCAAGTCTGACGGCTTGGGTCATTCATGTCTTCTCCAGTCTGAGGCGCCGTGACCCTTGCCGCACACGCAAGTCTGAGGGATTGGGTCATTCACGTCTTCTCCAGTCTGAGGCGCCGTGACCCTTGCCGCACACGCAAGTCTGAGGGCTTGGGTCATTCACGGCTTCTCCAGTCTGAGGTACCGTGACCCTTGCCGCACACGCAAGTCTGAGGGCCTTGGTCATTCATGTCTTCTCCAGTCTGAGGCTCCGTGACCCTTGCCGCACACGCAAGTCTGAGGGCTTGGGTCATTCATGTGTTCTCTAGTCTGAGGCGCCGTGACCCGCGCCGCACACACAAGTCTGAGGGCTTGGGTCATTCATGTGTTCTCCAGTCTGAGGCGCCGTGACCCTTGCCGCACACGCAAGTCTGAGGGCTTAGGTCATTCATGTGTTCTCCAGTCTGAGGCGCCGTGACCCGCGCCGCACATGCAAGTCTGAGGGCTTGGGTCCTTCATGTCTTCTCCAGTCTGAGGCTCCGTGGCCCTTGCCGCACACGCAAGTCTGAGAGCTTGGGTCATTCATGTGTTCTCCAGTCTGAGGCGCCGTGACCCGCGCCGCATGCGCAAGTCTGAGGGCTTGGGTCATTCATGTCTTTTCCAGTCTGAGGCGCCGTGACCCTTGCCGCACACGCAAGTCTGAGGGCTTGGGTCATTCATGTCTTCTCCAGTCTAAGGCGCCGTGACCCTTGCCACACACGCAAGTCTGAGGGCTTGGGTCATTCATGTCTTCTCCAGTCTGAGGCGCCGTGACCCTTGCCGCACACGCAAGTCTGAGGGCTTGGGTCATTCATGTCTTCTCCAGTCTGAGGCGCCGTGACCCTTGCCGCACACGCAAGTCTGAGGGCTTGGGTCATTCATGTCTTCTCCAGTCTGAGGCGCCTTGACCCTTGCCGCACACGCATGTCTGAGGGCTTGGGTCATTCATGTCTTCTCCAGTCTGAGGCGCCGTGACCCTTGCCGCACACGCAAGTCTGAGGGCTTGGGTCATTCATGTGTTCTCCAGTCTGAGGCGCCGTGACCCTTGCTGCACACGCAAGTCTGAGGGCTTGGGTCATTCACGTGTTCTCCAGTCTGAGGCGCCGTGACCCTTGCCGCTCACGCAAGTCTGAGGGCTTGGGTCATTCATGTCTTCTCCAGTCTGAGGCGCCGTGACCCTTGCCGCACACGCAAGTCTGAGGGCTTGGGTCATTCATGTCTTCTCCAGTCTGAGGCGCCGTGACCCTTGCCGCACATGCAAGTCTGAGGGCTTGGGTCATTCATGTTTTCTCCAGTCTGAGGCGCCGTGACCCTTGCCGCACACGCAAGTCTGAGGGCTTGGGTCATTCATGTGTTCTCCAGTCTGAGGCGCCGTGACCCTTGCCGCACACGCAAGTCTGAGGGCTTGGGTCATTCACGTATTCTCCAGTCTGAGGCACCGTGACCCATGTCGCACACGCAAGTCTGAGGGCTTGGGTCATTCACGTATTCTCCAGTCTAAGGCGCCGTGACCCTTGCCGCACACGAAAGCCTGAGGGCTTGGGTCCTTCAAGTGTTCTCCAGTCTTAGGCGCCGTGACCCTTACCGCACACGCAAGTCTGAGGGCTTGGGTCATTCACGTGTTCTCCAGTCTGAGGCGACGTGACCCTTGCCGCACACGCAAGTCTGAGGGCTTGGGTCCTTCACGTCTTCTCCAGTCTGAGGCGCCATGACCCTTGCCGCACACGCAAGTCTGAGGGCTTGGGTCCTTCACGTCTTCTCCAGTCTGAGGCGCCGTGACCCTTGCCGCACACGCAAGTCTGAGGGCTTGGGTCATTCACGTGTTCTCCAGTCCGAGGCGCCGTGACCCTCGCCGCACACGCAAGTCTGAGGGCTTGGGTCATTCACGTCTTCTCCAGTCCGAGGCGCCGTGACCCTTGCCGCACACGCAAGTCTGAGGGCTTGGGTCATTCATGTCTTCTCCAGTCCGAGGAGCCGTGACTCTTGCCGCACACGCAAGTCTGAGGGCTTGGGTCATTCATGTGTTCTCCAGTCTGGGACACCGTGACCCTTGCCGCACACGCAAGTCTGAGGGCTTGGGTCATTCATGTCTTCTCCAGTCTAAGGCGCCGTGACCCTTGCCACACACGCAAGTCTGAGGGCTTGGGTCATTCATGTCTTCTCCAGTCTGAGGCGCCGTGACCCTTGCCGCACACGCAAGTCTGAGGGCTTGGGTCATTCATGTCTTCTCCAGTCTGAGGCGCCGTGACCCTTGCCGCACACGCAAGTCTGAGGGCTTGGGTCATTCATGTCTTCTCCAGTCTGAGGCGCCTTGACCCTTGCCGCACACGCAAGTCTGAGGGCTTGGGTCATTCATGTCTTCTCCAGTCTGAGGCGCCGTGACCCTTGCCGCACACGCAAGTCTGAGGGCTTGGGTCATTCATGTGTTCTCCAGTCTGAGGCGCCGTGACCCTTGCTGCACACGCAAGTCTGAGGGCTTGGGTCATTCACGTGTTCTCCAGTCTGAGGCGCCGTGACCCTTGCCGCACACGCAAGTCTGAGGGCTTGGGTCATTCATGTCTTCTCCAGTCTGAGGCGCCGTGACCCTTGCCGCACACGCAAGTCTGAGGGCTTGGGTCATTCATGTCTTCTCCAGTCTGAGGCGCCGTGACCCTTGCCGCACATGCAAGTCTGAGGGCTTGGGTCATTCATGTTTTCTCCAGTCTGAGGCGCCGTGACCCTTGCCGCACACGCAAGTCTGAGGGCTTGGGTCATTCATGTGTTCTCCAGTCTGAGGCGCCGTGACCCTTGCCGCACACGCAAGTCTGAGGGCTTGGGTCATTCACGTATTCTCCAGTCTGAGGCACCGTGACCCTTGCCGCACACGCAAGTCTGAGGGCTTGGGTCATTCACGTATTCTCCAGTCTAAGGCGCCGTGACCCTTGCCGCACACGAAAGCCTGATGGCTTGGGTCCTTCAAGTGTTCTCCAGTCTTAGGCGCCGTGACCCTTACCGCACACGCAATTCTGAGGGCTTGGGTCATTCATGTCTTCTCCAGTTTGAGGCATCGTGACCCTTGCCGCACATGCAAGTCTGAGGGCTTGGGTCATTCATGTGTTCTCCAGTCTGAGGCGCCGTGACCCGCACCGCACACGCAAGTCTGAGGGCTTGGGTCATTCATATGTTCTCCAGTCTGAGGCGCCGTGACCCCGCCGCACACGCAATTCTGAGGGCTTGGGTCATTCATGTCTTCTCCAGTCTGAGGCATCGTAACCCTTGCCGCACACGCAAGTCTGAGGGCTTGGGTCATTCATTTGTTCTCCAGTCTGAGGCGCCGTGACCCCGCCGCACACACAAGTCTGAGGGCTTGGGTCATTCATGTGTTCTCCAGTCTGAGGCACCGTGACCCGCGCCGCACACGCAAGTCTGAGGGCTTGGGTCATTCACGTCTTCTCCAGTCTGAGGCACCGTGACCCTTGCCGCACACGCAAGTCTGAGGGCTTGGGTCCTTCATGTGTTCTCCAGTCTGAGGCGCTGTGACCCTTGCCTCACACGCAAGTCTGAGGGCTTGGCTCATTCATGTCTTCTCCAGTCTGAGGCGCCGTGACCCTTGCCGCACACGCAAGTCTGAGGGCTTGGGTCATTCATGTCTTCTCCAGTCTGAGGCGCTGTGACCCTTGCCGCACACGCAAGTCTGAGGGCTTGGGTCATTCATGTCTTCTCCAGTCTGAGGCGCCTTGACCCTTGCCACACACGCAAGTCTGAGGGCTTGGGTCATTCATGTGTTCTCCAGTCTGAGGCGCCGTGACCCGCGCCGCACACGCAAGTCTGAGGGCTTGGGTCATTCATGTGTTCTCCAGTCTGAGGCGCCGTGACCCTTGCCACACACGCAAGTCTGAGGGCTTGGGTCATTCATTTGTTCTCCAGTCTGAGGCACCGTGACCCTTGCCGCACACGCAAGTCTGAGGGCTTGGGTCATTCATGTCTTCTCCAGTCCGAGGCGCCGTGACTCTTGCCGCACACGCAAGTCTGAGGGCATGGGTCATACATGTGTTCTCCAGTCTGAGGCACCGTGACACTCGCCGCACACGCAAGTCTGAGGGCCTGGGTCATTCATGTGTTTTCCAGTCTGAGGCACTGTGACCCTTGCCGCACACGCAAGTCTGAGGGCTTGGGTCCTTCATGTGTTCTCCAGTCTGAGGAGCCGTGACCCTTGCCACACGCGCAAGTCTGAGGGCTTGGGTCTTTCATGTGTTCTCCAGTCTGAGGCGCTGTGACCCTTGCCGCACACGCAAGTCTGAGGGCTTGGGTCATTCATGGGTTCTCCAGTCTGAGGCGCCGTGACCCTTGCCGCACACGCAAGTCTGATTGCTTGGGTCATTCATGTCTTCTCCAGTCTGAGGCGCCTTGACCCATGTCGCACACGCAAGTCTGAGGGCTTGGGTCATTCATGTGTTCTCCAGTCTGAGGCGCCGTGACCCTTGCCGCACACGCAAGTCTGAGGGCTTGGGTCCTTCAAGTGTTCTCCAGTCTGAGGCACCGTGACCCTTGCCGCACACGCAAGTCTGAGGGCTTGGGTCATTCACGTGTTCTCCAGTCTGAGGCGATGTGACCCTTGCCGCACACGCAAGTCTGAGGGCTTGGGTCATTCATGTCTTATCCAGTCTGAGGCGCCGTGACCCTTGCCGCACACGCAAGTCTGAGGGCTTGGGTCATTCATGTCTTCTCCAGTCTGAAGCGCCGTGACCCGCGCCGCACACGCAATTCTGAGGGCTTGGGTCATTCATGTCTTCTCCAGTTTGAGGCATCGTGACCCTTGCCGCACATGCAAGTCTGAGGGCTTGGGTCATTCATGTGTTCTCCAGTCTGAGGCGCCGTGACCCGCACCGCACACGCAAGTCTGAGGGCTTGGGTCATTCATATGTTCTCCAGTCTGAGGCACCGTGACCCCGCCGCACACGCAATTCTGAGGGCTTGGGTCATTCATGTCTTCTCCAGTCTGAGGCATCGTAACCCTTGCCGCACACGCAAGTCTGAGGGCTTGGGTCATTCATATGTTCTCCAGTCTGAGGCGCCGTGACCCCGCCGCACACACAAGTCTGAGGGCTTGGGACATTCATGTGTTCTCCAGTATGAGGCCTCGGGACCCTTGCCGCACACGCAAGTCTGAGGGCTTGGGTCCTTCATGTCTTCTCCAGTCTGAGGCGCCATGACCCTTGCCGCACACGCAAGTCTGAGGGCTTGGGTCCTTCATGCCTTCTCCAGTCTGAGGTGCCGTGACCCTTGCCGCACACGCAAGTCTGAGGGCTTGGGTCATTCACGTCTTCTCCATTGTGAGGCGCCGTGACCCTTGCCGCACACGCAAGTCTAAGGGCTTGGGTCATTCATGTCTTCTCCAGTCTGAGGCGCCGTGACCCTTGCCGCACACGCAAGTCTGAGGGCTTGGGTCATTCATGTCTTCTCCAGTCTGAGGCGCCGTGACCCTTGCCGCACACGCAAGTCTGAGGGCTTGGGTCCTTCATGTCTTCTCCAGTCTGAGGCGCCGTGACACTTGCCGCACATGCAAGTCTGAGGGCTTGGGTCATTCATATCTTCTCCAGTCTGAGGCGCCGTAACCCTTGCCGCACATGCATGTCTGAGGGCTTGGGTCATTCACGGCTTCTCCAGTCTGAGGCACCGTGACCCTTGCCGCACACGCAAGTCCGAGGGCTTGGGTCATTCACGGCTTCTCCAGTCTGAGGTGCCGTGACCCTTGCCGCACACGCAAATCTGAGGGCTTGGGTCATTCATGTCTTCTCCAGTCTGAGGCGCTGTGACCCTTGCCGCACACGCAAGTCTGAGGGCTTGGGTCATTCACGTCTTCTCCAGTCTGAGGCGCTGTGACCCTTGCCGCACACGCAAGTCTGAAGGCTTGGGTCATTCATGTCTTCTCCAGTCTGAGGCGCCGTGACCCTTGCCGCACACGCAAGTCTGAGGGCTTGGGTCATTCATGTGTTCTCCAGTCTGAGGCGCCGTGACCCTTGCCGCACACGCAAGTCTGAGGGCTTGGGTCATTCATGTCTTCTCCAGTCTGAGGCGCCTTGACCCTTGTCGCACACGCAAGTCTGAGGGCTTGGGTCATTCATGTGTTCTCCAGTCTGAGGCGCTGTGACTCTTGCCGCACACGCAAGTCTGAGTGCTTGGGTCATTCATGTGTTCTCCAGTCTGAGGCGCCGTGACCCTTGCCGCACACGCAAGTCTGAGGGCTTGGGTCATTCATGTCTTCTCCAGTCTGAGGCGCCTTGACCTTTGTCGCACACACAAGTCTGAGGGCTTGGGTCATTCATGTGTTCTCCAGTCTGAGGCACCGTGACCCGCGCCGCACACGCAAGTCTGAGGGCTTGGGTCATTCATGTCTTCTCCAGTCTGAGGCACCGTGACCCGCGTCGCACACGCAAGTCTGAGGGCTTGGGTCATTCATGTCTTCTCCAGTCTGAGGCGCCGTGACCCGCGCCGCACACGCAAGTCTGAGGGTTTGGGTCATTCATGTCTTCTCCAGTCTGAGGCGCCGTGACCCTTGCCGCACACGCAAGTCTGAGGGCTTGGGTCCTTCATTTGTTCTCCAGTGTGAGGCGCCGTGACCCTTGCCGCACACGCAAGTCTGAGGGCTTGGGTCATTCATGTAATCTCCAGTCTGAGGCGCCGTGACCCTTGCTGCACACGCAAGTCTGAGGGCTTGGGTCATTCACGTGTTCTCCAGTCTGAGGCGCCGTGACCCTTGCCGCACACGCAAGTCTGAGGGCTTGGGTCATTCATGTCTTCTCCAGTCTGAGGCGCCGTGACCCTTGCCGCACACGCAAGTCTGAGGGCTTGGGTCATTCATGTCTTCTCCAGTCTGAGGCGCCGTGACCCTTGCCGCACATGCAAGTCTGAGGGCTTGGGTCATTCATGTTTTCTCCAGTCTGAGGCGCCGTGACCCTTGCCGCACACGCAAGTCTGAGGGCTTGGGTCATTCATGTGTTCTCCAGTCTGAGGCGCCGTGACCCTTGCCGCACACGCAAGTCTGAGGGCTTGGGTCATTCACGTATTCTCCAGTCTGAGGCACCGTGACCCTTGCCGCACACGCAAGTCTGAGGGCTTGGGTCATTCACGTATTCTCCAGTCTAAGGCGCCGTGACCCTTGCCGCACACGAAAGCCTGAGGGCTTGGGTCCTTCAAGTGTTCTCCAGTCTTAGGCGCCGTGACCCTTACCGCACACGCAATTCTGAGGGCTTGGGTCATTCATGTCTTCTCCAGTTTGAGGCATCGTGACCCTTGCCGCACATGCAAGTCTGAGGGCTTGGGTCATTCATGTGTTCTCCAGTCTGAGGCGCCGTGACCCGCACCGCACACGCAAGTCTGAGGGCTTGGGTCATTCATATGTTCTCCAGTCTGAGGCGCCGTGACCCCGCCGCACACGCAATTCTGAGGGCTTGGGTCATTCATGTCTTCTCCAGTCTGAGGCATCGTAACCCTTGCCGCACACGCAAGTCTGAGGGCTTGGGTCATTCATATGTTCTCCAGTCTGAGGTGCCGTGACCCCGCCGCACACACAAGTCTGAGGGCTTGGGTCATTCATGTGTTCTCCAGTCTGAGGCACCGTGACCCGCGCCGCACACGCAAGTCTGAGGGCTTGGGTCATTCACGTCTTCTCCAGTCTGAGGCACCGTGACCCTTGCCGCACACGCAAGTCTGAGGGCTTGGGTCCTTCATGTGTTCTCCAGTCTGAGGCGCTGTGACCCTTGCCTCACACGCAAGTCTGAGGGCTTGGCTCATTCATGTCTTCTCCAGTCTGAGGCGCCGTGATTCTTGCCGCACACGCAAGTCTGAGGGCTTGGGTCATTCATGTCTTCTCCAGTCTGAGGCGCTGTGACCCTTGCCGCACACGCAAGTCTGAGGGCTTGGGTCATTCATGTCTTCTCCAGTCTGAGGCGCCTTGACCCTTGCCGCACACGCAAGTCTGAGGGCTTGGGTCATTCATGTGTTCTACAGTCTGAGGCGCCGTGACCCGCGCCGCACACGCAAGTCTGAGGGCTTGGGTCATTCATGTGTTCTCCAGTCTGAGGCGCCGTGACCCTTGCCACACACGCAAGTCTGAGGGCTTGGGTCATTCATTTGTTCTCCAGTCTGAGGCACCGTGACCCTTGCCGCACACGCAAGTCTGAGGGCTTGGGTCATTCATATCTTCTCCAGTCCGAGGCGCCGTGACTCTTGCCGCACACGCAAGTCTGAGGGCATGGGTCATACATGTGTTCTCCAGTCTGAGGCACCGTGACACTCGCCGCACACGCAAGTCTGAGGGCCTGGGTCATTCATGTGTTTTCCAGTCTGAGGCACTGTGACCCTTGCCGCACACGCAAGTCTGAGGGCTTGGGTCCTTCATGTGTTCTCCAGTCTGAGGAGCCGTGACCCTTGCCACACGCGCAAGTCTGAGGGCTTGGGTCTTTCATGTGTTCTCCAGTCTGAGGCACTGTGACCCTTGCCGCACACGCAAGTCTGAGGGCTTGGGTCATTCATGGGTTCTCCAGTCTGAGGCGCCGTGACCCTTGCCGCACACGCAAGTCTGATTGCTTGGGTCATTCTTGTCTTCTCCAGTCTGAGGCGCCTTGACCCATGTCGCACACGCAAGTCTGAGGGCTTGGGTCATTCATGTGTTCTCCAGTCTGAGGCGCCGTGACCCTTGCCGCACACGCAAGTCTGAGGGCTTGGGTCCTTCAAGTGTTCTCCAGTCTGAGGCGCCGTGACCCTTGCCGCACACGCAAGTCTGAGGGCTTGGGTCATTCACGTGTTCTCCAGTCTGAGGCGATGTGACCCTTGCCGCACACGCAAGTCTGAGGGCTTGGGTCATTCATGTCTTATCCAGTCTGAGGCGCCGTGACCCTTGCCGCACACGCAAGTCTGAGGGCTTGGGTCATTCATGTCTTCTCCAGTCTGAAGCGCCGTGACCCGCGCCGCACATGCAATTCTGAGGGCTTGGGTCATTCATGTCTTCTCCAGTTTGAGGCATCGTGACCCTTGCCGCACATGCAAGTCTGAGGGCTTGGGTCATTCATGTGTTCTCCAGTCTGAGGCGCCGTGACCCGCACCGCACACGCAAGTCTGAGGGCTTGGGTCATTCATATGTTCTCCAGTCTGAGGCGCCGTGACCCCGCCGCACACGCAATTCTGAGGGCTTGGGTCATTCATGTCTTCTCCAGTCTGAGGCATCGTAACCCTTGCCGCACACGCAAGTCTGAGGGCTTGGGTCATTCATATGTTCTCCAGTCTGAGGCGCCGTGACCCCGCCGCACACACAAGTCTGAGGGCTTGGGACATTCATGTGTTCTCCAGTATGAGGCCTCGGGACCCTTGCCGCACACGCAAGTCTGAGGGCTTGGGTCCTTCATGTCTTCTCCAGTCTGAGGCGCCATGACCCTTGCCGCACACGCAAGTCTGAGGGCTTGGGTCCTTCATGCCTTCTCCAGTCTGAGGTGCCGTGACCCTTGCCGCACACGCAAGTCTGAGGGCTTGGGTCATTCACGTCTTCTCCATTGTGAGGCGCCGTGACCCTTGCCGCACACGCAAGTCTAAGGGCTTGGGTCATTCATGTCTTCTCCAGTCTGAGGCGCCGTGACCCTTGCCGCACACGCAAGTCTGAGGGCTTGGGTCATTCATGTCTTCTCCAGTCTGAGGCGCCGTGACCCTTGCCGCACACGCAAGTCTGAGGGCTTGGGTCCTTCATGTCTTCTCCAGTCTGAGGCGCCGTGACACTTGCCGCACATGCAAGTCTGAGGGCTTGGGTCATTCATATCTTCTCCAGTCTGAGGCGCCGTAACCCTTGCCGCACATGCATGTCTGAGGGCTTGGGTCATTCACGGCTTCTCCAGTCTGAGGCACCGTGACCCTTGCCGCACACGCAAGTCCGAGGGCTTGGGTCATTCACGGCTTCTCCAGTCTGAGGTGCCGTGACCCTTGCCGCACACGCAAATCTGAGGGCTTGGGTCATTCATGTCTTCTCCAGTCTGAGGCGCTGTGACCCTTGCCGCACACGCAAGTCTGAGGGCTTGGGTCATTCACGTCTTCTCCAGTCTGAGGCGCTGTGACCCTTGCCGCACACGCAAGTCTGAAGGCTTGGGTCATTCATGTCTTCTCCAGTCTGAGGCGTCGTGACCCTTGCCGCACACGCAAGTCTGAGGGCTTGGGTCATTCATGTGTTCTCCAGTCTGAGGCGCCGTGACCCTTGCCGCACACGCAAGTCTGAGGGCTTGGGTCATTCATGTCTTCTCCAGTCTGATGCGCCTTGAACCTTGTCGCACACGCAAGTCTGAGGGCTTGGGTCATTCATGTGTTCTCCAGTTTGAGGCGCTGTGACTCTTGCCGCACACGCAAGTCTGAGTGCTTGGGTCATTCATGTGTTCTCCAGTCTGAGGCGCCGTGACCCTTGCCGCACACGCAAGTCTGAGGGCTTGGGTCATTCATGTCTTCTCCAGTCTGAGGCGCCTTGACCTTTGTCGCACACGCAAGTCTGAGGGCTTGGGTCATTCATGTCTTCTCCAGTCTGAGGCACCGTGACCCGCGCCGCACACGCAAGTCTGAGGGCTTGGGTCATTCATGTCTTCTCCAGTCTGAGGCACCGTGACCCGCGTCGCACACGCAAGTCTGAGGGCTTGGGTCATTCATGTCTTCTCCAGTCTGAGGCGCCGTGACCCGCGCCGCACACGCAAGTCTGAGGGTTTGGGTCATTCATGTCTTCTCCAGTCTGAGGCGCCGTGACCCTTGCCGCACACGCAAGTCTGAGGGCTTGGGTCCTTCATTTGTTCTCCAGTGTGAGGCGCCGTGACCCTTGCCGCACACGCAAGTCTGAGGGCTTGGGTCCTTCATGTGTTTTCCAGTCTGAGGCGCCGTGACCCTTGCCGCACACGAAAGTCTGAGGGCTTGGGTCACTTCATGTGTTCTCCAGTCTGAGGCGCTGTGACCCTTGCCACACACGCAAGTCTGAGGGCTTGGGTCATTCATGTCTTCTCCAGTCTGAGGCGACGTGACCCTTGCCGCACACGCAAGTCTGAGGGCTTGGGTCATTCATGTCTTCTCCAGTCTGAGGCGCCGTGACCCTTGCCGCACACGCAAGTCTGAGGGATTGGGTCATTCACGTCTTCTCCAGTCTGAGGCGCCGTGACCCTTGCCGCACACGCAAGTCTGAGGGCTTGGGTCATTCACGGCTTCTCCAGTCTGAGGTACCGTGACCCTTGCCGCACACGCAAGTTTGAGGGCTTTGGTCATTCATGTCTTCTCCAGTCTGAGGCTCCGTGACCCTTGCCGCACACGCAAGTCTGAGGGCTTGGGTCATTCATGTGTTCTCTAGTCTGAGGCGCCGTGACCCGCGCCGCACACACAAGTCTGCGGGCTTGGGTCATTCATGTGTTCTCCAGTCTGAGGCGCCGTGACCCTTGCCGCACACGCAAGTCTGAGGGCTTAGGTCATTCATGTGTTCTCCAGTCTGAGGCGCCGTGACCCGCGCCGCACATGCAAGTCTGAGGGCTTGGGTCCTTCATGTCTTCTCCAGTCTGAGGCTCCGTGACCCTTGCCACACACGCAAGTCTGAGGGCTTGGGTCATTCATGTGTTCTCCAGTCTGAGGCGCTGTGACCCTTGCCGCACACGCAAGTCTGAGGGCTTGGGTCATTCATGTGTTCTCCAGTCTGAGGCGCCGTGACCCTTGCCGCACACGCAAGTCTGAGGGCTTGGGTCATTCATGTCTTCTCCAGTCTGAGGCGCCTTGACCCTTGTCGCACACGCAAGTCTGAGGGCTTGGGTCATTCATGTCTTCTCCAGTCTGAGGCGCCGTGACCCTTGCCGCACACGCAAGTCTGAGGGCTTGGGTCATTCATGTTTTCTCAAGTCTTAGGCGCCGTGACCCTTGCCGCACACACAAGTCTGAGGGCTTGGGTCATTCACGTGTTCTCCAGTCTGAGGCGACGTGACCCTTGCCGCACACGCAAGTCTGAGGGCTCGGGTCCTTCACGTCTTCTCCAGTCTGAGGCGCCGTGACCCTTGCCGCACATGCAAGTCTGACGGCTTGGGTCCTTCACGTCTTCTCCAGTCAGAGGCGCCGTGACCCTTGCCGCACACGCAAGTCTGAGGGCTTGGGTCATTCACGTGTTCTCCAGTCCGAGGCGCCGTGACCCTTGCTGCACACGCAAGTCTGAGGGCTTGGGTCATTCATGTCTTCTCCAGTCCGAGGCGCCGTGACCCGCGCCGCACACGCAAGTCTGAGGGCTTGGGTCATTCATGTCTTCTCCAGTCCGAGGCGCCGTGACTCTTGCAGCACACGCAAGTCTGAGGGCTTGGGTCATTCATGTGTTCTCCAGTCTGAGGCACCGTGACCCGCGCCGCACACGCAAGTCTGAGGGCTTGGGTCATTCACGTCTTCTCCAGTCTGAGGCACCGTGACCCTTGCCGCACACGCAAGTCTGAGGGCTTGGGTCCTTCATGTGTTCTCCAGTCTGAGGCGCTGTGACCCTTGCCTCACACGCAAGTCTGAGGGCTTGGCTCATTCATGTCTTCTCCAGTCTGAGGCGCCGTGACCCTTGCCGCACACGCAAGTCTGAGGGCTTGGGTCATTCATGTCTTCTCCAGTCTGAGGCGCTGTGACCCTTGCCGCACACGCAAGTCTGAGGGCTTGGGTCATTCATGTCTTCTCCAGTCTGAGGCGCCTTGACCCTTGCCGCACATGCAAGTCTGAGGGCTTGGGTCATTCATGTGTTCTCCAGTCTGAGGCGCCGTGACCCGCGCCGCACACGCAAGTCTGAGGGCTTGGGTCATTCATGTGTTCTCCAGTCTGAGGCGTCGTGACCCTTGCCACACACGCAAGTCTGAGGGCTTGGGTCATTCATTTGTTCTCCAGTCTGAGGCGCCGTGACCCTTGCCGCACACGCAAGTCTGAGGGCTTGGGTCAATAATGTCTTCTCCAGTCCGAGGCGCCGTGACTCTTGCCGCACACGCAAGTCTGAGGGCATGGGTCATACATGTGTTCTCGTGTCTGAGGCACCGTGACACGCGCCGCACACGCAAGTCTGAGGGCCTGGGTCATTCATGTGTTTTCCAGTCTGAGGCGCTGTGACCCTTGCCGCACACGCAAGTCTGAGGGCTTGGGTCCTTCATGTGTTCTCCAGTCTGAGGAGCCGTGACCCTTGCCACACGCGCAAGTCTGAGGGCTTGGGTCTTTCATGTGTTCTCCAGTCTGAGGCGCTGTGACCCTTGCCGCACACGCAAGTCTGAGGGCTTGGGTCATTCATGTGTTCTCCAGTTGAGGCGCCGTGACCCTTGCCGCACACGCAAGTCTGATTGCTTGGGTCATTCATGTCTTCTCCAGTCTGAGGCGCCTTGACCCATGTCGCACACGCAAGTCTGAGGGCTTGGGTCATTCATGTGTTCTCCAGTCTGAGGCGCCGTGACCCTTGCCGCACACGCAAGTCTGAGGGCTTGGGTCCTTCAAGTGTTCTCCAGTCTGAGGCGCCGTGACCCTTGCCGCACACGCAAGTCTGAGGGCTTGGGTCATTCACGTGTTCTCCAGTCTGAGGCGATGTGACCCTTGCCGCACACGCAAGTCTGAGGGCTTGGGTCATTCATGTCTTATCCAGTCTGAGGCGCCGTGACCCTTGCCGCACACGCAAGTCTGAGGGCTTGGGTCATTCATGTCTTCTCCAGTCTGAAGCGCCGTGACCCGCGCCGCACACGCAATTCTGAGGGCTTGGGTCATTCATGTCTTCTCCAGTTTGAGGCATCGTGACCCTTGCCGCACATGCAAGTCTGAGGGCTTGGGTCATTCATGTGTTCTCCAGTCTGAGGCGCCGTGACCCGCACCGCACACGCAAGTCTGAGGGCTTGGGTCATTCATATGTTCTCCAGTCTGAGGCGCCGTGACCCCGCCGCACACGCAATTCTGAGGGCTTGGGTCATTCATGTCTTCTCCAGTCTGAGGCATCGTAACCCTTGCCGCACACGCAAGTCTGAGGGCTTGGGTCCTTCACGTCTTCTCCAGTCTGAGGCGCCATGACCCTTGCCGCACACGCAAGTCTGAGGGCTTGGGTCATTCACGTGTTCTCCAGTCCGAGGCGCCGTGACCCTTGCCGCACACGCAAGTCTGAGGGCTTGGGTCATTCACGTCTTCTCCAATCCGAGGCACCGTGACCCTTGCCGCACACGCAAGTCTGAGGGCATGGGTCATTCATGTGTTCTCCAGTATGAGACACCATGACACGCGCCGCACACTCAAGTCGGAGGGCTTGGGTCATTCATGTGTTCTCCAGTCTGAGGCGCCGTGACCCTTGCTGCACACACAAGTCTGAGGGCTTGGGTCCTTCATGTGTCATTCATGTGTTCTCCAGTCTGAGGCGCCGTGACCCTTGCCGCACATGCAAGTCTGAGGGCTTGGGTCCTTCACGTCTTCTCCAGTCTGAGGCGCCGTGACCCTTGCCGCACACGCAAGTCTGAGGGCTTGGGTCATTCACGTGTTCTCCAGTCCGAGGCGCCGTGACCCTTGCCGCACACGCAAGTCTGAGGGCTTGGGTCATTCACGTCTTCTCTAATCCGAGGCGCCGTGACCCTTGCCGCACACGCAAATCTGAGGGCTTGGGTCATTCATTTCTTCTCCAGTCCGAGGCGCCGTGACCCTTGCCGCACACGCAAGTCTGAGGGCTTGGGTCCTTCATGTCTTCTCCAGTCTGAGGCCCCGTGACACTTGCCGCACATGCAAGTCTGAGGGCTTGGGTCATTGATATCTTCTCCAGTCTGAGGCGCCGTGACCCTTGCCGCACACGCAAGTCTGAGGGCTTGGGTCATTCATGTGTTCTCCAGTCTGAGGCGCCGTGACCCTTGCCGCACACGCAAGTCTGAGGGCTTGGGTCATTCATGTCTTCTCCAGTCTGAGGCGCCTTGACCCTTGTCGCACACGCAAGTCTGAGGGCTTGGGTCATTCATGTGTTCTCCAGTCTGAGGCGCCGTGACCCTTGCCGCACACGCAAGTCTGAGGGCTTGGGTCATTCATGTCTTCTCCAGTATGAGGCGCCTTGACCCTTGTCGCACACCCAAGTCTGAGGGCTTGGGTCATTCATGTGTTCTCCAGTCTGAGGCGCCGTGACCCGCGCCGCACACGCAAGTCTGAGGGCTTGGGTCATTCATGTCTTCTCCAGTCTGAGGCGCCGTGACCCGCGTCGCACACGCAAGTCTGAGGGCTTGGGTCATTCATGTCTTCTCCAGTCTGAGGCGCCGTGACCCGCGCCGCACACGCAAGTCTGAGGGCTTGGGTCATTCATGTCTTCTCCAGTCTGAGGCGCCGTGACCCTTGCCGCACACGCAAGTCTGAGGGCTTGGGTCCTTCATTTGTTCTCCAGTCTGAGGCGCCGTGACCCTTGCCGCACACGCAAGTCTGAGGGCTTGGGTCCTTCATGTGTTCTCCAGTCTGAGGCGCCGTGACCCTTGCCGCACACGCAAGTCTGAGGGCTTGGGTCCTTCATGTGTTCTCCAGTCTGAGGCGCCGTGACCCTTGCCGCACACACAAGTCTGAGGGCTTGGGTCATTCATGTCTTCTCCAGTCTGAGGCGATGTGACCCTTGCCGCACAAGCAAGTCTGAGGGCTTGGGTCATTCATGTCTTCTCCAGTCTGAGGCGCCGTGACCCTTGCCGCACACGCAAGTCTGAGGGCTTGGGTCATTCATGTGTTCTCTAGTCTGAGGCGCCGTGACCCGCGCCGCACACACAAGTCTGAGGGCTTGGGTCATTCATGTGTTCTCCAGTCTGAGGCGCCGTGACCCTTGCCGCACACGCAAGTCTGAGGGCTTAGGTCATTCATGTGTTCTCCAGTCTGAGGCGCCGTGACCCGCGCCGCACATGCAAGTCTGAGGGCTTGGGTCCTTCATGTCTTCTCCAGTCTGAGGCTCCGTGGCCCTTGCCGCACACGCAAGTCTGAGAGCTTGGGTCATTCATGTGTTCTCCAGTCTGAGGCGCCGTGACCCGCGCCGCATGCGCAAGTCTGAGGGCTTGGGTCATTCATGTCTTTTCCAGTCTGAGGCGCCGTGACCCTTGCCGCACACGCAAGTCTGAGGGCTTGGGTCATTCATGTCTTCTCCAGTCTAAGGCGCCGTGACCCTTGCCACACACGCAAGTCTGAGGGCTTGGGTCATTCATGTCTTCTCCAGTCTGAGGCGCCGTGACCCTTGCCGCACACGCAAGTCTGAGGGCTTGGGTCATTCATGTCTTCTCCAGTCTGAGGCGCTGTGACCCTTGCCGCACACGCAAGTCTGAGGGCTTGGGTCATTCATGTCTTCTCCAGTCTGAGGCGCCTTGACCCTTGCCGCACACGCAAGTCTGAGGGCTTGGGTCATTCATGTCTTCTCCAGTCTGAGGTGCCGTGACCCTTGCCGCACACGCAAGTCTGAGGGCTTGGGTCATTCATGTGTTCTCCAGTCTGAGGCGCCGTGACCCTTGCTGCACACGCAAGTCTGAGGGCTTGGGTCATTCACGTGTTCTCCAGTCTGAGGCGCCGTGACCCTTGCCGCACACGCAAGTCTGAGGGCTTGGGTCATTCATGTCTTCTCCAGTCTGAGGCGCCGTGACCCTTGCCGCACACGCAAGTCTGAGGGCTTGGGTCATTCATGTCTTCTCCAGTCTGAGGCGCCGTGACCCTTGCCGCACATGCAAGTCTGAGGGCTTGGGTCATTCATGTTTTCTCCAGTCTGAGGTGCCGTGACCCTTGCCGCACACGCAAGTCTGAGGGCTTGGGTCATTCATGTGTTCTCCAGTCTGAGGCGCCGTGACCCACGCCGCATGCGCAAGTCTGAGGGCTTGGGTCATTCATGTCTTTTCCAGTCTGAGGCGCCGTGACCCTTGCCGCACACGCAAGTCTGAGGGCTTGGGTCATTCATGTCTTCTCCAGTCTGAGGCGCCGTGACCCTTGCCGCACATGCAAGTCTGAGGGCTTGGGTCATTCATGTTTTCTCCAGTCTGAGGTGCCGTGACCCTTGCCGCACACGCAAGTCTGAGGGCTTGGGTCATTCATGTGTTCTCCAGTCTGAGGCGCCGTGACCCTTGCCGCACACACAAGTCTGAGGGCTTGGGTCATTCACGTATTCTCCAGTCTGAGGCACCGTGACCCTTGCCGCACACGCAAGTCTGAGGGCTTGGGTCATTCACGTATTCTCCAGTCTAAGGCGCCGTGACCCTTGCCGCACACGAAAGCCTGAGGGCTTGGGTCCTTCAAGTGTTCTCCAGTCTTAGGCGCCGTGACCCTTACCGCACACGCAAGTCTGAGGGCTTGGGTCATTCACGTGTTCTCCAGTCTGAGGCGACGTGACCCTTGCCGCACACGCAAGTCTGAGGGCTTGGGTCCTTCACGTCTTCTCCAGTCTGAGGCGCCATGACCCTTGCCGCACACGCAAGTCTGAGGGCTTGGGTCCTTCACGTCTTCTCCAGTCTGAGGCGCCGTGACCCTTGCCGCACACGCAAGTCTGAGGGCTTGGGTCATTCACGTGTTCTCCAGTCTGAGGCCCCGTGACCCTCGCCGCACACGCAAGTCTGAGGGCTTGGGTCATTCACGTCTTCTCCAGTCCGAGGCGCCGTGACCCTTGCCGCACACGCAAGTCTGAGGGCTTGGGTCATTCATGTCTTCTCCAGTCCGAGGAGCCGTGACTCTTGCCGCACACGCAAGTCTGAGGGCATGGGTCATTCATGTGTTCTCCAGTCTGGGACACCGTGACCCTTGCCGCACACGCAAGTCTGAGGGCTTGGGTCATTCATGTCTTCTCCAGTCTAAGGCGCCGTGACCCTTGCCACACACGCAAGTCTGAGGGCTTGGGTCATTCATGTCTTCTCCAGTCTGAGGCGCCGTGACCCTTGCCGCACACGCAAGTCTGAGGGCTTGGGTCATTCATGTCTTCTCCAGTCTGAGGCGCCGTGACCCTTGCCGCACACGCAAGTCTGAGGGCTTGGGTCATTCATGTCTTCTCCAGTCTGAGGCGCCTTGACCCTTGCCGCACACGCAAGTCTGAGGGCTTGGGTCATTCATGTCTTCTCCAGTCTGAGGCGCCGTGACCCTTGCCGCACACGCAAGTCTGAGGGCTTGGGTCATTCATGTGTTCTCCAGTCTGAGGCGCCGTGACCCTTGCTGCACACGCAAGTCTGAGGGCTTGGGTCATTCACGTGTTCTCCAGTCTGAGGCGCCGTGACCCTTGCCGCACACGCAAGTCTGAGGGCTTGGGTCATTCATGTCTTCTCCAGTCTGAGGCGCCGTGACCCTTGCCGCACACGCAAGTCTGAGGGCTTGGGTCCTTCACGTCTTCTCCAGTCTGAGGCGCCATGACCCTTGCCGCACACGCAAGTCTGAGGGCTTGGGTCCTTCACGTCTTCTCCAGTCTGAGGCGCCGTGACCCTTGCCGCACACGCAAGTCTGAGGGCTTGGGTCATTCACATGTTCTCCAGTCCGAGGCGCCGTGACCCTCGCCGCACACGCAAGTCTGAGGGCTTGGGTCATTCACGTCTTCTCCAGTCCGAGGCGCCGTGACCCTTGCCGCACACGCAAGTCTGAGGGCTTGGGTCATTCATGTCTTCTCCAGTCCGAGGAGCCGTGACTCTTGCCGCACACGCAAGTCTGAGGGCATGGGTCATTCATGTGTTCTCCAGTCTGGGACACCGTGACACGCGCCACACACGCAAGTCGGAGGGCTTGGGTCATTCATGTGTTCTCCAGTCTGAGGCGCTGTGACCCTTGCCGCACACGCAAGTCTGAGGGCTTGGGTCATTCATGTGTTCTCCAGTCTGAGGCGCCTTGACCCTTGCCGCACACGCAAGTCTGAGGGCTTGGGTCCTTCACGTCTTCTCCAATCCGAGGCGCCGTGACCCTTGCCGCACACGCAAGTCTGAGGGCATGGGTCATTCATGTGTTCTCCAGTATGAGACACCGTGACACGCGCCGCACACTCAAGTCGGAGGGCTTGGGTCATTCATGTGTTCTCCAGTCTGAGGCGCCGTGACCCTTGCTGCACACGCAAGTCTGAGGGCTTGGGTCCTTCATGTGTTCTCCAGTCTGAGGCGCCGTGACCCTTGACAGACACGCAAGTCTGAGGGCTTGGGTCATTCATGTGTTCTCCAGTCTGAGGCGCTGTGACCCTTGCTGCACACGCAAGTCTGAGGGCTTGGGTCATTCATGTGTTCTCCAGTCTGAGGCGCCGTGACCCTTGCCGCACACGCAAGTCTGAGGGCTTGGGTCAATTATGTCTTCTCCAGTCTGAGGCACCTTGACCCTTGTCGCACATGCAAGTCTGAGGGCTTGGGTCATTCATGTGTTCTCCAGTCTGAGGCGCCGTGACCCTTGCCGCACACGCAAGTCTGAGGGCTTGGGTCCTTCAAGTGTTCTCCAGTCTGAGGCGACGTGACCCTTGCCGCACACGCAAGTCTGAGGGCTTGGGTCCTTCACGTCTTCTCCAGTCTGAGGCGCCGTGACCCTTGCTGCACACGCAAGTCTGAGGGCTTGGGTCCTTCACATCTTCTCCAGTCTGAGGCGCCGTTACCCTTGCCGCACACGCAAGTCTGAGGGCTTGGGTCATTCACGTGTTCTCTAGTCCGAGGCGCCGTGACCCTTGCTGCACACGCAAGTCTGAGGGCTTGGGTCATTCACATCTTCTCCAGTCCGAGGCGCCGTGACCCTTGCCGCACACGCAAGTCTGAGGGCTTGGGTCATTCATGTCTTCTCCAGTCCGAGGCGCCGTGACTCTTGCCGCACACGCAAGTCTGAGGGCTTGGGTCATTCATGTGTTCTCCAGTCTGAGGCACCGTGACCCGTGCCGCACACGCAAGTCTGGGGGCTTGGGTCATTCATGTGTTCTCCAGTCTGAGGCGCCGTGACCCTTGCCGCACACGCAAGTCTGAGGGCTTGGGTCCTTCATGTGTTCTCCAGTCTGAGGCGCTGTGACCCTTGCCTCACACGCAAGTGTGAGGGTTTGGGTCATTCATGTCTTCTCCAGTCTGAGGTGCCGTGACCCTTGCCGCACACGCAAGTCTGAGGGCTTGGGTCCTTCATGTCTTCTCCAGTCTGAGGCGCCGTGACCCTTGCCGCACATGCAAGTCTGAGGGCTTGGGTCATTCATGTCTTCTCCAGTCTGAGGTGCCGTGACCCTTGCCGCACACGCAAGTCTGAGGGCTTGGGTCATTCACGTCTTCTCCAGTCTGAGGCACCGTGACCCGCGCCGCACACACAAGTCTGAGGGCTTGGGTCATTCATGTGTTCTCCGGTCTGAGGCACCGTGACCCTTGCCGCACACGCAAGTCTGAGGGCTGGGGTCATTCACGGCTTCTCCAGTCTGAGGTGCCGTGAGTCTTGCCGCACACGCAAGTCTGAGGGCTTGGGTCATTCATGTCTTCTCCAGTCTGAGGCACCGTGACCCTTGCCGCACATGCAAGTCTGAGGGCTTGGGTCATTCATGTCTTCTCCAGTCTGAGGCGCCGTGACCCTTGCCGCACATGCAAGTCTGAGGGCTTGGGTCATTCATGTCTTCTCCAGTCTGAGGCGCCGTGACCCTTGCTACACACGCAAGTCTGAGGCCTTGGGTCATTCATGTCTTCTCCAGTCTGAGGCGCTGTGACCCTTGCCGCACACGCAAGTCTGAGGGCTTGGGTCATTCATGTCTTCTCCAGTCTGAGGCGCCGTGACCCTTGCCGCACACGCAAGTCTGAGGGCTTGGGTCCTTCACGTCTTCTCCAGTCTGAGGCGCCATGACCCTTGCCGCACACGCAAGTCTGAGGGCTTGGGTCCTTCACGTCTTCTCCAGTCTGAGGCGCCGTGACCCTTGCCGCACACGCAAGTCTGAGGGCTTGGGTCATTCACATGTTCTCCAGTCCGAGGCGCCGTGACCCTCGCCGCACACGCAAGTCTGAGGGCTTGGGTCATTCACGTCTTCTCCAGTCCGAGGCGCCGTGACCCTTGCCGCACACGCAAGTCTGAGGGCTTGGGTCATTCATGTCTTCTCCAGTCCGAGGAGCCGTGACTCTTGCCGCACACGCAAGTCTGAGGGCATGGGTCATTCATGTGTTCTCCAGTCTGGGACACCGTGACACGCGCCACACACGCAAGTCGGAGGGCTTGGGTCATTCATGTGTTCTCCAGTCTGAGGCGCTGTGACCCTTGCCGCACACGCAAGTCTGAGGGCTTGGGTCATTCATGTGTTCTCCAGTCTGAGGCGCCTTGACCCTTGCCGCACACGCAAGTCTGAGGGCTTGGGTCCTTCACGTCTTCTCCAATCCGAGGCGCCGTGACCCTTGCCGCACACGCAAGTCTGAGGGCATGGGTCATTCATGTGTTCTCCAGTATGAGACACCGTGACACGCGCCGCACACTCAAGTCGGAGGGCTTGGGTCATTCATGTGTTCTCCAGTCTGAGGCGCCGTGACCCTTGCTGCACACGCAAGTCTGAGGGCTTGGGTCCTTCATGTGTTCTCCAGTCTGAGGCGCCGTGACCCTTGACAGACACGCAAGTCTGAGGGCTTGGGTCATTCATGTGTTCTCCAGTCTGAGGCGCTGTGACCCTTGCTGCACACGCAAGTCTGAGGGCTTGGGTCATTCATGTGTTCTCCAGTCTGAGGCGCCGTGACCCTTGCCGCACACGCAAGTCTGAGGGCTTGGGTCAATTATGTCTTCTCCAGTCTGAGGCACCTTGACCCTTGTCGCACATGCAAGTCTGAGGGCTTGGGTCATTCATGTGTTCTCCAGTCTGAGGCGCCGTGACCCTTGCCGCACACGCAAGTCTGAGGGCTTGGGTCCTTCAAGTGTTCTCCAGTCTGAGGCGACGTGACCCTTGCCGCACACGCAAGTCTGAGGGCTTGGGTCCTTCACGTCTTCTCCAGTCTGAGGCGCCGTGACCCTTGCTGCACACGCAAGTCTGAGGGCTTGGGTCCTTCACATCTTCTCCAGTCTGAGGCGCCGTTACCCTTGCCGCACACGCAAGTCTGAGGGCTTGGGTCATTCACGTGTTCTCTAGTCCGAGGCGCCGTGACCCTTGCTGCACACGCAAGTCTGAGGGCTTGGGTCATTCACATCTTCTCCAGTCCGAGGCGCCGTGACCCTTGCCGCACACGCAAGTCTGAGGGCTTGGGTCATTCATGTCTTCTCCAGTCCGAGGCGCCGTGACTCTTGCCGCACACGCAAGTCTGAGGGCTTGGGTCATTCATGTGTTCTCCAGTCTGAGGCACCGTGACCCGTGCCGCACACGCAAGTCTGGGGGCTTGGGTCATTCATGTGTTCTCCAGTCTGAGGCGCCGTGACCCTTGCCGCACACGCAAGTCTGAGGGCTTGGGTCCTTCATGTGTTCTCCAGTCTGAAGCGCTGTGACCCTTGCCTCACACGCAAGTGTGAGGGTTTGGGTCATTCATGTGTTCTCCAGTCTGAGGTGCCGTGACCCTTGCCGCACACGCAAGTCTGAGGGCTTGGGTCCTTCATGTCTTCTCCAGTCTGAGGCGCCGTGACCCTTGCCGCACATGCAAGTCTGAGGGCTTGGGTCATTCATGTCTTCTCCAGTCTGAGGTGCCGTGACCCTTGCCGCACACGCAAGTCTGAGGGCTTGGGTCATTCACGTCTTCTCCAGTCTGAGGCACCGTGACCCTTGCCGCACACGCAAGTCTGAGGGCTTGGGTCATTCATGTCTTCTCCAGTCTGAGGCACCTTGACCCTTGCCGCACACGCAAATCTGAGGGCATGGGTCATTCATGTGTTCTCCAGTCTGAGGCGCCGTGACCCGCGCCGCACACGCAAGTCTGAGGGCTTGGGTCATTCATGTGTTCTCCAGTCTGAGGCGCCGTGACCCTTGCAGCACACGCAAGTCTGAGGGCTTGGGTCATTCATGTTTTCTCCAGTCTGAGGCGCCGTGACCCTTGCCGCACACGCAAGTCTGAGGGCTTGGGTCATTCATGTGTTCTCCAGTCTGATGCGCCGTGACCCTTGCTGCACACGCAAGTCTGAGGGCTTGGGTCATTCACGTATTCTCCAGTCTAAGGCACCGTGACCCTTGCCGCACATGCAAGTCTGAGGGCTTGGGTCATTCATGTCTTCTCCAGTCTGAGGCGCCGTGACCCTTGCCGCACATGCAAGTCTGAGGGCTCGGGTCATTCATGTCTTCTCCAGTCTGAGGCGCCGTGACCCTTGCTGCACACGCAAGTCTGAGGCCTTGGGTCATTCATGTCTTCTCCAGTCTGAGGCGCTGTGACCCTTGCCGCACACGCAAGTCTGAGGGCTTGGGTCATTCATGTCTTCTTCAGTCTGAGGAGCCGTGACCCTTGCCGCACACGCAAGTCTGAGGGCTTGGGTCATTCATGTCTTCTCCAGTCTGAGGCGCCTTGACCCTTGCCGCACACGCAAGTCTGAGGGCTTGGGTCATTCATGTGTTCTCCAGTCTGAGGCGCTGTGACCTGCGCCGCACAGGCAAGTCTGAGGGCTTGGGTCATTCATGTGTTCTCCAGTCTGAGGCGCCGTGACCCTTGCCGCACACGCAAGTCTGAGGGCTTGGGTCATTCATGTGTTCTCCAGTCTGAGGTGCCGTGACCCTTGTCGCACACGCAAGTCTGAGGGCTTGGGTCATTCGTGTTTTCTCCAGTCTGAGGCGCCGTGACCCTTGCCGCACACGCAAGTCTGAGGGCTTAGGTCATTCATGTGTTCTCCAGTCTGAGGCGCTGTGACCCTTGCCGCACACGCAAGTCTGAGGGCTTGGGTCATTCACGTATTCTCCAGTCTGAGGCACCGTGACCCTTGCCGCACACGCAAGTCTGAGGGCTTGGGTCATTCACGTATTCTCCAGTCTAAGGCGCCGTGACCCTTGCCGCACACGCAAGTCCTAGGGCTTGGGTCATTCAAGTCTTCTCCAGTCTGAGGCGCCGTGACCCTTGCCGCATACGCAAGTCTGAGGGCTTGGGTCCTTCACGTGTTCTCCAGTCTGAGGCGCCGTGACCCACGCCGCACACGCAAGTCAGAGGGCTTGGGTACTTCACATGTTCTCCAGTCTGAGGCGCCGTGACCCTTGCCGCACACGCAAGTCTGAGGGCTTGGGTCATTCATGTGTTCTCCAGTCTGAGGCGCCGTGACCCTTGCCGCACACGCGAGTCTGAGGGCTTGGGTCATTCATGTGTTCTCCAGTCTGAGGTGCCGTGATCCTTGCCGCACACGCAAGTCTGAGGGCTTGGGTCATTCATGTGTTCTCCAGTCTGAGGCGCCGTGACCCTTGCCGCACACGCAAGTCTGAGGGCTTGGGTCATTCATGTGTTTTCCAGTCTGAGGCGCCGTGACCCTTGCCGCACATGCAAGTCTGAGGGCTTGGGTCCTTCATGTGTTCTCCAGTCTGAGGAGCCGTGACCCTTGCCACACACGCAAGTCTGAGGGCTTGGGTCATTCATGTGTTCTCCAGTCTGAGGCGCTGTGACCCTTGCCGCACACGCAAGTCTGAGGGCTTGGGTCATTCATGTGTTCTCCAGTCTGAGGCGCCGTGACCCTTGCCGCACACGCAAGTCTGATTGCTTGGGTCATTCATGTCTTCTCCAGTCTGAGGCGCCTTGACCCATGTCGCACACGCAAGTCTGAGGGCTTGGGTCATTCATGTGTTCTCCAGTCTGAGGTGCCGTGACCCTTGCCGCACACGCAAGTCTGAGGGCTTGGGTCCTTCAAGTGTTCTCCAGTCTAAGGCGCCGTGACCCTTGCCGCACACGCAAGTCTGAGGGCTTGGGTCATTCACGTGTTCTTCAGTCTGAGGCGACGTGACCCTTGCCGCACACGCAAGTCTGAGGGCTTGGGTCATTCATGTCTTCTCCAGTCTGAGGCGCCGTGACCCTTGCCGCACACGCAAGTCTGAGGGCTTGGGTCATTCATGTCTTCTCCAGTCTGAGGCTCCTTGACCCTTGCCGCACACGCAAGTCTGAGGGCTTGGGTCATTCATGTGTTCTTCAGTCTAAGGCGCCGTCACCCTTGCCGCACACGCAAGTCTGAGGGCTTGGGTCCTTCATGTGTTCTTCAGTCTGAGGCGCGGTGACCCTTGCCGCACACGCAAGTCTGAGGGCTTGGGTCATTCATGTGTTCTCCAGTCTGAGGCGCTGTGACTCTTGCTGCACACGCAAGTCTGAGTGCTTGGGTCATTCATGTGTTCTCCAGTCTGAGGTGCCGTGACCCTTGCCGCACACGCAAGTCTGAGGGCTTGGGTCATTCATGTCTTCTCCAGTCTGAGGCGCCTTGACCTTTGTAGCACACGCAAGTCTGAGGGCTTGGGTCATTCATGTGTTCTCCAGTCTGAGGCGCCGTGACCCGCGCCGCACACGCAAGTCTGATTGCTTGGGTCATTCATGTCTTCTCCAGTCTGAGGCGCCTTGACCCATGTCGCACACGCAAGTCTGAGGGCTTGGGTCATTCATGTGTTCTCCAGTCTGAGGTGCCGTGACCCTTGCCGCACACGCAAGTCTGAGGGCTTGGGTCCTTCAAGTGTTCTCCAGTCTGAGGCGCCGTGACCCTTGCCGCACACGCAAGTCTGAGGGCTTGGGTCATTCACGTGTTCTTCAGTCTGAGGCAACGTGACCCTTGCCGCACACGCAAGTCTGAGGGCTTGGGTCATTCATGTCTTCTCCAGTCTGAGGCGCCGTGACCCTTGCCACACACGCAAGTCTGAGGGCTTGGGTCATTCATGTCTTCTCCAGTCTGAGGCGCCGTGACCCTTGCCGCACACGCAAGTCTGAGGGCTTGGGTCATTCATGTCTTCTCCAGTCTGAGGCGCTATGACCCTTGCCGCACACGCAAGTCTGAGGGCTTGGGTCATTCATGTCTTCTCCAGTCTGAGGCGCCTTGACCCTTGCCGCACACGCAAGTCTGAGTGCTTGGGTCATTCATGTCTTCTCCAGTCTGAGGCGCCGTGACCCTTGCCGCACACGCAAGTCTGAGGGCTTGGGTCATTCATGTGTTCTCCAGTCTGAGGCGCCATGACCCTTGCCGCACACGCAAGTCTGAGGGCTTGGATCCTTCATGTCTTCTCCAGTCTGAGGTGCCGTGACCCTTGCCGCACACGCAAGTCTGAGGGCTTGGGTCATTCACGTGTTCTCCAGTCTGAGGCGCCCTGACCCGCGCCGCACACGCAAGTCTGAGGGCTTGGGTCATTCATGTCTTCTCCAGTCTGAAGCGCCGTGACCCGCGCCGCACACGCAATTCTGAGGGCTTGGGTCATTCATGTCTTCTGCAGTCTGAGGCATCGTGACCCTTGCCGCACATGCAAGTCTGAGGGCTTGGGTCATTCATGTGTTCTCCAGTCTGAGGCGCCGTGACCCGCACCGCACACGCAAGTCTGAGGGCTTGGGTCATTCATGTGTTCTCCAGTCTGAGGCGCCGTGACCCCGCCGCACACGCAATTCTGAGGGCTTGGGTCATTCATGTCTTCTCCAGTCTGAGGCGTGGTGACCCTTGCCGCACACGCAAGTCTGAGGGCTTGGGTCATTCATGTGTTCTCCAGTCTGAGGCGCCGTGACCCACACCGCACACGCAAGTCTGAGGGCTTGGGTCATTCATGTGTTCTCCAGTCTGAGGTGCCGTGACCTCGCCGCACACGCAAGTCTGAGGGCTTGGGTTCTTCATGTCTTCTCCAGTCTGAGGCGCCGTGACCCTTGCGGCACACGCAAGTCTGAGGGCTAGGGTCCTTTATGTCTTCTCCAGTCTGAGGCGCCGTGACCCTTGCCGCACACGCAAGTCTGAGGGCTTGGGTCATTCATGTCTTTTACAGTCTGAGGCGCCGTGAACCTTGCCGCACACGCAAGTCTGAGGGCTTGGGTCATTCATGTCTTCTCCAGTCTGAGGCACCGTGACGCGCGCCGCACACCAAGTCTGAGGGCTTGGGTCATTCATGTGTTCTCCAGTCTGAGGCGCTGTGACCCTTGCCGCACACGCAAGTCTGAGGGCTTGGGTCCTTCATGTGTTCTCCAGTCTGAGGCGCTGTGATCCTTGCCTCACACGCAAGTCTGAGGGCTTGGGTCATTCATGTCTTCTCCAGTCTGAGGCGCAGTGACCCTTGCCGCACACGCAAGTCTGAGGGCTTGGGTCATTCTTGTCTTCTCCAGTCTGAGGCGCTGTGACCCTTGCCGCACACGCAAGTCTGAGGGCTTGGGTCATTCATGTCTTCTCCAGTCTGAGGCGCCGTGACCCTTGCCGCACACGCAAGTCTGAGGGCTTGGGTCATTCATGTCTTCTCCAGTCTGAGGCACCTTGACCCTTGCCGCACACGCAAATCTGAGGGCATGGGTCATTCATGTGTTCTCCAGTCTGAGGCGCCGTGACCCGCGCCGCACACGCAAGTCTGAGGGCTTGGGTCATTCATGTGTTCTCCAGTCTGAGGCGCCGTGACCCTTGCCACACACGCAAGTCTGAGGGCTTGGGTCATTCATTTGTTCTCCAGTCTGAGGCGCCGTGACCCTTGCCGCAAACGCAAGTCTGAGGGCTTGGGTCATTCATGTCTTCTCCAGTCCAAGGCGCCGTGACTCTTGCGGCACACACAAGTCTGAGTGCATGGGTCATTCATGTGTTCTCCAGTCTGAGGCACCGTAACACGCGCCACACACGCAAGTCTGAGGGCTTGGGTCATTCATGTGTTTTCCAGTCTGAGGCGCCGTGACCCTTGCCGCACACGCAAGTCTGAGGGCTTGGGTCCTTCATGTGTTCTCCAGTCTGAGGAGCCGTGACCCTTGCCACACACGCAAGTCTGAGGGCTTGGGTCATTCATGTGTTCTCCAGTCTGAGGCGCTGTGACCCTTGCCGCACACGCAAGTCTGAGGGCTTGGGTCATTCATGTGTTCTCCAGTCTGAGGCGCCGTGACCCTTGCCGCACACGCAAGTCTGATTGCTTGGGTCATTCATGTCTTCTCCAGTCTGAGGCGCCTTGACCCATGTCGCACACGCAAGTCTGAGGGCTTGGGTCATTCATGTGTTCTCCAGTCTGAGGTGCCGTGACCCTTGCCGCACACGCAAGTCTGAGGGCTTGGGTCCTTCAAGTGTTCTCCAGTCTGAGGCGCCGTGACCCTTGCCGCACACGCAAGTCTGAGGGCTTGGGTCATTCACGTGTTCTTCAGTCTGAGGCGACGTGACCCTTGCCGCACACGCAAGTCTGAGGGCTTGGGTCATTCATGTCTTCTCCAGTCTGAGGCGCCGTGACCCTTGCCGCACACGCAAGTCTGAGGGCTTGGGTCATTCATGTCTTCTCCAGTCTGAGGCTCCTTGACCCTTGCCGCACACGCAAGTCTGAGGGCTTGGGTCATTCATGTGTTCTTCAGTCTAAGGCGCCGTCACCCTTGCCGCACACGCAAGTCTGAGGGCTTGGGTCCTTCATGTGTTCTTCAGTCTGAGGCGCGGTGACCCTTGCCGCACACGCAAGTCTGAGGGCTTGGGTCATTCATGTGTTCTCCAGTCTGAGGCGCTGTGACTCTTGCTGCACACGCAAGTCTGAGTGCTTGGGTCATTCATGTGTTCTCCAGTCTGAGGTGCCGTGACCCTTGCCGCACACGCAAGTCTGAGGGCTTGGGTCATTCATGTCTTCTCCAGTCTGAGGCGCCTTGACCTTTGTAGCACACGCAAGTCTGAGGGCTTGGGTCATTCATGTGTTCTCCAGTCTGAGGCGCCGTGACCCGCGCCGCACACGCAAGTCTGATTGCTTGGGTCATTCATGTCTTCTCCAGTCTGAGGCGCCTTGACCCATGTCGCACACGCAAGTCTGAGGGCTTGGGTCATTCATGTGTTCTCCAGTCTGAGGTGCCGTGACCCTTGCCGCACACGCAAGTCTGAGGGCTTGGGTCCTTCAAGTGTTCTCCAGTCTGAGGCGCCGTGACCCTTGCCGCACACGCAAGTCTGAGGGCTTGGGTCATTCACGTGTTCTTCAGTCTGAGGCAACGTGACCCTTGCCGCACACGCAAGTCTGAGGGCTTGGGTCATTCATGTCTTCTCCAGTCTGAGGCGCCGTGACCCTTGCCGCACACGCAAGTCTGAGGGCTTGGGTCATTCATGTCTTCTCCAGTCTGAGGCTCCTTGACCCTTGCCGCACACGCAAGTCTGAGGTCTTGGGTCATTCATGTGTTCTTCAGTCTAAGGCGCCGTCACCCTTGCCGCACACGCAAGTCTGAGGGCTTGGGTCCTTCATGTGTTCTTCAGTCTGAGGCGCCGTGACCCTTGCCGCACACGCAAGTCTGAGGGCTTGGGTCATTCATGTGTTCTCCAGTCTGAGGCGCTGTGACTCTTGCCGCACACGCAAGTCTGAGTGCTTGGGTCATTCATGTGTTCTCCAGTCTGAGGCGCCGTGACCCTTGCCGCACACGCAAGTCTGAGGGCTTGGGTCATTCATGTCTTCTCCAGTCTGAGGCGCCTTGACCTTTGTCGCACACGCAAGTCTGAGGGCTTGGGTCATTCATGTGTTCTCCAGTCTGAGGCGCCGTGACCCGCGCCGCACACGCAAGTCTGAGGGCTTGGGTCATTCATGTGTTCTCCAGTCTGAGGCGCTGTGACTCTTGCCGCACACGCAAGTCTGAGGGCTTGGGTCATTCATGTGTTCTCCAGTCTGAGGCGCTGTGACTCTTGCCGCACACGCAAGTCTGAGGGCTTGGGTCATTCACGTGTTCTCCAGTCTGAGGCGCCCTGACCCGCGCCGCACACGCAAGTCTGAGGGCTTGGGTCATTCATGTCTTCTCCAGTCTGAGGCGCCGTGACCCTTGCCGCACATGCAAGTCTGAGGGCTTGGGTCATTCATGTCTTCTCCAGTCTGAGGCGCCGTGACCCTTGCTACACACGCAAGTCTGAGGCCTTGGGTCATTCATGTCTTCTCCAGTCTGAGGCGCTGTGACCCTTGCCGCACACGCAAGTCTGAGGGCTTGGGTCATTCATGTCTTCTTCAGTCTGAGGAGCCGTGACCCTTGCCGCACACGCAAGTCTGAGGGCTTGGGTCATTCATGTCTTCTTCAGTCTGAGTCGCCTTGACCTTTGCCGCACACGCATGTCTGAGGGCTTGGGTCATTCATGTGTTCTCCAGTCTGAGGCGCTGTGACCTGCGACGCACACGCAAGTCTGAGGGCTTGGGTCATTCATGTGTTCTCCAGTCTGAGGCACCGTGACCCTTGCCGCACATGCAAGTCTGAGGGCTTGGGTCATTCATGTGTTCTCCAGTCTGAGGCGCCGTGACCCTTGCCGCACACGCAAGTCTGAGGGCTTGGGTCATTCACGTATTCTCCAGTCTAAGGCGCCGTGACCCTTGCCGCACACGCAAGTCTGAGGGCTTGGGTCATTCACGTCTTCTCCAGTCTGAGGCGCCGTGACCCTTGCCGCAAACGCAAGTCTGAGGGCTTGGGTCCTTCACGTGTTCTCCAGTCTGAGGCGCCGTGACCCACGCCGCACAAGCAAGTCAGAGGGCTTGGGTACTTCACATGTTCTCCAGTCTGAGGTGCCGTGACCCTTGCCGCACACACAAGTCTGAGGGCTTGGGTCCTTCAAGTGTTCTCCAGTCTGAGGCGCCGTGACCCTTGCCGCACACGCAAGTCTGAGGGCTTGGGTCATTCACGTGTTCTCCAGTCTGAGGCGACGTGACCCCTGCCGCACATGCAAGTCTGAGGGCTTGGGTCCTTCACGTCTTCTCCAGTCTGAGGCGCCGTGACCCTTGCCGCACACACAAGTCTGAGGGCTTGGGTCCTTCACCTCTTCTCCAGTCTGAGGCGCCGTGACCCTTGCCGCACATGCAAGTCTGAGGGCTTGGGTCATTCATGTGTTCTCTAGTCCGAGGCGCCGTGACCCTTGCCTCACACGCAAGTCTGAGGGCTTGGGTCATTCATGTGTTCTCCAGTCTGAGGCGCCGTGACCCTTGCAGCACACGCAAGTCTGAGGGCTTGGGTCATTCATGTTTTCTCCAGTCTGAGGCGCCGTGACCCTTGCCGCACACGCAAGTCTGAGGGCTTGGGTCATTCATGTGTTCTCCAGTCTGATGCGCCGTGACCCTTGCTGCACACGCAAGTCTGAGGGCTTGGGTCATTCACGTATTCTCCAGTCTAAGGCACCGTGACCCTTGCCGCACATGCAAGTCTGAGGGCTTGGGTCATTCATGTCTTCTCCAGTCTGAGGCGCCGTGACCCTTGCCGCACATGCAAGTCTGAGGGCTCGGGTCATTCATGTCTTCTCCAGTCTGAGGCGCCGTGACCCTTGCTGCACACGCAAGTCTGAGGCCTTGGGTCATTCATGTCTTCTCCAGTCTGAGGCGCTGTGACCCTTGCCGCACACGCAAGTCTGAGGGCTTGGGTCATTCATGTCTTCTTCAGTCTGAGGAGCCGTGACCCTTGCCGCACACGCAAGTCTGAGGGCTTGGGTCATTCATGTCTTCTCCAGTCTGAGGCGCCTTGACCCTTGCCGCACACGCAAGTCTGAGGGCTTGGGTCATTCATGTGTTCTCCAGTCTGAGGCGCTGTGACCTGCGCCGCACAGGCAAGCCTGAGGGCTTGGGTCATTCATGTGTTCTCCAGTCTGAGGCGCCGTGACCCTTGCCGCACACGCAAGTCTGAGGGCTTGGGTCATTCATGTGTTCTCCAGTCTGAGGTGCCGTGACCCTTGTCGCACACGCAAGTCTGAGGGCTTGGGTCATTCGTGTTTTCTCCAGTCTGAGGCGCCGTGACCCTTGCCGCACACGCAAGTCTGAGGGCTTAGGTCATTCATGTGTTCTCCAGTCTGAGGCGCTGTGACCCTTGCCGCACACGCAAGTCTGAGGGCTTGGGTCATTCACGTATTCTCCAGTCTGAGGCACCGTGACCCTTGCCGCACACGCAAGTCTGAGGGCTTGGGTCATTCACGTATTCTCCTGTCTAAGGCGCCGTGACCCTTGCCGCACACGCAAGTCCTAGGGCTTGGGTCATTCAAGTCTTCTCCAGTCTGAGGCGCCGTGACCCTTGCCGCATACGCAAGTCTGAGGGCTTGGGTCCTTCACGTGTTCTCCAGTCTGAGGCGCCGTGACCCACGCCGCACACACAAGTCAGAGGGCTTGGGTACTTCACATGTTCTCCAGTCTGAGGCGCCGTGACCCTTGCCGCACACGCAAGTCTGAGGGCTTGGGTCATTCATGTGTTCTCCAGTCTGAGGCGCCGTGACCCTTGCCGCACACGCAAGTCTGAGGGCTTGGGTCATTCATGTGTTCTCCAGTCTGAGGTGCCGTGATCCTTGCCGCACACGCAAGTCTGAGGGCTTGGGTCATTCATGTGTTCTCCAGTCTGAGGCGCCGTGACCCTTGCCGCACACGCAAGTCTGAGGGCTTGGGTCATTCATGTTTTCTCCAGTCTGAGGCGCCGTGACCCTTGCCGCACACGCAAGTCTGAGGGCTTGGGTCATTCATGTGTTCTCCAGTCTGGGGCGCCGTGACCCTTGCCGCACACGCAAGTCTGAGGGCTTGGGTCATTCACGTATTCTCCAGTCTGAGGCACCGTGACCCTTGCCGCACACGCAAGTCTGAGGGCTTGGGTCATTCACGTATTCTCCATTCTAAGGCGCCGTGACCCTTGCCGCACACGCAAGTCTGAGGGCTTGGGTCATTCACGTCTTCTCCAGTCTGAGGCGCCGTGACCCTTGCCGCACACGCAAGTCTGAGAGCTTGGGTCCTTCACGTGTTCTCCAGTCTGAGGCGCCGTGACCCGCGCCGCACATGCAAGTCTGAGGGCTTGGGTCCTTCATGTCTTCTCCAGTCTGAGGCTCCGTGGCCCTTGCCGCACACGCAAGTCTGAGAGCTTGGGTCATTCATGTGTTCTCCAGTCTGAGGCGCCGTGACCCGCGCCGCATGCGCAAGTCTGAGGGCTTGGGTCATTCATGTCTTCTCCAGTCTGAGGCGCCGTGACCCTTGCCGCACACGCAAGTCTGAGGGCTTGGGTCATTCATGTCTTCTCCAGTCTGAGGCGCCGTGACCCTTGCCACACACGCAAGTCTGAGGGCTTGGGTCATTCATGTCTTCTCCAGTCTGAGGCGCCGTGACCCTTGCCGCACACGCAAGTCTGAGGGCTTGGGTCATTCATGTCTTCTCCAGTCTGAGGCGCCGTGACCCTTGCCGCACACGCAAGTCTGAGGGCTTGGGTCATTCATGTCTTCTCCAGTCTGAGGCGCCTTGACCCTTGCCGCACACGCAAGTCTGAGTGCTTGGGTCATTCATGTCTTCTCCAGTCTGAGGCGCCGTGACCCTTGCCGCACACACAAGTCTGAGGGCTTGGGTCATTCATGTGTTCTCCAGTCTGAGGCGCCATGACCCTTGCCGCACACGCAAGTCTGAGGGCTTGGATCCTTCATGTCTTCTCCAGTCTGAGGTGCCGTGACCCTTGCCGCACACGCAAGTCTGAGGGCTTGGGTCATTCACGTGTTCTCCAGTCTGAGGCGCCCTGACCCGCGCCGCACACGCAAGTCTGAGGGCTTGGGTCATTCATGTCTTCTCCAGTCTGAAGCGCCGTGACCCGCGCCGCACATGCAATTCTGAGGGCTTGGGTCATTCATGTCTTCTGCAGTCTGAGGCATCGTGACCCTTGCCGCACATGCAAGTCTGAGGGCTTGGGTCATTCATGTGTTCTCCAGTCTGAGGCGCCGTGACCCGCACCGCACACGCAAGTCTGAGGGCTTGGGTCATTCATGTGTTCTCCAGTCTGAGGCGCCGTGACCCCGCCGCACACGCAATTCTGAGGGCTTGGGTCATTCATGTCTTCTCCAGTCTGAGGCGTGGTGACCCTTGCCGCACACGCAAGTCTGAGGGCTTGGGTCATTCATGTGTTCTCCAGTCTGAGGCGCCGTGACCCACACCGCACACGCAAGTCTGAGGGCTTGGGTCATTCATGTGTTCTCCAGTCTGAGGTGCCGTGACCTCGCCGCACACGCAAGTCTGAGGGCTTGGGTTCTTCATGTCTTCTCCAGTCTGAGGCGCCGTGACCCTTGCGGCACACGCAAGTCTGAGGGCTAGGGTCATTTATGTCTTCTCCAGTCTGAGGCGCCGTGACCCTTGCCGCACACGCAAGTCTGAGGGCTTGGGTCATTCATGTCTTTTACAGTCTGAGGCGCCGTGAACCTTGCCGCACACGCAAGTCTGAGGGCTTGGGTCATTCATGTCTTCTCCAGTCTGAGGCACCGTGACGCGCGCCGCACACCAAGTCTGAGGGCTTGGGTCATTCATGTGTTCTCCAGTCTGAGGCGCTGTGACCCTTGCCGCACACGCAAGTCTGAGGGCTTGGGTCCTTCATGTGTTCTCCAGTCTGAGGCGCTGTGATCCTTGCCTCACACGCAAGTCTGAGGGCTTGGGTCATTCATGTCTTCTCCAGTCTGAGGCGCAGTGACCCTTGCCGCACACGCAAGTCTGAGGGCTTGGGTCATTCTTGTCTTCTCCAGTCTGAGGCGCTGTGACCCTTGCCGCACACGCAAGTCTGAGGGCTTGGGTCATTCATGTCTTCTCCAGTCTGAGGCGCCGTGACCCTTGCCGCACACGCAAGTCTGAGGGCTTGGGTCATTCACGTGTTCTTCAGTCTGAGGCGACGTGACCCTTGCCGCACACGCAAGTCTGAGGGCTTGGGTCATTCATGTCTTCTCCAGTCTGAGGCGCCGTGACCCTTGCCGCACACGCAAGTCTGAGGGCTTGGGTCATTCATGTCTTCTCCAGTCTGAGGCTCCTTGACCCTTGCCGCACACGCAAGTCTGAGGGCTTGGGTCATTCATGTATTCTTCAGTCTAAGGCGCCGTCACCCTTGCCGCACACGCAAGTCTGAGGGCTTGGGTCCTTCATGTGTTCTTCAGTCTGAGGCGCGGTGACCCTTGCCGCACACGCAAGTCTGAGGGCTTGGGTCATTCATGTCTTCTCCAGTCTGAGGCTCCTTGACCCTTGCCGCACACGCAAGTCTGAGGGCTTGGGTCATTCATGTGTTCTTCAGTCTAAGGCGCCGTCACCCTTGCCGCACACGCAAGTCTGAGGGCTTGGGTCATTCATGTGTTCTCCAGTCTGAGGTGCCGTGACCCTTGCCGCACACGCAAGTCTGAGGGCTTGGGTCCTTCAAGTGTTCTCCAGTCTGAGGCGCCGTGACCCTTGCCGCACACGCAAGTCTGAGGGCTTGGGTCATTCACGTGTTCTTCAGTCTGAGGCAACGTGACCCTTGCCGCACACGCAAGTCTGAGGGCTTGGGTCATTCATGTCTTCTCCAGTCTGAGGCGCCGTGACCCTTGCCGCACACGCAAGTCTGAGGGCTTGGGTCATTCATGTCTTCTCCAGTCTGAGGCTCCTTGACCCTTGCCGCACACGCAAGTCTGAGGTCTTGGGTCATTCATGTGTTCTTCAGTCTAAGGCGCCGTCACCCTTGCCGCACACGCAAGTCTGAGGGCTTGGGTCCTTCATGTGTTCTTCAGTCTGAGGCGCCGTGACCCTTGCCGCACACGCAAGTCTGAGGGCTTGGGTCATTCATGTGTTCTCCAGTCTGAGGCGCTGTGACTCTTGCCGCACACGCAAGTCTGAGTGCTTGGGTCATTCATGTGTTCTCCAGTCTGAGGCGCCGTGACCCTTGCCGCACACGCAAGTCTGAGGGCTTGGGTCATTCATGTCTTCTCCAGTCTGAGGCGCCTTGACCTTTGTCGCACACGCAAGTCTGAGGGCTTGGGTCATTCATGTGTTCTCCAGTCTGAGGCGCCGTGACCCGCGCCGCACACGCAAGTCTGAGGGCTTGGGTCATTCATGTGTTCTCCAGTCTGAGGCGCTGTGACTCTTGCCGCACACGCAAGTCTGAGGGCTTGGGTCATTCACGTGTTCTCCAGTCTGAGGCGACGTGACCCCTGCCGCACATGCAAGTCTGAGGGCTTGGGTCCTTCACGTCTTCTCCAGTCTGAGGCGCCGTGACCCTTGCCGCACACGCAAGTCTGAGGGCTTGGGTCCTTCACCTCTTCTCCAGTCTGAGGCGCCGTGACCCTTGCCGCACATGCAAGTCTGAGGGCTTGGGTCATTCATGTGTTCTCTAGTCCGAGGCGCCGTGACCCTTGCCTCACACGCAAGTCTGAGGGCTTGGGTCATTCATGTGTTCTCCAGTCTGAGGCGCCGTGACCCTTGCAGCACACGCAAGTCTGAGGGCTTGGGTCATTCATGTTTTCTCCAGTCTGAGGCGCCGTGACCCTTGCCGCACACGCAAGTCTGAGGGCTTGGGTCATTCATGTGTTCTCCAGTCTGATGCGCTGTGACCCTTGCTGCACACGCAAGTCTGAGGGCTTGGGTCATTCACGTATTCTCCAGTCTAAGGCACCGTGACCCTTGCCGCACATGCAAGTCTGAGGGCTTGGGTCATTCATGTCTTCTCCAGTCTGAGGCGCCGTGACCCTTGCCGCACATGCAAGTCTGAGGGCTCGGGTCATTCATGTCTTCTCCAGTCTGAGGCGCCGTGACCCTTGCTGCACACGCAAGTCTGAGGCCTTGGGTCATTCATGTCTTCTCCAGTCTGAGGCGCTGTGACCCTTGCCGCACACGCAAGTCTGAGGGCTTGGGTCATTCATGTCTTCTTCAGTCTGAGGAGCCGTGACCCTTGCCGCACACGCAAGTCTGAGGGCTTGGGTCATTCATGTCTTCTCCAGTCTGAGGCGCCTTGACCCTTGCCGCACACGCAAGTCTGAGGGCTTGGGTCATTCATGTGTTCTCCAGTCTGAGGCGCTGTGACCTGCGCCGCACAGGCAAGTCTGAGGGCTTGGGTCATTCATGTGTTCTCCAGTCTGAGGCGCCGTGACCCTTGCCGCACACGCAAGTCTGAGGGCTTGGGTCATTCATGTGTTCTCCAGTCTGAGGTGCCGTGACCCTTGTCGCACACGCAAGTCTGAGGGCTTGGGTCATTCGTGTTTTCTCCAGTCTGAGGCGCCGTGACCCTTGCCGCACACGCAAGTCTGAGGGCTTAGGTCATTCATGTGTTCTCCAGTCTGAGGCGCTGTGACCCTTGCCGCACACGCAAGTCTGAGGGCTTGGGTCATTCACGTATTCTCCAGTCTGAGGCACCGTGACCCTTGCCGCACACGCAAGTCTGAGGGCTTGGGTCATTCACGTATTCTCCAGTCTAAGGCGCCGTGACCCTTGCCGCACACGCAAGTCCTAGGGCTTGGGTCATTCAAGTCTTCTCCAGTCTGAGGCGCCGTGACCCTTGCCGCATACGCAAGTCTGAGGGCTTGGGTCCTTCACGTGTTCTCCAGTCTGAGGCGCCGTGACCCACGCCGCACACGCAAGTCAGAGGGCTTGGGTACTTCACATGTTCTCCAGTCTGAGGCGCCGTGACCCTTGCCGCACACGCAAGTCTGAGGGCTTGGGTCATTCATGTGTTCTCCAGTCTGAGGCGCCGTGACCCTTGCCGCACACGCAAGTCTGAGGGCTTGGGTCATTCATGTGTTCTCCAGTCTGAGGTGCCGTGATCCTTGCCGCACACGCAAGTCTGAGGGCTTGGGTCATTCATGTGTTCTCCAGTCTGAGGCGCCGTGACCCTTGCCGCACACGCAAGTCTGAGGGCTTGGGTCATTCATGTTTTCTCCAGTCTGAGGCGCCGTGACCCTTGCCGCACACGCAAGTCTGAGGGCTTGGGTCATTCATGTGTTCTCCAGTCTGGGGCGCCGTGACCCTTGCCGCACACGCAAGTCTGAGGGCTTGGGTCATTCACGTATTCTCCAGTCTGAGGCACCGTGACCCTTGCCGCACACGCAAGTCTGAGGGCTTGGGTCATTCACGTATTCTCCATTCTAAGGCGCCGTGACCCTTGCCGCACACGCAAGTCTGAGGGCTTGGGTCATTCACGTCTTCTCCAGTCTGAGGCGCCGTGACCCTTGCCGCACACGCAAGTCTGAGAGCTTGGGTCCTTCACGTGTTCTCCAGTCTGAGGCGCCGTGACCCGCGCCGCACATGCAAGTCTGAGGGCTTGGGTCCTTCATGTCTTCTCCAGTCTGAGGCTCCGTGGCCCTTGCCGCACACGCAAGTCTGAGAGCTTGGGTCATTCATGTGTTCTCCAGTCTGAGGCACCGTGACCCGCGCCGCATGCGCAAGTCTGAGGGCTTGGGTCATTCATGTCTTCTCCAGTCTGAGGCGCCGTGACCCTTGCCGCACACGCAAGTCTGAGGGCTTGGGTCATTCATGTCTTCTCCAGTCTGAGGCGCCGTGACCCTTGCCACACACGCAAGTCTGAGGGCTTGGGTCATTCATGTCTTCTCCAGTCTGAGGCGCCGTGACCCTTGCCGCACACGCAAGTCTGAGGGCTTGGGTCATTCATGTCTTCTCCAGTCTGAGGCGCCGTGACCCTTGCCGCACACGCAAGTCTGAGGGCTTGGGTCATTCATGTCTTCTCCAGTCTGAGGCGCCTTGACCCTTGCCGCACACGCAAGTCTGAGTGCTTGGGTCATTCATGTCTTCTCCAGTCTGAGGCGCCGTGACCCTTGCCGCACACGCAAGTCTGAGGGCTTGGGTCATTCATGTGTTCTCCAGTCCGAGGCGCCGTGACCCTTGCCTCACACGCAAGTCTGAGGGCTTGGGTCATTCATGTGTTCTCCAGTCTGAGGCGCCGTGACCCTTGCCGCACACGCAAGTCTGAGGGCTTGGGTCATTCATGTGTTCTCCAGTCTGAGGCGCCGTGACCCGCGCCGCACACGCAAGTCTGAGGGCTTGGGTCATTCATGTGTTCTCCAGTCTGAGGCGCTGTGACTCTTGCCGCACACGCAAGTCTGAGGGCTTGGGTCATTCACGTGTTCTCCAGTCTGAGGCGACGTGACCCCTGCCGCACATGCAAGTCTGAGGGCTTGGGTCCTTCACGTCTTCTCCAGTCTGAGGCGCCGTGACCCTTGCCGCACACGCAAGTCTGAGGGCTTGGGTCCTTCACCTCTTCTCCAGTCTGAGGCGCCGTGACCCTTGCCGCACATGCAAGTCTGAGGGCTTGGGTCATTCATGTGTTCTCTAGTCCGAGGCGCCGTGACCCTTGCCTCACACGCAAGTCTGAGGGCTTGGGTCATTCATGTGTTCTCCAGTCTGAGGCGCCGTGACCCTTGCAGCACACGCAAGTCTGAGGGCTTGGGTCATTCATGTTTTCTCCAGTCTGAGGCGCCGTGACCCTTGCCGCACACGCAAGTCTGAGGGCTTGGGTCATTCATGTGTTCTCCAGTCTGATGCGCTGTGACCCTTGCTGCACACGCAAGTCTGAGGGCTTGGGTCATTCACGTATTCTCCAGTCTAAGGCACCGTGACCCTTGCCGCACATGCAAGTCTGAGGGCTTGGGTCATTCATGTCTTCTCCAGTCTGAGGCGCCGTGACCCTTGCCGCACATGCAAGTCTGAGGGCTCGGGTCATTCATGTCTTCTCCAGTCTGAGGCGCCGTGACCCTTGCTGCACACGCAAGTCTGAGGCCTTGGGTCATTCATGTCTTCTCCAGTCTGAGGCGCTGTGACCCTTGCCGCACACGCAAGTCTGAGGGCTTGGGTCATTCATGTCTTCTTCAGTCTGAGGAGCCGTGACCCTTGCCGCACACGCAAGTCTGAGGGCTTGGGTCATTCATGTCTTCTCCAGTCTGAGGCGCCTTGACCCTTGCCGCACACGCAAGTCTGAGGGCTTGGGTCATTCATGTGTTCTCCAGTCTGAGGCGCTGTGACCTGCGCCGCACAGGCAAGTCTGAGGGCTTGGGTCATTCATGTGTTCTCCAGTCTGAGGCGCCGTGACCCTTGCCGCACACGCAAGTCTGAGGGCTTGGGTCATTCATGTGTTCTCCAGTCTGAGGTGCCGTGACCCTTGTCGCACACGCAAGTCTGAGGGCTTGGGTCATTCGTGTTTTCTCCAGTCTGAGGCGCCGTGACCCTTGCCGCACACGCAAGTCTGAGGGCTTAGGTCATTCATGTGTTCTCCAGTCTGAGGCGCTGTGACCCTTGCCGCACACGCAAGTCTGAGGGCTTGGGTCATTCACGTATTCTCCAGTCTGAGGCACCGTGACCCTTGCCGCACACGCAAGTCTGAGGGCTTGGGTCATTCACGTATTCTCCAGTCTAAGGCGCCGTGACCCTTGCCGCACACGCAAGTCCTAGGGCTTGGGTCATTCAAGTCTTCTCCAGTCTGAGGCGCCGTGACCCTTGCCGCATACGCAAGTCTGAGGGCTTGGGTCCTTCACGTGTTCTCCAGTCTGAGGCGCCGTGACCCACGCCGCACACGCAAGTCAGAGGGCTTGGGTACTTCACATGTTCTCCAGTCTGAGGCGCCGTGACCCTTGCCGCACACGCAAGTCTGAGGGCTTGGGTCATTCATGTGTTCTCCAGTCTGAGGCGCCGTGACCCTTGCCGCACACGCAAGTCTGAGGGCTTGGGTCATTCATGTGTTCTCCAGTCTGAGGTGCCGTGATCCTTGCCGCACACGCAAGTCTGAGGGCTTGGGTCATTCATGTGTTCTCCAGTCTGAGGCGCCGTGACCCTTGCCGCACACGCAAGTCTGAGGGCTTGGGTCATTCATGTTTTCTCCAGTCTGAGGCGCCGTGACCCTTGCCGCACACGCAAGTCTGAGGGCTTGGGTCATTCATGTGTTCTCCAGTCTGGGGCGCCGTGACCCTTGCCGCACACGCAAGTCTGAGGGCTTGGGTCATTCACGTATTCTCCAGTCTGAGGCACCGTGACCCTTGCCGCACACGCAAGTCTGAGGGCTTGGGTCATTCACGTATTCTCCATTCTAAGGCGCCGTGACCCTTGCCGCACACGCAAGTCTGAGGGCTTGGGTCATTCACGTCTTCTCCAGTCTGAGGCGCCGTGACCCTTGCCGCACACGCAAGTCTGAGAGCTTGGGTCCTTCACGTGTTCTCCAGTCTGAGGCGCCGTGACCCGCGCCGCACATGCAAGTCTGAGGGCTTGGGTCCTTCATGTCTTCTCCAGTCTGAGGCTCCGTGGCCCTTGCCGCACACGCAAGTCTGAGAGCTTGGGTCATTCATGTGTTCTCCAGTCTGAGGCACCGTGACCCGCGCCGCATGCGCAAGTCTGAGGGCTTGGGTCATTCATGTCTTCTCCAGTCTGAGGCGCCGTGACCCTTGCCGCACACGCAAGTCTGAGGGCTTGGGTCATTCATGTCTTCTCCAGTCTGAGGCGCCGTGACCCTTGCCACACACGCAAGTCTGAGGGCTTGGGTCATTCATGTCTTCTCCAGTCTGAGGCGCCGTGACCCTTGCCGCACACGCAAGTCTGAGGGCTTGGGTCATTCATGTCTTCTCCAGTCTGAGGCGCCGTGACCCTTGCCGCACACGCAAGTCTGAGGGCTTGGGTCATTCATGTCTTCTCCAGTCTGAGGCGCCTTGACCCTTGCCGCACACGCAAGTCTGAGTGCTTGGGTCATTCATGTCTTCTCCAGTCTGAGGCGCCGTGACCCTTGCCGCACACGCAAGTCTGAGGGCTTGGGTCATTCATGTGTTCTCCAGTCTGAGGCGCCATGACCCTTGCCGCACACGCAAGTCTGAGGGCTTGGATCCTTCATGTCTTCTCCAGTCTGAGGTGCCGTGACCCTTGCCGCACACGCAAGTCTGAGGGCTTGGGTCATTCACGTGTTCTCCAGTCTGAGGCGCCCTGACCCGCGCCGCACACGCAAGTCTGAGGGCTTGGGTCATTCATGTCTTCTCCAGTCTGAAGCGCCGTGACCCGCGCCGCACACGCAATTCTGAGGGCTTGGGTCATTCATGTCTTCTGCAGTCTGAGGCATCGTGACCCTTGCCGCACATGCAAGTCTGAGGGCTTGGGTCATTCATGTGTTCTCCAGTCTGAGGCGCCGTGACCCGCACCGCACACGCAAGTCTGAGGGCTTGGGTCATTCATGTGTTCTCCAGTCTGAGGCGCCGTGACCCCGCCGCACACGCAATTCTGAGGGCTTGGGTCATTCATGTCTTCTCCAGTCTGAGGCGTGGTGACCCTTGCCGCACACGCAAGTCTGAGGGCTTGGGTCATTCATGTGTTCTCCAGTCTGAGGCGCCGTGACCCACACCGCACACGCAAGTCTGAGGGCTTGGGTCATTCATGTGTTCTCCAGTCTGAGGTGCCGTGACCTCGCCGCACACGCAAGTCTGAGGGCTTGGGTTCTTCATGTCTTCTCCAGTCTGAGGCGCCGTGACCCTTGCGGCACACGCAAGTCTGAGGGCTAGGGTCATTTATGTCTTCTCCAGTCTGAGGCGCCGTGACCCTTGCCGCACACGCAAGTCTGAGGGCTTGGGTCATTCATGTCTTTTACAGTCTGAGGCGCCGTGAACCTTGCCGCACACGCAAGTCTGAGGGCTTGGGTCATTCATGTCTTCTCCAGTCTGAGGCACCGTGACGCGCGCCGCACACCAAGTCTGAGGGCTTGGGTCATTCATGTGTTCTCCAGTCTGAGGCGCTGTGACCCTTGCCGCACACGCAAGTCTGAGGGCTTGGGTCCTTCATGTGTTCTCCAGTCTGAGGCGCTGTGATCCTTGCCTCACACGCAAGTCTGAGGGCTTGGGTCATTCATGTCTTCTCCAGTCTGAGGCGCAGTGACCCTTGCCGCACACGCAAGTCTGAGGGCTTGGGTCATTCTTGTCTTCTCCAGTCTGAGGCGCTGTGACCCTTGCCGCACACGCAAGTCTGAGGGCTTGGGTCATTCATGTCTTCTCCAGTCTGAGGCGCCGTGACCCTTGCCGCACACGCAAGTCTGAGGGCTTGGGTCATTCATGTCTTCTCCAGTCTGAGGCACCTTGACCCTTGCCGCACACGCAAATCTGAGGGCATGGGTCATTCATGTGTTCTCCAGTCTGAGGCGCCGTGACCCGCGCCGCACACGCAAGTCTGAGGGCTTGGGTCATTCATGTGTTCTCCAGTCTGAGGCGCCGTGACCCTTGCCACACACGCAAGTCTGAGGGCTTGGGTCATTCATTTGTTCTCCAGTCTGAGGCGCCGTGACCCTTGCCGCAAACGCAAGTCTGAGGGCTTGGGTCATTCATGTCTTCTCCAGTCCAAGGCGCCGTGACTCTTGCGGCACACACAAGTCTGAGTGCATGGGTCATTCATGTGTTCTCCAGTCTGAGGCACCGTAACACGCGCCACACACGCAAGTCTGAGGGCTTGGGTCATTCATGTGTTTTCCAGTCTGAGGCGCCGTGACCCTTGCCGCACACGCAAGTCTGAGGGCTTGGGTCCTTCATGTGTTCTCCAGTCTGAGGAGCCGTGACCCTTGCCACACACGCAAGTCTGAGGGCTTGGGTCATTCATGTGTTCTCCAGTCTGAGGCGCTGTGACCCTTGCCGCACACGCAAGTCTGAGGGCTTGGGTCATTCATGTGTTCTCCAGTCTGAGGCGCCGTGACCCTTGCCGCACACGCAAGTCTGATTGCTTGGGTCATTCATGTCTTCTCCAGTCTGAGGCGCCTTGACCCATGTCGCACACGCAAGTCTGAGGGCTTGGGTCATTCATGTGTTCTCCAGTCTGAGGTGCCGTGACCCTTGCCGCACACGCAAGTCTGAGGGCTTGGGTCCTTCAAGTGTTCTCCAGTCTGAGGCGCCGTGACCCTTGCCGCACACGCAAGTCTGAGGGCTTGGGTCATTCACGTGTTCTTCAGTCTGAGGCGACGTGACCCTTGCCGCACACGCAAGTCTGAGGGCTTGGGTCATTCATGTCTTCTCCAGTCTGAGGCGCCGTGACCCTTGCCGCACACGCAAGTCTGAGGGCTTGGGTCATTCATGTCTTCTCCAGTCTGAGGCTCCTTGACCCTTGCCGCACACGCAAGTCTGAGGGCTTGGGTCATTCATGTGTTCTTCAGTCTAAGGCGCCGTCACCCTTGCCGCACACGCAAGTCTGAGGGCTTGGGTCCTTCATGTGTTCTTCAGTCTGAGGCGCGGTGACCCTTGCCGCACACGCAAGTCTGAGGGCTTGGGTCATTCATGTGTTCTCCAGTCTGAGGCGCTGTGACTCTTGCTGCACACGCAAGTCTGAGTGCTTGGGTCATTCATGTGTTCTCCAGTCTGAGGTGCCGTGACCCTTGCCGCACACGCAAGTCTGAGGGCTTGGGTCATTCATGTCTTCTCCAGTCTGAGGCGCCTTGACCTTTGTAGCACACGCAAGTCTGAGGGCTTGGGTCATTCATGTGTTCTCCAGTCTGAGGCGCCGTGACCCTTGCCGCACACGCAAGTCTGAGGGCTTGGGTCATTCACGTGTTCTTCAGTCTGAGGCGACGTGACCCTTGCCGCACACGCAAGTCTGAGGGCTTGGGTCATTCATGTCTTCTCCAGTCTGAGGCGCCGTGACCCTTGCCGCACACGCAAGTCTGAGGGCTTGGGTCATTCATGTCTTCTCCAGTCTGAGGCTCCTTGACCCTTGCCGCACACGCAAGTCTGAGGGCTTGGGTCATTCATGTGTTCTTCAGTCTAAGGCGCCGTCACCCTTGCCGCACACGCAAGTCTGAGGGCTTGGGTCCTTCATGTGTTCTTCAGTCTGAGGCGCGGTGACCCTTGCCGCACACGCAAGTCTGAGGGCTTGGGTCATTCACGTGTTCTTCAGTCTGAGGCAACGTGACCCTTGCCGCACACGCAAGTCTGAGGGCTTGGGTCATTCATGTCTTCTCCAGTCTGAGGCGCCGTGACCCTTGCCGCACACGCAAGTCTGAGGGCTTGGGTCATTCATGTCTTCTCCAGTCTGAGGCTCCTTGACCCTTGCCGCACACGCAAGTCTGAGGTCTTGGGTCATTCATGTGTTCTTCAGTCTAAGGCGCCGTCACCCTTGCCGCACACGCAAGTCTGAGGGCTTGGGTCCTTCATGTGTTCTTCAGTCTGAGGCGCCGTGACCCTTGCCGCACACGCAAGTCTGAGGGCTTGGGTCATTCATGTGTTCTCCAGTCTGAGGCGCTGTGACTCTTGCCGCACACGCAAGTCTGAGTGCTTGGGTCATTCATGTGTTCTCCAGTCTGAGGCGCCGTGACCCTTGCCGCACACGCAAGTCTGAGGGCTTGGGTCATTCATGTCTTCTCCAGTCTGAGGCGCCTTGACCTTTGTCGCACACGCAAGTCTGAGGGCTTGGGTCATTCATGTGTTCTCCAGTCTGAGGCGCCGTGACCCGCGCCGCAAACGCAAGTCTGAGGGCTTGGGTCATTCATGTGTTCTCCAGTCTGAGGCGCTGTGACTCTTGCCGCACACGCAAGTCTGAGGGCTTGGGTCATTCATGTGTTCTCCAGTCTGAGGCGCTGTGACTCTTGCCGCACACGCAAATCTGAGGGCTTGGGTCATTCACGTGTTCTCCAGTCTGAGGCGCCCTGACCCGCGCCGCACACGCAAGTCTGAGGGCTTGGGTCATTCATGTCTTCTCCAGTCTGAGGCGCCGTGACCCTTGCCGCACATGCAAGTCTGAGGGCTTGGGTCATTCATGTCTTCTCCAGTCTGAGGCGCCGTGACCCTTGCTACACACGCAAGTCTGAGGCCTTGGGTCATTCATGTCTTCTCCAGTCTGAGGTGCTGTGACCCTTGCCGCACACGCAAGTCTGAGGGCTTGGGTCATTCATGTCTTCTTCAGTCTGAGGAGCCGTGACCCTTGCCGCACACGCAAGTCTGAGGGCTTGGGTCATTCATGTCTTCTTCAGTCTGAGTCGCCTTGACCTTTGCCGCACACGCATGTCTGAGGGCTTGGGTCATTCATGTGTTCTCCAGTCTGAGGCGCTGTGACCTGCGACGCACACGCAAGTCTGAGGGCTTGGGTCATTCATGTGTTCTCCAGTCTGAGGCACCGTGACCCTTGCCGCACATGCAAGTCTGAGGGCTTGGGTCATTCATGTGTTCTCCAGTCTGAGGCGCCGTGACCCTTGCCGCACACGCAAGTCTGAGGGCTTGGGTCATTCACGTATTCTCCAGTCTAAGGCGCCGTGACCCTTGCCGCACACGCAAATCTGAGGGCTTGGGTCATTCACGTCTTCTCCAGTCTGAGGCGCCGTGACCCTTGCCGCAAACGCAAGTCTGAGGGCTTGGGTCCTTCACGTGTTCTCCAGTCTGAGGCGCCGTGACCCACGCCGCACAAGCAAGTCAGAGGGCTTGGGTACTTCACATGTTCTCCAGTCTGAGGTGCCGTGACCCTTGCCGCACACACAAGTCTGAGGGCTTGGGTCCTTCAAGTGTTCTCCAGTCTGAGGCGCCGTGACCCTTGCCGCACACGCAAGTCTGAGGGCTTGGGTCATTCACGTGTTCTCCAGTCTGAGGCGACGTGACCCCTGCCGCACATGCAAGTCTGAGGGCTTGGGTCCTTCACGTCTTCTCCAGTCTGAGGCGCCGTGACCCTTGCCGCACACGCAAGTCTGAGGGCTTGGGTCCTTCACCTCTTCTCCAGTCTGAGGTGCCGTGACCCTTGCCGCACATGCAAGTCTGAGGGCTTGGGTCATTCATGTGTTCTCTAGTCCGAGGCGCCGTGACCCTTGCCTCACACGCAAGTCTGAGGGCTTGGGTCATTCATGTGTTCTCCAGTCTGAGGCGCCGTGACCCTTGCAGCACACGCAAGTCTGAGGGCTTGGGTCATTCATGTTTTCTCCAGTCTGAGGCGCCGTGACCCTTGCCGCACACGCAAGTCTGAGGGCTTGGGTCATTCATGTGTTCTCCAGTCTGATGCGCCGTGACCCTTGCTGCACACGCAAGTCTGAGGGCTTGGGTCATTCACGTATTCTCCAGTCTAAGGCACCGTGACCCTTGCCGCACATGCAAGTCTGAGGGCTTGGGTCATTCATGTCTTCTCCAGTCTGAGGCGCCGTGACCCTTGCCGCACATGCAAGTCTGAGGGCTCGGGTCATTCATGTCTTCTCCAGTCTGAGGCGCCGTGACCCTTGCTGCACACGCAAGTCTGAGGCCTTGGGTCATTCATGTCTTCTCCAGTCTGAGGCGCTGTGACCCTTGCCGCACACGCAAGTCTGAGGGCTTGGGTCATTCATGTCTTCTTCAGTCTGAGGAGCCGTGACCCTTGCCGCACACGCAAGTCTGAGGGCTTGGGTCATTCATGTCTTCTCCAGTCTGAGGCGCCTTGACCCTTGCCGCACACGCAAGTCTGAGGGCTTCGGTCATTCATGTGTTCTCCAGTCTGAGGCGCTGTGACCTGCGCCGCACAGGCAAGTCTGAGGGCTTGGGTCATTCATGTGTTCTCCAGTCTGAGGCGCCGTGACCCTTGCCGCACACGCAAGTCTGAGGGCTTGGGTCATTCATGTGTTCTCCAGTCTGAGGTGCCGTGACCCTTGTCGCACACGCAAGTCTGAGGGCTTGGGTCATTCGTGTTTTCTCCAGTCTGAGGCGCCGTGACCCTTGCCGCACACGCAAGTCTGAGGGCTTAGGTCATTCATGTGTTCTCCAGTCTGAGGCGCTGTGACCCTTGCCGCACACGCAAGTCTGAGGGCTTGGGTCATTCACGTATTCTCCAGTCTGAGGCACCGTGACCCTTGCCGCACACGCAAGTCTGAGGGCTTGGGTCATTCACGTATTCTCCAGTCTAAGGCGCCGTGACCCTTGCCGCACACGCAAGTCCTAGGGCTTGGGTCATTCAAGTCTTCTCCAGTCTGAGGCGCCGTGACCCTTGCCGCATACGCAAGTCTGAGGGCTTGGGTCCTTCACGTGTTCTCCAGTCTGAGGCGCCGTGACCCACGCCGCACACGCAAGTCAGAGGGCTTGGGTACTTCACATGTTCTCCAGTCTGAGGCGCCGTGACCCTTGCCGCACACGCAAGTCTGAGGGCTTGGGTCATTCATGTGTTCTCCAGTCTGAGGTGCCGTGACCCTTGCCGCACACGCAAGTCTGAGGGCTTGGGTCATTCATGTGTTCTCCAGTCTGAGGTGCCGTGATCCTTGCCGCACACGCAAGTCTGAGGGCTTGGGTCATTCATGTGTTCTCCAGTCTGAGGCGCCGTGACCCTTGCCGCACACGCAAGTCTGAGGGCTTGGGTCATTCATGTTTTCTCCAGTCTGAGGCGCCGTGACCCTTGCCGCACACGCAAGTCTGAGGGCTTGGGTCATTCATGTGTTCTCCAGTCTGGGGCGCCGTGACCCTTGCCGCACACGCAAGTCTGAGGGCTTGGGTCATTCACGTATTCTCCAGTCTGAGGCACCGTGACCCTTGCCGCACACGCAAGTCTGAGGGCTTGGGTCATTCACGTATTCTCCATTCTAAGGCGCCGTGACCCTTGCCGCACACGCAAGTCTGAGGGCTTGGGTCATTCACGTCTTCTCCAGTCTGAGGCGCCGTGACCCTTGCCACACACGCAAGTCTGAGAGCTTGGGTCCTTCACGTGTTCTCCAGTCTGAGGCGCCGTGACCCGCGCCGCACATGCAAGTCTGAGGGCTTGGGTCCTTCATGTCTTCTCCAGTCTGAGGCTCCGTGGCCCTTGCCGCACACGCAAGTCTGAGAGCTTGGGTCATTCATGTGTTCTCCAGTCTGAGGCGCCGTGACCCGCGCCGCATGCGCAAGTCTGAGGGCTTGGGTCATTCATGTCTTCTCCAGTCTGAGGCGCCGTGACCCTTGCCGCACACGCAAGTCTGAGGGCTTGGGTCATTCATGTCTTCTCCAGTCTGAGGCGCCGTGATCCTTGCCACACACGCAAGTCTAAGGGCTTGGGTCATTCATGTCTTCTCCAGTCTGAGGCGCCGTGACCCTTGCCGCACACGCAAGTCTGAGGGCTTGGGTCATTCATGTCTTCTCCAGTCTGAGGCGCCGTGACCCTTGCCGCATACGCAAGTCTGAGGGCTTGGGTCATTCATGTCTTCTCCAGTCTGAGGCGCCTTGACCCTTGCCGCACACGCAAGTCTGAGTGCTTGGGTCATTCATGTCTTCTCCAGTCTGAGGCGCCATGACCCTTGCCGCACACGCAAGTCTGAGGGCTTGGGTCATTCATGTGTTCTCCAGTCTGAGGCGCCATGACCCTTGCCGCACACGCAAGTCTGAGGGCTTGGATCCTTCATGTCTTCTCCAGTCTGAGGTGCCGTGACCCTTGCCGCACACGCAAGTCTGAGGGCTTGGGTCATTCACGTGTTCTCCAGTCTGAGGCGCCCTGACCCGCGCCGCACACGCAAGTCTGAGGGCTTGGGTCATTCATGTCTTCTCCAGTCTGAAGCGCCGTGACCCGCGCCGCACACGCAATTCTGAGGGCTTGGGTCATTCATGTCTTCTGCAGTCTGAGGCATCGTGACCCTTGCCGCACATGCAAGTCTGAGGGCTTGGGTCATTCATGTGTTCTCCAGTCTGAGGCGCCGTGACCCGCACCGCACACGCAAGTCTGAGGGCTTGGGTCATTCATGTGTTCTCCAGTCTGAGGCGCCGTGACCCCGCCGTACACGCAATTCTGAGGGCTTGGGTCATTCATGTCTTCTCCAGTCTGAGGCGTGGTGACCCTTGCCGCACACGCAAGTCTGAGGGCTTGGGTCATTCATGTGTTCTCCAGTCTGAGGCGCCGTGACCCACACCGCACACGCAAGTCTGAGGGCTTGGGTCATTCATGTGTTCTCCAGTCTGAGGTGCCGTGACCTCGCCGCACACGCAAGTCTGAGGGCTTGGGTTCTTCATGTCTTCTCCAGTCTGAGGCGCCGTGACCCTTGCGGCACATGCAAGTCTGAGGGCTAGGGTCATTTATGTCTTCTCCAGTCTGAGGCGCCGTGACCCTTGCCGCACACGCAAGTCTGAGGGCTTGGGTCATTCATGTCTTTTACAGTCTGAGGCGCCGTGAACCTTGCCGCACACGCAAGTCTGAGGGCTTGGGTCATTCATGTCTTCTCCAGTCTGAGGCACCGTGACGCGCGCCGCACACCAAGTCTGAGGGCTTGGGTCATTCATGTGTTCTCCAGTCTGAGGCGCCGTGACCCTTGCCGCACATGCAAGTCTGAGGGCTTGGGTCATTCATGTGTTCTCTAGTCCGAGGCGCCGTGACCCTTGCCTCACACGCAAGTCTGAGGGCTTGGGTCATTCATGTGTTCTCCAGTCTGAGGCGCCGTGACCCTTGCAGCACACGCAAGTCTGAGGGCTTGGGTCATTCATGTTTTCTCCAGTCTGAGGCGCCGTGACCCTTGCCGCACACGCAAGTCTGAGGGCTTGGGTCATTCATGTGTTCTCCAGTCTGATGCGCTGTGACCCTTGCTGCACACGCAAGTCTGAGGGCTTGGGTCATTCACGTATTCTCCAGTCTAAGGCACCGTGACCCTTGCCGCACATGCAAGTCTGAGGGCTTGGGTCATTCATGTCTTCTCCAGTCTGAGGCGCCGTGACCCTTGCCGCACATGCAAGTCTGAGGGCTCGGGTCATTCATGTCTTCTCCAGTCTGAGGCGCCGTGACCCTTGCTGCACACGCAAGTCTGAGGCCTTGGGTCATTCATGTCTTCTCCAGTCTGAGGCGCTGTGACCCTTGCCGCACACGCAAGTCTGAGGGCTTGGGTCATTCATGTCTTCTTCAGTCTGAGGAGCCGTGACCCTTGCCGCACACGCAAGTCTGAGGGCTTGGGTCATTCATGTCTTCTCCAGTCTGAGGCGCCTTGACCCTTGCCGCACACGCAAGTCTGAGGGCTTGGGTCATTCATGTGTTCTCCAGTCTGAGGCGCTGTGACCTGCGCCGCACAGGCAAGTCTGAGGGCTTGGGTCATTCATGTGTTCTCCAGTCTGAGGCGCCGTGACCCTTGCCGCACACGCAAGTCTGAGGGCTTGGGTCATTCATGTGTTCTCCAGTCTGAGGTGCCGTGACCCTTGTCGCACACGCAAGTCTGAGGGCTTGGGTCATTCGTGTTTTCTCCAGTCTGAGGCGCCGTGACCCTTGCCGCACACGCAAGTCTGAGGGCTTAGGTCATTCATGTGTTCTCCAGTCTGAGGCGCTGTGACCCTTGCCGCACACGCAAGTCTGAGGGCTTGGGTCATTCACGTATTCTCCAGTCTGAGGCACCGTGACCCTTGCCGCACACGCAAGTCTGAGGGCTTGGGTCATTCACGTATTCTCCAGTCTAAGGCGCCGTGACCCTTGCCGCACACGCAAGTCCTAGGGCTTGGGTCATTCAAGTCTTCTCCAGTCTGAGGCGCCGTGACCCTTGCCGCATACGCAAGTCTGAGGGCTTGGGTCCTTCACGTGTTCTCCAGTCTGAGGCGCCGTGACCCACGCCGCACACGCAAGTCAGAGGGCTTGGGTACTTCACATGTTCTCCAGTCTGAGGCGCCGTGACCCTTGCCGCACACGCAAGTCTGAGGGCTTGGGTCATTCATGTGTTCTCCAGTCTGAGGCGCCGTGACCCTTGCCGCACACGCAAGTCTGAGGGCTTGGGTCATTCATGTGTTCTCCAGTCTGAGGTGCCGTGATCCTTGCCGCACACGCAAGTCTGAGGGCTTGGGTCATTCATGTGTTCTCCAGTCTGAGGCGCCGTGACCCTTGCCGCACACGCAAGTCTGAGGGCTTGGGTCATTCATGTTTTCTCCAGTCTGAGGCGCCGTGACCCTTGCCGCACACGCAAGTCTGAGGGCTTGGGTCATTCATGTGTTCTCCAGTCTGGGGCGCCGTGACCCTTGCCGCACACGCAAGTCTGAGGGCTTGGGTCATTCACGTATTCTCCAGTCTGAGGCACCGTGACCCTTGCCGCACACGCAAGTCTGAGGGCTTGGGTCATTCACGTATTCTCCATTCTAAGGCGCCGTGACCCTTGCCGCACACGCAAGTCTGAGGGCTTGGGTCATTCACGTCTTCTCCAGTCTGAGGCGCCGTGACCCTTGCCGCACACGCAAGTCTGAGAGCTTGGGTCCTTCACGTGTTCTCCAGTCTGAGGCGCCGTGACCCGCGCCGCACATGCAAGTCTGAGGGCTTGGGTCCTTCATGTCTTCTCCAGTCTGAGGCTCCGTGGCCCTTGCCGCACACGCAAGTCTGAGAGCTTGGGTCATTCATGTGTTCTCCAGTCTGAGGCACCGTGACCCGCGCCGCATGCGCAAGTCTGAGGGCTTGGGTCATTCATGTCTTCTCCAGTCTGAGGCGCCGTGACCCTTGCCGCACACGCAAGTCTGAGGGCTTGGGTCATTCATGTCTTCTCCAGTCTGAGGCGCCGTGACCCTTGCCACACACGCAAGTCTGAGGGCTTGGGTCATTCATGTCTTCTCCAGTCTGAGGCGCCGTGACCCTTGCCGCACACGCAAGTCTGAGGGCTTGGGTCATTCATGTCTTCTCCAGTCTGAGGCGCCGTGACCCTTGCCGCACACGCAAGTCTGAGGGCTTGGGTCATTCATGTCTTCTCCAGTCTGAGGCGCCTTGACCCTTGCCGCACACGCAAGTCTGAGTGCTTGGGTCATTCATGTCTTCTCCAGTCTGAGGCGCCGTGACCCTTGCCGCACACGCAAGTCTGAGGGCTTGGGTCATTCATGTGTTCTCCAGTCTGAGGCGCCATGACCCTTGCCGCACACGCAAGTCTGAGGGCTTGGATCCTTCATGTCTTCTCCAGTCTGAGGTGCCGTGACCCTTGCCGCACACGCAAGTCTGAGGGCTTGGGTCATTCACGTGTTCTCCAGTCTGAGGCGCCCTGACCAGCGCCGCACACGCAAGTCTGAGGGCTTGGGTCATTCATGTCTTCTCCAGTCTGAAGCGCCGTGACCCGCGCCGCACACGCAATTCTGAGGGCTTGGGTCATTCATGTCTTCTGCAGTCTGAGGCATCGTGACCCTTGCCGCACATGCAAGTCTGAGGGCTTGGGTCATTCATGTGTTCTCCAGTCTGAGGCGCCGTGACCCGCACCGCACACGCAAGTCTGAGGGCTTGGGTCATTCATGTGTTCTCCAGTCTGAGGCGCCGTGACCCCGCCGCACACGCAATTCTGAGGGCTTGGGTCATTCATGTCTTCTCCAGTCTGAGGCGTGGTGACCCTTGCCGCACACGCAAGTCTGAGGGCTTGGGTCATTCATGTGTTCTCCAGTCTGAGGCGCCGTGACCCACACCGCACACGCAAGTCTGAGGGCTTGGGTCATTCATGTGTTCTCCAGTCTGAGGTGCCGTGACCTCGCCGCACACGCAAGTCTGAGGGCTTGGGTTCTTCATGTCTTCTCCAGTCTGAGGCGCCGTGACCCTTGCGGCACACGCAAGTCTGAGGGCTAGGGTCATTTATGTCTTCTCCAGTCTGAGGCGCCGTGACCCTTGCCGCACACGCAAGTCTGAGGGCTTGGGTCATTCATGTCTTTTACAGTCTGAGGCGCCGTGAACCTTGCCGCACACGCAAGTCTGAGGGCTTGGGTCATTCATGTCTTCTCCAGTCTGAGGCACCGTGACGCGCGCCGCACACCAAGTCTGAGGGCTTGGGTCATTCATGTGTTCTCCAGTCTGAGGCGCTGTGACCCTTGCCGCACACGCAAGTCTGAGGGCTTGGGTCCTTCATGTGTTCTCCAGTCTGAGGCGCTGTGATCCTTGCCTCACACGCAAGTCTGAGGGCTTGGGTCATTCATGTCTTCTCCAGTCTGAGGCGCAGTGACCCTTGCCGCACACGCAAGTCTGAGGGCTTGGGTCATTCTTGTCTTCTCCAGTCTGAGGCGCTGTGACCATTGCCGCACACGCAAGTCTGAGGGCTTGGGTCATTCATGTCTTCTCCAGTCTGAGGCGCCGTGACCCTTGCCGCACACGCAAGTCTGAGGGCTTGGGTCATTCATGTCTTCTCCAGTCTGAGGCACCTTGACCCTTGCCGCACACGCAAATCTGAGGGCATGGGTCATTCATGTGTTCTCCAGTCTGAGGCGCCGTGACCCGCGCCGCACACGCAAGTCTGAGGGCTTGGGTCATTCATGTGTTCTCCAGTCTGAGGCGCCGTGACCCTTGCCACACACGCAAGTCTGAGGGCTTGGGTCATTCATTTGTTCTCCAGTCTGAGGCGCCGTGACCCTTGCCGCAAACGCAAGTCTGAGGGCTTGGGTCATTCATGTCTTCTCCAGTCCAAGGCGCCGTGACTCTTGCGGCACACACAAGTCTGAGTGCATGGGTCATTCATGTGTTCTCCAGTCTGAGGCACCGTAACACGCGCCACACACGCAAGTCTGAGGGCTTGGGTCATTCATGTGTTTTCCAGTCTGAGGCGCCGTGACCCTTGCCGCACACGCAAGTCTGAGGGCTTGGGTCCTTCATGTGTTCTCCAGTCTGAGGAGCCGTGACCCTTGCCACACACGCAAGTCTGAGGGCTTGGGTCATTCATGTGTTCTCCAGTCTGAGGCGCTGTGACCCTTGCCGCACACGCAAGTCTGAGGGCTTGGGTCATTCATGTGTTCTCCAGTCTGAGGCGCCGTGACCCTTGCCGCACACGCAAGTCTGATTGCTTGGGTCATTCATGTCTTCTCCAGTCTGAGGCGCCTTGACCCATGTCGCACACGCAAGTCTGAGGGCTTGGGTCATTCATGTGTTCTCCAGTCTGAGGTGCCGTGACCCTTGCCGCACACGCAAGTCTGAGGGCTTGGGTCCTTCAAGTGTTCTCCAGTCTGAGGCGCCGTGACCCTTGCCGCACACGCAAGTCTGAGGGCTTGGGTCATTCACGTGTTCTTCAGTCTGAGGCGACGTGACCCTTGCCGCACACGCAAGTCTGAGGGCTTGGGTCATTCATGTCTTCTCCAGTCTGAGGCGCCGTGACCCTTGCCGCACACGCAAGTCTGAGGGCTTGGGTCATTCATGTCTTCTCCAGTCTGAGGCTCCTTGACCCTTGCCGCACACGCAAGTCTGAGGGCTTGGGTCATTCATGTGTTCTTCAGTCTAAGGCGCCGTCACCCTTGCCGCACACGCAAGTCTGAGGGCTTGGGTCCTTCATGTGTTCTTCAGTCTGAGGCGCGGTGACCCTTGCCGCACACGCAAGTCTGAGGGCTTGGGTCATTCATGTGTTCTCCAGTCTGAGGCGCTGTGACTCTTGCTGCACACGCAAGTCTGAGTGCTTGGGTCATTCATGTGTTCTCCAGTCTGAGGTGCCGTGACCCTTGCCGCACACGCAAGTCTGAGGGCTTGGGTCATTCATGTCTTCTCCAGTCTGAGGCGCCTTGACCTTTGTAGCACACGCAAGTCTGAGGGCTTGGGTCATTCATGTGTTCTCCAGTCTGAGGCGCCGTGACCCTTGCCGCACACGCAAGTCTGAGGGCTTGGGTCATTCACGTGTTCTTCAGTCTGAGGCGACGTGACCCTTGCCGCACACGCAAGTCTGAGGGCTTGGGTCATTCATGTCTTCTCCAGTCTGAGGCGCCGTGACCCTTGCCGCACACGCAAGTCTGAGGGCTTGGGTCATTCATGTCTTCTCCAGTCTGAGGCTCCTTGACCCTTGCCGCACACGCAAGTCTGAGGGCTTGGGTCATTCATGTGTTCTTCAGTCTAAGGCGCCGTCACCCTTGCCGCACACGCAAGTCTGAGGGCTTGGGTCCTTCATGTGTTCTTCAGTCTGAGGCGCGGTGACCCTTGCCGCACACGCAAGTCTGAGGGCTTGGGTCATTCATGTCTTCTCCAGTCTGAGGCTCCTTGACCCTTGCCGCACACGCAAGTCTGAGGGCTTGGGTCATTCATGTGTTCTTCAGTCTAAGGCGCCGTCACCCTTGCCGCACACGCAAGTCTGAGGGCTTGGGTCATTCATGTGTTCTCCAGTCTGAGGTGCCGTGACCCTTGCCGCACACGCAAGTCTGAGGGCTTGGGTCCTTCAAGTGTTCTCCAGTCTGAGGCGCCGTGACCCTTGCCGCACACGCAAGTCTGAGGGCTTGGGTCATTCACGTGTTCTTCAGTCTGAGGCAACGTGACCCTTGCCGCACACGCAAGTCTGAGGGCTTGGGTCATTCATGTCTTCTCCAGTCTGAGGCGCCGTGACCCTTGCCGCACACGCAAGTCTGAGGGCTTGGGTCATTCATGTCTTCTCCAGTCTGAGGCTCCTTGACCCTTGCCGCACACGCAAGTCTGAGGTCTTGGGTCATTCATGTGTTCTTCAGTCTAAGGCGCCGTCACCCTTGCCGCACACGCAAGTCTGAGGGCTTGGGTCCTTCATGTGTTCTTCAGTCTGAGGCGCCGTGACCCTTGCCGCACACGCAAGTCTGAGGGCTTGGGTCATTCATGTGTTCTCCAGTCTGAGGCGCTGTGACTCTTGCCGCACACGCAAGTCTGAGTGCTTGGGTCATTCATGTGTTCTCCAGTCTGAGGCGCCGTGACCCTTGCCGCACACGCAAGTCTGAGGGCTTGGGTCATTCATGTCTTCTCCAGTCTGAGGCGCCTTGACCTTTGTCGCACACGCAAGTCTGAGGGCTTGGGTCATTCATGTGTTCTCCAGTCTGAGGCGCCGTGACCCGCGCCGCAAACGCAAGTCTGAGGGCTTGGGTCATTCATGTGTTCTCCAGTCTGAGGCGCTGTGACTCTTGCCGCACACGCAAGTCTGAGGGCTTGGGTCATTCATGTGTTCTCCAGTCTGAGGCGCTGTGACTCTTGCCGCACACGCAAGTCTGAGGGCTTGGGTCATTCACGTGTTCTCCAGTCTGAGGCGCCCTGACCCGCGCCGCACACGCAAGTCTGAGGGCTTGGGTCATTCATGTCTTCTCCAGTCTGAGGCGCCGTGACCCTTGCCGCACATGCAAGTCTGAGGGCTTGGGTCATTCATGTCTTCTCCAGTCTGAGGCGCCGTGACCCTTGCTACACACGCAAGTCTGAGGCCTTGGGTCATTCATGTCTTCTCCAGTCTGAGGTGCTGTGACCCTTGCCGCACACGCAAGTCTGAGGGCTTGGGTCATTCATGTCTTCTTCAGTCTGAGGAGCCATGACCCTTGCCGCACACGCAAGTCTGAGGGCTTGGGTCATTCATGTCTTCTTCAGTCTGAGTCGCCTTGACCTTTGCCGCACACACATGTCTGAGGGCTTGGGTCATTCATGTGTTCTCCAGTCTGAGGCGCTGTGACCTGCGACGCACACGCAAGTCTGAGGGCTTGGGTCATTCATGTGTTCTCCAGTCTGAGGCACCGTGACCCTTGCCGCACATGCAAGTCTGAGGGCTTGGGTCATTCATGTGTTCTCCAGTCTGAGGCGCCGTGACCCTTGCCGCACACGCAAGTCTGAGGGCTTGGGTCATTCACGTATTCTCCAGTCTAAGGCGCCGTGACCCTTGCCGCACACGCAAATCTGAGGGCTTGGGTCATTCACGTCTTCTCCAGTCTGAGGCGCCGTGACCCTTGCCGCAAACGCAAGTCTGAGGGCTTGGGTCCTTCACGTGTTCTCCAGTCTGAGGCGCCGTGACCCACGCCGCACAAGCAAGTCAGAGGGCTTGGGTACTTCACATGTTCTCCAGTCTGAGGTGCCGTGACCCTTGCCGCACACACAAGTCTGAGGGCTTGGGTCCTTCAAGTGTTCTCCAGTCTGAGGCGCCGTGACCCTTGCCGCACACGCAAGTCTGAGGGCTTGGGTCATTCACGTGTTCTCCAGTCTGAGGCGACGTGACCCCTGCCGCACATGCAAGTCTGAGGGCTTGGGTCCTTCACGTCTTCTCCAGTCTGAGGCGCCGTGACCCTTGCCGCACACGCAAGTCTGAGGGCTTGGGTCCTTCACCTCTTCTCCAGTCTGAGGCGCCGTGACCCTTGCCGCACATGCAAGTCTGAGGGCTTGGGTCATTCATGTGTTCTCTAGTCCGAGGCGCCGTGACCCTTGCCTCACACGCAAGTCTGAGGGCTTGGGTCATTCATGTGTTCTCCAGTCTGAGGCGCCGTGACCCTTGCAGCACACGCAAGTCTGAGGGCTTGGGTCATTCATGTTTTCTCCAGTCTGAGGCGCCGTGACCCTTGCCGCACACGCAAGTCTGAGGGCTTGGGTCATTCATGTGTTCTCCAGTCTGATGCGCCGTGACCCTTGCTGCACACGCAAGTCTGAGGGCTTGGGTCATTCACGTATTCTCCAGTCTAAGGCACCGTGACCCTTGCCGCACATGCAAGTCTGAGGGCTTGGGTCATTCATGTCTTCTCCAGTCTGAGGCGCCGTGACCCTTGCCGCACATGCAAGTCTGAGGGCTCGGGTCATTCATGTCTTCTCCAGTCTGAGGCGCCGTGACCCTTGCTGCACACGCAAGTCTGAGGCCTTGGGTCATTCATGTCTTCTCCAGTCTGAGGCGCTGTGACCCTTGCCGCACACGCAAGTCTGAGGGCTTGGGTCATTCATGTCTTCTTCAGTCTGAGGAGCCGTGACCCTTGCCGCACACGCAAGTCTGAGGGCTTGGGTCATTCATGTCTTCTCCAGTCTGAGGCGCCTTGACCCTTGCCGCACACGCAAGTCTGAGGGCTTCGGTCATTCATGTGTTCTCCAGTCTGAGGCGCTGTGACCTGCGCCGCACAGGCAAGTCTGAGGGCTTGGGTCATTCATGTGTTCTCCAGTCTGAGGCGCCGTGACCCTTGCCGCACACGCAAGTCTGAGGGCTTGGGTCATTCATGTGTTCTCCAGTCTGAGGTGCCGTGACCCTTGTCGCACACGCAAGTCTGAGGGCTTGGGTCATTCTTGTCTTCTCCAGTCTGAGGCGCTGTGACCCTTGCCGCACACGCAAGTCTGAGGGCTTGGGTCATTCATGTCTTCTCCAGTCTGAGGCGCCGTGACCCTTGCCGCACACGCAAGTCTGAGGGCTTGGGTCATTCATGTCTTCTCCAGTCTGAGGCACCTTGACCCTTGCCGCACACGCAAATCTGAGGGCATGGGTCATTCATGTGTTCTCCAGTCTGAGGCGCCGTGACCCGCGCCGCACACGCAAGTCTGAGGGCTTGGGTCATTCATGTGTTCTCCAGTCTGAGGCGCCGTGACCCTTGCCACACACGCAAGTCTGAGGGCTTGGGTCATTCATTTGTTCTCCAGTCTGAGGCGCCGTGACCCTTGCCGCAAACGCAAGTCTGAGGGCTTGGGTCATTCATGTCTTCTCCAGTCCAAGGCGCCGTGACTCTTGCGGCACACACAAGTCTGAGTGCATGGGTCATTCATGTGTTCTCCAGTCTGAGGCACCGTAACACGCGCCACACACGCAAGTCTGAGGGCTTGGGTCATTCATGTGTTTTCCAGTCTGAGGCGCCGTGACCCTTGCCGCACACGCAAGTCTGAGGGCTTGGGTCATTCATGTGTTCTCCAGTCTGAGGCGCCGTGACCCTTGCCGCACACGCAAGTCTGAGGGCTTGGGTCATTCATGTTTTCTCCAGTCTGAGGCGCCGTGACCCTTGCCGCACACGCAAGTCTGAGGGCTTGGGTCATTCATGTGTTCTCCAGTCTGGGGCGCCGTGACCCTTGCCGCACACGCAAGTCTGAGGGCTTGGGTCATTCACGTATTCTCCAGTCTGAGGCACCGTGACCCTTGCCGCACACGCAAGTCTGAGGGCTTGGGTCATTCACGTATTCTCCATTCTAAGGCGCCGTGACCCTTGCCGCACACGCAAGTCTGAGGGCTTGGGTCATTCACGTCTTCTCCAGTCTGAGGCGCCGTGACCCTTGCCGCACACGCAAGTCTGAGAGCTTGGGTCCTTCACGTGTTCTCCAGTCTGAGGCGCCGTGACCCGCGCCGCACATGCAAGTCTGAGGGCTTGGGTCCTTCATGTCTTCTCCAGTCTGAGGCTCCGTGGCCCTTGCCGCACACGCAAGTCTGAGAGCTTGGGTCATTCATGTGTTCTCCAGTCTGAGGCGCCGTGACCCGCGCCGCATGCGCAAGTCTGAGGGCTTGGGTCATTCATGTCTTCTCCAGTCTGAGGCGCCGTGACCCTTGCCGCACACGCAAGTCTGAGGGCTTGGGTCATTCATGTCTTCTCCAGTCTGAGGCGCCGTGATCCTTGCCACACACGCAAGTCTGAGGGCTTGGGTCATTCATGTCTTCTCCAGTCTGAGGCGCCGTGACCCTTGCCGCACACGCAAGTCTGAGGGCTTGGGTCATTCATGTCTTCTCCAGTCTGAGGCACCGTGACCCTTGCCGCATACGCAAGTCTGAGGGCTTGGGTCATTCATGTCTTCTCCAGTCTGAGGCGCCTTGACCCTTGCCGCACACGCAAGTCTGAGTGCTTGGGTCATTCATGTCTTCTCCAGTCTGAGGCGCCATGACCCTTGCCGCACACGCAAGTCTGAGGGCTTGGGTCATTCATGTGTTCTCCAGTCTGAGGCGCCATGACCCTTGCCGCACACGCAAGTCTGAGGGCTTGGATCCTTCATGTCTTCTCCAGTCTGAGGTGCCGTGACCCTTGCCGCACACGCAAGTCTGAGGGCTTGGGTCATTCACGTGTTCTCCAGTCTGAGGCGCCCTGACCCGCGCCGCACACGCAAGTCTGAGGGCTTGGGTCATTCATGTCTTCTCCAGTCTGAAGCGCCGTGACCCGCGCCGCACACGCAATTCTGAGGGCTTGGGTCATTCATGTCTTCTGCAGTCTGAGGCATCGTGACCCTTGCCGCACATGCAAGTCTGAGGGCTTGGGTCATTCATGTGTTCTCCAGTCTGAGGCGCCGTGACCCGCACCGCACACGCAAGTCTGAGGGCTTGGGTCATTCATGTGTTCTCCAGTCTGAGGCACCGTGACCCCGCCGTACACGCAATTCTGAGGGCTTGGGTCATTCATGTCTTCTCCAGTCTGAGGCGTGGTGACCCTTGCCGCACACGCAAGTCTGAGGGCTTGGGTCATTCATGTGTTCTCCAGTCTGAGGCGCCGTGACCCACACCGCACACGCAAGTCTGAGGGCTTGGGTCATTCATGTGTTCTCCAGTCTGAGGTGCCGTGACCTCGCCGCACACGCAAGTCTGAGGGCTTGGGTTCTTCATGTCTTCTCCAGTCTGAGGCGCCGTGACCCTTGCGGCACATGCAAGTCTGAGGGCTAGGGTCATTTATGTCTTCTCCAGTCTGAGGCGCCGTGACCCTTGCCGCACACGCAAGTCTGAGGGCTTGGGTCATTCATGTCTTTTACAGTCTGAGGCGCCGTGAACCTTGCCGCACACGCAAGTCTGAGGGCTTGGGTCATTCATGTCTTCTCCAGTCTGAGGCACCGTGACGCGCGCCGCACACCAAGTCTGAGGGCTTGGGTCATTCATGTGTTCTCCAGTCTGAGGCGCTGTGACCCTTGCCGCACACGCAAGTCTGAGGGCTTGGGTCCTTCATGTGTTCTCCAGTCTGAGGCGCTGTGATCCTTGCCTCACACGCAAGTCTGAGGGCTTGGGTCATTCATGTCTTCTCCAGTCTGAGGCGCAGTGACCCTTGCCGCACACGCAAGTCTGAGGGCTTGGGTCATTCTTGTCTTCTCCAGTCTGAGGCGCTGTGACCCTTGCCGCACACGCAAGTCTGAGGGCTTGGGTCATTCATGTCTTCTCCAGTCTGAGGCGCCGTGACCCTTGCCGCACACGCAAGTCTGAGGGCTTGGGTCATTCATGTCTTCTCCAGTCTGAGGCACATTGACCCTTGCCGCACACGCAAATCTGAGGGCATGGGTCATTCATGTGTTCTCCAGTCTGAGGCGCCGTGACCCGCGCCGCACACGCAAGTCTGAGGGCTTGGGTCATTCATGTGTTCTCCAGTCTGAGGCGCCGTGACCCTTGCCACACACGCAAGTCTGAGGGCTTGGGTCATTCATTTGTTCTCCAGTCTGAGGCGCCGTGACCCTTGCCGCAAACGCAAGTCTGAGGGCTTGGGTCATTCATGTCTTCTCCAGTCCAAGGCGCCGTGACTCTTGCGGCACACACAAGTCTGAGTGCATGGGTCATTCATGTGTTCTCCAGTCTGAGGCACCGTAACACGCGCCACACACGCAAGTCTGAGGGCTTGGGTCATTCATGTGTTTTCCAGTCTGAGGCGCCGTGACCCTTGCCGCACACGCAAGTCTGAGGGCTTGGGTCCTTCATGTGTTCTCCAGTCTGAGGAGCCGTGACCCTTGCCACACACGCAAGTCTGAGGGCTTGGGTCATTCATGTGTTCTCCAGTCTGAGGCGCTGTGAACCTTGCCACACACGCAAGTCTGAGGGCTTGGGTCATTCATGTGTTCTCCAGTCTGAGGCGCCGTGACCCTTGCCGCACACGCAAGTCTGATTGCTTGGGTCATTCATGTCTTCTCCAGTCTGAGGCGCCTTGACCCATGTCGCACACGCAAGTCTGAGGGCTTGGGTCATTCATGTGTTCTCCAGTCTGAGGTGCCGTGACCCTTGCCGCACACGCAAGTCTGAGGGCTTGGGTCCTTCAAGTGTTCTCCAGTCTGAGGCGCCGTGACCCTTGCCGCACACGCAAGTCTGAGGGCTTGGGTCATTCACGTGTTCTTCAGTCTGAGGCGACGTGACCCTTGCCGCACACGCAAGTCTGAGGGCTTGGGTCATTCATGTCTTCTCCAGTCTGAGGCGCCGTGACCCTTGCCGCACACGCAAGTCTGAGGGCTTGGGTCATTCATGTCTTCTCCAGTCTGAGGCTCCTTGACCCTTGCCGCACACGCAAGTCTGAGGGCTTGGGTCATTCATGTGTTCTTCAGTCTAAGGCGCCGTCACCCTTGCCGCACACGCAAGTCTGAGGGCTTGGGTCCTTCATGTGTTCTTCAGTCTGAGGCGCGGTGACCCTTGCCGCACACGCAAGTCTGAGGGCTTGGGTCATTCATGTGTTCTCCAGTCTGAGGCGCTGTGACTCTTGCTGCACACGCAAGTCTGAGTGCTTGGGTCATTCATGTGTTCTCCAGTCTGAGGTGCCGTGACCCTTGCCGCACACGCAAGTCTGAGGGCTTGGGTCATTCATGTCTTCTCCAGTCTGAGGCGCCTTGACCTTTGTAGCACACGCAAGTCTGAGGGCTTGGGTCATTCATGTGTTCTCCAGTCTGAGGCGCCGTGACCCGCGCCGCACACGCAAGTCTGATTGCTTGGGTCATTCATGTCTTCTCCAGTCTGAGGCGCCTTGACCCATGTCGCACACGCAAGTCTGAGGGCTTGGGTCATTCATGTGTTCTCCAGTCTGAGGTGCCGTGACCCTTGCCGCACACGCAAGTCTGAGGGCTTGGGTCCTTCAAGTGTTCTCCAGTCTGAGGCGCCGTGACCCTTGCCGCACACGCAAGTCTGAGGGCTTGGGTCATTCACGTGTTCTTCAGTCTGAGGCAACGTGACCCTTGCCGCACACGCAAGTCTGAGGGCTTGGGTCATTCATGTCTTCTCCAGTCTGAGGCGCCGTGACCCTTGCCGCACACGCAAGTCTGAGGGCTTGGGTCATTCATGTCTTCTCCAGTCTGAGGCTCCTTGACCCTTGCCGCACACGCAAGTCTGAGGTCTTGGGTCATTCATGTGTTCTTCAGTCTAAGGCGCCGTCACCCTTGCCGCACACGCAAGTCTGAGGGCTTGGGTCCTTCATGTGTTCTTCAGTCTGAGGCGCCGTGACCCTTGCCGCACACGCAAGTCTGAGGGCTTGGGTCATTCATGTGTTCTCCAGTCTGAGGCGCTGTGACTCTTGCCGCACACGCAAGTCTGAGTGCTTGGGTCATTCATGTGTTCTCCAGTCTGAGGCGCCGTGACCCTTGCCGCACACGCAAGTCTGAGGGCTTGGGTCATTCATGTCTTCTCCAGTCTGAGGCGCCTTGACCTTTGTCGCACACGCAAGTCTGAGGGCTTGGGTCATTCATGTGTTCTCCAGTCTGAGGCGCCGTGACCCGCGCCGCACACGCAAGTCTGAGGGCTTGGGTCATTCATGTGTTCTCCAGTCTGAGGCGCTGTGACTCTTGCCGCACACGCAAGTCTGAGGGCTTGGGTCATTCATGTGTTCTCCAGTCTGAGGCGCTGTGACTCTTGCCGCACACGCAAGTCTGAGGGCTTGGGTCATTCACGTGTTCTCCAGTCTGAGGCGCCCTGACCCGCGCCGCACACGCAAGTCTGAGGGCTTGGGTCATTCATGTCTTCTCCAGTCTGAAGCGCCGTGACCCGCGCCGCACACGCAATTCTGAGGGCTTGGGTCATTCATGTCTTCTGCAGTCTGAGGCATCGTGACCCTTGCCGCACATGCAAGTCTGAGGGCTTGGGTCATTCATGTGTTCTCCAGTCTGAGGCGCCGTGACCCGCACCGCACACGCAAGTCTGAGGGCTTGGGTCATTCATGTGTTCTCCAGTCTGAGGCGCCGTGACCCCGCCGCACACGCAATTCTGAGGGCTTGGGTCATTCATGTCTTCTCCAGTCTGAGGCGTGGTGACCCTTGCCGCACACGCAAGTCTGAGGGCTTGGGTCATTCATGTGTTCTCCAGTCTGAGGCGCCGTGACCCACACCGCACACGCAAGTCTGAGGGCTTGGGTCATTCATGTGTTCTCCAGTCTGAGGTGCCGTGACCTCGCCGCACACGCAAGTCTGAGGGCTTGGGTTCTTCATGTCTTCTCCAGTCTGAGGCGCCGTGACCCTTGCGGCACACGCAAGTCTGAGGGCTAGGGTCATTTATGTCTTCTCCAGTCTGAGGCGCCGTGACCCTTGCCGCACACGCAAGTCTGAGGGCTTGGGTCATTCATGTCTTCTACAGTCTGAGGCGCCGTGAACCTTGCCGCACACGCAAGTCTGAGGGCTTGGGTCATTTATGTCTTCTCCAGTCTGAGGCACCGTGACGCGCGCCGCACACCAAGTCTGAGGGCTTGGGTCATTCATGTGTTCTCCAGTCTGAGGCGCTGTGACCCTTGCCGCACACGCAAGTCTGAGGGCTTGGGTCCTTCATGTGTTCTCCAGTCTGAGGCGCTGTGATCCTTGCCTCACACGCAAGTCTGAGGGCTTGGGTCATTCATGTCTTCTCCAGTCTGAGGCGCAGTGACCCTTGCCGCACACGCAAGTCTGAGGGCTTGGGTCATTCTTGTCTTCTCCAGTCTGAGGCGCTGTGACCCTTGCCGCACACGCAAGTCTGAGGGCTTGGGTCATTCATGTCTTCTCCAGTCTGAGGCGCCGTGACCCTTGCCGCACACGCAAGTCTGAGGGCTTGGGTCATTCATGTCTTCTCCAGTCTGAGGCACCTTGACCCTTGCCGCACACGCAAATCTGAGGGCATGGGTCATTCATGTGTTCTCCAGTCTGAGGCGCCGTGACCCGCGCCGCACACGCAAGTCTGAGGGCTTGGGTCATTCATGTGTTTTCCAGTCTGAGGCGCCGTGACCCTTGGCACACACGCAAGTCTGAGGGCTTGGGTCATTCATTTGTTCTCCAGTCTGAGGCGCCGTGACCCTTGCCGCAAACGCAAGTCTGAGGGCTTGGGTCATTCATGTCTTCTCCAGTCCAAGGCGCCGTGACTCTTGCGGCACACACAAGTCTGAGTGCATGGGTCATTCATGTGTTCTCCAGTCTGAGGCACCGTAACATGCGCCACACACGCAAGTCTGAGGGCTTGGGTCATTCATGTGTTTTCCAGTCTGAGGCGCCGTGACCCTTGCCGCACACGCAAGTCTGAGGGCTTGGGTCCTTCATGTGTTCTCCAGTCTGAGGAGCCGTGACCCTTGCCACACACGCAAGTCTGAGGGCTTGGGTCATTCATGTGTTCTCCAGTCTGAGGCGCTGTGACCCTTGCCGCACACGCAAGTCTGAGGGCTTGGGTCATTCATGTGTTCTCCAGTCTGAGGCGCCGTGACCCTTGCCGCACACGCAAGTCTGATTGCTTGGGTCATTCATGTCTTCTCCAGTCTGAGGCGCCTTGACCCATGTCGCACACGCAAGTCTGAGGGCTTGGGTCATTCATGTGTTCTCCAGTCTGAGGTGCCGTGACCCTTGCCGCACACGCAAGTCTGAGGGCTTGGGTCCTTCAAGTGTTCTCCAGTCTGAGGCGCCGTGACCCTTGCCGCACACGCAAGTCTGAGGGCTTGGGTCATTCACGTGTTCTTCAGTCTGAGGCGACGTGACCCTTGCCGCACACGCAAGTCTGAGGGCTTGGGTCATTCATGTCTTCTCCAGTCTGAGGCGCCGTGACCCTTGCCGCACACGCAAGTCTGAGGGCTTGGGTCATTCATGTCTTCTCCAGTCTGAGGCTCCTTGACCCTTGCCGCACACGCAAGTCTGAGGGCTTGGGTCATTCATGTGTTCTTCAGTCTAAGGCGCCGTCACCCTTGCCGCACACGCAAGTCTGAGGGCTTGGGTCCTTCATGTGTTCTTCAGTCTGAGGCGCCGTGACCCTTGCCGCACACGCAAGTGAGGGCTTGGGTCATTCATGTGTTCTCCAGTCTGAGGCGCTGTGACTCTTGCCGCACACGCAAGTCTGAGTGCTTGGGTCATTCATGTGTTCTCCAGTCTGAGGCGCCGTGACCCTTGCCGCACACGCAAGTCTGAGGGCTTGGGTCATTCATGTCTTCTCCAGTCTGAGGCGCCTTGACCTTTGTCGCACACGCAAGTCTGAGGGCTTGGGTCATTCATGTGTTCTCCAGTCTGAGGCGCCGTGACCCGCGCCGCACACGCAAGTCTGAGGGCTTGGGTCATTCATGTCTTCTCCAGTCTGAGGCACCGTGACCCGCGTCGCACACGCAAGTCTGAGGGCTTGGGTCATTCATGTCTTCTCCAGTCTGAGGCGCCGTGACCCGCGCCGCACACGCAAGTCTGAGGGTTTGGGTCATTCATGTCTTCTCCAGTCTGAGGCGCCGTGACCCTTGCCGCACACGCAAGTCTGAGGGCTTGGGTCCTTCATTTGTTCTCCAGTGTGAGGCGCCGTGACCCTTGCCGCACACGCAAGTCTGAGGGCTTGGGTTCTTCATGTGTTTTCCAGTCTGAGGCGCCGTGACCCTTGCCGCACATGAAAGTCTGAGGGCTTGGGTCCTTCATGTGTTCTCCAGTCTGAGGCGCTGTGACCCTTGCCACACACGCAAGTCTGAGGGCTTGGGTCATTCATGTCTTCTCCAGTCTGAGGCGACGTGACCCTTGCCGCACACGCAAGTCTGAGGGCTTGGGTCATTCATGTCTTCTCCAGTCTGAGGCTCCTTGACCCTTGCCGCACACGCAAGTCTGAGGGCTTGGGTCATTCATGTGTTCTTCAGTCTAAGGCGCCGTCACCCTTGCCGCACACGCAAGTCTGAGGGCTTGGGTCCTTCATGTGTTCTTCAGTCTGAGGCGCCGTGACCCTTGCCGCACACGCAAGTGAGGGCTTGGGTCATTCATGTGTTCTCCAGTCTGAGGCGCTGTGACTCTTGCCGCACACGCAAGTCTGAGTGCTTGGGTCATTCATGTGTTCTCCAGTCTGAGGCGCCGTGACCCTTGCCGCACACGCAAGTCTGAGGGCTTGGGTCATTCATGTCTTCTCCAGTCTGAGGCGCCTTGACCTTTGTCGCACACGCAAGTCTGAGGGCTTGGGTCATTCATGTGTTCTCCAGTCTGAGGCGCCGTGACCCGCGCCGCACACGCAAGTCTGAGGGCTTGGGTCATTCATGTCTTCTCCAGTCTGAGGCACCGTGACCCGCGTCGCACACGCAAGTCTGAGGGCTTGGGTCATTCATGTCTTCTCCAGTCTGAGGCGCCGTGACCCGCGCCGCACACGCAAGTCTGAGGGTTTGGGTCATTCATGTCTTCTCCAGTCTGAGGCGCCGTGACCCTTGCCGCACACGCAAGTCTGAGGGCTTGGGTCCTTCATTTGTTCTCCAGTGTGAGGCGCCGTGACCCTTGCCGCACACGCAAGTCTGAGGGCTTGGGTTCTTCATGTGTTTTCCAGTCTGAGGCGCCGTGACCCTTGCCGCACATGAAAGTCTGAGGGCTTGGGTCCTTCATGTGTTCTCCAGTCTGAGGCGCTGTGACCCTTGCCACACACGCAAGTCTGAGGGCTTGGGTCATTCATGTCTTCTCCAGTCTGAGGCGACGTGACCCTTGCCGCACACGCAAGTCTGAGGGCTTGGGTCATTCATGTCTTCTCCAGTCTGAGGCGCCGTGACCCTTGCCGCACACGCAAGTCTGAGGGATTGGGTCATTCACATCTTCTCCAGTCTGAGGCGCCGTGACCCTTGCCGCACACGCAAGTCTGAGGGCTTGGGTCATTCACGGCTTCTCCAGTCTGAGGTGCCGTGACCCTTGCCGCACACGCAAGTCTGAGGGCTTTGGTCATTCATGTCTTCTCCAGTCTGAGGCTCCGTGACCCTTGCCGCACACGCAAGTCTGAGGGCTTGGGTCATTCATGTGTTCTCTAGTCTGAGGCGCCGTGACCCGCGCCGCACACACAAGTTTGCGGGCTTGGGTTATTCATGTGTTCTCCAGTCTGAGGCGCCGTGACCCTTGCCGCACACGCAAGTCTGAGGGCTTAGGTCATTCATGTGTTCTCCAGTCTGAGGCGCCGTGACCCGCGCCGCACATGCAAGTCTGAGGGCTTGGGTCCTTCATGTCTTCTCCAGTCTGAGGCTCCGTGACCCTTGCCACACACGCAAGTCTGAGGGCTTGGGTCATTCATGTGTTCTCCAGTCTGAGGCGCTGTGACCCTTGCCGCACACGCAAGTCTGAGGGCTTGGGTCATTCATGTGTTCTCCAGTCTGAGGCGCCGTGACCCGCGTCGCACACGCAAGTCTGAGGGCTTGGGTCATTCATGTCTTCTCCAGTCTGAGGCGCCGTGACCCGCGCCGCACACGCAAGTCTGAGGGTTTGGGTCATTCATGTCTTCTCCAGTCTGAGGCGCCGTGACCCTTGCCGCACACGCAAGTCTGAGGGCTTGGGTCCTTCATTTGTTCTCCAGTGTGAGGCGCCGTGACCCTTGCCGCACACGCAAGTCTGAGGGCTTGGGTTCTTCATGTGTTTTCCAGTCTGAGGCGCCGTGACCCTTGCCGCACATGAAAGTCTGAGGGCTTGGGTCCTTCATGTGTTCTCCAGTCTGAGGCGCTGTGACCCTTGCCACACACGCAAGTCTGAGGGCTTGGGTCATTCATGTCTTCTCCAGTCTGAGGCGACGTGACCCTTGCCGCACACGCAAGTCTGAGGGCTTGGGTCATTCATGTCTTCTCCAGTCTGAGGCGCCGTGACCCTTGCCGCACACGCAAGTCTGAGGGATTGGGTCATTCACATCTTCTCCAGTCTGAGGCGCCGTGACCCTTGCCGCACACGCAAGTCTGAGGGCTTGGGTCATTCACGGCTTCTCCAGTCTGAGGTGCCGTGACCCTTGCCGCACACGCAAGTCTGAGGGCTTTGGTCATTCATGTCTTCTCCAGTCTGAGGCTCCGTGACCCTTGCCGCACACGCAAGTCTGAGGGCTTGGGTCATTCATGTGTTCTCTAGTCTGAGGCGCCGTGACCCGCGCCGCACACACAAGTCTGCGGGCTTGGGTTATTCATGTGTTCTCCAGTCTGAGGCGCCGTGACCCTTGCCGCACACGCAAGTCTGAGGGCTTAGGTCATTCATGTGTTCTCCAGTCTGAGGCGCCGTGACCCGCGCCGCACATGCAAGTCTGAGGGCTTGGGTCCTTCATGTCTTCTCCAGTCTGAGGCTCCGTGACCCTTGCCACACACGCAAGTCTGAGGGCTTGGGTCATTCATGTGTTCTCCAGTCTGAGGCGCTGTGACCCTTGCCGCACACGCAAGTCTGAGGGCTTGGGTCATTCATGTGTTCTCCAGTCTGAGGCGCCGTGACCCTTGCCGCACACGCAAGTCTGAGGGCTTGGGTCATTCATGTCTTCTCCAGTCTGAGGCGCCTTGACCCTTGTCGCACACGCAAGTCTGAGGGCTTGGGTCCTTCACGTCTTCTCCAGTCTGAGGCGCCGTGACCCTTGCCGCACATGCAAGTCTGACGGCTTGGGTCCTTCACGTCTTCTCCAGTCAGAGGCGCCGTGACCCTTGCCGCACACGCAAGTCTGAGGGCTTGGGTCATTCACGTGTTCTCCAGTCCGAGGCGCCGTGACCCTTGCTGCACACGCAAGTCTGAGGGCTTGGGTCATTCATGTCTTCTCCAGTCCGAGGCGCCGTGACCCGCGCCGCACACGCAAGTCTGAGGGCTTGGGTCATTCATGTCTTCTCCAGTCCGAGGCGCCGTGACTCTTGCCGCACACGCAAGTCTGAGGGCTTGGGTCATTCATGTGTTCTCCAGTCTGAGGCACCGTGACCCGCGCCGCACACACAAGTCTGAGGGCTTGGGTCATTCACGTCTTCTCCAGTCTGAGGCACCGTGACCCTTGCTGCACACGCAAGTCTGAGGGCTTGGGTCCTTCATGTGTTCTCCAGTCTGAGGCGCTGTGACCCTTGCCTCACACGCAAGTCTGAGGGCTTGGCTCATTCATGTCTTCTCCAGTCTGAGGCGCCGTGACCCTTGCCGCACACGCAAGTCTGAGGGCTTGGGTCATTCATGTCTTCTCCAGTCTGAGGCGCTGTGACCCTTGCCGCACACGCAAGTCTGAGGGCTTGGGTCATTCATGTCTTCTCCAGTCTGAGGCGCCTTGACCCTTGCCGCACATGCAAGTCTGAGGGCTTGGGTCATTCATGTGTTCTCCAGTCTGAGGCGCCGTGACCCGCGCCGCACACGCAAGTCTGAGGGCTTGGGTCATTCATGTGTTCTCCAGTCTGAGGCGCCGTGACCCTTGCCACACACGCAAGTCTGAGGGCTTGGGTCATTCATTTGTTCTCCAGTCTGAGGCGCCGTGACCCTTGCCGCACACGCAAGTCTGAGGGCTTGGGTCATTCATGTCTTCTCCAGTCCGAGGCGCCGTGACTCTTGCCGCACACGCAAGTCTGAGGGCATGGGTCATTCATGTGTTCTCCAGTCTGAGGCACCGTGACACGCACCGCACACGCAAGTCTGAGGGCCTGGGTCATTCATGTGTTTTCCAGTCTGAGGCGCTGTGACCCTTGCCGCACACGCAAGTCTGAGGGCTTGGGTCCTTCATGTGTTCTCCAGTCTGAGGAGCCGTGACCCTTGCCACACGCGCAAGTCTGAGGGCTTGGGTCATTCATGTGTTCTCCAGTCTGAGGCGCCGTGACCCTTGCCGCACACGCAAGTCTGAGGGCTTGGGTCATTCATGTCTTCTCCAGTCTGAGGCGCCTTGACCCTTGTCGCACACGCAAGTCTGAGGGCTTGGGTCCTTCACGTCTTCTCCAGTCTGAGGCGCCGTTACCCTTGCCGCACATGCAAGTCTGACGGCTTGGGTCCTTCACGTCTTCTCCAGTCAGAGGCGCCGTGACCCTTGCCGCACACGCAAGTCTGAGGGCTTGGGTCATTCACGTGTTCTCCAGTCCGAGGCGCCGTGACCCTTGCTGCACACGCAAGTCTGAGGGCTTGGGTCATTCATGTCTTCTCCAGTCCGAGGCGCCGTGACCCGCGCCGCACACGCAAGTCTGAGGGCTTGGGTCATTCATGTCTTCTCCAGTCCGAGGCGCCGTGACTCTTGCCGCACACGCAAGTCTGAGGGCTTGGGTCATTCATGTGTTCTCCAGTCTGAGGCACCGTGACCCGCGCCGCACACACAAGTCTGAGGGCTTGGGTCATTCACGTCTTCTCCAGTCTGAGGCACCGTGACCCTTGCTGCACACGCAAGTCTGAGGGCTTGGGTCCTTCATGTGTTCTCCAGTCTGAGGCGCTGTGACCCTTGCCTCACACGCAAGTCTGAGGGCTTGGCTCATTCATGTCTTCTCCAGTCTGAGGCGCCGTGACCCGCGCCGCACACGCAAGTCTGAGGGCTTGGGTCATTCATGTCTTCTCCAGTCTGAGGCACCGTGACCCGCGTCGCACACGCAAGTCTGAGGGCTTGGGTCATTCATGTCTTCTCCAGTCTGAGGCACCGTGACCCGCGCCGCACACGCAAATCTGAGGGTTTGGGTCATTCATGTCTTCTCCAGTCTGAGGCGCCGTGACCCTTGCCGCACACGCAAGTCTGAGGGCTTGGGTCCTTCATTTGTTCTCCAGTGTGAGGCGCCGTGACCCTTGCCGCACACGCAAGTCTGAGGGCTTGGGTTCTTCATGTGTTTTCCAGTCTGAGGCGCCGTGACCCTTGCCGCACATGAAAGTCTGAGGGCTTGGGTCCTTCATGTGTTCTCCAGTCTGAGGCGCTGTGACCCTTGCCACACACGCAAGTCTGAGGGCTTGGGTCATTCATGTCTTCTCCAGTCTGAGGCGACGTGACCCTTGCCGCACACGCAAGTCTGAGGGCTTGGGTCATTCATGTCTTCTCCAGTCTGAGGCTCCTTGACCCTTGCCGCACACGCAAGTCTGAGGGCTTGGGTCATTCATGTGTTCTTCAGTCTAAGGCGCCGTCACCCTTGCCGCACACGCAAGTCTGAGGGCTTGGGTCCTTCATGTGTTCTTCAGTCTGAGGCGCCGTGACCCTTGCCGCACACGCAAGTGAGGGCTTGGGTCATTCATGTGTTCTCCAGTCTGAGGCGCTGTGACTCTTGCCGCACACGCAAGTCTGAGTGCTTGGGTCATTCATGTGTTCTCCAGTCTGAGGCGCCGTGACCCTTGCCGCACACGCAAGTCTGAGGGCTTGGGTCATTCATGTCTTCTCCAGTCTGAGGCGCCGTGACCCTTGCCGCACACGCAAGTCTGAGGGCTTGGGTCATTCATGTCTTCTCCAGTCTGAGGCGCCTTGACCCTTGTCGCACACGCAAGTCTGAGGGCTTGGGTCCTTCACGTCTTCTCCAGTCTGAGGCGCCGTGACCCTTGCCGCACATGCAAGTCTGACGGCTTGGGTCCTTCACGTCTTCTCCAGTCAGAGGCGCCGTGACCCTTGCCGCACACGCAAGTCTGAGGGCTTGGGTCATTCACGTGTTCTCCAGTCCGAGGCGCCGTGACCCTTGCTGCACACGCAAGTCTGAGGGCTTGGGTCATTCATGTCTTCTCCAGTCCGAGGCGCCGTGACCCGCGCCGCACACGCAAGTCTGAGGGCTTGGGTCATTCATGTCTTCTCCAGTCCGAGGCGCCGTGACTCTTGCCGCACACGCAAGTCTGAGGGCTTGGGTCATTCATGTGTTCTCCAGTCTGAGGCACCGTGACCCGCGCCGCACACACAAGTCTGAGGGCTTGGGTCATTCACGTCTTCTCCAGTCTGAGGCACCGTGACCCTTGCTGCACACGCAAGTCTGAGGGCTTGGGTCCTTCATGTGTTCTCCAGTCTGAGGCGCTGTGACCCTTGCCTCACACGCAAGTCTGAGGGCTTGGCTCATTCATGTCTTCTCCAGTCTGAGGCGCCGTGACCCTTGCCGCACACGCAAGTCTGAGGGCTTGGGTCATTCATGTCTTCTCCAGTCTGAGGCGCTGTGACCCTTGCCGCACACGCAAGTCTGAGGGCTTGGGTCATTCATGTCTTCTCCAGTCTGAGGCGCCTTGACCCTTGCCGCACATGCAAGTCTGAGGGCTTGGGTCATTCATGTGTTCTCCAGTCTGAGGCGCCGTGACCCGCGCCGCACACGCAAGTCTGAGGGCTTGGGTCATTCATGTGTTCTCCAGTCTGAGGCGCCGTGACCCTTGCCACACACGCAAGTCTGAGGGCTTGGGTCATTCATTTGTTCTCCAGTCTGAGGCGCCGTGACCCTTGCCGCACACGCAAGTCTGAGGGCTTGGGTCATTCATGTCTTCTCCAGTCCGAGGCGCCGTGACTCTTGCCGCACACGCAAGTCTGAGGGCATGGGTCATTCATGTGTTCTCCAGTCTGAGGCACCGTGACACGCACCGCACACGCAAGTCTGAGGGCCTGGGTCATTCATGTGTTTTCCAGTCTGAGGCGCTGTGACCCTTGCCGCACACGCAAGTCTGAGGGCTTGGGTCCTTCATGTGTTCTCCAGTCTGAGGAGCCGTGACCCTTGCCACACACGCAAGTCTGAGGGCTTGGGTCATTCATGTGTTCTCCAGTCTGAGGCACCGTGACCCTTGCCGCACACGCAAGTCTGAGGGCTTGGGTCATTCATGTCTTCTCCAGTCTGAGGCGCCTTGACCCTTGTCGCACACGCAAGTCTGAGGGCTTGGGTCCTTCACGTCTTCTCCAGTCTGAGGCGCCGTGACCCTTGCCGCACATGCAAGTCTGACGGCTTGGGTCCTTCACGTCTTCTCCAGTCAGGGGCGCCGTGACCCTTGCCGCACACGCAAGTCTGAGGGCTTGGGTCATTCACGTGTTCTCCAGTCCGAGGCGCCATGACCCTTGCTGCACACGCAAGTCTGAGGGCTTGGGTCATTCATGTCTTCTCCAGTCCGAGGCGCCGTGACCCGCGCCGCACACGCAAGTCTGAGGGCTTGGGTCATTCATGTCTTCTCCAGTCCGAGGCGCCGTGACTCTTGCCGCACACGCAAGTCTGAGGGCTTGGGTCATTCATGTGTTCTCCAGTCTGAGGCACCGTGACCCGCGCCGCACACACAAGTCTGAGGGCTTGGGTCATTCACGTCTTCTCCAGTCTGAGGCACCGTGACCCTTGCTGCACACGCAAGTCTGAGGGCTTGGGTCCTTCATGTGTTCTCCAGTCTGAGGCGCTGTGACCCTTGCCTCACACGCAAGTCTGAGGGCTTGGCTCATTCATGTCTTCTCCAGTCTGAGGCGCCGTGACCCGCGCCGCACACGCAAGTCTGAGGGCTTGGGTCATTCATGTCTTCTCCAGTCTGAGGCACCGTGACCCGCGTCGCACACGCAAGTCTGAGGGCTTGGGTCATTCATGTCTTCTCCAGTCTGAGGCGCCGTGACCCGCGCCGCACACGAAAATCTGAGGGTTTGGGTCATTCATGTCTTCTCCAGTCTAAGGCGCCGTGACCCTTGCCGCACACGCAAGTCTGATGGCTTGGGTCCTTCATTTGTTCTCCAGTGTGAGGCGCCGTGACCCTTGCCGCACACGCAAGTCTGAGGGCTTGGGTTCTTCATGTGTTTTCCAGTCTGAGGCGCCGTGACCCTTGCCGCACATGAAAGTCTGAGGGCTTGGGTCCTTCATGTGTTCTCCAGTCTGAGGCGCTGTGACCCTTGCCACACACGCAAGTCTGAGGGCTTGGGTCATTCATGTCTTCTCCAGTCTGAGGCGACGTGACCCTTGCCGCACACGCAAGTCTGAGGGCTTGGGTCATTCATGTCTTCTCCAGTCTGAGGCTCCTTGACCCTTGCCGCACACGCAAGTCTGAGGGCTTGGGTCATTCATGTGTTCTTCAGTCTAAGGCGCCGTCACCCTTGCCGCACACGCAAGTCTGAGGGCTTGGGTCCTTCATGTGTTCTTCAGTCTGAGGCGCCGTGACCCTTGCCGCACACGCAAGTGAGGGCTTGGGTCATTCATGTGTTCTCCAGTCTGAGGCGCTGTGACTCTTGCCGCACACGCAAGTCTGAGTGCTTGGGTCATTCATGTGTTCTCCAGTCTGAGGCGCCGTGACCCTTGCCGCACACGCAAGTCTGAGGGCTTGGGTCATTCATGTCTTCTCCAGTCTGAGGCGCCTTGACCTTTGTCGCACACGCAAGTCTGAGGGCTTGGGTCATTCATGTGTTCTCCAGTCTGAGGCGCCGTGACCCGCGCCGCACACGCAAGTCTGAGGGCTTGGGTCATTCATGTCTTCTCCAGTCTGAGGCACCGTGACCCGCGTCGCACACGCAAGTCTGAGGGCTTGGGTCATTCATGTCTTCTCCAGTCTGAGGCGCCGTGACCCGTGCCGCACACGCAAGTCTGAGGGTTTGGGTCATTCATGTCTTCTCCAGTCTGAGGCGCCGTGACCCTTGGCGCACACGCAAGTCTGAGGGCTTGGGTCCTTCATTTGTTCTCCAGTGTGAGGCGCCGTGACCCTTGCCGCACACGCAAGTCTGAGGGCTTGGGTTCTTCATGTGTTTTCCAGTCTGAGGCGCCGTGACCCTTGCCGCACATGAAAGTCTGAGGGCTTGGGTCCTTCATGTGTTCTCCAGTCTGAGGCGCTGTGACCCTTGCCACACACGCAAGTCTGAGGGCTTGGGTCATTCATGTCTTCTCCAGTCTGAGGCGACGTGACCCTTGCCGCACACGCAAGTCTGAGGGCTTGGGTCATTCATGTCTTCTCCAGTCTGAGGCGCCGTGACCCTTGCCGCACACGCAAGTCTGAGGGATTGGGTCATTCACGTCTTCTCCAGTCTGAGGCGCCGTGACCCTTGCCGCACAAGCAAGTCTGAGGGCTTGGGTCATTCACGGCTTCTCCAGTCTGAGGTGCCGTGACCCTTGCCGCACACGCAAGTCTGAGGGCTTTGGTCATTCATGTCTTCTCCAGTCTGAGGCTCCGTGACCCTTGCCGCACACGCAAGTCTGAGGGCTTGGGTCATTCATGTGTTCTCTAGTCTGAGGCGCCGTGACCCGCGCCGCACACACAAGTCTGCGGGCTTGGGTTATTCATGTGTTCTCCAGTCTGAGGCGCCGTGACCCTTGCCGCACACGCAAGTCTGAGGGCTTAGGTCATTCATGTGTTCTCCAGTCTGAGGCGCCGTGACCCGCGCCGCACATGCAAGTCTGAGGGCTTGGGTCCTTCATGTCTTCTCCAGTCTGAGGCTCCGTGACCCTTGCCACACACGCAAGTCTTAGGGCTTGGGTCATTCATGTGTTCTCCAGTCTGAGGCGCTGTGACCCTTGCCGCACACGCAAGTCTGAGGGCTTGGGTCATTCATGTGTTCTCCAGTCTGAGGCGCCGTGACCCTTGCCGCACACGCAAGTCTGAGGGCTTGGGTCATTCATGTCTTCTCCAGTCTGAGGCGCCTTGACCCTTGTCGCACACGCAAGTCTGAGGGCTTGGGTCCTTCACGTCTTCTCCAGTCTGAGGCGCCGTGACCCTTGCCGCACATGCAAGTCTGACGGCTTGGGTCCTTCACGTCTTCTCCAGTCAGAGGCGCCGTGACCCTTGCCGCACACGCAAGTCTGAGGGCTTGGGTCATTCACGTGTTCTCCAGTCCGAGGCACCGTGACCCTTGCTGCACACGCAAGTCTGAGGGCTTGGGTCATTCATGTCTTCTCCAGTCCGAGGCGCCGTGACCCGCGCCGCACACGCAAGTCTGAGGGCTTGGGTCATTCATGTCTTCTCCAGTCCGAGGCGCCGTGACTCTTGCCGCACACGCAAGTCTGAGGGCTTGGGTCATTCATGTGTTCTCCAGTCTGAGGCACCGTGACCCGCGCCGCACACACAAGTCTGAGGGCTTGGGTCATTCACGTCTTCTCCAGTCTGAGGCACCGTGACCCTTGCTGCACACGCAAGTCTGAGGGCTTGGGTCCTTCATGTGTTCTCCAGTCTGAGGCGCCGTGACCCGCGCCGCACATGCAAGTCTGAGGGCTTGGGTCCTTCATGTCTTCTCCAGTCTGAGGCTCCGTGACCCTTGCCACACACGCAAGTCTTAGGGCTTGGGTCATTCATGTGTTCTCCAGTCTGAGGCGCTGTGACCCTTGCCGCACACGCAAGTCTGAGGGCTTGGGTCATTCATGTGTTCTCCAGTCTGAGGCGCCGTGACCCTTGCCGCACACGCAAGTCTGAGGGCTTGGGTCATTCATGTCTTCTCCAGTCTGAGGCGCCTTGACCCTTGTCGCACACGCAAGTCTGAGGGCTTGGGTCCTTCACGTCTTCTCCAGTCTGAGGCGCCGTGACCCTTGCCGCACATGCAAGTCTGACGGCTTGGGTCCTTCACGTCTTCTCCAGTCAGAGGCGCCGTGACCCTTGCCGCACACGCAAGTCTGAGGGCTTGGGTCATTCACGTGTTCTCCAGTCCGAGGCACCGTGACCCTTGCTGCACACGCAAGTCTGAGGGCTTGGGTCATTCATGTCTTCTCCAGTCCGAGGCGCCGTGACCCGCGCCGCACACGCAAGTCTGAGGGCTTGGGTCATTCATGTCTTCTCCAGTCCGAGGCGCCGTGACTCTTGCCGCACACGCAAGTCTGAGGGCTTGGGTCATTCATGTGTTCTCCAGTCTGAGGCACCGTGACCCGCGCCGCACACACAAGTCTGAGGGCTTGGGTCATTCACGTCTTCTCCAGTCTGAGGCACCGTGACCCTTGCTGCACACGCAAGTCTGAGGGCTTGGGTCCTTCATGTGTTCTCCAGTCTGAGGCGCTGTGACCCTTGCCTCACACGCAAGTCTGAGGGCTTGGCTCATTCATGTCTTCTCCAGTCTGAGGCGCCGTGACCCTTGCCGCACACGCAAGTCTGAGGGCTTGGGTCATTCATGTCTTCTCCAGTCTGAGGCGCTGTGACCCTTGCCGCACACGCAAGTCTGAGGGCTTGGGTCATTCATGTCTTCTCCAGTCTGAGGCGCCTTGACCCTTGCCGCACATGCAAGTCTGAGGGCTTGGGTCATTCATGTGTTCTCCAGTCTGAGGCGCCGTGACCCGCGCCGCACACGCAAGTCTGAGGGCTTGGGTCATTCATGTGTTCTCCAGTCTGAGGCGCCGTGACCCTTGCCACACACGCAAGTCTGAGGGCTTGGGTCATTCATTTGTTCTCCAGTCTGAGGCGCCGTGACCCTTGCCGCACACGCAAGTCTGAGGGCTTGGGTCATTCATGTCTTCTCCAGTCCGAGGCGCCGTGACTCTTGCCGCACACGCAAGTCTGAGGGCATGGGTCATTCATGTGTTCTCCAGTCTGAGGCACCGTGACACGCACCGCACACGCAAGTCTGAGGGCCTGGGTCATTCATGTGTTTTCCAGTCTGAGGCGCTGTGACCCTTGCCGCACACGCAAGTCTGAGGGCTTGGGTCCTTCATGTGTTCTCCAGTCTGAGGAGCCGTGACCCTTGCCACACGCGCAAGTCTGAGGGCTTGGGTCATTCATGTGTTCTCCAGTCTGAGGCGCCGTGACCCTTGCCGCACACGCAAGTCTGAGGGCTTGGGTCATTCATGTCTTCTCCAGTCTGAGGCGCCTTGACCCTTGTCGCACACGCAAGTCTGAGGGCTTGGGTCCTTCACGTCTTCTCCAGTCTGAGGCGCCGTGACCCTTGCCGCACATGCAAGTCTGACGGCTTGGGTCCTTCACGTCTTCTCCAGTCAGAGGCGCCGTGACCCTTGCCGCACACGCAAGTCTGAGGGCTTGGGTCATTCACGTGTTCTCCAGTCCGAGGCGCCGTGACCCTTGCTGCACACGCAAGTCTGAGGGCTTGGGTCATTCATGTCTTCTCCAGTCCGAGGCGCCGTGACCCGCGCCGCACACGCAAGTCTGAGGGCTTGGGTCATTCATGTCTTCTCCAGTCCGAGGCGCCGTGACTCTTGCCGCACACGCAAGTCTGAGGGCTTGGGTCATTCATGTGTTCTCCAGTCTGAGGCACCGTGACCCGCGCCGCACACACAAGTCTGAGGGCTTGGGTCATTCACGTCTTCTCCAGTCTGAGGCACCGTGACCCTTGCTGCACACGCAAGTCTGAGGGCTTGGGTCCTTCATGTGTTCTCCAGTCTGAGGCGCTGTGACCCTTGCCTCACACGCAAGTCTGAGGGCTTGGCTCATTCATGTCTTCTCCAGTCTGAGGCGCCGTGACCCTTGCCGCACACGCAAGTCTGAGGGCTTGGGTCATTCATGTCTTCTCCAGTCTGAGGCGCTGTGACCCTTGCCGCACACGCAAGTCTGAGGGCTTGGGTCATTCATGTCTTCTCCAGTCTGAGGCGCCTTGACCCTTGCCGCACACGCAAGTCTGAGGGCTTGGGTCATTCATGTGTTCTCCAGTCTGAGGCGCCGTGACCCGCGCCGCACACGCAAGTCTGAGGGCTTGGGTCATTCATGTGTTCTCCAGTCTGAGGCGCCGTGACCCTTGCCACACACGCAAGTCTGAGGGCTTGGGTCATTCATTTGTTCTCCAGTCTGAGGCGCCGTGACCCTTGCCGCACACGCAAGTCTGAGGGCTTGGGTCATTCATGTCTTCTCCAGTCCGAGGCGCCGTGACTCTTGCCGCACACGCAAGTCTGAGGGCATGGGTCATTCATGTGTTCTCCAGTCTGAGGCACCGTGACACGCACCGCACACGCAAGTCTGAGGGCCTGGGTCATTCATGTGTTTTCCAGTCTGAGGCGCTGTGACCCTTGCCGCACACGCAAGTCTGAGGGCTTGGGTCATTCATGTGTTCTCCAGTCTGAGGCGCCGTGACCCTTGCCGCACACGCAAGTCTGATTGCTTGGGTCATTCATGTCTTCTCCAGTCTGAGGCGCCTTGACCCATGTCGCACACGCAAGTCTGAGGGCTTGGGTCATTCATGTGTTCTCCAGTCTGAGGGGCCGTGACCCTTGCCGCACACGCAAGTCTGAGGGCTTGGGTCCTTCAAGTGTTCTCCAGTCTGAGGCGCCGTGACCCTTGCCGCACACGCAAGTCTGAGGGCTTGGGTCATTCACGTGTTCTTCAGTCTGAGGCGACGTGACCCTTGCCGCACACGCAAGTCTGAGGGCTTGGGTCATTCATGTCTTCTCCAGTCTGAGGCGCCGTGACCCTTGCCGCACACGCAAGTCTGAGGGCTTGGGTCATTCATGTCTTCTCCAGTCTGAGGCTCCTTGACCCTTGCCGCACACGCAAGTCTGAGGGCTTGGGTCATTCATGTGTTCTTCAGTCTAAGGCGCCGTCACCCTTGCCGCACATGCAAGTCTGAGGGCTTGGGTCCTTCATGTGTTCTTCAGTCTGAGGCGCCGTGACCCTTGCCGCACACGCAAGTGAGGGCTTGGGTCATTCATGTGTTCTCCAGTCTGAGGCGCTGTGACTCTTGCCGCACACGCAAGTCTGAGTGCTTGGGTCATTCATGTGTTCTCCAGTCTGAGGCGCCGTGACCCTTGCCGCACACGCAAGTCTGAGGGCTTGGGTCATTCATGTCTTCTCCAGTCTGAGGCGCCTTGACCTTTGTCGCACACGCAAGTCTGAGGGCTTGGGTCATTCATGTGTTCTCCAGTCTGAGGCGCCGTGACCCGCGCCGCACACGCAAGTCTGAGGGCTTGGGTCATTCATGTCTTCTCCAGTCTGAGGCACCGTGACCCGCGTCGCACACGCAAGTCTGAGGGCTTGGGTCATTCATGTCTTCTCCAGTCTGAGGCGCCGTGACCCGCGCCGCACACGCAAGTCTGAGGGTTTGGGTCATTCATGTCTTCTCCAGTCTGAGGCACCGTGACCCTTGCCGCACACGCAAGTCTGAGGGCTTGGGTCCTTCATTTGTTCTCCAGTGTGAGGCGCCGTGACCCTTGCCGCACACGCAAGTCTGAGGGCTTGGGTTCTTCATGTGTTTTCCAGTCTGAGGCGCCGTGACCCTTGCCGCACATGAAAGTCTGAGGGCTTGGGTCCTTCATGTGTTCTCCAGTCTGAGGCGCTGTGACCCTTGCCACACACGCAAGTCTGAGGGCTTGGGTCATTCATGTCTTCTCCAGTCTGAGGCGACGTGACCCTTGCCGCACACGCAAGTCTGAGGGCTTGGGTCATTCATGTCTTCTCCAGTCTGAGGCGCCATGACCCTTGCCGCACACGCAAGTCTGAGGGCTTGGGTCATTCACGGCTTCTCCAGTCTGAGGTGCCGTGACCCTTGCCGCACACGCAAGTCTCAGGGCTTTGGTCATTCATGTCTTCTCCAGTCTGAGGCTCCGTGACCCTTGCCGCACACGCAAGTCTGAGGGCTTGGGTCATTCATGTGTTCTCTAGTCTGAGGCGCCGTGACCCGCGCCGCACACACAAGTCTGCGGGCTTGGGTTATTCATGTGTTCTCCAGTCTGAGGCGCCGTGACCCTTGCCGCACACGCAAGTCTGAGGGCTTAGGTCATTCATGTGTTCTCCAGTCTGAGGTGCCGTGACCCGCGCCGCACATGCAAGTCTGAGGGCTTGGGTCCTTCATGTGTTCTCCAGTCTGAGGCACCGTGACCCGCGCCGCACACACAAGTCTGAGGGCTTGGGTCATTCACGTCTTCTCCAGTCTGAGGCACCGTGACCCTTGCTGCACACGCAAGTCTGAGGGCTTGGGTCCTTCATGTGTTCTCCAGTCTGAGGCGCTGTGACCCTTGCCTCACACGCAAGTCTGAGGGCTTGGCTCATTCATGTCTTCTCCAGTCTGAGGCGCCGTGACCCTTGCCGCACATGCAAGTCTGAGGGCTTGGGTCATTCATGTCTTCTCCAGTCTGAGGCGCTGTGACCCTTGCCGCACACGCAAGTCTGAGGGCTTGGGTCATTCATGTCTTCTCCAGTCTGAGGCGCCTTGACCCTTGCCGCACACGCAAGTCTGAGGGCTTGGGTCATTCATGTGTTCTCCAGTCTGAGGCGCCGTGACCCGCGCCGCACACGCAAGTCTGAGGGCTTGGGTCATTCATGTGTTCTCCAGTCTGAGGCGCCGTGACCCTTGCCACACACGCAAGTCTGAGGGCTTGGGTCATTCATTTGTTCTCCAGTCTGAGGCGCCGTGACCCTTGCCGCACACGCAAGTCTGAGGGCTTGGGTCATTCATGTCTTCTCCAGTCCGAGGCGCCGTGACTCTTGCCGCACACGCAAGTCTGAGGGCATGGGTCATTCATGTGTTCTCCAGTCTGAGGCACCGTGACACGCACCGCACACGCAAGTCTGAGGGCCTGGGTCATTCATGTGTTTTCCAGTCTGAGGCGCTGTGACCCTTGCCGCACACGCAAGTCTGAGGGCTTGGGTCAATTCAATTCAAAAGCTTTTATTCGATTTGTACATACAAATCATACAAGCAAAAACACGATTGAAATGTTAAAATCACAAAATAATCTTTCCTGAAAAAGGGAAAAAGCTAAAGTGCAGCAAGTGGAAGGTATTCATGCCTCTATAGGTCAAACATATTCTTATAAAATACACGACGTTCTTACATGGACTAACTGGGAATCAATAGAAATTACTTACAAGGCCTTTACTGGGGACTGTATATTAAAATTATTAAATAATCATTCAATACTGTGGGGCACTGCATAAATACCTTAATACAGACATTGATATAAAATTCAAAGAAAGATAGACATATGTATACAGACAGGGATAATAACATTAATTTCATCATGAATAAACCCTGGCAGCTGTATAGCACAAGTACAGACAGGTCAGTAAACAACGTTAAAGTACAATACTTTTCCTGGCAGCTGTACATTTTAAAATAAAAGTAGCCAAGAAGAAACAAATCTCCTCGTTCACTAGTAAGGATAAAAATATCAGTGCTGTTTGTGTGGTACAGATGTTATATTTGATAAAAATTGGTTTAAGGTATTTAAGCCTAAAATACTGATAAAATTTACAAAAAAGTAAAAAATGGCAACTACTCTGACGAGAAGTACCGTCACACGGACAAGGTGTGTTTGAACTAGTCTTTGTGTTTGGAAAAGCAACCAAGTGGTGTACAATACCCAATCTGACCCGTGTTAAAACATACTGGTGGGAAGGGCGGGTCACAAATACAAGATAGGATTGCAGTCCAGAAGCTAAATTTAGATCTTTGTAAAATTTCAAAGTAGCAAGATTTCCAACAGCTTTATCTCGCTCAGCCTTACGAAAATTAAGGAACGTTATCTTAATTTCTTTCTTTGAAATGGATACAACCTTTTCCGGCTCACGAAACACATTAATGTTAAACAAAAGTAGATACCAATGATGGATGTATCTTAACCATAATACCCGTGAGGAATGATCCAGACCTATACAGTCAAGGATAATATCCTGAGTGAATCGGGTCTCCGGCTTAGCCCAAATAGATCGCCACAATAAGAGTGGCCGAACTGCTGCTAAGTCGGAGATGTACTCGATCCCAACTTCGTCATGGATCAACTGTATGGAGGCAGAAGGGGGAACACATAATAGCCTCCTTAAGAACTTATTTTCCTCCTTCTGCAAAAGAATACCCTCACAGTGACCCCACACCCCTGCCCCATACAGAGCAGAGGAAACACAGCATACATTATATATGTTCGTCATATCATAGATACTTCGTGAGCCAAGTTTAGAGGCAAAACGAAAAATGCTACTAGTGGACCGTAACATTTTTATTTTTACGGCATCAAATTCCGCATGCCAGGACCCACTGTTACTATATGTTATTCCCAAATAACAAAAGGATTTAACAGAGGTCAGCTTTTCCTTATCTAGAAAGAAAGTATGTTTTACCTGCTTGGCTGCCTGACCACATGACATTACGTATGTCTTAGTTTTATTCACACGAAGCTGCCTAGCTTGTATAAACTGCATGAAATTATCAATAAGGCGCTGTAGGCCCAACTGTGTTCGAGATAAAAGAACAGCGTCATCCGCATAAAGTAACAGCGGAACAGGTTTACCACCAATCAGGGGGGCATCTGCTAAAATGTTGGTCAAGGATCGGTCTACACCGTTAATAAAAAGGGAAAATAAAAGCGGGGCTAAAACACAACCCTGACGAATGCCCCGAGACACTTTAAAAAACGGGGTACATTCGCCAAGGGTACCATAGCGGACTTTACATGAAAGTTTTTCGTATAGTCTGGCTAAAAAATACACTATTTCCCTTGGTGCCCCTGCTTCGAGCAGAACCTCCCAAAGAATACTATGGTTAACCAAATCAAAAGCGCTGCTCAAATCAGCAAAACATAAAAAGAGGTTGCCACTTTTGGCCACAGTATATTTACTGATTAAAAGGTCCAGATTTACGCATTGGTCCAGTGTACCCAGACCTTTGCGGAAACCGTATTGGACTTTAGTTAAGATGTTAAAATCAGTTGCCCAGTCTTCTAGCCTCTTCAGTAAAATCCTGCTCATCACCTTTACAGAGGCATCCAGTAATGAAATTGGGCGATAATTAGAGGCCTCTGACTTATCGCCCTTCTTATGTAAAGGGATGATGATCGATTGACCCCAGGTAGAAGGGAATTCATTTTCAGCCGCACAATTAAAAATCCTTGTCAAAATGGGAGCCCATAACGCTGTTTCATCTTTATATAAATCCAGCGGAACCCCATCGGGGCCAGGTGCCTTGCCTCCTTTACTTAAAGAAATTGCTTCCTGACATTCTTCCAATGTTATAGCCAACGAAAGGGGCAACCATGGGTTTATATCTGGTGGTGGTAACTCAGAAGTTGGCCCTTCAGGGTTAAATATTTTGGAAAAATGATTAACCCAGTCGCTACATGCCACATATGAGGTCAGTTCTGGGACATTTTCTCTACTGAGAAACGAACTATTAATCGTTTCCCAATAGAGTTTACTGTTTTTAGTCTCAGCAGCCTCCCTCAGCTTGTCCCACGCCTCAGACTGTAATACCCTTTTCCTTTTATTGATGGCTAATTTATAACTAGCCCTGAGGTGTTGTATCACAGTCTTAACACGTGGTTTGGTGCCTAGCGCATTCTTTAGGTTACGGAGGGCGACGATACATGTCTTATCAAACCACCCCTGCTTTTGACCACTGTTAGCTGACGGGGTCTTAGTGAAGATACCCTCTATAATGATGTTCAAAGATACAAAACATTCTATTAAACAGCCAGAATCACTGTCATCATCCAAACAATAACTAATTTGATTCTTGCATTGGGTGACAACCTCCTTCTGCTTAACTTTGGAATTTACACCGGTCCATTTAACCCTAAGGCCCTTTGGTCTAGTAGGCACTATATCGGTTGTACATTTACCACCTGAAACTGTTGAGGTGCCATGCCCCAAGAGGGTAACACGTAGGCTATTATGGTCACTGAGACTTTCTTCATTCACATATAAATCAGTGTAGTCTCCACTGCTAGACAACAAGATATGATCAATAAATGAACATGCATCTCTACCCGTGAATGTAGGGCATGTTATTGCCCGGTTGTTAACATTGCAGTTTAACAGGGTCATATCTAGCATAGCTAGCATATTATTTAAGGTGGAACCATAGCTGCAGTGTTGGAAATGAGGGGAATCCTCCTTCCCCCCCTGATCTCTCCAATGGCTATTTAATACTACATCAAAGCCACAGATATTCCCGTTAGATAGATGGCAAGGCTGCAAATTAAAATCCCCAGCCCATACCACCTCAGCCTTTCTTTTCGAGATATCTAAAGCTTTAATGATTTCCTTTTCTAAAGGCAGTAAAATATCCCCCCTGGTGGCGTCAAAAATGTTGTTATAGAAATTAACAATAACTAAGTCAATGTTCTTTCTGCATTCCACCCTTATAACTTGGCTGTGTGTCCCCACAGTTGTACTATATTTGACCGTACAATCACACAGCTTAGTTGACACTAACAATAAAAGGCCTCCCTTAGCCCTGCCCGAGCTAGATTTGGTTGCTCTGAGACAAAAAGATGCATACCCTTCAATATTAATAGGGTCTGGACACCAAGTTTCCTGTAGTAAAATTAAATCAAAACCCTCGCCCAAAAAGCTGGTCCAAAAGGGTGTACCCAATTTACTAGTAAGACCAGCAATATTCCAGGAAATAAGAGAGATTCCTGCTGGTTTCCCAGCATTACCAGCAACAGGTAACTCCTGCTGGTTTACTGGTGATAATAAAGCAGGACCCTCTTCCTGAAAGATGGTAACCGGACTTAGTCTGGGGCTAGCAGTAGTTGTACATATATCCAGGCTACCCTGATTGCCTATGTGCTGGGAAGGTCTTAATGATGACAATTCAATAGGTTCGTGGGGTACGACTAGGGGCTTGGCAGAGGAAGAAGAAGAATACTCCATCTCAGAATTAGGGTTGTTTAGATCCAATACTTCTAATGAGCTGAGTCAGTCTACCTCATCTAGCACGGCATATCTATTTGGGTGGGCGAATTGTGAGGACATGGGGTCTTGAGAGTGGGGCGGGTCCTGCCACGTTTGTTGCCAAGAATATTTATCCAATTGAGGTGGCTGAAAAGATTGCGGCCATTGATAAACTGACTGAGGTAAAGGTGGCGGAAAATGAAAAGGGTGTTGCCAGTGGGCTTTTGCTTGATGCATAGGAAAGAGTGGGGCAATTGGGGGCTGCTGCTGTAAATTAACATGATGTGGAAAAAAAGGGGGCGGATAAGGTGGTTGCAACCAAGATTTAGCAGGTTGCTGTGGAAAATATCCAGGTCCACTGTTGCTTTGAAAATTGGGACAAGGAGTGTTAGGTCGTACGGGCTTTGATAGAAAATAAGACAGGGGAAGTGGATTAATTTGGGTCGCAGGACCACTATTGGGTGCATTACACACGTAGCTTGCTGCCCCTACATCCCTAAAATTAACAGTTATTACATCCCCTACTATTGATTTCTTGCTTCTGCCCACCCAATCCCCTCTACGCACGGTAAGAATTTCACCGTTCACGTTATTAGGTAGGGGTTTATGTAAATGGAGCCATTGAGCACATTTGTTTCTAAGCTCGATAAATGATTCTTTTACTCCCTCCTTCAATGGGGGAACCGCCGTCAACACGACTACAAAAGGGGAAACCTCTGGTGGTAGGTTTATGGACCTAAAACGTGTCTGCTTTGGTTTGGGCCCTTCAGGTTTGTTTATAATGGGAGGTGCAGAAGTTGAGTTAGGTTTCCCTGCTACTTCTTTAGCTTGGATAGTGGGAGTAGCAGTATTATCAACAACAGAATGTTGGGTCGCCTGGACAGGAGTATTCCCCTTTGTAATCTGAGCAGATATTAATTGAGCGGGAATATTCCCTGTTTGCGGCTTAGGGAGTATAACTGGGTTCCCATGGACTGCAGTACCTTGAGCCTTATTTAATACACCATTGGGGGCCTGAGTGCTCATTGGACATTCAGGAGTTAATTCTATGGTCCCTTGTGACTGAACAGACACTTGTACCTGCTTTTTTTGTGGCCATTTGGAGTGTATTAGAGAAGTAAGCCTATCCACTTTAGAAATTAAAGGCTTAATTTGTGCTGCTAAAGTGGCTTCTAGGTCTAGTTTTAAGTCTATTACCATGTTTTGCACCCAGCACGGGATGCCTGATGTCAATTGTGGGGTAGGGGAGATCAAATTATGATTCCTAACTGGGGCTTTTGCTTTACTTTTGCCCTTCAATATGGCCTTAGGAGCCCTCCCCCGTAAAGCAGTGGGTACAGAAACTGTTTCCGCATCCTCATGCCCACTCAGACTCGGCTCCACTTTGTCAGGTGACTGACAGATTTCGAGATCTGGTGTAACCTCCAGATCTTCAAAAGACGGGTCCGAGTCTGATGGGACAACCGATAGATCTACAGTATTCGGTACAGTCGAAACATGATTAGTGGGCAAAGTTATAGGTAATGAACAATTATTCACATTCTGCAGAACAGGAGATTTGGCCTTTGCCAAAGGGCCCAGGGATGAACGCCTAGCGTTAGCGAGGTCCATAGAGACTCTTTTTTCCAATATAACAATACTTTGGTCGATAGTCTCATGTACACGTGAAATAAAGAGATCAATAGGACCAGTCACCTGAGCTACCGCCGTAGCTTTCTTCGCGCAACTTCGAGTTCTGTTGCGTATGGTCGTCATCTTGGGTATTGGTTACAGGGGTGAAGACACAAGAGTTCTGGGCCAGGGCCGTCCTCTGCCGTCCTTGAACGGCCTTAAACGGCCCGCTCTTTGCCCGGTCTTCGCCCCGGTCGTCGCCCCGCGCGCGTCCCGCGTGCGCGTTACCCCCACCAATTATAAGGACTAGGCAGGAGGAGGGGGCGGGAAGAGGACCAGCTGCGGCCGATCTCCGCCGCTCGGAACGCTGGTCCTCGCAGTCCCGCCTCTACCCTGTCAGCTGGCTGTGTGGGTCCACAGGGCGCGTTGGTGCACAAAGCACGAGCAGTGGCTTCAAAGGGATATTTCCCCACAAGTGAGACTCGCCTGCGAGCGGCACCCGCGGAGCGGGGGCCGCGAGGCGTTGCAGAAGGATCAGGCAGCAATTAGGGACAGCGCTTCCTTTAGCGAGGGCTCACAGGGCAAGACTCACTCCCCAGAGGTTTTGAAGAGAGGAGGAGGGGGCGGGAAGAGGACCAGCTGCGGCCGATCTCCGCCGCTCGGAACGCTGGTCCTCGCAGTCCCGCCTCTACCCTGTCAGCTGGCTGTGTGGGTCCACAGGGCGCGTTGGTGCACAAAGCACGAGCAGTGGCTTCAAAGGGATATTTCCCCACAAGTGAGACTCGCCTGCGAGCGGCACCCGCGGAGCGGGGGCCGCGAGGCGTTGCAGAAGGATCAGGCAGCAATTAGGGACAGCGCTTCCTTTAGCGAGGGCTCACAGGGCAAGACTCACTCCCCAGAGGTTTTGAAGAGAGGAGGAGGGGGCGGGAATAGGACCAGCTGCGGCCGATCTCCGCCGCTCGGAACGCTGGTCCTCGCAGTCCCGCCTCTACCCTGTCAGCTGGCTGTGTGGGTCCACAGGGCGCGTTGGTGCACAAAGCACGAGCAGTGGCTTCAAAGGGATATTTCCCCACAAGTGAGACTCGCCTGCGAGCGGCACCCGCGGAGCGGGGGCCGCGAGGCGTTGCAGAAGGATCAGGCAGCAATTAGGGACAGCGCTTCCTTTAGCGAGGGCTCACAGGGCAAGACTCACTCCCCAGAGGTTTTGAAGAGAGGAGGAGGGGGCGGGAAGAGGACCAGCTGCGGCCGATCTCCGCCGCTCGGAACGCTGGTCCTCGCAGTCCCGCCTCTACCCTGTCAGCTGGCTGTGTGGGTCCACAGGGCGCGTTGGTGCACAAAGCACGAGCAGTGGCTTCAAAGGGATATTTCCCCACAAGTGAGACTCGCCTGCGAGCGGCTCCCGCGGAGCGGGGGCCGCGAGGCGTTGCAGAAGGATCAGGCAGCAATTAGGGACAGCGCTTCCTTTAGCGAGGGCCATTCATGTGTTCTCCAGTCTGAGGCGCCGTGACCCTTGCCGCACACGCAAGTCTGATTGCTTGGGTCATTCATGTCTTCTCCAGTCTGAGGCGCCTTGACCCATGTCGCACACGCAAGTCTGAGGGCTTGGGTCATTCATGTGTTCTCCAGTCTGAGGTGCCGTGACCCTTGCCGCACACGCAAGTCTGAGGGCTTGGGTCCTTCAAGTGTTCTCCAGTCTGAGGCGCCGTGACCCTTGCCGCACACGCAAGTCTGAGGGCTTGGGTCATTCACGTGTTCTTCAGTCTGAGGCGACGTGACCCTTGCCGCACACGCAAGTCTGAGGGCTTGGGTCATTCATGTCTTCTCCAGTCTGAGGCGCCGTGACCCGCGCCGCACACGCAAGTCTGAGGGCTTGGGTCATTCATGTGTTCTCCAGTCTGAGGCGCCGTGACCCTTGCCACACACGCAAGTCTGAGGGCTTGGGTCATTCATTTGTTCTCCAGTCTGAGGCGCCGTGACCCTTGCCGCACACGCAAGTCTGAGGGCTTGGGTCATTCATGTCTTCTCCAGTCCGAGGCGCCGTGACTCTTGCCGCACACGCAAGTCTGAGGGCATGGGTCATTCATGTGTTCTCCAGTCTGAGGCACCGTGACACGCACCGCACACGCAAGTCTGAGGGCCTGGGTCATTCATGTGTTTTCCAGTCTGAGGCGCTGTGACCCTTGCCGCACACGCAAGTCTGAGGGCTTGGGTCAATTCAATTCAAAAGCTTTTATTCGATTTGTACATACAAATCATACAAGCAAAAACACGATTGAAATGTTAAAATCACAAAATAATCTTTCCTGAAAAAGGGAAAAAGCTAAAGTGCAGCAAGTGGAAGGTATTCATGCCTCTATAGGTCAAACATATTCTTATAAAATACACGACGTTCTTACATGGACTAACTGGGAATCAATAGAAATTACTTACAAGGCCTTTACTGGGGACTGTATATTAAAATTATTAAATAATCATTCAATACTGTGGGGCACTGCATAAATACCTTAATACAGACATTGATATAAAATTCAAAGAAAGATAGACATATGTATACAGACAGGGATAATAACATTAATTTCATCATGAATAAACCCTGGCAGCTGTATAGCACAAGTACAGACAGGTCAGTAAACAACGTTAAAGTACAATACTTTTCCTGGCAGCTGTACATTTTAAAATAAAAGTAGCCAAGAAGAAACAAATCTCCTCGTTCACTAGTAAGGATAAAAATATCAGTGCTGTTTGTGTGGTACAGATGTTATATTTGATAAAAATTGGTTTAAGGTATTTAAGCCTAAAATACTGATAAAATTTACAAAAAAGTAAAAAATGGCAACTACTCTGACGAGAAGTACCGTCACACGGACAAGGTGTGTTTGAACTAGTCTTTGTGTTTGGAAAAGCAACCAAGTGGTGTACAATACCCAATCTGACCCGTGTTAAAACATACTGGTGGGAAGGGCGGGTCACAAATACAAGATAGGATTGCAGTCCAGAAGCTAAATTTAGATCTTTGTAAAATTTCAAAGTAGCAAGATTTCCAACAGCTTTATCTCGCTCAGCCTTACGAAAATTAAGGAACGTTATCTTAATTTCTTTCTTTGAAATGGATACAACCTTTTCCGGCTCACGAAACACATTAATGTTAAACAAAAGTAGATACCAATGATGGATGTATCTTAACCATAATACCCGTGAGGAATGATCCAGACCTATACAGTCAAGGATAATATCCTGAGTGAATCGGGTCTCCGGCTTAGCCCAAATAGATCGCCACAATAAGAGTGGCCGAACTGCTGCTAAGTCGGAGATGTACTCGATCCCAACTTCGTCATGGATCAACTGTATGGAGGCAGAAGGGGGAACACATAATAGCCTCCTTAAGAACTTATTTTCCTCCTTCTGCAAAAGAATACCCTCACAGTGACCCCACACCCCTGCCCCATACAGAGCAGAGGAAACACAGCATACATTATATATGTTCGTCATATCATAGATACTTCGTGAGCCAAGTTTAGAGGCAAAACGAAAAATGCTACTAGTGGACCGTAACATTTTTATTTTTACGGCATCAAATTCCGCATGCCAGGACCCACTGTTACTATATGTTATTCCCAAATAACAAAAGGATTTAACAGAGGTCAGCTTTTCCTTATCTAGAAAGAAAGTATGTTTTACCTGCTTGGCTGCCTGACCACATGACATTACGTATGTCTTAGTTTTATTCACACGAAGCTGCCTAGCTTGTATAAACTGCATGAAATTATCAATAAGGCGCTGTAGGCCCAACTGTGTTCGAGATAAAAGAACAGCGTCATCCGCATAAAGTAACAGCGGAACAGGTTTACCACCAATCAGGGGGGCATCTGCTAAAATGTTGGTCAAGGATCGGTCTACACCGTTAATAAAAAGGGAAAATAAAAGCGGGGCTAAAACACAACCCTGACGAATGCCCCGAGACACTTTAAAAAACGGGGTACATTCGCCAAGGGTACCATAGCGGACTTTACATGAAAGTTTTTCGTATAGTCTGGCTAAAAAATACACTATTTCCCTTGGTGCCCCTGCTTCGAGCAGAACCTCCCAAAGAATACTATGGTTAACCAAATCAAAAGCGCTGCTCAAATCAGCAAAACATAAAAAGAGGTTGCCACTTTTGGCCACAGTATATTTACTGATTAAAAGGTCCAGATTTACGCATTGGTCCAGTGTACCCAGACCTTTGCGGAAACCGTATTGGACTTTAGTTAAGATGTTAAAATCAGTTGCCCAGTCTTCTAGCCTCTTCAGTAAAATCCTGCTCATCACCTTTACAGAGGCATCCAGTAATGAAATTGGGCGATAATTAGAGGCCTCTGACTTATCGCCCTTCTTATGTAAAGGGATGATGATCGATTGACCCCAGGTAGAAGGGAATTCATTTTCAGCCGCACAATTAAAAATCCTTGTCAAAATGGGAGCCCATAACGCTGTTTCATCTTTATATAAATCCAGCGGAACCCCATCGGGGCCAGGTGCCTTGCCTCCTTTACTTAAAGAAATTGCTTCCTGACATTCTTCCAATGTTATAGCCAACGAAAGGGGCAACCATGGGTTTATATCTGGTGGTGGTAACTCAGAAGTTGGCCCTTCAGGGTTAAATATTTTGGAAAAATGATTAACCCAGTCGCTACATGCCACATATGAGGTCAGTTCTGGGACATTTTCTCTACTGAGAAACGAACTATTAATCGTTTCCCAATAGAGTTTACTGTTTTTAGTCTCAGCAGCCTCCCTCAGCTTGTCCCACGCCTCAGACTGTAATACCCTTTTCCTTTTATTGATGGCTAATTTATAACTAGCCCTGAGGTGTTGTATCACAGTCTTAACACGTGGTTTGGTGCCTAGCGCATTCTTTAGGTTACGGAGGGCGACGATACATGTCTTATCAAACCACCCCTGCTTTTGACCACTGTTAGCTGACGGGGTCTTAGTGAAGATACCCTCTATAATGATGTTCAAAGATACAAAACATTCTATTAAACAGCCAGAATCACTGTCATCATCCAAACAATAACTAATTTGATTCTTGCATTGGGTGACAACCTCCTTCTGCTTAACTTTGGAATTTACACCGGTCCATTTAACCCTAAGGCCCTTTGGTCTAGTAGGCACTATATCGGTTGTACATTTACCACCTGAAACTGTTGAGGTGCCATGCCCCAAGAGGGTAACACGTAGGCTATTATGGTCACTGAGACTTTCTTCATTCACATATAAATCAGTGTAGTCTCCACTGCTAGACAACAAGATATGATCAATAAATGAACATGCATCTCTACCCGTGAATGTAGGGCATGTTATTGCCCGGTTGTTAACATTGCAGTTTAACAGGGTCATATCTAGCATAGCTAGCATATTATTTAAGGTGGAACCATAGCTGCAGTGTTGGAAATGAGGGGAATCCTCCTTCCCCCCCTGATCTCTCCAATGGCTATTTAATACTACATCAAAGCCACAGATATTCCCGTTAGATAGATGGCAAGGCTGCAAATTAAAATCCCCAGCCCATACCACCTCAGCCTTTCTTTTCGAGATATCTAAAGCTTTAATGATTTCCTTTTCTAAAGGCAGTAAAATATCCCCCCTGGTGGCGTCAAAAATGTTGTTATAGAAATTAACAATAACTAAGTCAATGTTCTTTCTGCATTCCACCCTTATAACTTGGCTGTGTGTCCCCACAGTTGTACTATATTTGACCGTACAATCACACAGCTTAGTTGACACTAACAATAAAAGGCCTCCCTTAGCCCTGCCCGAGCTAGATTTGGTTGCTCTGAGACAAAAAGATGCATACCCTTCAATATTAATAGGGTCTGGACACCAAGTTTCCTGTAGTAAAATTAAATCAAAACCCTCGCCCAAAAAGCTGGTCCAAAAGGGTGTACCCAATTTACTAGTAAGACCAGCAATATTCCAGGAAATAAGAGAGATTCCTGCTGGTTTCCCAGCATTACCAGCAACAGGTAACTCCTGCTGGTTTACTGGTGATAATAAAGCAGGACCCTCTTCCTGAAAGATGGTAACCGGACTTAGTCTGGGGCTAGCAGTAGTTGTACATATATCCAGGCTACCCTGATTGCCTATGTGCTGGGAAGGTCTTAATGATGACAATTCAATAGGTTCGTGGGGTACGACTAGGGGCTTGGCAGAGGAAGAAGAAGAATACTCCATCTCAGAATTAGGGTTGTTTAGATCCAATACTTCTAATGAGCTGAGTCAGTCTACCTCATCTAGCACGGCATATCTATTTGGGTGGGCGAATTGTGAGGACATGGGGTCTTGAGAGTGGGGCGGGTCCTGCCACGTTTGTTGCCAAGAATATTTATCCAATTGAGGTGGCTGAAAAGATTGCGGCCATTGATAAACTGACTGAGGTAAAGGTGGCGGAAAATGAAAAGGGTGTTGCCAGTGGGCTTTTGCTTGATGCATAGGAAAGAGTGGGGCAATTGGGGGCTGCTGCTGTAAATTAACATGATGTGGAAAAAAAGGGGGCGGATAAGGTGGTTGCAACCAAGATTTAGCAGGTTGCTGTGGAAAATATCCAGGTCCACTGTTGCTTTGAAAATTGGGACAAGGAGTGTTAGGTCGTACGGGCTTTGATAGAAAATAAGACAGGGGAAGTGGATTAATTTGGGTCGCAGGACCACTATTGGGTGCATTACACACGTAGCTTGCTGCCCCTACATCCCTAAAATTAACAGTTATTACATCCCCTACTATTGATTTCTTGCTTCTGCCCACCCAATCCCCTCTACGCACGGTAAGAATTTCACCGTTCACGTTATTAGGTAGGGGTTTATGTAAATGGAGCCATTGAGCACATTTGTTTCTAAGCTCGATAAATGATTCTTTTACTCCCTCCTTCAATGGGGGAACCGCCGTCAACACGACTACAAAAGGGGAAACCTCTGGTGGTAGGTTTATGGACCTAAAACGTGTCTGCTTTGGTTTGGGCCCTTCAGGTTTGTTTATAATGGGAGGTGCAGAAGTTGAGTTAGGTTTCCCTGCTACTTCTTTAGCTTGGATAGTGGGAGTAGCAGTATTATCAACAACAGAATGTTGGGTCGCCTGGACAGGAGTATTCCCCTTTGTAATCTGAGCAGATATTAATTGAGCGGGAATATTCCCTGTTTGCGGCTTAGGGAGTATAACTGGGTTCCCATGGACTGCAGTACCTTGAGCCTTATTTAATACACCATTGGGGGCCTGAGTGCTCATTGGACATTCAGGAGTTAATTCTATGGTCCCTTGTGACTGAACAGACACTTGTACCTGCTTTTTTTGTGGCCATTTGGAGTGTATTAGAGAAGTAAGCCTATCCACTTTAGAAATTAAAGGCTTAATTTGTGCTGCTAAAGTGGCTTCTAGGTCTAGTTTTAAGTCTATTACCATGTTTTGCACCCAGCACGGGATGCCTGATGTCAATTGTGGGGTAGGGGAGATCAAATTATGATTCCTAACTGGGGCTTTTGCTTTACTTTTGCCCTTCAATATGGCCTTAGGAGCCCTCCCCCGTAAAGCAGTGGGTACAGAAACTGTTTCCGCATCCTCATGCCCACTCAGACTCGGCTCCACTTTGTCAGGTGACTGACAGATTTCGAGATCTGGTGTAACCTCCAGATCTTCAAAAGACGGGTCCGAGTCTGATGGGACAACCGATAGATCTACAGTATTCGGTACAGTCGAAACATGATTAGTGGGCAAAGTTATAGGTAATGAACAATTATTCACATTCTGCAGAACAGGAGATTTGGCCTTTGCCAAAGGGCCCAGGGATGAACGCCTAGCGTTAGCGAGGTCCATAGAGACTCTTTTTTCCAATATAACAATACTTTGGTCGATAGTCTCATGTACACGTGAAATAAAGAGATCAATAGGACCAGTCACCTGAGCTACCGCCGTAGCTTTCTTCGCGCAACTTCGAGTTCTGTTGCGTATGGTCGTCATCTTGGGTATTGGTTACAGGGGTGAAGACACAAGAGTTCTGGGCCAGGGCCGTCCTCTGCCGTCCTTGAACGGCCTTAAACGGCCCGCTCTTTGCCCGGTCTTCGCCCCGGTCGTCGCCCCGCGCGCGTCCCGCGTGCGCGTTACCCCCACCAATTATAAGGACTAGGCAGGAGGAGGGGGCGGGAAGAGGACCAGCTGCGGCCGATCTCCGCCGCTCGGAACGCTGGTCCTCGCAGTCCCGCCTCTACCCTGTCAGCTGGCTGTGTGGGTCCACAGGGCGCGTTGGTGCACAAAGCACGAGCAGTGGCTTCAAAGGGATATTTCCCCACAAGTGAGACTCGCCTGCGAGCGGCACCCGCGGAGCGGGGGCCGCGAGGCGTTGCAGAAGGATCAGGCAGCAATTAGGGACAGCGCTTCCTTTAGCGAGGGCTCACAGGGCAAGACTCACTCCCCAGAGGTTTTGAAGAGAGGAGGAGGGGGCGGGAAGAGGACCAGCTGCGGCCGATCTCCGCCGCTCGGAACGCTGGTCCTCGCAGTCCCGCCTCTACCCTGTCAGCTGGCTGTGTGGGTCCACAGGGCGCGTTGGTGCACAAAGCACGAGCAGTGGCTTCAAAGGGATATTTCCCCACAAGTGAGACTCGCCTGCGAGCGGCACCCGCGGAGCGGGGGCCGCGAGGCGTTGCAGAAGGATCAGGCAGCAATTAGGGACAGCGCTTCCTTTAGCGAGGGCTCACAGGGCAAGACTCACTCCCCAGAGGTTTTGAAGAGAGGAGGAGGGGGCGGGAATAGGACCAGCTGCGGCCGATCTCCGCCGCTCGGAACGCTGGTCCTCGCAGTCCCGCCTCTACCCTGTCAGCTGGCTGTGTGGGTCCACAGGGCGCGTTGGTGCACAAAGCACGAGCAGTGGCTTCAAAGGGATATTTCCCCACAAGTGAGACTCGCCTGCGAGCGGCACCCGCGGAGCGGGGGCCGCGAGGCGTTGCAGAAGGATCAGGCAGCAATTAGGGACAGCGCTTCCTTTAGCGAGGGCTCACAGGGCAAGACTCACTCCCCAGAGGTTTTGAAGAGAGGAGGAGGGGGCGGGAAGAGGACCAGCTGCGGCCGATCTCCGCCGCTCGGAACGCTGGTCCTCGCAGTCCCGCCTCTACCCTGTCAGCTGGCTGTGTGGGTCCACAGGGCGCGTTGGTGCACAAAGCACGAGCAGTGGCTTCAAAGGGATATTTCCCCACAAGTGAGACTCGCCTGCGAGCGGCTCCCGCGGAGCGGGGGCCGCGAGGCGTTGCAGAAGGATCAGGCAGCAATTAGGGACAGCGCTTCCTTTAGCGAGGGCCATTCATGTGTTCTCCAGTCTGAGGCGCCGTGACCCTTGCCGCACACGCAAGTCTGATTGCTTGGGTCATTCATGTCTTCTCCAGTCTGAGGCGCCTTGACCCATGTCGCACACGCAAGTCTGAGGGCTTGGGTCATTCATGTGTTCTCCAGTCTGAGGTGCCGTGACCCTTGCCGCACACGCAAGTCTGAGGGCTTGGGTCCTTCAAGTGTTCTCCAGTCTGAGGCGCCGTGACCCTTGCCGCACACGCAAGTCTGAGGGCTTGGGTCATTCACATGTTCTTCAGTCTGAGGCGACGTGACCCTTGCCGCACACGCAAGTCTGAGGGCTTGGGTCATTCATGTCTTCTCCAGTCTGAGGCGCCGTGACCCTTGCCGCACACGCAAGTCTGAGGGCTTGGGTCATTCATGTCTTCTCCAGTCTGAGGCTCCTTGACCCTTGCCGCACACGCAAGTCTGAGGGCTTGGGTCATTCATGTGTTCTTCAGTCTAAGGCGCCGTCACCCTTGCCGCACATGCAAGTCTGAGGGCTTGGGTCCTTCATGTGTTCTTCAGTCTGAGGCGCCGTGACCCTTGCCGCACACGCAAGTGAGGGCTTGGGTCATTCATGTGTTCTCCAGTCTGAGGCGCTGTGACTCTTGCCGCACACGCAAGTCTGAGTGCTTGGGTCATTCATGTGTTCTCCAGTCTGAGGCGCCGTGACCCTTGCCGCACACGCAAGTCTGAGGGCTTGGGTCATTCATGTCTTCTCCAGTCTGAGGCGCCTTGACCTTTGTCGCACACGCAAGTCTGAGGGCTTGGGTCATTCATGTGTTCTCCAGTCTGAGGCGCCGTGACCCGCGCCGCACACGCAAGTCTGAGGGCTTGGGTCATTCATGTCTTCTCCAGTCTGAGGCACCGTGACCCGCGTCGCACACGCAAGTCTGAGGGCTTGGGTCATTCATGTCTTCTCCAGTCTGAGGCGCCGTGACCCGCGCCGCACACGCAAGTCTGAGGGTTTGGGTCATTCATGTCTTCTCCAGTCTGAGGCGCCGTGACCCTTGCCGCACACGCAAGTCTGAGGGCTTGGGTCCTTCATTTGTTCTCCAGTGTGAGGCGCCGTGACCCTTGCCGCACACGCAAGTCTGAGGGCTTGGGTTCTTCATGTGTTTTCCAGTCTGAGGCGCCGTGACCCTTGCCGCACATGAAAGTCTGAGGGCTTGGGTCCTTCATGTGTTCTCCAGTCTGAGGCGCTGTGACCCTTGCCACACACGCAAGTCTGAGGGCTTGGGTCATTCATGTCTTCTCCAGTCTGAGGCGACGTGACCCTTGCCGCACACGCAAGTCTGAGGGCTTGGGTCATTCATGTCTTCTCCAGTCTGAGGCGCCGTGACCCTTGCCGCACACGCAAGTCTGAGGGATTGGGTCATTCACGTCTTCTCCAGTCTGAGGCGCCATGACCCTTGCCGCACACGCAAGTCTGAGGGCTTGGGTCATTCACGGCTTCTCCAGTCTGAGGTGCCGTGACCCTTGCCGCACACGCAAGTCTCAGGGCTTTGGTCATTCATGTCTTCTCCAGTCTGAGGCTCCGTGACCCTTGCCGCACACGCAAGTCTGAGGGCTTGGGTCATTCATGTGTTCTCTAGTCTGAGGCGCCGTGACCCGCGCCGCACACACAAGTCTGCGGGCTTGGGTTATTCATGTGTTCTCCAGTCTGAGGCGCCGTGACCCTTGCCGCACACGCAAGTCTGAGGGCTTAGGTCATTCATGTGTTCTCCAGTCTGAGGCGCCGTGACCCGCGCCGCACATGCAAGTCTGAGGGCTTGGGTCCTTCATGTCTTCTCCAGTCTGAGGCTCCGTGACCCTTGCCACACACGCAAGTCTGAGGGCTTGGGTCATTCATGTGTTCTCCAGTCTGAGGCGCTGTGACCCTTGCCGCACACACAAGTCTGAGGGCTTGGGTCATTCATGTGTTCTCCAGTCTGAGGCGCCGTGACCCTTGCCGCACACGCAAGTCTGAGGGCTTGGGTCATTCATGTCTTCTCCAGTCTGAGGCGCCTTGACCCTTGTCGCACACGCAAGTCTGAGGGCTTGGGTCCTTCACGTCTTCTCCAGTCTGAGGCGCCGTGACCCTTGCCGCACATGCAAGTCTGACGGCTTGGGTCCTTCACGTCTTTTCCAGTCAGAGGCGCCGTGACCCTTGCCGCACACGCAAGTCTGAGGGCTTGGGTCATTCACGTGTTCTCCAGTCCGAGGCGCCGTGACCCTTGCTGCACACGCAAGTCTGAGGGCTTGGGTCATTCATGTCTTCTCCAGTCCGAGGCGCCGTGACCCGCGCCGCACACGCAAGTCTGAGGGCTTGGGTCATTCATGTCTTCTCCAGTCCGAGGCGCCGTGACTCTTGCCGCACACGCAAGTCTGAGGGCTTGGGTCATTCATGTGTTCTCCAGTCTGAGGCACCGTGACCCGCGCCGCACACACAAGTCTGAGGGCTTGGGTCATTCACGTCTTCTCCAGTCTGAGGCACCGTGACCCTTGCTGCACACGCAAGTCTGAGGGCTTGGGTCCTTCATGTGTTCTCCAGTCTGAGGCGCTGTGACCCTTGCCTCACACGCAAGTCTGAGGGCTTGGCTCATTCATGTCTTCTCCAGTCTGAGGCGCCGTGACCCTTGCCGCACACGCAAGTCTGAGGGCTTGGGTCATTCATGTCTTCTCCAGTCTGAGGCGCTGTGACCCTTGCCGCACACGCAAGTCTGAGGGCTTGGGTCATTCATGTCTTCTCCAGTCTGAGGCGCCTTGACCCTTGCCGCACACGCAAGTCTGAGGGCTTGGGTCATTCATGTGTTCTCCAGTCTGAGGCGCCGTGACCCGCGCTGCACACGCAAGTCTGAGGGCTTGGGTCATTCATGTGTTCTCCAGTCTGAGGCGCCGTGACCCTTGCCACACACGCAAGTCTGAGGGCTTGGGTCATTCATTTGTTCTCCAGTCTGAGGCGCCGTGACCCTTGCCGCACACGCAAGTCTGAGGGCTTGGGTCATTCATGTCTTCTCCAGTCCGAGGCGCCGTGACTCTTGCCGCACACGCAAGTCTGAGGGCATGGGTCATTCATGTGTTCTCCAGTCTGAGGCACCGTGACACGCACCGCACACGCAAGTCTGAGGGCCTGGGTCATTCATGTGTTTTCCAGTCTGAGGCGCTGTGACCCTTGCCGCACACGCAAGTCTGAGGGCTTGGGTCCTTCATGTGTTCTCCAGTCTGAGGAGCCGTGACCCTTGCCACACGCGCAAGTCTGAGGGCTTGGGTCATTCATGTGTTCTCCAGTCTGAGGCGCCGTGACCCTTGCCGCACACGCAAGTCTGAGGGCTTGGGTCATTCATGTCTTCTCCAGTCTGAGGCGCCTTGACCCTTGTCGCACACGCAAGTCTGAGGGCTTGGGTCCTTCACGTCTTCTCCAGTCTGAGGCGCCGTGACCCTTGCCGCACATGCAAGTCTGACGGCTTGGGTCCTTCACGTCTTCTCCAGTCAGATGCGCCGTGACCCTTGCCGCACACGCAAGTCTGAGGGCTTGGGTCATTCACGTGTTCTCCAGTCTGAGGCGCCGTGACCCTTGCTGCACACGCAAGTCTGAGGGCTTGGGTCATTCATGTCTTCTCCAGTCCGAGGCGCCGTGACCCGCGCCGCACACGCAAGTCTGAGGGCTTGGGTCATTCATGTCTTCTCCAGTCCGAGGCGCCGTGACTCTTGCCGCACACGCAAGTCTGAGGGCTTGGGTCATTCATGTGTTCTCCAGTCTGAGGCACCGTGACCCGCGCCGCACACACAAGTCTGAGGGCTTGGGTCATTCACGTCTTCTCCAGTCTGAGGCACCGTGACCCTTGCTGCACACGCAAGTCTGAGGGCTTGGGTCCTTCATGTGTTCTCCAGTCTGAGGCGCTGTGACCCTTGCCTCACACGCAAGTCTGAGGGCTTGGCTCATTCATGTCTTCTCCAGTCTGAGGCGCCGTGACCCTTGCCGCACACGCAAGTCTGAGGGCTTGGGTCATTCATGTCTTCTCCAGTCTGAGGCGCTGTGACCCTTGCCGCACACGCAAGTCTGAGGGCTTGGGTCATTCATGTCTTCTCCAGTCTGAGGCGCCTTGACCCTTGCCGCACATGCAAGTCTGAGGGCTTGGGTCATTCATGTGTTCTCCAGTCTGAGGCGCCGTGACCCGCGCCGCACACGCAAGTCTGAGGGCTTGGGTCATTCATGTGTTCTCCAGTCTGAGGCGCCGTGACCCTTGCCACACACGCAAGTCTGAGGGCTTGGGTCATTCATTTGTTCTCCAGTCTGAGGCGCCGTGACCCTTGCCGCACACGCAAGTCTGAGGGCTTGGGTCATTCATGTCTTCTCCAGTCCGAGGCGCCGTGACTCTTGCCGCACACGCAAGTCTGAGGGCATGGGTCATTCATGTGTTCTCCAGTCTGAGGCACCGTGACACGCACCGCACACGCAAGTCTGAGGGCCTGGGTCATTCATGTGTTTTCCAGTCTGAGGCGCTGTGACCCTTGCCGCACACGCAAGTCTGAGGGCTTGGGTCCTTCATGTGTTCTCCAGTCTGAGGAGCCGTGACCCTTGCCACACGCGCAAGTCTGAGGGCTTGGGTCTTTCATGTGTTCTCCAGTCTGAGGCGCTGTGACCCTTGCCGCACACGCAAGTCTGAGGGCTTGGGTCATTCATGTGTTCTCCAGTCTGAGGCGCCGTGACCCTTGCCGCACACGCAAGTCTGATTGCTTGGGTCATTCATGTCTTCTCCAGTCTGAGGCGCCTTGACCCATGTCGCATACGCAAGTCTGAGGGCTTGGGTCATTCATGTGTTCTCCAGTCTGAGGCGCCGTGACCCTTGCCGCACACGCAAGTCTGAGGGCTTGGGTCCTTCAAGTGTTCTCCAGTCTGAGGCGCCGTGACCCTTGCCGCACATGCAAGTCTGAGGGCTTGGGTCATTCACGTGTTCTCCAGTCTGAGGCGATGTGACCCTTGCCACACATGCAAGTCTGAGGGCTTGGGTCATTCATGTCTTATCCAGTCTGAGGCGCCGTGACCCTTGCCGCACACGCAAGTCTGAGGGCTTGGGTCATTCATGTCTTCTCCAGTCTGAAGCGCCGTGACCCGCGCCGCACACGCAATTCTGAGGGCTTGGGTCATTCATGTCTTCTCCAGTTTGAGGCATCGTGACCTTGCCGCACATGCAAGTCTGAGGGCTTGGGTCATTCATGTGTTCTCCAGTCTGAGGCGCCGTGACCCGCACCGCACACGCAAGTCTGAGGGCTTGGGTCATTCATATGTTCTCCAGTCTGAGGCGCCGTGACCCCGCCGCACACGCAATTCTGAGGGCTTGGGTCATTCATGTCTTCTCCAGTCTGAGGCATCGTAACCCTTGCCGCACACGCAAGTCTGAGGGCTTGGGTCATTCATATGTTCTCCAGTCTGAGGCGCCGTGACCCCGCCGCACACACAAGTCTGAGGGCTTGGGTCCTTCATTTGTTCTCCAGTGTGAGGCGCCGTGACCCTTGCCGCACACGCAAGTCTGAGGGCTTGGGTTCTTCATGTGTTTTCCAGTCTGAGGCGCCGTGACCCTTGCCGCACATGAAAGTCTGAGGGCTTGGGTCCTTCATGTGTTCTCCAGTCTGAGGCGCTGTGACCCTTGCCACACACGCAAGTCTGAGGGCTTGGGTCATTCATGTCTTCTCCAGTCTGAGGCGACGTGACCCTTGCCGCACACGCAAGTCTGAGGGCTTGGGTCATTCATGTCTTCTCCAGTCTGAGGCGCCGTGACCCTTGCCGCACACGCAAGTCTGAGGGATTGGGTCATTCACGTCTTCTCCAGTCTGAGGCGCCGTGACCCTTGCCGCACACGCAAGTCTGAGGGCTTAGGTCATTCATGTGTTCTCCAGTCTGAGGCGCCGTGACCCGCGCCGCACATGCAAGTCTGAGGGCTTGGGTCCTTCATGTCTTCTCCAGTCTGAGGCTCCGTGACCCTTGCCACACACGCAAGTCTGAGGGCTTGGGTCATTCATGTGTTCTCCAGTCTGAGGCGCTGTGACCCTTGCCGCACACGCAAGTCTGAGGGCTTGGGTCATTCATGTGTTCTCCAGTCTGAGGCGCCGTGACCCTTGCCGCACACGCAAGTCTGAGGGCTTGGGTCATTCATGTCTTCTCCAGTCTGAGGCGCCTTGACCCTTGTCGCACACGCAAGTCTGAGGGCTTGGGTCCTTCACGTCTTCTCCAGTCTGAGGCGCCGTGACCCTTGCCGCACATGCAAGTCTGACGGCTTGGGTCCTTCACGTCTTCTCCAGTCAGAGGCGCCGTGACCCTTGCCGCACACGCAAGTCTGAGGGCTTGGGTCATTCACGTGTTCTCCAGTCCGAGGCGCCGTGACCCTTGCTGCACACGCAAGTCTGAGGGCTTGGGTCATTCATGTCTTCTCCAGTCCGAGGCGCCGTGACCCGCGCCGCACACGCAAGTCTGAGGGCTTGGGTCATTCATGTCTTCTCCAGTCCGAGGCGCCGTGACTCTTGCCGCACACGCAAGTCTGAGGGCTTGGGTCATTCATGTGTTCTCCAGTCTGAGGCACCGTGACCCGCGCCGCACACACAAGTCTGAGGGCTTGGGTCATTCACGTCTTCTCCAGTCTGAGGCACCGTGACCCTTGCTGCACACGCAAGTCTGAGGGCTTGGGTCCTTCATGTGTTCTCCAGTCTGAGGCGCTGTGACCCTTGCCTCACACGCAAGTCTGAGGGCTTGGCTCATTCATGTCTTCTCCAGTCTGAGGCGCCGTGACCCTTGCCGCACACGCAAGTCTGAGGGCTTGGGTCATTCATGTCTTCTCCAGTCTGAGGCGCTGTGACCCTTGCCGCACACGCAAGTCTGAGGGCTTGGGTCATTCATGTCTTCTCCAGTCTGAGGCGCCTTGACCCTTGCCGCACACGCAAGTCTGAGGGCTTGGGTCATTCATGTGTTCTCCAGTCTGAGGCGCTGTGACCCGCGCCGCACACGCAAGTCTGAGGGCTTGGGTCATTCATGTGTTCTCCAGTCTGAGGCGCCGTGACCCTTGCCACACACGCAAGTCTGAGGGCTTGGGTCATTCATGTCTTCTTCAGTCTGAGGAGCCGTGACCCTTGCCGCACACGCAAGTCTGAGGGCTTGGGTCATTCATGTCTTCTCCAGTCTGAGGCGCCTTGACCCTTGCCGCACACGCAAGTCTGAGGGCTTGGGTCATTCATGTGTTCTCCAGTCTGAGGCGCCGTGACCCTTGCCACACACGCAAGTCTGAGGGCTTGGGTCATTCATTTGTTCTCCAGTCTGAGGCGCCGTGACCCTTGCCGCACACGCAAGTCTGAGGGCTTGGGTCATTCATGTCTTCTCCAGTCCGAGGCGCCGTGACTCTTGCCGCACACGCAAGTCTGAGGGCATGGGTCATTCATGTGTTCTCCAGTCTGAGGCACCGTGACACGCACCGCACACGCAAGTCTGAGGGCCTGGGTCATTCATGTGTTTTCCAGTCTGAGGCGCTGTGACCCTTGCCGCACACGCAAGTCTGAGGGCTTGGGTCATTCATGTGTTCTCCAGTCTGAGGCGCCGTGACCCTTGCCGCACACGCAAGTCTGATTGCTTGGGTCATTCATGTCTTCTCCAGTCTGAGGCGCCTTGACCCATGTCGCACACGCAAGTCTGAGGGCTTGGGTCATTCATGTGTTCTCCAGTCTGAGGTGCCGTGACCCTTGCCGCACACGCAAGTCTGAGGGCTTGGGTCCTTCAAGTGTTCTCCAGTCTGAGGCGACGTGACCCTTGCCGCACACGCAAGTCTGAGGGCTTGGGTCATTCACGTGTTCTTCAGTCTGAGGCGACGTGACCCTTGCCGCACACGCAAGTCTGAGGGCTTGGGTCATTCATGTCTTCTCCAGTCTGAGGCGCCGTGACCCTTGCCGCACACGCAAGTCTGAGGGCTTGGGTCATTCATGTCTTCTCCAGTCTGAGGCTCCTTGACCCTTGCCGCACACGCAAGTCTGAGGGCTTGGGTCATTCATGTGTTCTTCAGTCTAAGGCGCCGTCACCCTTGCCGCACATGCAAGTCTGAGGGCTTGGGTCCTTCATGTGTTCTTCAGTCTGAGGCGCCGTGACCCTTGCCGCACACGCAAGTGAGGGCTTGGGTCATTCATGTGTTCTCCAGTCTGAGGCGCTGTGACTCTTGCCGCACACGCAAGTCTGAGTGCTTGGGTCATTCATGTGTTCTCCAGTCTGAGGCGCCGTGACCCTTGCCGCACATGCAAGTCTGAGGGCTTGGGTCATTCATGTCTTCTCCAGTCTGAGGCGCCTTGACCTTTGTCGCACACGCAAGTCTGAGGGCTTGGGTCATTCATGTGTTCTCCAGTCTGAGGCGCCGTGACCCGCGCCGCACACGCAAGTCTGAGGGCTTGGGTCATTCATGTCTTCTCCAGTCTGAGGCACCGTGACCCGCGTCGCACACGCAAGTCTGAGGGCTTGTGTCATTCATGTCTTCTCCAGTCTGAGGCGCCGTGACCCGCGCCGCACACGCAAGTCTGAGGGTTTGGGTCATTCATGTCTTCTCCAGTCTGAGGCGCCGTGACCCTTGCCGCACACGCAAGTCTGAGGGCTTGGGTCCTTCATTTGTTCTCCAGTGTGAGGCGCCGTGACCCTTGCCGCACACGCAAGTCTGAGGGCTTGGGTTCTTCATGTGTTTTCCAGTCTGAGGCGCCGTGACCCTTGCCGCACATGAAAGTCTGAGGGCTTGGGTCCTTCATGTGTTCTCCAGTCTGAGGCGCTGTGACCCTTGCCACACACGCAAGTCTGAGGGCTTGGGTCATTCATGTCTTCTCCAGTCTGAGGCGACGTGACCCTTGCCGCACACGCAAGTCTGAGGGCTTGGGTCATTCATGTCTTCTCCAGTCTGAGGCGCCGTGACCCTTGCCGCACACGCAAGTCTGAGGGATTGGGTCATTCACGTCTTCTCCAGTCTGAGGCGCCATGACCCTTGCCGCACACGCAAGTCTGAGGGCTTGGGTCATTCACGGCTTCTCCAGTCTGAGGTGCCGTGACCCTTGCCGCACACGCAAGTCTCAGGGCTTTGGTCATTCATGTCTTCTCCAGTCTGAGGCTCCGTGACCCTTGCCGCACACGCAAGTCTGAGGGCTTGGGTCATTCATGTGTTCTCTAGTCTGAGGCGCCGTGACCCGCGCCGCACACACAAGTCTGCGGGCTTGGATTATTCATGTGTTCTCCAGTCTGAGGCGCCGTGACCCTTGCCGCACACGCAAGTCTGAGGGCTTAGGTCATTCATGTGTTCTCCAGTCTGAGGCGCCGTGACCCGCGCCGCACATGCAAGTCTGAGGGCTTGGGTCCTTCATGTCTTCTCCAGTCTGAGGCTCCGTGACCCTTGCCACACACGCAAGTCTGAGGGCTTGGGTCATTCATGTGTTCTCCAGTCTGAGGCGCTGTGACCCTTGCCGCACACGCAAGTCTGAGGGCTTGGGTCATTCATGTGTTCTCCAGTCTGAGGCGCCGTGACCCTTGCCGCACACGCAAGTCTGAGGGCTTGGGTCATTCATGTCTTCTCCAGTCTGAGGCGCCTTGACCCTTGTCGCACACGCAAGTCTGAGGGCTTGGGTCCTTCACGTCTTCTCCAGTCTGAGGCGCCGTGACCCTTGCCGCACATGCAAGTCTGACGGCTTGGGTCCTTCACGTCTTTTCCAGTCAGAGGCGCCGTGACCCTTGCCGCACACGCAAGTCTGAGGGCTTGGGTCATTCACGTGTTCTCCAGTCCGAGGCGCCGTGACCCTTGCTGCACACGCAAGTCTGAGGGCTTGGGTCATTCATGTCTTCTCCAGTCCGAGGCGCCGTGACCCGCGCCGCACACGCAAGTCTGAGGGCTTGGGTCATTCATGTCTTCTCCAGTCCGAGGCGCCGTGACTCTTGCCGCACACGCAAGTCTGAGGGCTTGGGTCATTCATGTGTTCTCCAGTCTGAGGCACCGTGACCTGCGCCGCACACACAAGTCTGAGGGCTTGGGTCATTCACGTCTTCTCCAGTCTGAGGCACCGTGACCCTTGCTGCACACGCAAGTCTGAGGGCTTGGGTCCTTCATGTGTTCTCCAGTCTGAGGCGCTGTGACCTTTGCCTCACACGCAAGTCTGAGGGCTTGGCTCATTCATGTCTTCTCCAGTCTGAGGCGCCGTGACCCTTGCCGCACACGCAAATCTGAGGGCTTGGGTCATTCATGTCTTCTCCAGTCTGAGGCGCTGTGACCCTTGCCGCACACGCAAGTCTGAGGGCTTGGGTCATTCATGTCTTCTCCAGTCTGAGGCGCCTTGACCCTTGCCGCACACGCAAGTCTGAGGGCTTGGGTCATTCATGTGTTCTCCAGTCTGAGGCGCCGTGACCCGCGCCGCACACGCAAGTCTGAGGGCTTGGGTCATTCATGTGTTCTCCAGTCTGAGGCGCCGTGACCCTTGCCACACACGCAAGTCTGAGGGCTTGGGTCATTCATTTGTTCTCCAGTCTGAGGCGCCGTGACCCTTGCCGCACACGCAAGTCTGAGGGCTTGGGTCATTCATGTCTTCTCCAGTCCGAGGCGCCGTGACTCTTGCCGCACACGCAAGTCTGAGGGCATGGGTCATTCATGTGTTCTCCAGTCTGAGGCACCGTGACACGCACCGCACACGCAAGTCTGAGGGCCTGGGTCATTCATGTGTTTTCCAGTCTGAGGCGCTGTGACCCTTGCCGCACACGCAAGTCTGAGGGCTTGGGTCCTTCATGTGTTCTCCAGTCTGAGGAGCCGTGACCCTTGCCACACGCGCAAGTCTGAGGGCTTGGGTCATTCATGTGTTCTCCAGTCTGAGGCGCCGTGACCCTTGCCGCACACGCAAGTCTGAGGGCTTGGGTCATTCATGTCTTCTCCAGTCTGAGGCGCCTTGACCCTTGTCGCACACGCAAGTCTGAGGGCTTGGGTCCTTCACGTCTTCTCCAGTCTGAGGTGCCGTGACCCTTGCCGCACATGCAAGTCTGACGGCTTGGGTCCTTCACGTCTTCTCCAGTCAGATGCGCCGTGACCCTTGCCGCACACGCAAGTCTGAGGGCTTGGGTCATTCACGTGTTCTCCAGTCTGAGGCGCCGTGACCCTTGCTGCACACGCAAGTCTGAGGGCTTTGGTCATTCATGTCTTCTCCAGTCCGAGGCGCCGTGACCCGCGCCGCACACGCAAGTCTGAGGGCTTGGGTCATTCATGTCTTCTCCAGTCCGAGGCGCCGTGACTCTTGCCGCACACGCAAGTCTGAGGGCTTGGGTCATTCATGTGTTCTCCAGTCTGAGGCACTGTGACCCGCGCCGCACACACAAGTCTGAGGGCTTGGGTCATTCACGTCTTCTCCAGTCTGAGGCACCGTGACCCTTGCTGCACACGCAAGTCTGAGGGCTTGGGTCCTTCATGTGTTCTCCAGTCTGAGGCGCTGTGACCCTTGCCTCACACGCAAGTCTGAGGGCTTGGCTCATTCATGTCTTCTCCAGTCTGAGGCGCCGTGACCCTTGCCGCACACGCAAGTCTGAGGGCTTGGGTCATTCATGTCTTCTCCAGTCTGAGGCGCTGTGACCCTTGCCGCACACGCAAGTCTGAGGGCTTGGGTCATTCATGTCTTCTCCAGTCTGAGGCGCCTTGACCCTTGCCGCACACGCAAGTCTGAGGGCTTGGGTCATTCATGTGTTCTCCAGTCTGAGGCGCCGTGACCCGCGCCGCACACGCAAGTCTGAGGGCTTGGGTCATTCATGTGTTCTCCAGTCTGAGGCGCCGTGACCCTTGCCACACACGCAAGTCTGAGGGCTTGGGTCATTCATTTGTTCTCCAGTCTGAGGCGCCGTGACCCTTGCCGCACACGCAAGTCTGAGGGCTTGGGTCATTCATGTCTTCTCCAGTCTGAGGCGCCGTGACCCTTGCCGCACACGCAAGTCTGAGGGCTTGGGTCATTCATGTCTTCTCCAGTCTGAGGCGCCTTGACCCTTGTCGCACACGCAAGTCTGAGGGCTTGGGTCCTTCACGTCTTCTCCAGTCTGAGGCGCCGTGACCCTTGCCGCACATGCAAGTCTGACGGCTTGGGTCCTTCACGTCTTTTCCAGTCAGAGGCGCCGTGACCCTTGCCGCACACGCAAGTCTGAGGGCTTGGGTCATTCACGTGTTCTCCAGTCCGAGGCGCCGTGACCCTTGCTGCACACGCAAGTCTGAGGGCTTGGGTCATTCATGTCTTCTCCAGTCCGAGGCGCCGTGACCCGCGCCGCACACGCAAGTCTGAGGGCTTGGGTCATTCATGTCTTCTCCAGTCCGAGGCGCCGTGACTCTTGCCGCACACGCAAGTCTGAGGGCTTGGGTCATTCATGTGTTCTCCAGTCTGAGGCACCGTGACCCGCGCCGCACACACAAGTCTGAGGGCTTGGGTCATTCACGTCTTCTCCAGTCTGAGGCACCGTGACCCTTGCTGCACACGCAAGTCTGAGGGCTTGGGTCCTTCATGTGTTCTCCAGTCTGAGGCGCTGTGACCCTTGCCTCACACGCAAGTCTGAGGGCTTGGCTCATTCATGTCTTCTCCAGTCTGAGGCGCCGTGACCCTTGCCGCACACGCAAGTCTGAGGGCTTGGGTCATTCATGTCTTCTCCAGTCTGAGGCGCTGTGACCCTTGCCGCACACGCAAGTCTGAGGGCTTGGGTCATTCATGTCTTCTCCAGTCTGAGGCGCCTTGACCCTTGCCGCACACGCAAGTCTGAGGGCTTGGGTCATTCATGTGTTCTCCAGTCTGAGGCGCCGTGACCCGCGCCGCACACGCAAGTCTGAGGGCTTGGGTCATTCATGTGTTCTCCAGTCTGAGGCGCCGTGACCCTTGCCACACACGCAAGTCTGAGGGCTTGGGTCATTCATTTGTTCTCCAGTCTGAGGCGCCGTGACCCTTGCCGCACACGCAAGTCTGAGGGCTTGGGTCATTCATGTCTTCTCCAGTCCGAGGCGCCGTGACTCTTGCCGCACACGCAAGTCTGAGGGCATGGGTCATTCATGTGTTCTCCAGTCTGAGGCACCGTGACACGCACCGCACACGCAAGTCTGAGGGCCTGGGTCATTCATGTGTTTTCCAGTCTGAGGCGCTGTGACCCTTGCCGCACACGCAAGTCTGAGGGCTTGGGTCCTTCATGTGTTCTCCAGTCTGAGGAGCCGTGACCCTTGCCACACGCGCAAGTCTGAGGGCTTGGGTCATTCATGTGTTCTCCAGTCTGAGGCGCCGTGACCCTTGCCGCACACGCAAGTCTGAGGGCTTGGGTCATTCATGTCTTCTCCAGTCTGAGGCGCCTTGACCCTTGTCGCACACGCAAGTCTGAGGGCTTGGGTCCTTCACGTCTTCTCCAGTCTGAGGCGCCGTGACCCTTGCCGCACATGCAAGTCTGACGGCTTGGGTCCTTCACGTCTTCTCCAGTCAGATGCGCCGTGACCCTTGTCGCACACGCAAGTCTGAGGGCTTGGGTCATTCACGTGTTCTCCAGTCTGAGGCGCCGTGACCCTTGCTGCACACGCAAGTCTGAGGGCTTGGGTCATTCATGTCTTCTCCAGTCCGAGGCGCCGTGACCCGCGCCGCACACGCAAGTCTGAGGGCTTGGGTCATTCATGTCTTCTCCAGTCCGAGGCGCCGTGACTCTTGCCGCACACGCAAGTCTGAGGGCTTGGGTCATTCATGTGTTCTCCAGTCTGAGGCACCGTGACCCGTGCCGCACACACAAGTCTGAGGGCTTGGGTCATTCACGTCTTCTCCAGTCTGAGGCACCGTGACCCTTGCTGCACACGCAAGTCTGAGGGCTTGGGTCCTTCATGTGTTCTCCAGTCTGAGGCGCTGTGACCCTTGCCTCACACGCAAGTCTGAGGGCTTGGCTCATTCATGTCTTCTCCAGTCTGAGGCGCCGTGACCCTTGCCGCACACGCAAGTCTGAGGGCTTGGGTCATTCATGTCTTCTCCAGTCTGAGGCGCTGTGACCCTTGCCGCACACGCAAGTCTGAGGGCTTGGGTCATTCATGTCTTCTCCAGTCTGAGGCGCCTTGACCCTTGCCGCACACGCAAGTCTGAGGGCTTGGGTCATTCATGTGTTCTCCAGTCTGAGGCGCCGTGACCCGCGCCGCACATGCAAGTCTGAGGGCTTGGGTCATTCATGTGTTCTCCAGTCTGAGGCGCCGTGACCCTTGCCACACACGCAAGTCTGAGGGCTTGGGTCATTCATTTGTTCTCCAGTCTGAGGCGCCATGACCCTTGCCGCACACGCAAGTCTGAGGGCTTGGGTCATTCATGTCTTCTCCAGTCCGAGGCGCCGTGACTCTTGCCGCACACGCAAGTCTGAAGGCATGGGTCATTCATGTGTTCTCCAGTCTGAGGCACCGTGACACGCACCGCACACGCAAGTCTGAGGGCCTGGGTCATTCATGTGTTTTCCAGTCTGAGGCGCTGTGACCCTTGCCGCACACGCAAGTCTGAGGGCTTGGGTCCTTCATGTGTTCTCCAGTCTGAGGAGCCGTGACCCTTGCCACACGCGCAAGTCTGAGGGCTTGGGTCTTTCATGTGTTCTCCAGTCTGAGGCGCTGTGACCCTTGCCGCACACGCAAGTCTGAGGGCTTGGGTCATTCATGTGTTCTCCAGTCTGAGGCGCCGTGACCCTTGCCGCACACGCAAGTCTGATTGCTTGGGTCATTCATGTCTTCTCCAGTCTGAGGCGCCTTGACCCATGTCGCACACGCAAGTCTGAGGGCTTGGGTCATTCATGTGTTCTCCAGTCTGAGGCGCCGTGACCCTTGCCGCACACGCAAGTCTGAGGGCTTGGGTCCTTCAAGTGTTCTCCAGTCTGAGGCGCCGTGACCCTTGCCGCACATGCAAGTCTGAGGGCTTGGGTCATTCACGTGTTCTCCAGTCTGAGGCGATGTGACCCTTGCCACACATGCAAGTCTGAGGGCTTGGGTCATTCATGTCTTATCCAGTCTGAGGCGCCGTGACCCTTGCCGCACACGCAAGTCTGAGGGCTTGGGTCATTCATGTCTTCTCCAGTCTGAAGCGCCGTGACCCGCGCCGCACACGCAATTCTGAGGGCTTGGGTCATTCATGTCTTCTCCAGTTTGAGGCATCGTGACCTTGCCGCACATGCAAGTCTGAGGGCTTGGGTCATTCATGTGTTCTCCAGTCTGAGGCGCCGTGACCCGCACCGCACACACAAGTCTGAGGGCTTGGGTCATTAATATGTTCTCCAGTCTGAGGCGCCGTGACCCCGCCGCACACGCAATTCTGAGGGCTTGGGTCATTCATGTCTTCTCCAGTCTGAGGCATCGTAACCCTTGCCGCACACGCAAGTCTGAGGGCTTGGGTCATTCATATGTTCTCCAGTCTGAGGCGCCGTGACCCCGCCGCACACACAAGTCTGAGGGCTTGGGTCCTTCATTTGTTCTCCAGTGTGAGGCGCCGTGACCCTTGCCGCACATGAAAGTCTGAGGGCTTGGGTCCTTCATGTGTTCTCCAGTCTGAGGCGCTGTGACCCTTGCCACACACGCAAGTCTGAGGGCTTGGGTCATTCATGTCTTCTCCAGTCTGAGGCGACGTGACCCTTGCCGCACACGCAAGTCTGAGGGCTTGGGTCATTCATGTCTTCTCCAGTCTGAGGCGCCGTGACCCTTGCCGCACACGCAAGTCTGAGGGATTGGGTCATTCACGTCTTCTCCAGTCTGAGGCGCCGTGACCCTTGCCGCACACGCAAGTCTGAGGGCTTAGGTCATTCATGTGTTCTCCAGTCTGAGGCGCCGTGACCCGCGCCGCACATGCAAGTCTGAGGGCTTGGGTCCTTCATGTCTTCTCCAGTCTGAGGCTCCGTGACCCTTGCCACACACGCAAGTCTGAGGGCTTGGGTCATTCATGTGTTCTCCAGTCTGAGGCGCTGTGACCCTTGCCGCACACGCAAGTCTGAGGGCTTGGGTCATTCATGTGTTCTCCAGTCTGAGGCGCCGTGACCCTTGCCGCACACGCAAGTCTGAGGGCTTGGGTCATTCATGTCTTCTCCAGTCTGAGGCGCCTTGACCCTTGTCGCACACGCAAGTCTGAGGGCTTGGGTCCTTCACGTCTTCTCCAGTCTGAGGCGCCGTGACCCTTGCCGCACATGCAAGTCTGACGGCTTGGGTCCTTCACGTCTTCTCCAGTCAGAGGCGCCGTGACCCTTGCCGCACACGCAAGTCTGAGGGCTTGGGTCATTCACGTGTTCTCCAGTCCGAGGCGCCGTGACCCTTGCTGCACACGCAAGTCTGAGGGCTTGGGTCATTCATGTCTTCTCCAGTCCGAGGCGCCGTGACCCGCGCCGCACACGCAAGTCTGAGGGCTTGGGTCATTCATGTCTTCTCCAGTCCGAGGCGCCGTGACTCTTGCCGCACACGCAAGTCTGAGGGCTTGGGTCATTCATGTGTTCTCCAGTCTGAGGCACCGTGACCCGCGCCGCACACACAAGTCTGAGGGCTTGGGTCATTCACGTCTTCTCCAGTCTGAGGCACCGTGACCCTTGCTGCACACGCAAGTCTGAGGGCTTGGGTCCTTCATGTGTTCTCCAGTCTGAGGCGCTGTGACCCTTGCCTCACACGCAAGTCTGAGGGCTTGGCTCATTCATGTCTTCTCCAGTCTGAGGCGCCGTGACCCTTGCCGCACACGCAAGTCTGAGGGCTTGGGTCATTCATGTCTTCTCCAGTCTGAGGCGCTGTGACCCTTGCCGCACACGCAAGTCTGAGGGCTTGGGTCATTCATGTCTTCTCCAGTCTGAGGCGCCTTGACCCTTGCCGCACACGCAAGTCTGAGGGCTTGGGTCATTCATGTGTTCTCCAGTCTGAGGCGCCGTGACCCGCGCCGCACACGCAAGTCTGAGGGCTTGGGTCATTCATGTGTTCTCCAGTCTGAGGCGCCGTGACCCTTGCCACACACGCAAGTCTGAGGGCTTGGGTCATTCATGTGTTCTCCAGTCTGAGGCGCCGTGACCCGCGCCGCACACGCAAGTCTGAGGGCTTGGGTCATTCATGTGTTCTCCAGTCTGAGGCGCCGTGACCCTTGCCACACACGCAAGTCTGAGGGCTTGGGTCATTCATTTGTTCTCCAGTCTGAGGCGCCGTGACCCTTGCCGCACACGCAAGTCTGAGGGCTTGGGTCATTCATGTCTTCTCCAGTCCGAGGCGCCGTGACTCTTGCCGCACACGCAAGTCTGAGGGCATGGGTCATTCATGTGTTCTCCAGTCTGAGGCACCGTGACACGCACCGCACACGCAAGTCTGAGGGCCTGGGTCATTCATGTGTTTTCCAGTCTGAGGCGCTGTGACCCTTGCCGCACACGCAAGTCTGAGGGCTTGGGTCCTTCATGTGTTCTCCAGTCTGAGGAGCCGTGACCCTTGCCACACGCGCAAGTCTGAGGGCTTGGGTCTTTCATGTGTTCTCCAGTCTGAGGCGCTGTGACCCTTGCCGCACACGCAAGTCTGAGGGCTTGGGTCATTCATGTGTTCTCCAGTCTGAGGCGCCGTGACCCTTGCCGCACACGCAAGTCTGATTGCTTGGGTCATTCATGTCTTCTCCAGTCTGAGGCGCCTTGACCCATGTCGCACACGCAAGTCTGAGGGCTTGGGTCATTCATGTGTTCTCCAGTCTGAGGCGCCGTGACCCTTGCCGCACACGCAAGTCTGAGGGCTTGGGTCCTTCAAGTGTTCTCCAGTCTGAGGCGCCGTGACCCTTGCCGCACATGCAAGTCTGAGGGCTTGGGTCATTCACGTGTTCTCCAGTCTGAGGCGATGTGACCCTTGCCACACATGCAAGTCTGAGGGCTTGGGTCATTCATGTCTTATCCAGTCTGAGGCGCCGTGACCCTTGCCGCACACGCAAGTCTGAGGGCTTGGGTCATTCATGTCTTCTCCAGTCTGAAGCGCCGTGACCCGCGCCGCACACGCAATTCTGAGGGCTTGGGTCATTCATGTCTTCTCCAGTTTGAGGCATCGTGACCTTGCCGCACATGCAAGTCTGAGGGCTTGGGTCATTCATGTGTTCTCCAGTCTGAGGCGCCGTGACCCGCACCGCACACGCAAGTCTGAGGGCTTGGGTCATTCATATGTTCTCCAGTCTGAGGCGCCGTGACCCCGCCGCACACGCAATTCTGAGGGCTTGGGTCATTCATGTCTTCTCCAGTCTGAGGCATCGTAACCCTTGCCGCACACGCAAGTCTGAGGGCTTGGGTCATTCATATGTTCTCCAGTCTGAGGCGCCGTGACCCCGCCGCACACACAAGTCTGAGGGCTTGGGTCCTTCATTTGTTCTCCAGTGTGAGGCGCCGTGACCCTTGCCGCACACGCAAGTCTGAGGGCTTGGGTTCTTCATGTGTTTTCCAGTCTGAGGCGCCGTGACCCTTGCCGCACATGAAAGTCTGAGGGCTTGGGTCCTTCATGTGTTCTCCAGTCTGAGGCGCTGTGACCCTTGCCACACACGCAAGTCTGAGGGCTTGGGTCATTCATGTCTTCTCCAGTCTGAGGCGACGTGACCCTTGCCGCACACGCAAGTCTGAGGGCTTGGGTCATTCATGTCTTCTCCAGTCTGAGGCGCCGTGACCCTTGCCGCACACGCAAGTCTGAGGGATTGGGTCATTCACGTCTTCTCCAGTCTGAGGCGCCGTGACCCTTGCCGCACACGCAAGTCTGAGGGCTTAGGTCATTCATGTGTTCTCCAGTCTGAGGCGCCGTGACCCGCGCCGCACATGCAAGTCTGAGGGCTTGGGTCCTTCATGTCTTCTCCAGTCTGAGGCTCCGTGACCCTTGCCACACACGCAAGTCTGAGGGCTTGGGTCATTCATGTGTTCTCCAGTCTGAGGCGCTGTGACCCTTGCCGCACACGCAAGTCTGAGGGCTTGGGTCATTCATGTGTTCTCCAGTCTGAGGCGCCGTGACCCTTGCCGCACACGCAAGTCTGAGGGCTTGGGTCATTCATGTCTTCTCCAGTCTGAGGCGCCTTGACCCTTGCCGCACACGCAAGTCTGAGGGCTTGGGTCATTCATGTGTTCTCCAGTCTGAGGCGCCGTGACCCGCGCCGCACACGCAAGTCTGAGGGCTTGGGTCATTCATGTGTTCTCCAGTCTGAGGCGCCGTGACCCTTGCCACACACGCAAGTCTGAGGGCTTGGGTCATTCATTTGTTCTCCAGTCTGAGGCGCCGTGACCCTTGCCGCACACGCAAGTCTGAGGGCTTGGGTCATTCATGTCTTCTCCAGTCCGAGGCGCCGTGACTCTTGCCGCACACGCAAGTCTGAGGGCATGGGTCATTCATGTGTTCTCCAGTCTGAGGCACCGTGACACGCACCGCACACGCAAGTCTGAGGGCCTGGGTCATTCATGTGTTTTCCAGTCTGAGGCGCTGTGACCCTTGCCGCACACGCAAGTCTGAGGGCTTGGGTCCTTCATGTGTTCTCCAGTCTGAGGAGCCGTGACCCTTGCCACACGCGCAAGTCTGAGGGCTTGGGTCATTCATGTGTTCTCCAGTCTGAGGCGCCGTGACCCTTGCCGCACACGCAAGTCTGAGGGCTTGGGTCATTCATGTCTTCTCCAGTCTGAGGCGCCTTGACCCTTGTCGCACACGCAAGTCTGAGGGCTTGGGTCCTTCACGTCTTCTCCAGTCTGAGGCGCCGTGACCCTTGCCGCACATGCAAGTCTGACGGCTTGGGTCCTTCACGTCTTCTCCAGTCAGATGCGCCGTGACCCTTGTCGCACACGCAAGTCTGAGGGCTTGGGTCATTCACGTGTTCTCCAGTCTGAGGCGCCGTGACCCTTGCTGCACACGCAAGTCTGAGGGCTTGGGTCATTCATGTCTTCTCCAGTCCGAGGCGCCGTGACCCGCGCCGCACACGCAAGTCTGAGGGCTTGGGTCATTCATGTCTTCTCCAGTCCGAGGCGCCGTGACTCTTGCCGCACACGCAAGTCTGAGGGCTTGGGTCATTCATGTGTTCTCCAGTCTGAGGCACCGTGACCCGTGCCGCACACACAAGTCTGAGGGCTTGGGTCATTCACGTCTTCTCCAGTCTGAGGCACCGTGACCCTTGCTGCACACGCAAGTCTGAGGGCTTGGGTCCTTCATGTGTTCTCCAGTCTGAGGCGCTGTGACCCTTGCCTCACACGCAAGTCTGAGGGCTTGGCTCATTCATGTCTTCTCCAGTCTGAGGCGCCGTGACCCTTGCCGCACACGCAAGTCTGAGGGCTTGGGTCATTCATGTCTTCTCCAGTCTGAGGCGCTGTGACCCTTGCCGCACACGCAAGTCTGAGGGCTTGGGTCATTCATGTCTTCTCCAGTCTGAGGCGCCTTGACCCTTGCCGCACACGCAAGTCTGAGGGCTTGGGTCATTCATGTGTTCTCCAGTCTGAGGCGCCGTGACCCGCGCCGCACATGCAAGTCTGAGGGCTTGGGTCATTCATGTGTTCTCCAGTCTGAGGCGCCGTGACCCTTGCCACACACGCAAGTCTGAGGGCTTGGGTCATTCATTTGTTCTCCAGTCTGAGGCGCCATGACCCTTGCCGCACACGCAAGTCTGAGGGCTTGGGTCATTCATGTCTTCTCCAGTCCGAGGCGCCGTGACTCTTGCCGCACACGCAAGTCTGAAGGCATGGGTCATTCATGTGTTCTCCAGTCTGAGGCACCGTGACACGCACCGCACACGCAAGTCTGAGGGCCTGGGTCATTCATGTGTTTTCCAGTCTGAGGCGCTGTGACCCTTGCCGCACACGCAAGTCTGAGGGCTTGGGTCCTTCATGTGTTCTCCAGTCTGAGGAGCCGTGACCCTTGCCACACGCGCAAGTCTGAGGGCTTGGGTCTTTCATGTGTTCTCCAGTCTGAGGCGCTGTGACCCTTGCCGCACACGCAAGTCTGAGGGCTTGGGTCATTCATGTGTTCTCCAGTCTGAGGCGCCGTGACCCTTGCCGCACACGCAAGTCTGATTGCTTGGGTCATTCATGTCTTCTCCAGTCTGAGGCGCCTTGACCCATGTCGCACACGCAAGTCTGAGGGCTTGGGTCATTCATGTGTTCTCCAGTCTGAGGCGCCGTGACCCTTGCCGCACACGCAAGTCTGAGGGCTTGGGTCCTTCAAGTGTTCTCCAGTCTGAGGCGCCGTGACCCTTGCCGCACATGCAAGTCTGAGGGCTTGGGTCATTCACGTGTTCTCCAGTCTGAGGCGATGTGACCCTTGCCACACATGCAAGTCTGAGGGCTTGGGTCATTCATGTCTTATCCAGTCTGAGGCGCCGTGACCCTTGCCGCACACGCAAGTCTGAGGGCTTGGGTCATTCATGTCTTCTCCAGTCTGAAGCGCCGTGACCCGCGCCGCACACGCAATTCTGAGGGCTTGGGTCATTCATGTCTTCTCCAGTTTGAGGCATCGTGACCTTGCCGCACATGCAAGTCTGAGGGCTTGGGTCATTCATGTGTTCTCCAGTCTGAGGCGCCGTGACCCGCACCGCACACACAAGTCTGAGGGCTTGGGTCATTAATATGTTCTCCAGTCTGAGGCGCCGTGACCCCGCCGCACACGCAATTCTGAGGGCTTGGGTCATTCATGTCTTCTCCAGTCTGAGGCATCGTAACCCTTGCCGCACACGCAAGTCTGAGGGCTTGGGTCATTCATATGTTCTCCAGTCTGAGGCGCCGTGACCCCGCCGCACACACAAGTCTGAGGGCTTGGGTCCTTCATTTGTTCTCCAGTGTGAGGCGCCGTGACCCTTGCCGCACATGAAAGTCTGAGGGCTTGGGTCCTTCATGTGTTCTCCAGTCTGAGGCGCTGTGACCCTTGCCACACACGCAAGTCTGAGGGCTTGGGTCATTCATGTCTTCTCCAGTCTGAGGCGACGTGACCCTTGCCGCACACGCAAGTCTGAGGGCTTGGGTCATTCATGTCTTCTCCAGTCTGAGGCGCCGTGACCCTTGCCGCACACGCAAGTCTGAGGGATTGGGTCATTCACGTCTTCTCCAGTCTGAGGCGCCGTGACCCTTGCCGCACACGCAAGTCTGAGGGCTTAGGTCATTCATGTGTTCTCCAGTCTGAGGCGCCGTGACCCGCGCCGCACATGCAAGTCTGAGGGCTTGGGTCCTTCATGTCTTCTCCAGTCTGAGGCTCCGTGACCCTTGCCACACACGCAAGTCTGAGGGCTTGGGTCATTCATGTGTTCTCCAGTCTGAGGCGCTGTGACCCTTGCCGCACACGCAAGTCTGAGGGCTTGGGTCATTCATGTGTTCTCCAGTCTGAGGCGCCGTGACCCTTGCCGCACACGCAAGTCTGAGGGCTTGGGTCATTCATGTCTTCTCCAGTCTGAGGCGCCTTGACCCTTGTCGCACACGCAAGTCTGAGGGCTTGGGTCCTTCACGTCTTCTCCAGTCTGAGGCGCCGTGACCCTTGCCGCACATGCAAGTCTGACGGCTTGGGTCCTTCACGTCTTCTCCAGTCAGAGGCGCCGTGACCCTTGCCGCACACGCAAGTCTGAGGGCTTGGGTCATTCACGTGTTCTCCAGTCCGAGGCGCCGTGACCCTTGCTGCACACGCAAGTCTGAGGGCTTGGGTCATTCATGTCTTCTCCAGTCCGAGGCGCCGTGACCCGCGCCGCACACGCAAGTCTGAGGGCTTGGGTCATTCATGTCTTCTCCAGTCCGAGGCGCCGTGACTCTTGCCGCACACGCAAGTCTGAGGGCTTGGGTCATTCATGTGTTCTCCAGTCTGAGGCACCGTGACCCGCGCCGCACACACAAGTCTGAGGGCTTGGGTCATTCACGTCTTCTCCAGTCTGAGGCACCGTGACCCTTGCTGCACACGCAAGTCTGAGGGCTTGGGTCCTTCATGTGTTCTCCAGTCTGAGGCGCTGTGACCCTTGCCTCACACGCAAGTCTGAGGGCTTGGCTCATTCATGTCTTCTCCAGTCTGAGGCGCCGTGACCCTTGCCGCACACGCAAGTCTGAGGGCTTGGGTCATTCATGTCTTCTCCAGTCTGAGGCGCTGTGACCCTTGCCGCACACGCAAGTCTGAGGGCTTGGGTCATTCATGTCTTCTCCAGTCTGAGGCGCCTTGACCCTTGCCGCACACGCAAGTCTGAGGGCTTGGGTCATTCATGTGTTCTCCAGTCTGAGGCGCCGTGACCCGCGCCGCACACGCAAGTCTGAGGGCTTGGGTCATTCATGTGTTCTCCAGTCTGAGGCGCCGTGACCCTTGCCACACACGCAAGTCTGAGGGCTTGGGTCATTCATGTGTTCTCCAGTCTGAGGCGCCGTGACCCGCGCCGCACACGCAAGTCTGAGGGCTTGGGTCATTCATGTGTTCTCCAGTCTGAGGCGCCGTGACCCTTGCCACACACGCAAGTCTGAGGGCTTGGGTCATTCATTTGTTCTCCAGTCTGAGGCGCCGTGACCCTTGCCGCACACGCAAGTCTGAGGGCTTGGGTCATTCATGTCTTCTCCAGTCCGAGGCGCCGTGACTCTTGCCGCACACGCAAGTCTGAGGGCATGGGTCATTCATGTGTTCTCCAGTCTGAGGCACCGTGACACGCACCGCACACGCAAGTCTGAGGGCCTGGGTCATTCATGTGTTTTCCAGTCTGAGGCGCTGTGACCCTTGCCGCACACGCAAGTCTGAGGGCTTGGGTCCTTCATGTGTTCTCCAGTCTGAGGAGCCGTGACCCTTGCCACACGCGCAAGTCTGAGGGCTTGGGTCTTTCATGTGTTCTCCAGTCTGAGGCGCTGTGACCCTTGCCGCACACGCAAGTCTGAGGGCTTGGGTCATTCATGTGTTCTCCAGTCTGAGGCGCCGTGACCCTTGCCGCACACGCAAGTCTGATTGCTTGGGTCATTCATGTCTTCTCCAGTCTGAGGCGCCTTGACCCATGTCGCACACGCAAGTCTGAGGGCTTGGGTCATTCATGTGTTCTCCAGTCTGAGGCGCCGTGACCCTTGCCGCACACGCAAGTCTGAGGGCTTGGGTCCTTCAAGTGTTCTCCAGTCTGAGGCGCCGTGACCCTTGCCGCACATGCAAGTCTGAGGGCTTGGGTCATTCACGTGTTCTCCAGTCTGAGGCGATGTGACCCTTGCCACACATGCAAGTCTGAGGGCTTGGGTCATTCATGTCTTATCCAGTCTGAGGCGCCGTGACCCTTGCCGCACACGCAAGTCTGAGGGCTTGGGTCATTCATGTCTTCTCCAGTCTGAAGCGCCGTGACCCGCGCCGCACACGCAATTCTGAGGGCTTGGGTCATTCATGTCTTCTCCAGTTTGAGGCATCGTGACCTTGCCGCACATGCAAGTCTGAGGGCTTGGGTCATTCATGTGTTCTCCAGTCTGAGGCGCCGTGACCCGCACCGCACACGCAAGTCTGAGGGCTTGGGTCATTCATATGTTCTCCAGTCTGAGGCGCCGTGACCCCGCCGCACACGCAATTCTGAGGGCTTGGGTCATTCATGTCTTCTCCAGTCTGAGGCATCGTAACCCTTGCCGCACACGCAAGTCTGAGGGCTTGGGTCATTCATATGTTCTCCAGTCTGAGGCGCCGTGACCCCGCCGCACACACAAGTCTGAGGGCTTGGGTCCTTCATTTGTTCTCCAGTGTGAGGCGCCGTGACCCTTGCCGCACACGCAAGTCTGAGGGCTTGGGTTCTTCATGTGTTTTCCAGTCTGAGGCGCCGTGACCCTTGCCGCACATGAAAGTCTGAGGGCTTGGGTCCTTCATGTGTTCTCCAGTCTGAGGCGCTGTGACCCTTGCCACACACGCAAGTCTGAGGGCTTGGGTCATTCATGTCTTCTCCAGTCTGAGGCGACGTGACCCTTGCCGCACACGCAAGTCTGAGGGCTTGGGTCATTCATGTCTTCTCCAGTCTGAGGCGCCGTGACCCTTGCCGCACACGCAAGTCTGAGGGATTGGGTCATTCACGTCTTCTCCAGTCTGAGGCGCCGTGACCCTTGCCGCACACGCAAGTCTGAGGGCTTAGGTCATTCATGTGTTCTCCAGTCTGAGGCGCCGTGACCCGCGCCGCACATGCAAGTCTGAGGGCTTGGGTCCTTCATGTCTTCTCCAGTCTGAGGCTCCGTGACCCTTGCCACACACGCAAGTCTGAGGGCTTGGGTCATTCATGTGTTCTCCAGTCTGAGGCGCTGTGACCCTTGCCGCACACGCAAGTCTGAGGGCTTGGGTCATTCATGTGTTCTCCAGTCTGAGGCGCCGTGACCCTTGCCGCACACGCAAGTCTGAGGGCTTGGGTCATTCATGTCTTCTCCAGTCTGAGGCGCCTTGACCCTTGTCGCACACGCAAGTCTGAGGGCTTGGGTCCTTCACGTCTTCTCCAGTCTGAGGCGCCGTGACCCTTGCCGCACATGCAAGTCTGACGGCTTGGGTCCTTCACGTCTTCTCCAGTCAGAGGCGCCGTGACCCTTGCCGCACACGCAAGTCTGAGGGCTTGGGTCATTCACGTGTTCTCCAGTCCGAGGCGCCGTGACCCTTGCTGCACACGCAAGTCTGAGGGCTTGGGTCATTCATGTCTTCTCCAGTCCGAGGCGCCGTGACCCGCGCCGCACACGCAAGTCTGAGGGCTTGGGTCATTCATGTCTTCTCCAGTCCGAGGCGCCGTGACTCTTGCCGCACACGCAAGTCTGAGGGCTTGGGTCATTCATGTGTTCTCCAGTCTGAGGCACCGTGACCCGCGCCGCACACACAAGTCTGAGGGCTTGGGTCATTCACGTCTTCTCCAGTCTGAGGCACCGTGACCCTTGCTGCACACGCAAGTCTGAGGGCTTGGGTCCTTCATGTGTTCTCCAGTCTGAGGCGCTGTGACCCTTGCCTCACACGCAAGTCTGAGGGCTTGGCTCATTCATGTCTTCTCCAGTCTGAGGCGCCGTGACCCTTGCCGCACACGCAAGTCTGAGGGCTTGGGTCATTCATGTCTTCTCCAGTCTGAGGCGCTGTGACCCTTGCCGCACACGCAAGTCTGAGGGCTTGGGTCATTCATGTCTTCTCCAGTCTGAGGCGCCTTGACCCTTGCCGCACACGCAAGTCTGAGGGCTTGGGTCATTCATGTGTTCTCCAGTCTGAGGCGCCGTGACCCGCGCCGCACACGCAAGTCTGAGGGCTTGGGTCATTCATGTGTTCTCCAGTCTGAGGCGCCGTGACCCTTGCCACACACGCAAGTCTGAGGGCTTGGGTCATTCATTTGTTCTCCAGTCTGAGGCGCCGTGACCCTTGCCGCACACGCAAGTCTGAGGGCTTGGGTCATTCATGTCTTCTCCAGTCCGAGGCGCCGTGACTCTTGCCGCACACGCAAGTCTGAGGGCATGGGTCATTCATGTGTTCTCCAGTCTGAGGCACCGTGACACGCACCGCACACGCAAGTCTGAGGGCCTGGGTCATTCATGTGTTTTCCAGTCTGAGGCGCTGTGACCCTTGCCGCACACGCAAGTCTGAGGGCTTGGGTCCTTCATGTGTTCTCCAGTCTGAGGAGCCGTGACCCTTGCCACACGCGCAAGTCTGAGGGCTTGGGTCATTCATGTGTTCACCAGTCTGAGGCGCCGTGACCCTTGCCGCACACGCAAGTCTGAGGGCTTGGGTCATTCATGTCTTCTCCAGTCTGAGGCGCCTTGACCCTTGTCGCACACGCAAGTCTGAGGGCTTGGGTCCTTCACGTCTTCTCCAGTCTGAGGCGCCGTGACCCTTGACGCACATGCAAGTCTGACGGCTTGGGTCCTTCACGTCTTCTCCAGTCAGAGGCGCCGTGACCCTTGCCGCACACGCAAGTCTGAGGGCTTGGGTCATTCACGTGTTCTCCAGTCCGAGGCGCCGTGACCCTTGCTGCACACGCAAGTCTGAGGGCTTGGGTCATTCATGTCTTCTCCAGTCCGAGGCGCCGTGACCCGCGCCGCACACGCAAGTCTGAGGGCTTGGGTCATTCATGTCTTCTCCAGTCCGAGGCGCCGTGACTCTTGCCGCACACGCAAGTCTGAGGGCTTGGGTCATTCATGTGTTCTCCAGTCTGAGGCACCGTGACCCGCGCCGCACACACAAGTCTGAGGGCTTGGGTCATTCACGTCTTCTCCAGTCTGAGGCACCGTGACCCTTGCTGCACACGCAAGTCTGAGGGCTTGGGTCCTTCATGTGTTCTCCAGTCTGAGGCGCTGTGACCCTTGCCTCACACGCAAGTCTGAGGGCTTGGCTCATTCATGTCTTCTCCAGTCTGAGGCGCCGTGACCCTTGCCGCACACGCAAGTCTGAGGGCTTGGGTCATTCATGTCTTCTCCAGTCTGAGGCGCTGTGACCCTTGCCGCACACGCAAGTCTGAGGGCTTGGGTCATTCATGTCTTCTCCAGTCTGAGGCGCCTTGACCCTTGCCGCACACGCAAGTCTGAGGGCTTGGGTCATTCATGTGTTCTCCAGTCTGAGGCGCCGTGACCCACGCCGCACACGCAAGTCTGAGGGCTTGGGTCATTCATGTGTTCTCCAGTCTGAGGCGCCGTGACCCTTGCCACACACGCAAGTCTGAGGGCTTGGGTCATTCATTTGTTCTCCAGTCTGAGGCGCCGTGACCCTTGCCGCACACGCAAGTCTGAGGGCTTGGGTCATTCATGTCTTCTCCAGTCCGAGGCGCCGTGACTCTTGCCGCACACGCAAGTCTGAGGGCATAGGTCATTCATGTGTTCTCCAGTCTGAGGCACCGTGACACGCACCGCACACGCAAGTCTGAGGGCCTGGGTCATTCATGTGTTTTCCAGTCTGAGGCGCTGTGACCCTTGCCGCACACGCAAGTCTGAGGGCTTGGGTCCTTCATGTGTTCTCCAGTCTGAGGAGCCGTGACCCTTGCCACACGCGCAAGTCTGAGGGCTTGGGTCTTTCATGTGTTCTCCAGTCTGAGGCGCTGTGACCCTTGCCGCACACGCAAGTCTGAGGGCTTGGGTCATTCATGTGTTCTCCAGTCTGAGGCGCCGTGACCCTTGCCGCACACGCAAGTCTGATTGCTTGGGTCATACATGTCTTCTCCAGTCTGAGGCGCCTTGACCCATGTCGCACACGCAAGTCTGAGGGCTTGGGTCATTCATGTGTTCTCCAGTCTGAGGCGCCGTGACCCTTGCCGCACACGCAAGTCTGAGGGCTTGGGTCCTTCAAGTGTTCTCCAGTCTGAGGCGCCGTGACCCTTGCCGCACATGCAAGTCTGAGGGCTTGGGTCATTCACGTGTTCTCCAGTCTGAGGCGATGTGACCCTTGCCACACATGCAAGTCTGAGGGCTTGGGTCATTCATGTCTTATCCAGTCTGAGGCGCCGTGACCCTTGCCGCACACGCAAGTCTGAGGGCTTGGGTCATTCATGTCTTCTCCAGTCTGAAGCGCCGTGACCCGCGCCGCACACGCAATTCTGAGGGCTTGGGTCATTCATGTCTTCTCCAGTTTGAGGCATCGTGACCTTGCCGCACATGCAAGTCTGAGGGCTTGGGTCATTCATGTGTTCTCCAGTCTGAGGCGCCGTGACCCGCACCGCACACGCAAGTCTGAGGGCTTGGGTCATTCATATGTTCTCCAGTCTGAGGCGCCGTGACCCCGCCGCACACGCAATTCTGAGGGCTTGGGTCATTCATGTCTTCTCCAGTCTGAGGCATCGTAACCCTTGCCGCACACGCAAGTCTGAGGGCTTGGGTCATTCATATGTTCTCCAGTCTGAGGTGCCGTGACCCCGCCGCACACACAAGTCTGAGGGCTTGGGACATTCATGTGTTCTCCAGTATGAGGCCTCGGGACCCTTGCCGCACACGCAAGTCTGAGGGCTTGGGTCCTTCATGTCTTCTCCAGTCTGAGGCGCCATGACCCTTGCCGCACACGCAAGTCTGAGGGCTTGGGTCCTTCATGCCTTCTCCAGTCTGAGGTGCTGTGACCCTTGCCGCACACGCAAGTCTCAGGGCTTGGGTCATTCACGTCTTCTCCATTCTGAGGCGCCGTGACCCTTGCCGCACACGCAAGTCTAAGGGCTTGGGTCATTCATGTCTTCTCCAGTCTGAGGCGCCGTGACCCTTGCCGCACACGCAAGTCTGAGGGCTTGGGTCATTCATGTCTTCTCCAGTCTGAGGCGCCGTGACCCTTGCCGCACACGCAAGTCTGAGGGCTTGGGTCCTTCATGTCTTCTCCAGTCTGAGGCGCCGTGACACTTGCCGCACATGCAAGTCTGAGGGCTTGGGTCATTCATATCTTCTCCAGTCTGAGGCGCCGTAACCCTTGCCGCACATGCATGTCTGAGGGCTTGGGTCATTCACCGCTTCTCCAGTCTGAGGCACCGTGACCCTTGCCGCACACGCAAGTCCGAGGGCTTGGGTAATTCACGGCTTCTCCAGTCTGAGGTGCCGTGACCCTTGCCGCACACTCAAGTCTGAGGGCTTGGGTCATTCATGTCTTCTCCAGTCTGAGGCGCTGTGACCCTTGCCGCACACGCAAGTCTGAGGGCTTGGGTCATTCACGTCTTCTCCAGTCTGAGGCGCTGTGACCCTTGCCGCACACGCAAGTCTGAAGGCTTGGGTCATTCATGTCTTCTCCAGTCTGAGGCGCCGTGACCCTTGCCGCACACGCAAGTCTGAGGGCTTGGGTCATTCATGTGTTCTCCAGTCTGAGGCGCCGTGACCCTTGCCGCACACGCAAGTCTGAGGGCTTGGGTCATTCATGTCTTCTCCAGTCTGAGGCGCCTTGACCCTTGTCGCACACGCAAGTCTGAGGGCTTGGGTCATTCATGTGTTCTCCAGTCTGAGGCGCCTTGACCCTTGCCGCACACGCAAGTCTGAGGGCTTGGGTCATTCATGTCTTCTCCAGTATGAGGTGCCTTGACCCTTGTCGCACACGCAAGTCTGAGGGCTTGGGTCATTCATGTGTTCTCCAGTCTGAGGCGCCGTGACCCGCGCCGCACACGCAAGTCAGAGGGCTTGGGTCATTCATGTCTTCTCCAGTCTGAGGCGCCGTGACCCGCGTCGCACACGCAAGTCTGAGGGCTTGGGTCATTCATGTCTTCTCCAGTCTGAGGCGCCGTGACCCGCGCCGCACACGCAAGTCTGAGGGCTTGGGTCATTCATGTCTTCTCCAGTCTGAGGCGCCGTGACCCTTGCCGCACACGCAAGTCTGAGGGCTTGGGTCCTTCATTTGTTCTCCAGTCTGAGGCGCCGTGACCCTTGCTGCACACGCAAGTCTGAGGGCTTGGGTCCTTCATGTGTTCTCCAGTCTGAGGCGCCGTGACCCTTGCCGCACACGCAAGTCTGAGGGCTTGGGTCCTTCATGTGTTCTCCAGTCTGAGGCGCCGTGACCCTTGCCGCACACGCAAGTCTGAGGGCTTGGGTCGTTCATGTCTTCTCCAGTCTGAGGCGACGTGACCCTTGCCGCACACGCAAGTCTGAGGGCTTGGGTCATTCATGTCTTCTCCAGTCTGAGGCGCCGTGACCCTTGCCGCACACGCAAGTCTGAGGGATTGGGTCATTCACGTCTTCTCCAGTCTTAGGCGCCGTGACCCTTGCCGCACACGCAAGTCTGAGGGCTTGGGTCATTCACGGCTTCTCCAGTCTGAGGTGCCGTGACCCTTGCCGCACACGCAAGTCTGAGGGCTTTGGTCATTCATGTCTTCTCCAGTCTGAGGCTCCGTGACCCTTGCCGCACACGCAAGTCTGAGGGCTTGGGTCATTCATGTGTTCTCTAGTCTGAGGCGCCGTGACCCGCGCCGCACACACAAGTCTGAGGGCTTGGGTCATTCATGTGTTCTCCAGTCTGAGGCGCCGTGACCCTTGCCGCACACGCAAGTCTGAGGGCTTAGGTCATTCATGTGTTCTCCAGTCTGAGGCGCCGTGACCCGCGCCGCACATGCAAGTCTGAGGGCTTGGGTCCTTCATGTCTTCTCCAGTCTGAGGCTCCGTGGCCCTTGCCGCACACGCAAGTCTGAGAGCTTGGGTCATTCATGTGTTCTCCAGTCTGAGGCGCCGTGACCCGCTCCGCATGCGCAAGTCTGAGGGCTTGGGTCATTCATGTCTTCTCCAGTCTGAGGCGCCGTGACCCTTGCCGCACACGCAAGTCTGAGGGCTTGGGTCATTCATGTCTTCTCCAGTCTGAGGCGCCGTGACCCTTGCCACACACGCAAGTCTGAGGGCTTGGGTCATTCATGTCTTCTCCAGTCTGAGGCGCCGTGACCCTTGCGGCACACGCAAGTCTGAGGGCTTGGGTCATTCATGTCTTCTCCAGTCTGAGGCGCCGTGACCCTTGCCGCACATGCAAGTCTGAGGGCTTGGGTCATTCATGTCTTCTCCAGTCTGAGGCGCCTTGACCCTTGCCGCACACGCAAGTCTGAGGGCTTGGGTCATTCATGTCTTCTCCAGTCTGAGGCGCCGTGACCCTTGCCGCACACGCAAGTCTGAGGGCTTGGGTCATTCATGTGTTCTCCAGTCTGAGGCGCCATGACCCTTGCCGCACACGCAAGTCTGAGGGCTTGGATCCTTCATGTCTTCTCCAGTCTGAGGCGCCGTGAACCTTGCCGCACACGCAAGTCTGAGGGCTTGGGTCATTCACGTGTTCTCCAGTCTGAGGCGCCGTGACCGTTGCCGCACACGCAAGTCTGAGGGCTTGGGTCATTCATGTCTTCTCCAGTCTGAGGCGCCGTGACCCTTGCCGCACATGCAAGTCTGAGGGCTTGGGTCATTCATGTCTTCTCCAGTCTGAAGCGCCGTGACCCTTGCCGCACATGCAAGTCTGAGGGCTTGGGTCATTCATGTTTTCTCCAGTCTGAGGCGCCGTGACCCTTGCCGCACACGCAAGTCTGAGGGCTTGGGTCATTCATGTGTTCTCCAGTCTGAGGCGCCGTGACCCTTGCCGCACACGCAAGTCTGAGGGCTTGGGTCATTCACGTATTCTCCAGTCTGAGGCACCGTGACCCTTGCCGCACATGCAAGTCTGAGGGCTTGGGTCATTCACGTATTCTCCAGTCTAAGGCGCCGTGACCCTTGCCGCACACGAAAGCCTGAGGGCTTGGGTCCTTCAAGTGTTCTCCAGTCTTAGGCGCCGTGACCCTTACCGCACACGCAAGTCTGAGGGCTTGGGTCATTCACGTGTTCTCCAGTCTGAGGCGACGTGACCCTTGCCGCACACGCAAGTCTGAGGGCTTGGGTCCTTCACGTCTTCTCCAGTCTGAGGCGCCATGACCCTTGCCGCACACGCAAGTCTGAGGGCTTGGGTCCTTCACGTCTTCTCCAGTCTGAGGCGCCGTGACCCTTGCCGCACACGCAAGTCTGAGGGCTTGGGTCATTCACGTGTTCTCCAGTCCGAGGCAACGTGACCCTCGCCACACACGCAAGTCTGAGGGCTTGGGTCATTCACGTCTTCTCCAGTCCGAGGCGCCGTGACCCTTGCCGCACACGCAAGTCTGAGGGCTTGGGTCATTCATGTCTTCTCCAGTCCGAGGAGCCGTGACTCTTGCCGCACACGCAAGTCTGAGGGCATGGGTCATTCATGTGTTCTCCAGTCTGGGACACCGTGACACGCGCCACACACGCAAGTCGGAGGGCTTGGGTCATTCATGTGTTCTCCAGTCTGAGGCGCTGTGACCCTTGCCGCACACGCAAGTCTGAGGGCTTGGGTCATTCATGTGTTCTCCAGTCTGAGGCGCCTTGACCCTTGCCGCACACGCAAGTCTGAGGGCTTGGGTCCTTCACGTCTTCTCCAGTCTGAGGCGCCATGACCCTTGCCGCACACGCAAGTCTGAGGGCTTGGGTCATTCACGTGTTCTCCAGTCCGAGGCACCGTGACCCTTGCCGCACACGCAAGTCTGAGGGCTTTGTGGTAAATAAATAAATAATACCTCTATTTTTGAATGGATAAATGAATAACAGATAGCTCAATAAATAAGAGTCAAGATTCGAGGTAGTAGGAGTTTTGCAGGTTTTAATACAGCATAAGGACAGGAACAGGATAACCTGCACAGGAATAGGATGGCAGCGCTGCCAGGGGCAGAATCGGGATCGGCGTAACATTAAATAACAAGACATGATCATATATACTAAAACAGTTGCATTACAATACATACGATAGGCGGAGCAGTGGGTGTGGTCAATAGCAGTCGCGAAAGATAAGGGTGAAAGTAGGTGTAACAGAGGCGTATACATAGACATGTGATGCAAACGTAACAGAATATGTCATGAATGGGGCGGAAACATGGAGGGGGCTACCTAAAGAGCCGGGACCTCTGACCTAATGGTGCGCGCAAACTGGCAATGACGTGTTACTAGGAGAAGCTGGGGGCTACGAACTCTGTGCTAGGAGCAGAGACTGAAGTCTGGAGAGTCAGGGCGACATGTACCTAAGCAGTATCTAGTATCTGATGTTTAGAGAACATGTTGATAGAATCCAAAAGTTATCGGGGTAAAGGCGAACAGACTCTAAGACTGGAGCATGCATTATTCTACATGTAGTGCGTGATGAAGAATATTAAATAACCATTAAATGCAGTATTTCTCTTACATGGAGACGTAAAGGCTAGACAATGACGGAAACTATTGATGCAGTTCAGTAGCTTAGGAATGCAGAGAAGGAGGACTGAACTGATAACTGGAATCATAACATACTCTTGGCAGACTCAGAGGCAGAGCCAGGCTGAACCGGGCACTGTGAGGCAGGAAGTAAGTGAAGGGTCGAGGATACAGGTGGGGGCTGTATCGCTCCTCAGCGAGGCTTCAGGAGAGAGGAGCTGAATCTGGTGTCCAGTCCCTTTTGAGGCCTAGAAACGGGGACTTTACAATGGAATAACGTGTACACTGAGAAACGTGGCAACGTAGCTTTACATAGGCCTGATATTCGTAGTATTCACGAGAACTGGAAACTGACATACTAGAGGTGGACACAACTGTAATTGCGTCATTAATCGAACATAGGGAATACATATGCATATTAATCATGCACAGATAACATATGATGGAGGACGCGTAGGGACACAGAACATGGCAAAATTTACTTTTCCACATTCCCTCCTTGTCACTACGTTTCCATCAGGAAACATCAATATTCATGATACCATCTATCATTTCATACAGTATCATTTGCTCGTCTCGAATTTTCTGGGAACGGGTTTTAGAACGGGGCTTGGGACTAGGAATACAAGAGGTAGCACAAATGCCGCAAATCGCAGGGCCACATTGTATACAGAGGCAGCAGCTGAATATGATCGCTACTGCAATACCTAGAAAGGACAAGACTTTCCATCCCCAAGCGGAAATTATATTCCAGAACCAACCGGACCATGTCCAGGTGCCTGGGTCTTGGTGTAACAGATGGGCAATTTTATGGAGTCTGGTTATAGCTGAATAAACAGACGGCGCGTTATTTGGAATGAAAATGCAGCAACTAGATCCGATGACTCTACAGGCCCCGCCCCTATCGGCCAGTATGACGTCAAGGACGAGACGATTCTGTAAAACGACAAATCTCATAGCAGATTGCTCTTCAGCTAAATTACCTAGAGCAGAGGCAGTCTCATTAACTACTACTTCAAGGGTTCTGGTTAACCTACGAATTAGCTTACTATTCTGGATAGGTCCTATAAAGAAGAAGAAACCTCTATTGAAATCTGTATACTGTTCTAGAGCAGTTTCAGTATAATCGACAATGGGGGACTCCCTTCTATGCCTAATGTGTACTAGATGTGTGTTTCTATGATAATCAGATGGGGCTAGGAAAACTGGTGGCAGTAAGAAGGCAATGTAACAGGTTCCCTCCCAATCGAGGGGCAGACGAACATATGCAGTTTGACCACAAATAAAATAAGAATGACGTGAAGCTTTGAAAATAGATTTCCCACTGTCACTGTACTTGACAATAGTAGTACAATCGCTATGTCCTACATGTACGGAACCATTATTTCTAACACATAATTCGCCTTTGACTGGTAGTACTGAAATAGCAGGTAAGTCTGGAGTGGAATCAGACTGAACATTCAGGACCATGAAATTCGAAGAATAATTACCTAAATTGTAAACTTCGTTTTCTAGATCTAACCCTGTTCTGTGGGGAAGACCTTGCTTGTCTGGAAAACATGTACTGTTAAGAAAAGACATATCTGTTGAAGATGACGTTAACGTGGACCATGCTCCACATGAACCATTATGTGAAAATGGATAAGGAAAAAGTGGCAGAACTCCCTTCGGGGTCTGGAAAGGGGGGAGTCGACCACACACCCAACAATTAGTGGCATTGCTGGTCTGGTGTGAATAATGTAACATGCGGATGAAAGAATTGTTACGCATAGCGAGGCGGTAAGAGAGTTCATGAGGAGGCAGATCACTAAACGTGTGCTCTACTGTAGCATTAGAGGACTTATTTACATGAGAAACTGGAAAATACAGGTAAAATGCATAACTGGTGCAGGAAATCATAACACTGAGAAATAATATGAAACATAGAAAAACGATACATCGGATTGAGTTTTGACTAACTCTTTCACTATGGGGGTCTATTTTATACATGTCAGAAACCGGTCTAACCGTTTCACCTAGGGGAGGACTTAGACAATCAAACTGGCTGACTTATTTTACTAGACCTTAACTTGAGTTTATACTCCTGTTGCGGAGTTTTCTCTAACAGGGAGGGTGCAGTATCATTGTCTTTTGCGGGACAGTCCTTAAGAATGGTACTTTGGCAGTCCTTAGAATCCTGGGAAATGTTCTTTGAGACTGGCTTCAATCCATAAAATGTTTTAATATGCGAAAGATGCACCCAGCCTTTGCGTCCCTCCAACTTCACGGCTGTACGAGTGGCCAGGAGGACCTGTCGGGGCTCCTTCCAGCGAGGCTACAGTGGACTTGAGCGATCGAAATTTCGCACTAGGACCATGGATCCGGGAACGATTTCATGCGGTGCCACCTCGGTATTGTCTGGAAATGCGGCGGCAACCTGTGAACGACAAGAGTTGAGGGCAGACATCAAGGAAGCTAGGTAATCTGTCAGCATATTACTTGAAACATCGGTAATACTTCGGGGTCTAGGAGTACCCCACATGTTAGGGGGGCGGCCGAAAACGACCTCATACGGGGACAGACCTGATCTGGAATGTGCGACCATGCGCATATAGAACAGGGCAACTGGCAGAGCTACTAGCCAGTCCACACCTTTCTCTTGACAAACTTTTGCAATTCGGATTTTCAGGGTCTGATTATGTCTCTCTACAAGACCGGCTGCTTCAGGATGGCGTACACAATGGAACTTCCACTGGTACCCTAACAAAAGGGAAACATGCTTCATGAGTTCAGATGAGAATGGCTGGCCGTTGTCAGAATATACGACTCTAGGGAGTCCGTAACGGGGGAAGAACTCACGAACCAACTGCTTGGCAGTGGTCGCGGCTGTGTAGTCTGGAACTGGATATGCCTCCGTCCACCTGGACAAAGCGCATACAACTACAAGGACATACTTGAAACCTCGACATCGCTCCATCTGAATGTAATCCATCTGGAGGACTTCAAAAGGGTGGTCAGGGGGCTGGAAACCACCTTGTTCCACCGGAACACTTTTACCTGGATTAAACTGACAACATATCATACAGGTACGGACTTTCTGCTTGGCTGCAGCTCGTAAATGCTTGTTGAACCAAATATTCTGGATACTGTCTAACATAGCTTTTTCTCCTAAATGTGCTGGACTATGTGCGGTATTGATAATGACTTGAACCATAGAGTCGGGGAGAAACCATGTGGCTTTTCCCTTCGTTACCCATCCCTGATCTGTCTGTACCCCTCCTTGTTCGGACCATTTCTTGATTTCATCGGGAGTAGCATGTAACTGGATATCTATGACATCTTGAGTAGGGTCTTTAACTGTCATACATGTAGTCGGATCTGGAGTATGTGTCTGTGTCGGATTAACTGTAGTGTCTGGAGTCTGAGCTGTAAGCTTGGCTGTGCGATCTGCTAGATCATTACCTTGAGAAATAGTGTCAGTAACTTTCGTATGTGCTTTGCACTTCATGATAGCAATGGATGTCGGTAAGTGTATGGCATCTAACAGAGCTTGAATAAGGAGACCATGCTGAATCTTGGTTCCATGAGAAGTCATGAAACCTCTCTCCTGCCAGAGCACTCCGAAGTCGTGTACAACTCCAAATGCGTAACGTGAATCTGTGTAAATATTAACTTTCAGGTTCTTGGCGTGAATGCAGGCTTGTGTCAGAGCAACTAGCTCTGCTGCTTGAGCAGACAGGGTGTCAATGCGGTGTGTTTCAATAACTTCAGTGTCAGTAGTCACTGCATACGCGGCTACTAGTTCTCCTGTACTAGTTCTCATGCATGAACCATCCACATAAAGTGTCAGGTCGGGATCTGGTAATGGAATATCTGTCAGATCTTGTCTTGGCTTTGTCATAATGTTAACTACTTCCACACAGTCGTGTGTGGCAGAATTCAAAGTAACTGACGGTAACAATGTAGCAGGATTTAAAACGTTGCAGCGTCTGATTTCTATGTGTGGCTGGAACAGTGTCAATTCATAACCTGTTAAACGTGCAATTGTCAAGTGCTGAGTTTGTGTTCGGTTTAAAAGAACTTCCACGGAGTGTGGGACTTGTACTGTCAAGGAATGTCCTAAGACTATGGAATCACTTTGTCTGATAGCTAGTGCTGTGGCTGCAACTGACTTGAGGCACGCAGGCAGAGCCTGGGCTACAGGATCTAATGTGCTCGAAAAATAAGCACAGGGCTTGTACTGTCCTGCTTGATCTTGTGTGAGAACTGATAATGCTGTACCTTCACGTTCAGTGACGAAAAGTGTAAAAGGCTTACTGTAGTTCGGTGTTGCTAGAACCGGGGCTTGACATAGGGCTTTCTTTAACTCATTGAAACTAAGTGTATGTTCAGATGTCCAAGGGAGGACAGTCCATACGGCTGCCTCCTGTGTCGTTAACTGTATCAGTGGCTTGGCTAGAAATGCATACTGAGGAATCCATTGTCTGCAGTAAGAAGTAAGGCCGATAAAAGCACGTACCTCCTTCTGGGTCTTGGGCTGAGGAAGACTCGCTATTAACTGGATTCGGTCTGGTGTCAACTGCCTACCCCTCTTGGACAGTAAGTGTCCTAAGTAGACCACTTGCTGGACACAGAATTGAAGCTTAGAAGGGGACACCTTGTGTCCCATCTCGGCTAGAAAATACAAGACTGTAAGTGATGCTCGCTCGCAAGCACATTCAGAACGGGCTGTGATCAGGAGATCATCGACATACTGGAGCAGGGCAGTGTCAGTTGGCATGTGAATGTTGTCTAGTTGTCTCTTGAGTGCTTGACTGTAAATACTAGGACTTTCTGTGAAACCTTGAGGAGCGCGTGTGAACATATAGCTCCTTCCATTTAAACAAAATCCGAAAAGAAACTGGCTGTCTGGATGAATGGGGACACTGAAAATGCGTTCTTGAGGTCTATGACTGTAAAAAATGAAGCTTCTGAATCAATGGCTGTCAATAGGGAAGAGATATCTGGGACAACTGGGTACTGGGGAATAATACATTTATTAAGTTCTCGGATATCAATCACTAATCGATATACTGGAGGTGCATTTGGATCAGTACGTTTCATGACTGGAATGATCGGAGAATTACATACATTGGAGTCAGTTTCTACAACTACTCCTTGAGCCATGAGCTCGTCAATAATTTTGGATAAGGCTGCTACAGCCTCAGGTGGCAATCTGTACTGTCTGATTCGTGGTAACACTACACCTGGCTTAAGAGTCACACGATGGGGTGTGATTTGCATAAAGCCAACATCAGTTGGACCTTGCGCCCATAGATGCTGTGGAACATTGGACAATCTGGGATCAAAATCTCGTAATACATAGTGACCCTTGAAGTCACGTAGGAACAATCGTATTCCCTCTGGGGAACAGCATATAACTGCACCTAACTCTTTCAGTGTTTTAATGCCTAATAGATTTTCTGGACATGACTTAGTAAGTAACAGATCAGTAGTGCGGGACAATGGACCTACTTCTAGAGTAACTGGCTTTGAAATTTCATTTACGATAGGTTTTCCTGAAAATCCAAGGGAAACATTTCTTGAGCCTGAGAGCGGAGCCCCTGGAACTTCGGCGTGACTTATAGTGGTCCTACTTGCCCCTGTATCAATCAAAAACTTCCTATCTTTCCCTAATACTTGACTATGAACATAGGGACCTTCTTGATCTACAGGTATCTCGATGAGAGGCAAGCCTACCTCCCTCTCTAGGCTGTTTCATGAATACGGCTGATACTCTGGATACTCAGACTGCGCATACTGGTACATCTGCTGTGTAACATGCTGTGTTGCAGCGATGGGCTGCGGTGCTGGAACTGTCTGTGGTGCATTCTGTGACTGCGGAGTCTGTGTAACTTGTTCTTGTCTCGGCGGACGTGGTCTTTCTTTAGTCTTACCGGTAGCTATGTTGTGTTTCAGAACTGCACACTCGTTTATAAAATGACCTGGCTGTTTACAATAATTGCAGTTCCCTTTAACGGGGGCTGCAGGATGACTGGCTTGATTTGGTCCCCTCTTCTGACTATCTTGAGGAACAGATTGTGCAACTAGTACTTTCATTTTCGTGTCTTTCATACGTTTTCTCTCGTGATCTTGTTCTTCTCTGATTCTATTCTGGTGATATTGAAGCATCTGTAACATTTGGGACGGGGTATTAGCTTGCCAGGTACTTTCGACTTTCAAAACTCGATTCTTAATTTGTGGACTTGAATTCTCGACTAGTTTAGTAACAAAAAGATGAGGGTATGACTCGCTACTTGTCTTGAGGCCACTGTTTATGGTAAAACATTTCTCAAATCTGGAATAATAATCACTAGTGTCTTCGTCTTGTTTCTGTTTACATGCTGAGATTGCATCCCAGTCTTCCTTTTTAGTTGTCAATAACCTAGGCAAAACTTGTATTAATAATTCTGGTAATTCTTTGCATTTATCTCCAAGACCGGTACCTGGTACTCGTGCCTTATCTTCAGCTTCTAGGACTGTCCAATCGATCTTTTTCTCTCCCACCTCCCATTCTTTTTCCTTGAGTTTCTCATATACCCCTGCGGGCAACAAGACCTTTAACATTTTAATGATATCTGGATACGTGTATTCTCCCATACGGAGCATGTCTTTTAATTCTCGGTGGAACCCTGCTGGATCTTTATCATGACAGGGAATTAACTTTTTCATCTCTAAGAGTTCCATCTTTGTGATAGGGGTGTAAACAAACACTCGTTGCATTTCACCACCCTCTGTCTTAACTGGATGCACTTCTCGTAACGGATTCTGTCTGTCTATGAAAAACGGTTTACTTTCTGGGGGTGAGACATGAACAAAATGCGGGTTCAAAAACATACTATATTTGTGGCGTTGTTCTAGAATGACCCTAATCAAATCGGTACCTAAACCTTTCCATTTATACTGGAGTAACTCGTTCAGGACATCGTGTAACGGACCTGGATCAGAATGTTGACCCTCATACAATGTAATGAGGTGCTGGATCATATACATACCCACCAGTCGCTGCTCGGCTGGGGGCAATTTCAGAAACATTTGTGCCACTATTTCGTCTGGAAAAGTGGTAGAATCAGTAATCCATCGGACTGCTGATCGGACTAGTTCTTGTTCATGCATGGTACTTAACTCACTATAACCGATTCGTGATTTCAGAATGTGATCGGTAGCTTGAAATACTTGTTCCAGAGAACCTTGTTCTGGTGCTGGATGATGAAAAATTGACTTGTGTTCTAGGCGCAAATGGCGATCTGGCAATCTAGATTTTCCTACATACGCTATTCTGGCGGGATTCTCGTCCTCTACCTCTTCTGTAGAAGAGTCATTTTCTTTCTCGCTTACTTGTGCTTCTTTACGTTGTTCGTGTACCCTTATTATTTCTTTACGAATCTTCTTGTACATACTCTCTATACTACTGATGGTCTTATGCTTACCCTCGGCTATATTATCACTCCACCTTGTCAGGATTTTCATTTCGGCTCGATCTTTGGTCGGATAATCTTGTTCCCTTATTAGACAATTAATCAGAAACTTTAATATCATGAGCTGGACTTCAACTTTTCTTTGGCACATGACGTCACTAATACTTTCTGGATCATTCCCTGTACGGATGAAACGATATATTCTGTCTAGATCTTCTTTCATATCTGGTAGGGTGACTAGATACTCGGTCACTTTTCTCACGCGTAATGAATATAAAACCATACTATCCTCGCCTGGGACTGGATCATAGCCACATTCATTAAGGGCTTTTCTTATTTCTGCAACAGACTGATATCTGGGCGTACGCTGTGACGCTTGTGCATGTAATTCGGCTAACGTTAAACGCTTGTGTGGCGGCGGGGTTTGAGGAGGACCTCCCCCTGCGGCCCCTAAACTAGAGTCGTCTACTGATGCTCTTCGTCCTGGCAGAGTGGGAAATGGAAATGTAGGCTGGACTTGTATGGCGGGCTGGACCGGGGGTACCGTAACAGGTACTCCGGTGTCTGGAGGAACGGGAAGTGCCTGATTTACAGGGACTGGCGGAGCGGGATTTGCATATTCTGGGACTGTGTCGTCCAAATAGGACGAAATGAAAATATCAGCTGCGGTCGGTTTGTGACGTAGCTTGGTCGGAACTAATGGTGGCGGGAAATTACTGGATGCCTCCGGGGTCGCTTTTGGCAAGCCCTCGGCAAGAAGAGGATACATACCCTTAATGAGGGCGTTCCTCTGTCTGTCTGTCTGTTCGGTTTTGACTCGTTCACCTATCTCGATTAATTCCCTTTCTTGGGCTCGTTCTGAGGATTCTCTACTTAGTTCTGACTTTCTGATTTCTTTTTCGGTTCTTTTATGAGATTCTTTGCGCCATAACTCAATGGCATCTTTCTGTGACTGTCTGGCTTTCTTTTTCCATAATGCTTCTTCTACTCGCATGATGCACTCGGCATCCCATGTGCCTGATACGGGCCATCTATACTTTTCCTCTAACTGTTTGGTATACTCTACCCATAAATCTAGATACAATATGGCGCTTATGCCATGCTTCTGATACATAAAATGACCTGGACTGTCCCTAGGCGGGACAGGAACTGCTGCTTCTAGCATACCTTTTCTGGTTTTTAACTGACGCAGTTTTGAAAAGAGCGGCATGACTGAACTATAATCTGGACACAACACAATACACAATAAACACGATAATTACTTCGCACTCATACCACGACATTAAAATACATGAATAACATTCAGAATAACAGTTCGAACAGAATACTACCTGGAATACGGGAAACAGAATACATGAATTTTCTCGAGAACAGAACTGACTAGAACAGAAACTAGATGCACTGCTGAAACAGTACGAAACTTACCGGTCTCATACAGAGACACGTCAGGACCCGCATCCACCGAAGTGGACACTTCGTTTGTGGGTCTGTGTACCACCAACCCACAGACCAGAGTCAATTAGATTGACCCTGTCTAGATACTACCCCAGCAACGGTACTCACCGGGCAGCAAGAACGGAAGGCCTCGGACTGGACTGGACTGCTTCGACGCCGGACGGACGAACTTCGGACTTCTGTTACGGGTGGGCCTCCGGATACCTCGGACCTTGGACTCTCGGCTTGGGCTCTGGTCGGGACTCGCCGCGTTCCTCCACCGCCTCGTCTGGATGCTGGACCGCCACCTCCGTCTCCTCCGTGGGCCTGAGGGATACTTGAAGCAGAAATATCTGCACGTGCACGGTATGGTTCCGTCACGGCTGCAGAGGGTCAGGGGGCCGGCGTGGCTTCACCGGCGCGTGGGGAAAGGGCAGGTCCCTATTCGGGCGCCATTATGTGGTAAATAAATAAATAATACCTCTATTTTTGAATGGATAAATGAATAACAGATAGCTCAATAAATAAGAGTCAAGATTCGAGGTAGTAGGAGTTTTGCAGGTTTTAATACAGCATAAGGACAGGAACAGGATAACCTGCACAGGAATAGGATGGCAGCGCTGCCGGGGGCAGAATCGGGATCGGCGTAACATTAAATAACAAGACATGATCATATATACTAAAACAGTTGCATTACAATACATACGATAGGCGGAGCAGTGGGTGTGGTCAATAGCAGTCGCGAAAGATAAGGGTGAAAGTAGGTGTAACAGAGGCGTATACATAGACATGTGATGCAAACGTAACAGAATATGTCATGAATGGGGCGGAAACATGGAGGGGGCTACCTAAAGAGCCGGGACCTCTGACCTAATGGTGCGCGCAAACTGGCAATGACGTGTTACTAGGAGAAGCTGGGGGCTACGAACTCTGTGCTAGGAGCAGAGACTGAAGTCTGAAGAGTCAGGGCGACATGTACCTAAGCAGTATCTAGTATCTGATGTTTAGAGAACATGTTGATAGAATCCAAAAGTTATCGGGGTAAAGGCGAACAGACTCTAAGACTGGAGCATGCATTATTCTACATGTAGTGCGTGATGAAGAATATTAAATAACCATTAAATGCAGTATTTCTCTTACATGGAGACGTAAAGGCTAGACAATGACGGAAACTATTGATGCAGTTCAGTAGCTTAGGAATGCAGAGAAGGAGGACTGAACTGATAACTGGAATCATAACATACTCTTGGCAGACTCAGAGGCAGAGCCAGGCTGAACCGGGCACTGTGAGGCAGGAAGTAAGTGAAGGGTCGAGGATACAGGTGGGGGCTGTATCGCTCCTCAGCGAGGCTTCAGGAGACAGGAGCTGAATCTGGTGTCCAGGCCCTTTTGAGGCCTAGAAACGGGGACTTTACAATGGAATAACGTGTACACTGAGAAACGTGGCAACGTAGCTTTACATAGGCCTGATATTCGTAGTATTCACGAGAACTGGAAACTGACATACTAGAGGTGGACACAACTGTAATTGCGTCATTAATCGAACATATGGAATACAAATGCATATTAATCATGCACAGATAACATATGATGGAGGACGCGTAGGGACACAGAACATGGCAAAATTTACTTTTCCACAGCTTGGGTCATTCACGTCTTCTCCAATCCGAGGCGCCGTGACCCTTGCCGCACACGCAAGTCTGAGGGCATGGGTCATTCATGTGTTCTCCAGTATGAGACACCGTGACACGCGCCGCACACTCAAGTCGGAGGGCTTGGGTCATTCATGTGTTCTCCAGTCTGAGGCGCCGTGACCCTTGCTGCACACACAAGTCTGAGGGCTTGGGTCCTTCATGTGTTCTCCAGTCTGAGGCGCCGTGACCCTTGACAGACACGCAAGTCTGAGGGCTTGAGTCATTCATGTTTTCTCCAGTCTGAGGCACCTTGACCCTTGTCGCACATGCAAGTCTGAGGGCTTGGGTCATTCATGTGTTCTCCAGTCTGAGGCGCCGTGACCCTTGCCGCACACGCAAGTCTGAGGGCTTGGGTCCTTCAAGTGTTCTCCAGTCTGAGGCGACGTGACCCTTGCCGCACACGCAAGTCTGAGGGCTTGGGTCCTTCACGTCTTCTCCAGTCTGAGGCGCCGTGACCCTTGCTGCACACGCAAGTCTGAGGGCTTGGGTCCTTCACATCTTCTCCAGTCTGAGGCGCCGTTACCCTTGCTGCACACGCAAGTCTGAGGGCTTGGGTCATTCACGTGTTCTCCAGTCCGAGGCGCCGTGACCCTTGCTGCACACGCAAGTCTGAGGGCTTGGGTCATTCATGTGTTCTCCAGTCTGAGGCACCGTGACCCGCGCCGCACACGCAAGTCTGGGGGCTTGGGTCATTCATGTGTTCTCCAGTCTGAGGCGCCGTGACCCTTGCCGCACACGCAAGTCTGAGGGCTTGGGTCCTTCATGTGTTCTTCAGTCTGAGGCGCTGTGACCCTTGCCTCACACGCAAGTGTGAGGGTTTGGGTCATTCATGTCTTCTCCAGTCTGAGGTGCCGTGACCCTTGCCGCACACGCAAGTCTGAGGGCTTGGGTCCTTCATGTCTTCTCCAGTCTGATGCGCCGTGACCCTTGCCGCACATGCAAGTCTGAGGGCTTGGGTCATTCATGTCTTCTCCAGTCTGAGGTGCCGTGACCCTTGCCGCACACGCAAGTCTGAGGGCTTGGGTCATTCACGTCTTCTCCAGTCTGAGGCGCCGTGACCTGCGCCGCACACACAAGTCTGAGGGCTTGGGTCATTCATGTGTTCTCCGGTCTGAGGCACCGTGACCCTTGCCGCACACGCAAGTCTGAGGGCTGGGGTCATTCACGGCTTCTCCAGTCTGAGGTGCCGTGACCCTTGCCGCACACGCAAGTCTGAGGGCTTGGGTCATTCATGTCTTCTCCAGTCTGAGGCACCGTGACCCTTGCCGCACACGCAAGTCTGAGGGCTTGGGTCATTCATGTCTTCTCCAGTCTGAGGCGCCGTGACCCTTGCCGCACATGCAAGTCTGAGGGCTTGGGTCATTCATGTCTTCTCCAGTCTGAGGCGCCGTGACCCTTGCCGCACACGCAAGTCTGAGGCCTTGGGTCATTCATGTCTTCTCCAGTCTGAGGCGCTGTGACCCTTGCCGCACACGCAAGTCTGAGGGCTTGGGTCATTCATGTCTTCTTCAGTCTGAGGAGCCGTGACCCTTGCCGCACACGCAAGTCTGAGGGCTTGGGTCATTCATGTCTTCTTCAGTCTGAGTCGCCTTGACCTTTGCCGCACACGCATGTCTGAGGGCTTGGGTCATTCATGTGTTCTCCAGTCTGAGGCGCTGTGACCTGCGACGCACACGCAAGTCTGAGGGCTTGGGTCATTCATGTGTTCTCCAGTCTGAGGCGCCGTGACCCTTGCCGCACACGCAAGTCTGAGGGCTTGGGTCATTCATGTGTTCTCCAGTCTGAGGCGCCGTGACCCTTGCCGCACACGCAAGTCTGAGGGCTTGGGTCATTCACGTATTCTCCAGTCTAAGGCGCCGTGACCCTTGCCGCACACGCAAGTCTGAGGGCTTGGGTCATTCACGTCTTCTCCAGTCTGAGGCGCCGTGACCCTTGCCGCAAACGCAAGTCTGAGGGCTTGGGTCCTTCACGTGTTCTCCAGTCTGAGGCGCCGTGACCCACGCCGCACAAGCAAGTCAGAGGGCTTGGGTACTTCACATGTTCTCCAGTCTGAGGCGCCGTGACCCTTGCCGCACACACAAGTCTGAGGGCTTGGGTCCTTCAAGTGTTCTCCAGTCTGAGGCGCCGTGACCCTTGCCGCACACGCAAGTCTGAGGGCTTGGGTCATTCACGTGTTCTCCAGTCTGAGGCGACGTGACCCTTGCCGCACATGCAAGTCTGAGGGCTTGGGTCCTTCACGTGTTCTCCAGTCTGAGGCGCCGTGACCCTTGCCGCACACGCAAGTCTGAGGGCTTGGGTCCTTCACCTCTTCTCCAGTCTGAGGCGCCGTGACCCTTGCCGCACATGCAAGTCTGAGGGCTTGGGTCATTCATGTGTTCTCTAGTCCGAGGCGCCGTGACCCTTGCCTCACACGCAAGTCTGAGGGCTTGGGTCATTCATGTGTTCTCCAGTCTGAGGCGCCGTGACCCTTGCCGCACACGCAAGTCTGAGGGCTTGGGTCATTCATGTTTTCTCCAGTCTGAGGCGCCGTGACCCTTGCCGCACACGCAAGTCTGAGGGCTTGGGTCATTCATGTGTTCTCCAGTCTGAGGCGCCGTGACCCTTGCCGCACACGCAAGTCTGAGGGCTTGGGTCATTCACGTATTCTCCAGTCTGAGGCACCGTGACCCTTGCCGCACACGCAAGTCTGAGGGCTTGGGTCATTCACGTATTCTCCAGTCTAAGGCACCGTGACCCTTGCCGCACATGCAAGTCTGAGGGCTTGGGTCATTCATGTCTTCTCCAGTCTGAGGCGCCGTGACCCTTGCCGCACATGCAAGTCTGAGGGCTTGGGTCATTCATGTCTTCTCCAGTCTGAGGCGCCGTGACCCTTGCTGCACACGCAAGTCTGAGGCCTTGGGTCATTCATGTCTTCTCCAGTCTGAGGCGCTGTGACCCTTGCCGCACACGCAAGTCTGAGGGCTTGGGTCATTCATGTCTTTTCCAGTCCGAGGCGCCGTGACCCTTGCCGCACACGCAAGTCTGAGGGCTTGGGTCATTCACGTGTTCTCCAGTCTGAGGCGCCGTGACCCTTGCCGCACACGCAAGTCTGAGGGCTTGGGTCATTCACGTATTCTCCAGTCTGAGGCACCGTGACCCTTGCCGCACACGCAAGTCTGAGGGCTTGGGTCATTCACGTATTCTCCAGTCTAAGGCGCCGTGACCCTTGCCGCACACGCAAGTCTGAGGGCTTGGGTCATTCAAGTCTTCTCCAGTCTGAGGCGCCGTGACCCTTGCCGCACACGCAAGTCTGAGGGCTTGGGTCCTTCACGTGTTCTCCAGTCTGAGGCGCCGTGACCCACGCCGCACACGCAAGTCAGAGGGCTTGGGTACTTCACATGTTCTCCAGTCTGAGGCACCGTGACCCTTGCCGCACACGCAAGTCTGAGGGCTTGGGTCATTCATGTGTTCTCCAGTCTGAGGTGCCGTGATCCTTGCCGCACACGCAAGTCTGAGGGCTTGGGTCATTCATGTGTTCTCCAGTCTGAGGCGCCGTGACCCTTGCCGCACACGCAAGTCTGAGGGCTTGGGTCATTCATGTTTTCTCCAGTCTGAGGCGCCGTGACCCTTGCCGCACACGCAAGTCTGAGGGCTTGGGTCATTCATGTGTTCTCCAGTCTGAGGCGCCGTGACCCTTGCCGCACACGCAAGTCTGAGGGCTTGGGTCATTCACGTATTCTCCAGTCTGAGGCACCGTGACCCTTGCCGCACACGCAAGTCTGAGGGCTTGGGTCATTCACGTATTCTCCAGTCTAAGGCGCCGTGACCCTTGCCGCACACGCAAGTCTGAGGGCTTGGGTCATTCACGTCTTCTCCAGTCTGAGGCGCCGTGACCCTTGCCGCACACGCAAGTCTGAGAGCTTGGGTCCTTCACGTGTTCTCCAGTCTGAGGCGCCGTGACCCGCGCCGCACATGCAAGTCTGAGGGCTTGGGTCCTTCATGTCTTCTCCAGTCTGAGGCTCCGTGGCCCTTGCCGCACACGCAAGTCTGAGAGCTTGGGTCATTCATGTGTTCTCCAGTCTGAGGCGCCGTGACCCTTGCCACACACGCAAGTCTGAGGGCTTGGGTCATTCATGTCTTCTCCAGTCTGAGGCGCTGTGACCCTTGCTGCACACGCAAGTCTGAGGGCTTGGGTCATTCATGTCTTCTCCAGTCTGAGGCGCCGTGACCCTTGCCGCACACGCAAGTCTGAGGGCTTGGGTCATTCATGTCTTCTCCAGTCTGAGGCGCCTTGACCCTTGCCGCACACGCAAGTCTGAGGGCTTGGGTCATTCATGTCTTCTCCAGTCTGAGGCGCCGTGACCCTTGCCGCACACGCAAGTCTGAGGGCTTGGGTCATTCATGTCTTCTCCAGTCTGAGGCGCCATGACCCTTGCCGCACACGCAAGTCTGATGGCTTGGATCCTTCATGTCTTCTCCAGTCTGAGGCGCCGTGACCCTTGCCGCACACGCAAGTCTGAGGGCTTGGGTCATTCATGTGTTCTCCAGTCTGAGGCGCCATGACCCTTGCCGCACACGCAAGTCTGATGGCTTGGATCCTTCATGTCTTCTCCAGTCTGAGGCGCCGTGACCCTTGCCGCACACGCAAGTCTGAGGGCTTGGGTCATTCACGTGTTCTCCAGTCTGAGGCGCCCTGACCCACGCCGCACACGCAAGTCTGAGGGCTTGGGTCATTCATGTCTTCTCCAGTCTGAAGCGCCGTGACCCGCGCCGCACACGCAAGTCTGAGGGCTTGGGTCATTCATGTGTTCTCCAGTCTGAGGCGCCGTGACCCCGCCGCACACGCAATTCTGAGGGCTTGGGTCATTCATGTCTTCTCCAGTCTGAGGCGTGGTGACCCTTGCCGCACACGCAAGTCTGAGGGCTTGGGTCATTCATGTGTTCTCCAGTCTGAGGCGCCGTGACCCACACCGCACTAGCAAGTCTGAGGGCTTGGGTCATTCATGTGTTCTCCAGTCTGAGGTGCCGTGACCTCGCCGCACACGCAAGTCTGAGGGCTTGGGTTCTTCATGTCTTCTCCATTCTGAGGCGCCGTGACCCTTGCGGCACACGCAAGTCTGAGGGCTAGGGTCATTTATGTCTTCTCCAGTCTGAGGCGCCGTGACCCTTGCTGCACACGCAAGTCTGAGGGCTTGGGTCATTCACGTATTCTCCAGTCTGAGGCACCGTGACCCTTGCCGCACACGCAAGTCTGAGGGCTTGGGTCATTCACGTATTCTCCAGTCTAAGGCGCCGTGACCCTTGCCGCACACGAAAGCCTGAGGGCTTGGGTCCTTCAAGTGTTCTCCAGTCTTAGGCGCTGTGACCCTTACCGCACACGCAAGTCTGAGGGCTTGGGTCATTCACGTGTTCTCCAGTCTGAGGCGACGTGACCCTTGCCGCACAAGCAAGTCTGAGGGCTTGGGTCCTTCACGTCTTCTCCAGTCTGAGGCGCCGTGACCCTTGCCGCACACGCAAGTCTGAGGGCTTGGGTCCTTCACGTCTTCTCCAGTCTGAGGCGCCGTGACCCTTGCCGCACACGCAAGTCTGAGGGCTTGGGTCATTCACGTGTTCTCCAGTCCAAGGCGCCGTGACCCTCGCCGCACACGCAAGTCTGAGGGCTTGGGTCATTCACGTCTTCTCCAGTCCGAGGCGCCGTGACCCTTGCCGCACACGCAAGTCTGAGGGCTTGGGTCATTCATGTCTTCTCCAGTCCGAGGAGCCGTGACTCTTGCCGCACACGCAAGTCTGAGGGCATGGGTCATTCATGTGTTCTCCAGTCTGAGACACCGTGACACGCGCCACACACGCAAGTCGGAGGGCTTGGGTCATTCATGTGTTCTCCAGTCTGAGGCGCTGTGACCCTTGCCGCACACGCAAGTCTGAGGGCTTGGGTCATTCATGTGTTCTCCAGTCTGAGGCGCCTTGACCCTTGCCGCACATGCAAGTCTGAGGGCTTGGGTCCTTCACGTCTTCTCCAGTCTGAGGCGCCATGACCCTTGCCGCACACGCAAGTCTGAGGGCTTGGGTCATTCACGTGTTCTCCAGTCCGAGGCGCCGTGACCCTTGCCGCACACGCAAGTCTGAGGGCTTGGGTCATTCACGTCTTCTCCAATCCGAGGCGCCGTGACCCTTGCCGCACACGCAAGTCTGAGGGCATGGGTCATTCATGTGTTCTCCAGTATGAGACACCGTGACACGCGCCGCACACTCAAGTCGGAGGGCTTGGGTCATTCATGTGTTCTCCAGTCTGAGGCGCCGTGACCCTTGCTGCACACGCAAGTCTGAGGGCTTGGGTCCTTCATGTGTTCTCCAGTCTGAGGCGCCGTGACCCTTGACAGACACGCAAGTCTGAGGGCTTGGGTCATTCATGTGTTCTCCAGTCTGAGGCGCTGTGACCCTTGCCGCACACGCAAGTCTGAGGGCTTGGGTCATTCATGTGTTCTCCAGTCTGAGGCGCCGTGACCCTTGCCGCACACGCAAGTCTTAGGGCTTGGGTCAATTATGTCTTCTCCAGTCTGAGGCACCTTGACCCTTGTCGCACATGCAAGTCTGAGGGCTTGGGTCATTCATGTGTTCTCCAGTCTGAGGCGCCGTGACCCTTGCCGCACACGCAAGTCTGAGGGCTTGGGTCCTTCAAGTGTTCTCCAGTCTGAGGCGACGTGACCCTTGCCGCACACGCAAGTCTGAGGGCTTGGGTCCTTCACGTCTTCTCCAGTCTGAGGCGCCGTGACCCTTGCTGCACACGCAAGTCTGAGGGCTTGGGTCCTTCACATCTTCTCCAGTCTGAGGCGCCGTGACCCTTGCCGCACACGCAAGTCTGAGGGCTTGGGTCATTCACGTGTTCTCCAGTCCGAGGCGCCGTGACCCTTGCTGCACACGCAAGTCTGAGGGCTTGGGTCATTCACATCTTCTCCAGTCCGAGGCGCCGTGACCCTTGCCGCACACGCAAGTCTGAGGGCTTGGGTCATTCATGTCTTCTCCAGTCCGAGGCGCCGTGACTCTTGCCGCACACGCAAGTCTGAGGGCTTGGGTCATTCATGTGTTCTCCAGTCTGAGGCACCGTGACCCGCGCCGCACACGCAAGTCTGGGGGCTTGGGTCATTCATGTGTTCTCCAGTCTGAGGCGCCGTGACCCTTGCCGCACACGCAAGTCTGAGGGCTTGGGTCCTTCATGTGTTCTCCAGTCTGAGGCGCTGTGACCCTTGCCTCACACGCAAGTGTGAGGGTTTGGGTCATTCATGTCTTCTCCAGTCTGAGGTGCCGTGACCCTTGCTGCACACGCAAGTCTGAGGGCTTGGGTCCTTCATGTCTTCTCCAGTCTGAGGCGCCGTGACCCTTGCCGCACATGCAAGTCTGAGGGCTTGGGTCATTCATGTCTTCTCCAGTCTGAGGTGCCGTGACCCTTGCCGCACACGCAAGTCTGAGGGCTTGGGTCATTCATGTCTTCTTCAGTCTGAGGAGCCGTGACCCTTGCCGCACACGCAAGTCTGAGGGCTTGGGTCATTCATGTCTTCTTCAGTCTGAGTCACCTTGACCTTTGCCGCACACGCATGTCTGAGGGCTTGGGTCATTCATGTGTTCTCCAGTCTGAGGCGCTGTGACCTGCGCCGCACACGCAAGTCTGAGGGCTTGGGTCATTCATGTGTTCTCCAGTCTGAGGCGCCGTGACCCTTGCCGCACACGCAAGTCTGAGGGCTTGGGTCATTCATGTGTTCTCCAGTCTGAGGCGCCGTGACCCTTGCCGCACATGCAAGTCTGAGGGCTTGGGTCATTCACGTATTCTCCAGTCTAAGGCGCCGTGACCCTTGCCGCACACGCAAGTCTGAGGGCTTGGGTCATTCACGTCTTCTCCAGTCTGAGGCGCCGTGACCCTTGCCGCAAACGCAAGTCTGAGGGCTTGGGTCCTTCACGTGTTCTCCAGTCTGAGGCGCCGTGACCCACGCCGCACAAGCAAGTCAGAGGGCTTGGGTACTTCACATGTTCTCCAGTCTGAGGCGCCGTGACCCTTGCCGCACACACAAGTCTGAGGGCTTGGGTCCTTCAAGTGTTCTCCAGTCTGAGGCGCCGTGACCCTTGCCGCACACGCAAGTCTGAGGGCTTGGGTCATTCACGTGTTCTCCAGTCTGAGGCGACGTGACCCTTGCCACACATGCAAGTCTGAGGGCTTGGGTCCTTCACGTCTTCTCCAGTCTGAGGCGCCGTGACCCTTGCCGCACACGCAAGTCTGAGGGCTTGGGTCCTTCACCTCTTCTCCAGTCTGAGGCGCCGTGACCCTTGCCGCACATGCAAGTCTGAGGGCTTGGGTCATTCATGTGTTCTCTAGTCCGAGGCGCCGTGACCCTTGCCTCACACGCAAGTCTGAGGGCTTGGGTCATTCATGTGTTCTCCAGTCTGAGGCGCCGTGGCCCTTGCCGCACACACAAGTCTGAGGGCTTGGGTCATTCATGTTTTCTCCAGTCTGAGGCGCCGTGACCCTTGCCGCACACGCAAGTCTGAGGGCTTGGGTCATTCATGTGTTCTCCAGTCTGAGGCGCCGTGACCCTTGCCGCACACGCAAGTCTGAGGGCTTGGGTCATTCACGTATTCTCCAGTCTGAGGCACCGTGACCCTTGACGCACACGCAAGTCTGAGGGCTTGGGTCATTCACGTATTCTCCAGTCTAAGGCGCCGTGACCCTTGCCGCACATGCAAGTCTGAGGGCTTGGGTCATTCATGTCTTCTCCAGTCTGAGGCGCCGTGACCCTTGCCGCACATGCAAGTCTGAGGGCTTGGGTCATTCATGTCTTCTCCAGTCTGAGGCGCCGAGACCCTTGCCGCACACGCAAGTCTGAGGCCTTGGGTCATTCATGTCTTCTCCAGTCTGAGGCGCTGTGACCCTTGCCGCACACGCAAGTCTGAGGGCTTGGGTCATTCATGTCTTCTTCAGTCTGAGGAGCCGTGACCCTTGCCGCACACGCAAGTCTGAGGGCTTGGGTCATTCATGTGTTCTCCAGTCTGAGGCGCTGTGACCTGCGCCGCACACGCAAGTCTGAGGGCTTGGGTCATTCATGTGTTCTCCAGTCTGAGGCGCTGTGACCTGCGCCGCACACGCAAGTCTGAGGGCTTGGGTCATTCATGTGTTCTCCAGTCTGAGGCGCCGTGACCCTTGCCGCACACGCAAGTCTGAGGGCTTGGGTCATTCATGTGTTCTCCAGTCAGAGGTGCCGTGACCCTTGCCGCACAGGCAAGTCTGAGGGCTTGGGTCATTCATGTTTTCTCCAGTCTGAGGCGCCGTGACCCTTGCCGCACACGCAAGTCTGAGGGCTTGGGTCATTCATGTGTTCTCCAGTCTGAGGCGCCGTGACCCTTGCCGCACACGCAAGTCTGAGGGCTTGGGTCATTCACGTATTCTCCAGTCTGAGGCACCGTGACCCTTGCCGCACACGCAAGTCTGAGGGCTTGGGTCATTCACGTATTCTCCAGTCTAAGGCGCCGTGACCCTTGCCGCACACGCAAGTCTGAGGGCTTTGGTCATTCAAGTCTTCTCCAGTCTGAGGCGCCGTGACCCTTGCCGCACACGCAAGTCTGAGGTCTTGGGTCCTTCACGTGTTCTCCAGTCTGAGGCGCCGTGACCCACGCCGCACACGCAAGTCAGAGGGCTTGGGTACTTCACATGTTCTCCAGTCTGAGGCGCCGTGACCCTTGCCGCACACGCAAGTCTGAGGGCTTGGGTCATTCATGTGTTCTCCAGTCTGAGGCGCCGTGACCCTTGCCGCACATGCAAGTCTGAGGGCTTGGGTACTTCACATGTTCTCCAGTCTAACCGCGGTGACCCTTGCCGCACACGCAAGTCTGAGGGCTTGGGTCTTTCAAGTGTTCTCCAGTCTGAGGCGCCGTGACCCTTGCCGCACACGCAAGTCTGAGGGCTTGGGTCATTCACGTGTTCTCCAGTCTGAGGCGACGTGACCCTTGCCGCACATGCAAGTCTGAGGGCTTGGGTCCTTCACGTCTTCTCCAGTCTGAGGCGCCGTGACCCTTGCCGCACATGCAAGTCTGAGGGCTTGGGTCCTTCACCTCTACTCCAGTCTGAGGCGCCGTGACCCTTGCCGCACACGCAAGTCTGAGGGCTTGGGTCATTCATGTGTTCTCCAGTCCGAGGCGCCGTGACCCTTGCCTCACACGCAAGTCTGAGGGCTTGGGTCATTCATGTGTTCTCCAGTCTGAGGCGCCGTGACCCTTGCCGCACACGCAAGTCTGAGGGCTTGGGTCATTCATGTTTTCTCCAGTCTGAGGCGCCGTGACCCTTGCCGCACACGCAAGTCTGAGGGCTTGGGTCATTCATGTGTTCTCCAGTCTGAGGCGTGGTGACCCTTGCCGTACACGCAAGTCTGAGGGCTTGGGTCATTCATGTGTTCTCCAGTCTGAGGCGCCGTGACCCACACCGCACTAGCAAGTCTGAGGGCTTGGGTCATTCATGTGTTCTCCAGTCTGAGGTGCCGTGACCTCGCCGCACACGCAAGTCTGAGGGCTTGGGTTCTTCATGTCTTCTCCATTCTGAGGCGCCGTGACCCTTGCGGCACACGCAAGTCTGAGGGCTAGGGTCATTTATGTCTTCTCCAGTCTGAGGCGCCGTGACCCTTGCTGCACACGCAAGTCTGAGGGCTTGGGTCATTCACGTATTCTCCAGTCTGAGGCACCGTGACCCTTGCCGCACACGCAAGTCTGAGGGCTTGGGTCATTCACGTATTCTCCAGTCTAAGGCGCCGTGACCCTTGCCGCACACGAAAGCCTGAGGGCTTGGGTCCTTCAAGTGTTCTCCAGTCTTAGGCGCCGTGACCCTTACCGCACACGCAAGTCTGAGGGCTTGGGTCATTCACGTGTTCTCCAGTCTGAGGCGACGTGACCCTTGCCGCACAAGCAAGTCTGAGGGCTTGGGTCCTTCACGTCTTCTCCAGTCTGAGGCGCCGTGACCCTTGCCGCACACGCAAGTCTGAGGGCTTGGGTCCTTCACGTCTTCTCCAGTCTGAGGCGCCGTGACCCTTGCCGCACACGCAAGTCTGAGGGCTTGGGTCCTTCACGTGTTCTCCAGTCTGAGGCGCCGTGACCCACGCCGCACAAGCAAGTCAGAGGGCTTGGGTACTTCACATGTTCTCCAGTCTGAGGCGCCGTGACCCTTGCCGCACACACAAGTCTGAGGGCTTGGGTCCTTCAAGTGTTCTCCAGTCTGAGGCGCCGTGACCCTTGCCGCACACGCAAGTCTGAGGGCTTGGGTCATTCACGTGTTCTCCAGTCTGAGGCGACGTGACCCTTGCCACACATGCAAGTCTGAGGGCTTGGGTCCTTCACGTCTTCTCCAGTCTGAGGCGCCGTGACCCTTGCCGCACACGCAAGTCTGAGGGCTTGGGTCCTTCACCTCTTCTCCAGTCTGAGGCGCCGTGACCCTTGCCGCACATGCAAGTCTGAGGGCTTGGGTCATTCATGTGTTCTCTAGTCCGAGGCGCCGTGACCCTTGCCTCACACGCAAGTCTGAGGGCTTGGGTCATTCATGTGTTCTCCAGTCTGAGGCGCCGTGGCCCTTGCCGCACACACAAGTCTGAGGGCTTGGGTCATTCATGTTTTCTCCAGTCTGAGGCGCCGTGACCCTTGCCGCACACGCAAGTCTGAGGGCTTGGGTCATTCATGTGTTCTCCAGTCTGAGGCGCCGTGACCCTTGCCGCACACGCAAGTCTGAGGGCTTGGGTCATTCACGTATTCTCCAGTCTGAGGCACCGTGACCCTTGACGCACACGCAAGTCTGAGGGCTTGGGTCATTCACGTATTCTCCAGTCTAAGGCGCCGTGACCCTTGCCGCACATGCAAGTCTGAGGGCTTGGGTCATTCATGTCTTCTCCAGTCTGAGGCGCCGTGACCCTTGCCGCACATGCAAGTCTGAGGGCTTGGGTCATTCATGTCTTCTCCAGTCTGAGGCGCCGAGACCCTTGCCGCACACGCAAGTCTGAGGCCTTGGGTCATTCATGTCTTCTCCAGTCTGAGGCGCTGTGACCCTTGCCGCACACGCAAGTCTGAGGGCTTGGGTCATTCATGTCTTCTTCAGTCTGAGGAGCCGTGACCCTTGCCGCACACGCAAGTCTGAGGGCTTGGGTCATTCATGTGTTCTCCAGTCTGAGGCGCTGTGACCTGCGCCGCACACGCAAGTCTGAGGGCTTGGGTCATTCATGTGTTCTCCAGTCTGAGGCGCTGTGACCTGCGCCGCACACGCAAGTCTGAGGGCTTGGGTCATTCATGTGTTCTCCAGTCTGAGGCGCCGTGACCCTTGCCGCACACGCAAGTCTGAGGGCTTGGGTCATTCATGTGTTCTCCAGTCAGAGGTGCCGTGACCCTTGCCGCACAGGCAAGTCTGAGGGCTTGGGTCATTCATGTTTTCTCCAGTCTGAGGCGCCGTGACCCTTGCCGCACACGCAAGTCTGAGGGCTTGGGTCATTCATGTGTTCTCCAGTCTGAGGCGCCGTGACCCTTGCCGCACACGCAAGTCTGAGGGCTTGGGTCATTCACGTATTCTCCAGTCTGAGGCACCGTGACCCTTGCCGCACACGCAAGTCTGAGGGCTTGGGTCATTCACGTATTCTCCAGTCTAAGGCGCCGTGACCCTTGCCGCACACGCAAGTCTGAGGGCTTTGGTCATTCAAGTCTTCTCCAGTCTGAGGCGCCGTGACCCTTGCCGCACACGCAAGTCTGAGGTCTTGGGTCCTTCACGTGTTCTCCAGTCTGAGGCGCCGTGACCCACGCCGCACACGCAAGTCAGAGGGCTTGGGTACTTCACATGTTCTCCAGTCTGAGGCGCCGTGACCCTTGCCGCACACGCAAGTCTGAGGGCTTGGGTCATTCATGTGTTCTCCAGTCTGAGGCGCCGTGACCCTTGCCGCACATGCAAGTCTGAGGGCTTGGGTACTTCACATGTTCTCCAGTCTAACCGCGGTGACCCTTGCCGCACACGCAAGTCTGAGGGCTTGGGTCTTTCAAGTGTTCTCCAGTCTGAGGCGCCGTGACCCTTGCCGCACACGCAAGTCTGAGGGCTTGGGTCATTCACGTGTTCTCCAGTCTGAGGCGACGTGACCCTTGCCGCACATGCAAGTCTGAGGGCTTGGGTCCTTCACGTCTTCTCCAGTCTGAGGCGCCGTGACCCTTGCCGCACATGCAAGTCTGAGGGCTTGGGTCCTTCACCTCTACTCCAGTCTGAGGCGCCGTGACCCTTGCCGCACACGCAAGTCTGAGGGCTTGGGTCATTCATGTGTTCTCCAGTCCGAGGCGCCGTGACCCTTGCCTCACACGCAAGTCTGAGGGCTTGGGTCATTCATGTGTTCTCCAGTCTGAGGCGCCGTGACCCTTGCCGCACACGCAAGTCTGAGGGCTTGGGTCATTCATGTTTTCTCCAGTCTGAGGCGCCGTGACCCTTGCCGCACACGCAAGTCTGAGGGCTTGGGTCATTCATGTGTTCTCCAGTCTGAGGCGTGGTGACCCTTGCCGCACACGCAAGTCTGAGGGCTTGGGTCATTCATGTGTTCTCCAGTCTGAGGCGCCGTGACCCACACCGCACTAGCAAGTCTGAGGGCTTGGGTCATTCATGTGTTCTCCAGTCTGAGGTGCCGTGACCTCGCCGCACACGCAAGTCTGAGGGCTTGGGTTCTTCATGTCTTCTCCATTCTGAGGCGCCGTGACCCTTGCGGCACACGCAAGTCTGAGGGCTAGGGTCATTTATGTCTTCTCCAGTCTGAGGCGCCGTGACCCTTGCTGCACACGCAAGTCTGAGGGCTTGGGTCATTCACGTATTCTCCAGTCTGAGGCACCGTGACCCTTGCCGCACACGCAAGTCTGAGGGCTTGGGTCATTCACGTATTCTCCAGTCTAAGGCGCCGTGACCCTTGCCGCACACGAAAGCCTGAGGGCTTGGGTCCTTCAAGTGTTCTCCAGTCTTAGGCGCCGTGACCCTTACCGCACACGCAAGTCTGAGGGCTTGGGTCATTCACGTGTTCTCCAGTCTGAGGCGACGTGACCCTTGCCGCACAAGCAAGTCTGAGGGCTTGGGTCCTTCACGTCTTCTCCAGTCTGAGGCGCCGTGACCCTTGCCGCACACGCAAGTCTGAGGGCTTGGGTCCTTCACGTCTTCTCCAGTCTGAGGCGCCGTGACCCTTGCCGCACACGCAAGTCTGAGGGCTTGGGTCATTCACGTGTTCTCCAGTCCGAGGCGCCGTGACCCTCGCCGCACACGCAAGTCTGAGGGCTTGGGTCATTCACGTCTTCTCCAGTCCGAGGCGCCGTGACCCTTGCCGCACACGCAAGTCTGAGGGCTTGGGTCATTCATGTCTTCTCCAGTCCGAGGAGCCGTGACTCTTGCCGCACACGCAAGTCTGAGGGCATGGGTCATTCATGTGTTCTCCAGTCTGAGACACCGTGACACGCGCCACACACGCAAGTCGGAGGGCTTGGGTCATTCATGTGTTCTCCAGTCTGAGGCGCTGTGACCCTTGCCGCACACGCAAGTCTGAGGGCTTGGGTCATTCATGTGTTCTCCAGTCAAAGGCGCCTTGACCCTTGCCGCACACGCAAGTCTGAGGGCTTGGGTCCTTCACGTCTTCTCCAGTCTGAGGCGCCATGACCCTTGCCGCACACGCAAGTCTGAGGGCTTGGGTCATTCACGTGTTCTCCAGTCCGAGGCACCGTGACCCTTGCCGCACACGCAAGTCTGAGGGCTTGGGTCATTCACGTCTTCTCCAATCCGAGGCGCCGTGACCCTTGCCGCACACGCAAGTCTGAGGGCATGGGTCATTCATGTGTTCTCCAGTATGAGACACCGTGACACGCGCCGCACACTCAAGTCGGAGGGCTTGGGTCATTCATGTGTTCTCCAGTCTGAGGCGCCGTGACCCTTGCTGCACACGCAAGTCTGAGGGCTTGGGTCCTTCATGTGTTCTCCAGTCTGAGGCGCCGTGACCCTTGACAGACACGCAAGTCTGAGGGCTTGGGTCATTCATGTGTTCTCCAGTCTGAGGCGCTGTGACCCTTGCCGCACACGCAAGTCTGAGGGCTTGGGTCATTCATGTGTTCTCCAGTCTGAGGCGCCGTGACCCTTGCCGCACACGCAAGTCTGAGGGCTTGGGTCAATTATGTCTTCTCCAGTCTGAGGCACCTTGACCCTTGTCGCACATGCAAGTCTGAGGGCTTGGGTCATTCATGTGTTCTCCAGTCTGAGGCGCTGTGACCTGCGCCGCACACGCAAGTCTGAGGGCTTGGGTCATTCATGTGTTCTCCAGTCTGAGGCGCCGTGACCCTTGCCGCACACGCAAGTCTGAGGGCTTGGGTCATTCATGTGTTCTCCAGTCTGAGGCGCCGTGACCCTTGCCGCACATGCAAGTCTGAGGGCTTGGGTCATTCACGTATTCTCCAGTCTAAGGCGCCGTGACCCTTGCCGCACACGCAAGTCTGAGGGCTTGGGTCATTCACGTCTTCTCCAGTCTGAGGCGCCGTGACCCTTGCCGCAAACGCAAGTCTGAGGTCTTGGGTCCTTCACGTGTTCTCCAGTCTGAGGCGCCGTGACCCACGCCGCACAAGCAAGTCAGAGGGCTTGGGTACTTCACATGTTCTCCAGTCTGAGGCGCCGTGACCCTTGCCGCACACACAAGTCTGAGGGCTTGGGTCCTTCAAGTGTTCTCCAGTCTGAGGCGCCGTGACCCTTGCCGCACACGCAAGTCTGAGGGCTTGGGTCATTCACGTGTTCTCCAGTCTGAGGCGACGTGACCCTTGCCACACATGCAAGTCTGAGGGCTTGGGTCCTTCACGTCTTCTCCAGTCTGAGGCGCCGTGACCCTTGCCGCACACGCAAGTCTGAGGGCTTGGGTCCTTCACCTCTTCTCCAGTCTGAGGCGCCGTGACCCTTGCCGCACATGCAAGTCTGAGGGCTTGGGTCATTCATGTGTTCTCTAGTCCGAGGCGCCGTGACCCTTGCCTCACACGCAAGTCTGAGGGCTTGGGTCATTCATGTGTTCTCCAGTCTGAGGCGCCGTGGCCCTTGCCGCACACGCAAGTCTGAGGGCTTGGGTCATTCATGTTTTCTCCAGTCTGAGGCGCCGTGACCCTTGCCGCACACGCAAGTCTGAGGGCTTGGGTCATTCATGTGTTCTCCAGTCTGAGGCGCCGTGACCCTTGCCGCACACGCAAGTCTGAGGGCTTGGGTCATTCACGTATTCTCCAGTCTGAGGCACCGTGACCCTTGCCGCACACGCAAGTCTGAGGGCTTGGGTCATTCACGTATTCTCCAGTCTAAGGCGCCGTGACCCTTGCCGCACATGCAAGTCTGAGGGCTTGGGTCATTCATGTCTTCTCCAGTCTGAGGCGCCGTGACCCTTGCCGCACATGCAAGTCTGAGGGCTTGGGTCATTCATGTCTTCTCCAGTCTGAGGCGCCGAGACCCTTGCCGCACACGCAAGTCTGAGGCCTTGGGTCATTCATGTCTTCTCCAGTCTGAGGCGCTGTGACCCTTGCCGCACACGCAAGTCTGAGGGCTTGGGTCATTCATGTCTTCTTCAGTCTGAGGAGCCGTGACCCTTGCCGCACACGCAAGTCTGAGGGCTTGGGTCATTCATGTCTTCTCCAGTCTGAGGCGCCTTGACCCTTGCCGCACACGCAAGTCTGAGGGCTTGGGTCATTCATGTGTTCTCCAGTCTGAGGCGCTGTGACCTGCGCCGCACACGCAAGTCTGAGGGCTTGGGTCATTCATGTGTTCTCCAGTCTGAGGCGCCGTGACCCTTGCCGCACACGCAAGTCTGAGGGCTTGGGTCATTCATGTGTTCTCCAGTCTGAGGTGCCGTGACCCTTGCCGCACAGGCAAGTCTGAGGGCTTGGGTCATTCATGTTTTCTCCAGTCTGAGGCGCCGTGACCCTTGCTGCACACGCAAGTCTGAGGGCTTGGGTCATTCATGTGTTCTCCAGTCTGAGGCGCCGTGACCCTTGCCGCACACGCAAGTCTGAGGGCTTGGGTCATTCACGTATTCTCCAGTCTGAGGCACCGTGACCCTTGCCGCACACGCAAGTCTGAGGGCTTGGGTCATTCACGTATTCTCCAGTTTAAGGCGCCGTGACCCTTGCCGCACACGCAAGTCTGAGGGCTTTGGTCATTCAAGTCTTCTCCAGTCTGAGGCGCCGTGACCCTTGCCGCACACGCAAGTCTGAGGGCTTGGGTCCTTCACGTGTTCTCCAGTCTGAGGCGCCGTGACCCACGCCGCACACGCAAGTCAGAGGGCTTGGGTACTTCACATGTTCTCCAGTCTGAGGCGCCGTGACCCTTGCCGCACACGCAAGTCTGAGGGCTTGGGTCATTCATGTGTTCTCCAGTCTGAGGCGCCGTGACCCTTGCCGCACATGCAAGTCTGAGGGCTTGGGTACTTCACATGTTCTCCAGTCTAACCACGGTGACCCTTGCCGCACACGCAAGTCTGAGGGCTTGGGTCCTTCAAGTGTTCTCCAGTCTGAGGCGCCGTGACCCTTGCCGCACACGCAAGTCTGAGGGCTTGGGTCCTTCAAGTGTTCTCCAGTCTGAGGCGACGTGACCCTTGCCGCACATGCAAGTCTGAGGGCTTGGGTCCTTCACGTCTTCTCCAGTCTGAGGCGCCGTGACCCTTGCCGCACATGCAAGTCTGAGGGCTTGGGTCCTTCACCTCTACTCCAGTCTGAGGCGCTGTGACCCTTGCCGCACACGCAAGTCTGAGGGCTTGGGTCATTCATGTGTTCTCCAGTCCGAGGCGCCGTGACCCTTGCCTCACACGCAAGTCTGAGGGCTTGGGTCATTCATGTGTTCTCCAGTCTGAGGCGCCGTGACCCTTGCCGCACACGCAAGTCTGAGGGCTTGGGTCATTCATGTTTTCTCCAGTCTGAGGCGCCGTGACCCTTGCCGCACATGCAAGTCTGAGGGCTTGGGTCATTCATGTGTTCTCCAGTCTGAGGCGCCGTGACCCTTGCCGCACACGCAAGTCTGAGGGCTTGGGTCATTCATGTTTTCTCTAGTCTGAGGCGCCGCGACCCTTGCTGCACACGCAAGTCTGAGGGCTTGGGTCATTCACGTATTCTCCAGTCTGAGGCACCGTGACCCTTGCCGCACACGCAAGTCTGAGGGCTTGGGTCATTCACGTATTCTCCAGTCTAAGGCGCCGTGACCCTTGCCGCACACGCAAGTCTGAGGGCTTGGGTCATTCATGTCTTCTCCAGTCTGAGGCGCCGTGACCCTTGCCGCACATGCAAGTCTGAGGGCTTGGGTCATTCATGTCTTCTCCAGTCTGAGGCGCCGTGACCCTTGCCGCACACGCAAGTCTGAGGCCTTGGGTCATTCATGTCTTCTCCAGTCTGAGGCGCTGTGACACTTGCCGCACACGCAAGTCTGAGGGCTTGGGTCATTCATGTCTTCTTCAGTCTGAGGAGCCGTGACCCTTGCCGCACACGCAAGTCTGAGGGCTTGGGTCATTCATGTGTTCTCCAGTCTGAGGCGCCGTGACCCTTGCCGCACACGCAAGTCTGAGGGCTTGGGTCATTCACGTATTCTCCAGTCTAAGGTGCCGTGACCCTTGCCGCACACGCAAGTCTGAGGGCTTGGGTCATTCACGTCTTCTCCAGTCTGAGGCGCCGTGACCCTTGCCGCAAACGCAAGTCTGAGGGCTTGGGTCCTTCACGTGTTCTCCAGTCTGAGGCGCCGTGACCCACGCCGCACAAGCAAGTCAGAGGGCTTGGGTACTTCACATGTTCTCCAGTCTGAGGCGCCGTGACCCTTGCCGCACACACAAGTCTGAGGGCTTGGGTCCTTCAAGTGTTCTCCAGTCTGAGGCGCCGTGACCCTTGCCGCACACGCAAGTCTGAGGGCTTGAGTCATTCACGTGTTCTCCAGTCTGAGGCGACGTGACCCTTGCCGCACATGCAAGTCTGAGGGCTTGGGTCCTTCACGTCTTCTCCAGTCTGAGGCGCCGTGACCCTTGCCGCACACGCAAGTCTGAGGGCTTGGGTCCTTCACCTGTTCTCCAGTCTGAGGCGCCGTGACCCTTGCCGCACATGCAAGTCTGAGGGCTTGGGTCATTCATGTGTTCTTTAGTCCGAGGCGCCGTTACCCTTGCCTCACACGCAAGTCTGAGGGCTTGGGTCATTCATGTGTTCTTCAGTCTGAGGCGCCGTGACCCTTGCCGCACACGCAAGTCTGAGGGCTTGGGTCATTCATGTTTTCTCCAGTCTGAGGCGCCGTGACCCTTGCCGCACACGCAAGTCTGAGGGCTTGGGTCATTTACGTGTTCTCCAGTCTGAGGCGCCGTGACCCTTGCCGCACACGCAAGTCTGAGGGCTTGGGTCATTCACGTATTCTCCAGTCTGAGGCACCGTGACCCTTGCCGCACACGCAAGTCTGAGGGCTTGGGTCATTCACGTATTCTCCAGTCTAAGGCGCCGTGACCCTTGCCGCACATGCAAGTCTGAGGGCTTGGGTCATTCATGTCTTCTCCAGTCTGAGGCGCCGTGACCCTTGCCGCACATGCAAGTCTGAGGGCTTGGGTCATTCATGTCTTCTCCAGTCTGAGGCGCCGTGACCCTTGCCGCACACGCAAGTCTGAGGCCTTGGGTCATTCATGTCTTCTCCAGTCTGAGGCGCTGTGACCCTTGCCGCACACGCAAGTCTGAGGGCTTGGGTCATTCATGTCTTCTTCAATCTGAGGAGCCGTGACCCTTGCCGCACACGCAAGTCTGAGGGCTTGGGTCATTCATGTCTTCTCCAGTCTGAGGCGCCTTGACCCTTGCCGCACATGCAAGTCTGAGGGCTTGGGTCATTCATGTGTTCTCCAGTCTGAGGCGCTGTGACCTGCGCCGCACACGCAAGTCTGAGGGCTTGGGTCATTCATGTGTTCTCCAGTCTGAGGCGCCGTGACCCTTGCCGCACACGCAAGTCTGAGGGCTTGGGTCATTCATGTGTTCTCCAGTCTGAGGTGCCGTGACCCTTGCCGCACAGGCAAGTCTGAGGGCTTGGGTCATTCATGTTTTCTCCAGTCTGAGGCGCCGTGACCCTTGCCGCACACGCAAGTCTGAGGGCTTGGGTCATTCATGTGTTCTCCAGTCTGAGGCGCCGTTACCCTTGCCGCACACGCAAGTCTGAGGGCTTGGGTCATTCACGTATTCTCCAGTCTGAGGCACCGTGACCCTTGCCGCACACGCAAGTCTGAGGGCTTGGGTCATTCACGTATTCTCCAGTCTAAGGCGCCGTGACCCTTGCCGCACACGCAAGTCTGAGGGCTTTGGTCATTCAAGTCTTCTCCAGTCTGAGGCGCCGTGACCCTTGCCGCACACGCAAGTCTGAGGGCTTGGGTCCTTCACGTGTTCTCCAGTCTGAGGCGCCGTGACCCACGCCGCACACGCAAGTCAGAGGGCTTGGGTACTTCACATGTTCTCCAGTCTGAGGTGCCGTGACCCTTGCCGCACACGCAAGTCTGAGGGCTTGGGTCATTCATGTGTTCTCCAGTCTGAGGCGCCGTGACCCTTGCCGCACACGCAAGTCTGAGGGCTTGGGTCATTCATGTGTTCTCCAGTCTGAGGTGCTGTGATCCTTGCCGCACACGCAAGTCTGAGGGCTTGGGTCATTCATGTGTTCTCCAGTCTGAGGCACCGTGACCCTTGCCGCACACGCAAGTCTGAGGGCTTGGGTCATTCATGTTTTTTCCAGTCTGAGGCGCCGTGACCCTTGCCGCACACGCAAGTCTGAGGGCTTGGGTCATTCATGTGTTCTCCAGTCTGAGGCGCCGTGACCCTTGCCGCACACGCAAGTCTGAGGGCTTGGGTCATTCACGTATTCTCCAGTCTGAGGCACCGTGACCCTTGCCGCACACGCAAGTCTGAGGGCTTGGGTCATTCACGTATTCTCCAGTCTAAGGCGCCGTGACCCTTGCCGCACACGCAAGTCTGAGGGCTTGGGTCATTCACGTCTTCTCCAGTCTGAGGCGCCGTGACCCTTGCCGCACACGCAAGTCTGAGAGCTTGGGTCCTTCACGTGTTCTCCAGTCTGAGCCGCCGTGACCCACGCCGCACACGCAAGTCAGAGGGCTTGGGTACTTCACATGTTCTCCAGTCTAACCGCGGTGACCCTTGCCGCACACGCAAGTCTGAGGGCTTGGGTCCTTCAAGTGTTCTCCAGTCTGAGGCGCCGTGACCCTTGCCGCACACGCAAGTCTGAGGGCTTGGGTCATTCACGTGTTCTCCAGTCTGAGGCGACGTGACCCTTGCCGCACATGCAAGTCTGAGGGCTTGGGTCCTTCACGTCTTCTCCAGTCTGACGCGCCGTGACCCTTGCCGCACACGCAAGTCTGAGGGCTTGGGTCCTTCACCTCTACTCCAGTCTGAGGCGCCGTGACCCTTGCCGCACACGCAAGTCTGAGGGCTTGGGTCATTCATGTGTTCTCCAGTCCGAGGCGCCGTGACCCTTGCCTCACACGCAAGTCTGAGGGCTTGGGTCATTCATGTGTTCTCCAGTCTGAGGCGCCGTGACCCTTGCCGCACACGCAAGTCTGAGGGCTTGGGTCATTCATGTTTTCTCCAGTCTGAGGCGCCGTGACCCTTGCCGCACACGCAAGTCTGAGGGCTTGGGTCATTCATGTGTTCTCCAGTCTGAGGCGCCGTGACCCTTGCCGCACACGCAAGTCTGAGGGCTTGGGTCATTCATGTTTTCTCTAGTCTGAGGCGCCGCGACCCTTGCCGCACACGCAAGTCTGAGGGCTTGGGTCATTCACGTATTCTCCAGTCTGAGGCACCGTGACCCTTGCCGCACACGCAAGTCTGAGGGCTTGGGTCATTCACGTATTCTCCAGTCTAAGGCGCCGTGACCCTTGCCGCACACGCAAGTCTGAGGGCTTGGGTCATTCATGTCTTCTCCAGTCTGAGGCGCCGTGACCCTTGCCGCACATGCAAGTCTGAGGGCTTGGGTCATTCATGTCTTCTCCAGTCTGAGGCGCCGTGACCCTTGCCGCACACGCAAGTCTGAGGCCTTGGGTCATTCATGTCTTCTCCACTCTGAGGCGCTGTGACACTTGCCGCACACGCAAGTCTGAGGGCTTGGGTCATTCATGTCTTCTTCAGTCTGAGGAGCCGTGACCCTTGCCGCACACGCAAGTCTGAGGGCTTGGGTCATTCATGTCTTCTCCAGTCTGAGGCGCCTTGACCCTTGCCGCACACGCAAGTCTGAGGGCTTGGGTCATTCATATGTTCTCCAGTCTGGGGCGCTGTGACCTGCGCCGCACACGCAAGTCTGAGGGCTTGGGTCATTCATGTGTTCTCCAGTCTGAGGCGCCGTGACCCTTGCCGCACACGCAAGTCTGAGGGCTTGGGTCATTCATGTGTTCTCCAGTCTGAGGCGCCGTGACCCTTGCCGCACACGCAAGTCTGAGGGCTTGAGTCATTCATGTTTTCTCCAGTCTGAGGCGCCGTGACCCTTGCCGCACACGCAAGTCTGAGGGCTTGGGTCATTCATATGTTCTCCAGTCTGAGGCGCCGTGACCCTTGCCGCACACGCAAGTCTGAGGGCTTGGGTCATTCACGTATTCTCCAGTCTGAGGCACCGTGACCCTTGCCGCACACGCAAGTCTGAGGGCTTGGGTCATTCACGTATTCTCCAGTCTAAGGCGCCGTGACCCTTGCCGCACACGCAAGTCTGAGGGCTTTGGTCATTCAAGTCTTCTCCAGTCTGAGGCGCCGTGACCCTTGCCGCACACGCAAGTCTGAGGGCTTGGGTCCTTCACGTGTTCTCCAGTCTGAGGCGCCGTGACCCACGCCGCACACGCAAGTCAGAGGGCTTGGGTACTTCACATGTTCTCCAGTCTGAGGCGCCGTGACCCTTGCTGCACACGCAAGTCTGATGGCTTGGGTCCTTCAAGTGTTCTCCAGTCTGAGGCGCGTGACCCTTGCCGCACACGCAAGTCTGAGGGCTTGGGTCATTCACGTGTTCTCCAGTCTGAGGCGACGTGACCCTTGCCGCACATGCAAGTCTGAGGGCTTGGGTCCTTCACGTCTTCTCCAGTCTGAGGCGCCGTGACCCTTGCCTCACACGCAAGTCTGAGGGCTTGGGTCCTTCACGTCTTCTCCAGTCTGAGGCGCCGTGACCCTTGCCTCACACGCAAGTCTGAGGGCTTGGGTCATTCATGTGTTCTCCAGTCTGAGGCGCCGTGACCCTTGCCGCACACGCAAGTCTGAGGGCTTGGGTCATTTATGTGTTCTCCAGTCTGAGGCGCCGTGACCCTTGCCGCACACGCAAGTCTGAGGGCTTGGGTCATTCATGTTTTCTCCAGTCTGAGGCGCCGTGACCCTTGCCGCACATGCAAGTCTGAGGGCTTGGGTCCTTCACGTGTTCTCCAGTCTAAGGCGCCGTGACCCTTGCCGCACACGCAAGTCTGAGGGCTTGGGTCATTCATGTCTTCTCCAGTCTGAGGCGCCATGACCCTTGCCGCACACGCAAGTCTGAGGGCTTGGGTCATTCATGTGTTCTCCAGTCTGAGGCGCCGTGACCCTTGCCGCACACGCAAGTCTGAGGGCTTGGGTCATTCATGTTTTCTCTAGTCTGAGGCGCCGCGACCCTTGCCGCACACGCAAGTCTGAGGGCTTGGGTCATTCACGTATTCTCCAGTCTGAGGCACCGTGACCCTTGCCGCACACGCAAGTCTGAGGGCTTGGGTCATTCACGTATTCTCCAGTCTAAGGCGCCGTGACCCTTGCCGCACACGCAAGTCTGAGGGCTTGGGTCATTCATGTCTTCTCCAGTCTGAGGCGCCGTGACCCTTGCCGCACATGCAAGTCTGAGGGCTTGGGTCATTCATGTCTTCTCCAGTCTGAGGCGCCGTGACCCTTGCCGCACACGCAAGTCTGAGGCCTTGGGTCATTCATGTCTTCTCCACTCTGAGGCGCTGTGACACTTGCCGCACACGCAAGTCTGAGGGCTTGGGTCATTCATGTCTTCTTCAGTCTGAGGAGCCGTGACCCTTGCCGCACACGCAAGTCTGAGGGCTTGGGTCATTCATGTCTTCTCCAGTCTGAGGCGCCTTGACCCTTGCCGCACACGCAAGTCTGAGGGCTTGGGTCATTCATATGTTCTCCAGTCTGGGGCGCTGTGACCTGCGCCGCACACGCAAGTCTGAGGGCTTGGGTCATTCATGTGTTCTCCAGTCTGAGGCGCCGTGACCCTTGCCGCACACGCAAGTCTGAGGGCTTGGGTCATTCATGTGTTCTCCAGTCTGAGGCGCCGTGACCCTTGCCGCACACGCAAGTCTGAGGGCTTGAGTCATTCATGTTTTCTCCAGTCTGAGGCGCCGTGACCCTTGCCGCACACGCAAGTCTGAGGGCTTGGGTCATTCATATGTTCTCCAGTCTGAGGCGCCGTGACCCTTGCCGCACACGCAAGTCTGAGGGCTTGGGTCATTCACGTATTCTCCAGTCTGAGGCACCGTGACCCTTGCCGCACACGCAAGTCTGAGGGCTTGGGTCATTCACGTATTCTCCAGTCTAAGGCGCCGTGACCCTTGCCGCACACGCAAGTCTGAGGGCTTTGGTCATTCAAGTCTTCTCCAGTCTGAGGCGCCGTGACCCTTGCCGCACACGCAAGTCTGAGGGCTTGGGTCCTTCACGTGTTCTCCAGTCTGAGGCGCCGTGACCCACGCCGCACACGCAAGTCAGAGGGCTTGGGTACTTCACATGTTCTCCAGTCTGAGGCGCCGTGACCCTTGCTGCACACGCAAGTCTGAGGGCTTGGGTCCTTCAAGTGTTCTCCAGTCTGAGGCGCGTGACCCTTGCCGCACACGCAAGTCTGAGGGCTTGGGTCATTCACGTGTTCTCCAGTCTGAGGCGACGTGACCCTTGCCGCACATGCAAGTCTGAGGGCTTGGGTCCTTCACGTCTTCTCCAGTCTGAGGCGCCGTGACCCTTGCCTCACACGCAAGTCTGAGGGCTTGGGTCCTTCACGTCTTCTCCAGTCTGAGGCGCCGTGACCCTTGCCTCACACGCAAGTCTGAGGGCTTGGGTCATTCATGTGTTCTCCAGTCTGAGGCGCCGTGACCCTTGCCGCACACGCAAGTCTGAGGGCTTGGGTCATTTATGTGTTCTCCAGTCTGAGGCGCCGTGACCCTTGCCGCACACGCAAGTCTGAGGGCTTGGGTCATTCATGTTTTCTCCAGTCTGAGGCGCCGTGACCCTTGCCGCACATGCAAGTCTGAGGGCTTGGGTCCTTCACGTGTTCTCCAGTCTAAGGCGCCGTGACCCTTGCCGCACACGCAAGTCTGAGGGCTTGGGTCATTCATGTCTTCTCCAGTCTGAGGCGCCATGACCCTTGCCGCACACGCAAGTCTGAGGCCTTGGGTCATTCATGTCTTCTCCAGTCTGAGGCGCTGTGACACTTGCCGCACACGCAAGTCTGAGGGCTTGGGTCATTCATGTCTTCTTCAGTCTGAGGAGCCGTGACCCTTGCCGCACACGCAAGTCTGAGGGCTTGGGTCATTCATGTCTTCTCCAGTCTGAGGCGCCTTGACCCTTGCCGCACACGCAAGTCTGAGGGCTTGGGTCATTCATATGTTCTCCAGTCTGAGGCGCCGTGACCCTTGCCGCACACGCAAGTCTGAGGGCTTGGGTCATTCATGTTTTCTCCAGTCTGAGGCGCCGTGACCCTTGCCGCACACGCAAGTCTGAGGGCTTGGGTCATTCATGTGTTCTCCAGTCTGAGGCGCCGTGACCCTTGCCGCACATGCAAGTCTGAGGGCTTGGGTCATTCACGTATTCTCCAGTCTGAGGCACCGTGACCCTTGCCGCACACGCAAGTCTGAGGGCTTGGGTCATTCACGTATTCTCCAGTCTAAGGCGCCGTGACCCTTGCCGCACACGCAAGTCTGAGGGCTTGGGTCATTCATGTATTCTCCAGTCTGAGGCACCGTGACCCTTGCCGCACACGCAAGTCTGAGGGCTTGGGTCCTTCACGTGTTCTCCAGTCTGAGGCGCCGTGACCCACGCCGCACACGCAAGTCAGAGGGCTTGGGTACTTCACATGTTCTCCAGTCTGAGGCGCCGTGACCCTTGCTGCACACGCAAGTCTGAGGGCTTGGGTCCTTCAAGTGTTCTCCAGTCTGAGGCGCGTGACCCTTGCCGCACACGCAAGTCTGAGGGCTTGGGTCCTTCACGTCTTCTCCAGTCTGAGGCGCCGTGACCCTTGCCTCACACACAAGTCTGAGGGCTTGGGTCCTTCACGTCTTCTCCAGTCTGAGGCGCCGTGACCCTTGCCTCACACGCAAGTCTGAGGGCTTGGGTCATTCATGTGTTCTCCAGTCTGAGGCGCCGTGACCCTTGCTGCACACGCAAGTCTGAGGGCTTGGGTCATTTATGTGTTCTCCAGTCTGAGGCGCCGTGACCCTTGCCGCACACGCAAGTCTGAGGGCTTGGGTCATTCATGTTTTCTCCAGTCTGAGGCGCCGTGACCCTTGCCGCACATGCAAGTCTGAGGGCTTCGGTCCTTCACGTGTTCTCCAGTCTAAGGCGCCGTGACCCTTGCCGCACACGCAAGTCTGAGGGCTTGGGTCATTCATGTCTTCTCCAGTCTGAGGCGCCATGACCCTTGCCGCACACGCAAGTCTGAGGCCTTGGGTCATTCATGTCTTCTCCAGTCTGAGGCGCTGTGACACTTGCCGCACACGCAAGTCTGAGGGCTTGGGTCATTCATGTCTTCTTCAGTCTGAGGAGCCGTGACCCTTGCCGCACACGCAAGTCTGAGGGCTTGGGTCATTCATGTCTTCTCCAGTCTGAGGCGCCTTGACCCTTGCCGCACACGCAAGTCTGAGGGCTTGGGTCATTCATATGTTCTCCAGTCTGAGGCGCCGTGACCCTTGCCGCACACGCAAGTCTGAGGGCTTGGGTCATTCATGTTTTCTCCAGTCTGAGGCGCCGTGACCCTTGCCGCACACGCAAGTCTGAGGGCTTGGGTCATTCATGTGTTCTCCAGTCTGAGGCGCCGTGACCCTTGCCGCACATGCAAGTCTGAGGGCTTGGGTCATTCACGTATTCTCCAGTCTGAGGCACCTTGACCCTTGCCGCACACGCAAGTCTGAGGGCTTGGGTCATTCACGTATTCTCCAGTCTAAGGCGCCGTGACCCTTGCCGCACACGCAAGTCTGAGGGCTTGGGTCATTCATGTATTCTCCAGTCTGAGGCACCGTGACCCTTGCCGCACACGCAAGTCTGAGGGCTTGGGTCCTTCACGTGTTCTCCAGTCTGAGGCGCCGTGACCCACGCCGCACACGCAAGTCAGAGGGCTTGGGTACTTCACATGTTCTCCAGTCTGAGGCGCCGTGACCCTTGCTGCACACGCAAGTCTGAGGGCTTGGGTCCTTCAAGTGTTCTCCAGTCTGAGGCGCGTGACCCTTGCCGCACACGCAAGTCTGAGGGCTTGGGTCATTCACGTGTTCTCCAGTCTGAGGCGACGTGACCCTTGCCGCACATGCAAGTCTGAGGGCTTGGGTCCTTCACGTCTTCTCCAGTCTGAGGCGCCGTTACCCTTGCCTCACACGCAAGTCTGAGGGCTTGGGTCCTTCACGTCTTCTCCAGTCTGAGGCGCCGTGACCCTTGCCTCACACGCAAGTCTGAGGGCTTGGGTCATTCATGTGTTCTCCAGTCTGAGGCGCCCTGACCCTTGCCGCACATGCAAGTCTGAGGGCTTGGGTCATTCATGTGTTCTCCAGTCTGAGGCGCCGTGACCCTTGCCGCACACGCAAGTCTGAGGGCTTGGGTCATTCATGTTTTCTCCAGTCTGGGGCGCCGTGACCCTTGCCGCACATGCAAGTCTGAGGGCTTGGGGCCTTCACGTGTTCCCCAGTCTGAGGCGCCGTGACCCACGCCGCACACGCAAGTCAGAGGGCTTGGGTACTTCACATGTTCTCCAGTCTGAGGCGCGTGACCCTTGCCGCACACGCAAGTCTGAGGGCTTGGGTCCTTCAAGTGTTCTCCAGTCTGAGGCGCCGTGACCCTAGCCGCACACGCAAGTCTGAGGGCTTGGGTCATTCACGTGTTCTCCAGTCTGAGGCGACATGACCCTTGCCGCACACGCAAGTCTGAGGGCTTGGGTCCTTCACGTCTTCTCCAGTCTGAGGCGCTGTGACCCTTGCCGCACACCCAAGTATGAGGGCTTGGGTCCTTCACGTCTTCTCCAGTCTGAGGCGCCGTGACCCTTGCCGCACACGCAAGTCTGAGGGCTTGGGTCATTCACGTGTTCTCCAGTCCGAGGCGCCGTGACCCTTGCCGCACACGCAAGTCTGAGGGCTTGGGTCATTCATGTCTTCTCCAGTCCGAGGCGCCGTGACTCTTGCCGCACACGCAGGTCTGAGGGCATGGGTCATTCATGTGTTCTCCAGTCTGAGACACTGTGACACGCGCCGCACACGCAAGTCGGAGGGCTTGGGTCATTCATGTGTTCTCCAGTCTGAGGCGCCGTGACCCTTGCCGCACACGCAAGTCTGAGGGCTTGGGTCCTTCATGTGTTCTCCAGTCTGAGGTGCCGTGACCTCGCCGCACACGCAAGTCTGAGGGCTTGGGTTCTTCATGTCTTCTCCAGTCTGAGGCGCCGTGACCCTTGCCGCACACGCAAGTCTGAGGGCTAGGGTCATTTATGTCTTCTCCAGTCTGAGGCGCCGTGACCATTGCCGCACACGCAAGTCTGAGGGCTTGGGTCATTCATTTCTTCTACAGTCTGAGGCGCCGTGAACCTTGCCGCACACGCAAGTCTGAGGGCTTGGGTCATTCATGTCTTCTCCAGTCTGAGGCACCGTGACCCTTGCCGCACACGCACGTCTGAGGGCTTGGGTCATTCATGTCTTCTCCAGTCTGAGGCGCCGTGACCCTTGCCGCACACGCAAGTCTGAGGGCTTGGGTCATTCATGTCTTCTCCAGTCTGAGGCGCCGTGACCCTTGCCGCACACGCAAGTCTGAGGGCTTGGGTCATTCATGTCTTATCCAGTCTGAGGCGCCGTGACCCTTGCCGCACATGCAAGTCTGAGGGCTTGGGTCATTCATGTTTTCTCCAGTCTGAGGCGCCGTGACCCTTGCCGCACACGCAAGTCTGAGGGCTTGGGTCATTCATGTGTTCTCCAGTCTGAGGCGCCGTGACCCTTGCCGCACACGCAAGTCTGAGGGCTTGGGTCATTCACGTATTCTCCAGTCTAAGGCGCCGTGACCCTTGCCGCACACGAAAGCCTGAGGGCTTGGGTCCTTCAAGTGTTCTCCAGTCTTAGGCGCCGTGACCCTTACCGCACACGCAAGTCTGAGGGCTTGGGTCTTTCACGTCTTCTCCAGTCTGAGGCGCCGTGACCCTTGCCGCACACGCAAGTCTGAGGGCTTGGGTCCTTCACGTCTTCTCCAGTCTGAGGCGCCGTGACCCTTGCCGCACACGCAAGTCTGAGGGCTTGGGTCATTCACGTGTTCTCCAGTCCGAGGCGCCGTGACCCTCGCCGCACACGCAAGTCTGAGGGCTTGGGTCATTCACGTCTTCTCCAGTCCGAGGCGCCGTGACCCTTGCCGCACACGCAAGTCTGAGGGCTTGGGTCATTCATGTCTTCTCCAGTCCGAGGAGCCGTGACTCTTGCCGCACACGCAAGTCTGAGGGCATGGGTCATTCATGTGTTCTCCAGTCTGAGACACCGTGACACGCGCCACACACGCAAGTCGGAGGGCTTGGGTCATTCTTGTGTTCTCCAGTCTGAGGCGCTGTGACCCTTGCCGCACACGCAAGTCTGAGGGCTTGGGTCATTCATGTGTTCTCCAGTCTGAGGCGCCTTGACCCTTGCCGCACACGCAAGTCTGAGGGCTTGGGTCCTTCACGTCTTCTCCAGTCTGAGGCGCCGTGACCCTTGCCGCACACGCAAGTCTGAGGGCTTGGGTCATTCACGTGTTCTCCAGTCCGAGGCGCCGTGACCCTTGCCTCACACGCAAGTCTGAGGGCTTGGGTCATTCACGTCTTTTCCAATCCGAGGCGCCGTGACCCTTGCCGCACACGCAAGTCTGAGGGCTTGGGTCATTCATGTCTTCTCCAGTCCGAGGCGCCGTGACTCTTGCCGCACACGCAAGTCTGAGGGCATGGGTCATTCATGTGTTCTCCAGTATGAGACACCGTGACACGCGCCGCACACTCAAGTCGGAGGGCTTGGGTCATTCATGTGTTCTCCAGTCTGAGGCGCCATGACCCTTGCTGCACACGCAAGTCTGAGGGCTTGGGTCCTTCATGTGTTCTCCAGTCTGAGGCGCCGTGACCCTTGACACACACGCAAGTCTGAGGGCTTGGGTCATTCATGTGTTCTCCAGTCTGAGGCGCTGTGACCCTTGCCGCACACGCAAGTCTGAGGGCTTGGGTCATTCATGTGTTTTCCAGTCTGAGGCGACGTGACCCTTGCCACACATGCAAGTCTGAGGGCTTGGGTCCTTCACGTCTTCTCCAGTCTGAGGCACCGTGACCCTTGCCGCACACGCAAGTCTGAGGGCTTGGGTCCTTCACCTCTTCTCCAGTCTGAGGCGCCGTGACCCTTGCCGCACATGCAAGTCTGAGGGCTTGGGTCATTCATGTGTTCTCTAGTCCGAGGCGCCGTGACCCTTGCCTCACACGCAAGTCTGAGGGCTAGGGTCATTCATGTGTTCTCCAGTCTGAGGCGCCGTGACCCTTGCCGCACACGCAAGTCTGAGGGCTTGGGTCATTCATGTTTTCTCCAGTCTGAGGCGCCGTGACCCTTGCCGCACACGCAAGTCTGAGGGCTTGGGTCATTCATGTGTTCTCCAGTCTGAGGCGCCGTGACCCTTGCCGCACACGCAAGTCTGAGGGCTTGGGTCATTCACGTATTCTCCAGTCTGAGGCACCGTGACCCTTGCCGCACATGCAAGTCTGAGGGCTTGGGTCATTCACGTATTCTCCAGTCTAAGGCGCCGTGACCCTTGCCGCACATGCAAGTCTGAGGGCTTGGGTCATTCATGTCTTCTCCAGTCTGAGGCGCCGTGACCCTTGCCGCACATGCAAGTCTGAGGGCTTGGGTCATTCATGTCTTCTCCAGTCTGAGGCGCCGTGACCCTTGCCGCACACGCAAGTCTGAGGCCTTGGGTCATTCATGTCTTCTCCAGTCTGAGGCGCTGTGACCCTTGCCGCACACGCAAGTCTGAGGGCTTGGGTCATTCATGTCTTCTTCAGTCTGAGGAGCCGTGACCCTTGCCGCACACGCAAGTCTGAGGGCTTGGGTCATTCATGTCTTCTCCAGTCTGAGGCGCCTTGACCCTTGCCGCACACGCAAGTCTGAGGGCTTGGATCATTCATGTGTTCTCCAGTCTGAGGCGCTGTGACCTGCGCCGCACACGCAAGTCTGAGGGCTTGGGTCATTCATGTGTTCTCCAGTCTGAGGCGCCGTGACCCTTGCCGCACACGCAAGTCTGAGGGCTTGGGTCATTCATGTGTTCTCCAGTCTGAGGTGCCGTGACCCTTGCCGCACAGGCAAGTCTGAGGGCTTGGGTCATTCATGATTTCTCCAGTCTGAGGCGCCGTGACCCTTGCCGCACACGTAAGTCTGAGGGCTTGGGTCATTCATGTGTTCTCCAGTCTGAGGCGCCGTGACCCTTGCCGCACACGCAAGTCTGAGGGCTTGGGTCATTCACGTATTCTCCAGTCTGAGGCACCGTGACCCTTGCCGCACACGCAAGTCTGAGGGCTTGGGTCATTCACGTATTCTCCAGTCTAAGGCGCCGTGACCCTTGCCGCACACGCAAGTCTGAGGGCTTTGGTCATTCAAGTCTTCTCCAGTCTGAGGCGCCGTGACCCTTGCCGCACACGCAAGTCTGAGGGCTTGGGTCCTTCACGTGTTCTCCAGTCTGAGGCGCCGTGACCCACACCGCACATGCAAGTCAGAGGGCTTGGGTACTTCACATGTTCTCCAGTCTGAGGCGCCGTGACCCTTGCCGCACACGCAAGTCTGAGGGCTTGGGTCATTCATGTGTTCTCCAGTCTGAGGCGCCGTGACCCTTGCCGCACACGCAAGTCTGAGGGCTTGGGTCATTCATGTGTTCTCCAGTCTGAGGTGCCGTGATCCTTGCCGCACACGCAAGTCTGAGGGCTTGGGTCATTCATGTGTTCTCCAGTCTGAGGCGCCGTGACCCTTGCCGCACACGCAAGTCTGAGGGCTTGGGTCATTCATGTTTTCTCCAGTCTGAGGCGCCGTGACCCTTGCCGCACACGCAAGTCTGAGGGCTTGGGTCATTCATGTGTTCTCCAGTCTGAGGCACCGTGACCCTTGCCGCACACGCAAGTCTGAGGGCTTGGGTCATTCACGTATTCTCCAGTCTGAGGCACCGTGACCCTTGCCGCACACGCAAGTCTGAGGGCTTGGGTCATTCACGTATTCTCCAGTCTAAGGCGCCGTGACCCTTGCCGCACACGCAAGTCTGAGGGCTTGGGTCATTCACGTCTTCTCCAGTCTGAGGCGCCGTGACCCTTGCCGCACACGCAAGTCTGAGAGCTTGGGTCCTTCACGTGTTCTCCAGTCTGAGGCGCCGTGACCCACGCCGCACACGCAAGTCAGAGGGCTTGGGTACTTCACATGTTCTCCAGTCTAACCGCGGTGACCCTTGCCGCACACGCAAGTCTGAGGGCTTGGGTCCTTCAAGTGTTCTCCAGTCTGAGGCGCCGTGACCCTTGCCGCACACGCAAGTCTGAGGGCTTGGGTCATTCACGTGTTCTCCAGTCTGAGGCGACGTGACCCTTGCCGCACATGCAAGTTTGAGGGCTTGGGTCCTTCACGTCTTCTCCAGTCTGAGGCGCCGTGACCCTTGCCGCACACGCAAGTCTGAGGGCTTGGGTCCTTCACCTCTACTCCAGTCTGAGGCGCCGTGACCCTTGCCGCACACGCAAGTCTGAGGGCTTGGGTCATTCATGTGTTCTCCAGTCCGAGGCGCCGTGACCCTTGCCGCACACGCAAGTCTGAGGGCTTGGGTCATTCATGTTTTCTCTAGTCTGAGGCGCCGCGACCCTTGCCGCACACGCAAGTCTGAGGGCTTGGGTCATTCACGTATTCTCCAGTCTGAGGCACCGTGACCCTTGCCGCACACGCAAGTCTGAGGGCTTGGGTCATTCACATATTCTCCAGTCTAAGGCGCCGTGACTCTTGCCGCACACGCAAGTCTGAGGGCTTGGGTCATTCATGTCTTCTCCAGTCTGAGGCGCCGTGACCCTTGCCGCACATGCAAGTCTGAGGGCTTGGGTCATTCATGTCTTCTCCAGTGTGAGGCGCCGTGACCCTTGCCGCACACGCAAGTCTGAGGCCTTGGGTCATTCATGTCTTCTCCAGTCTGAGGCGCTGTGACACTTGCCGCACACGCAAGTCTGAGGGCTTGGGTCATTCATGTCTTCTTCAGTCTGAGGAGCCGTGACCCTTGCCGCACACGCAAGTCTGAGGGCTTGGGTCATTCATGTCTTCTCCAGTCTGAGGCGCCTTGACCCTTGCCGCACACGCAAGTCTGAGGGCTTGGGTCATTCATATGTTCTCCAGTCTGAGGCGCTGTGACCTGCGCCGCACACGCAAGTCTGAGGGCTTGGGTCATTCATGTGTTCTCCAGTCTGAGGCGCCATGACCCTTGCCGCACACGCAAGTCTGAGGGCTTGGGTCATTCATGTGTTCTCCAGTCTGAGGCGCCGTGACCCTTGCCGCACACGCAAGTCTGAGGGCTTGGGTCATTCATGTGTTCTCCAGTCTGAGGTGCCGTGATCCTTGCCGCACACGCAAGTCTGAGGGCTTGGGTCATTCATGTGTTCTCCAGTCTGAGGCGCCGTGACCCTTGCCGCACACGCAAGTCTGAGGGCTTGGGTCATTCATGTTTTCTCCAGTCTGAGGCGCCGTGACCCTTGCCGCACACGCAAGTCTGAGGGCTTGGGTCATTCATGTGTTCTCCAGTCTGAGGCACCGTGACCCTTGCCGCACACGCAAGTCTGAGGGCTTGGGTCATTCACGTATTCTCCAGTCTGAGGCACCGTGACCCTTGCCGCACACGCAAGTCTGAGGGCTTGGGTCATTCACGTATTCTCCAGTCTAATGTGGAAAAGTAAATTTTGCCATGTTCTGTGTCCCTACGCCTCATCCATCATATGATGTGTGTGCATGACCAATATGCATATGTTATTCCCCATGTCCGATTAATGACGCAATTCCAGTTGTGTCCACCTCTAGTATGTCATTTTCCAGTCCTCGTGAATACTACGAATATCAGGCCTATGTAAAGTAATGTTGCCACATTTCTCAGTGTGCACGTTATTCCATTATAAAGTCCCCGTTTCCAGGCCTCAAAAGGGCCCGGACATCAGATTCAGCTCCTGTCTCCTGAAAGCCTCGCTGAGGAGCGATACAGCCCCCACCTGTATCCTCGACCCTTCACTTACTTCCTGCCTCGCAGTGCCCGGTGCCGCTTGGCTCTGCCTCTGAGTCTGCCAAGAGTATGTTATGATTCCAGCTATCAGTTCAGTCCTCCTCTTCTGCATTCCTAAGCTACTGAACTGCATCAATAGTTTCCGTCATTGTCTAGCCTACTCGGCTCCACGTTAGAGAAATACTGTATTTAATGGTCATTTAGTATTCTTCATCACGCACTACATGTAGAATAATGCATGGTCCAGTCTTAGAGTCAAGTTAGCTTTTCCCCTCATGACTTCTAGTTTATATCAACATGTTCCCTAAACATTAGATACCAGATAGGGTTTAGGTACATGTCGCTCCGACCCTCCAGACTCTAGTCTCTGCTCCTAACACAGAGTTCATAGCCCCCAGCTTCTCCTAGTAACACGTCATTGCCAGTTTTCGCGCACCATTAGGTTAGAGGTCCCGGCTCCTTAGGTAGCCCCCTCCTATGTCTCCGCCCATTCATGACATATTCTGTTACGTTTGCACCACATGTCTATGTATACGCCCAGTTACACCTCTTTTTACTGTTATCTTTCGCGACTGCTACGCGTCATGCCTTTCTGCTCCACCCACTGCTACGCCTACTGCAATGTAATGCTATGTGTTCGCGCTATGTATATATGCCTGTGTTTTGTTATTGAATGTTAGCGCGCTCATCCCAGACCTAGCCCCAGCAGCTGCTGGGCCTCTTTTCCCCTGCTGGGCCCCAGTTGTCCTGCTGGGCCCTGTCATTCTGTTTCTATGCAGGTTGTCCTGATCCTGTCCTTATGCTGTAATAAACCTGCAGAAACTCCTACTACCTCGAATCTTGACTCTTATTTTATTGAGCTATCTGTTATGCTATAAGTCTAGTCAAAAATAGGGTATTATTTATTTATTTACCACATAATGGCGCCCGAACAGGGACTTGCCCTTTCCCCACGCATCGGTGAAGCCACGCCGACCCCCTGACCCTCTGCAGTCGTGACGGAACTCTTCTGCGCAGTGGCAGATATTTCTGCTCAAGTATCCCTCAGGCCCACGGAGGAGACGGAGGAGGCGGTTCAGCATCCGAACGAGACGGTGGAGGAACGCGGCGAGTCCCGACCAGAGCCCAAGCCGAGAGTCCAAGGTCCGAGGTATCCGGAGGCCCACCCGTAACTGAAGTCCGAAGTTCGTCGTCCGTCGTCCAGTCCCGTTCGAGGCCTTCCGTTCCGTGCTGCCCGGTGAGTACCATTGCTGGGGTAGTATCTAGACAGGACCAATCTAAATTGACTCCTGGTCCGTGGGTTGGTGGTGCCCAGACTCACAAACGAAGTGTTCACCTAGGTGGATACGGGTCTTGATGTGTCCCTTTATGGGACCGGTATGTTCCGTACTGTTACAGCAGTGCATCCAGTAACTCTAGTCTGTTCCGTTCTCGAGAAAATCTGTTCTATTTCTGTTCTCAGTATTCCAGGTAATATTCTGTTCGAACTGTTATTTATAATGTTCTTCATGTATTTTACTATCGTGGTATGAGTGCGATGTGATTTCGTGTTTTTATTGTGTATCGTATTGTGTCCAGATTACAGTTCAGTCATGCCTATATTTTCCAAGTTACGTCAGTTAAAAACTAGAAAGGGTCTATTAGAGGAAGCGGTTCCTGTCCCGCCTAGGGACAGTCCAGGTCACTTTATGTATCAGAAACATGGCATAAGCGCCATAATGTATCTAGATTTATGGGTAGAGTATACCAAACAGTTAGAAGAAAAGTATAGATGGCCCGTATCGGGTACATGGGATGCTGAATGTATCATGCGAGTAGAAGAAGCATTATGGAAAAAGAAAGCCAGACAGTCACAGAAAGATGCCATCGAGTTATGGCGTAAGGAAGCTCATAGAAGAACGGAAAAGGAAGTCAGAAAATCAGAGTTAAGTAGAGAATCCCAAGAACGAGCCCAAGAAAGAGAATTGATCGAGATAGGTGAACAAGTCAAAGCAGAACAGTCAGACAGACAGAGGCATGCCCTCATTAAGGGTATGTATCCTCTTCTTGCCGAAGGTTTGCCAAAAGCGACCCCAGAGGCATCCAGTAATTTCCCGCCGCCATTAGTTCCGACCAAGCTACGTCACAAACCGACCGCAGCTGATATTTTTATTTCGTCCTATCTGGACGACACAGTCCCCGAATATGCAAATCCTGTCCGCGCTCCGCCAGTCCCTGTAAACCAGGTAATTCATGCTCCTCCAGACACCGGGGTGCCCTTAACAGCTCCCCCGGCCCAGTCCGCCATACAAGTACAATTACCGACCCTGCCAGGACGAAGAATGTCAGTCGACGATTCTAGTTTAGGGGCCGCAGGAGGAGCTACTCCTCAAACCCCGCCGCCACACAAGCGTTTATCAGCACTCGAATTACATGCTCAAGCATCACAGCGTACTCCTAAAAGTAATAAGTCTGTCACAGAAATCAGACAAGCCCTTGGCGAATGTGTCTATGATCCAGTCCCAGGTGAGTATAATATGGTTTTATATTCCGTACGTGTAAGGAGAGTGACCGAGTATCTAGTCACCTTACCGAATATGAAAGAAGATCTAGACAGAATATATCGTTTCATCCGTACAGGGGAGGATCCAGAAAGTATTGGCGAGATTATGTCCCAAAGGAAAGCCGAGATCCAGCTCATGATATTAAAGTTCCTGATCAATTGTCTAATAAGAGAACAAGATTACCCGTCTAAAGATCCCGCCGAAATGAGAATCCTGACAAGGTGGAGTGATAATATAGCCGAGGGTAAGCACAAGACCGTCAGTGCCATGGAGAGTATGTACAAGAAAATTCGTAAAGAAATAATAAGGTTACACGACCAGCGTAAAGCAGCACAAGTAAGTGAGAAAGAAAGTATCTCTGATCCTGAAGAGGAAGAGGACGAGAATCCCGCCAGAATAGCGTATGTAGGAAAATCCAGATTTCCAGATCGCCATTTACGTCTAGAACCCAAGTCTATTTTTCATCTAGCACCAGAACAAGGTTCTCTAGAACAAGTATTTCAAGCTACCGATCACATTCTGAAATCACGAGTCGGTTACAGTGAATTAAGTACCATGCATGAACAAGAACTAGCCCGATCAGCAGTCCGATGGATTACTGATTCTACCACTTTTCCAGACGAAATAGTGGCACAAATGTTTCTGAAACTGCCCCCAGCCGAGCAACGACTGGTGGGTATGTATATGATCCAGCACCTCATTACTCTGTATGAGGGTCAACATTCTGATCCAGGTCCGTTACACGATATCCTGAACGAGTTACTCCAGTATAGATGGAGAGGTCTAGGTACCGATTTAATTAGTGTCATTCTAGAACAGCGCCACAAATATAGAACGTTCCTGAACCCGCATTTTGTTCATGTCTCACCCCCAGAAAGTAAATCGTTTTACATAGACAGACAGAATCCGTTACGAGAAGTCCACCCAGTCCAAGGGGCGGGGGGCGTAATGCAACGAGTGTTTGTATACACTCCGATTTCAAAGATGGAACTTCTTGAAATGAAGAAATTAATTCCCTGTCATGACAAAGATCCAGCAGGGTTCCATAGAGAATTAAAAGACATGCTCCGTATGGGAGAATACACTTACCCAGATATCATTAAAATGTTAAAGGTCCTGTTACCCGCAGGGGTGTATGAAAAGTTAAAGGAAAAAGAATGGGAGGTGGGAGAGAAAAAGATCGATTGGGCAGCTCTAGAAGCTGAAGACAAGGCACGAGTACCAGGTACCGGTCTTGGAGATAAATGTAAAGAATTACCAGAATTATTGATTCAAGTTTTACCCAGATTATTGACAACGAGGAAAGAAGACTGGGATGCAATCTCAGCCTGTAAACAGAAACAAGATGAAGATATTAGTGATTTTTATTCTAGATTTGAGAAATGTTTCAGTATCAACAGTGGTCTCAAGACAAGTAGTGAGTCATACCCTCACCTTTTCGTCACCAAATTAGTCGAGAATTCAAGTCCACAAATTAAAAACCGAGTTTTAAAAGTCGAAAGCACCTGGCAAGCAAATACTCCGTCCCAGATGCTCCAGATGCTTCAGTACCACCAGAATAGAATCAGAGAGGAGCAAGAACACGAGAGAAAACGTATGAAAGACACAAAAATGAAAGTGCTAGTTGCACAATCTGTTCCTCAAGATAGTCAGAAGAGGGGTCCAAATCAAGCCAATCAAGCCAGTCATCCTGCAGCTCCCGTTAGAGGGAACTGCAATTATTGTAAACAGCCAGGTCATTTTATAAACGAGTGTGCAGTTCTGAAACACAACATAGCTACCGGTAAGACTAAAGAAAGACCACGTCCGCCAAGACAAGAACAAGTTTCACAGATTCCTCAGCCACAGAATGCACAACAGACAGTTTCAGTACCGCAGCCTATCGCTGCAACACAGCATGTTACGTCACAGATGTACCAGTATGCACAGTCCGAGTATCCAGAGTATCAGTCATATTCATGAAACAGCCTAGAGAGGGAGGTAGGCTTGCCTCTCATCGAGATACCTGTAGATCAAGAAGGTCCCTATGTTCACAGTCAAGTATTAGGGAAAGACAGAAAATTTTTGATCGATACAGGGGCAAGTAGGACCACAATTAGTCATGCCGAAGTTCCAGGGGCTCCGCTCTCAGGCTCAAGAAATGTTTCCCTTGGATTTTCAGGAAAGCCAATAGTTAATGAGATATCAAAGCCAGTCACTCTAGAAGTAGGTCCATTGTCCCGTACTACTGATCTGTTACTTACTAAGTCATGTCCAGAAAATCTGTTAGGCATTAGGACACTGAAAGAGTTAGGTGCACTTATTTGCTGTTCCCCAGAGGGAATACGTCTGTTCCTACGTGACTTCAAGGGTCACTATGTATTACGAGATTTTGATTCAAGATTGTCTAATGTTCCACAGCATTTATGGGCGCAAGGTCCAACTGATGTAGGTTATATGCAAATCACACCCCATCGTGTGACTCTCAAGCCAGGTGTAGTGTTACCCCGAATCAGACAGTACAGATTGCCACCTGAGGCTGTAGCAGCCTTATCCAAAATTATTGACGAGCTCATGGCTCAAGGAGTAGTTGTAGAAACTGACTCCAATGTATGTAATTCTCCGATCATTCCAGTCATGAAACGTACTGATCCAAATGCACCCCCAGTATATCGATTAGTGATTGATTTACGAGAGCTTAATAAATGTATTATTCCTCAGTACCCAGTTGTCCCAGATATTTCTTCCCTGTTAACAGCCATTGATTCCGAAGCCATGTTCTTCACTGTCATAGACCTTAAGAATGCATTTTTTAGTGTTCCAATTCATCCAGACAGCCAGTTTCTTTTCGGATTTTGTTTAAATGGAAGGAGCTATATGTTTACACGCGCTCCTCAAGGTCTCACAGAAAGTCCTAGTATTTACAGTCAAGCACTCAAGAGACAACTAGACAATATTCACATGCCAACTGACACTGCCCTGCTCCAGTATGTCGATGATCTACTGATCACAGCCCGTTCTGAACGTGCTTGCGAGCGAGCATCCCTTACAGTTTTGTATTTCCTTGCCGAGATGGGGCACAAAGTGTCACCTTCGAAGCTTCAATTCTGTGTCCAGCAAGTGGTATACTTAGGACACTTGCTGTCCAAGAGGGGTAGGCAGTTGACACCAGACCGTATCCAGTTAATAGCGAGTCTTCCCCAGCCCAGAACCCAGAAGGAGATACGTGCCTTTATCGGCCTTACTTCTTATTGTAGACAATGGATTCCCCAGTATGCATTTCTAGCCAAGCCACTGATACAGTTAACGACACAGGAGGCAGCCGTATCGACTGTCCTCCCTTGGACATCTGAACATACACTTAGTTTCAACGAGTTAAAGAAAGCCTTATGTCAAGCTCCAGTTCTAGCTACACCGAACTACAGTAAACCTTTTACACTTTTTGTTACTGAACGCGAAGGTACAGCATTGTCTGTTCTCACACAAGATCAAGCAGGTCAATACAAGCCCTGTGCTTATTTTTCAAGCACATTAGATCCAGTCGCCCAGGCGTTACCTGCGTGCCTCAAGTCAGTTGCAGCCACAGCACTAGCTATCAGACAAAGTGATTCCATAGTTTTAGGACACTCCCTGACAGTACAAGTCCCACATTCAGTAGAAGTTCTTTTAAACCGAACACAAACTCAGCACTTGACAATTGCACGTTTAACAGGTTATGAATTAACACTGTTCCAGCCACACATAGAAATCAGACGCTGCAACGTTCTGAATCCTGCTACACTGTTACCATCAGTTAATTCAAATCCAGACCCACATGATTGTGTGGAAGTAGTTAACATTACGACAAAGCCAAGACAAGACCTGACAGACATTCCGTTACCAGATCCTGACCTGACACTTTATGTGGATGGTTCATGTATGAGAACTAGTACAGGAGAACTAGTCGCCGCGTATGCAGTGACTACTGACACTGAAGTTATTGAAACACACCGTATTGACACCCTGTCCGCTCAAGCAGCAGAGCTAGTCGCTCTGACACAAGCCTGTATACATGCCAAGAACCTGAAAGTTAATGTTTACACAGATTCACGTTACGCATTCGGAGTTGTACACGACTTCGGAGTACTCTGGCAGGAGAGAGGTTTCATGACTTCTCATGGAACCAAGATTCAGCATGGTCTCCTTATTCAAGCCCTGTTAGATGCCATACATTTACCGACATCTATTGCTATCATGAAATGCAAAGCACATACGAAAGTCACCGACATTATTTCCCAAGGTAATGATTTAGCAGACCGCACAGCCAAGCTTACAGCACAGACTCCAGACATTCCAGTTAACATGACACATACTCCAGATCCGATTACATGCATGACAGTTAAGGACCCTACACAAGATGTCATAGATATCCAGTTACATGCTACTCCCGATGAAATCAAGAAATGGTCTGAACAAGGAGGGGTCCAGACAGATCAAGGATGGTTAACGAAGGGTAGAGCCACATGGTTTCTCCCCGATTCTATGGTTCAAGTCATTATCAATACCGCACATAGTCCAGCACATTTAGGAGAAAAAGCTATGTTAGACAGTATCCAGAACATTTGGTTCAACAAGCATTTACGAGCTGCAGCCAAGCAGAAAGTCCGTACCTGTATGATATGTTGTCAGTTTAATCCAGGTAAAAGTGTCCCGGTGGAACAAGGTGGTTTCCAGCCCCCTGACCACCCTTTTGAGGTCCTCCAGATGGATTATATTCAGATGGAGCGATGTCGAGGTTTCAAGTATGTCCTTGTAGTTGTATGCGCTTTGTCCAGGTGGACAGAAGCATATCCAGTCCCAGATTACACAGCCGCGACCACTGCCAAGCAGTTGGTTCGTGAATTCTTCCCTAGATATGGACTCCCTAGAGTCGTATATTCTGATAACGGCCAGCCATTCTCATCCGAACTCATGAAGCACGTTTCCCTTTTGTTAGGGTACCAGTGGAAGTTCCATTGTGTACGCCATCCTGAAGCAGCCGGTCTCGTAGAGAGACATAATCAGACCCTGAAAATCCGCATTGCAAAAATCTGTAAAGACAAAGGTGTGGACTGGCTAGTAGCTCTGCCAGTCGCTTTGTTTTATATGCGCATGGTCGCACATTCCAGATCAGGTCTGTCCCCGTATGAGGTCGTATTCGGCCGCCCCCCTAATATGTGGGGTACTCCTAGACCCCGAAGTATTACTGATGTTTCATGTAATATGCTGACAGATTACCTAGCTTCCTTGATGTCTGCCCTCAACTCATGTCGTTCACAGGTTGCCGCCGCATTTCCAGACAATACCGAGGTGGCACCGCACGAGATCGTTCCAGGCTCCTTGGTGATGATCAGAAATTTCGACAGATCAAGTCCGCTGGAACCACGTTGGAAGGAGCCACGCCAGGTCCTCTTGACCACCCGAACTGCCGTCAAGTTGGAAGGCAGGAAGGGGTGGGTCCATCTTTCTCATGTAAAACTTTTCAATGGATTGAAACCAGTCTCCAAGAACATTTCCAAGGATTCCCAGGATTCGAAAGATTGCCAGAACATTGTTTTAAAGGACTGTCCCGCACAAGACATTATTACAACCCCTCCCTTGTTAGAGAAAACTCCGCAACAGGAGTATAAGCTCAAATTAAGGTCTAGTAAAATAAGTCAGTCAGTTTGATTGTATAAGTCCTCCCCTAGGTGAAACGGTTAGACTGTTTCTGACATGTATAAAATAGACCCCCATAGTGAGAGAGTCAGTCGAAGTTCACTTCAATGTATAGTTTTTCTGAGTTTCGTATTATTCATCAGCATAATGATTTCCTGCACTAGTTACGCACTTTTCCTGTGTTTTCCAGTTCCTCATGTAAATATGTCTACTAATGCTACAGTAGAACACACGTTTAGTGATCTGCCTCCTCACGAATATTCTTACCGCCTCGCTATGCGCAACAACACATTTATCCGTATGTTACATTACTCACACCAGACCAGCAATGCCACAAATTGTTGGGTGTGTGGTCGACTCCCCCCTTTCCAGACACCGAAGGGAGTTCTGCCACTTTTTCCTTATCCTTTCTCACATAATGGTTCGTGTGGAGCATGGTCCACGTTAACGTCATCCTCAACAGATATGTCTTTTCTTAACAGTACATGTTTTCCAGACAAGCAAGGTTTCCCCCACAGAACAGGTTTAGATCTAGAAAACGAAGTATATAATTTAGGTAATTATTCGTCGAATTTCATGGTCCTAAATGTTCAGTCTGATACTACTCCAGACTTACCTGCTATTTCAGTACTACCAGTCAAAGGCGAATTATGTGTCCGTAGTTATGGTTCTGTACATGTAGGACATAGTGAATGTACTACTGTTATCAAGTATAGTGACAGTGGGAAATCTATTTTCAAAGCTTCACGTCATTCTTATTTTATTTGTGGTCAAACTGCATATGTCCGTCTGCCCCTCGATTGGGAGGGAACCTGTTACATTGCTTTCCTACTGCCACCTGTTTTCCTAGCCCCATCTGATTATCACAGAAACACACATCTAGTACACATTAGACATAGAAGGGAGTCCCCAATTGTCGATTATACTGAAACTACTCTAGAACAGTATACAGATTTCAATAAAGGTTTCTTCTTCTTTGTAGGACCTGTCCAGAATAGTAAACTGATCCGTAGGTTAACAAGAACCCTTGAAGCTGTAGTAAATGAGACTGCCTCTGCTCTAGGTAACTTAACCGAAGAACAATCTGCTATGAGATTTGTCGTTTTGCAAAATCGTCTCGTCCTTGACGTCATACTGGCCGATAGGGGCGGGGCCTGTAGAGTCATCGGATCTAGTTGCTGCATTTTCATTCCAAATAACGCGCCGTCTGTTTATTCAGCTATAACCAGACTCCATAAAATTGCCCATCTGTTACATCAAGACCCAGGCACCTGGACATGGTCCGGTTGGTTCTGGAATATAATTTCCGCATGGGGATGGAAAGTCCTGTCCTTTCTAGGTATTGCAGTAGCGATTATATTTAGCTGCTGCCTCTGTATACAATGTGGCCCTGCGATTTGCAGCATGTGTGCTACCTCTTGTATTCCTAGTCCCAAGCCCCGTTCCAAATCCCGTTCCAAGACAATTCGAGACGAGCAAATGGTACTGTATGAAATGATAGATGGTATCATGAAAATTGATGTTTCCTGATGGAAACGTAGTGACAAGGAGGGAATGTGGAAAAGTAAATTTTGCCATGTTCTGTGTCCCTACGCCTCATCCATCATATGATGTGTGTGCATGACCAATATGCATATGTTATTCCCCATGTCCGATTAATGACGCAATTCCAGTTGTGTCCACCTCTAGTATGTCATTTTCCAGTCCTCGTGAATACTACGAATATCAGGCCTATGTAAAGTAATGTTGCCACATTTCTCAGTGTGCACGTTATTCCATTATAAAGTCCCCGTTTCCAGGCCTCAAAAGGGCCCGGACATCAGATTCAGCTCCTGTCTCCTGAAAGCCTCGCTGAGGAGCGATACAGCCCCCACCTGTATCCTCGACCCTTCACTTACTTCCTGCCTCGCAGTGCCCGGTGCCGCTTGGCTCTGCCTCTGAGTCTGCCAAGAGTATGTTATGATTCCAGCTATCAGTTCAGTCCTCCTCTTCTGCATTCCTAAGCTACTGAACTGCATCAATAGTTTCCGTCATTGTCTAGCCTACTCGGCTCCACGTTAGAGAAATACTGTATTTAATGGTCATTTAGTATTCTTCATCACGCACTACATGTAGAATAATGCATGGTCCAGTCTTAGAGTCAAGTTAGCTTTTCCCCTCATGACTTCTAGTTTATATCAACATGTTCCCTAAACATTAGATACCAGATAGGGTTTAGGTACATGTCGCTCCGACCCTCCAGACTCTAGTCTCTGCTCCTAACACAGAGTTCATAGCCCCCAGCTTCTCCTAGTAACACGTCATTGCCAGTTTTCGCGCACCATTAGGTTAGAGGTCCCGGCTCCTTAGGTAGCCCCCTCCTATGTCTCCGCCCATTCATGACATATTCTGTTACGTTTGCACCACATGTCTATGTATACGCCCAGTTACACCTCTTTTTACTGTTATCTTTCGCGACTGCTACGCGTCATGCCTTTCTGCTCCACCCACTGCTACGCCTACTGCAATGTAATGCTATGTGTTCGCGCTATGTATATATGCCTGTGTTTTGTTATTGAATGTTAGCGCGCTCATCCCAGACCTAGCCCCAGCAGCTGCTGGGCCTCTTTTCCCCTGCTGGGCCCCAGTTGTCCTGCTGGGCCCTGTCATTCTGTTTCTATGCAGGTTGTCCTGATCCTGTCCTTATGCTGTAATAAACCTGCAGAAACTCCTACTACCTCGAATCTTGACTCTTATTTTATTGAGCTATCTGTTATGCTATAAGTCTAGTCAAAAATAGGGTATTATTTATTTATTTACCACACTAAGGCGCCGTGACCCTTGCCGCACACGCAAGTCTGAGGGCTTGGGTCATTCACGTCTTCTCCAGTCTGAGGCGCCGTGACCCTTGCCGCACACGCAAGTCTGAGAGCTTGGGTCCTTCACGTGTTCTCCAGTCTGAGGCGCCGTGACCCATGCCGCACACGCAAGTCAGAGGGCTTGGGTACTTCACATGTTCTCCAGTCTAACCGCGGTGACCCTTGCCGCACACGCAAGTCTGAGGGCTTGGGTCCTTCAAGTGTTCTCCAGTCTGAGGCGCCGTGACCCTTGCCGCACACGCAAGTCTGAGGGCTTGGGTCATTCACGTGTTCTCCAGTCTGAGGCGACGTGACCCTTGCCGCACATGCAAGTCTGAGGGCTTGGGTCCTTCACGTCTTCTCCAGTCTGAGGCGCCGTGACCCTTGCCGCACACGCAAGTCTGAGGGCTTGGGTCCTTCACCTCTACTCCAGTCTGAGGCGCCGTGACCCTTGCCGCACACGCAAGTCTGAGGGCTTGGGTCATTCATGTGTTCTCCAGTCCGAGGCGCCGTAACCCTTGCCTCACACGCAAGTCTGAGGGCTTGGGTCATTCATGTGTTCTCCAGTCTGAGGCGCCGTGACCCTTGCCGCACACGCAAGTCTGAGGGCTTGGGTCATTCATGTTTTCTCCAGTCTGAGGCGCCGTGACCCTTGCCGCACATGCAAGTCTGAGGGCTTGGGTCATTCATGTGTTCTCCAGTCTGAGGCGCCGTGACCCTTGCCGCACACGCAAGTCTGAGGGCTTGGGTCATTCATGTTTTCTCTAGTCTGAGGCGCCGCGACCCTTGCCGCACACGCAAGTCTGAGGGCTTGGGTCATTCACGTATTCTCCAGTCTGAGGCACCGTGACCCTTGCCGCACACGCAAGTCTGAGGGCTTGGGTCATTCACGTATTCTCCAGTCTAAGGCGCCGTGACCCTTGCCGCACACGCAAGTCTGAGGGCTTGGGTCATTCATGTCTTCTCCAGTCTGAGGCGCCGTGACCCTTGCCGCACATGCAAGTCTGAGGGCTTGGGTCATTCATGTCTTCTCCAGTGTGAGGCGCCGTGACCCTTGCCGCACACGCAAGTCTGAGGCCTTGGGTCATTCATGTCTTCTCCAGTCTGAGGCGCTGTGACACTTGCCGCACACGCAAGTCTGAGGGCTTGGGTCATTCATGTCTTCTTCAGTCTGAGGAGCCGTGACCCTTGCCGCACACGCAAGTCTGAGGGCTTGGGTCATTCATGTCTTCTCCAGTCTGAGGCGCCTTGACCCTTGCCGCACACGCAAGTCTGAGGGCTTGGTTCATTCATATGTTCTCCAGTCTGAGGCGCTGTGACCTGCGCCGCACACGCAAGTCTGAGGGCTTGGGTCATTCATGTGTTCTCCAGTCTGAGGCGCCGTGACCCTTGCCGCACACGCAAGTCTGAGGGCTTGGGTCATTCATGTGTTCTCCAGTCTGAGGCGCCGTGACCCTTGCCGCACACGCAAGTCTGAGGGCTTGGGTCATTCATGTTTTCCCCAGTATGAGGCGCCGTGACCCTTGCCGCACACGCAAGTCTGAGGGCTTGGGTCAGTAATGTGTTCTCCAGTCTGAGGCGCCGTGACCCTTGCCGCACACGCAAGTCTGAGGGCTTGGGTCATTCACGTATTCTCCAGTCTGAGGCACCGTGACCCTTGCCGCACACGCAAGTCTGAGGGCTTGGGTCATTCACGTATTCTCCAGTCTAAGGCGCCGTGACCCTTGCCGCACACGCAAGTCTGAGGGCTTGGGTCATTCAAGTCTTCTCCAGTCTGAGGCGCCGTGACCCTTGCCGCACACGCAAGTCTGAGGGCTTGGGTCCTTCACGTGTTCTCCAGTCTGAGGCGCCGTGACCCACGCCGCACACGCAAGTCAGAGGGCTTGGGTACTTCACATGTTCTCCAGTCTGAGGCGCCGTGACCCTTGCTGCACACGCAAGTCTGAGGGCTTGGGTCCTTCAAGTGTTCTCCAGTCTGAGGCGCGTGACACTTGCCGCACACGCAAGTCTGAGGGCTTGGGTCATTCACGTGTTCCCCAGTCTGAGGCGACGTGACCCTTGCCGCACATGCAAGTCTGAGGGCTTGGGTCCTTCACGTCTTCTCCAGTCTGAGGCGCCGTGACCCTTGCCTCACACGCAAGTCTGAGGGCTTGGGTCCTTCACGTCTTCTCCAGTCTGAGGCGCCGTGACCCTTGCCTCACACGCAAGTCTGAGGGCTTGGGTCATTCATGTGTTCTCCAGTCTGAGGCGCCGTGACCCTTGCCGCACACGCAAGTCTGAGGGCTTGGGTCATTCATGTGTTCTCCAGTCTGAGGCGCCGTGACCCTTGCCGCACACGCAAGTCTGAGGGCTTGGGTCATTCATGTTTTCTCCAGTCTGAGGCGCCGTGACCCTTGCCGCACATGCAAGTCTGAGGGCTTGGGTCCTTCACGTGTTCTCCAGTCTAAGGCGCCGTGACCCTTGCCGCACACGCAAGTCTGAGGGCTTGGGTCATTCATGTCTTCTCCAGTCTGAGGCGCCGTGACCCTTGCCGCACATGCAAGTCTGAGGGCTTGGGTCATTCATGTCTTCTCCAGTCTGAGGCGCCGTGACCCTTGCCGCACACGCAAGTCTGAGGCCTTGGGTCATTCATGTCTTCTCCAGTCTGAGGCGCTGTGACACTTGCCGCACACGCAAGTCTGAGGGCTTGGGTCATTCATGTCTTCTTCAGTCTGAGGAGCCGTGACCCTTGCCGCACACGCAAGTCTGAGGGCTTGGGTCATTCATGTCTTCTCCAGTCTGAGGCGCCTTGACCCTTGCCGCACACGCAAGTCTGAGGGCTTGGGTCCTTCACGTGTTCTCCAGTCTGAGGCGCCGTGACCCACGCCGCACACGCAAGTCAGAGGGCTTGGGTACTTCACATGTTCTCCAGTCTGAGGCGCCGTGACCCTTGCTGCACACGCAAGTCTGAGGGCTTGGGTCCTTCAAGTGTTCTCCAGTCTGAGGCGCGTGACCCTTGCCGCACACGCAAGTCTGAGGGCTTGGGTCATTCACGTGTTCTCCAGTCTGAGGCGACGTGACCCTTGCCGCACATGCAAGTCTGAGGGCTTGGGTCCTTCACGTCTTCTCCAGTCTGAGGCGCCGTGACCCTTGCCTCACACGCAAGTCTGAGGGCTTGGGTCCTTCACGTCTTCTCCAGTCTGAGGCGCCGTGACCCTTGCCTCACACGCAAGTCTGAGTGCTTGGGTCATTCATGTGTTCTCCAGTCTGAGGCGCCGTGACCCTTGCCTCACACGCAAGTCTGAGTGCTTGGGTCATTCATGTGTTCCCCAGTCTGAGGCGCCGTGACCCATGCCGCACACGCAAGTCAGAGGGCTTGGGTACTTCACATGTTCTCCAGTCTGAGGCGCGTGACCCTTGCCGCACACGCAAGTCTGAGGGCTTGGGTCCTTCAAGTGTTCTCCAGTCTGAGGCGCCGTGACCCTAGCCGCACACGCAAGTCTGAGGGCTTGGGTCATTCACGTGTTCTCCAGTCTGAGGCGACATGACCCTTGCCGCACACGCAAGTCTGAGGGCTTGGGTCCTTCACGTCTTCTCCAGTCTGAGGCGCTGTGACCCTTGCCGCACACCCAAGTATGAGGGCTTGGGTCCTTCACGTCTTCTCCAGTCTGAGGCGCCGTGACCCTTGCCGCACACGCAAGTCTGAGGGCTTGGGTCATTCACGTGTTCTCCAGTCCGAGGCGCCGTGACCCTTGCCGCACACGCAAGTCTGAGGGCTTGGGTCATTCATGTCTTCTCCAGTCCGAGGCGCCGTGACTCTTGCCGCACACGCAGGTCTGAGGGCATGGGTCATTCATGTGTTCTCCAGTCTGAGACACTGTGACACGCGCCGCACACGCAAGTCGGAGGGCTTGGGTCATTCATGTGTTCTCCAGTCTGAGGCGCCGTGACCCTTGCCGCACACGCAAGTCTGAGGGCTTGGGTCCTTCATGTGTTCTCCAGTCTGAGGTGCCGTGACCTCGCCGCACACGCAAGTCTGAGGGCTTGGGTTCTTCATGTCTTCTCCAGTCTGAGGCGCCGTGACCCTTGCCGCACACGCAAGTCTGAGGGCTAGGGTCATTTATGTCTTCTCCAGTCTGAGGCGCCGTGACCCTTGCCGCACACGCAAGTCTGAGGGCTTGGGTCATTCATTTCTTCTACAATCTGAGGCGCCGTGAACCTTGCCGCACACGCAAGTCTGAGGGCTTGGGTCATTCATGTCTTCTCCAGTCTGAGGCACCGTGACCCTTGCCGCACACACACGTCTGAGGGCTTGGGTCATTCATGTCTTCTCCAGTCTGAGGCGCCGTGACCCTTGCCGCACACGCAAGTCTGAGGGCTTGGGTCATTCATGTCTTCTCCAGTCTGAGGCACCGTGACCCTTGCCGCACACGCAAGTCTGAGTGCTTGGGTCATTCATGTCTTCTCCAGTCTGAGGCGCCGTGACCCTTGCCGCACATGCAAGTCTGAGGGCTTGGGTCATTCATGTTTTCTCCAGTCTGAGGCGCCGTGACCCTTGCCGCACACGCAAGTCTGAGGGCTTGGGTCATTCATGTGTTCTCCAGTCTGAGGCGCCGTGACCCTTGCCGCACACGCAAGTCTGAGGGCTTGGGTCATTCACGTATTCTCCAGTCTGAGGCACCGTGACCCTTGCCGCACACGCAAGTCTGAGGGCTTGGGTCATTCACGTATTCTCCAGTCTAAGGCGCCGTGACCCTTGCCGCACACGAAAGCCTGAGGGCTTGGGTCCTTCAAGTGTTCTCCAGTCTTAGGCGCCGTGACCCTTACCGCACACGCAAGTCTGAGGGCTTGGGTCATTCACGTGTTCTCCAGTCTGAGGCGACGTGACCCTTGCCGCACACGCAAGTCTGAGGGCTTGGGTCATTCACGTATTCTCCAGTCTAAGGCGCCGTGACCCTTGCCGCACACGCAAGTCTGAGGGCTTGGGTCCTTCACGTGTTCTCCAGTCTGAGGCGCCGTGAACCACGCCGCACACGCAAGTCAGAGGGCTTGGGTACTTCACATGTTCTCCAGTCTAACCGCGGTGACCCTTGCCGCACACGCAAGTCTGAGGGCTTGGGTCCTTCAAGTGTTCTCCAGTCTGAGGCGCCGTGACCCTTGCCGCACACGCAAGTCTGAGGGCTTGGGTCATTCACGTGTTCTCCAGTCTGAGGCGACGTGACCCTTGCCGCACATGCAAGTCTGAGGGCTTGGGTCCTTCACGTCTTCTCCAGTCTGAGGCGCCGTGACCCTTGCCGCACACGCAAGTCTGAGGGCTTGGGTCCTTCACCTCTACTCCAGTCTGAGGCGCCGTGACCCTTGCCGCACACGCAAGTCTGAGGGCTTGGGTCATTCATGTGTTCTCCAGTCCGAGGCGCCGTGACCCTTGCCTCACACGCAAGTCTGAGGGCTTGGGTCATTCATGTGTTCTCCAGTCTGAGGCGCCGTGACCCTTGCCGCACACGCAAGTCTGAGGGCTTGGGTCATTCATGTTTTCTCCAGTCTGAGGCGCCGTGACCCTTGCCGCACATGCAAGTCTGAGGGCTTGGGTCATTCATGTGTTCTCCAGTCTGAGGCGCCGTGACCCTTGCCGCACACGCAAGTCTGAGGGCTTGGGTCATTCATGTTTTCTCTAGTCTGAGGCGCCGCGACCCTTGCCGCACACGCAAGTCTGAGGGCTTGGGTCATTCACGTATTCTCCAGTCTGAGGCGCCGCGACCCTTGCCGCACACGCAAGTCTGAGGGCTTGGGTCATTCACGTATTCTCCAGTCTAAGGCGCCGTGACCCTTGCCGCACACGCAAGTCTGAGGGCTTGGGTCATTCATGTCTTCTCCAGTCTGAGGCGCCGTGACCCTTGCCGCACATGCAAGTCTGAGGGCTTGGGTCATTCATGTCTTCTCCAGTGTGAGGCGCCGTGACCCTTGCCGCACACGCAAGTCTGAGGCCTTGGGTCATTCATGTCTTCTCCAGTCTGAGGCGCTGTGACACTTGCCGCACACGCAAGTCTGAGGGCTTGGGTCATTCATGTCTTCTTCAGTCTGAGGAGCCGTGACCCTTGCCGCACACGCAAGTCTGAGGGCTTGGGTCATTCATGTCTTCTCCAGTCTGAGGCGCCTTGACCCTTGCCGCACACGCAAGTCTGAGGGCTTGGGTCATTCATATGTTCTCCAGTCTGAGGCGCTGTGACCTGCGCCGCACACGCAAGTCTGAGCGCTTGGGTCATTCATGTGTTCTCCAGTCTGAGGCGCCGTGACCCTTGCCGCACACGCAAGTCTGAGGGCTTGGGTCATTCATGTGTTCTCCAGTCTGAGGCGCCGTGACCCTTGCCGCACACGCAAGTCTGAGGGCTTGGGTCATTCATGTTTTCCCCAGTCTGAGGCGCCGTGACCCTTGCCGCACACGCAAGTCTGAGGGCTTGGGTCATTCATGTGTTCTCCAGTCTGAGGCGCCGTGACCCTTGCCGCACACGCAAGTCTGAGGGCTTGGGTCATTCACGTATTCTCCAGTCTGAGGCACCGTGACCCTTGCCGCACACGCAAGTCTGAGGGCTTGGGTCATTCACGTATTCTCCAGTCTAAGGCGCCGTGACCCTTGCCGCACACGCAAGTCTGAGGGCTTGGGTCATTCAAGTCTTCTCCAGTCTGAGGCGCCGTGACCCTTGCCGCACACGCAAGTCTGAGGGCTTGGGTCCTTCACGTGTTCTCCAGTCTGAGGCGCCGTGACCCACGCCGCACACGCAAGTCAGAGGGCTTGGGTACTTCACATGTTCTCCAGTCTGAGGCGCCGTGACCCTTGCTGCACACGCAAGTCTGAGGGCTTGGGTCCTTCAAGTGTTCTCCAGTCTGAGGCGCGTGACACTTGCCGCACACGCAAGTCTGAGGGCTTGGGTCATTCACGTGTTCTCCAGTCTGAGGCGACGTGACCCTTGCCGCACATGCAAGTCTGAGGGCTTGGGTCCTTCACGTCTTCTCCAGTCTGAGGCGCCGTGACCCTTGCCTCACACGCAAGTCTGAGGGCTTGGGTCCTTCACGTCTTCTCCAGTCTGAGGCGCCGTGACCCTTGCCTCACACGCAAGTCTGAGGGCTTGGGTCATTCATGTGTTCTCCAGTCTGAGGCGCCGTGACCCTTGCCGCACACGCAAGTCTGAGGGCTTGGGGCATTCATGTGTTCTCCAGTCTGAGGCGCCGTGACCCTTGCCGCACACGCAAGTCTGAGGGCTTGGGTCATTCATGTTTTCTCCAGTCTGAGGCGCCGTGACCCTTGCCGCACATGCAAGTCTGAGGGCTTGGGTCCTTCACGTGTTCTCCAGTCTAAGGCGCCGTGACCCTTGCCGCACACGCAAGTCTGAGGGCTTGGGTCATTCATGTCTTCTCCAGTCTGAGGCGCCGTGACCCTTGCCGCACATGCAAGTCTGAGGGCTTGGGTCATTCATGTCTTCTCCAGTCTGAGGCGCCGTGACCCTTGCCGCACACGCAAGTCTGAGGCCTTGGGTCATTCATGTCTTCTCCAGTCTGAGGCGCTGTGACACTTGCCGCACACGCAAGTCTGAGGGCTTGGGTCATTCATGTCTTCTTCAGTCTGAGGAGCCGTGACCCTTGCCGCACACGCAAGTCTGAGGGCTTGGGTCATTCATGTCTTCTCCAGTCTGAGGCGCCTTGACCCTTGCCGCACACGCAAGTCTGAGGGCTTGGGTCATTCATGTCTTCTCCAGTCTGAGGCGCCTTGACCCTTGCCGCACACGCAAGTCTGAGGGCTTGGGTCATTCATATGTTCTCCAGTCTGAGGCGCTGTGACCTGCGCCGCACACGCAAGTCTGAGGGCTTGGGTCATTCATGTGTTCTCCAGTCTGAGGTGCCGTGACCCTTGCCGCACACGCAAGTCTGAGGGCTTGGGTCATTCATGTGTTCTCCAGTCTGAGGCGCCGTGACCCTTGCCGCACACGCACGTCTGAGGGCTTGGGTCATTCATGTTTTCTCCAGTCTGAGGCGCCGTGACCCTTGCCGCACACGCAAGTCTGAGGGCTTGGGTCATTCATGTGTTCTCCAGTCTGAGGCGCCGTGACCCTTGCCGCACACGCAAGTCTGAGGGCTTGGGTCATTCACGTATTCTCCAGTCTGAGGCACCGTGACCCTTGCCGCACACGCAAGTCTGAGGGCTTGGGTCATTCACGTATTCTCCAGTCTAAGGCGCCGTGACCCTTGCCGCACACGCAAGTCTGAGGGCTTGGGTCATTCACGTATTCTCCAGTCTGAGGCACCGTGACCCTTGCCGCACACGCAAGTCTGAGGGCTTGGGTCCTTCACGTGTTCTCCAGTCTGAGGCGCCGTGACCCACGCCGCACACGCAAGTCAGAGGGCTTGGGTACTTCACATGTTCTCCAGTCTGAGGCGCCGTGACCCTTGCTGCACACGCAAGTCTGAGGGCTTGGGTCCTTCAAGTGTTCTCCAGTCTGAGGCGCGTGACCCTTGCCGCACACGCAAGTCTGAGGGCTTGGGTCATTCACGTGTTCTCCAGTCTGAGGCGACGTGACCCTTGCCGCACATGCAAGTCTGAGGGCTTGGGTCCTTCACGTCTTCTCCAGTCTGAGGCGCCGTGACCCTTGCCTCACACGCAAGTCTGAGGGCTTAGGTCCTTCACGTCTTCTCCAGTCTGAGGCGCCGTGACCCTTGCCTCACACGCAAGTCTGAGTGCTTGGGTCATTCATGTGTTCTCCAGTCTGAGGCGCCGTGACCCTTGCCGCACACGCAAGTCTTAGGGATTGGGTCATTCATGTGTTCTCCAGTCTGAGGCGCCGTGACCCTTGCCGCACACGCAAGTCTGAGGGCTTGGGTCATTCATGTTTTCTCCAGTCTGAGGCACCGTGACCCTTGCCGCACATGCAAGTCTGAGGGCTTGGGGCCTTCACGTGTTCCCCAGTCTGAGGCGCCGTGACCCATGCCGCACACGCAAGTCAGAGGGCTTGGGTACTTCACATGTTCTCCAGTCTGAGGCGCGTGACCCTTGCAGCACACGCAAGTCTGAGGGCTTGGGTCCTTCAAGTGTTCTCCAGTCTGAGGCGCCGTGACCCTAGCCGCACACCCAAGTCTGAGGGCTTGGGTCATTCACGTGTTCTCCAGTCTGAGGCGACATGACCCTTGCCGCACACGCAAGTCTGAGGGCTTGGGTCCTTCACCTCTACTCCAGTCTGAGGCGCCGTGACCCTTGCCGCACACGCAAGTCTGAGGGCTTGGGTCATTCATGTGTTCTCCAGTCCGAGGCGCCGTGACCCTTGCCTCACACGCAAGTCTGAGGGCTTGGGTCATTCATGTGTTCTCCAGTCTGAGGCGCCGTGACCCTTGCCGCACACGCAAGTCTGAGGGCTTGGGTCATTCATGTTTTCTCCAGTCTGAGGCGCCGTGACCCTTGCCGCACACGCAAGTCTGAGGGCTTGGGTCATTCATGTCTTCTCCAGTCTGAGGCGCCGTGACCCTTGCCGCACATGCAAGTCTGAGGGCTTGGGTCATTCATGTCTTCTCCTGTGTGAGGCGCCGTGACCCTTGCCGCACACGCAAGTCTGAGGCCTTGGGTCATTCATGTCTTCTCCAGTCTGAGGCGCTGTGACACTTGCCGCACACGCAAGTCTGAGGGCTTGGGTCATTCATGTCTTCTTCAGTCTGAGGAGCCGTGACCCTTGCCGCACACGCAAGTCTGAGGGCTTGGGTCATTCATGTCTTCTCCAGTCTGAGGCGCCTTGACCCTTGCCGCACACGCAAGTCTGAGGGCTTGGGTCATTCATATGTTCTCCAGTCTGAGGCGCTGTGACCTGCGCCGCACACGCAAGTCTGAGCGCTTGGGTCATTCATGTGTTCTCCAGTCTGAGGCGCCGTGACCCTTGCCGCACACGCAAGTCTGAGGGCTTGGGTCATTCATGTGTTCTCCAGTCTGAGGCGCCGTGACCCTTGCCGCACACGCAAGTCTGAGGGCTTGGGTCATTCATGTTTTCCCCAGTCTGAGGCGCCGTGACCCTTGCCGCACACGCAAGTCTGAGGGCTTGGGTCATTCATGTGTTCTCCAGTCTGAGGCGCCGTGACCCTTGCCGCACACGCAAGTCTGAGGGCTTGGGTCATTCACGTATTCTCCAGTCTGAGGCACCGTGACCCTTGCCGCACACGCAAGTCTGAGGGCTTGGGTCATTCACGTATTCTCCAGTCTAAGGCGCCGTGACCCTTGCCGCACACGCAAGTCTGAGGGCTTGGGTCCTTCACGTCTTCTCCAGTCTGAGGCGCCGTGACCTTGCCTCACACGCAAGTCTGAGGGCTTGGGTCCTTCACGTCTTCTCCAGTCTGAGGCGCCGTGACCCTTGCCTCACACGCAAGTCTGAGGGCTTGGGTCATTCATGTGTTCTCCAGTCTGAGGCGCCGTGACCCTTGCCGCACACGCAAGTCTGAGGGCTTGGGTCATTCATGTGTTCTCCAGTCTGAGGCGCCGTGACCCTTGCCGCACACGCAAGTCTGAGGGCTTGGGTCATTCATGTTTTCTCCAGTCTGAGGCGCCGTGACCCTTGCCGCACATGCAAGTCTGAGGGCTTGGGTCCTTCACGTGTTCTCCAGTCTAAGGCGCCGTGACCCTTGCCGCACACGCAAGTCTGAGGGCTTGGGTCATTCATGTCTTCTCCAGTCTGAGGCGCCGTGACCCTTGCCGCACATGCAAGTCTGAGGGCTTGGGTCATTCATGTCTTCTCCAGTCTGAGGCGCCGTGACCCTTGCCGCACACGCAAGTCTGAGGCCTTGGGTCATTCATGTCTTCTCCAGTCTGAGGCGCTGTGACACTTGCCGCACACGCAAGTCTGAGGGCTGGGGTCATTCATGTCTTCTTCAGTCTGAGGAGCCGTGACCCTTGCCGCACACGCAAGTCTGAGGGCTTGGGTCATTCATGTCTTCTCCAGTCTGAGGCGCCTTGACCCTTGCCGCACACGCAAGTCTGAGGGCTTGGGTCATTCATGTCTTCTCCAGTCTGAGGCGCCTTGACCCTTGCCGCACACGCAAGTCTGAGGGCTTGGGTCATTCATATGTTCTCCAGTCTGAGGCGCTGTGACCTGCGCCGCACACGCAAGTCTGAGGGCTTGGGTCATTCATGTGTTCTCCAGTCTGAGGCGCCGTGACCCTTGCCGCACACGCAAGTCTGAGGGCTTGGGTCATTCATGTGTTCTCCAGTCTGAGGCGCCGTGACCCTTGCCGCACACGCAAGTCTGAGGGCTTGGGTCCTTCAAGTGTTCTCCAGTCTGAGGCGCCGTGACCCTAGCCGCACACCCAAGTCTGAGGGCTTGGGTCATTCACGTGTTCTCCAGTCTGAGGCGACATGACCCTTGCCGCACACGCAAGTCTGAGGGCTTGGGTCCTTCACCTCTACTCCAGTCTGAGGCGCCGTGACCCTTGCCGCACACGCAAGTCTGAGGGCTTGGGTCATTCATGTGTTCTCCAGTCCGAGGCGCCGTGACCCTTGCCTCACACGCAAGTCTGAGGGCTTGGGTCATTCATGTGTTCTCCAGTCTGAGGCGCCGTGACCCTTGCCGCACACGCAAGTCTGAGGGCTTGGGTCATTCATGTTTTCTCCAGTCTGAGGCGCCGTGACCCTTGCCGCACATGCAAGTCTGAGGGCTTGGGTCATTCATGTGTTCTCCAGTCTGAGGCGCCGTGACCCTTGCAGCACACGCAAGTCTGAGGGCTTGGGTCATTCATGTTTTCTCTAGTCTGAGGCGCCGCGACCCTTGCCGCACACGCAAGTCTGAGGGCTTGGGTCATTCACGTATTCTCCAGTCTGAGGCACCGTGACCCTTGCCGCACACGCAAGTCTGAGGGCTTGGGTCATTCACGTATTCTCCAGTCTAAGGCGCCGTGACCCTTGCCGCACACGCAAGTCTGAGGGCTTGGGTCATTCATGTCTTCTCCAGTCTGAGGCGCCGTGACCCTTGCCGCACATGCAAGTCTGAGGGCTTGGGTCATTCATGTCTTCTCCAGTGTGAGGCGCCGTGACCCTTGCCGCACACGCAAGTCTGAGGCCTTGGGTCATTCATGTCTTCTCCAGTCTGAGGCGCTGTGACACTTGCCGCACACGCAAGTCTGAGGGCTTGGGTCATTCATGTCTTCTCCAGTCTGAGGCGCCTTGACCCTTGCCGCACACGCAAGTCTGAGGGCTTGGGTCATTCATATGTTCTCCAGTCTGAGGCGCTGTGACCTGCGCCGCACACGCAAGTCTGAGGGCTTGGGTCATTCATGTGTTCTCCAGTCTGAGGCGCCGTGACCCTTGCCGCACACGCAAGTCTGAGGGCTTGGGTCATTCATGTGTTCTCCAGTCTGAGGCGCCGTGACCCTTGCCGCACACGCAAGTCTGAGGGCTTGGGTCATTCATGTTTTCCCCAGTCTGAGGCGCCGTGACCCTTGCCGCACACGCAAGTCTGAGGGCTTGGGTCATTCATGTGTTCTCCAGTCTGAGGCGCCGTGACCCTTGCCGCACACGCAAGTTTGAGGGCTTGGGTCATTCACGTATTCTCCAGTCTGAGGCACCGTGACCCTTGCCGCACACGCAAGTCTGAGGGCTTGGGTCATTCACGTATTCTCCAGTCTAAGGCGCCGTGACCCTTGCCGCACACGCAAGTCTGAGGGCTTGGGTCATTCATGTCTTCTCCAGTCTGAGGCGCCGTGACCCTTGCCGCACACGCAAGTCTGAGGGCTTGGGTCCTTCACGTGTTCTCCAGTCTGAGGCGCCGTGACCCACGCCGCACACGCAAGTCAGAGGGCTTGGGTACTTCACATGTTCTCCAGTCTGAGGCGCCGTGACCCTTGCTGCACACGCAAGTCTGAGGGCTTGGGTCCTTCAAGTGTTCTCCAGTCTGAGGCGCGTGACACTTGCCGCACACGCAAGTCTGAGGGCTTGGGTCATTCACGTGTTCTCCAGTCTGAGGCGACGTGACCCTTGCCGCACATGCAAGTCTGAGGGCTTGGGTCCTTCACGTCTTCTCCAGTCTGAGGCGCCGTGACCCTTGTCTCACACGCAAGTCTGAGGGCTTGGGTCCTTCACGTCTTCTCCAGTCTGAGGCGCCGTGACCCTTGCCTCACACGCAAGTCTGAGGGCTTGGGTCATTAATGTGTTCTCCAGTCTGAGGCGCCGTGACCCTTGCCGCACACGCAAGTCTGAGGGCTTGGGTCATTCATGTGTTCTCCAGTCTGAGGCGCCGTGACCCTTGCCGCACACGCAAGTCTGAGGGCTTGGGTCATTCATGTTTTCTCCAGTCTGAGGCGCCGTGACCCTTGCCGCACATGCAAGTCTGAGGGCTTGGGTCATTCATGTCTTCTCCAGTCTGAGGCGCCGTGACCCTTGCCGCACACGCAAGTCTGAGGCCTTGGGTCATTCATGTCTTCTCCAGTCTGAGGCGCTGTGACACTTGCCGCACACGCAAGTCTGAGGGCTTGGGTCATTCATGTCTTCTTCAGTCTGAGGAGCCGTGACCCTTGCCGCACACGCAAGTCTGAGGGCTTGGGTCATTCATGTCTTCTCCAGTCTGAGGCGCCTTGACCCTTGCCGCACACGCAAGTCTGAGGGCTTGGGTCATTCATGTCTTCTCCAGTCTGAGGCGCCTTGACCCTTGCCGCACACGCAAGTCTGAGGGCTTGGGTCATTCATATGTTCTCCAGTCTGAGGCGCTGTGACCTGCGCCGCACACGCAAGTCTGAGGGCTTGGGTCATTCATGTGTTCTCCAGTCTGAGGCGCCGTGACCCTTGCCGCACACGCAAGTCTGAGGGCTTGGGTCATTCATGTGTTCTCCAGTCTGAGGCGCCGTGATCCTTGCCGCACACGCAAGTCTGAGGGCTTGGGTCATTCATGTTTTCTCCAGTCTGAGGCGCCGTGACCCTTGCCGCACACGCAAGTCTGAGGGCTTGGGTCATTCATGTGTTCTCCAGTCTGAGGCGCCGTGACTCTTGCCGCACACGCAAGTCTGAGGGCTTGGGTCATTCACGTATTCTCCAGTCTGAGGCACCGTGACCCTTGCCGCACACGCAAGTCTGAGGGCTTGGGTCATTCACGTATTCTCCAGTCTAAGGCGCCGTGACCCTTGCCGCACACGCAAGTCTGAGGGCTTGGGTCATTCACGTATTCTCCAGTCTAAGGCGCCGTGACCCTTGCCGCACACGCAAGTCTGAGGGCTTGGGTCATTCACGTATTCTCCATTCTGAGGCACCGTGACCCTTGCCGCACACGCAAGTCTGAGGGCTTGGGTCCTTCACGTGTTCTCCAGTCTGAGGCGCCGTGACCCACGCCGCACACGCAAGTCAGAGGGCTTGGGTACTTCACATGTTCTCCAGTCTGAGGCGCCGTGACCCTTGCTGCACACGCAAGTCTGAGGGCTTGGGTCCTTCAAGTGTTCTCCAGTCTGAGGCGCGTGACCCTTGCCGCACACGCAAGTCTGAGGGCTTGGGTCATTCACGTGTTCTCCAGTCTGAGGCGACGTGACCCTTGCCGCACATGCAAGTCTGAGGGCTTGGGTCCTTCACGTCTTCTCCAGTCTGAGGCGCCGTGACCCTTGCCTCACACGCAAGTCTGAGGGCTTGGGTCCTTCACGTCTTCTCCAGTCTGAGGCGCCGTGACCCTTGCCTCACACGCAAGTCTGAGTGCTTGGGTCATTCATGTGTTCTCCAGTCTGAGGCGCCGTGACCCTTGCCGCACACGCAAGTCTTAGGGCTTGGGTCATTCATGTGTTCTCCAGTCTGAGGCGCTGTGACCCTTGCCGCACACGCAAGTCTGAGGGCTTGGGTCATTCATGTTTTCTCCAGTCTGAGGCACCGTGACCCTTGCCGCACATGCAAGTCTGAGGGCTTGGGGCCTTCACGTGTTCCCCAGTCTGAGGCGCCGTGACCCATGACGCACACGCAAGTCAGAGGGCTTGGGTACTTCACATGTTCTCCAGTCTGAGGCGCGTGACCCTTGCCGCACATGCAAGTCTGAGGGCTTGGGTCCTTCAAGTGTTCTCCAGTCTGAGGCGCCGTGACCCTAGCTGCACACGCAAGTCTGAGGGCTTGGGTCATTCACGTGTTCTCCAGTTTGAGGCGACATGACCCTTGCCGCACACGCAAGTCTGAGGGCTTGGGTCCTTCACGTCTTCTCCAGTCTGAGGCGCTGTGACCCTTGCCGCACACCCAAGTATGAGGGCTTGGGTCCTTCACGTCTTCTCCAGTCTGAGGCGCCGTGACCCTTGCCGCACACGCAAGTCTGAGGGCTTGGGTCATTCACGTGTTCTCCAGTCCGAGGCGCCGTGACCCTTGCCGCACACGCAAGTCTGAGGGCTTGGGTCATTCATGTCTTCTCCAGTCCGAGGCGCCGTGACTCTTGCCGCACACGCAGGTCTGAGGGCATGGGTCATTCATGTGTTCTCCAGTCTGAGACACTGTGACACGCGCCGCACACGCAAGTCGGAGGGCTTGGGTCATTCATGTGTTCTCCAGTCTGAGGCGCCATGACCCTTGCCGCACACGCAAGTATGAGGGCTTGGGTCCTTCATGTGTTCTCCAGTCTGAGGTGCCGTGACCTCGCCGCACACGCAAGTCTGAGGGCTTGGGTTCTTCATGTCTTCTCCAGTCTGAGGCGCCGTGACCCTTGCCGCACACGCAAGTCTGAGGGCTAGGGTCATTTATGTCTTCTCCAGTCTGAGGCGCCGTGACCCTTGCCGCACACGCAAGTCTGAGGGCTTGGGTCATTCATTTCTTCTACAGTCTGAGGCGCCGTGAACCTTGCCGCACACGCAAGTCTGAGGGCTTGGGTCATTCATGTCTTCTCCAGTCTGAGGCACCGTGACCCTTGCCGCACACACACGTCTGAGGGCTTGGGTCATTCATGTCTTCTCCAGTCTGAGGCGCCGTGACCCTTGCCGCACACGCAAGTCTGAGGGCTTGGGTCATTCATGTCTTCTCCAGTCTGAGGCACCGTGACCCTTGCCGCACACGCAAGTCTGAGGGCTTGGGTCATTCATGTCTTCTCCAGTCTGAGGCGCCGTGACCCTTGCCGCACATGCAAGTCTGAGGGCTTGGGTCATTCATGTTTTCTCCAGTCTGAGGCGCCGTGACCCTTGCCGCACACGCAAGTCTGAGGGCTTGGGTCATTCATGTGTTCTCCAGTCTGAGGCGCCGTGACCCTTGCCGCACACGCAAGTCTGAGGGCTTGGGTCATTCACGTATTCTCCAGTCTGAGGCACCGTGACCCTTGCCGCACACGCAAGTCTGAGGGCTTGGGTCATTCACGTATTCTCCAGTCTAAGGCGCCGTGACCCTTGCCGCACACGAAAGCCTGAGGGCTTGGGTCCTTCAAGTGTTCTCCAGTCTTAGGCGCCGTGACCCTTACCGCACACGCAAGTCTGAGGGCTTGGGTCATTCACGTGTTCTCCAGTCTGAGACGACGTGACCCTTGCCGCACACGCAAGTCTGAGGGCTTGGGTCCTTCACGTCTTCTCCAGTCTGAGGCGCCGTGACCCTTGCCGCACACGCAAGTCTGAGGGCTTGGGTCATTCACGTGTTCTCCAGTCCGAGGCGCCGTGACCCTCGCCGCACACGCAAGTCTGAGGGCTTGGGTCATTCACGTCTTCTCCAGTCCGAGGCGCCGTGACCCTTGCCGCACACGCAAGTCTGAGGGCTTGGGTCATTCATGTCTTCTCCAGTCCGAGGCGCCGTGACTCTTGCCGCACACGCAGGTCTGAGGGCATGGGTCATTCATGTGTTCTCCAGTCTGAGACACTGTGACACGCGCCGCACACGCAAGTCGGAGGGCTTGGGTCATTCATGTGTTCTCCAGTCTGAGGCGCCATGACCCTTGCCGCACACGCAAGTATGAGGGCTTGGGTCCTTCATGTGTTCTCCAGTCTGAGGTGCCGTGACCTCGCCGCACACGCAAGTCTGAGGGCTTGGGTTCTTCATGTCTTCTCCAGTCTGAGGCGCCGTGACCCTTGCCGCACACGCAAGTCTGAGGGCTAGGGTCATTTATGTCTTCTCCAGTCTGAGGCGCCGTGACCCTTGCCGCACACGCAAGTCTGAGGGCTTGGGTCATTCATTTCTTCTACAGTCTGAGGCGCCGTGAACCTTGCCGCACACGCAAGTCTGAGGGCTTGGGTCATTCATGTCTTCTCCAGTCTGAGGCACCGTGACCCTTGCCGCACACACACGTCTGAGGGCTTGGGTCATTCATGTCTTCTCCAGTCTGAGGCGCCGTGACCCTTGCCGCACACGCAAGTCTGAGGGCTTGGGTCATTCATGTCTTCTCCAGTCTGAGGCACCGTGACCCTTGCCGCACACGCAAGTCTGAGGGCTTGGGTCATTCATGTCTTCTCCAGTCTGAGGCGCCGTGACCCTTGCCGCACATGCAAGTCTGAGGGCTTGGGTCATTCATGTTTTCTCCAGTCTGAGGCGCCGTGACCCTTGCCGCACACGCAAGTCTGAGGGCTTGGGTCATTCATGTGTTCTCCAGTCTGAGGCGCCGTGACCCTTGCCGCACACGCAAGTCTGAGGGCTTGGGTCATTCACGTATTCTCCAGTCTGAGGCACCGTGACCCTTGCCGCACACGCAAGTCTGAGGGCTTGGGTCATTCACGTATTCTCCAGTCTAAGGCGCCGTGACCCTTGCCGCACACGAAAGCCTGAGGGCTTGGGTCCTTCAAGTGTTCTCCAGTCTTAGGCGCCGTGACCCTTACCGCACACGCAAGTCTGAGGGCTTGGGTCATTCACGTGTTCTCCAGTCTGAGACGACGTGACCCTTGCCGCACACGCAAGTCTGAGGGCTTGGGTCCTTCACGTCTTCTCCAGTCTGAGACGCCGTGACCCTTGCCGCACACGCAAGTCTGAGGGCTTGGGTCCTTCACGTCTTCTCAAGTCTGAGGCGCCGTGACCCTTGCCGCACACGCAAGTCTGAGGGCTTGGGTCATTCACGTGTTCTCCAGTCCGAGGCGCCGTGACCCTCGCCGCACACGCAAGTCTGAGGGCTTGGGTCATTCACGTCTTCTCCAGTCCGAGGCGCCGTGACCCTTGCCGCACACGCAAGTCTGAGGGCTTGGGTCATTCATGTCTTCTCCAGTCCGAGGAGCCGTGACTCTTGCCGCACACGCAAGTCTGAGGGCATGGGTCATTCATGTGTTCTCCAGTCTGAGACACCGTGACACGCCACACACGCAAGTCGGAGGGCTTGGGTCATTCATGTGTTCTCCAGTCTGAGGCGCTGTGACCCTTGCCGCACACGCAAGTCTGAAGGCTTGGGTCATTCATGTGTTCTCCAGTCTGAGGCGCCTTGACCCTTGCCGCACACGCAAGTCTGAGGGCTTGGGTCCTTCACGTCTTCTCCAGTCTGAGGCGCCGTGACCCTTGCCGCACACGCAAGTCTGAGGGCTTGGGTCATTCACGTGTTCTCCAGTCCGAGGCGCCGTGACCCTTGCCGCACACGCAAGTCTGAGGGCTTGGGTCATTCACATCTTCTCCAATCCGAGGCGCCGTGACCCTTGCCGCACACGCAAGTCTGAGGGCTTGGGTCATTCATGTCTTCTCCAGTCCGAGGCGCCGTGACTCTTGCCGCACACGCAAGTCTGAGGGCATGGGTCATTCATGTGTTCTCCAGTATGAGACACCGTGACACACGCCGCACACTCAAGTCGGAGGGCTTGGGTCATTCATGTGTTCTCCAGTCTGAGGCGCCGTGACCCTTGCTGCACACGCAAGTCTGAGGGCTTGGGTCCTTCATGTGTTCTCCAGTCTGAGGCGCCGTGACCCTTGACACACACGCAAGTCTGAGGGCTTGGGTCATTCATGTGTTCTCCAGTCTGAGGCGCTGTGACCCTTGCCGCACACGCAAGTCTGAGGGCTTGGGTCATTCATGTGTTCTCCAGTCTGAGGCGCCGTGACCCTTGCCGCACACGCAAGTCTGAGGGCTTGGGTCAATTATGTCTTCTCCAGTCTGAGGCACCTTGACCCTTGTCGCACATGCAAGTCTGAGGGCTTGGGTCATTCATGTGTTCTCCAGTCTGAGGCGCCGTGACCCTTGCCGCACACGCAAGTCTGAGGGCTTGGGTCCTTCAAGTGTTCTCCAGTCTGAGGCGACGTGACCCTTGCCGCACACGCAAGTCTGAGGGCTTGGGTCCTTCACGTCTTCTCCAGTCTGAGGCACCGTGACCCTTGCTGCACACGCAAGTCTGAGGGCTTGGGTCCTTCACATCTTCTCCAGTCTGAGGCGCCGTGACCCTTGCCGCACACGCAAGTCTGAGGGCTTGGGTCATTCACGTGTTCTCCAGTCCGAGGCGCCGTGACCCTTGCTGCACAAGCAAATCTGAGGGCTTGGGTCATTCACATCTTCTCCAGTCCGAGGCGCCGTGACCCTTGCCGCACACGCAAGTCTGAGGGCTTGGGTCATTCATGTCTTCTCCAGTCCGAGGCGCCGTGACTCTTGCCGCACACGCAAGTCTGAGGGCTTGGGTCATTCATGTGTTCTCCAGTCTGAGGCACCGTGACCCGCGCCGCACACGCAAGTCTGGGGGCTTGGGTCATTCATGTGTTCTCCAGTCTGAGGCGCCGTGACCCTTGCCGCACACGCAAGTCTGAGGGCTTGGGTCCTTCATGTGTTCTCCAGTCTGAGGCGCTGTGACCCTTGCCTCACACGCAAGTGTGAGGGTTTGGGTCATTCATGTCTTCTCCAGTCTGAGGTGCCGTGACCCTTGCCGCACACGCAAGTCTGAGGGCTTGGGTCCTTCATGTCTTCTCCAGTCTGAGGCGCCGTGACCCTTGCCGCACATGCAAGTCTGAGGGCTTGGGTCATTCATGTCTTCTCCAGTCTGAGGTGCCGTGACCCTTGCCGCACACGCAAGTCTGAGGGCTTGGGTCATTCACGTCTTCTCCAGTCTGAGGTGCCGTGACCCGCGGCGCACACACAAGTCTGAGGGCTTGGGTCATTCATGTGTTCTCCGGTCTGAGGCACCGTGACCCTTGCCGCACACGCAAGTCTGAGGGCTGGGGTCATTCACGGCTTCTCCAGTCTGAGGTGCCGTGACCCTTGCCGCACACGCAAGTCTGAGGGCTTGGGTCATTCAAGTCTTCTCCAGTCTGAGGCACCGTGACCCTTGCCGCACACGCAAGTCTGAGGGCTTGGGTCATTCATGTCTTCTCCAGTCTGAGGCGCCGTGACCCTTGCCGCACATGCAAGTCTGAGGGCTTGGGTCATTCATGTCTTCTCCAGTCTGAGGCGCCGTGACCCTTGCCGCACACGCAATTTTGAGGCCTTGGGTCATTCATGTCTTCTCCAGTCTGAGGCGCTGTGACTCTTGCCGCACACGCAAGTCTGAGGGCTTGGGTCATTCATGTCTTCTTCAGTCTGAAGAGCCGTGACCCTTGCCGCACACGCAAGTCTGAGGGCTTGGGTCATTCATGTCTTCTTCAGTCTGAGTCGCCTTGACCTTTGCTGCACACGCATGTCTGAGGGCTTGGGTCATTCATGTGTTCTCCAGTCTGAGGCGCCGTGACCCTTGCCGCACACGCAAGTCTGAGGGCTTGGGTCATTCATCTGTTCTCCAGTCTAAGGCGCCGTGACCCTTGCCGCACACGCAAGTCTGAGGGCTTGGGTCATTCACGTATTCTCCAGTCTAAGGCGCCGTGACCCTTGCCGCACACGCAAGTCTGAGGGCTTGGGTCATTCACGTCTTCTCCAGTCTGAGGCGCCGTGACCCTTGCCGCAAACGCAAGTCTGAGGGCTTGGGTCCTTCACGTGTTCTCCAGTCTGAGGCGCCGTGACCCACGCCGCACAAGCAAGTCAGAGGGCTTGGGTACTTCACATGTTCTCCAGTCTGAGGCGCCGTGACCCTTGCCGCACACACAAGTCTGAGGGCTTGGGTCCTTCAAGTGTTCTCCCGTCTGAGGCGCCGTGACCCTTGCCGCACACGCAAGTCTGAGGGCTTGGGTCATTCACGTGTTCTCCAGTCTGAGGCGACGTGACCCTTGCCGCACATGCAAGTCTGAGGGCTTGGGTCCTTCACGTCTTCTCCAGTCTGAGGCGCCGTGACCCTTGCCGCACACGCAAGTCTGAGGGCTTGGGTCCTTCACCTCTTCTCCAGTCTGAGGCGCCGTGACCCTTGCCGCACATGCAAGTCTGAGGGCTTGGGTCATTCATGTGTTCTCTAGTCCGAGGCGCCGTGACCCTTGCCTCACACGCAAGTCTGAGGGCTTGGGTCATTCATGTGTTCTCCAGTCTGAGGCGCCGTGACCCTTGCCGCACACGCAAGTCTGAGGGCTTGGGTCATTCATGTTTTCTCCAGTCTGAGGCGCCGTGACCCTTGCCGCACACGCAAGTCTGAGGGCTTGGGTCATTCATGTGTTCTCCAGTCTGAGGCGCCGTGACCCTTGCCGCACACGCAAGTCTGAGGGCTTGGGTCATTCACGTATTCTCCAGTCTGAGGCACCGTGACCCTTGCCGCACACGCAAGTCTGAGGGCTTGGGTCATTCACGTATTCTCCAGTCTAAGGCGCCGTGACCCTTGCCGCACACGAAAGCCTGAGGGCTTGGGTCCTTCAAGTGTTCTCCAGTCTTAGGCGCCGTGACCCTTACCGCACACGCAAGTCTGAGGGCTTGGGTCATTCACGTGTTCTCCAGTCTGAGACGACGTGACCCTTGCCGCACACGCAAGTCTGAGGGCTTGGGTCCTTCACGTCTTCTCCAGTCTGAGGCGCCGTGACCCTTGCCGCACACGCAAGTCTGAGGGCTTGGGTCATTCACGTGTTCTCCAGTCCGAGGCGCCGTGACCCTCGCCGCACACGCAAGTCTGAGGGCTTGGGTCATTCACGTCTTCTCCAGTCCGAGGCGCCGTGACCCTTGCCGCACACGCAAGTCTGAGGGCTTGGGTCATTCATGTCTTCTCCAGTCCGAGGCGCCGTGACTCTTGCCGCACACGCAGGTCTGAGGGCATGGGTCATTCATGTGTTCTCCAGTCTGAGACACTGTGACACGCGCCGCACACGCAAGTCGGAGGGCTTGGGTCATTCATGTGTTCTCCAGTCTGAGGCGCCATGACCCTTGCCGCACACGCAAGTATGAGGGCTTGGGTCCTTCATGTGTTCTCCAGTCTGAGGTGCCGTGACCTCGCCGCACACGCAAGTCTGAGGGCTTGGGTTCTTCATGTCTTCTCCAGTCTGAGGCGCCGTGACCCTTGCCGCACACGCAAGTCTGAGGGCTAGGGTCATTTATGTCTTCTCCAGTCTGAGGCGCCGTGACCCTTGCCGCACACGCAAGTCTGAGGGCTTGGGTCATTCATTTCTTCTACAGTCTGAGGCGCCGTGAACCTTGCCGCACACGCAAGTCTGAGGGCTTGGGTCATTCATGTCTTCTCCAGTCTGAGGCACCGTGACCCTTGCCGCACACACACGTCTGAGGGCTTGGGTCATTCATGTCTTCTCCAGTCTGAGGCGCCGTGACCCTTGCCGCACACGCAAGTCTGAGGGCTTGGGTCATTCATGTCTTCTCCAGTCTGAGGCACCGTGACCCTTGCCGCACACGCAAGTCTGAGGGCTTGGGTCATTCATGTCTTCTCCAGTCTGAGGCGCCGTGACCCTTGCCGCACATGCAAGTCTGAGGGCTTGGGTCATTCATGTTTTCTCCAGTCTGAGGCGCCGTGACCCTTGCCGCACACGCAAGTCTGAGGGCTTGGGTCATTCATGTGTTCTCCAGTCTGAGGCGCCGTGACCCTTGCCGCACACGCAAGTCTGAGGGCTTGGGTCATTCACGTATTCTCCAGTCTGAGGCACCGTGACCCTTGCCGCACACGCAAGTCTGAGGGCTTGGGTCATTCACGTATTCTCCAGTCTAAGGCGCCGTGACCCTTGCCGCACACGAAAGCCTGAGGGCTTGGGTCCTTCAAGTGTTCTCCAGTCTTAGGCGCCGTGACCCTTACCGCACACGCAAGTCTGAGGGCTTGGGTCATTCACGTGTTCTCCAGTCTGAGACGACGTGACCCTTGCCGCACACGCAAGTCTGAGGGCTTGGGTCCTTCACGTCTTCTCCAGTCTGAGACGCCGTGACCCTTGCCGCACACGCAAGTCTGAGGGCTTGGGTCCTTCACGTCTTCTCCAGTCTGAGGCGCCGTGACCCTTGCCGCACACGCAAGTCTGAGGGCTTGGGTCATTCACGTGTTCTCCAGTCCGAGGCGCCGTGACCCTCGCCGCACACGCAAGTCTGAGGGCTTGGGTCATTCACGTCTTCTCCAGTCCGAGGCGCCGTGACCCTTGCCGCACACGCAAGTCTGAGGGCTTGGGTCATTCATGTCTTCTCCAGTCCGAGGAGCCGTGACTCTTGCCGCACACGCAAGTCTGAGGGCATGGGTCATTCATGTGTTCTCCAGTCTGAGACACCGTGACACGCCACACACGCAAGTCGGAGGGCTTGGGTCATTCATGTGTTCTCCAGTCTGAGGCGCTGTGACCCTTGCCGCACACGCAAGTCTGAAGGCTTGGGTCATTCATGTGTTCTCCAGTCTGAGGCGCCTTGACCCTTGCCGCACACGCAAGTCTGAGGGCTTGGGTCCTTCACGTCTTCTCCAGTCTGAGGCGCCGTGACCCTTGCCGCACACGCAAGTCTGAGGGCTTGGGTCATTCACGTGTTCTCCAGTCCGAGGCGCCGTGACCCTTGCCGCACACGCAAGTCTGAGGGCTTGGGTCATTCACATCTTCTCCAATCCGAGGCGCCGTGACCCTTGCCGCACACGCAAGTCTGAGGGCTTGGGTCATTCATGTCTTCTCCAGTCCGAGGCGCCGTGACTCTTGCCGCACACGCAAGTCTGAGGGCATGGGTCATTCATGTGTTCTCCAGTATGAGACACCGTGACACACGCCGCACACTCAAGTCGGAGGGCTTGGGTCATTCATGTGTTCTCCAGTCTGAGGCGCCGTGACCCTTGCTGCACACGCAAGTCTGAGGGCTTGGGTCCTTCATGTGTTCTCCAGTCTGAGGCGCCGTGACCCTTGACACACACGCAAGTCTGAGGGCTTGGGTCATTCATGTGTTCTCCAGTCTGAGGCGCTGTGACCCTTGCCGCACACGCAAGTCTGAGGGCTTGGGTCATTCATGTGTTCTCCAGTCTGAGGCGCCGTGACCCTTGCCGCACACGCAAGTCTGAGGGCTTGGGTCAATTATGTCTTCTCCAGTCTGAGGCACCTTGACCCTTGTCGCACATGCAAGTCTGAGGGCTTGGGTCATTCATGTGTTCTCCAGTCTGAGGCGCCGTGACCCTTGCCGCACACGCAAGTCTGAGGGCTTGGGTCCTTCAAGTGTTCTCCAGTCTGAGGCGACGTGACCCTTGCCGCACACGCAAGTCTGAGGGCTTGGGTCCTTCACGTCTTCTCCAGTCTGAGGCACCGTGACCCTTGCTGCACACGCAAGTCTGAGGGCTTGGGTCCTTCACATCTTCTCCAGTCTGAGGCGCCGTGACCCTTGCCGCACACGCAAGTCTGAGGGCTTGGGTCATTCACGTGTTCTCCAGTCCGAGGCGCCGTGACCCTTGCTGCACAAGCAAATCTGAGGGCTTGGGTCATTCACATCTTCTCCAGTCCGAGGCGCCGTGACCCTTGCCGCACACGCAAGTCTGAGGGCTTGGGTCATTCATGTCTTCTCCAGTCCGAGGCGCCGTGACTCTTGCCGCACACGCAAGTCTGAGGGCTTGGGTCATTCATGTGTTCTCCAGTCTGAGGCACCGTGACCCGCGCCGCACACGCAAGTCTGGGGGCTTGGGTCATTCATGTGTTCTCCAGTCTGAGGCGCCGTGACCCTTGCCGCACACGCAAGTCTGAGGGCTTGGGTCCTTCATGTGTTCTCCAGTCTGAGGCGCTGTGACCCTTGCCTCACACGCAAGTGTGAGGGTTTGGGTCATTCATGTCTTCTCCAGTCTGAGGTGCCGTGACCCTTGCCGCACACGCAAGTCTGAGGGCTTGGGTCCTTCATGTCTTCTCCAGTCTGAGGCGCCGTGACCCTTGCCGCACATGCAAGTCTGAGGGCTTGGGTCATTCATGTCTTCTCCAGTCTGAGGTGCCGTGACCCTTGCCGCACACGCAAGTCTGAGGGCTTGGGTCATTCACGTCTTCTCCAGTCTGAGGTGCCGTGACCCGCGGCGCACACACAAGTCTGAGGGCTTGGGTCATTCATGTGTTCTCCGGTCTGAGGCACCGTGACCCTTGCCGCACACGCAAGTCTGAGGGCTGGGGTCATTCACGGCTTCTCCAGTCTGAGGTGCCGTGACCCTTGCCGCACACGCAAGTCTGAGGGCTTGGGTCATTCAAGTCTTCTCCAGTCTGAGGCACCGTGACCCTTGCCGCACACGCAAGTCTGAGGGCTTGGGTCATTCATGTCTTCTCCAGTCTGAGGCGCCGTGACCCTTGCCGCACATGCAAGTCTGAGGGCTTGGGTCATTCATGTCTTCTCCAGTCTGAGGCGCCGTGACCCTTGCCGCACACGCAATTTTGAGGCCTTGGGTCATTCATGTCTTCTCCAGTCTGAGGCGCTGTGACTCTTGCCGCACACGCAAGTCTGAGGGCTTGGGTCATTCATGTCTTCTTCAGTCTGAAGAGCCGTGACCCTTGCCGCACACGCAAGTCTGAGGGCTTGGGTCATTCATGTCTTCTTCAGTCTGAGTCGCCTTGACCTTTGCTGCACACGCATGTCTGAGGGCTTGGGTCATTCATGTGTTCTCCAGTCTGAGGCGCCGTGACCCTTGCCGCACACGCAAGTCTGAGGGCTTGGGTCATTCATCTGTTCTCCAGTCTAAGGCGCCGTGACCCTTGCCGCACACGCAAGTCTGAGGGCTTGGGTCATTCACGTATTCTCCAGTCTAAGGCGCCGTGACCCTTGCCGCACACGCAAGTCTGAGGGCTTGGGTCATTCACGTCTTCTCCAGTCTGAGGCGCCGTGACCCTTGCCGCAAACGCAAGTCTGAGGGCTTGGGTCCTTCACCTCTTCTCCAGTCTGAGGCGCCGTGACCCTTGCCGCACATGCAAGTCTGAGGGCTTGGGTCATTCATGTGTTCTCTAGTCCGAGGCGCCGTGACCCTTGCCTCACACGCAAGTCTGAGGGCTTGGGTCATTCATGTGTTCTCCAGTCTGAGGCGCCGTGACCCTTGCCGCACACGCAAGTCTGAGGGCTTGGGTCATTCATGTTTTCTCCAGTCTGAGGCGCCGTGACCCTTGCCGCACACGCAAGTCTGAGGGCTTGGGTCATTCATGTGTTCTCCAGTCTGAGGCACCGTGACCCTTGCCGCACACGCAAGTCTGAGGGCTTGGGTCATTCACGTATTCTCCAGTCTGAGGCACCGTGACCCTTGCCGCACACGCAAGTCTGAGGGCTTGGGTCATTCACGTATTCTCCAGTCTAAGGCGCCGTGACCCTTGCCGCACACGCAAATCTGAGGGCTTGGGTCATTCATGTCTTCTCCAGTCTGAGGCGCCGTGACCCTTGCCGCACACGCAAGTCTGAGGGCTTGGGTCATTCACGTATTCTCCAGTCTGAGGCACCGTGACCCTTGCCGCACACGCAAGTCTGAGGGCTTGGGTCATTCACGTATTCTCCAGTCTAAGGCGCCGTGACCCTTGCCGCACACGCAAATCTGAGGGCTTGGGTCATTCATGTCTTCTCCAGTCTGAGGCGCCGTGACCCTTCCTGCACACGCAAGTCTGAGGGCTTGGGTCATTCATGTCTTCTTCAGTCTGAGGAGCCGTGACCCTTGCCGCACACGCAAGTCTGAGGGCTTGGGTCATTCATGTCTTCTCCAGTCTGAGGCGCCTTGACCCTTGCCGCACACGCAAGTCTGAGGGCTTGGGTCATTCATGTGTTCTCCAGTCTGAGGCGCTGTGACCTGCGCCGCACACGCAAGTCTGAGGGCTTGGGTCATTCATGTTTTCTCCAGTCTGAGGCGCCGTGACCCTTGCCGCACACGCAAGTCTGAGGGCTTGGGTCATTCATGTGTTCTCCAGTCTGAGGCGCCGTGACCCTTGCCGCACACGCAAGTCTGAGGGCTTGGGTCATTCACGTATTCTCCAGTCTGAGGCACCGTGACCCTTGCCGCACACGCAAGTCTGAGGGCTTGGGTCATTCACGTATTCTCCAGTCTAAGGCGCCGTGACCCTTGCCGCACACGCAAGTCTGAGGGCTTGGGTCATTCAAGTCTTCTCCAGTCTGAGGCGCCGTGACCCTTGCCGCACACGCAAGTCTGAGGGCTTGGGTCCTTCACGTGTTCTCCAGTCTGAGGCGCCGTGACCCACGCCGCACACGCAAGTCAGAGGGCTTGGGTACTTCACATGTTCTCCAGTCTGAGGCGCTGTGACCCTTGCCGCACACGCAAGTTTGAGGGCTTGGGTCATTCATGTGTTCTCCAGTCTGAGGCGCCGTTACCCTTGCCGCACACGCAAGTCTGAGGGCTTGGGTCATTCATGTGTTCTCCAGTCTGAGGTGCCGTGATCCTTGCCGCACACGCAAGTCTGAGGGCTTGGGTCATTCATGTTTTCTCCAGTCTGAGGCGCCGTGACCCTTGCCGCACACGCAAGTCTGAGGGCTTGGGTCATTCATGTGTTCTCCAGTCTGAGGCGCCGTGACCCTTGCCGCACACGCAAGTCCGAGGGCTTGGGTCATTCACGTATTCTCCAGTCTGAGGCACCGTGACCCTTGCCGCACACGCAAGTCTGAGGGCTTGGGTCATTCACGTATTCTCCAGTCTAAGGCGCCGTGACCCTTGCCGCACACGCAAGTCTGAGGGCTTGGGTCATTCACGTCTTCTCCAGTCTGAGGCGCCGTGACCCTTGCCGCACACGCAAGTCTGAGAGCTTGGGTCCTTCACGTGTTCTCCAGTCTGAGGCGCCGTGACCCACGCCGCACACGCAAGTCAGAGGGCTTGGGTACTTCACATGTTCTCCAGTCTAACCGCGGTGACCCTTGCCGCACACGCAAGTCTGAGGGCTTGGGTCCTTCAAGTGTTCTCCAGTCTGAGGCGCCGTGACCCTTGCCGCACACGCAAGTCTGAGGGCTTGGGTCATTCACGTGTTCTCCAGTCTGAGGCGATGTGACCCTTGCCGCACATGCAGGTCTGAGGGCTTGGGTCCTTCACGTCTTCTCCAGTCTGAGGCGTCGTGACCCTTGCCGCACACGCAAGTCTGAGGGCTTGGGTCCTTCACCTCTACTCCAGTCTGAGGCGCCGTGACCCTTGCCGCACACGCAAGTCTGAGGGCTTGGGTCATTCATGTGTTCTCCAGTCCGAGGCGCCGTGACCCTTGCCTCACACGCAAGTCTGAGGGCTTGGGTCATTCATGTGTTCTCCAGTCTGAGGCGCCGTGACCCTTGCCGCACACGCAAGTCTGAGGGCTTGGGTCATTCATGTTTTCTCCAGTCTGAGGCGCCGTGACCCTTGCCGCACACGCAAGTCTGAGGGCTTGGGTCATTCATGTGTTCTCCAGTCTGAGGCGCCGTGACCCTTGCCGCACACGCAAGTCTGAGGGCTTGGGTCATTCATGTTTTCTCTAGTCTGAGGCGCCGCGACCCTTGCCGCACACGCAAGTCTGAGGGCTTGGGTCATTCACGTATTCTCCAGTCTGAGGCACCGTGACCCTTGCCGCACACGCAAGTCTGAGGGCTTGGGTCATTCACGTATTCTCCAGTCTAAGGCGCCGTGACCCTTGCCGCACACGCAAGTCTGAGGGCTTGGGTCATTCATGTCTTCTCCAGTCTGAGGCGCCGTGACCCTTGCCGCACATGCAAGTCTGAGGGCTTGGGTCATTCATGTCTTCTCCAGTCTGAGGCGCCGTGACCCTTGCCGCACACGCAAGTCTGAGGCCTTGGGTCATTCATGTCTTCTCCAGTCTGAGGCGCTGTGACACTTGCCGCACACGCAAGTCTGAGGGCTTGGGTCATTCATGTCTTCTTCAGTCTGAGGAGCCGTGACCCTTGCCGCACACGCAAGTCTGAGGGCTTGGGTCATTCATGTCTTCTCCAGTCTGAGGCGCCTTGACCCTTGCCGCACACGCAAGTCTGAGGGCTTGGGTCATTCATATGTTCTCCAGTCTGAGGCGCTGTGACCTGCGCCGCACACGCAAGTCTGAGGGCTTGGGTCATTCATGTGTTCTCCAGTCTGAGGCGCCGTGACCCTTGCCGCACACGCAAGTCTGAGGGCTTGGGTCATTCATGTGTTCTCCAGTCTGAAGCGCCGTGACCCTTGCCGCACACGCAAGTCTGAGGGCTTGGGTCATTCATGTTTTCTCCAGTCTGAGGCGCCGTGACTCTTGCCGCACACGCAAGTCTGAGGGCTTGGGTCATTCATGTGTTCTCCAGTCTGAGGCGCCGTGACCCTTGCCGCACACGCAAGTCTGAGTGCTTGGGTCATTCACGTATTCTCCAGTCTGAGGCACCGTGACCCTTGCCGCACACGCAAGTCTGAGGGCTTGGGTCATTCACGTATTCTCCAGTCTAAGGCGCCGTGACCCTTGCCGCACACGCAAGTCTGAGGGCTTGGGTCATTCAAGTCTTCTCCAGTCTGAGGTGACGTGACCCTTGCCGCACACGCAAGTCTGAGGGCTTGGGTCCTTCACGTGTTCTCCAGTCTGAGGCGCCGTGACCCACGCCGCACACGCAAGTCAGAGGGCTTGGGTACTTCACATGTTCTCCAGTCTGAGGCGCCGTGACCCTTGCTGCACACGCAAGTCTGAGGGCTTGGGTCCTTCAAGTGTTCTCCAGTCTGAGGCGCGTGACCCTTGCCGCACACGCAAGTCTGAGGGCTTGGGTCATTCACGTGTTCTCCAGTCTGAGGCGACGTGACCCTTGCCGCACATGCAAGTCTGAGGGCTTGGGTCCTTCACGTCTTCTCCAGTCTGAGGCGCCGTGACCCTTGCCTCACACGCAAGTCTGAGGGCTTGGGTCCTTCACGTCTTCTCCAGTCTGAGGCGCCGTGACCCTTGCCTCACACGCAAGTCTGAGGGCTTGGGTCATTCATGTGTTCTCCAGTCTGAGGCGCCGTGTTAGACGGGGACCCTGAGGGTCGGCCGGATACCGAGGGAGAGATCCCGGGGGGGGGGACCGTCTCCGGCGATCGTACAGACAAGTTACCTCCCTCCCCACAAACAGGCACCACACCAAGTCGAGTTCAAGGCTTTATATAAGGTTCTTAAGGCAAGGATATCAGCGATACAGGATATCTTGGACCCGGGGGTCCTCTCACTTCTAGTCTCTGTAGGGAAAGGGGGTAGCGGGACAGTCTTGGTACCGGATCGGTACAGGTAGGGGTAAAAAGGCGAGCTCACAATCCTCGAGCTGGAGTGTCTGTGGATCGGGCCGCGGCAGCGCCAGCAGGCCAAGGTGATAGTCTCATAAAGCAGAGGGCCGCGGCAGCGCCAGCCGGCCAAGACGATGGTTTCACGAGGCAGAGGGCCGCGGCAGCGCCAGCAGGCCAAGACGATGGTTTCACGAGGCAGAGGGCCGCGGCAGCGCCAGCAGGCCAAGACGATGGTTTCACGAGGCAGAGGGCCGCGGCAGCGCCAGCAGGCCAAGACGATGGTTTCACGAGGCAGAGGGCCGCGGCAGCGCCAGCAGGCCAAGACGATGGTTTCACGAGGCAGAGGGCCGCGGCAGCGCCAGCAGGCCAAGTCGATGGTTTCACGGGGCAGAGGGCCGCGGCAGCGCCAGCAGGCCAAGTCGATGGTTTCACGGGGCAGAGTGCCGCGGCAGCGCCAGCAGGCCAAGTCACGGATGAGTTCTTCTCGGGTCTCTCGACTCCAGGATACAACTGCCTTCCTGGTCTGGTCCTGCCCCAGTTATAGGTCTGGTCCCCTTTGATGTCCGGACCCTCGCGCCTGGGGGCCGGGAGGTCCGGGATGAGGGAGTCCAGACACCCAGCAGGGGGGTGGAGCCAGCGCCCAGGCGGCCTGGGGTGATCGACACCTGGCGGAGGAGAGCCGTTGACGATTCCTTCTCCCATTGACTCGCCAAGTGGTCACTCTGCCTCCTGGGAGGATGGTGGGGCCTCGATGTCGGGGCCGGCCGGGCCCGGGGTTAGGGTCGAGTTGAGGCCACGCGGCCTCGTGCTGCAGTGCCCCAAGATGGCGGCCGGGTCGATGTCGTGGGGTAGATGGTGACCCGGGCCAGCTGGGTCCAGAGCTGGTGTCTTGTAGTGGAGGGATTGCAGGGTACTTCGGGTGGTCGTTGGTGGACTCTGGCTGGGGATGCGGGGAGAGCCAGGGTCCTGGTCCCATTGCGGGGAGGGGGGACAGCTCGAACATGCGGCCTGTCCAACATGCGTCCCCCCCAGCTGAAGGCGGGGAGAGTCAGCCATCTTCCTGGGGACTCTCCTCGCTGAGGCGGAAAAAGCGTGACAGGCCGTCGGCGTTGGCGTGGTCCTGGCCTGGACGATGTTCCACCGTGAAGTCCATCCCCTGCAGGGAGATGGACCAGCGCAACAGCTTCGGGTTCTCCCCCCGCATTTGCATCAGCCATTGCAGGGGTCGGTGGTCTGTTTGCACCCGGAAGTGGGTGCCGAAGAGGTATGGCCGGAGCTTCTTGAGTGCCCAGACTACGGCGAAGGCCTCCCTCTCAATGGTGCTCCAGTGCTGTTCTCGGGGCAAGAGGCGTCTGCTGATGAAGACCACCGGATGGTCGACCCCTTCGGCGTTGAGTTGGGAGAGGACGGCCCCCACACCATGATCGGAGGCGTCCGTCTGCACAATGAATTCCCGGCTGTAGTCGGGAGCCTGGAGCACGGGGGCCGTGCACATGGCGGTCTTTAGCTTCTCGAAGGCTGATTGGCAGTCCGGGGTCCAGTTGACGGTTTTGGGGCTCTTTTTGGAGGTGAGCTCTGTGAGGGGCCCCACGATGCTGCCATAGTCCTTCACGAACCGCCGGTAGTATCCGGTGAGCCCCAGGAAGGCCCGGACCTCCGTTTGGCTCGTAGGGGGTTGCCAAGCCTGGATGGCAGCAATCTTGAGTTGGAGAGGGGCCACCAGCCCGCTTCCCACTTGGTGTCCCAGGTAGGTCACGGACCCTTGGCCAACTTGGCACTTGCTGGCCTTGATGGTGAGCCCGGCTTGCTGGAGGGCGTGTAGAACCTCCCGCAGGTGGCGGAGGTGGTCGGTCCACTGGTGGCTGTACACAGCAATGTCGTCCAGGTAGGCGGCGCTGAAGTCTTCCAGGCCCGCCAGTACCTGGTTTACCAGCCGTTGGAACGTTGCCGGGGCGTTTTTCATGCCGAAGGGCATGACTTTAAAGTGGTAGTGCCCGTCTGGGGTAGAGAAGGCGGATCGTTCTTGGGCCCTAGGGGTGAGGCCGATCTGCCAGTAGCCCGCTGTTAGGTCGAAGATGCTCAGGTAGCGGGCGGCCCCCATCCGGTCAATTAGCTCGTCTGCCCGGGGGATGGGATGAGCGTCGGTCCGGGTAACTGCATTCAGCCCTCGATAGTCCACGCAGAACCGGAGCTCAGGGGCAACGCCCGGGGCAGCTGCCTTGGGAACCAGGACGACTGGGCTCGCCCAGGGACTGTCTGAGGGTTCGATCACTCCTAGGGTCAGCATCTTGGACACCTCGGTCTGGATGCAGGCTCGTACCCGGTCTGGTACGCGGTATGCTCGGTGTCGAATAGGAGGGCTGTCCCCGGTGTCCACATCGTGGAGGCACCAGGGGGTGACTCCGGGGGTGAGGGAGAACAGGGAGGCGAACTGCCTCAGGAGCGTTTGGCAGTCTTGGCGTTGCTCCGGGGACAGGGCCTCGGAGAGCTGGACCCCTTCCACTGAGCCATCCTGCTCGAGGGCCCTCAGTAAGTCCGGAAGGGGTTCGGAGTCTTCTTCTGTCCCAGTATCGGTAGCCATTAGGAGGCTGAGTTCGGATCGCACAAAATGGGGTTTGAGCCTGTTGGCATGGAGGACCCGTAGGGGGTTCCGGGCAGTCTCCATGTCGATTAAATAGGTGACGGGCCCCTTGCGTTCGATTACCTTGAAGGGCCCGGACCATCTGTCTTGGAGGGCACAGGGCTCAACCGGGGACATCACCCAGACCTGTTGTCCAGGTTCGAACTCAATGGAGGACGTGTGCTGATCGTACCACCTCTTCATGTCCTCCTGACTGGCCTCGAGGTTGGCTTTGGCGGTGTCTCGGAACCGCCGGGTCTGGTTGCGGAGAGCCAGGAGATACCGGTAGATGTCCGGGGGAGTTTTCTGGGGAGGCTGCTCCCATCCTTCCTTGACTAGGCTGAGGGGGCCCCGGACGGGGTGTCCGTACAGTAGTTCAAAGGGGCTGAAGCCGAGGGACTTCTGCGGGACCTCCCGATAGGCAAACAGGAGGCATGGCAGCAGTACGTCCCACTGGCGTCGAAGGGGTTCTTCTAGACCCATAATCATCCCCTTGAGGGTGCGGTTGAATCTCTCGACCAGTCCGTTTCCTTGCGGGTGATAGGGGGTCGTGAATTTGTAGGTGACCCCGCATTGCTGCCAGAGGGACTTCATATATCTGGAGATAAAGTTCGTGCCCCTGTCACTGACGACCTCCCGGGGGAACCCCACCCGGGAGAAGATCCCCATCAGGGCCCGGCCCACCACGGGGGCCGTCACAGTCCGAAGAGGGATGGCCTCGGGATAGCGGGTGGCGTGGTCTACAAGGACCAGGATGAACCGGTGTCCTTGGGCTGTTCGAGGGTCGAGGGGCCCCACAATGTCTATTCCCACTCGTTCAAACGGGGTGGTGACGACAGGAAAGGGTTGTAATGGTGCTTTGATTTTTCGGCCACTTTTTCCGCTGGCCTGGCAGGTGGGGCAGGCCTTGCAGTGGTTGGTGACATCCTTCCGCATGTGGGGCCAGAAAAAATGGGTCACCAGGCGGTCGTAGGTTTTATCCTGCCCCAGGTGTCCGGCAAGGGGGACATCGTGGGCTAAGTTCAGGAGGAAGTCTCGGAAGCGAAGGGGCACCACCAGCACCCGACTGGCCCCTAGTTCTGCAATTTTCTGCTCGCTGTAGAGCAGGTCTTGGTCCCAGTAGATCCAGTGGGCCCCCGAGGTATCCCCGGTGCTCTGGGCCAGGGCTTGCTGCCGGAGTCCTTCGAGAGAAGGACAGGTTTTTTGCTCGGCCCGGAATTGTTCCTGCGTGGGGCCTCCCTCCTGCCGCCATTGTGCCAGGTCAGGGATGTCCCGAAGCTGGTCGGGTCCTTCTTCGGTTTGGGTCAAGGGAATGGCTTCTGGGGCGGCCTCCTCTGGGATGAGCGCGGGAGGAGGTTCTGGCCACTCGGGCTCTTCTGGGCTGGGGACCGCGCGGGCGGTCATGGACCGGGTCGTGACGCAGACCCATTCGGGGAGGCCAAGCATCCCCAGGTGCTCCCTCCGTTCGACAGCTGCCCAGGGAGAGCTTTCAAGGTCGTTTCCTAGGAGGCAGTCCACGGGGGCATCATCGCGGACAGTTACTTTTAACATCCCTGTTACTCCTCCCCACTCGAAGGGGACTCAGGCCATGTGGCATAGGCTTTCGGAGTTGTCGGCTGATCGAACAGGGCAAAGAATGTTCGGCAAGATTTGGTCTGGAGTGACGAGGTGGCGTCGGACCGCCGTTACACTGGCCCCGGTGTCGCGGAGGGCTTCCGCCCGGCGGCCATTGATGTTGACCCATTGACCGTACTTCTGTGTGTTGGCGGGAAGGGGGGCCCGCGGAATCATGTCTCTCTCCCCTAAGCAGACCAGTGCCATGGCGGCGGGTGCCCATTCAGAGGGATCGGTCTCGTACTCCTCTTGGTCTTCCGGGATTATTTCTTCCCCTAGGGCCGCCGCTGCAACTTGGCGGGGAGTAGTGTTCGGATTCTTTGGGCAGTTGGGATCACTGGCGTAGTGGCCGGGTCGCTGGCACCTGTGGCACGTAATGTTGGCCCGGAAACCGGCCCGGACGGCAGGGCTTCCCCGGCCAACCGGGGTCGAGGGGTTTCTGGGGGGTGACGAGGGGCCGGGGTCTCTCCCCCGACCCTGACTTCCTCCTCCCCCTCGGGGGCGATACGATCTGGATACTTCGCTGGGTGCGCTCCGGCCAACTCGGGTGCTTTCCCACCGGTCGGCTTCGGCGGCGAGTTGTCGAGGGTCGGTTAGCTTGCTGTCCAGGAGGTGTTGCCGGAGCTCCACGAAGCAGTTGTTCGACAGGTGTTCCCATACGATAAGGTCAAAGAGTTGTTCGTAGGTGGTTACTTTGTTGCCCTTGATCTGTGGAAAAGTAAATTTTGCCATGTTCTGTGTCCCTACGCCTCATCCATCATATGTTATGTGTGCATGACCAATATGCATATGTTATTCCCCATGTCCGATTAATGACGCAATTCCAGTTGTGTCCACCTCTAGTATGCTATTTTCCAGTCCTCGTGAATACTACGAATATCAGGCCTATGTAAAGTAATGTTGCCACGTTTCCCAGTGTGCACGTTATTCCATTATAAAGTCCCCGTTTCCAGGCCTCAAAAGGGCCCGGACCACAGATTCAGCTCCTGTCTCCTGAAAGCCTCGCTGAGGAGCGATACAGCCCCCACCTGTATCCTCGACCCTTCACTTACTTCCTGCCTCGCAGTGCCCGGTGCAGCTTGGCTCTGCCTCTGAGTCTGCCAAAAGTATGTTATAGTTCCAGCTATCAGTTCAGTCCTCCTCCTCTGCATTCCTAAGCTACTGAACTGCATCAATAGTTTCCGTCATTGTCTAGCCTTCTCGTCTCCAGGTTAGAGAAATACTGTATTTAATGGTCATTTAGTATTCTTCATCACGCACTTCATGAAGAATAATGCATGGTCCAGTCTTAGAGTCAAGTTAGCTTTTCCCCTCATGACTTCTAGTTTATATCAACATGTTCCCTAAACATTAGATACCAGATAGGGTTTAGGTACATGTCGCTCCGACCCTCCAGACTTTAGTCTCTGCTCCTAGCACAGAGTTCGTAGCCCCCAGCTTCTCCTAGTAACACGTCATTGCTAGTTTTCGCGCACCATTAGGTTAGAGGTCCCGGCTCCTTAGGTAGCCCCCTCCTATGTTTCCGCCCATTCATGACATATTCTGTTACGTTTGCATCACATGTCTATGCATACTCCCAGTTACACCTCTTTTTACTGTTATCTTTCGCGACTGCTACGCGTCACACCTTCTGCTCCACCCACTGCTACGCCTACTGCAATGTAATGCTATGTGTTCGCGCTATGTATATATGCCTGTGTTTTGTTATTGAATGTTAGCGCGCTCATCCCAGACCTAGCCCCAGCAGCTGCTGGGCCTCTTTTCCCCTGCTGGGCCCCAGTTGTCCTGCTGGGCCCTGTCACCTCTGTTCTATGCAGGTTGTCCTGATCCTGTCCTTATGCTGTAATAAACCTGCAGAAACTCCTACTACCTCGAATCTTGACTCTTATTTTATTGAGCTATCTGTTATTCATTCATTCATCCAAAAATAGATCCGGTATTATTTATTTATATACCACATAATGGCGCCCGAATAGGGACTTGCCCTTTCCCCACGCGTCGGTGAAGCCACGCCGACCCCCTGACCCTCTGCAGTCGTGACGGAACTCTTCTGCGCAGTGGCAGATATTTCTGCTCAAGTATCCCTCAGGCCCACGGAGGAGACGGAGGAGGCGGTCCAGCATCCGAACGAGACGGTGGAGGAACGCGGCGAGTCCCGACCAGAGCCCAAGCCGAGAGTCCAAGGTCCGAGGTATCCGGAGGCCCACCTGTAACTGAAGTCCGAAGTCCGAAGTTCGTCGTCCGTCGTCCAGTCCAGTCCGAGGCCTTCCGTTCCGTGCTGCCCGGTGAGTACCATTGCTGGGGTAGTATCTAGACAGGACCAATCTAAATTGACTCCTGGTCCGTGGGTTGGTGGTGCCCAGACTCACAAACGAAGTGTTCACCTAGGTGGATACGGGTCCTGATGCGTCCCTTTATGGGACCGGTATGTTCCGTACTGTTACAGCAGTGCATCCAGTAACTCTAGTCTGTTCCGTTCTCAAGAAAATCTGTTCTATTTCTGTTCTCAGTATTCCAGGTAATATTCTGTTCGAACTGTTATTTATAATGTTCTTCATGTAATTTACTGTTGTGGTATGAGTGCGATGTGATTTCGTGTTTTTATTGTGTATTGTATTGTGTCCAGATTACAGTTCAGTCATGCCTATATTTTCCAAGTTACGTCAGTTAAAAACCAGAAAGGGTCTGCTGGAAGCAGCAGTTCCTGTCCCGCCTAGGGACAGTCCAGGTCACTTTATGTATCAGAAACATGGCATAAACGCCATATTGTATCTAGATTTATGGGTAGAGTATACCAAACAGTTAGAAGAAAAGTATAGATGGCCCGTATCGGGTACATGGGATGCCGAATGTATCATGCGAGTAGAAGAAGCATTATGGAAAAAGAAAGCCAGACAGTCACAGAAAGATGCCATCGAGTTATGGCGTAAAGAAGCTCATAGAAGAACCGAAAAGGAAGTCAGAAAGTCAGAGTTAAGTAGAGAATCCCAAGAACGAGCCCAAGAAAGAGAATTAATCGAGATAGGTGAACAAGTCAAAACCGAACAGTCAGACAGACAGAGGCATGCCCTTATTAAGGGTATGTATCCTCTCCTTGCCGAAGGCTTGCCAAAAGCGACCCCAGAGGCATCTAGTAATTTCCCGCCACCATTAATTCCGACCAAGCTACGTCACAAACCGACCGCAGCTGATATTTTTATTTCGTCCTATTTGGACGACACAGTCCCCGAATATGCAAATCCTGTTCGCGCTCCGCTAGTCCCTGTAAATCAGGCACTTCCCGCTCCTCCAGACACCGGAGTACCTGTTACGGTACCCCCGGTCCAGCCTACAGTTCCATTTCCCACTCTGCCAGGACGTAGAGCCTCAGTAGACGACTCCAGTCTAGGAGCCGCAGGAGGAGCTACTCCTCAAACCCCGCCGCCACACAAGCGTTTATCGGCACTCGAATTACATGCTCAAGCATCACAGCGTACTCCTAAAAGTAATAAGTCTGTTACAGAAATCAGGCAAGCCCTTAACGAATGTGTTTATGATCCAGTTCCAGGCGAATATACTATGGTTTTATATTCCTTACGTGTAAGGAGAGTGACCGAGTATCTAGTCACCTTGCCGAACATGAAAGAAGATCTGGACAGAATATATCGTTTCATCCGTACAGGGGATGATCCAGAAAGTATTGGCGAGACTATGTCTCAAAGGAAAGCCGAGATTCAGCTTATGATATTAAAGTTCCTGATCAATTGTCTAATAAGAGAACAAGATTACCCGTCTAAAGATCCCGCCGAAATGAGAATCTTGACAAGGTGGAGTGATAATATAGCCGAGGGTAAGCACAAGACCGTCAGTGCCATGGAGAGTATGTACAAGAAAATTCGTAAAGAAATAATAAGGTTACACGACCAGCGTAAAGCAGCACAAGTAAGCGAGAAAGAAAGTATCTCTGATCCTGAAGAGGAAGACGAGAATCCCGCCAGAATAGCGTATGTAGGAAAATCCAGATTTCCAGATCGCCATTTACGTCTAGAACCCAAGTCTATTTTTCAACATCCAGCACCAGAACAAGGTTCTCTAGAACAAGTATTTCAAGCTACCGACCACATTCTGAAATCACGAGTCGGTTACAGTGAATTAAGTACCATGCATGAACAAGAACTAGCCCGATCAGCAGTCCGATGGATTACTGATTCTACCACTTTTCCAGACGAAATAGTGGCACAAATGTTTCTGAAATTGCCCCCAGCCGAGCAACGACTGGTGGGTATGTATATGATCCAGTACCTCATTACTCTGTATGAGGGTCAACACTCTGATCCAGGTCCGTTACATGATATCCTGAACGAGTTACTCCAGTATAGATGGAGAGGTCTAGGTACCGATTTAATTAGTGTCATTCTAGAACAGCGCCACAAATATAGAACGTTTCTGAACCCGCATTTTGTTCATGTCTCACCCCCAGAAAGAAAATCATTCTACATAGACAGACAGAATCCGTTACGAGAAGTCCACCCAGTCCAAGGGGCGGGTGGCGTAATGCAACGAGTGTTTGTATACACTCCGATTTCAAAGATGGAACTTCTTGAAATGAAGAAATTAATTCCCTGTCATGACAAAGATCCAGCAGGGTTCCATAGAGAATTAAAAGACATGCTCCGTATGGGAGAATACACTTACCCAGATATTATTAAAATGTTAAAAGTCCTGTTACCCGCAGGGGTGTATGAAAAGTTAAAGGAAAAAGAATGGGAGGTGGGAGAGAAAAAGATCGATTGGGCAGCTCTAGAAGCTGAAGACAAGGCACGAGTACCAGGTACCGGTCTTGGAGATAAATGTAAAGAATTACCAGAATTATTGATTCAAGTTTTACCCAGATTATTAACAACTAGGAAAGAAGACTGGGATGCAATCTCAGCCTGTAAACAGAAACAAGATGAAGATATTAGTGATTTTTATTCTAGGTTTGAAAAATGTTTCAGTATTAATAGTGGTCTCAAGACAAGTAGTGAGTCGTACCCTCATCTTTTCGTCACCAAATTAGTCGAGAATTCAAGTCCGCAAATTAAAAATCGAGTTTTGAAAGTCGAAAGCACCTGGCAAGCAAATACTCCGTCCCAGATGCTCCAGATGCTCCAGTATCACCAGAATAGAATCAGAGAAGAGCAAGAACACGAGAGAAAACGTATGAAAGACACGAAAATGAAAGTGCTAGTTGCACAATCTGTTCCTCAAGACAGTCAGAAGAGGGGTCCGAATCAAGCCAGTCATCCTGCAGCTCCCGTTAGAGGGAACTGCAATTATTGTAAACAGCCAGGTCATTTTATAAACGAGTGTGCAGTTCTGAAACATAACATAGCTACTGGTAAGACTAAAGAAAGACCACGTCCGCCTAGACAAGAACAAGTTTCACAGATTCCTCAGCCACAGAATGCACAACAGACAGTTACAGTACCGCAGCCTATTGCTGCAACACAGCACGTTACATCACAGATGTACCAGTATGCACAATCTGAGTATCCAGAGTATCAGTCATATTCATGAAACAGCCTAGAGAGGGAGGTAGGCTTGCCTCTCATCGAGATACCTGTAGATCAAGAAGGTCCCTATGTTCACAGTCAAGTATTAGGGAAAGACAGAAAGTTTTTGATCGATACAGGGGCAAGTAGGACCACAATTAGTCATGCCGAAGTTCCAGGGGCTCCGCTCTCAGGCTCAAGAAATGTTTCCCTTGGATTTTCAGGAAAACCAATAGTTAATGAGATATCTAAGCCAGTCACTCTAGAAGTAGGTCCATTGTCCCGTACTACTGATCTGTTACTTACTAAGTCATGTCCAGAAAATCTGTTAGGCATTAAGACACTGAAAGAATTAGGTGCAGTTATTTGCTGTTCCCCAGAGGGAATACGTCTGTTCCTACGTGACTTTAAGGGTCACTATGTATTACGAGATTTTGATTCAAGATTGTCTAATGTTCCGCAGCATTTATGGGCGCAAGGTCCAACTGATGTAGGTTACATGCAAATCACACCCCATCGTGTGACTCTCAAGCCAGGTGTAGTGTTACCACGAATCAGGCAGTACAGATTGCCACCTGAGGCTGTAGCAGCCTTATCCAAAATTATTGACGAGCTCATGGCTCAAGGAGTAGTTGTAGAAACTGACTCCAATGTATGCAATTCTCCGATCATTCCAGTCATGAAACGTACTGATCCGAATGCACCCCCAGTATATCGATTAGTGATTGATTTACGAGAGCTTAATAAATGTATTATTCCTCAGTACCCAGTTGTCCCAGATATTTCTTCCCTGTTAACAGCCATTGATTCCGAAGCCATGTTTTTCACTGTCATAGACCTCAAGAATGCATTTTTTAGTGTTCCAATTCATCCAGACAGCCAGTTTCTTTTCGGATTTTGTTTAAATGGAAGGAGCTATATGTTTACACGCGCTCCTCAAGGTTTCACAGAAAGCCCTAGTATTTACAGTCAAGCACTCAAGAGACAACTAGACAACATTCACATGCCAACTGACACTGCCCTGCTCCAGTATGTCGATGATCTACTGATCACAGCCCGTTCTGAATGTGCTTGCGAGCGAGCATCACTTACAGTTCTGTATTTTCTAGCCGAGATGGGGCACAAAGTGTCACCTTCGAAGCTTCAATTCTGTGTCCAGCAAGTGGTATACTTAGGACACTTGCTGTCCAAGAGGGGTAGGCAGTTGACACCCGACCGTATCCAGTTAATAGCGAGTCTTCCCCAGCCCAGAACCCAGAAGGAGGTACGTGCCTTTATCGGCCTTACTTCTTATTGTAGACAATGGATTCCCCAGTATGCATTTCTAGCCAAGCCACTGATACAGTTAACGACACAGGAGGCAGCCGTATCAACTGTCCTCCCTTGGACATCTGAACATACACTTAGTTTCAACGAGTTAAAGAAAGCCCTATGTCAAGCTCCAGTTCTAGCTACACCGAACTACAGTAAGCCTTTTACACTTTTCGTTACTGAACGGGAAGGTACAGCATTATCTGTTCTCACACAAGATCAAGCAGGTCAATACAAGCCCTGTGCTTATTTTTCTAGCACATTAGATCCAGTCGCCCAGGCGTTGCCTGCGTGCCTCAAGTCAGTTGCAGCCACAGCACTAGCTATCAGACAAAGTGATTCCATAGTTTTAGGACATTCTCTGACAGTACAAGTTCCACATTCCGTAGAAGTTCTTTTAAACCGAACACAAACTCAGCACTTGACAATTGCACGTTTAACGGGTTATGAATTAACACTGTTCCAGCCACACATAGACATTAGACGCTGCAACGTTCTGAATCCTGCTACACTGTTACCATCAGTTAATTCAAATTCTGACCCACATGATTGTGTGGAAGTAGTTAACATTACGACTAAGCCAAGACAAGACCTGACAGATATTCCGTTATCAGATCCTGACCTGACACTTTATGTGGATGGTTCATGTATGAGAACTAGTACAGGAGAACTAGTAGCCGCGTATGCAGTGACTACTGACACTGAAGTTATTGAAACACACCGTATTGACACCCTGTCCGCTCAAGCAGCAGAGCTAGTCGCTCTGACACAAGCCTGTATACATGCCAAGAACCTGAAGGTTAATGTTTACACAGATTCACGTTACGCATTCGGAGTTGTACACGACTTCGGAGTGCTCTGGCAGGAGAGAGGTTTCATGACTTCTCATGGAACCAAGATTCAGCATGGTCTCCTCATTCAAGCCCTGTTAGATGCCATACATTTACCGACATCTATTGCTATCATGAAGTGCAAAGCACATACGAAAGTCACCGACATTATTTCCCAAGGTAATGATCTAGCAGACCGCACAGCCAAGCTTACAGCACAGACTCCAGACATTCCAGTTAACATGACACATACTTCAGACCCGATTATATGCATGACAGTTAAGGACCCTACACAAGATGTCATAGATATACAGTTACATGCTACTCCCGATGAAATCAAGAAGTGGTCTGAACAAGGAGGGGTCCAGACAGATCAAGGATGGTTAACGAAGGGTAGAGCCACATGGTTTCTCCCCGACTCTATGGTTCAAGTCATTATCAATACCGTACATAGTCCAGCACATTTAGGAGAAAAAGCTATGTTAGACAGTATCCAGAACATTTGGTTCAATAAGCATTTACGAGCTGCAGCCAAGCAGAAAGTCCGCACCTGTATGATATGTTGTCAGTTTAACCCAGGTAAAAGTGTCCCGGTGGAACAAGGTGGTTTCCAGCCCCCTGACCACCCTTTTGAGGTCCTCCAGATGGATTATATTCAGATGGAGCGATGTCGAGGTTTCAAGTATGTCCTTGTAGTTGTATGCGCTTTGTCCAGGTGGACAGAAGCATATCCAGTCCCAGATTACACAGCCGCGACCACTGCCAAGCAGTTGGTTCGTGAATTTTTCCCTAGATACGGACTCCCTAGAGTCGTATATTCTGATAACGGTCAGCCATTCTCATCCGAACTCATGAAACACGTTTCCCTTTTGTTAGGGTACCAGTGGAAGTTTCATTGTGTACGCCATCCTGAAGCAGCCGGTCTCGTAGAGAGACATAATCAGACTCTGAAAATCCGTATTGCAAAAGTCTGTAAGGACAAAGGTGTGGACTGGTTAATAGCTCTGCCAGTCGCTCTATTTTATATGCGCATGGTCGCACATTCCAGATCAGGTCTGTCCCCGTATGAGGTCATATTCGGCCGCCCCCCTAACATGTGGGGTACTCCTAGACCCCGAAGTATTACCGATGTTTCATGTAATATGCTGACAGATTACCTAGCTTCCTTGATGTCTGCCCTCAACTCATGTCGTTCACAGGTTGCCGCCGCATTTCCAGACAATACAGAGGTGGCACCGCACGAGATCGTTCCAGGCTCCCTTGTGATGGTCAGAAATTTCGACAGATCAAGTCCGCTGGAACCACGTTGGAAGGAGCCACGCCAGGTCCTCTTGACCACCCGAACTGCCGTCAAGTTGGAAGGCAGGAAGGGGTGGGTCCACCTCTCTCATGTAAAACTTATCAATGAATTGAAATCAGTCTCCAAGAACATTTCCAAGGATTGCCAGGATTCGAAAGATTGCCAAGACATTGTTTTAAAGGACTGTCCCGCACAAGACATTATTACAACCCCTCCCTTGTTAGAGAAAACTCCGCAACAGGAGTATAAGCTCAAATTAAGGTCTAGTAAAATAAGTCAGTCAGTTTGATTGTATAAGTCCTCCCCTAGGTGAAACGGTTAGACTGTTTCTGACATGTATAAAATAGACCCCCATAGTGAGAGAGTCAGTCGAAGTTCACTTCAATGTATCGTTTTTCTGAGTTTCGTATTATTTATCAGCATAATGATTTCTTGCACCAGCTACGCACTTTTCCTGTGTTTTCCAGTTCCTCATGTAAATATGTCTACTAATGCTACAGTAGAGCATACGTTTAGTGATCTGCCTCCTCACGAATATTCTTACCGCCTTGCTATGCGCAACAACACATTCATCCGTATGTTACATTATTCACACCAGACCAGCAATGCCACTAATTGTTGGGTGTGTGGTCGACTCCCCCCTTTCCAGACACCGAAGGGAGTTCTGCCACTGTTTCCTTATCCATTCTCACACAATGGTTCGTGTGGAGCATGGTCCACGTTAACGTCATCCTCAACAGATATGTCTTTTCTTAACAGTACATGTTTTCCAGACAAGCAAGGTCTTCCCCACAGAACAGGTTTAGATCTAGAAAACGAAGTATATAATTTAGGTAATTATTCGTCGAATTTCATGGTCCTGAATGTTCAGTCTGATACTACTCCAGACTTACCTGCTATTTCAGTACTACCTGTCAAAGGCGAATTATGTGTCCGTAGTTATGGTTCTGTACATGTAGGTCATAGTGAATGTACTACTGTTATCCAGTATAGTGACAGTGGGAAATCTATTTTCAAAGCTTCACGTCATTCTTATTTTATTTGTGGTCAAACTGCATATGTCCGTCTGCCCCTCGATTGGGAGGGAACCTGTTACATTGCTTTCCTACTGCCACCTGTTTTTCTAGCCCCATCTGATTATCACAGAAACACACATCTAGTACACATTAGACATAGAAGGGAGTCCCCAATTGTCGATTATACTGAAACTACTCTAGAACAGTATACAGATTTCAATAAAGGTTTCTTCTTCTTTGTAGGACCTGTCCAGAATAGTAAACTGATCCGTAGGTTAACAAGAACCCTTGAAGCTGTAGTTAATGAGACTGCCTCTGCTCTAGGTAACCTAACCGAAGAACAATCTGCTATGAGATTTGTCGTTTTGCAAAATCGTCTCGTCCTTGACGTCATACTGGCCGATAGGGGTGGGGCCTGTAGAGTCATCGGATCTAGTTGCTGCATTTTCATTCCAAATAACGCGCCGTCTGTTTATTCAGCTATAACCAGACTCCATAAAATTGCCCATCTGTTACATCAAGATCCAGGCACCTGGACATGGTCCGGTTGGTTCTGGAATATAATTTCCGCATGGGGATGGAAAGTCCTGTCCTTTCTAGGTATTGCAGTAGCGATTATATTCAGCTGCTGCCTCTGTATACAATGTGGCCCTGCGATTTGCAGCATGTGTGCTACCTCTTGTATTCCTAGTCCCAAGCCCCGTTCTAAGTCCCGTTCCAAGACAATTCGAGACGAGCAAATGGTACTGTATGAAATGATAGATGGTATCATGAAAATTGATGTTTCCTGATGGAAACGTAGTGACAAGGAGGGAATGTGGAAAAGTAAATTTTGCCATGTTCTGTGTCCCTACGCCTCATCCATCATATGTTATGTGTGCATGACCAATATGCATATGTTATTCCCCATGTCCGATTAATGACGCAATTCCAGTTGTGTCCACCTCTAGTATGCTATTTTCCAGTCCTCGTGAATACTACGAATATCAGGCCTATGTAAAGTAATGTTGCCACGTTTCCCAGTGTGCACGTTATTCCATTATAAAGTCCCCGTTTCCAGGCCTCAAAAGGGCCCGGACCACAGATTCAGCTCCTGTCTCCTGAAAGCCTCGCTGAGGAGCGATACAGCCCCCACCTGTATCCTCGACCCTTCACTTACTTCCTGCCTCGCAGTGCCCGGTGCAGCTTGGCTCTGCCTCTGAGTCTGCCAAAAGTATGTTATAGTTCCAGCTATCAGTTCAGTCCTCCTCCTCTGCATTCCTAAGCTACTGAACTGCATCAATAGTTTCCGTCATTGTCTAGCCTTCTCGTCTCCAGGTTAGAGAAATACTGTATTTAATGGTCATTTAGTATTCTTCATCACGCACTTCATGAAGAATAATGCATGGTCCAGTCTTAGAGTCAAGTTAGCTTTTCCCCTCATGACTTCTAGTTTATATCAACATGTTCCCTAAACATTAGATACCAGATAGGGTTTAGGTACATGTCGCTCCGACCCTCCAGACTTTAGTCTCTGCTCCTAGCACAGAGTTCGTAGCCCCCAGCTTCTCCTAGTAACACGTCATTGCTAGTTTTCGCGCACCATTAGGTTAGAGGTCCCGGCTCCTTAGGTAGCCCCCTCCTATGTTTCCGCCCATTCATGACATATTCTGTTACGTTTGCATCACATGTCTATGCATACTCCCAGTTACACCTCTTTTTACTGTTATCTTTCGCGACTGCTACGCGTCACACCTTCTGCTCCACCCACTGCTACGCCTACTGCAATGTAATGCTATGTGTTCGCGCTATGTATATATGCCTGTGTTTTGTTATTGAATGTTAGCGCGCTCATCCCAGACCTAGCCCCAGCAGCTGCTGGGCCTCTTTTCCCCTGCTGGGCCCCAGTTGTCCTGCTGGGCCCTGTCACCTCTGTTCTATGCAGGTTGTCCTGATCCTGTCCTTATGCTGTAATAAACCTGCAGGAACTCCTACTACCTCGAATCTTGACTCTTATTTTATTGAGCTATCTGTTATTCATTCATTCATCCAAAAATAGATCCGGTATTATTTATTTATATACCACAGATCCACCCCTCGAAGTCTCGGCTAAAAAAGTTCACGTACTCCACCCAAGTTGTACCCGGAATCCGTTTGCAGTCGCGGAACCGTTGGCGGTACATCTCAGGTGTGAGCCCGTATCGAGTGAGGAGGGCGGCCTTCATGTGGTCGTAGGAGGTCATCAGCTGGTCCGGGAGTTGCAGCAGGGCGTCCCGCCCTTCGTTGACAAACCTCCCCCATAATCCGGCTCCCCAATCGCTTCGGGGAATCCGGTGGGAGGTCATTGCCACCTCATAGGCTTTAAACCACTGCTGGATATCATCGTTCTTGTGGTATTCCCGGATGACATCTTTGGGGATGTGAACCTTGGGTTCGGTCGAGGCAGACGGGGTCGGTCGTTCGGGGAGCCCGAGGTCTTTATTCTGTTTCTGGATCTCCAGTGCTTTGAGATTGCGCTCATGTTCGTACTCTAGTCTCTTTTCCTCTAGCTCCCTCTGTCTTTGCTTGTCTTCCCGCTCTTCCCTGAGCCGTAAGTGTTCCAGGGTTATTTTTTGTTCTGCCAGCTTGAGTTCCCCATCCAAGCGAAGTCGGGCAAGTTCTAATTCGTGGAGTCTGGTTTTTTCTCTTTCTCGGATCTCTTCCAGGGAGAGATCCGCTCTTTCTTTAGTTGGTGCGGGGCTCGTTTCGGTTGTTTGTGTTCGGGGTACGGCCGTACCCGTTTCTGCCCAAGCTTCTAGGGCTCGTTTGAAGTCTTCCTTTGTGCTAAGACCTGTGGTCGGAAGTCCAAGTTCTATGCAATATTGCTTCAGTTCCCGGTGGTTGTAGTCTTCCAATTTTTCCATCTGAAATTTTTCCGTTGTTCCGCTCTCTATTGACATGGTTGTTGTGTGTGGTGGGGCGAGTGACTTTCTGTACGATTATGCGTAGGTTCGGATCCCGTCGCTGGCCACCAATGTTAGACGGGGACCCTGAGGGTCGGCCGGATACCGAGGGAGAGATCCCCGGGGGGGGGACCGTCTCCGGCGATCGTACAGACAAGTTACCTCCCTCCCCACAAACAGGCACCACACCAAGTCGAGTTCAAGGCTTTATATAAGGTTCTTAAGGCAAGGATATCAGCGATACAGGATATCTTGGACCCGGGGGTCCTCTCACTTCTAGTCTCTGTAGGGAAAGGGGGTAGCGGGACAGTCTTGGTACCGGATCGGTACAGGTAGGGGTAAAAAGGCGAGCTCACAATCCTCGAGCTGGAGTGTCTGTGGATCGGGCCGCGGCAGCGCCAGCAGGCCAAGGTGATAGTCTCATAAAGCAGAGGGCCGCGGCAGCGCCAGCCGGCCAAGACGATGGTTTCACGAGGCAGAGGGCCGCGGCAGCGCCAGCAGGCCAAGACGATGGTTTCACGAGGCAGAGGGCCGCGGCAGCGCCAGCAGGCCAAGACGATGGTTTCACGAGGCAGAGGGCCGCGGCAGCGCCAGCAGGCCAAGACGATGGTTTCACGAGGCAGAGGGCCGCGGCAGCGCCAGCAGGCCAAGTCGATGGTTTCACGGGGCAGAGGGCCGCGGCAGCGCCAGCAGGCCAAGTCGATGGTTTCACGGGGCAGAGGGCCGCGGCAGCGCCAGCAGGCCAAGTCACGGATGAGTTCTTCTCGGGTCTCTCGACTCCAGGATACAACTGCCTTCCTGGTCTGGTCCTGCCCCAGTTATAGGTCTGGTCCCCTTTGATGTCCGGACCCTCGCGCCTGGGGGCCGGGAGGTCCGGGATGAGGGAGTCCAGACACCCAGCAGGGGGGTGGAGCCAGCGCCCAGGCGGCCTGGGGTGATCGACACCTGGCGGAGGAGAGCCGTTGACGATTCCTTCTCCCATTGACTCGCCAAGTGGTCACTCTGCCTCCTGGGAGGAGGGTGGGGCCTCGATGTCGGGGCCGGCCGGGCCCGGGGTTAGGGTCGAGTTGAGGCCACGCGGCCTCGTGCTGCAGTGCCCCAAGATGGCGGCCGGGTCGATGTCGTGGGGTAGATGGTGACCCGGGCCAGCTGGGTCCGGAGCTGGTGTCTTGTAGTGGAGGGATTGCAGGGTACTTCGGGTGGTCGTTGGTGGACTCTGGCTGGGGATGCGGGGAGAGCCAGGGTCCTGGTCCCATTGCGGGGAGGGGGGACAGCTCGAACATGCGGCCTGTCCAACACGCCGTGACCCTTGCCGCACACACAAGTCTGAGGGCTTGGGTCATTCATGTCTTCTCCAGTCTGAGGCACCGTGACCCTTGCCGCACACGCAAGTCTGAGGGCTTGGGTCATTCATGTTTTCTCCAGTCTGAGGCGCCGTGACCCTTGCCGCACACGCAAGTCTGAGGGCTTGGGTCATTCATGTGTTCTCCAGTCTGAAGAGCCGTGACCCTTGCCGCACACGCGAGTTGAGGCCACGCGGCCTCGTGCTGCAGTGCCCCAAGATGGCGGCCGGGTCGATGTCGTGGGGTAGATGGTGACCCGGGCCAGCTGGGTCCGGAGCTGGTGTCTTGTAGTGGAGGGATTGCAGGGTACTTCGGGTGGTCGTTGGTGGACTCTGGCTGGGGATGCGGGGAGAGCCAGGGTCCTGGTCCCATTGCGGGGAGGGGGGACAGCTCGAACATGCGGCCTGTCCAACACGCCGTGACCCTTGCCGCACACACAAGTCTGAGGGCTTGGGTCATTCATGTCTTCTCCAGTCTGAGGCACCGTGACCCTTGCCGCACACGCAAGTCTGAGGGCTTGGGTCATTCATGTCTTCTCCAGTCTGAGGCGCCGTGACCCTTGCCGCACATGCAAGTCTGAGGGCTTGGGTCATTCATGTCTTCTCCAGTCTGAGGCGCCGTGACCCTTGCCGCACACGCAAGTCTGAGGCCTAGGGTCATTCATGTCTTCTCCAGTCTGAGGCGCTGTGACCCTTGCCGCACACGCAAGTCTGAGGGCTTGGGTCATTCATGTCTTCTTCAGTCTGAAGAGCCGTGACCCTTGCCGCACACGCAAGTCTGAGGGCTTGGGTCATTCATGTCTTCTTCAGTCTGAGTCGCCTTGACCTTTGCTGCACACGCAAGTCTGAGGGCTTGGGTCATTCACGTCTTCTCCAGTCTGAGGCGCCGTGACCCTTGCCGCAAACGCAAGTCTGAGGGCTTGGGTCCTTCACCTCTACTCCAGTCTGAGGCGCCGTGACCCTTGCCGCACACGCAAGTCTGAGAGCTTGGGTCATTCACGTGTTCTCCAGTCTGAGGCGACGTGACCCTTGCCGCACACGCAAGTCTGAGGGCTTGGGTCCTTCACGTCTTCTCCAGTCTGAGGCGCCGTGACCCTTGCCGCACACGCAAGTCTGAGGGCTTGGGTCCTTCACGTCTTCTCCAGTCTGAGGCGCCGTGACCCTTGCCGCACACGCAAGTCTGAGGGCTTGGGTCATTCACGTGTTCTCCAGTCCGAGGCGCCGTGACCCTCGCCGCACACGCAAGTCTGAGGGCTTGGGTCATTCACGTCTTCTCCAGTCCGAGGCGCCGTGACCCTTGCCGCACACGCAAGTCTGAGGGCTTGGGTCATTCATGTCTTCTCCAGTCCGAGGAGCCGTGACTCTTGCCGCACACGCAAGTCTGAGGGCATGGGTCATTCATGTGTTCTCCAGTCTGAGACACCGTGACACGCGCCACACACGCAAGTCGGAGGGCTTGGGTCATTCATGTGTTCTCCAGTCTGAGGCGCTGTGACCCTTGCCGCACACGCAAGTCTGAGGGCTTGGGTCATTCATGTGTTCTCCAGTCTGAGGCGCCTTGACCCTTGCCGCACACGCAAGTCTGAGGGCTTGGGTCCTTCACGTCTTCTCCAGTCTGAGGCGCCGTGACCCTTGCCGCACACGCAAGTCTGAGGGCTTGGGTCATTCACGTGTTCTCCAGTCCGAGGCGCCGTGACCCTTGCCGCACACGCAAGTCTGAGGGCTTGGGTCATTCATGTCTTTTCCAATCCGAGGCGCCGTGACCCTTGCCGCACACGCAAGTCTGAGGGCTTGGGTCATTCATGTCTTCTCCAGTCCGAGGCGCCGTGACTCTTGCCGCACACGCAAGTCTGAGGGCATGGGTCATTCATGTGTTCTCCAGTATGAGACACCGTGACACGCGCCGCACACTCAAGTCGGAGGGCTTGGGTCATTCATGTGTTCTCCAGTCTGAGGCGCCGTGACCCTTGCTGCACACGCAAGTCTGAGGGCTTGGGTCCTTCATGTGTTCTCCAGTCTGAGGCGCCGTGACCCTTGACACACACGCAAGTCTGAGGGCTTGGGTCATTCATGTGTTCTCCAGTCTGAGGCGCTGTGACCCTTGCCGCACACGCAAGTCTGAGGGCTTGGGTCATTCATGTGTTTTCCAGTCTGAGGCGACGTGACCCTTGCCACACATGCAAGTCTGAGGGCTTGGGTCCTTCACGTCTTCTCCAGTCTGAGGCACCGTGACCCTTGCCGCACACGCAAGTCTGAGGGCTTGGGTCCTTCACCTCTTCTCCAGTCTGAGGCGCCGTGACCCTTGCCGCACATGCAAGTCTGAGGGCTTGGGTCATTCATGTGTTCTCTAGTCCGAGGTGCCGTGACCCTTGCCTCACACGCAAGTCTGAGGGCTTGGGTCATTCATGTGTTCTCCAGTCTGAGGCGCCGTGACCCTTGCCACACACGCAAGTCTGAGGGCTTGGGTCATTCATGTTTTCTCCAGTCTGAGGCGCCGTGACCCTTGCCGCACACGCAAGTCTGAGGGCTTGGGTCATTCATGTGTTCTCCAGTCTGAGGCGCCGTGACCCTTGCCGCACACGCAAGTCTGAGGGCTTGGGTCATTCACGTATTCTCCAGTCTGAGGCACCGTGACCCTTGCCGCACACGCAAGTCTGAGGGCTTGGGTCATTCACGTATTCTCCAGTCTAAGGCGCCGTGACCCTTGCCGCACATGCAAGTCTGAGGGCTTGGGTCATTCATGTCTTCTCCAGTCTGAGGCGCCGTGACCCTTGCCGCACATGCAAGTCTGAGGGCTTGGGTCATTCATGTCTTCTCCAGTCTGAGGCGCCGTGACCCTTGCCGCACACGCAAGTCTGAGGCCTTGGGTCATTCATGTCTTCTCCAGTCTGAGGCGCTGTGACCCTTGCCGCACACGCAAGTCTGAGGGCTTGGGTCATTCATGTCTTCTTCAGTCTGAGGAGCCGTGACCCTTGCCGCACACGCAAGTCTGAGGGCTTGGGTCATTCATGTCTTCTCCAGTCTGAGGCGCCTTGACCCTTGCCGCACACGCAAGTCTGAGGGCTTGGATCATTCATGTGTTCTCCAGTCTGAGGCGCTGTGACCTGCGCCGCACACGCAAGTCTGAGGGCTTGGGTCATTCATGTGTTCTCCAGTCTGAGGCGCCGTGACCCTTGCCGCACACGCAAGTCTGAGGGCTTGGGTCATTCATGTGTTCTCCAGTCTGAGGTGCCGTGACCCTTGCCGCACAGGCAAGTCTGAGGGCTTGGGTCATTCATGATTTCTCCAGTCTGAGGCGCCGTGACCCTTGCCGCACACGTAAGTCTGAGGGCTTGGGTCATTCATGTGTTCTCCAGTCCGAGGCGCCGTGACCCTTGCCGCACACGCAAGTCTGAGGGCTTGGGTCATTCACGTATTCTCCAGTCTGAGGCACCGTGACCCTTGCCGCACACGCAAGTCTGAGGGCTCGGGTCATTTACGTATTCTCCAGTCTAAGGCGCCGTGACCCTTGCCGCACACGCAAGTCTGAGGGCTTTGGTCATTCAAGTGTTCTCCAGTCTGAGGCGCCGTGACCCTTGCCGCACACGCAAGTCTGAGGGCTTGGGTCCTTCACGTGTTCTCCAGTCTGAGGCGCCGTGACCCACGCCGCACACGCAAGTCAGAGGGCTTGGGTACTTCACATGTTCTCCAGTCTGAGGCGCCGTGACCCTTGCCGCACACGCAAGTCTGAGGGCTTGGGTCATTCATGTGTTCTCCAGTCTGAGGCGCCGTGACCCTTGCCGCACACGCAAGTTTGAGGGCTTGGGTCATTCATGTGTTCTCCAGTCTGAGGTGCCGTGATCCTTGCCGCACACGCAAGTCTGAGGGCTTGGGTCATTCATGTGTTCTCCAGTCTGAGGCGCCGTGACCCTTGCCGCACACGCAAGTCTGAGGGCTTGGGTCATTCATGTTTTCTCCAGTCTGAGGCGCCGTGACCCTTGCCGCACACGCAAGTCTGAGGGCTTGGGTCATTCATGTGTTCTCCAGTCTGAGGCACCGTGACCCTTGCCGCACACGCAAGTCTGAGGGCTTGGGTCATTCACGTATTCTCCAGTCTGAGGCACCGTGACCCTTGCCGCACACGCAAGTCTGAGGGCTTGGGTCATTCACGTATTCTCCAGTCTAAGGCGCCGTGACCCTTGCCTCACACGCAAGTCTGAGGGCTTGGGTCATTCACGTCTTCTCCAGTCTGAGGCACCGTGACCCTTGCCGCACACGCAAGTCTGAGAGCTTGGGTCCTTCACGTGTTCTCCAGTCTGAGGCGCCGTGACCCACGCCGCACACGCAAGTCAGAGGGCTTGGGTACTTCACATGTTCTCCAGTCTAACCGCGGTGACCCTTGCCGCACACGCAAGTCTGAGGGCTTGGGTCCTTCAAGTGTTCTCCAGTCTGAGGCGCCGTGACCCTTGCCGCACACGCAAGTCTGAGGGCTTGGGTCATTCACGTGTTCTCCAGTCTGAGGCGACGTGACCCTTGCCGCACATGCAAGTCTGAGGGCTTGGGTCCTTCACGTCTTCTCCAGTCTGAGGCGCCGTGACCCTTGCCGCAAACGCAAGTCTGAGGGCTTGGGTCCTTCACCTCTACTCCAGTCTGAGGCGCCGTGACCCTTGCCGCACACGCAAGTCTGAGGGCTTGGGTCATTCATGTGTTCTCCAGTCCGAGGCGCCGTGACCCTTGCCTCACACGCAAGTCTGAGGGCTTGGGTCATTCATGTGTTCTCCAGTCTGAGGCGCCGTGACCCTTGCCGCACACGCAAGTCTGAGGGCTTGGGTCATTCATGTTTTCTCCAGTCTGAGGCGCCGTGACCCTTGCCGCACATGCAAGTCTGAGGGCTTGGGTCATTCATGTGTTCTCCAGTCTGAGGCGCCGTGACCCTTGCCGCACACGCAAGTCTGAGGGCTTGGGTCATTCATGTTTTCTCTAGTCTGAGGCGCCGCGACCCTTGCCGCACACGCAAGTCTGAGGGCTTGGGTCATTCACGTATTCTCCAGTCTGAGGCACCGTGACCCTTGCCGCACACGCAAGTCTGAGGGCTTGGGTCATTCACGTATTCTCCAGTCTAAGGCACCGTGACCCTTGCCGCACACGCAAGTCTGAGGGCTTGGGTCATTCATGTCTTCTCCAGTCTGAGGCGCCGTGACCCTTGCCGCACATGCAAGTCTGAGGGCTTGGGTCATTCATGTCTTCTCCAGTGTGAGGCGCCGTGACCCTTGCCGCACACGCAAGTCTGAGGCCTTGGGTCATTCATGTCTTCTCCAGTCTGAGGCGCTGTGACACTTGCCGCACACGCAAGTCTGAGGGCTTGGGTCATTCATGTCTTCTTCAGTCTGAGGAGCCGTGACCCTTGCCGCACACGCAAGTCTGAGGGCTTGGGTCATTCATGTCTTCTCCAGTCTGAGGCGCCTTGACCCTTGCCGCACACGCAAGTCTGAGGGCTTGGGTCATTCATATGTTCTCCAGTCTGAGGCGCTGTGACCTGCGCCGCACACGCAAGTCTGAGGGCTTGGGTCATTCATGTGTTCTCCAGTCTGAGGCGCCGTGACCCTTGCCGCACACGCAAGTCTGAGGGCTTGGGTCATTCATGTGTTCTCCAGTCTGAGGCGCCGTGACCCTTGCCGCACACGCAAGTCTGAGGGCTTGGGTCATTCATGTGTTCTCCAGTCTGAGGTGCCGTGATCCTTGCCGCACACGCAAGTCTGAGGGCTTGGGTCATTCATGTGTTCTCCAGTCTGAGGCGCCGTGACCCTTGCCGCACACGCAAGTCTGAGGGCTTGGGTCATTCATGTTTTCTCCAGTCTGAGGCGCTGTGACCCTTGCCGCACACGCAAGTCTGAGGGCTTGGGTCATTCATGTGTTCTCCAGTCTGAGGCACCGTGACCCTTGCCGCACACGCAAGTCCGAGGGCTTGGGTCATTCACGTATTCTCCAGTCTGAGGCACCGTGACCCTTGCCGCACACGCAAGTCTGAGGGCTTGGGTCATTCACGTATTCTCCAGTCTAAGGCGCCGTGACCCTTGCCGCACACGCAAGTCTGAGGGCTTGGGTCATTCACGTCTTCTCCAGTCTGAGGCGCCGTGACCCTTGCCGCACACGCAAGTCTGAGAGCTTGGGTCCTTCACGTGTTCTCCAGTCTGAGGCGCCGTGACCCACGCCGCACACGCAAGTCAGAGGGCTTGGGTACTTCACATGTTCTCCAGTCTAACCGCGGTGACCCTTGCCGCACACGCAAGTCTGAGGGCTTGGGTCCTTCAAGTGTTCTCCAGTCTGAGGCGCCGTGACCCTTGCCGCACACGCAAGTCTGAGGGCTTGGGTCATTCACGTGTTCTCCAGTCTGAGGCGACGTGACCCTTGCCACACATGCAAGTCTGAGGGCTTGGGTCCTTCACGTCTTCTCCAGTCTGAGGCGCCTTGACCCTTGCCGCACACGCAAGTCTGAGGGCTTGGGTCCTTCACCTCTACTCCAGTCTGAGGCGCCGTGACCCTTGCCGCACACGCAAGTCTGAGGGCTTGGGTCATTCATGTGTTCTCCAGTCTGAGGCGCCGTGACCCTTGCCTCACACGCAAGTCTGAGGGCTTGGGTCATTCATGTGTTCTCCAGTCTGAGGCGCCGTGACCCTTGCCGCACACGCAAGTCTGAGGGCTTGGGTCATTCATGTTTTCTCCAGTCTGAGGCGCCGTGACCCTTGCCGCACATGCAAGTCTGAGGGCTTGGGTCATTCATGTGTTCTCCAGTCTGAGGCGCCGTGACCCTTGCCGCACACGCAAGTCTGAGGGCTTGGGTCATTCATGTTTTCTCTAGTCTGAGGCGCCGCGACCCTTGCCGCACACGCAAGTCTGAGGGCTTGGGTCATTCACGTATTCTCCAGTCTGAGGCACCGTGACCCTTGCCACACACGCAAGTCTGAGGGCTTGGGTCATTCACGTATTCTCCAGTCTAAGGCGCCGTGACCCTTGCCGCACACGCAAGTCTGAGGGCTTGGGTCATTCATGTCTTCTCCAGTCTGAGGCGCCGTGACCCTTGCCGCACATGCAAGTCTGAGGGCTTGGGTCATTCATGTCTTCTCCAGTGTGAGGCGCTGTGACACTTGCCGCACACGCAAGTCTGAGGGCTTGGGTCATTCATGTCTTCTTCAGTCTTAGGAGCCGTGACCCTTGCCGCACACGCAAGTCTGAGGGCTTGGGTCATTCATGTCTTCTCCAGTCTGAGGCGCCTTGACCCTTGCCGCACACGCAAGTCTGAGGGCTTGGGTCATTCATATGTTCTCCAATCTGAGGCGCTGTGACCTGCGCCGCACACGCAAGTCTGAGGGCTTGGGTCATTCATGTGTTCTCCAGTCTGAGGTGCCGTGACCCTTGCCGCACACGCAAGTCTGAGGGCTTGGGTCATTCATGTGTTCTCCAGTCTGAGGCGCCGTGACCCTTTGCCGCACACGCAAGTCTGAGGGCTTGGGTCATTCATGTTTTCCCCAGTCTGAGGCGCCGTGACCCTTGCCGCACACGCAAGTCTGAGGGCTTGGGTCATTCATGTGTTCTCCAGTCTGAGGCGCCGTGACCCTTGCCGCACACGCAAGTCTGAGGGCTTGGGTCATTCACGTATTCTCCAGTCTGAGGCACCGTGACCCTTGCCGCACACGCAAGTCTGAGGGCTTGGGTCATTCACGTATTCTCCAGTCTAAGGCGCCGTGACCCTTGCCGCACACGCAAGTCTGAGGGCTTGGGTCATTCAAGTCTTCTCCAGTCTGAGGCGCCGTGACCCTTGCCGCACACGCAAGTCTGAGGGCTTGGGTCCTTCACGTGTTCTCCAGTCTGAGGCGCCGTGACCCACGCCGCACACGCAAGTCAGAGGGCTTGGGTACTTCACATGTTCTCCAGTCTGAGGCGCCGTGACCCTTGCTGCACACGCAAGTCTGAGGGCTTGGGTCCTTCAAGTGTTCTCCAGTCTGAGGCGCGTGACACTTGCCGCACACGCAAGTCTGAGGGCTTGGGTCATTCACGTGTTCTCCAGTCTGAGGCGACGTGACCCTTGCCGCACATGCAAGTCTGAGGGCTTGGGTCCTTCACGTCTTCTCCAGTCTGAGGCGCCGTGACCTTTGCCTCACACGCAAGTCTGAGGGCTTGGGTCCTTCACGTCTTCTCCAGTCTGAGGCGCCGTGACCCTTGCCTCACACGCAAGTCTGAGGGCTTGGGTCATTCATGTGTTCTCCAGTCTGAGGCGCCGTGACCCTTGCCGCACACGCAAGTCTGAGGGCTTGGGTCATTCATGTGTTCTCCAGTCTGAGGCGCCGTGACCCTTGCCGCACACGCAAGTCTGAGGGCTTGGGTCATTCATGTTTTCTCCAGTCTGAGGCGCCGTGACCCTTGCCGCACATGCAAGTCTGAGGGCTTGGGTCATTCATGTGTTCTCCAGTCTGAGGCGCCGTGACCCTTGCCGCACACGCAAGTCTGAGGGCTTGGGTCATTCATGTTTTCTCTAGTCTGAGGCGCCGCGACCCTTGCCGCACATGCAAGTCTGAGGGCTTGGGTCATTCACGTATTCTCCAGTCTGAGGCACCGTGACCCTTGCCACACACGCAAGTCTGAGGGCTTGGGTCATTCACGTATTCTCCAGTCTAAGGCGCCGTGACCCTTGCCGCACACGCAAGTCTGAGGGCTTGGGTCATTCATGTCTTCTCCAGTCTGAGGCGCCGTGACCCTTGCCGCACATGCAAGTCTGAGGGCTTGGGTCATTCATGTCTTCTCCAGTGTGAGGCGCTGTGACACTTGCCGCACACGCAAGTCTGAGGGCTTGGGTCATTCATATGTTCTCCAATCTGAGGCGCTGTGACCTGCGCCGCACACGCAAGTCTGAGGGCTTGGGTCATTCATGTGTTCTCCAGTCTGAGGTGCCGTGACCCTTGCCGCACACGCAAGTCTGAGGGCTTGGGTCATTCATGTGTTCTCCAGTCTGAGGCGCCGTGACCCTTGCCGCACACGCAAGTCTGAGGGCTTGGGTCATTCATGTTTTCCCCAGTCTGAGGCGCCGTGACCCTTGCCGCACACGCAAGTCTGAGGGCTTGGGTCATTCATGTGTTCTCCAGTCTGAGGCGCCGTGACCCTTGCCGCACACGCAAGTCTGAGGGCTTGGGTCATTCACGTATTCTCCAGTCTGAGGCACCGTGACCCTTGCCGCACACGCAAGTCTGAGGGCTTGGGTCATTCACGTATTCTCCAGTCTAAGGCGCCGTGACCCTTGCCGCACACGCAAGTCTGAGGGCTTGGGTCATTCAAGTCTTCTCCAGTCTGAGGCGCCGTGACCCTTGCCGCACACGCAAGTCTGAGGGCTTGGGTCCTTCACGTGTTCTCCAGTCTGAGGCGCCGTGACCCACGCCGCACACGCAAGTCAGAGGGCTTGGGTACTTCACATGTTCTCCAGTCTGAGGCGCCGTGACCCTTGCTGCACACGCAAGTCTGAGGGCTTGGGTCCTTCAAGTGTTCTCCAGTCTGAGGCGCGTGACACTTGCCGCACACGCAAGTCTGAGGGCTTGGGTCATTCACGTGTTCTACAGTCTGAGGCGACGTGACCCTTGCCGCACATGCAAGTCTGAGGGCTTGGGTCCTTCACGTCTTCTCCAGTCTGAGGCGCCGTGACCCTTGCCTCACACGCAAGTCTGAGGGCTTGGGTCCTTCACGTCTTCTCCAGTCTGAGGCGCCGTGACCCTTGCCTCACACGCAAGTCTGAGGGCTTGGGTCATTCATGTGTTCTCCAGTCTGAGGCGCCGTGACCCTTGCCGCATACGCAAGTCTGAGGGCTTGGGTCATTCATGTGTTCTCCAGTCTGAGGCGCCGTGACCCTTGCCGCACACGCAAGTCTGAGGGCTTGGGTCATTCATGTTTTCTCCAGTCTGAGGCGCCGTGACCCTTGCCGCACATGCAAGTCTGAGGGCTTGGGTCCTTCACGTGTTCTCCAGTCTAAGGCGCCGTGACCCTTGCCGCACACGCAAGTCTGAGGGCTTGGGTCATTCATGTCTTCTCCAGTCTGAGGCGCCGTGACCCTTGCCGCACATGCAAGTCTGAGGGCTTGGGTCATTCATGTCTTCTCCAGTCTGAGGCGCCGTGACCCTTGCCGCACACGCAAGTCTGAGGCCTTGGGTCATTCATGTCTTCTCCAGTCTGAGGCGCTGTGACACTTGCCGCACACGCAAGTCTGAGGGCTTGGGTCATTCATGTCTTCTTCAGTCTGAGGAGCCGTGACCCTTGCCGCACACGCAAGTCTGAGGGCTTGGGTCATTCATGTCTTCTCCAGTCTGAGGCGCCTTGACCCTTGCCGCACACGCAAGTCTGAGGGCTTGGGTCATTCATATGTTCTCCAGTCTGAGGCGCTGTGACCTGCGCCGCACACGCAAGTCTGAGGGCTTGGGTCATTCATGTGTTCTCCAGTCTGAGGCGCCGTGACCCTTGCCGCACACGCAAGTCTGAGGGCTTGGGTCATTCATGTGTTCTCCAGTCTGAGGCGCCGTGACCCTTGCCGCACACGCAAGTCTGAGGGCTTGGGTCATTCATGTGTTCTCCAGTCTGAGGCGTCGTGACCCTTGCCGCACACGCAAGTCTGAGGGCTTGGGTCATTCACGTATTCTCCAGTCTGAGGCACCGTGACCCTTGCCGCACATGCAAGTCTGAGGGCTTGGGTCATTCACGTATTCTCCAGTCTAAGGCGCCGTGACCCTTGCCGCACACGCAAGTCTGAGGGCTTGGGTCATTCACGTATTCTCCAGTCTGAGGCACCGTGACCCTTGCCGCACACGCAAGTCTGAGGGCTTGGGTCCTTCACGTGTTCTCCAGTCTGAGGCGCCGTGACCCACGCCGCACACGCAAGTCAGAGGGCTTGGGTACTTCACATGTTCTCCAGTCTGAGGCGCCGTGACCCTTGCTGCACACGCAAGTCTGAGGGCTTGGGTCCTTCAAGTGTTCTCCAGTCTGAGGCGCGTGACCCTTGCCGCACACGCAAGTCTGAGGGCTTGGGTCATTCACGTGTTCTCCAGTCTGAGGCGACGTGACCCTTGCCGCACATGCAAGTCTGAGGGCTTGGGTCCTTCACGTCTTCTCCAGTCTGAGGCGCCGTGACCCTTGCCTCACACGCAAGTCTGAGGGCTTGGGTCCTGGGTACTTCACATGTTCTCCAGTCTGAGGCGCCGTGACCCTTGCTGCACACGCAAGTCTGAGGGCTTGGGTCCTTCAAGTGTTCTCCAGTCTGAGGCGCGTGACCCTTGCCGCACACGCAAGTCTGAGGGCTTGGGTCATTCACGTGTTCTCCAGTCTGAGGCGACGTGACCCTTGCCGCACATGCAAGTCTGAGGGCTTGGGTCCTTCACGTCTTCTCCAGTCTGAGGCGCCGTGACCCTTGCCTCACACGCAAGTCTGAGGGCTTGGGTCATTCACGTGTTCTCCAGTCTGAGGCGACGTGACCCTTGCCACACATGCAAGTCTGAGGGCTTGGGTCCTTCACGTCTTCTCCAGTCTGAGGCGCGTGACCCTTGCCGCACACGCAAGTCTGAGGGCTTGGGTCATTCACGTGTTCTCCAGTCTGAGGCGACGGGACCCTTGCCGCACATGCAAGTCTGAGGGCTTGGGTCCTTCACGTCTTCTCCAGTCTGAGGCGCCGTGACCCTTGCCTCACACGCAAGTCTGAGGGCTTGGGTCATTCACGTGTTCTCCAGTCTGAGGCGACGTGACCCTTGCCGCACATGCAAGTCTGAGGGCTTGGGTCCTTCACGTCTTCTCCAGTCTGAGGCGCGTGACCCTTGCCGCACACGCAAGTCTGAGGGCTTGGGTCATTCACGTGTTCTCCAGTCTGAGGCGACGTGACCCTTGCCGCACATGCAAGTCTGAGGGCTTGGGTCCTTCACGTCTTCTCCAGTCTGAGGCGCCGTGACCCTTGCTGCACACGCAAGTCTGAGGGCTTGGGTCCTTCAAGTGTTCTCCAGTCTGAGGCGCGTGACCCTTGCCGCACACGCAAGTCTGAGGGCTTGGGTCATTCACGTGTTCTCCAGTCTGAGGCGACGTGACCCTTGCCGCACATGCAAGTCTGAGGGCTTGGGTCCTTCACGTCTTCTCCAGTCTGAGGCGCCGTGACCCTTGCCTCACACGCAAGTCTGAGGGCTTGGGTCATTCACGTGTTCTCCAGTCTGAGGCGACGTGACCCTTGCCGCACATGCAAGTCTGAGGGCTTGGGTCCTTCACGTCTTCTCCAGTCTGAGGCGCGTGACCCTTGCCGCACACGCAAGTCTGAGGGCTTGGGTCATTCACGTGTTCTCCAGTCTGAGGCGACGTGACCCTTGCCGCACATGCAAGTCTGAGGGCTTGGGTCCTTCACGTCTTCTCCAGTCTGAGGCGCCGTGACCCTTGCCTCACACGCAAGTCTGAGTGCTTGGGTCATTCATGTGTTCTCCAGTCTGAGGCGCCGTGACCCTTGCCGCACACGCAAGTCTTAGGGCTTGGGTCATTCATGTGTTCTCCAGTCTGAGGCGCCGTGACCCTTGCCGCACACGCAAGTCTGAGGGCTTGGGTCATTCATGTTTTCTCCAGTCTGAGGCGCCGTGACCCTTGCCGCACATGCAAGTCTGAGGGCTTGGGGCCTTCACGTGTTCCCCAGTCTGAGGCGCCGTGACCCATGCCGCACACGCAAGTCAGAGGGCTTGGGTACTTCACATGTTCTCCAGTCTGAGGCGCGTGACCCTTGCCGCACACGCAAGTCAGAGGGCTTGGGTACTTCACATGTTCTCCAGTCTGAGGCGCGTGACCCTTGCCGCACACGCAAGTCTGAGGGCTTGGGTCCTTCAAGTGTTCTCCAGTCTGAGGCGCTGTGACCCTAGCCGCACACGCAAGTCTGAGGGCTTGGGTCCTTCAAGTGTTCTCCAGTCTGAGGCGCCGTGACCCTAGCCGCACACGCAAGTCTGAGGGCTTGGGTCATTCACGTGTTCTCCAGTCTGAGGCGACATGACCCTTGCCGCACACGCAAGTCTGAGGGCTTGGGTCCTTCACGTCTTCTCCAGTCTGAGGCGCTGTGACCCTTGCCGCACACCCAAGTATGAGGGCTTGGGTCCTTCACGTCTTCTCCAGTCTGAGGCGCCGTGACCCTTGCCGCACACGCAAGTCTGAGGGCTTGGGTCATTCACGTGTTCTCCAGTCCGAGGCGCCGTGACCCTTGCCGCACACGCAAGTCTGAGGGCTTGGGTCATTCATGTCTTCTCCAGTCCGAGGCGCCGTGACTCTTGCCCCACACGCAGGTCTGAGGGCATGGGTCATTCATGTGTTCTCCAGTCTGAGACACTGTGACACGCGCCGCACACGCAAGTCGGAGGGCTTGGGTCATTCATGTGTTCTCCAGTCTGAGGCGCCGTGACCCTTGCCGCACACGCAAGTCTGAGGGCTTGGGTCCTTCATGTGTTCTCCAGTCTGAGGTGCCGTGACCTCGCCGCACACGCAAGTCTGAGGGCTTGGGTTCTTCATGTCTTCTCCAGTCTGAGGCGCCGTGACCCTTGCCGCACACGCAAGTCTGAGGGCTAGGGTCATTTATGTCTTCTCCAGTCTGAGGCGCCGTGACCCTTGCCGCACACGCAAGTCTGAGGGCTTGGGTCATTCATTTCTTCTACAGTCTGAGGCGCCGTGAACCTTGCCGCACACGCAAGTCTGAGGGCTTGGGTCATTCATGTCTTCTCCAGTCTGAGGCACCGTGACCCTTGCCGCACACACACGTCTGAGGGCTTGGGTCATTCATGTCTTCTCCAGTCTGAGGCGCCGTGACCCTTGCCGCACACGCAAGTCTGAGGGCTTGGGTCATTCATGTCTTCTCCAGTCTGAGGCACCGTGACCCTTGCCGCACACGCAAGTCTGAGGGCTTGGGTCATTCATGTCTTCTCCAGTCTGAGGCGCCGTGACCCTTGCCGCACATGCAAGTCTGAGGGCTTGGGTCATTCATGTTTTCTCCAGTCTGAGGCGCCGTGACCCTTGCCGCACACGCAAGTCTGAGGGCTTGGGTCATTCATGTGTTCTCCAGTCTGAGGCGCCGTGACCCTTGCCGCACACGCAAGTCTGAGGGCTTGGGTCATTCACGTATTCTCCAGTCTGAGGCACCGTGACCCTTGCCGCACACGCAAGTCTGAGGGCTTGGGTCATTCACGTATTCTCCAGTCTAAGGCGCCGTGACCCTTGCCGCACACGAAAGCCTGAGGGCTTGGGTCCTTCAAGTGTTCTCCAGTCTTAGGCGCCGTGACCCTTACCGCACACGCAAGTCTGAGGGCTTGGGTCATTCACGTGTTCTCCAGTCTGAGGCGACGTGACCCTTGCCGCACACGCAAATCTGAGGGCTTGGGTCCTTCACGTCTTCTACAGTCTGAGACGCCGTGACCCTTGCCGCACACGCAAGTCTGAGGGCTTGGGTCCTTCACGTCTTCTCCAGTCTGAGGCGCCGTGACCCTTGCCGCACACGCAAGTCTGAGGGCTTGGGTCATTCACGTGTTCTCCAGTCCGAGGCGCCGTGACCCTCGCCGCACACGCAAGTCTGAGGGCTTGGGTCATTCACGTCTTCTCCAGTCCGAGGCGCCGTGACCCTTGCCGCACACGCAAGTCTGAGGGCTTGGGTCATTCATGTCTTCTCCAGTCCGAGGAGCCGTGACTCTTGCCGCACACGCAGGTCTGAGGGCATGGGTCATTCATGTGTTCTCCAGTCTGAGACACCGTGACACGCGCCGCACACGCAAGTCGGAGGGCTTGGGTCATTCATGTGTTCTCCAGTCTGAGGCGCTGTGACCCTTGCCGCACACGCAAGTCTGAGGGCTTGGGTCATTCATGTGTTCTCCAGTCTGAGGCGCCTTGACCCTTGCCGCACACGCAAGTCTGAGGGCTTGGGTCCTTCACGTCTTCTCCAGTCTGAGGCGCCGTGACCCTTGCCGCACACGCGAATCTGAGGGCTTGGGTCATTCACGTGTTCTCCAGTCCGAGGCGCCGTGACCCTTGCCGCACACGCAAGTCTGAGGGCTTGGGTCATTCACGTCTTCTCCAATCCGAGGCGCCGTGACCCTTGCCGCACACGCAAGTCTGAGGGCTTGGGTCATTCATGTCTTCTCCAGTCCGAGGCGCCGTGACTCTTGCCGCACACGCAAGTCTGAGGGCATGGGTCATTCATGTGTTCTCCAGTCCGAGGCGCCGTGACTCTTGCCCCACACGCAGGTCTGAGGGCATGGGTCATTCATGTGTTCTCCAGTCTGAGACACTGTGACACGCGCCGCACACGCAAGTCGGAGGGCTTGGGTCATTCATGTGTTCTCCAGTCTGAGGCGCCGTGACCCTTGCCGCACACGCAAGTCTGAGGGCTTGGGTCCTTCATGTGTTCTCCAGTCTGAGGTGCCGTGACCTCGCCGCACACGCAAGTCTGAGGGCTTGGGTTCTTCATGTCTTCTCCAGTCTGAGGCGCCGTGACCCTTGCCGCACACGCAAGTCTGAGGGCTAGGGTCATTTATGTCTTCTCCAGTCTGAGGCGCCGTGACCCTTGCCGCACACGCAAGTCTGAGGGCTTGGGTCATTCATTTCTTCTACAGTCTGAGGCGCCGTGAACCTTGCCGCACACGCAAGTCTGAGGGCTTGGGTCATTCATGTCTTCTCCAGTCTGAGGCACCGTGACCCTTGCCGCACACACACGTCTGAGGGCTTGGGTCATTCATGTCTTCTCCAGTCTGAGGCGCCGTGACCCTTGCCGCACACGCAAGTCTGAGGGCTTGGGTCATTCATGTCTTCTCCAGTCTGAGGCACCGTGACCCTTGCCGCACACGCAAGTCTGAGGGCTTGGGTCATTCATGTCTTCTCCAGTCTGAGGCGCCGTGACCCTTGCCGCACATGCAAGTCTGAGGGCTTGGGTCATTCATGTTTTCTCCAGTCTGAGGCGCCGTGACCCTTGCCGCACACGCAAGTCTGAGGGCTTGGGTCATTCATGTGTTCTCCAGTCTGAGGCGCCGTGACCCTTGCCGCACACGCAAGTCTGAGGGCTTGGGTCATTCACGTATTCTCCAGTCTGAGGCACCGTGACCCTTGCCGCACACGCAAGTCTGGGGGCTTGGGTCATTCACGTATTCTCCAGTCTAAGGCGCCGTGACCCTTGCCGCACACGAAAGCCTGAGGGCTTGGGTCCTTCAAGTGTTCTCCAGTCTTAGGCGCCGTGACCCTTACCGCACACGCAAGTCTGAGGGCTTGGGTCATTCACGTGTTCTCCAGTCTGAGGCGACGTGACCCTTGCCGCACACGCAAATCTGAGGGCTTGGGTCCTTCACGTCTTCTCCAGTCTGAGACGCCGTGACCCTTGCCGCACACGCAAGTCTGAGGGCTTGGGTCCTTCACGTCTTCTCCAGTCTGAGGCGCCGTGACCCTTGCCGCACACGCAAGTCTGAGGGCTTGGGTCATTCACGTGTTCTCCAGTCCGAGGCGCCGTGACCCTTGCCGCACACGCAAGTCTGAGGGCTTGGGTCATTCATGTCTTCTCCAGTCCGAGGAGCCGTGACTCTTGCCGCACACGCAGGTCTGAGGGCATGGGTCATTCATGTGTTCTCCAGTCTGAGACACCGTGACACGCGCCGCACACGCAAGTCGGAGGGCTTGGGTCATTCATGTGTTCTCCAGTCTGAGGCGCTGTGACCCTTGCCGCACACGCAAGTCTGAGGGCTTGGGTCATTCATGTGTTCTCCAGTCTGAGGCGCCTTGACCCTTGCCGCACACGCAAGTCTGAGGGCTTGGGTCCTTCACGTCTTCTCCAGTCTGAGGCGCCGTGACCCTTGCCGCACACGCGAATCTGAGGGCTTGGGTCATTCACGTGTTCTCCAGTCCGAGGCGCCGTGACCCTTGCCGCACACGCAAGTCTGAGGGCTTGGGTCATTCACGTCTTCTCCAATCCGAGGCGCCGTGACCCTTGCCGCACACGCAAGTCTGAGGGCTTGGGTCATTCATGTCTTCTCCAGTCCGAGGCGCCGTGACTCTTGCCGCACACGCAAGTCTGAGGGCATGGGTCATTCATGTGTTCTCCAGTATGAGACACCGTGACACACGCCGCACACTCAAGTCGGAGGGCTTGGGTCATTCATGTGTTCTCCAGTCTGAGGCGCCGTGACCCTTGCTGCACACGCAAGTCTGAGGGCTTGGGTCCTTCATGTGTTCTCCAGTCTGAGGCGCCGTGACCCTTGACACACACGCAAGTCTGAGGGCTTGGGTCATTCATGTGTTCTCCAGTCTGAGGCGCTGTGACCCTTGCCGCACACGCAAGTCTGAGGGCTTGGGTCATTCATGTGTTCTCCAGTCTGAGGCGCCGTGACCCTTGCCGCACACGCAAGTCTGAGGGCTTGGGTCAATTATGTCTTCTCCAGTCTGAGGCACCTTGACCCTTGTCGCACATGCAAGTCTGAGGGCTTGGGTCATTCATGTGTTCTCCAGTCTGAGGCGCCGTGACCCTTGCCGCACACGCAAGTCTGAGGGCTTGGGTCCTTCAAGTGTTCTCCAGTCTGAGGCGACGTGACCCTTGCCGCACACGCAAGTCTGAGGGCCTGGGTCCTTCACGTCTTCTCAAGTATGAGGCACCGTGACCCTTGCTGCACACGCAAGTCTGAGGGCTTGGGTCCTTCACATCTTCTCCAGTCTGAGGTGCCGTGACCCTTGCCGCACACGCAAGTCTGAGGGCTTGGGTCATTCACGTGTTCTCCAGTCCGAGGCGCCGTGACCCTTGCTGCACAAGCAAATCTGAGGGCTTGGGTCATTCACATCTTCTCCAGTCCGAGGCGCCGTGACCCTTGCCGCACACGCAAGTCTGAGGGCTTGGGTCATTCATGTCTTCTCCAGTCCGAGGCGCCGTGACTCTTGCCGCACACGCAAGTCTGAGGGCTTGGGTCATTCATGTGTTCTCCAGTCTGAGGCACCGTGACCCGCGCCGCACACGCAAGTCTGGGGGCTTGGGTCATTCATGTGTTCTCCAGTCTGAGGCGCCGTGACCCTTGCCGCACACGCAAGTCTGAGGGCTTGGGTCCTTCATGTGTTCTCCAGTCTGAGGCGCTGTGACCCTTGCCTCACACGCAAGTGTGAGGGTTTGGGTCATTCATGTCTTCTCCAGTCTGAGGTGCCGTGACCCTTGCCGCACACGCAAGTCTGAGGGCTTGGGTCCTTCATGTCTTCTCCAGTCTGAGGCGCCGTGACCCTTGCCGCACATGCAAGTCTGAGGGCTTGGGTCATTCACGTCTTCTCCAGTCTGAGGCGCCGTGACCCTTGCCTCACACGCAAGTCTGAGGGCTTGGGTCATTCACGTGTTCTCCAGTCTGAGGCGACGTGACCCTTGCCACACATGCAAGTCTGAGGGCTTGGGTCCTTCACGTCTTCTCCAGTCTGAGGCGCGTGACCCTTGCCGCACACGCAAGTCTGAGGGCTTGGGTCATTCACGTGTTCTCCAGTCTGAGGCGACGGGACCCTTGCCGCACATGCAAGTCTGAGGGCTTGGGTCCTTCACGTCTTCTCCAGTCTGAGGCGCCGTGACCCTTGCCTCACACGCAAGTCTGAGGGCTTGGGTCATTCACGTGTTCTCCAGTCTGAGGCGACGTGACTCTTGCCGCACATGCAAGTCTGAGGGCTTGGGTCCTTCACGTCTTCTCCAGTCTGAGGCGCGTGACCCTTGCCGCACACGCAAGTCTGAGGGCTTGGGTCATTCACGTGTTCTCCAGTCTGAGGCGACGTGACCCTTGCCGCACATGCAAGTCTGAGGGCTTGGGTCCTTCACGTCTTCTCCAGTCTGAGGCGCCGTGACCCTTGCTGCACACGCAAGTCTGAGGGCTTGGGTCCTTCAAGTGTTCTCCAGTCTGAGGCGCGTGACCCTTGCCGCACACGCAAGTCTGAGGGCTTGGGTCATTCACGTGTTCTCCAGTCTGAGGCGACGTGACCCTTGCCGCACATGCAAGTCTGAGGGCTTGGGTCCTTCACGTCTTCTCCAGTCTGAGGCGCCGTGACCCTTGCCTCACACGCAAGTCTGAGGGCTTGGGTCATTCACGTGTTCTCCAGTCTGAGGCGACGTGACCCTTGCCGCACATGCAAGTCTGAGGGCTTGGGTCCTTCACGTCTTCTCCAGTCTGAGGCGCGTGACCCTTGCCGCACACGCAAGTCTGAGGGCTTGGGTCATTCACGTGTTCTCCAGTCTGAGGCGACGTGACCCTTGCCGCACATGCAAGTCTGAGGGCTTGGGTCCTTCACGTCTTCTCCAGTCTGAGGCGCCGTGACCCTTGCCTCACACGCAAGTCTGAGTGCTTGGGTCATTCATGTGTTCTCCAGTCTGAGGCGCCGTGACCCTTGCCGCACACGCAAGTCTTAGGGCTTGGGTCATTCATGTGTTCTCCAGTCTGAGGCGCCGTGACCCTTGCCGCACACGCAAGTCTGAGGGCTTGGGTCATTCATGTTTTCTCCAGTCTGAGGCGCCGTGACCCTTGCCGCACATGCAAGTCTGAGGGCTTGGGGCCTTCACGTGTTCCCCAGTCTGAGGCGCCGTGACCCATGCCGCACACGCAAGTCAGAGGGCTTGGGTACTTCACATGTTCTCCAGTCTGAGGCGCGTGACCCTTGCCGCACACGCAAGTCAGAGGGCTTGGGTACTTCACATGTTCTCCAGTCTGAGGCGCGTGACCCTTGCCGCACACGCAAGTCTGAGGGCTTGGGTCCTTCAAGTGTTCTCCAGTCTGAGGCGCTGTGACCCTAGCCGCACACGCAAGTCTGAGGGCTTGGGTCCTTCAAGTGTTCTCCAGTCTGAGGCGCCGTGACCCTAGCCGCACACGCAAGTCTGAGGGCTTGGGTCATTCACGTGTTCTCCAGTCTGAGGCGACATGACCCTTGCCGCACACGCAAGTCTGAGGGCTTGGGTCCTTCACGTCTTCTCCAGTCTGAGGCGCTGTGACCCTTGCCGCACACCCAAGTATGAGGGCTTGGGTCCTTCACGTCTTCTCCAGTCTGAGGCGCCGTGACCCTTGCCGCACACGCAAGTCTGAGGGCTTGGGTCATTCACGTGTTCTCCAGTCCGAGGCGCCGTGACCCTTGCCGCACACGCAAGTCTGAGGGCTTGGGTCATTCATGTCTTCTCCAGTCCGAGGCGCCGTGACTCTTGCCCCACACGCAGGTCTGAGGGCATGGGTCATTCATGTGTTCTCCAGTCTGAGACACTGTGACACGCGCCGCACACGCAAGTCGGAGGGCTTGGGTCATTCATGTGTTCTCCAGTCTGAGGCGCCGTGACCCTTGCCGCACACGCAAGTCTGAGGGCTTGGGTCCTTCATGTGTTCTCCAGTCTGAGGTGCCGTGACCTCGCCGCACACGCAAGTCTGAGGGCTTGGGTTCTTCATGTCTTCTCCAGTCTGAGGCGCCGTGACCCTTGCCGCACACGCAAGTCTGAGGGCTAGGGTCATTTATGTCTTCTCCAGTCTGAGGCGCCGTGACCCTTGCCGCACACGCAAGTCTGAGGGCTTGGGTCATTCATTTCTTCTACAGTCTGAGGCGCCGTGAACCTTGCCGCACACGCAAGTCTGAGGGCTTGGGTCATTCATGTCTTCTCCAGTCTGAGGCACCGTGACCCTTGCCGCACACACACGTCTGAGGGCTTGGGTCATTCATGTCTTCTCCAGTCTGAGGCGCCGTGACCCTTGCCGCACACGCAAGTCTGAGGGCTTGGGTCATTCATGTCTTCTCCAGTCTGAGGCACCGTGACCCTTGCCGCACACGCAAGTCTGAGGGCTTGGGTCATTCATGTCTTCTCCAGTCTGAGGCGCCGTGACCCTTGCCGCACATGCAAGTCTGAGGGCTTGGGTCATTCATGTTTTCTCCAGTCTGAGGCGCCGTGACCCTTGCCGCACACGCAAGTCTGAGGGCTTGGGTCATTCATGTGTTCTCCAGTCTGAGGCGCCGTGACCCTTGCCGCACACGCAAGTCTGAGGGCTTGGGTCATTCACGTATTCTCCAGTCTGAGGCACCGTGACCCTTGCCGCACACGCAAGTCTGAGGGCTTGGGTCATTCACGTATTCTCCAGTCTAAGGCGCCGTGACCCTTGCCGCACACGAAAGCCTGAGGGCTTGGGTCCTTCAAGTGTTCTCCAGTCTTAGGCGCCGTGACCCTTACCGCACACGCAAGTCTGAGGGCTTGGGTCATTCACGTGTTCTCCAGTCTGAGGCGACGTGACCCTTGCCGCACACGCAAATCTGAGGGCTTGGGTCCTTCACGTCTTCTCCAGTCTGAGACGCCGTGACCCTTGCCGCACACGCAAGTCTGAGGGCTTGGGTCCTTCACGTCTTCTCCAGTCTGAGGCGCCGTGACCCTTGCCGCACACGCAAGTCTGAGGGCTTGGGTCATTCACGTGTTCTCCAGTCCGAGGCGCCGTGACCCTCGCCGCACACGCAAGTCTGAGGGCTTGGGTCATTCACGTCTTCTCCAGTCCGAGGCGCCGTGACCCTTGCCGCACACGCAAGTCTGAGGGCTTGGGTCATTCATGTCTTCTCCAGTCCGAGGAGCCGTGACTCTTGCCGCACACGCAGGTCTGAGGGCATGGGTCATTCATGTGTTCTCCAGTCTGAGACACCGTGACACGCGCCGCACACGCAAGTCGGAGGGCTTGGGTCATTCATGTGTTCTCCAGTCTGAGGCGCTGTGACCCTTGCCGCACACGCAAGTCTGAGGGCTTGGGTCATTCATGTGTTCTCCAGTCTGAGGCGCCTTGACCCTTGCCGCACACGCAAGTCTGAGGGCTTGGGTCCTTCACGTCTTCTCCAGTCTGAGGCGCCGTGACCCTTGCCGCACACGCGAATCTGAGGGCTTGGGTCATTCACGTGTTCTCCAGTCCGAGGCGCCGTGACCCTTGCCGCACACGCAAGTCTGAGGGCTTGGGTCATTCACGTCTTCTCCAATCCGAGGCGCCGTGACCCTTGCCGCACACGCAAGTCTGAGGGCTTGGGTCATTCATGTCTTCTCCAGTCCGAGGCGCCGTGACTCTTGCCGCACACGCAAGTCTGAGGGCATGGGTCATTCATGTGTTCTCCAGTCCGAGGCGCCGTGACTCTTGCCCCACACGCAGGTCTGAGGGCATGGGTCATTCATGTGTTCTCCAGTCTGAGACACTGTGACACGCGCCGCACACGCAAGTCGGAGGGCTTGGGTCATTCATGTGTTCTCCAGTCTGAGGCGCCGTGACCCTTGCCGCACACGCAAGTCTGAGGGCTTGGGTCCTTCATGTGTTCTCCAGTCTGAGGTGCCGTGACCTCGCCGCACACGCAAGTCTGAGGGCTTGGGTTCTTCATGTCTTCTCCAGTCTGAGGCGCCGTGACCCTTGCCGCACACGCAAGTCTGAGGGCTAGGGTCATTTATGTCTTCTCCAGTCTGAGGCGCCGTGACCCTTGCCGCACACGCAAGTCTGAGGGCTTGGGTCATTCATTTCTTCTACAGTCTGAGGCGCCGTGAACCTTGCCGCACACGCAAGTCTGAGGGCTTGGGTCATTCATGTCTTCTCCAGTCTGAGGCACCGTGACCCTTGCCGCACACACACGTCTGAGGGCTTGGGTCATTCATGTCTTCTCCAGTCTGAGGCGCCGTGACCCTTGCCGCACACGCAAGTCTGAGGGCTTGGGTCATTCATGTCTTCTCCAGTCTGAGGCACCGTGACCCTTGCCGCACACGCAAGTCTGAGGGCTTGGGTCATTCATGTCTTCTCCAGTCTGAGGCGCCGTGACCCTTGCCGCACATGCAAGTCTGAGGGCTTGGGTCATTCATGTTTTCTCCAGTCTGAGGCGCCGTGACCCTTGCCGCACACGCAAGTCTGAGGGCTTGGGTCATTCATGTGTTCTCCAGTCTGAGGCGCCGTGACCCTTGCCGCACACGCAAGTCTGAGGGCTTGGGTCATTCACGTATTCTCCAGTCTGAGGCACCGTGACCCTTGCCGCACACGCAAGTCTGAGGGCTTGGGTCATTCACGTATTCTCCAGTCTAAGGCGCCGTGACCCTTGCCGCACACGAAAGCCTGAGGGCTTGGGTCCTTCAAGTGTTCTCCAGTCTTAGGCGCCGTGACCCTTACCGCACACGCAAGTCTGAGGGCTTGGGTCATTCACGTGTTCTCCAGTCTGAGGCGACGTGACCCTTGCCGCACACGCAAATCTGAGGGCTTGGGTCCTTCACGTCTTCTCCAGTCTGAGACGCCGTGACCCTTGCCGCACACGCAAGTCTGAGGGCTTGGGTCCTTCACGTCTTCTCCAGTCTGAGGCGCCGTGACCCTTGCCGCACACGCAAGTCTGAGGGCTTGGGTCATTCACGTGTTCTCCAGTCCGAGGCGCCGTGACCCTCGCCGCACACGCAAGTCTGAGGGCTTGGGTCATTCACGTCTTCTCCAGTCCGAGGCGCCGTGACCCTTGCCGCACACGCAAGTCTGAGGGCTTGGGTCATTCATGTCTTCTCCAGTCCGAGGAGCCGTGACTCTTGCCGCACACGCAGGTCTGAGGGCATGGGTCATTCATGTGTTCTCCAGTCTGAGACACCGTGACACGCGCCGCACACGCAAGTCGGAGGGCTTGGGTCATTCATGTGTTCTCCAGTCTGAGGCGCTGTGACCCTTGCCGCACACGCAAGTCTGAGGGCTTGGGTCATTCATGTGTTCTCCAGTCTGAGGCGCCTTGACCCTTGCCGCACACGCAAGTCTGAGGGCTTGGGTCCTTCACGTCTTCTCCAGTCTGAGGCGCCGTGACCCTTGCCGCACACGCGAATCTGAGGGCTTGGGTCATTCACGTGTTCTCCAGTCCGAGGCGCCGTGACCCTTGCCGCACACGCAAGTCTGAGGGCTTGGGTCATTCACGTCTTCTCCAATCCGAGGCGCCGTGACCCTTGCCGCACACGCAAGTCTGAGGGCTTGGGTCATTCATGTCTTCTCCAGTCCGAGGCGCCGTGACTCTTGCCGCACACGCAAGTCTGAGGGCATGGGTCATTCATGTGTTCTCCAGTATGAGACACCGTGACCCACGCCGCACACTCAAGTCGGAGGGCTTGGGTCATTCATGTGTTCTCCAGTCTGAGGCGCCGTGACCCTTGCTGCACACGCAAGTCTGAGGGCTTGGGTCCTTCATGTGTTCTCCAGTCTGAGGCGCCGTGACCCTTGACACACACGCAAGTCTGAGGGCTTGGGTCATTCATGTGTTCTCCAGTCTGAGGCGCTGTGACCCTTGCCGCACACGCAAGTCTGAGGGCTTGGGTCATTCATGTGTTCTCCAGTCTGAGGCGCCGTGACCCTTGCCGCACACGCAAGTCTGAGGGCTTGGGTCAATTATGTCTTCTCCAGTCTGAGGCACCTTGACCCTTGTCGCACATGCAAGTCTGAGGGCTTGGGTCATTCATGTGTTCTCCAGTCTGAGGCGCCGTGACCCTTGCCGCACACGCAAGTCTGAGGGCTTGGGTCCTTCAAGTGTTCTCCAGTCTGAGGCGACGTGACCCTTGCCGCACACGCAAGTCTGAGGGCCTGGGTCCTTCACGTCTTCTCAAGTATGAGGCACCGTGACCCTTGCTGCACACGCAAGTCTGAGGGCTTGGGTCCTTCACATCTTCTCCAGTCTGAGGTGCCGTGACCCTTGCCGCACACGCAAGTCTGAGGGCTTGGGTCATTCACGTGTTCTCCAGTCCGAGGCGCCGTGACCCTTGCTGCACAAGCAAATCTGAGGGCTTGGGTCATTCACATCTTCTCCAGTCCGAGGCGCCGTGACCCTTGCCGCACACGCAAGTCTGAGGGCTTGGGTCATTCATGTCTTCTCCAGTCCGAGGCGCCGTGACTCTTGCCGCACACGCAAGTCTGAGGGCTTGGGTCATTCATGTGTTCTCCAGTCTGAGGCACCGTGACCCGCGCCGCACACGCAAGTCTGGGGGCTTGGGTCATTCATGTGTTCTCCAGTCTGAGGCGCCGTGACCCTTGCCGCACACGCAAGTCTGAGGGCTTGGGTCCTTCATGTGTTCTCCAGTCTGAGGCGCTGTGACCCTTGCCTCACACGCAAGTGTGAGGGTTTGGGTCATTCATGTCTTCTCCAGTCTGAGGTGCCGTGACCCTTGCCGCACACGCAAGTCTGAGGGCTTGGGTCCTTCATGTCTTCTCCAGTCTGAGGCGCCGTGACCCTTGCCGCACATGCAAGTCTGAGGGCTTGGGTCATTCATGTCTTCTCCAGTCTGAGGTGCCGTGACCCTTGCCGCACACGCAAGTCTGAGGGCTTGGGTCATTCACGTCTTCTCCAGTCTGAGGCGCCGTGACCCGCGCCGCACACACAAGTCTGAGGGCTTGGGTCATTCATGTGTTCTCCGGTCTGAGGCACCGTGACCCTTGCCGCACACGCAAGTCTGAGGGCTGGGGTCATTCACGGCTTCTCCAGTCTGAGGTGCCGTGACCCTTGCCGCACACGCAAGTCTGAGGGCTTGGGTCATTCATGTCTTCTCCAGTCTGAGGCACCGTGACCCTTGCCGCACACGCAAGTCTGAGGGCTTGGGTCATTCATGTCTTCTCCAGTCTGAGGCGCCGGGACCCTTGCCGCACATGCAAGTCTGAGGGCTTGGGTCATTCATGTCTTCTCCAGTCTGAGGCGCCGTGACCCTTGCCGCACACGCAAGTCTGAGGCCTTGGGTCATTCATGTCTTCTCCAGTCTGAGGCGCTGTGACCCTTGCCGCACACGCAAGTCTGAGGGCTTGGGTCATTCATGTCTTCTTCAGTCTGAAGAGCCGTGACCCTTGCCGCACACGCAAGTCTGAGGGCTTGGGTCATTCATGTCTTCTTCAGTCTGAGTCGCCTTGACCTTTGCTGCACACGCATGTCTGAGGGCTTGGGTCATTCATGTGTTCTCCAGTCTGAGGCGCCGTGACCCTTGCCGCACACGCAAGTCTGAGGGCTTGGGTCATTCATCTGTTCTCCAGTCTGAGGCGCCGTGACCCTTGCCGCACACGCAAGTCTGAGGGCTTGGGTCATTCACGTATTCTCCAGTCTAAGGCGCCGTGACCCTTGCCGCACACGCAAGTCTGAGGGCTTGGGTCATTCACGTCTTCTCCAGTCTGAGGCGCCGTGACCCTTGCCGCAAACGCAAGTCTGAGGGCTTGGGTCCTTCACGTGTTCTCCAGTCTGAGGCGCCGTGACCCACGCCGCACAAGCAAGTCAGAGGGCTTGGATACTTCACATGTTCTCCAGTCTGAGGCGCCGTGACCCTTGCCGCACACACAAGTCTGAGGGCTTGGGTCCTTCAAGTGTTCTCCCGTCTGAGGCGCCCTGACCCTTGCCGCACACGCAAGTCTGAGGGCTTGGGTCATTCACGTGTTCTCCAGTCTGAGGCGACGTGACCCTTGCCGCACATGCAAGTCTGAGGGCTTGGGTCCTTCACGTCTTCTCCAGTCTGAGGCGCTGTGACCCTTGCCGCACACGCAAGTCTGAGGGCTTGGGTCCTTCACCTCTTCTCCAGTCTGAGGCGCCGTGACCCTTGCCGCACATGCAAGTCTGAGGGCTTGGGTCATTCATGTGTTCTCTAGTCCGAGGCGCCGTGACCCTTGCCTCACACGCAAGTCTGAGGGCTTGGGTCATTCATGTGTTCTCCAGTCTGAGGCGCCGTGACCCTTGCCGCACACGCAAGTCTGAGGGCTTGGGTCATTCATGTTTTCTCCAGTCTGAGGCGCCGTGACCCTTGCCGCACACGCAAGTCTGAGGGCTTGGGTCATTCATGTGTTCTCCAGTCTGAGGCACCGTGACCCTTGCCGCACACGCAAGTCTGAGGGCTTGGGTCATTCACGTATTCTCCAGTCTGAGGCACCGTGACCCTTGCCGCACACGCAAGTCTGAGGGCTTGGGTAATTCACGTATTCTCCAGTCTGAGGCACCGTGACCCTTGCCGCACACGCAAGTCTGAGGGCTTGGGTCATTCACGTATTCTCCAGTCTAAGGCGCCGTGACCCTTGCCGCACACGCAAATCTGAGGGCTTGGGTCATTCATGTCTTCTCCAGTCTGAGGCGCCGTGACCCTTCCTGCACACGCAAGTCTGAGGGCTTGGGTCATTCATGTCTTCTTCAGTCTGAGGAGCCGTGACCCTTGCCGCACACGCAATTCTGAGGGCTTGGGTCATTCATGTCTTCTCCAGTCTGAGGCGCCTTGACCCTTGCCGCACACGCAAGTCTGAGGGCTTGGGTCATTCATGTGTTCTCCAGTCTGAGGCGCTGTGACCTGCGCCGCACACGCAAGTCTGAGGGCTTGGGTCATTCATGTTTTCTCCAGTCTGAGGCGCCGTGACCCTTGCCGCACACGCAAGTCTGAGGGCTTGGGTCATTCATGTGTTCTCCAGTCTGAGGCGCCGTGACCCTTGCCGCACACGCAAGTCTGAGGGCTTGGGTCATTCACGTATTCTCCAGTCTGAGGCACCGTGACCCTTGCCGCACACGCAAGCCTGAGGGCTTGGGTCATTCACGTATTCTCCAGTCTAAGGCGCCGTGACCCTTGCCGCACACGCAAGTCTGAGGGCTTGGGTCATTCAAATCTTCTCCAGTCTGAGGCGCCGTGACCCTTGCCGCACACGCAAGTCTGAGGGCTTGGGTCCTTCACGTGTTCTCCAGTCTGAGGCGCCGTGACCCACGCCGCACACGCAAGTTTGAGGGCTTGGGTCATTCATGTGTTCTCCAGTCTGAGGCGCCGTGACCCTTGCCGCACATGCAAGTCTGAGGGCTTGGGTCATTCATGTGTTCTCCAGTCTGAGGTGCCGTGATCCTTGCCGCACACGCAAGTCTGAGGACTTGGGTCATTCATGTGTTCTCCAGTCTGAGGCGCCGTGACCCTTGCCGCACACGCAAGTCTGAGGGCTTGGGTCATTCATGTGTTCTCCAGTCTGAGGTGCCGTGATCCTTGCCGCACACGCAAGTCTGAGGACTTGGGTCATTCATGTGTTCTCCAGTCTGAGGCGCCGTGACCCTTGCCGCACACGCAAGTCTGAGGGCTTGGGTCATTCATGTTTTCTCCAGTCTGAGGCGCCGTGACCCTTGCCGCACACGCAAGTCTGAGGGCTTGGGTCATTCATGTGTTCTCCAGTCTGAGGCGCCGTGACCCTTGCCGCACACGCAAGTCTGAGGGCTTGGGTCATTCACGTATTCTCCAGTCTGAGGCACCGTGACCCTTGCCGCACACGCAAGTCTGAGGGCTTGGGTCATTCACGTATTCTCCAGTCTAAGGCGCCGTGACCCTTGCCGCACACGCAAGTCTGAGGGCTTGGGTCATTCACGTCTTCTCCAGTCTGAGGCGCCGTGACCCTTGCCGCACACGCAAGTCTGAGAGCTTGGGTCCTTCACGTGTTCTCCAGTCTGAGGCGCCGTGACCCACGCCGCACACGCAAGTCAGAGGGCTTGGGTACTTCACATGTTCTCCAGTCTAACCGCGGTGACCCTTGCCGCACACGCAAGTCTGAGGGCTTGGGTCCTTCAAGTGTTCTCCAGTCTGAGGCGCCGTGACCCTTGCCGCACACGCAAGTCTGAGGGCTTGGGTCATTCACGTGTTCTCCAGTCTGAGGCGATGTGACCCTTGCCGCACATGCAGGTCTGAGGGCTTGGGTCCTTCACGTCTTCTCCAGTCTGAGGCGCCGTGACCCTTGCCGCACACGCAAGTCTGAGGGCTTGGGTCCTTCACCTCTACTCCAGTCTGAGGCGCCGTGACCCTTGCCGCACACGCAAGTCTGAGGGCTTGGGTCATTCATGTGTTCTCCAGTCCGAGGCGCCGTGACCCTTGCCTCACACGCAAGTCTGAGGGCTTGGGTCATTCATGTGTTCTCCAGTCTGAGGCGCCGTGACCCTTGCCGCACACGCAAGTCTGAGGGCTTGGGTCATTCATGTTTTCTCCAGTCTGAGGCGCCGTGACCCTTGCCGCACACGCAAGTCTGAGGGCTTGGGTCATTCATGTGTTCTCCAGTCTGAGGCGCCGTGACCCTTGCCGCACACGCAAGTCTGAGGGCTTGGGTCATTCATGTTTTCTCTAGTCTGAGGCGCCGCGACCCTTGCCGCAAACGGAAGTCTGAGGGCTTGGGTCATTCACGTATTCTCCAGTCTGAGGCACCGTGACCCTTGCCGCACACGCAAGTCTGAGGGCTTGGGTCATTCACGTATTCTCCAGTCTAAGGCGCCGTGACCCTTGCCGCACACGCAAGTCTGAGGGCTTGGGTCATTCATGTCTTCTCCAGTCTGAGGCGCCGTGACCCTTGCCGCACATGCAAGTCTGAGGGCTTGGGTCATTCATGTCTTCTCCAGTCTGAGGCGCCGTGACCCTTGCCGCACACGCAAGTCTGAGGCCTTGGGTCATTCATGTCTTCTCCAGTCTGAGGCGCTGTGACACTTGCCGCACACGCAAGTCTGAGGGCTTGGGTCATTCATGTCTTCTTCAGTCTGAGGAGCCGTGACCCTTGCCGCACACGCAAGTCTGAGGGCTTGGGTCATTCATGTCTTCTCCAGTCTGAGGCGCCTTGACCCTTGCCGCACACGCAAGTCTGAGGGCTTGGGTTATTCATATGTTCTCCAGTCTGAGGCGCTGTGACCTGCGCCGCACACGCAAGTCTGAGGGCTTGGGTCATTCATGTGTTCTCCAGTCTGAGGCGCCGTGACCCTTGCCGCACACGCAAGTCTGAGGGCTTGGGTCATTCATGTGTTCTCCAGTCTGAGGCGCCGTGACCCTTGCCGCACACGCAAGTCTGAGGGCTTGGGTCATTCATGTTTTCTCCAGTCTGAGGCGCCGTGACCCTTGCCGCACACGCAAGTCTGAGGGCTTGGGTCATTCATGTGTTCTCCAGTCTGAGGCGCCGTGACCCTTGCCGCACACGCAAGTCTGAGGGCTTGGGTCATTCACGTATTCTCCAGTCTAAGGCGCCGTGACCCTTGCCGCACACGCAATTCTGAGGGCTTGGGTCATTCAAGTCTTCTCCAGTCTGAGGTGCCGTGACCCTTGCCGCACACGCAAGTCTGAGGGCTTGGGTCCTTCACGTGTTCTCCAGTCTGAGGCGCCGTGACCCACGCCGCACACGCAAGTCAGAGGGCTTGGGTACTTCACATGTTCTCCAGTCTGAGGCGCCGTGACCCTTGCTGCACACGCAAGTCTGAGGGCTTGGGTCCTTCAAGTGTTCTCCCGTCTGAGGCGCCGTGACCCTTGCCGCACACGCAAGTCTGAGGCCTTGGGTCATTCATGTCTTCTCCAGTCTGAGGCGCTGTGACCCTTGCCGCACACGCAAGTCTGAGGGCTTGGGTCATTCATGTCTTCTTCAGTCTGAAGAGCCGTGACCCTTGCCGCACACGCAAGTCTGAGGGCTTGGGTCATTCATGTCTTCTTCAGTCTGAGTCGCCTTGACCTTTGCTGCACACGCATGTCTGAGGGCTTGGGTCATTCATGTGTTCTCCAGTCTGAGGCGCCGTGACCCTTGCCGCACACGCAAGTCTGAGGGCTTGGGTCATTCATCTGTTCTCCAGTCTGAGGCGCCGTGACCCTTGCCGCACACGCAAGTCTGAGGGCTTGGGTCATTCACGTATTCTCCAGTCTAAGGCGCCGTGACCCTTGCCGCACACGCAAGTCTGAGGGCTTGGGTCATTCACGTCTTCTCCAGTCTGAGGCGCCGTGACCCTTGCCGCAAACGCAAGTCTGAGGGCTTGGGTCCTTCACGTGTTCTCCAGTCTGAGGCGCCGTGACCCACGCCGCACAAGCAAGTCAGAGGGCTTGGGTACTTCACATGTTCTCCAGTCTGAGGCGCCGTGACCCTTGCCGCACACACAAGTCTGAGGGCTTGGGTCCTTCAAGTGTTCTCCCGTCTGAGGCGCCGTGACCCTTGCCGCACACGCAAGTCTGAGGGCTTGGGTCATTCACGTGTTCTCCAGTCTGAGGCGACGTGACCCTTGCCGCACATGCAAGTCTGAGGGCTTGGGTCCTTCACGTCTTCTCCAGTCTGAGGCGCCGTGACCCTTGCCGCACACGCAAGTCTGAGGGCTTGGGTCCTTCACCTCTTCTCCAGTCTGAGGCGCCGTGACCCTTGCCGCACATGCAAGTCTGAGGGCTTGGGTCATTCATGTGTTCTCTAGTCCGAGGCGCCGTGACCCTTGCCTCACACGCAAGTCTGAGGGCTTGGGTCATTCATGTGTTCTCCAGTCTGAGGCGCCGTGACCCTTGCCGCACACGCAAGTCTGAGGGCTTGGGTCATTCATGTTTTCTCCAGTCTGAGGCGCCGTGACCCTTGCCGCACACGCAAGTCTGAGGGCTTGGGTCATTCATGTGTTCTCCAGTCTGAGGCACCGTGACCCTTGCCGCACACGCAAGTCTGAGGGCTTGGGTCATTCACGTATTCTCCAGTCTGAGGCACCGTGACCCTTGCCGCACACGCAAGTCTGAGGGCTTGGGTCATTCACGTATTCTCCAGTCTAAGACGCCGTGACCCTTGCCGCACACGCAAATCTGAGGGCTTGGGTCATTCATGTCTTCTCCAGTCTGAGGCGCCGTGACCCTTGCCGCACACGCAAGTCTGAGGGCTTGGGTCATTCACGTATTCTCCAGTCTGAGGCACCGTGACCCTTGCCGCACACGCAAGTCTGAGGGCTTGGGTCATTCACGTATTCTCCAGTCTAAGGCGCCGTGACCCTTGCCGCACACGCAAATCTGAGGGCTTGGGTCATTCATGTCTTCTCCAGTCTGAGGCGCCGTGACCCTTCCTGCACACGCAAGTCTGAGGGCTTGGGTCATTCATGTCTTCTTCAGTCTGAGGAGCCGTGACCCTTGCCGCACACGCAAGTCTGAGGGCTTGGGTCATTCATGTCTTCTCCAGTCTGAGGCGCCTTGACCCTTGCCGCACACGCAAGTCTGAGGGCTTGGGTCATTTATGTGTTCTCCAGTCTGAGGCGCTGTGACCTGCGCCGCACACGCAAGTCTGAGGGCTTGGGTCATTCATGTTTTCTCCAGTCTGAGGCGCCGTGACCCTTGCCGCACACGCAAGTCTGAGGGCTTGGGTCATTCATGTGTTCTCCAGTCTGAGGCGCCGTGACCCTTGCCGCACACGCAAGTCTGAGGGCTTGGGTCATTCATGTATTCTCCAGTCTGAGGCACCGTGACCCTTGCCGCACACGCAAGTCTGAGGGCTTGGGTCATTCACGTATTCTCCAGTCTAAGGCGCCGTGACCCTTGCCGCACACGCAAGTCTGAGGGCTTGGGTCATTCAAGTCTTCTCCAGTCTGAGGCGCCGTGACCCTTGCCGCACACGCAAGTCTGAGGGCTTGGGTCCTTCACGTCTTCTCCAGTTCGAGGCGCCGTGACCCACGCCGCACACGCAAGTCAGAGGGCTTGGGTACTTCACATGTTCTCCAGTCTGAGGCGCCGTGACCCTTGCCGCACACGCAAGTTTGAGGGCTTGGGTCATTCATGTGTTCTCCAGTCTGAGGCGCCGTGACCCTTGCCGCACACGCAAGTCTGAGGGCTTGGGTCATTCATGTGTTCTCCAGTCTGAGGTGCCGTGATCCTTGCCGCACACGCAAGTCTGAGGACTTGGGTCATTCATGTGTTCTCCAGTCTGAGGCGCCGTGACCCTTGCCGCACACGCAAGTCTGAGGGCTTGGGTCATTCATGTTTTCTCCAGTCTGAGGCGCCGTGACCCTTGCCGCACACGCAAGTCTGAGGGCTTGGGTCATTCATGTGTTCTCCAGTCTGAGGCGCCGTGACCCTTGCCGCACACGCAAGTCTGAGGGCTTGGGTCATTCACGTATTCTCCAGTCTGAGGCACCGTGACCCTTGCCGCACACGCAAGTCTGAGGGCTTGGGTCATTCACGTATTCTCCAGTCTAAGGCGCCGTGACCCTTGCCGCACACGCAAGTCTGAGGGCTTGGGTCATTCACGTCTTCTCCAGTCTGAGGCGCCGTGACCCTTGCCGCACACGCAAGTCTGAGAGCTTGGGTCCTTCACGTGTTCTCCAGTCTGAGGCGCCGTGACCCACGCCGCACACGCAAGTCATAGGGCTTGGGTACTTCACATGTTCTCCAGTCTAACCGCGGTGACCCTTGCCGCACACGCAAGTCTGAGGGCTTGGGTCCTTCAAGTGTTCTCCAGTCTGAGGCGCCGTGACCCTTGCCGCACACGCAAGTCTGAGGGCTTGGGTCATTCACGTGTTCTCCAGTCTGAGGCGATGTGACCCTTGCCGCACATGCAAGTCTGAGGGCTTGGGTCCTTCACGTCTTCTCCAGTCTGAGGCGCCGTGACCCTTGCCGCACACGCAAGTCTGAGGGCTTGGGTCCTTCACCTCTACTCCAGTCTGAGGCGCCGTGACCCTTGCCGCACACGCAAGTCTGAGGGCTTGGGTCATTCATGTGTTCTCCAGTCCGAGGCGCCGTGACCCTTGCCTCACACGCAAGTCTGAGGGCTTGGGTCATTCATGTGTTCTCCAGTCTGAGGCGCCGTGACCCTTGCCGCACACGCAAGTCTGAGGGCTTGGGTCATTCATGTTTTCTCCAGTCTGAGGCGCCGTGACCCTTGCCGCACACGCAAGTCTGAGGGCTTGGGTCATTCATGTGTTCTCCAGTCTGAGGCGCCGTGACCCTTGCCGCACACGCAAGTCTGAGGGCTTGGGTCATTCATGTTTTCTCTAGTCTGAGGCGCCGCGACCCTTGCCGCACACGCAAGTCTGAGGGCTTGGGTCATTCACGTATTCTCCAGTCTGAGGCACCGTGACCCTTGCCGCACACGCAAGTCTGAGGGCTTGGGTCATTCACGTATTCTCCAGTCTAAGGCGCCGTGACCCTTGCCGCACACGCAAGTCTGAGGGCTTGGGTCATTCATGTCTTCTCCAGTCTGAGGCGCCGTGACCCTTGCCGCACATGCAAGTCTGAGGGCTTGGGTCATTCATGTCTTCTCCAGTCTGAGGCGCCGTGACCCTTGCCGCACACGCAAGTCTGAGGCCTTGGGTCATTCATGTCTTCTCCAGTCTGAGGCGCTGTGACACTTGCCGCACACGCAAGTCTGAGGGCTTGGGTCATTCATGTCTTCTTCAGTCTGAGGAGCCGTGACCCTTGCCGCACACGCAAGTCTGAGGGCTTGGGTCATTCATGTCTTCTCCAGTCTGAGGCGCCTTGACCCTTGCCGCACACGCAAGTCTGAGGGCTTGGGTCATTCATATGTTCTCCAGTCTGAGGCGCTGTGACCTGCGCCGCACACGCAAGTCTGAGGGCTTGGGTCATTCATGTGTTCTCCAGTCTGAGGCGCCGTGACCCTTGCCGCACACGCAAGTCTGAGGGCTTGGGTCATTCATGTGTTCTCCAGTCTGAGGCGCCGTGACCCTTGCCGCACACGCAAGTCTGAGGGCTTGGGTCATTCATGTTTTCTCCAGTCTGAGGCGCCGTGACCCTTGCCGCACACGCAAGTCTGAGGGCTTGGGTCATTCATGTGTTCTCCAGTCTGAGGCGCCGTGACCCTTGCCGCACACGCAAGTCTGAGGGCTTGGGTCATTCACGTATTCTCCAGTCTGAGGCACCGTGACCCTTGCCGCACACGCAAGTCTGAGGGCTTGGGTCATTCACGTATTCTCCAGTCTAAGGCGCCGTGACCCTTGCCGCACACGCAAGTCTGAGGGCTTGGGTCATTCAAGTCTTCTCCAGTCTGAGGCGCCGTGACCCTTGCCGCACACGCAAGTCTGAGGGCTTGGGTCCTTCACGTGTTCTCCAGTCTGAGGCGCCGTGACCCACGCCGCACACACAAGTCAGAGGGCTTGGGTACTTCACATGTTCTCCAGTCTGAGGCGCCGTGACCCTTGCTGCACACGCAAGTCTGAGGGCTTGGGTCCTTCAAGTGTTCTCCAGTCTGAGGCGCGTGACCCTTGCCGCACACGCAAGTCTGAGGGCTTGGGTCATTCACGTGTTCTCCAGTCTGAGGCGACGTGACCCTTGCCGCACACGCAAGTCTGAGGGCTTGGGTCCTTCACGTGTTCTCCAGTCTGAGGCGCCGTGACCCACGCCGCACACGCAAGTTTGAGGGCTTGGGTCATTCATGTGTTCTCCAGTCTGAGGCGCCGTGACCCTTGCCGCACACGCAAGTCTGAGGGCTTGGGTCATTCATGTGTTCTCCAGTCTGAGGTGCCGTGATCCTTGCCGCACACGCAAGTCTGAGGACTTGGGTCATTCATGTGTTCTCCAGTCTGAGGCGCCGTGACCCTTGCCGCACACGCAAGTCTGAGGGCTTGGGTCATTCATGTGTTCTCCAGTCTGAGGTGCCGTGATCCTTGCCGCACACGCAAGTCTGAGGACTTGGGTCATTCATGTGTTCTCCAGTCTGAGGCGCCGTGACCCTTGCCGCACACGCAAGTCTGAGGGCTTGGGTCATTCATGTTTTCTCTAGTCTGAGGCGCCGTGACCCTTGCCGCACACGCAAGTCTGAGGGCTTGGGTCATTCATGTGTTCTCCAGTCTGAGGCGCCGTGACCCTTGCCGCACACGCAAGTCTGAGGGCTTGGGTCATTCACGTATTCTCCAGTCTGAGGCACCGTGACCCTTGCCGCACACGCAAGTCTGAGGGCTTGGGTCATTCACGTATTCTCCAGTCTAAGGCGCCGTGACCCTTGCCGCACACGCAAGTCTGAGGGCTTGGGTCATTCACGTCTTCTCCAGTCTGAGGCGCCGTGACCCTTGCCGCACACGCAAGTCTGAGAGCTTGGGTCCTTCACGTGTTCTCCAGTCTGAGGCGCCGTGACCCACGCCGCACACGCAAGTCAGAGGGCTTGGGTACTTCACATGTTCTCCAGTCTAACCGCGGTGACCCTTGCCGCACACGCAAGTCTGAGGGCTTGGGTCCTTCAAGTGTTCTCCAGTCTGAGGCGCCGTGACCCTTGCCGCACACGCAAGTCTGAGGGCTTGGGTCATTCACGTGTTCTCCAGTCTGAGGCGATGTGACCCTTGCCGCACATGCAGGTCTGAGGGCTTGGGTCCTTCACGTCTTCTCCAGTCTGAGGCGCCGTGACCCTTGCCGCACACGCAAGTCTGAGGGCTTGGGTCCTTCACCTCTACTCCAGTCTGAGGCGCCGTGACCCTTGCCGCACACGCAAGTCTGAGGGCTTGGGTCATTCATGTGTTCTCCAGTCCGAGGCGCCGTGACCCTTGCCTCACACGCAAGTCTGAGGGCTTGGGTCATTCATGTGTTCTCCAGTCTGAGGCGCCGTGACCCTTGCCGCACACGCAAGTCTGAGGGCTTGGGTCATTCATGTTTTCTCCAGTCTGAGGCGCCGTGACCCTTGCCGCACACGCAAGTCTGAGGGCTTGGGTCATTCATGTGTTCTCCAGTCTGAGGCGCCGTGACCCTTGCCGCACACGCAAGTCTGAGGGCTTGGGTCATTCATGTTTTCTCTAGTCTGAGGCGCCGCGACCCTTGCCGCAAACGCAAGTCTGAGGGCTTGGGTCATTCACGTATTCTCCAGTCTGAGGCACCGTGACCCTTGCCGCACACGCAAGTCTGAGGGCTTGGGTCATTCACGTATTCTCCAGTCTAAGGCGCCGTGACCCTTGCCGCACACGCAAGTCTGAGGGCTTGGGTCATTCATGTCTTCTCCAGTCTGAGGCGCCGTGACCCTTGCCGCACATGCAAGTCTGAGGGCTTGGGTCATTCATGTCTTCTCCAGTCTGAGGCGCCGTGACCCTTGCCGCACACGCAAGTCTGAGGCCTTGGGTCATTCATGTCTTCTCCAGTCTGAGGCGCTGTGACACTTGCCGCACACGCAAGTCTGAGGGCTTGGGTCATTCATGTCTTCTTCAGTCTGAGGAGCCGTGACCCTTGCCGCACACGCAAGTCTGAGGGCTTGGGTCATTCATGTCTTCTCCAGTCTGAGGCGCCTTGACCCTTGCCGCACACGCAAGTCTGAGGGCTTGGGTTATTCATATGTTCTCCAGTCTGAGGCGCTGTGACCTGCGCCGCACACGCAAGTCTGAGGGCTTGGGTCATTCATGTGTTCTCCAGTCTGAGGCGCCGTGACCCTTGCCGCACACGCAAGTCTGAGGGCTTGGGTCATTCATGTGTTCTCCAGTCTGAGGCGCCGTGACCCTTGCCGCACACGCAAGTCTGAGGGCTTGGGTCATTCATGTTTTCTCCAGTCTGAGGCGCCGTGACCCTTGCCGCACACGCAAGTCTGAGGGCTTGGGTCATTCATGTGTTCTCCAGTCTGAGGCGCCGTGACCCTTGCCGCACACGCAAGTCTGAGGGCTTGGGTCATTCACGTATTCTCCAGTCTAAGGCGCCGTGACCCTTGCCGCACACGCAATTCTGAGGGCTTGGGTCATTCAAGTCTTCTCCAGTCTGAGGTGCCGTGACCCTTGCCGCACACGCAAGTCTGAGGGCTTGGGTCCTTCACGTGTTCTCCAGTCTGAGGCGCCGTGACCCACGCCGCACACGCAAGTCAGAGGGCTTGGGTACTTCACATGTTCTCCAGTCTGAGGCGCCGTGACCCTTGCTGCACACGCAAGTCTGAGGGCTTGGGTCCTTCAAGTGTTCTCCCGTCTGAGGCGCCGTGACCCTTGCCGCACACGCAAGTCTGAGGCCTTGGGTCATTCATGTCTTCTCCAGTCTGAGGCGCTGTGACCCTTGCCGCACACGCAAGTCTGAGGGCTTGGGTCATTCATGTCTTCTTCAGTCTGAAGAGCCGTGACCCTTGCCGCACACGCAAGTCTGAGGGCTTGGGTCATTCATGTCTTCTTCAGTCTGAGTCGCCTTGACCTTTGCTGCACACGCATGTCTGAGGGCTTGGGTCATTCATGTGTTCTCCAGTCTGAGGCGCCGTGACCCTTGCCGCACACGCAAGTCTGAGGGCTTGGGTCATTCATCTGTTCTCCAGTCTGAGGCGCCGTGACCCTTGCCGCACACGCAAGTCTGAGGGCTTGGGTCATTCACGTATTCTCCAGTCTAAGGCGCCGTGACCCTTGCCGCACACGCAAGTCTGAGGGCTTGGGTCATTCACGTCTTCTCCAGTCTGAGGCGCCGTGACCCTTGCCGCAAACGCAAGTCTGAGGGCTTGGGTCCTTCACGTGTTCTCCAGTCTGAGGCGCCGTGACCCACGCCGCACAAGCAAGTCAGAGGGCTTGGGTACTTCACATGTTCTCCAGTCTGAGGCGCCGTGACCCTTGCCGCACACACAAGTCTGAGGGCTTGGGTCCTTCAAGTGTTCTCCCGTCTGAGGCGCCGTGACCCTTGCCGCACACGCAAGTCTGAGGGCTTGGGTCATTCACGTGTTCTCCAGTCTGAGGCGACGTGACCCTTGCCGCACATGCAAGTCTGAGGGCTTGGGTCCTTCACGTCTTCTCCAGTCTGAGGCGCCGTGACCCTTGCCGCACACGCAAGTCTGAGGGCTTGGGTCCTTCACCTCTTCTCCAGTCTGAGGCGCCGTGACCCTTGCCGCACATGCAAGTCTGAGGGCTTGGGTCATTCATGTGTTCTCTAGTCCGAGGCGCCGTGACCCTTGCCTCACACGCAAGTCTGAGGGCTTGGGTCATTCATGTGTTCTCCAGTCTGAGGCGCCGTGACCCTTGCCGCACACGCAAGTCTGAGGGCTTGGGTCATTCATGTTTTCTCCAGTCTGAGGCGCCGTGACCCTTGCCGCACACGCAAGTCTGAGGGCTTGGGTCATTCATGTGTTCTCCAGTCTGAGGCACCGTGACCCTTGCCGCACACGCAAGTCTGAGGGCTTGGGTCATTCACGTATTCTCCAGTCTGAGGCACCGTGACCCTTGCCGCACACGCAAGTCTGAGGGCTTGGGTCATTCACGTATTCTCCAGTCTAAGACGCCGTGACCCTTGCCGCACACGCAAATCTGAGGGCTTGGGTCATTCATGTCTTCTCCAGTCTGAGGCGCCGTGACCCTTGCCGCACACGCAAGTCTGAGGGCTTGGGTCATTCACGTATTCTCCAGTCTGAGGCACCGTGACCCTTGCCGCACACGCAAGTCTGAGGGCTTGGGTCATTCACGTATTCTCCAGTCTAAGGCGCCGTGACCCTTGCCGCACACGCAAATCTGAGGGCTTGGGTCATTCATGTCTTCTCCAGTCTGAGGCGCCGTGACCCTTCCTGCACACGCAAGTCTGAGGGCTTGGGTCATTCATGTCTTCTTCAGTCTGAGGAGCCGTGACCCTTGCCGCACACGCAAGTCTGAGGGCTTGGGTCATTCATGTCTTCTCCAGTCTGAGGCGCCTTGACCCTTGCCGCACACGCAAGTCTGAGGGCTTGGGTCATTTATGTGTTCTCCAGTCTGAGGCGCTGTGACCTGCGCCGCACACGCAAGTCTGAGGGCTTGGGTCATTCATGTTTTCTCCAGTCTGAGGCGCCGTGACCCTTGCCGCACACGCAAGTCTGAGGGCTTGGGTCATTCATGTGTTCTCCATTCTGAGGCGCCGTGACCCTTGCCGCACACGCAAGTCTGAGGGCTTGGGTCATTCATGTATTCTCCAGTCTGAGGCACCGTGACCCTTGCCGCACACGCAAGTCTGAGGGCTTGGGTCATTCACGTATTCTCCAGTCTAAGGCGCCGTGACCCTTGCCGCACACGCAAGTCTGAGGGCTTGGGTCATTCAAGTCTTCTCCAGTCTGAGGCGCCGTGACCCTTGCCGCACACGCAAGTCTGAGGGCTTGGGTCCTTCACGTCTTCTCCAGTTCGAGGCGCCGTGACCCACGCCGCACACGCAAGTCAGAGGGCTTGGGTACTTCACATGTTCTCCAGTCTGAGGTGCCGTGACCCTTGCCGCACACGCAAGTTTGAGGGCTTGGGTCATTCATGTGTTCTCCAGTCTGAGGCGCCGTGACCCTTGCCGCACACGCAAGTCTGAGGGCTTGGGTCATTCATGTGTTCTCCAGTCTGAGGTGCCGTGATCCTTGCCGCACACGCAAGTCTGAGGACTTGGGTCATTCATGTGTTCTCCAGTCTGAGGCGCCGTGACCCTTGCCGCACACGCAAGTCTGAGGGCTTGGGTCATTCATGTTTTCTCCAGTCTGAGGCGCCGTGACCCTTGCCGCACACGCAAGTCTGAGGGCTTGGGTCATTCATGTGTTCTCCAGTCTGAGGCGCCGTGACCCTTGCCGCACACGCAAGTCTGAGGGCTTGGGTCATTCACGTATTCTCCAGTCTGAGGCACCGTGACCCTTGCCGCACACGCAAGTCTGAGGGCTTGGGTCATTCACGTATTCTCCAGTCTAAGGCGCCGTGACCCTTGCCGCACACGCAAGTCTGAGGGCTTGGGTCATTCACGTCTTCTCCAGTCTGAGGCGCCGTGACCCTTGCCGCACACGCAAGTCTGAGAGCTTGGGTCCTTCACGTGTTCTCCAGTCTGAGGCGCCGTGACCCACGCCGCACACGCAAGTCATAGGGCTTGGGTACTTCACATGTTCTCCAGTCTAACCGCGGTGACCCTTGCCGCACACGCAAGTCTGAGGGCTTGGGTCCTTCAAGTGTTCTCCAGTCTGAGGCGCCGTGACCCTTGCCGCACACGCAAGTCTGAGGGCTTGGGTCATTCACGTGTTCTCCAGTCTGAGGCGATGTGACCCTTGCCGCACATGCAAGTCTGAGGGCTTGGGTCCTTCACGTCTTCTCCAGTCTGAGGCGCTGTGACCCTTGCCGCACACGCAAGTCTGAGGGCTTGGGTCCTTCACCTCTACTCCAGTCTGAGGCGCCGTGACCCTTGCCGCACACGCAAGTCTGAGGGCTTGGGTCATTCATGTGTTCTCCAGTCCGAGGCGCCGTGACCCTTGCCTCACACGCAAGTCTGAGGGCTTGGGTCATTCATGTGTTCTCCAGTCTGAGGCGCCGTGACCCTTGCCGCACACGCAAGTCTGAGGGCTTGGGTCATTCATGTTTTCTCCAGTCTGAGGCGCCGTGACCCTTGCCGCACACGCAAGTCTGAGGGCTTGGGTCATTCATGTGTTCTCCAGTCTGAGGCGCCGTGACCCTTGCCGCACACGCAAGTCTGAGGGCTTGGGTCATTCATGTTTTCTCTAGTCTGAGGCGCCGCGACCCTTGCCGCACACGCAAGTCTGAGGGCTTGGGTCATTCACGTATTCTCCAGTCTGAGGCACCGTGACCCTTGCCGCACACGCAAGTCTGAGGGCTTGGGTCATTCACGTATTCTCCAGTCTAAGGCGCCGTGACCCTTGCCGCACACGCAAGTCTGAGGGCTTGGGTCATTCACGTCTTCTCCAGTCTGAGGCGCCGTGACCCTTGCTGCACACGCAAGTCTGAGGGCTTGGGTCCTTCAAGTGTTCTCCAGTCTGAGGCGCGTGACCCTTGCCGCACACGCAAGTCTGAGGGCTTGGGTCATTCACGTGTTCTCCAGTCTGAGGCGACGTGACCCTTGCCGCACATGCAAGTCTGAGGGCTTGGGTCCTTCACGTCTTCTCCAGTCTGAGGCGCCGTGACCCTTGCCTCACACGCAAGTCTGAGGGCTTGGGTCATTCACGTGTTCTCCAGTCTGAGGCGACGTGACCCTTGCCGCACATGCAAGTCTGAGGGCTTGGGTCCTTCACGTCTTCTCCAGTCTGAGGCGCGTGACCCTTGCCGCACACGCAAGTCTGAGGGCTTGGGTCATTCACGTGTTCTCCAGTCTGAGGCGACGTGACCCTTGCCGCACATGCAAGTCTGAGGGCTTGGGTCCTTCACGTCTTCTCCAGTCTGAGGCGCCGTGACCCTTGCCTCACACGCAAGTCTGAGTGCTTGGGTCATTCATGTGTTCTCCAGTCTGAGGCGCCGTGACCCTTGCCGCACACGCAAGTCTTAGGGCTTGGGTCATTCATGTGTTCTCCAGTCTGAGGCGCCGTGACCCTTGCCGCACACGCAAGTCTGAGGGCTTGGGTCATTCATGTTTTCTCCAGTCTGAGGCGCCGTGACCCTTGCCGCACATGCAAGTCTGAGGGCTTGGGGCCTTCACGTGTTCCCCAGTCTGAGGCGCCGTGACCCATGCCGCACACGCAAGTCAGAGGGCTTGGGTACTTCACATGTTCTCCAGTCTGAGGCGCGTGACCCTTGCCGCACACGCAAGTCAGAGGGCTTGGGTACTTCACATGTTCTCCAGTCTGAGGCGCGTGACCCTTGCCGCACACGCAAGTCTGAGGGCTTGGGTCCTTCAAGTGTTCTCCAGTCTGAGGCGCTGTGACCCTAGCCGCACACGCAAGTCTGAGGGCTTGGGTCCTTCAAGTGTTCTCCAGTCTGAGGCGCCGTGACCCTAGCCGCACACGCAAGTCTGAGGGCTTGGGTCATTCACGTGTTCTCCAGTCTGAGGCGACATGACCCTTGCCGCACACGCAAGTCTGAGGGCTTGGGTCCTTCACGTCTTCTCCAGTCTGAGGCGCTGTGACCCTTGCCGCACACCCAAGTATGAGGGCTTGGGTCCTTCACGTCTTCTCCAGTCTGAGGCGCCGTGACCCTTGCCGCACACGCAAGTCTGAGGGCTTGGGTCATTCACGTGTTCTCCAGTCCGAGGCGCCGTGACCCTTGCCGCACACGCAAGTCTGAGGGCTTGGGTCATTCATGTCTTCTCCAGTCCGAGGCGCCGTGACTCTTGCCCCACACGCAGGTCTGAGGGCATGGGTCATTCATGTGTTCTCCAGTCTGAGACACTGTGACACGCGCCGCACACGCAAGTCGGAGGGCTTGGGTCATTCATGTGTTCTCCAGTCTGAGGCGCCGTGACCCTTGCCGCACACGCAAGTCTGAGGGCTTGGGTCCTTCATGTGTTCTCCAGTCTGAGGTGCCGTGACCTCGCCGCACACGCAAGTCTGAGGGCTTGGGTTCTTCATGTCTTCTCCAGTCTGAGGCGCCGTGACCCTTGCCGCACACGCAAGTCTGAGGGCTAGGGTCATTTATGTCTTCTCCAGTCTGAGGCGCCGTGACCCTTGCCGCACACGCAAGTCTGAGGGCTTGGGTCATTCATTTCTTCTACAGTCTGAGGCGCCGTGAACCTTGCCGCACACGCAAGTCTGAGGGCTTGGGTCATTCATGTCTTCTCCAGTCTGAGGCACCGTGACCCTTGCCGCACACACACGTCTGAGGGCTTGGGTCATTCATGTCTTCTCCAGTCTGAGGCGCCGTGACCCTTGCCGCACACGCAAGTCTGAGGGCTTGGGTCATTCATGTCTTCTCCAGTCTGAGGCACCGTGACCCTTGCCGCACACGCAAGTCTGAGGGCTTGGGTCATTCATGTCTTCTCCAGTCTGAGGCGCCGTGACCCTTGCCGCACATGCAAGTCTGAGGGCTTGGGTCATTCATGTTTTCTCCAGTCTGAGGCGCCGTGACCCTTGCCGCACACGCAAGTCTGAGGGCTTGGGTCATTCATGTGTTCTCCAGTCCGAGGCGCCGTGACCCTTGCCTCACACGCAAGTCTGAGGGCTTGGGTCATTCATGTGTTCTCCAGTCTGAGGCGCCGTGACCCTTGCCGCACACGCAAGTCTGAGGGCTTGGGTCATTCATGTTTTCTCCAGTCTGAGGCGCCGTGACCCTTGCCGCACACGCAAGTCTGAGGGCTTGGGTCATTCATGTGTTCTCCAGTCTGAGGCGCCGTGACCCTTGCCGCACACGCAAGTCTGAGGGCTTGGGTCATTCATGTTTTCTCTAGTCTGAGGCGCCGCGACCCTTGCCGCACACGCAAGTCTGAGGGCTTGGGTCATTCACGTATTCTCCAGTCTGAGGCACCGTGACCCTTGCCGCACACGCAAGTCTGAGGGCTTGGGTCATTCACGTATTCTCCAGTCTAAGGCGCCGTGACCCTTGCCGCACACGCAAGTCTGAGGGCTTGGGTCATTCACGTCTTCTCCAGTCTGAGGCGCCGTGACCCTTGCTGCACACGCAAGTCTGAGGGCTTGGGTCCTTCAAGTGTTCTCCAGTCTGAGGCGCGTGACCCTTGCCGCACACGCAAGTCTGAGGGCTTGGGTCATTCACGTGTTCTCCAGTCTGAGGCGACGTGACCCTTGCCGCACATGCAAGTCTGAGGGCTTGGGTCCTTCACGTCTTCTCCAGTCTGAGGCGCCGTGACCCTTGCCTCACACGCAAGTCTGAGGGCTTGGGTCATTCACGTGTTCTCCAGTCTGAGGCGACGTGACCCTTGCCGCACATGCAAGTCTGAGGGCTTGGGTCCTTCACGTCTTCTCCAGTCTGAGGCGCGTGACCCTTGCCGCACACGCAAGTCTGAGGGCTTGGGTCATTCACGTGTTCTCCAGTCTGAGGCGACGTGACCCTTGCCGCACATGCAAGTCTGAGGGCTTGGGTCCTTCACGTCTTCTCCAGTCTGAGGCGCCGTGACCCTTGCCTCACACGCAAGTCTGAGTGCTTGGGTCATTCATGTGTTCTCCAGTCTGAGGCGCCGTGACCCTTGCCGCACACGCAAGTCTTAGGGCTTGGGTCATTCATGTGTTCTCCAGTCTGAGGCGCCGTGACCCTTGCCGCACACGCAAGTCTGAGGGCTTGGGTCATTCATGTTTTCTCCAGTCTGAGGCGCCGTGACCCTTGCCGCACATGCAAGTCTGAGGGCTTGGGGCCTTCACGTGTTCCCCAGTCTGAGGCGCCGTGACCCATGCCGCACACGCAAGTCAGAGGGCTTGGGTACTTCACATGTTCTCCAGTCTGAGGCGCGTGACCCTTGCCGCACACGCAAGTCAGAGGGCTTGGGTACTTCACATGTTCTCCAGTCTGAGGCGCGTGACCCTTGCCGCACACGCAAGTCTGAGGGCTTGGGTCCTTCAAGTGTTCTCCAGTCTGAGGCGCTGTGACCCTAGCCGCACACGCAAGTCTGAGGGCTTGGGTCCTTCAAGTGTTCTCCAGTCTGAGGCGCCGTGACCCTAGCCGCACACGCAAGTCTGAGGGCTTGGGTCATTCACGTGTTCTCCAGTCTGAGGCGACATGACCCTTGCCGCACACGCAAGTCTGAGGGCTTGGGTCCTTCACGTCTTCTCCAGTCTGAGGCGCTGTGACCCTTGCCGCACACCCAAGTATGAGGGCTTGGGTCCTTCACGTCTTCTCCAGTCTGAGGCGCCGTGACCCTTGCCGCACACGCAAGTCTGAGGGCTTGGGTCATTCACGTGTTCTCCAGTCCGAGGCGCCGTGACCCTTGCCGCACACGCAAGTCTGAGGGCTTGGGTCATTCATGTCTTCTCCAGTCCGAGGAGCCGTGACTCTTGCCCCACACGCAGGTCTGAGGGCATGGGTCATTCATGTGTTCTCCAGTCTGAGACACTGTGACACGCGCCGCACACGCAAGTCGGAGGGCTTGGGTCATTCATGTGTTCTCCAGTCTGAGGCGCCGTGACCCTTGCCGCACACGCAAGTCTGAGGGCTTGGGTCCTTCATGTGTTCTCCAGTCTGAGGTGCCGTGACCTCGCCGCACACGCAAGTCTGAGGGCTTGGGTTCTTCATGTCTTCTCCAGTCTGAGGCGCCGTGACCCTTGCCGCACACGCAAGTCTGAGGGCTAGGGTCATTTATGTCTTCTCCAGTCTGAGGCGCCGTGACCCTTGCCGCACACGCAAGTCTGAGGGCTTGGGTCATTCATTTCTTCTACAGTCTGAGGCGCCGTGAACCTTGCCGCACACGCAAGTCTGAGGGCTTGGGTCATTCATGTCTTCTCCAGTCTGAGGCACCGTGACCCTTGCCGCACACACACGTCTGAGGGCTTGGGTCATTCATGTCTTCTCCAGTCTGAGGCGCCGTGACCCTTGCCGCACACGCAAGTCTGAGGGCTTGGGTCATTCATGTCTTCTCCAGTCTGAGGCACCGTGACCCTTGCCGCACACGCAAGTCTGAGGGCTTGGGTCATTCATGTCTTCTCCAGTCTGAGGCGCCGTGACCCTTGCCGCACATGCAAGTCTGAGGGCTTGGGTCATTCATGTTTTCTCCAGTCTGAGGCGCCGTGACCCTTGCCGCACACGCAAGTCTGAGGGCTTGGGTCATTCATGTGTTCTCCAGTCTGAGGCGCCGTGACCCTTGCCGCACACGCAAGTCTGAGGGCTTGGGTCATTCACGTATTCTCCAGTCTGAGGCACCGTGACCCTTGCCGCACACGCAAGTCTGAGGGCTTGGGTCATTCACGTATTCTCCAGTCTAAGGCGCCGTGACCCTTGCCGCACACGAAAGCCTGAGGGCTTGGGTCCTTCAAGTGTTCTCCAGTCTTAGGCGCCGTGACCCTTACCGCACACGCAAGTCTGAGGGCTTGGGTCATTCACGTGTTCTCCAGTCTGAGGCGACGTGACCCTTGCCGCACACGCAAATCTGAGGGCTTGGGTCCTTCACGTCTTCTCCAGTCTGAGACGCCGTGACCCTTGCCGCACACGCAAGTCTGAGGGCTTGGGTCCTTCACGTCTTCTCCAGTCTGAGGCGCCGTGACCCTTGCCGCACACGCAAGTCTGAGGGCTTGGGTCATTCACGTGTTCTCCAGTCCGAGGCGCCGTGACCCTCGCCGCACACGCAAGTCTGAGGGCTTGGGTCATTCACGTCTTCTCCAGTCCGAGGCGCCGTGACCCTTGCCGCACACGCAAGTCTGAGGGCTTGGGTCATTCATGTCTTCTCCAGTCCGAGGAGCCGTGACTCTTGCCGCACACGCAGGTCTGAGGGCATGGGTCATTCATGTGTTCTCCAGTCTGAGACACCGTGACACGCGCCGCACACGCAAGTCGGAGGGCTTGGGTCATTCATGTGTTCTCCAGTCTGAGGCGCTGTGACCCTTGCCGCACACGCAAGTCTGAGGGCTTGGGTCATTCATGTGTTCTCCAGTCTGAGGCGCCTTGACCCTTGCCGCACACGCAAGTCTGAGGGCTTGGGTCCTTCACGTCTTCTCCAGTCTGAGGCGCCGTGACCCTTGCCGCACACTCGAATCTGAGGGCTTGGGTCATTCACGTGTTCTCCAGTCCGAGGCGCCGTGACCCTTGCCGCACACGCAAGTCTGAGGGCTTGGGTCATTCACGTCTTCTCCAATCCGAGGCGCCGTGACCCTTGCCGCACACGCAAGTCTGAGGGCTTGGGTCATTCATGTCTTCTCCAGTCCGAGGCGCCGTGACTCTTGCCGCACACGCAAGTCTGAGGGCATGGGTCATTCATGTGTTCTCCAGTATGAGACGCCGTGACACACGCCGCACACTCAAGTCGGAGGGCTTGGGTCATTCATGTGTTCTCCAGTCTGAGGCGCCGTGACCCTTGCTGCACACGCAAGTCTGAGGGCTTGGGTCCTTCATGTGTTCTCCAGTCTGAGGCGCCGTGACCCTTGACACACACGCAAGTCTGAGGGCTTGGGTCATTCATGTGTTCTCCAGTCTGAGGCGCTGTGACCCTTGCCGCACACGCAAGTCTGAGGGCTTGGGTCATTCATGTGTTCTCCAGTCTGAGGCGCCGTGACCCTTGCCGCACACGCAAGTCTGAGGGCTTGGGTCAATTATGTCTTCTCCAGTCTGAGGCACCTTGACCCTTGTCGCACATGCAAGTCTGAGGGCTTGGGTCATTCATGTGTTCTCCAGTCTGAGGCGCCGTGACCCTTGCCGCACACGCAAGTCTGAGGGCTTGGGTCCTTCAAGTGTTCTCCAGTCTGAGGCGACGTGACCCTTGCCGCACACGCAAGTCTGAGGGCCTGGGTCCTTCACGTCTTCTCAAGTATGAGGCACCGTGACCCTTGCTGCACACGCAAGTCTGAGGGCTTGGGTCCTTCACATCTTCTCCAGTCTGAGGTGCCGTGACCCTTGCCGCACACGCAAGTCTGAGGGCTTGGGTCATTCACGTGTTCTCCAGTCCGAGGCGCCGTGACCCTTGCTGCACAAGCAAATCTGAGGGCTTGGGTCATTCACATCTTCTCCAGTCCGAGGCGCCGTGACCCTTGCCGCACACGCAAGTCTGAGGGCTTGGGTCATTCATGTCTTCTCCAGTCCGAGGCGCCGTGACTCTTGCCGCACACGCAAGTCTGAGGGCTTGGGTCATTCATGTGTTCTCCAGTCTGAGGCACCGTGACCCGCGCCGCACACGCAAGTCTGGGGGCTTGGGTCATTCATGTGTTCTCCAGTCTGAGGCGCCGTGACCCTTGCCGCACACGCAAGTCTGAGGGCTTGGGTCCTTCATGTGTTCTCCAGTCTGAGGCGCTGTGACCCTTGCCTCACACGCAAGTGTGAGGGTTTGGGTCATTCATGTCTTCTCCAGTCTGAGGTGCCGTGACCCTTGCCGCACACGCAAGTCTGAGGGCTTGGGTCCTTCATGTCTTCTCCAGTCTGAGGCGCCGTGACCCTTGCCGCACATGCAAGTCTGAGGGCTTGGGTCATTCATGTCTTCTCCAGTCTGAGGTGCCGTGACCCTTGCCGCACACGCAAGTCTGAGGGCTTGGGTCATTCACGTCTTCTCCAGTCTGAGGCGCCGTGACCCGCGCCGCACACACAAGTCTGAGGGCTTGGGTCATTCATGTGTTCTCCGGTCTGAGGCACCGTGACCCTTGCCGCACACGCAAGTCTGAGGGCTGGGGTCATTCACGGCTTCTCCAGTCTGAGGTGCCGTGACCCTTGCCGCACACGCAAGTCTGAGGGCTTGGGTCATTCATGTCTTCTCCAGTCTGAGGCACCGTGACCCTTGCCGCACACGCAAGTCTGAGGGCTTGGGTCATTCATGTCTTCTCCAGTCTGAGGCGCCGGGACCCTTGCCGCACATGCAAGTCTGAGGGCTTGGGTCATTCATGTCTTCTCCAGTCTGAGGCGCCGTGACCCTTGCCGCACACGCAAGTCTGAGGCCTTGGGTCATTCATGTCTTCTCCAGTCTGAGGCGCTGTGACCCTTGCCGCACACGCAAGTCTGAGGGCTTGGGTCCTTCACGTCTTCTCCAGTTCGAGGCGCCGTGACCCACGCCGCACACGCAAGTCAGAGGGCTTGGGTACTTCACATGTTCTCCAGTCTGAGGTGCCGTGACCCTTGCCGCACACGCAAGTTTGAGGGCTTGGGTCATTCATGTGTTCTCCAGTCTGAGGCGCCGTGACCCTTGCCGCACACGCAAGTCTGAGGGCTTGGGTCATTCATGTGTTCTCCAGTCTGAGGTGCCGTGATCCTTGCCGCACACGCAAGTCTGAGGACTTGGGTCATTCATGTGTTCTCCAGTCTGAGGCGCCGTGACCCTTGCCGCACACGCAAGTCTGAGGGCTTGGGTCATTCATGTTTTCTCCAGTCTGAGGCGCCGTGACCCTTGCCGCACACGCAAGTCTGAGGGCTTGGGTCATTCATGTGTTCTCCAGTCTGAGGCGCCGTGACCCTTGCCGCACACGCAAGTCTGAGGGCTTGGGTCATTCACGTATTCTCCAGTCTGAGGCACCGTGACCCTTGCCGCACACGCAAGTCTGAGGGCTTGGGTCATTCACGTATTCTCCAGTCTAAGGCGCCGTGACCCTTGCCGCACACGCAAGTCTGAGGGCTTGGGTCATTCACGTCTTCTCCAGTCTGAGGCGCCGTGACCCTTGCCGCACACGCAAGTCTGAGAGCTTGGGTCCTTCACGTGTTCTCCAGTCTGAGGCGCCGTGACCCACGCCGCACACGCAAGTCATAGGGCTTGGGTACTTCACATGTTCTCCAGTCTAACCGCGGTGACCCTTGCCGCACACGCAAGTCTGAGGGCTTGGGTCCTTCAAGTGTTCTCCAGTCTGAGGCGCCGTGACCCTTGCCGCACACGCAAGTCTGAGGGCTTGGGTCATTCACGTGTTCTCCAGTCTGAGGCGATGTGACCCTTGCCGCACATGCAAGTCTGAGGGCTTGGGTCCTTCACGTCTTCTCCAGTCTGAGGCGCTGTGACCCTTGCCGCACACGCAAGTCTGAGGGCTTGGGTCCTTCACCTCTACTCCAGTCTGAGGCGCCGTGACCCTTGCCGCACACGCAAGTCTGAGGGCTTGGGTCATTCATGTGTTCTCCAGTCCGAGGCGCCGTGACCCTTGCCTCACACGCAAGTCTGAGGGCTTGGGTCATTCATGTGTTCTCCAGTCTGAGGCGCCGTGACCCTTGCCGCACACGCAAGTCTGAGGGCTTGGGTCATTCATGTTTTCTCCAGTCTGAGGCGCCGTGACCCTTGCCGCACACGCAAGTCTGAGGGCTTGGGTCATTCATGTGTTCTCCAGTCTGAGGCGCCGTGACCCTTGCCGCACACGCAAGTCTGAGGGCTTGGGTCATTCATGTTTTCTCTAGTCTGAGGCGCCGCGACCCTTGCCGCACACGCAAGTCTGAGGGCTTGGGTCATTCACGTATTCTCCAGTCTGAGGCACCGTGACCCTTGCCGCACACGCAAGTCTGAGGGCTTGGGTCATTCACGTATTCTCCAGTCTAAGGCGCCGTGACCCTTGCCGCACACGCAAGTCTGAGGGCTTGGGTCATTCACGTCTTCTCCAGTCTGAGGCGCCGTGACCCTTGCTGCACACGCAAGTCTGAGGGCTTGGGTCCTTCAAGTGTTCTCCAGTCTGAGGCGCGTGACCCTTGCCGCACACGCAAGTCTGAGGGCTTGGGTCATTCACGTGTTCTCCAGTCTGAGGCGACGTGACCCTTGCCGCACATGCAAGTCTGAGGGCTTGGGTCCTTCACGTCTTCTCCAGTCTGAGGCGCCGTGACCCTTGCCTCACACGCAAGTCTGAGGGCTTGGGTCATTCACGTGTTCTCCAGTCTGAGGCGACGTGACCCTTGCCGCACATGCAAGTCTGAGGGCTTGGGTCCTTCACGTCTTCTCCAGTCTGAGGCGCGTGACCCTTGCCGCACACGCAAGTCTGAGGGCTTGGGTCATTCACGTGTTCTCCAGTCTGAGGCGACGTGACCCTTGCCGCACATGCAAGTCTGAGGGCTTGGGTCCTTCACGTCTTCTCCAGTCTGAGGCGCCGTGACCCTTGCCTCACACGCAAGTCTGAGTGCTTGGGTCATTCATGTGTTCTCCAGTCTGAGGCGCCGTGACCCTTGCCGCACACGCAAGTCTTAGGGCTTGGGTCATTCATGTGTTCTCCAGTCTGAGGCGCCGTGACCCTTGCCGCACACGCAAGTCTGAGGGCTTGGGTCATTCATGTTTTCTCCAGTCTGAGGCGCCGTGACCCTTGCCGCACATGCAAGTCTGAGGGCTTGGGGCCTTCACGTGTTCCCCAGTCTGAGGCGCCGTGACCCATGCCGCACACGCAAGTCAGAGGGCTTGGGTACTTCACATGTTCTCCAGTCTGAGGCGCGTGACCCTTGCCGCACACGCAAGTCAGAGGGCTTGGGTACTTCACATGTTCTCCAGTCTGAGGCGCGTGACCCTTGCCGCACACGCAAGTCTGAGGGCTTGGGTCCTTCAAGTGTTCTCCAGTCTGAGGCGCTGTGACCCTAGCCGCACACGCAAGTCTGAGGGCTTGGGTCCTTCAAGTGTTCTCCAGTCTGAGGCGCCGTGACCCTAGCCGCACACGCAAGTCTGAGGGCTTGGGTCATTCACGTGTTCTCCAGTCTGAGGCGACATGACCCTTGCCGCACACGCAAGTCTGAGGGCTTGGGTCCTTCACGTCTTCTCCAGTCTGAGGCGCTGTGACCCTTGCCGCACACCCAAGTATGAGGGCTTGGGTCCTTCACGTCTTCTCCAGTCTGAGGCGCCGTGACCCTTGCCGCACACGCAAGTCTGAGGGCTTGGGTCATTCACGTGTTCTCCAGTCCGAGGCGCCGTGACCCTTGCCGCACACGCAAGTCTGAGGGCTTGGGTCATTCATGTCTTCTCCAGTCCGAGGCGCCGTGACTCTTGCCCCACACGCAGGTCTGAGGGCATGGGTCATTCATGTGTTCTCCAGTCTGAGACACTGTGACACGCGCCGCACACGCAAGTCGGAGGGCTTGGGTCATTCATGTGTTCTCCAGTCTGAGGCGCCGTGACCCTTGCCGCACACGCAAGTCTGAGGGCTTGGGTCCTTCATGTGTTCTCCAGTCTGAGGTGCCGTGACCTCGCCGCACACGCAAGTCTGAGGGCTTGGGTTCTTCATGTCTTCTCCAGTCTGAGGCGCCGTGACCCTTGCCGCACACGCAAGTCTGAGGGCTAGGGTCATTTATGTCTTCTCCAGTCTGAGGCGCCGTGACCCTTGCCGCACACGCAAGTCTGAGGGCTTGGGTCATTCATTTCTTCTACAGTCTGAGGCGCCGTGAACCTTGCCGCACACGCAAGTCTGAGGGCTTGGGTCATTCATGTCTTCTCCAGTCTGAGGCACCGTGACCCTTGCCGCACACACACGTCTGAGGGCTTGGGTCATTCATGTCTTCTCCAGTCTGAGGCGCCGTGACCCTTGCCGCACACGCAAGTCTGAGGGCTTGGGTCATTCATGTCTTCTCCAGTCTGAGGCACCGTGACCCTTGCCGCACACGCAAGTCTGAGGGCTTGGGTCATTCATGTCTTCTCCAGTCTGAGGCGCCGTGACCCTTGCCGCACATGCAAGTCTGAGGGCTTGGGTCATTCATGTTTTCTCCAGTCTGAGGCGCCGTGACCCTTGCCGCACACGCAAGTCTGAGGGCTTGGGTCATTCATGTGTTCTCCAGTCTGAGGCGCCGTGACCCTTGCCGCACACGCAAGTCTGAGGGCTTGGGTCATTCACGTATTCTCCAGTCTGAGGCACCGTGACCCTTGCCGCACACGCAAGTCTGAGGGCTTGGGTCATTCACGTATTCTCCAGTCTAAGGCGCCGTGACCCTTGCCGCACACGAAAGCCTGAGGGCTTGGGTCCTTCAAGTGTTCTCCAGTCTTAGGCGCCGTGACCCTTACCGCACACGCAAGTCTGAGGGCTTGGGTCATTCACGTGTTCTCCAGTCTGAGGCGACGTGACCCTTGCCGCACACGCAAATCTGAGGGCTTGGGTCCTTCACGTCTTCTCCAGTCTGAGACGCCGTGACCCTTGCCGCACACGCAAGTCTGAGGGCTTGGGTCCTTCACGTCTTCTCCAGTCTGAGGCGCCGTGACCCTTGCCGCACACGCAAGTCTGAGGGCTTGGGTCATTCACGTGTTCTCCAGTCCGAGGCGCCGTGACCCTCGCCGCACACGCAAGTCTGAGGGCTTGGGTCATTCACGTCTTCTCCAGTCCGAGGCGCCGTGACCCTTGCCGCACACGCAAGTCTGAGGGCTTGGGTCATTCATGTCTTCTCCAGTCCGAGGAGCCGTGACTCTTGCCGCACACGCAGGTCTGAGGGCATGGGTCATTCATGTGTTCTCCAGTCTGAGACACCGTGACACGCGCCGCACACGCAAGTCGGAGGGCTTGGGTCATTCATGTGTTCTCCAGTCTGAGGCGCTGTGACCCTTGCCGCACACGCAAGTCTGAGGGCTTGGGTCATTCATGTGTTCTCCAGTCTGAGGCGCCTTGACCCTTGCCGCACACGCAAGTCTGAGGGCTTGGGTCCTTCACGTCTTCTCCAGTCTGAGGCGCCGTGACCCTTGCCGCACACGCGAATCTGAGGGCTTGGGTCATTCACGTGTTCTCCAGTCCGAGGCGCCGTGACCCTTGCCGCACACGCAAGTCTGAGGGCTTGGGTCATTCACGTCTTCTCCAATCCGAGGCGCCGTGACCCTTGCCGCACACGCAAGTCTGAGGGCTTGGGTCATTCATGTCTTCTCCAGTCCGAGGCGCCGTGACTCTTGCCGCACACGCAAGTCTGAGGGCATGGGTCATTCATGTGTTCTCCAGTATGAGACACCGTGACACACGCCGCACACTCAAGTCGGAGGGCTTGGGTCATTCATGTGTTCTCCAGTCTGAGGCGCCGTGACCCTTGCTGCACACGCAAGTCTGAGGGCTTGGGTCCTTCATGTGTTCTCCAGTCTGAGGCGCCGTGACCCTTGACACACACGCAAGTCTGAGGGCTTGGGTCATTCATGTGTTCTCCAGTCTGAGGCGCTGTGACCCTTGCCGCACACGCAAGTCTGAGGGCTTGGGTCATTCATGTGTTCTCCAGTCTGAGGCGCCGTGACCCTTGCCGCACACGCAAGTCTGAGGGCTTGGGTCAATTATGTCTTCTCCAGTCTGAGGCACCTTGACCCTTGTCGCACATGCAAGTCTGAGGGCTTGGGTCATTCATGTGTTCTCCAGTCTGAGGCGCCGTGACCCTTGCCGCACACGCAAGTCTGAGGGCTTGGGTCCTTCAAGTGTTCTCCAGTCTGAGGCGACGTGACCCTTGCCGCACACGCAAGTCTGAGGGCCTGGGTCCTTCACGTCTTCTCAAGTATGAGGCACCGTGACCCTTGCTGCACACGCAAGTCTGAGGGCTTGGGTCCTTCACATCTTCTCCAGTCTGAGGTGCCGTGACCCTTGCCGCACACGCAAGTCTGAGGGCTTGGGTCATTCACGTGTTCTCCAGTCCGAGGCGCCGTGACCCTTGCTGCACAAGCAAATCTGAGGGCTTGGGTCATTCACATCTTCTCCAGTCCGAGGCGCCGTGACCCTTGCCGCACACGCAAGTCTGAGGGCTTGGGTCATTCATGTCTTCTCCAGTCCGAGGCGCCGTGACTCTTGCCGCACACGCAAGTCTGAGGGCTTGGGTCATTCATGTGTTCTCCAGTCTGAGGCACCGTGACCCGCGCCGCACACGCAAGTCTGGGGGCTTGGGTCATTCATGTGTTCTCCAGTCTGAGGCGCCGTGACCCTTGCCGCACACGCAAGTCTGAGGGCTTGGGTCCTTCATGTGTTCTCCAGTCTGAGGCGCTGTGACCCTTGCCTCACACGCAAGTGTGAGGGTTTGGGTCATTCATGTCTTCTCCAGTCTGAGGTGCCGTGACCCTTGCCGCACACGCAAGTCTGAGGGCTTGGGTCCTTCATGTCTTCTCCAGTCTGAGGCGCCGTGACCCTTGCCGCACATGCAAGTCTGAGGGCTTGGGTCATTCATGTCTTCTCCAGTCTGAGGTGCCGTGACCCTTGCCGCACACGCAAGTCTGAGGGCTTGGGTCATTCACGTCTTCTCCAGTCTGAGGCGCCGTGACCCGCGCCGCACACACAAGTCTGAGGGCTTGGGTCATTCATGTGTTCTCCGGTCTGAGGCACCGTGACCCTTGCCGCACACGCAAGTCTGAGGGCTGGGGTCATTCACGGCTTCTCCAGTCTGAGGTGCCGTGACCCTTGCCGCACACGCAAGTCTGAGGGCTTGGGTCATTCATGTCTTCTCCAGTCTGAGGCACCGTGACCCTTGCCGCACACGCAAGTCTGAGGGCTTGGGTCATTCATGTCTTCTCCAGTCTGAGGCGCCGGGACCCTTGCCGCACATGCAAGTCTGAGGGCTTGGGTCATTCATGTCTTCTCCAGTCTGAGGCGCCGTGACCCTTGCCGCACACGCAAGTCTGAGGCCTTGGGTCATTCATGTCTTCTCCAGTCTGAGGCGCTGTGACCCTTGCCGCACACGCAAGTCTGAGGGCTTGGGTCATTCATGTCTTCTTCAGTCTGAAGAGCCGTGACCTTTGCTGCACACGCATGTCTGAGGGCTTGGGTCATTCATGTGTTCTCCAGTCTGAGGCGCCGTGACCCTTGCCGCACACGCAAGTCTGAGGGCTTGGGTCATTCATCTGTTCTCCAGTCTGAGGCGCCGTGACCCTTGCCGCACACGCAAGTCTGAGGGCTTGGGTCATTCACGTATTCTCCAGTCTAAGGCGCCGTGACCCTTGCCGCACACGCAAGTCTGAGGGCTTGGGTCATTCACGTCTTCTCCAGTCTGAGGCGCCGTGACCCTTGCCGCAAACGCAAGTCTGAGGGCTTGGGTCCTTCACGTGTTCTCCAGTCTGAGGCGCCGTGACCCACGCCGCACAAGCAAGTCAGAGGGCTTGGGTACTTCACATGTTCTCCAGTCTGAGGCGCCGTGACCCTTGCCGCACACACAAGTCTGAGGGCTTGGGTCCTTCAAGTGTTCTCCCGTCTGAGGCGCCCTGACCCTTGCCGCACACGCAAGTCTGAGGGCTTGGGTCATTCACGTGTTCTCCAGTCTGAGGCGACGTGACCCTTGCCGCACATGCAAGTCTGAGGGCTTGGGTCCTTCACGTCTTCTCCAGTCTGAGGCGCTGTGACCCTTGCCGCACACGCAAGTCTGAGGGCTTGGGTCCTTCACCTCTTCTCCAGTCTGAGGCGCCGTGACCCTTGCCGCACATGCAAGTCTGAGGGCTTGGGTCATTCATGTGTTCTCTAGTCCGAGGCGCCGTGACCCTTGCCTCACACGCAAGTCTGAGGGCTTGGGTCATTCATGTGTTCTCCAGTCTGAGGCGCCGTGACCCTTGCCGCACACGCAAGTCTGAGGGCTTGGGTCATTCATGTTTTCTCCAGTCTGAGGCGCCGTGACCCTTGCCGCACACGCAAGTCTGAGGGCTTGGGTCATTCATGTGTTCTCCAGTCTGAGGCACCGTGACCCTTGCCGCACACGCAAGTCTGAGGGCTTGGGTCATTCACGTATTCTCCAGTCTGAGGCACCGTGACCCTTGCCGCACACGCAAGTCTGAGGGCTTGGGTCATTCACGTATTCTCCAGTCTAAGGCGCCATGACCCTTGCCGCACACGCAAATCTGAGGGCTTGGGTCATTCATGTCTTCTCCAGTCTGAGGCGCCGTGACCCTTGCCGCACACGCAAGTCTGAGGGCTTGGGTCATTCACGTATTCTCCAGTCTGAGGCACCGTGACCCTTGCCGCACACGCAAGTCTGAGGGCTTGGGTCATTCACGTATTCTCCAGTCTAAGGCGCCGTGACCCTTGCCGCACACGCAAATCTGAGGGCTTGGGTCATTCATGTCTTCTCCAGTCTGAGGCGCCGTGACCCTTCCTGCACACGCAAGTCTGAGGGCTTGGGTCATTCATGTCTTCTTCAGTCTGAGGAGCCGTGACCCTTGCCGCACACGCAATTCTGAGGGCTTGGGTCATTCATGTCTTCTCCAGTCTGAGGCGCCTTGACCCTTGCCGCACACGCAAGTCTGAGGGCTTGGGTCATTCATGTGTTCTCCAGTCTGAGGCGCTGTGACCTGCGCCGCACACGCAAGTCTGAGGGCTTGGGTCATTCATGTTTTCTCCAGTCTGAGGCGCCGTGACCCTTGCCGCACACGCAAGTCTGAGGGCTTGGGTCATTCATGTGTTCTCCAGTCTGAGGCGCCGTGACCCTTGCCGCACACGCAAGTCTGAGGGCTTGGGTCATTCACGTATTCTCCAGTCTGAGGCACCGTGACCCTTGCCGCACACGCAAGCCTGAGGGCTTGGGTCATTCACGTATTCTCCAGTCTAAGGCGCCGTGACCCTTGCCGCACACGCAAGTCTGAGGGCTTGGGTCATTCAAATCTTCTCCAGTCTGAGGCGCCGTGACCCTTGCCGCACACGCAAGTCTGAGGGCTTGGGTCCTTCACGTGTTCTCCAGTCTGAGGCGCCGTGACCCACGCCGCACACGCAAGTTTGAGGGCTTGGGTCATTCATGTGTTCTCCAGTCTGAGGCGCCGTGACCCTTGCCGCACACGCAAGTCTGAGGGCTTGGGTCATTCATGTGTTCTCCAGTCTGAGGTGCCGTGATCCTTGCCGCACACGCAAGTCTGAGGACTTGGGTCATTCATGTGTTCTCCAGTCTGAGGCGCCGTGACCCTTGCCGCACACGCAAGTCTGAGGGCTTGGGTCATTCATGTGTTCTCCAGTCTGAGGTGCCGTGATCCTTGCCGCACACGCAAGTCTGAGGACTTGGGTCATTCATGTGTTCTCCAGTCTGAGGCGCCGTGACCCTTGCCGCACACGCAAGTCTGAGGGCTTGGGTCATTCATGTTTTCTCCAGTCTGAGGCGCCGTGACCCTTGCCGCACACGCAAGTCTGAGGGCTTGGGTCATTCATGTGTTCTCCAGTCTGAGGCGCCGTGACCCTTGCTGCACACGCAAGTCTGAGGGCTTGGGTCATTCACGTATTCTCCAGTCTGAGGCACCGTGACCCTTGCCGCACACGCAAGTCTGAGGGCTTGGGTCATTCACGTATTCTCCAGTCTAAGGCGCCGTGACCCTTGCCGCACACGCAAGTCTGAGGGCTTGGGTCATTCACGTCTTCTCCAGTCTGAGGCGCCGTGACCCTTGCCGCACACGCAAGTCTGAGAGCTTGGGTCCTTCACGTGTTCTCCAGTCTGAGGCGCCGTGACCCACGCCGCACACGCAAGTCAGAGGGCTTGGGTACTTCACATGTTCTCCAGTCTAACCGCGGTGACCCTTGCCGCACACGCAAGTCTGAGGGCTTGGGTCCTTCAAGTGTTCTCCAGTCTGAGGCGCCGTGACCCTTGCCGCACACGCAAGTCTGAGGGCTTGGGTCATTCACGTGTTCTCCAGTCTGAGGCGATGTGACCCTTGCCGCACATGCAGGTCTGAGGGCTTGGGTCCTTCACGTCTTCTCCAGTCTGAGGCGCCGTGACCCTTGCCGCACACGCAAGTCTGAGGGCTTGGGTCCTTCACCTCTACTCCAGTCTGAGGCGCCGTGACCCTTGCCGCACACGCAAGTCTGAGGGCTTGGGTCATTCATGTGTTCTCCAGTCCGAGGCGCCGTGACCCTTGCCTCACACGCAAGTCTGAGGGCTTGGGTCATTCATGTGTTCTCCAGTCTGAGGCGCCGTGACCCTTGCCGCACACGCAAGTCTGAGGGCTTGGGTCATTCATGTTTTCTCCAGTCTGAGGCGCCGTGACCCTTGCCGCACACGCAAGTCTGAGGGCTTGGGTCATTCATGTGTTCTCCAGTCTGAGGCGCCGTGACCCTTGCCGCACACGCAAGTCTGAGGGCTTGGGTCATTCATGTTTTCTCTAGTCTGAGGCGCCGCGACCCTTGCCGCAAACGCAAGTCTGAGGGCTTGGGTCATTCACGTATTCTCCAGTCTGAGGCACCGTGACCCTTGCCGCACACGCAAGTCTGAGGGCTTGGGTCATTCACGTATTCTCCAGTCTAAGGCGCCGTGACCCTTGCCGCACACGCAAGTCTGAGGGCTTGGGTCATTCATGTCTTCTCCAGTCTGAGGCGCCGTGACCCTTGCCGCACATGCAAGTCTGAGGGCTTGGGTCATTCATGTCTTCTCCAGTCTGAGGCGCCGTGACCCTTGCCGCACACGCAAGTCTGAGGCCTTGGGTCATTCATGTCTTCTCCAGTCTGAGGCGCTGTGACACTTGCCGCACACGCAAGTCTGAGGGCTTGGGTCATTCATGTCTTCTTCAGTCTGAGGAGCCGTGACCCTTGCCGCACACGCAAGTCTGAGGGCTTGGGTCATTCATGTCTTCTCCAGTCTGAGGCGCCTTGACCCTTGCCGCACACGCAAGTCTGAGGGCTTGGGTTATTCATATGTTCTCCAGTCTGAGGCGCTGTGACCTGCGCCGCACACGCAAGTCTGAGGGCTTGGGTCATTCATGTGTTCTCCAGTCTGAGGCGCCGTGACCCTTGCCGCACACGCAAGTCTGAGGGCTTGGGTCATTCATGTGTTCTCCAGTCTGAGGCGCCGTGACCCTTGCCGCACACGCAAGTCTGAGGGCTTGGGTCATTCATGTTTTCTCCAGTCTGAGGCGCCGTGACCCTTGCCGCACACGCAAGTCTGAGGGCTTGGGTCATTCATGTGTTCTCCAGTCTGAGGCGCCGTGACCCTTGCCGCACACGCAAGTCTGAGGGCTTGGGTCATTCACGTATTCTCCAGTCTAAGGCGCCGTGACCCTTGCCGCACACGCAATTCTGAGGGCTTGGGTCATTCAAGTCTTCTCCAGTCTGAGGTGCCGTGACCCTTGCCGCACACGCAAGTCTGAGGGCTTGGGTCCTTCACGTGTTCTCCAGTCTGAGGCGCCGTGACCCACGCCGCACACGCAAGTCAGAGGGCTTGGGTACTTCACATGTTCTCCAGTCTGAGGCGCCGTGACCCTTGCTGCACACGCAAGTCTGAGGGCTTGGGTCCTTCAAGTGTTCTCCCGTCTGAGGCGCCGTGACCCTTGCCGCACACGCAAGTCTGAGGCCTTGGGTCATTCATGTCTTCTCCAGTCTGAGGCGCTGTGACCCTTGCCGCACACGCAAGTCTGAGGGCTTGGGTCATTCATGTCTTCTTCAGTCTGAAGAGCCGTGACCCTTGCCGCACACGCAAGTCTGAGGGCTTGGGTCATTCATGTCTTCTTCAGTCTGAGTCGCCTTGACCTTTGCTGCACACGCATGTCTGAGGGCTTGGGTCATTCATGTGTTCTCCAGTCTGAGGCGCCGTGACCCTTGCCGCACACGCAAGTCTGAGGGCTTGGGTCATTCATCTGTTCTCCAGTCTGAGGCGCCGTGACCCTTGCCGCACACGCAAGTCTGAGGGCTTGGGTCATTCACGTATTCTCCAGTCTAAGGCGCCGTGACCCTTGCCGCACACGCAAGTCTGAGGGCTTGGGTCATTCACGTCTTCTCCAGTCTGAGGCGCCGTGACCCTTGCCGCAAACGCAAGTCTGAGGGCTTGGGTCCTTCACGTGTTCTCCAGTCTGAGGCGCCGTGACCCACGCCGCACAAGCAAGTCAGAGGGCTTGGGTACTTCACATGTTCTCCAGTCTGAGGCGCCGTGACCCTTGCCGCACACACAAGTCTGAGGGCTTGGGTCCTTCAAGTGTTCTCCCGTCTGAGGCGCCGTGACCCTTGCCGCACACGCAAGTCTGAGGGCTTGGGTCATTCACGTGTTCTCCAGTCTGAGGCGACGTGACCCTTGCCGCACATGCAAGTCTGAGGGCTTGGGTCCTTCACGTCTTCTCCAGTCTGAGGCGCCGTGACCCTTGCCGCACACGCAAGTCTGAGGGCTTGGGTCCTTCACCTCTTCTCCAGTCTGAGGCGCCGTGACCCTTGCCGCACATGCAAGTCTGAGGGCTTGGGTCATTCATGTGTTCTCTAGTCCGAGGCGCCGTGACCCTTGCCTCACACGCAAGTCTGAGGGCTTGGGTCATTCATGTGTTCTCCAGTCTGAGGCGCCGTGACCCTTGCCGCACACGCAAGTCTGAGGGCTTGGGTCATTCATGTTTTCTCCAGTCTGAGGCGCCGTGACCCTTGCCGCACACGCAAGTCTGAGGGCTTGGGTCATTCATGTGTTCTCCAGTCTGAGGCACCGTGACCCTTGCCGCACACGCAAGTCTGAGGGCTTGGGTCATTCACGTATTCTCCAGTCTGAGGCACCGTGACCCTTGCCGCACACGCAAGTCTGAGGGCTTGGGTCATTCACGTATTCTCCAGTCTAAGACGCCGTGACCCTTGCCGCACACGCAAATCTGAGGGCTTGGGTCATTCATGTCTTCTCCAGTCTGAGGCGCCGTGACCCTTGCCGCACACGCAAGTCTGAGGGCTTGGGTCATTCACGTATTCTCCAGTCTGAGGCACCGTGACCCTTGCCGCACACGCAAGTCTGAGGGCTTGGGTCATTCACGTATTCTCCAGTCTAAGGCGCCGTGACCCTTGCCGCACACGCAAATCTGAGGGCTTGGGTCATTCATGTCTTCTCCAGTCTGAGGCGCCGTGACCCTTCCTGCACACGCAAGTCTGAGGGCTTGGGTCATTCATGTCTTCTTCAGTCTGAGGAGCCGTGACCCTTGCCGCACACGCAAGTCTGAGGGCTTGGGTCATTCATGTCTTCTCCAGTCTGAGGCGCCTTGACCCTTGCCGCACACGCAAGTCTGAGGGCTTGGGTCATTTATGTGTTCTCCAGTCTGAGGCGCTGTGACCTGCGCCGCACACGCAAGTCTGAGGGCTTGGGTCATTCATGTTTTCTCCAGTCTGAGGCGCCGTGACCCTTGCCGCACACGCAAGTCTGAGGGCTTGGGTCATTCATGTGTTCTCCAGTCTGAGGCGCCGTGACCCTTGCCGCACACGCAAGTCTGAGGGCTTGGGTCATTCATGTATTCTCCAGTCTGAGGCACCGTGACCCTTGCCGCACACGCAAGTCTGAGGGCTTGGGTCATTCACGTATTCTCCAGTCTAAGGCGCCGTGACCCTTGCCGCACACGCAAGTCTGAGGGCTTGGGTCATTCAAGTCTTCTCCAGTCTGAGGCGCCGTGACCCTTGCCGCACACGCAAGTCTGAGGGCTTGGGTCCTTCACGTCTTCTCCAGTTCGAGGCGCCGTGACCCACGCCGCACACGCAAGTCAGAGGGCTTGGGTACTTCACATGTTCTCCAGTCTGAGGCGCCGTGACCCTTGCCGCACACGCAAGTTTGAGGGCTTGGGTCATTCATGTGTTCTCCAGTCTGAGGCGCCGTGACCCTTGCCGCACACGCAAGTCTGAGGGCTTGGGTCATTCATGTGTTCTCCAGTCTGAGGTGCCGTGATCCTTGCCGCACACGCAAGTCTGAGGACTTGGGTCATTCATGTGTTCTCCAGTCTGAGGCGCCGTGACCCTTGCCGCACACGCAAGTCTGAGGGCTTGGGTCATTCATGTTTTCTCCAGTCTGAGGCGCCGTGACCCTTGCCGCACACGCAAGTCTGAGGGCTTGGGTCATTCATGTGTTCTCCAGTCTGAGGCGCCGTGACCCTTGCCGCACACGCAAGTCTGAGGGCTTGGGTCATTCACGTATTCTCCAGTCTGAGGCACCGTGACCCTTGCCGCACACGCAAGTCTGAGGGCTTGGGTCATTCACGTATTCTCCAGTCTAAGGCGCCGTGACCCTTGCCGCACACGCAAGTCTGAGGGCTTGGGTCATTCACGTCTTCTCCAGTCTGAGGCGCCGTGACCCTTGCCGCACACGCAAGTCTGAGAGCTTGGGTCCTTCACGTGTTCTCCAGTCTGAGGCGCCGTGACCCACGCCGCACACGCAAGTCATAGGGCTTGGGTACTTCACATGTTCTCCAGTCTAACCGCGGTGACCCTTGCCGCACACGCAAGTCTGAGGGCTTGGGTCCTTCAAGTGTTCTCCAGTCTGAGGCGCCGTGACCCTTGCCGCACACGCAAGTCTGAGGGCTTGGGTCATTCACGTGTTCTCCAGTCTGAGGCGATGTGACCCTTGCCGCACATGCAAGTCTGAGGGCTTGGGTCCTTCACGTCTTCTCCAGTCTGAGGCGCCGTGACCCTTGCCGCACACGCAAGTCTGAGGGCTTGGGTCCTTCACCTCTACTCCAGTCTGAGGCGCCGTGACCCTTGCCGCACACGCAAGTCTGAGGGCTTGGGTCATTCATGTGTTCTCCAGTCCGAGGCGCCGTGACCCTTGCCTCACACGCAAGTCTGAGGGCTTGGGTCATTCATGTGTTCTCCAGTCTGAGGCGCCGTGACCCTTGCCGCACACGCAAGTCTGAGGGCTTGGGTCATTCATGTTTTCTCCAGTCTGAGGCGCCGTGACCCTTGCCGCACACGCAAGTCTGAGGGCTTGGGTCATTCATGTGTTCTCCAGTCTGAGGCGCCGTGACCCTTGCCGCACACGCAAGTCTGAGGGCTTGGGTCATTCATGTTTTCTCTAGTCTGAGGCGCCGCGACCCTTGCCGCACACGCAAGTCTGAGGGCTTGGGTCATTCACGTATTCTCCAGTCTGAGGCACCGTGACCCTTGCCGCACACGCAAGTCTGAGGGCTTGGGTCATTCACGTATTCTCCAGTCTAAGGCGCCGTGACCCTTGCCGCACACGCAAGTCTGAGGGCTTGGGTCATTCATGTCTTCTCCAGTCTGAGGCGCCGTGACCCTTGCCGCACATGCAAGTCTGAGGGCTTGGGTCATTCATGTCTTCTCCAGTCTGAGGCGCCGTGACCCTTGCCGCACACGCAAGTCTGAGGCCTTGGGTCATTCATGTCTTCTCCAGTCTGAGGCGCTGTGACACTTGCCGCACACGCAAGTCTGAGGGCTTGGGTCATTCATGTCTTCTTCAGTCTGAGGAGCCGTGACCCTTGCCGCACACGCAAGTCTGAGGGCTTGGGTCATTCATGTCTTCTCCAGTCTGAGGCGCCTTGACCCTTGCCGCACACGCAAGTCTGAGGGCTTGGGTCATTCATATGTTCTCCAGTCTGAGGCGCTGTGACCTGCGCCGCACACGCAAGTCTGAGGGCTTGGGTCATTCATGTGTTCTCCAGTCTGAGGCGCCGTGACCCTTGCCGCACACGCAAGTCTGAGGGCTTGGGTCATTCATGTGTTCTCCAGTCTGAGGCGCCGTGACCCTTGCCGCACACGCAAGTCTGAGGGCTTGGGTCATTCATGTTTTCTCCAGTCTGAGGCGCCGTGACCCTTGCCGCACACGCAAGTCTGAGGGCTTGGGTCATTCATGTGTTCTCCAGTCTGAGGCGCCGTGACCCTTGCCGCACACGCAAGTCTGAGGGCTTGGGTCATTCACGTATTCTCCAGTCTGAGGCACCGTGACCCTTGCCGCACACGCAAGTCTGAGGGCTTGGGTCATTCACGTATTCTCCAGTCTAAGGCGCCGTGACCCTTGCCGCACACGCAAGTCTGAGGGCTTGGGTCATTCAAGTCTTCTCCAGTCTGAGGCGCCGTGACCCTTGCCGCACACGCAAGTCTGAGGGCTTGGGTCCTTCACGTGTTCTCCAGTCTGAGGCGCCGTGACCCACGCCGCACACACAAGTCAGAGGGCTTGGGTACTTCACATGTTCTCCAGTCTGAGGCGCCGTGACCCTTGCTGCACACGCAAGTCTGAGGGCTTGGGTCCTTCAAGTGTTCTCCAGTCTGAGGCGCGTGACCCTTGCCGCACACGCAAGTCTGAGGGCTTGGGTCATTCACGTGTTCTCCAGTCTGAGGCGACGTGACCCTTGCCGCACACGCAAGTCTGAGGGCTTGGGTCCTTCACGTGTTCTCCAGTCTGAGGCGCCGTGACCCACGCCGCACACGCAAGTTTGAGGGCTTGGGTCATTCATGTGTTCTCCAGTCTGAGGCGCCGTGACCCTTGCCGCACACGCAAGTCTAGGGCTTGGGTCATTCATGTGTTCTCCAGTCTGAGGTGCCGTGATCCTTGCCGCACACGCAAGTCTGAGGACTTGGGTCATTCATGTGTTCTCCAGTCTGAGGCGCCGTGACCCTTGCCGCACACGCAAGTCTGAGGGCTTGGGTCATTCATGTGTTCTCCAGTCTGAGGTGCCGTGATCCTTGCCGCACACGCAAGTCTGAGGACTTGGGTCATTCATGTGTTCTCCAGTCTGAGGCGCCGTGACCCTTGCCGCACACGCAAGTCTGAGGGCTTGGGTCATTCATGTTTTCTCCAGTCTGAGGCGCCGTGACCCTTGCCGCACACGCAAGTCTGAGGGCTTGGGTCATTCATGTGTTCTCCAGTCTGAGGCGCCGTGACCCTTGCCGCACACGCAAGTCTGAGGGCTTGGGTCATTCACGTATTCTCCAGTCTGAGGCACCGTGACCCTTGCCGCACACGCAAGTCTGAGGGCTTGGGTCATTCACGTATTCTCCAGTCTAAGGCGCCGTGACCCTTGCCGCACACGCAAGTCTGAGGGCTTGGGTCATTCACGTCTTCTCCAGTCTGAGGCGCCGTGACCCTTGCCGCACACGCAAGTCTGAGAGCTTGGGTCCTTCACGTGTTCTCCAGTCTGAGGCGCCGTGACCCACGCCGCACACGCAAGTCAGAGGGCTTGGGTACTTCACATGTTCTCCAGTCTAACCGCGGTGACCCTTGCCGCACACGCAAGTCTGAGGGCTTGGGTCCTTCAAGTGTTCTCCAGTCTGAGGCGCCGTGACCCTTGCCGCACACGCAAGTCTGAGGGCTTGGGTCATTCACGTGTTCTCCAGTCTGAGGCGATGTGACCCTTGCCGCACATGCAGGTCTGAGGGCTTGGGTCCTTCACGTCTTCTCCAGTCTGAGGCGCCGTGACCCTTGCCGCACACGCAAGTCTGAGGGCTTGGGTCCTTCACCTCTACTCCAGTCTGAGGCGCCGTGACCCTTGCCGCACACGCAAGTCTGAGGGCTTGGGTCATTCATGTGTTCTCCAGTCCGAGGCGCCGTGACCCTTGCCTCACACGCAAGTCTGAGGGCTTGGGTCATTCATGTGTTCTCCAGTCTGAGGCGCCGTGACCCTTGCCGCACACGCAAGTCTGAGGGCTTGGGTCATTCATGTTTTCTCCAGTCTGAGGCGCCGTGACCCTTGCCGCACACGCAAGTCTGAGGGCTTGGGTCATTCATGTGTTCTCCAGTCTGAGGCGCCGTGACCCTTGCCGCACACGCAAGTCTGAGGGCTTGGGTCATTCATGTTTTCTCTAGTCTGAGGCGCCGCGACCCTTGCCGCAAACGCAAGTCTGAGGGCTTGGGTCATTCACGTATTCTCCAGTCTGAGGCACCGTGACCCTTGCCGCACACGCAAGTCTGAGGGCTTGGATCATTCACGTATTCTCCAGTCTAAGGCGCCGTGACCCTTGCCGCACACGCAAGTCTGAGGGCTTGGGTCATTCATGTCTTCTCCAGTCTGAGGCGCCGTGACCCTTGCCGCACATGCAAGTCTGAGGGCTTGGGTCATTCATGTCTTCTCCAGTCTGAGGCGCCGTGACCCTTGCCGCACACGCAAGTCTGAGGCCTTGGGTCATTCATGTCTTCTCCAGTCTGAGGCGCTGTGACACTTGCCGCACACGCAAGTCTGAGGGCTTGGGTCATTCATGTCTTCTTCAGTCTGAGGAGCCGTGACCCTTGCCGCACACGCAAGTCTGAGGGCTTGGGTCATTCATGTCTTCTCCAGTCTGAGGCGCCTTGACCCTTGCCGCACACGCAAGTCTGAGGGCTTGGGTTATTCATATGTTCTCCAGTCTGAGGCGCTGTGACCTGCGCCGCACACGCAAGTCTGAGGGCTTGGGTCATTCATGTGTTCTCCAGTCTGAGGCGCCGTGACCCTTGCCGCACACGCAAGTCTGAGGGCTTGGGTCATTCATGTGTTCTCCAGTCTGAGGCGCCGTGACCCTTGCCGCACACGCAAGTCTGAGGGCTTGGGTCATTCATGTTTTCTCCAGTCTGAGGCGCCGTGACCCTTGCCGCACACGCAAGTCTGAGGGCTTGGGTCATTCATGTGTTCTCCAGTCTGAGGCGCCGTGACCCTTGCCGCACACGCAAGTCTGAGGGCTTGGGTCATTCACGTATTCTCCAGTCTAAGGCGCCGTGACCCTTGCCGCACACGCAATTCTGAGGGCTTGGGTCATTCAAGTCTTCTCCAGTCTGAGGTGCCGTGACCCTTGCCGCACACGCAAGTCTGAGGGCTTGGGTCCTTCACGTGTTCTCCAGTCTGAGGCGCCGTGACCCACGCCGCACACGCAAGTCAGAGGGCTTGGGTACTTCACATGTTCTCCAGTCTGAGGCGCCGTGACCCTTGCCGCACACGCAAGTCTGAGGCCTTGGGTCATTCATGTCTTCTCCAGTCTGAGGCGCTGTGACCCTTGCCGCACACGCAAGTCTGAGGGCTTGGGTCATTCATGTCTTCTTCAGTCTGAAGAGCCGTGACCCTTGCCGCACACGCAAGTCTGAGGGCTTGGGTCATTCATGTCTTCTTCAGTCTGAGTCGCCTTGACCTTTGCTGCACACGCATGTCTGAGGGCTTGGGTCATTCATGTGTTCTCCAGTCTGAGGCGCCGTGACCCTTGCCGCACACGCAAGTCTGAGGGCTTGGGTCATTCATCTGTTCTCCAGTCTGAGGCGCCGTGACCCTTGCCGCACACGCAAGTCTGAGGGCTTGGGTCATTCACGTATTCTCCAGTCTAAGGCGCCGTGACCCTTGCCGCACACGCAAGTCTGAGGGCTTGGGTCATTCACGTCTTCTCCAGTCTGAGGCGCCGTGACCCTTGCCGCAAACGCAAGTCTGAGGGCTTGGGTCCTTCACGTGTTCTCCAGTCTGAGGCACCGTGACCCACGCCGCACAAGCAAGTCAGAGGGCTTGGGTACTTCACATGTTCTCCAGTCTGAGGCGCCGTGACCCTTGCCGCACACACAAGTCTGAGGGCTTGGGTCCTTCAAGTGTTCTCCCGTCTGAGGCGCCGTGACCCTTGCCGCACACGCAAGTCTGAGGGCTTGGGTCATTCACGTGTTCTCCAGTCTGAGGCGACGTGACCCTTGCCGCACATGCAAGTCTGAGGGCTTGGGTCCTTCACGTCTTCTCCAGTCTGAGGCGCCGTGACCCTTGCCGCACACGCAAGTCTGAGGGCTTGGGTCCTTCACCTCTTCTCCAGTCTGAGGCGCCGTGACCCTTGCCGCACATGCAAGTCTGAGGGCTTGGGTCATTCATGTGTTCTCTAGTCCGAGGCGCCGTGACCCTTGCCTCACACGCAAGTCTGAGGGCTTGGGTCATTCATGTGTTCTCCAGTCTGAGGCGCCGTGACCCTTGCCGCACACGCAAGTCTGAGGGCTTGGGTCATTCATGTTTTCTCCAGTCTGAGGCGCCGTGACCCTTGCCGCACACGCAAGTCTGAGGGCTTGGGTCATTCATGTGTTCTCCAGTCTGAGGCACCGTGACCCTTGCCGCACACGCAAGTCTGAGGGCTTGGGTCATTCACGTATTCTCCAGTCTGAGGCACCGTGACCCTTGCCGCACACGCAAGTCTGAGGGCTTGGGTCATTCACGTATTCTCCAGTCTAAGACGCCGTGACCCTTGCCCCACACGCAAATCTGAGGGCTTGGGTCATTCATGTCTTCTCCAGTCTGAGGCGCCGTGACCCTTGCCGCACACGCAAGTCTGAGGGCTTGGGTCATTCACGTATTCTCCAGTCTGAGGCACCGTGACCCTTGCCGCACACGCAAGTCTGAGGGCTTGGGTCATTCACGTATTCTCCAGTCTAAGGCGCCGTGACCCTTGCCGCACACGCAAATCTGAGGGCTTGGGTCATTCATGTCTTCTCCAGTCTGAGGCGCCGTGACCCTTCCTGCACACGCAAGTCTGAGGGCTTGGGTCATTCATGTCTTCTTCAGTCTGAGGAGCCGTGACCCTTGCCGCACACGCAAGTCTGAGGGCTTGGGTCATTCATGTCTTCTCCAGTCTGAGGCGCCTTGACCCTTGCCGCACACGCAAGTCTGAGGGCTTGGGTCATTTATGTGTTCTCCAGTCTGAGGCGCTGTGACCTGCGCCGCACACGCAAGTCTGAGGGCTTGGGTCATTCATGTTTTCTCCAGTCTGAGGCGCCGTGACCCTTGCCGCACACGCAAGTCTGAGGGCTTGGGTCATTCATGTGTTCTCCAGTCTGAGGCGCCGTGACCCTTGCCGCACACGCAAGTCTGAGGGCTTGGGTCATTCATGTATTCTCCAGTCTGAGGCACCGTGACCCTTGCCGCACACGCAAGTCTGAGGGCTTGGGTCATTCACGTATTCTCCAGTCTAAGGCGCCGTGACCCTTGCCGCACACGCAAGTCTGAGGGCTTGGGTCATTCAAGTCTTCTCCAGTCTGAGGCGCCGTGACCCTTGCCGCACACGCAAGTCTGAGGGCTTGGGTCCTTCACGTCTTCTCCAGTTCTAGGCGCCGTGACCCACGCCGCACACGCAAGTCAGAGGGCTTGGGTACTTCACATGTTCGCCAGTCTGAGGTGCCGTGACCCTTGCCGCACACGCAAGTTTGAGGGCTTGGGTCATTCATGTGTTCTCCAGTCTGAGGCGCCGTGACCCTTGCCGCACACGCAAGTCTGAGGGCTTGGGTCATTCATGTGTTCTCCAGTCTGAGGTGCCGTGATCCTTGCCGCACACGCAAGTCTGAGGACTTGGGTCATTCATGTGTTCTCCAGTCTGAGGCGCCGTGACCCTTGCCGCACACGCAAGTCTGAGGGCTTGGGTCATTCATGTTTTCTCCAGTCTAAGGCGCCGTGACCCTTGCCGCACACGCAAGTCTGAGGGCTTGGGTCATTCATGTGTTCTCCAGTCTGAGGCGCCGTGACCCTTGCCGCACACGCAAGTCTGAGGGCTTGGGTCATTCACGTATTCTCCAGTCTGAGGCACCGTGACCCTTGCCGCACACGCAAGTCTGAGGGCTTGGGTCATTCACGTATTCTCCAGTCTAAGGCGCCGTGACCCTTGCCGCACACGCAAGTCTGAGGGCTTGGGTCATTCACGTCTTCTCCAGTCTGAGGCGCCGTGACCCTTGCCGCACACGCAAGTCTGAGAGCTTGGGTCCTTCACGTGTTCTCCAGTCTGAGGCGCCGTGACCCACGCCGCACACGCAAGTCATAGGGCTTGGGTACTTCACATGTTCTCCAGTCTAACCGCGGTGACCCTTGCCGCACACGCAAGTCTGAGGGCTTGGGTCCTTCAAGTGTTCTCCAGTCTGAGGCGCCGTGACCCTTGCCGCACACGCAAGTCTGAGGGCTTGGGTCATTCACGTGTTCTCCAGTCTGAGGCGATGTGACCCTTGCCGCACATGCAAGTCTGAGGGCTTGGGTCCTTCACGTCTTCTCCAGTCTGAGGCGCCGTGACCCTTGCCGCACACGCAAGTCTGAGGGCTTGGGTCCTTCACCTCTACTCCAGTCTGAGGCGCCGTGACCCTTGCCGCACACGCAAGTCTGAGGGCTTGGGTCATTCATGTGTTCTCCAGTCCGAGGCGCCGTGACCCTTGCCTCACACGCAAGTCTGAGGGCTTGGGTCATTCATGTGTTCTCCAGTCTGAGGCGCCGTGACCCTTGCCGCACACGCAAGTCTGAGGGCTTGGGTCATTCATGTTTTCTCCAGTCTGAGGCGCCGTGACCCTTGCCGCACACGCAAGTCTGAGGGCTTGGGTCATTCATGTGTTCTCCAGTCTGAGGCGCCGTGACCCTTGCCGCACACGCAAGTCTGAGGGCTTGGGTCATTCATGTTTTCTCTAGTCTGAGGCGCCGCGACCCTTGCCGCACACGCAAGTCTGAGGGCTTGGGTCATTCACGTATTCTCCAGTCTGAGGCACCGTGACCCTTGCCGCACACGCAAGTCTGAGGGCTTGGGTCATTCACGTATTCTCCAGTCTAAGGCGCCGTGACCCTTGCCGCACACGCAAGTCTGAGGGCTTGGGTCATTCATGTCTTCTCCAGTCTGAGGCGCCGTGACCCTTGCCGCACATGCAAGTCTGAGGGCTTGGGTCATTCATGTCTTCTCCAGTCTGAGGCGCCGTGACCCTTGCCGCACACGCAAGTCTGAGGCCTTGGGTCATTCATGTCTTCTCCAGTCTGAGGCGCTGTGACACTTGCCGCACACGCAAGTCTGAGTGCTTGGGTCATTCATGTCTTCTTCAGTCTGAGGAGCCGTGACCCTTGCCGCACACGCAAGTCTGAGGGCTTGGGTCATTCATGTCTTCTCCAGTCTGAGGCGCCTTGACCCTTGCCGCACACGCAAGTCTGAGGGCTTGGGTCATTCATATGTTCTCCAGTCTGAGGCGCTGTGACCTGCGCCGCACACGCAAGTCTGAGGGCTTGGGTCATTCATGTGTTCTCCAGTCTGAGGCGCCGTGACCCTTGCCGCACACGCAAGTCTGAGGGCTTGGGTCATTCATGTGTTCTCCAGTCTGAGGCGCCGTGACCCTTGCCGCACACGCAAGTCTGAGGGCTTGGGTCATTCATGTTTTCTCCAGTCTGAGGCGCCGTGACCCTTGCCGCACACGCAAGTCTGAGGGCTTGGGTCATTCATGTGTTCTCCAGTCTGAGGCGCCGTGACCCTTGCCGCACACGCAAGTCTGAGGGCTTGGGTCATTCACGTATTCTCCAGTCTGAGGCACCGTGACCCTTGCCGCACACGCAAGTCTGAGGGCTTGGGTCATTCACGTATTCTCCAGTCTAAGGCGCCGTGACCCTTGCCGCACACGCAAGTCTGAGGGCTTGGGTCATTCAAGTCTTCTCCAGTCTGAGGCGCCGTGACCCTTGCCGCACACGCAAGTCTGAGGGCTTGGGTCCTTCACGTGTTCTCCAGTCTGAGGCGCCGTGACCCACGCCGCACACACAAGTCAGAGGGCTTGGGTACTTCACATGTTCTCCAGTCTGAGGCGCCGTGACCCTTGCTGCACACGCAAGTCTGAGGGCTTGGGTCCTTCAAGTGTTCTCCAGTCTGAGGCGCGTGACCCTTGCCGCACACGCAAGTCTGAGGGCTTGGGTCATTCACGTGTTCTCCAGTCTGAGGCGACGTGACCCTTGCCGCACATGCAAGTCTGAGGGCTTGGGTCCTTCACGTCTTCTCCAGTCTGAGGCGCCGTGACCCTTGCCTCACACGCAAGTCTGAGGGCTTGGGTCCTTCACGTCTTCTCCAGTCTGAGGCGCCGTGACCCTTGCCTCACACGCAAGTCTGAGGGCTTGGGTCATTCATGTGTTCTCCAGTCTGAGGCGCCGTGACCCTTGCCGCACACGCAAGTCTGAGGGCTTGGGTCATTCATGTGTTCTCCAGTCTGAGGCGCCGTGACCCTTGCCGCACACGCAAGTCTGAGGGCTTGGGTCATTCATGTTTTCTCTAGTCTGAGGCGCCGTGACCCTTGCCGCACATGCAAGTCTGAGGGCTTGGGTCCTTCACGTGTTCCCCAGTCTGAGGCGCCGTGACCCACGCCGCACACGCAAGTCAGAGGGCTTGGGTACTTCACATGTTCTCCAGTCTGAGGCGCCGTGACCCTTGCCGCACACGCAAGTATGAGGGCTTGGGTCCTTCACATCTTCTCCAGTCTGAGGCGCCGTGACCCTTGCCGCACACGCAAGTCTGAGGGCTTGGGTCATTCACGTGTTCTCCAGTCCGAGGCGCCGTGACCCTTGCCGCACATGCAAGTTTGAGGGCTTGGGTCATTCATGTCTTCTCCAGTCCGAGGCGCCGTGACTCTTGCCGCACACGCAGGTCTGAGGGCATGGGTCATTCATGTGTTCTCCAGTCTGAGACACTGTGACACGCGCCGCACACGCAAGTCGGAGGGCTTGGGTCATTCATGTGTTCTCCAGTCTGAGGCGCCGTGACCCTTGCCGCACACGCAAGTCTGAGGGCTTGGGTCCTTCATGTGTTCTCCAGTCTGAGGCGCCGTGACCCTTGCCACACATGCAAGTCTGAGGGCTTGGGTCATTCATGTGTTCTCCAGTCTGAGGCGCTGTGACCCTTGCCGCACACGCAAGTCTGAGGGCTTGGGTCATTCATGTGTTCTTTAGTCTGAGGCGCCGTGACCCTTGCCGCACACGCAAGTCTGAGGGCTTGGGTCCTTCACGTCTTCTCCAGTCTGAAGCGCCGTGACCCTTGCCGCACACGCAAGTCTGAGGGCTTGGTTCATTCACGTGTTCTCCAGTCCGAGGCGCCGTGACCCTTGCCGCACACGCAAGTCTGAGGGCTTGGGTCATTCACGTCTTCTCCAATCCGAGGCGCCGTGACCCTTGCCGCACATGCAAGTCTGAGGGCTTGGGTCATTCATGTCTTCTCCAGTCCGAGGTGCCGTGACTCTTGCCGCACACGCAAGTCTGAAGGCATGGGTCATTCATGTGTTCTCCAGTCTGAGACACCGTGACACGCGCCGCACACGCAAGTCGGAGGGCTTGGGTCATTCATGTTTTCTCCAGTCTGAGGCGCCGTGACCCTTGCCGCACACGCAAGTCTGAGGGCTTGGGTCATTCATGTGTTCTCCAGTCTGAGGCGCCGTGACCCTTGCCGCACACGCAAGTCTGAGGGCTTGGGTCATTCATGTTTTCTCTAGTCTGAGGCGCCGCGACCCTTGCCGCACACGCAAGTCTGAGGGCTTGGGTCATTCACGTATTCTCCAGTCTGAGGCACCGTGACCCTTGCCGCACACGCAAGTCTGAGGGCTTGGGTCATTCACGTATTCTCCAGTCTAAGGCGCCGTGACCCTTGCCGCACACGCAAGTCTGAGGGCTTGGGTCATTCATGTCTTCTCCAGTCTGAGGCGCCGTGACCCTTGCCGCACACGCAAGTCTGAGGGCTTGGGTCATTCATGTGTTCTCCAGTCTGAGGCGCCGTGACCCTTGCCGCACACGCAAGTCTGAGGGCTTGGGTCATTCATGTTTTCTCTAGTCTGAGGCGCCGCGACCCTTGCCGCACACGCAAGTCTGAGGGCTTGGGTCATTCACGTATTCTCCAGTCTGAGGCACCGTGACCCTTGCCGCACACGCAAGTCTGAGGGCTTGGGTCATTCACGTATTCTCCAGTCTAAGGCGCCGTGACCCTTGCCGCACACGCAAGTCTGAGGGCTTGGGTCATTCATGTCTTCTCCAGTCTGAGGCGCCGTGACCCTTGCCGCACATGCAAGTCTGAGGGCTTGGGTCATTCATGTCTTCTCCAGTCTGAGGCGCCGTGACCCTTGCCGCACATGCAAGTCAGAGGGCTTGGGTACTTCACATGTTCTCCAGTCTGAGGCGCCGTGACCCTTGCCGCACACCCAAGTATGAGGGCTTGGGTCCTTCACATCTTCTCCAGTCTGAGGCGCCGTGACCCTTGCCGCACACGCAAGTCTGAGGGCTTGGGTCATTCACGTGTTCTCCAGTCCGAGGCGCCGTGACCCTTGCCGCACACGCAAGTTTGAGGGCTTGGGTCATTCATGTCTTCTCCAGTCCGAGGCGCCGTGACTCTTGCCGCACACGCAGGTCTGAGGGCATGGGTCATTCATGTGTTCTCCAGTCTGAGACACTGTGACACGCGCCGCACACGCAAGTCGGAGGGCTTGGGTCATTCATGTGTTCTCCAGTCTGAGGCGCCGTGACCCTTGCCGCACACGCAAGTCTGAGGGCTTGGGTCCTTCATGTGTTCTCCAGTCTGAGGCGCCGTGACACTTGCCACACATGCAAGTCTGAGGGCTTGGGTCATTCATGTGTTCTCCAGTCTGAGGCGCTGTGACCCTTGCCGCACACGCAAGTCTGAGGGCTTGGGTCATTCATGTGTTCTCTAGTCTGAGGCGCCGTGACCCTTGCCGCACACGCAAGTCTGAGGGCTTGGGTCCTTCACGTCTTCTCCAGTCTGAAGCGCCGTGACCCTTGCCGCACACGCAAGTCTGAGGGCTTGGGTCATTCACGTGTTCTCCAGGCCGAGGCGCCGTGACCCTTGCCGCACACGCAAGTCTGAGGGCTTGGGTCATTCACGTCTTCTCCAATCCGAGGCGCCGTGACCCTTGCCGCACATGCAAGTCTGAGGGCTTGGGTCATTCATGTCTTCTCCAGTCCGAGGTGCCGTGACTCTTGCCGCACACGCAAGTCTGAAGGCATGGGTCATTCATGTGTTCTCCAGTCTGAGACACCGTGACACGCGCCGCACACGCAAGTCGGAGGGCTTGGGTCATTCATGTTTTCTCCAGTCTGAGGCGCCGTGACCCTTGCCGCACACGCAAGTCTGAGGGCTTGGGTCATTCATGTGTTCTCCAGTCTGAGGCGCCGTGACCCTTGCCGCACACGCAAGTCTGAGGGCTTGGGTCATTCATGTTTTCTCTAGTCTGAGGCGCCGCGACCCTTGCCGCACACGCAAGTCTGAGGGCTTGGGTCATTCACGTATTCTCCAGTCTGAGGCACCGTGACCCTTGCCGCACACGCAAGTCTGAGGGCTTGGGTCATTCACGTATTCTCCAGTCTAAGGCGCCGTGACCCTTGCCGCACACGCAAGTCTGAGGGCTTGGGTCATTCATGTCTTCTCCAGTCTGAGGCGCCGTGACCCTTGCCGCACATGCAAGTCTGAGGGCTTGGGTCATTCATGTCTTCTCCAGTCTGAGGCACCGTGACCCTTGCCGCACACGCAAGTCTGAGGCCTTGGGTCATTCATGTCTTCTCCAGTCTGAGGCGCTGTGACACTTGCCGCACACGCAAGTCTGAGGGCTTGGGTCATTCATGTCTTCCTCAGTCTGAGGAGCCGTGACCCTTGCCGCACACGCAAGTCTGAGGGCTTGGGTCATTCATGTCTTCTCCAGTCTGAGGCGCTGTTGGACAGGCCGCATGTTCGAGCTGTCCCCCCTCCCCGCAATGGGACCAGGACCCTGGCTCTCCCTGCATCCCCAGCCAGAGTCCACCAACGACCACCCGAAGTACCCTGCAATCCCTCCACTACAAGACACCAGCTCCGGACCCAGCTGGCCCGGGTCACCATCTACCCCACGACATCGACCCGGCCGCCATCTTGGGGCACTGCAGCACGAGGCCGCGTGGCCTCAACTCGACCCTAACCCCGGGCCCGGCCGGCCCCGACATCGAGGCCCCACCATCCTCCCAGGAGGCAGAGTGACCACTTGGCGAGTCAATGGGAGAAGGAATCGTCAACGGCTCTCCTCCGCCAGGTGTCGATCACCCCAGGCCGCCTGGGCGCTGGCTCCACCCCCCTGCTGGGTGTCTGGACTCCCTCATCCCGGACCTCCCGGCCCCCAGGCGCGAGGGTCCGGACATCAAAGGGGACCAGACCTATAACTGGGGCAGGACCAGACCAGGAAGGCAGTTGTATCCTGGAGTCGAGAGACCCGAGAAGAACTCATCCGTGACTTGGCCTGCTGGCGCTGCCGCGGCCCTCTGCCCCGTGAAACCATCGACTTGGCCTGCTGGCGCTGCCGCGGCCCTCTGCCCCGTGAAACCATCGACTTGGCCTGCTGGCGCTGCCGCGGCCCTCTGCCTCGTGAAACCATCGTCTTGGCCTGCTGGCGCTGCCGCGGCCCTCTGCCTCGTGAAACCATCGTCTTGGCCTGCTGGCGCTGCCGCGGCCCTCTGCCTCGTGAAACCATCGTCTTGGCCTGCTGGCGCTGCCGCGGCCCTCTGCCTCGTGAAACCATCGTCTTGGCCGGTTGGCGCATGCCTCGGCCCTCTGCTTTATGAGACTATCACCTTGGCCTGCTGGCGCTGCCGCGGCCCGATCCACAGACACTCCAGCTCGAGGATTGTGAGCTCGCCTTTTTACCCCTACCTGTACCGATCCGGTACCAAGACTGTCCCGCTACCCCCTTTCCCTACAGAGACTAGAAGTGAGAGGACCCCCGGGTCCAAGATATCCTGTATCGCTGATATCCTTGCCTTAAGAACCTTATATAAAGCCTTGAACTCGACTTGGTGTGGTGCCTGTTTGTGGGGAGGGAGGTAACTTGTCTGTACGATCGCCGGAGACGTTCCCCCCCCCGGGGATCTCTCCCTCGGTATCCGGCCGACCCTCAGGGTCCCCGTCTAACATTGGTGGCCAGCGACGGGATCCGAACCTACGCATAATCGTACAGAAAGTCACTCGCCCCACCACACACAACAACCATGTCAATAGAGAGCGGAACAACGGAAAAATTTCAGATGGAAAAATTGGAAGACTACAACCACCGGGAACTGAAGCAATATTGCATAGAACTTGGACTTCCAACCACAGGTCTTAGCACAAAGGAAGACTTCAAACGAGCCCTAGAAGCTTGGGCAGAAACGGGTACGGCCGTACCCCGAACACAAACAACCGAAACGAGCCCCGCACCAACTAAAGAAAGAGCGGATCTCTCCCTGGAAGAGATCCGAGAAAGAGAAAAAACCAGACTCCACGAATTAGAACTTGCCCGACTTCGCTTGGATGGGGAACTCAAGCTGGCAGAACAAAAAATAACCCTGGAACACTTACGGCTCAGGGAAGAGCGGGAAGACAAGCAAAGACAGAGGGAGCTAGAGGAAAAGAGACTAGAGTACGAACATGAGCGCAATCTCAAAGCACTGGAGATCCAGAAACAGAATAAAGACCTCGGGCTCCCCGAACGACCGACCCCGTCTGCCTCGACCGAACCCAAGGTTCACATCCCCAAAGATGTCATCCGGGAATACCACAAGAACGATGATATCCAGCAGTGGTTTAAAGCCTATGAGGTGGCAATGACCTCCCACCGGATTCCCCGAAGCGATTGGGGAGCCGGATTATGGGGGAGGTTTGTCAACGAAGGGCGGGACGCCCTGCTGCAACTCCCGGACCAGCTGATGACCTCCTACGACCACATGAAGGCCGCCCTCCTCACTCGATACGGGCTCACACCTGAGATGTACCGCCAACGGTTCCGCGACTGCAAACGGATTCCGGGTACAACTTGGGTGGAGTACGTGAACTTTTTTAGCCGAGCCTTCGAGGGGTGGATCAAGGGCAACAAAGTAACCACCTACGAACAACTCTTTGACCTTATCGTATGGGAACACCTGTCGAACAACTGCTTCGTGGAGCTCCGGCAACACCTCCTGGACAGCAAGCTAACCGACCCTCGACAACTCGCCGCCGAAGCCGACCGGTGGGAAAGCACCCGAGTTGGCCGGAGCGCACCCAGCGAAGTATCCAGATCGTATCGCCCCCGAGGGGGAGGAGGAAGTCAGGGTCGGGGGAGAGACCCCGGCCCCTCGTCACCCCCCAGAAACCCCTCGACCCCGGTTGGCCGGGGAAGCCCTGCCGTCCGGGCCGGTTTCCGGGCCAACATTACGTGCCACAGGTGCCAGCGACCCGGCCACTACGCCAGTGATCCCAACTGCCCAAAGAATCCGAACACTACTCCCCGCCAAGTTGCAGCGGCGGCCCTAGGGGAAGAAATAATCCCGGAAGACCAAGAGGAGTACGAGACCGATCCCTCTGAATGGGCACCCGCCGCCATGGCACTGGTCTGCTTAGGGGAGAGAGACATGATTCCGCGGGCCCCCCTTCCCGCCAACACACAGAAGTACGGTCAATGGGTCAACATCAATGGCCGCCGGGCGGAAGCCCTCCGCGACACCGGGGCCAGTGTAACGGCGGTCCGACGCCACCTCGTCACTCCAGACCAAATCTTGCCGAACATTCTTTGCCCTGTTCGATCAGCCGACAACTCCGAAAGCCTATGCCACATGGCCTGCGCCCCCTTCGAGTGGGGAGGAGTAACAGGGATGTTAAAAGTAACTGTCCGCGATGATGCCCCCGTGGACTGCCTCCTAGGAAACGACCTTGAAAGCTCTCCCTGGGCAGCTGTCGAACGGAGGGAGCACCTGGGGATGCTTGGCCTCCCCGAATGGGTCTGCGTCACGACCCGGTCCATGACCGCCCGCGCGGTCCCCAGCCCAGAAGAGCCCGAGTGGCCAGAACCTCCTCCCGCGCTCATCCCAGAGGAGGCCGCCCCAGAAGCCATTCCCTTGACCCAAACCGAAGAAGGACCCGACCAGCTTCGGGACGTCCCTGACCTGGCACAATGGCGGCAGGAGGGAGGCCCCACGCAGGAACAATTCCGGGCCGAGCAAAAAACCTGTCCTTCTCTCGAAGGACTCAGGCAGCAAGCCCTGGCCCAGAGCACCGGGGATACCTCGGGGGCCCACTGGATCTACTGGGACCAAGACCTGCTCTACAGCGAGCAGAAAATTGCAGAACTAGGGGCCAGTCGGGTGCTGGTGGTGCCCCTTCGCTTCCGAGACTTCCTCCTGAACTTAGCCCACGATGTCCCCCTTGCCGGACACCTGGGGCAGGATAAAATCTACGACCGCCTGGTGACCCATTTTTTCTGGCCCCACATGCGGAAGGATGTCACCAACCACTGCAAGGCCTGCCCCACCTGCCAGGCCAGTGGAAAAAGTGGCCGAAAAATCAAAGCACCATTACAACCCTTTCCTGTCGTCACCACCCCGTTTGAACGAGTGGGAATAGACATTGTGGGGCCCCTCGACCCTCGAACAGCCCAAGGACACCGGTTCATCCTGGTCCTTGTAGACCACGCCACCCGCTATCCCGAGGCCATCCCTCTTCGGACTGTGACGGCCCCCGTGGTGGGCCGGGCCCTGATGGGGATCTTCTCCCGGGTGGGGTTCCCCCGGGAGGTCGTCAGTGACAGGGGCACGAACTTTATCTCCAGATATATGAAGTCCCTCTGGCAGCAATGCGGGGTCACCTACAAATTCACGACCCCCTATCACCCGCAAGGAAACGGACTGGTCGAGAGATTCAACCGCACCCTCAAGGGGATGATTATGGGTCTAGAAGAACCCCTTCGACGCCAGTGGGACGTACTGCTGCCATGCCTCCTGTTTGCCTATCGGGAGGTCCCGCAGAAGTCCCTCGGCTTCAGCCCCTTTGAACTACTGTACGGACACCCCGTCCGGGGCCCCCTCAGCCTAGTCAAGGAAGGTTGGGAGCAGCCTCCCCAGAAAACTCCCCCGGACATCTACCGGTATCTCCTGGCTCTCCGCAACCAGACCCGGCGGTTCCGAGACACCGCCAAAGCCAACCTCGAGGCCAGTCAGGAGGACATGAAGAGGTGGTACGATCAGCACACGTCCTCCATTGAGTTCGAACCTGGACAACAGGTCTGGGTGATGTCCCCGGTTGAGCCCTGTGCCCTCCAAGACAGATGGTCCGGGCCCTTCAAGGTAATCGAACGCAAGGGGCCCGTCACCTATTTAATCGACATGGAGACTGCCCGGAACCCCCTACGGGTCCTCCATGCCAACAGGCTCAAACCCCATTTTGTGCGATCCGAACTCAGCCTCCTAATGGCTACCGATACTGGGACAGAAGAAGACTCCGAACCCCTTCCGGACTTACTGAGGGCCCTCGAGCAGGATGGCTCAGTGGAAGGGGTCCAGCTCTCCGAGGCCCTGTCCCCGGAGCAACGCCAAGACTGCCAAACGCTCCTGAGGCAGTTCGCCTCCCTGTTCTCCCTCACCCCCGGAGTCACCCCCTGGTGCCTCCACGATGTGGACACCGGGGACAGCCCTCCTATTCGACACCGAGCATACCGCGTACCAGACCGGGTACGAGCCTGCATCCAGACCGAGGTGTCCAAGATGCTGACCCTAGGAGTGATCGAACCCTCAGACAGTCCCTGGGCGAGCCCAGTCGTCCTGGTTCCCAAGGCAGCTGCCCCGGGCGTTGCCCCTGAGCTCCGGTTCTGCGTGGACTATCGAGGGCTGAATGCAGTTACCCGGACCGACGCTCATCCCATCCCCCGGGCAGACGAGCTAATTGACCGGATGGGGGCCGCCCGCTACCTGAGCATCTTCGACCTAACAGCGGGCTACTGGCAGATCGGCCTCACCCCTAGGGCCCAAGAACGATCCGCCTTCTCTACCCCAGACGGGCACTACCACTTTAAAGTCATGCCCTTCGGCATGAAAAACGCCCCGGCAACGTTCCAACGGCTGGTAAACCAGGTACTGGCGGGCCTGGAAGACTTCAGCGCCGCCTACCTGGACGACATTGCTGTGTACAGCCACCAGTGGACCGACCACCTCCGCCACCTGCGGGAGGTTCTACACGCCCTCCAGCAAGCCGGGCTCACCATCAAGGCCAGCAAGTGCCAAGTTGGCCAAGGGTCCGTGACCTACCTGGGACACCAAGTGGGAAGCGGGCTGGTGGCCCCTCTCCAACTCAAGATTGCTGCCATCCAGGCCTGGCAACCCCCTACGAGCCAAACGGAGGTCCGGGCCTTCCTGGGGCTCACCGGATACTACCGGCGGTTCGTGAAGGACTATGGCAGCATCGTGGGGCCCCTCACAGAGCTCACCTCCAAAAAGAGCCCCAAAACCGTCAACTGGACCCCGGACTGCCAATCAGCCTTCGAGAAGCTAAAGACCGCCATGTGCACGGCCCCCGTGCTCCAGGCTCCCGACTACAGCCGGGAATTCATTGTGCAGACGGACGCCTCCGATCATGGTGTGGGGGCCGTCCTCTCCCAACTCCACGCCGAAGGGGTCGACCATCCGGTGGTCTTCATCAGCAGACGCCTCTTGCCCCGAGAACAGCGCTGGAGCACCATTGAGAGGGAGGCCTTCGCCGTAGTCTGGGCACTCAAGAAGCTCCGGCCATACCTCTTCGGCACCCACTTCCGGGTGCAAACAGACCACCGACCCCTGCAATGGCTGATGCAAATGCGGGGGGAGAACCCGAAGCTGTTGCGCTGGTCCATCTCCCTGCAGGGGATGGACTTCACGGTGGAACATCGTCCAGGCCAGGACCACGCCAACGCCGACGGCCTGTCACGCTTTTTCCGCCTCAGCGAGGAGAGTCCCCAGGAAGATGGCTGACTCTCCCCACCTTCAGCTGGGGGGGACGCATGTTGGACAGGCCGCATGTTCGAGCTGTCCCCCCTCCCCGCAATGGGACCAGGACCCTGGCTCTCCCTGCATCCCCAGCCAGAGTCCACCAACGACCACCCGAAGTACCCTGCAATCCCTCCACTACAAGACACCAGCTCCGGACCCAGCTGGCCCGGGTCACCATCTACCCCACGACATCGACCCGGCCGCCATCTTGGGGCACTGCAGCACGAGGCCGCGTGGCCTCAACTCGACCCTAACCCCGGGCCCGGCCGGCCCCGACATCGAGGCCCCACCATCCTCCCAGGAGGCAGAGTGACCACTTGGCGAGTCAATGGGAGAAGGAATCGTCAACGGCTCTCCTCCGCCAGGTGTCGATCACCCCAGGCCGCCTGGGCGCTGGCTCCACCCCCCTGCTGGGTGTCTGGACTCCCTCATCCCGGACCTCCCGGCCCCCAGGCGCGAGGGTCCGGACATCAAAGGGGACCAGACCTATAACTGGGGCAGGACCAGACCAGGAAGGCAGTTGTATCCTGGAGTCGAGAGACCCGAGAAGAACTCATCCGTGACTTGGCCTGCTGGCGCTGCCGCGGCCCTCTGCCCCGTGAAACCATCGACTTGGCCTGCTGGCGCTGCCGCGGCCCTCTGCCCCGTGAAACCATCGACTTGGCCTGCTGGCGCTGCCGCGGCCCTCTGCCTCGTGAAACCATCGTCTTGGCCTGCTGGCGCTGCCGCGGCCCTCTGCCTCGTGAAACCATCGTCTTGGCCTGCTGGCGCTGCCGCGGCCCTCTGCCTCGTGAAACCATCGTCTTGGCCTGCTGGCGCTGCCGCGGCCCTCTGCCTCGTGAAACCATCGTCTTGGCCGGTTGGCGCTGCCGCGGCCCTCTGCTTTATGAGACTATCACCTTGGCCTGCTGGCGCTGCCGCGGCCCGATCCACAGACACTCCAGCTCGAGGATTGTGAGCTCGCCTTTTTACCCCTACCTGTACCGATCCGGTACCAAGACTGTCCCGCTACCCCCTTTCCCTACAGAGACTAGAAGTGAGAGGACCCCCGGGTCCAAGATATCCTGTATCGCTGATATCCTTGCCTTAAGAACCTTATATAAAGCCTTGAACTCGACTTGGTGTGGTGCCTGTTTGTGGGGAGGGAGGTAACTTGTCTGTACGATCGCCGGAGACGGTCCCCCCCCCGGGGATCTCTCCCTCGGTATCCGGCCGACCCTCAGGGTCCCCGTCTAACAGGCGCCTTGACCCTTGCCGCACACGCAAGTCTGAGGGCTTGGGTCAATCATATGTTCTCCAGTCTGAGGCGCTGTGACCTGCGCCGCACACGCAAGTCTGAGGGCTTGGGTCATTCATGTGTTCTCCAGTCTGAGGCGCCGTGACCCTTGCCGCACACGCAAGTCTGAGGGCTTGGGTCATTCATGTGTTCTCCAGTCTGAGGCGCCGTGACCCTTGCCGCACACGCAAGTCTGAGGGCTTGGGTCATTCATGTGTTCTCCAGTCTGAGGCGCCGTGACCCTTGCCGCACACGCAAGTCTGAGGGCTTGGGTCATTCACGTATTCTCCAGTCTGAGGCACCGTGACCCTTGCCGCACACGCAAGTCTGAGGGCTTGGGTCATTCACGTATTCTCCAGTCTAAGGCGCCGTGACCCTTGCCGCACACGCAAGTCTGAGGGCTTGGGTCATTCAAGTCTTCTCCAGTCTGAGGCGCCGTGACCCTTGCCGCACACGCAAGTCTGAGGGCTTGGGTCCTTCACGTCTTCTCCAGTCTGAGGCGCCGTGACCCTTGCCTCACACGCAAGTCTGAGGGCTTGGGTCCTTCACGTCTTCTCCAGTCTGAGGCGCCGTGACCCTTGCCTCACACGCAAGTCTGAGGGCTTGGGTCATTCATGTGTTCTCCAGTCTGAGGCGCCGTGACCCTTGCCGCACACGCAAGTCTGAGGGCTTGGGTCATTCATGTGTTCTCCAGTCTGAGGCGCCGTGACCCTTGCCGCACACGCAAGTCTGAGGGCTTGGGTCATTCATGTTTTCTCTAGTCTGAGGCGCCATGACCCTTGCCGCACATGCAAGTCTGAGGGCTTGGGTCCTTCACGTGTTCCCCAGTCTGAGGCGCCGTGACCCACGCCGCACACGCAAGTCAGAGGGCTTGGGTACTTCACATGTTCTCCAGTCTGAGGCGCCGTGACCCTTGCCGCACACGCAAGTCAGAGGGCTTGGGTACTTCACATGTTCTCCAGTCTGAGGCGCCGTGACCCTTGCCGCACACCCAAGTATGAGGGCTTGGGTCCTTCACATCTTCTCCAGTCTGAGGCGCCGTGACCCTTGCCGCACACGCAAGTCTGAGGGCTTGGGTCATTCACGTGTTCTCCAGTCCGAGGCGCCGTGACCCTTGCCGCACACGCAAGTTTGAGGGCTTGGGTCATTCATGTCTTCTCCAGTCCGAGGCGCCGTGACCCTTGCCACACATGCAAGTCTGAGGGCTTGGGTCATTCATGTGTTCTCCAGTCTGAGGCGCTGTGACCCTTGCCGCACACGCAAGTCTGAGGGCTTGGGTCATTCATGTGTTCTCTAGTCTGAGGCGCCGTGACCCTTGCCGCACACGCAAGTCTGAGGGCTTGGGTCCTTCACGTCTTCTCCAGTCTGAAGCGCCGTGACCCTTGCCGCACACGCAAGTCTGAGGGCTTGGGTCATTCACGTGTTCTCCAGTCCGAGGCGCCGTGACCCTTGCCGCACACGCAAGTCTGAGGGCTTGGGTCATTCACGTCTTCTCCAATCCGAGGCGCCGTGACCCTTGCCGCACATGCAAGTCTGAGGGCTTGGGTCATTCATGTCTTCTCCAGTCCGAGGTGCCGTGACTCTTGCCGCACACGCAAGTCTGAAGGCATGGGTCATTCATGTGTTCTCCAGTCTGAGACACCGTGACACGCGCCGCACACGCAAGTCGGAGGGCTTGGGTCATTCATGTGTTCTCCAGTCTGAGGCGCCGTGACCCTTGCCGCACACGCAAGTCTGAGGGCTTGGGTCCTTCATGTGTTTTCCAGTCTGAGGCGCCGTGACCCTTGCCACACACACAAGTCTGAGGGCTTGGGTCATTCATGTGTTCTCCAGTCTGAGGCGCTGTGACCCTTGCCGCACACGCAAGTCTGAGGGCTTGGGTCATTCATGTGTTTTCCAGTCTGAGGCGCCGTGGCCCTTGCCGCACACGCAAGTCTGAGGGCTTGGGTCATTCATGTCTTCTCCAGTCTGAGGCGCCTTGACCCTTATCGCACACGCAAGTCTGAGGGCTTGGGTCATTCATGTGTTCTCCAGTCTGAGGCACCGTGACCCTTGCCGCACACGCAAGTCTGAGGGCTTGGGTCCTTCAAGTGTTCTCCAGTCTGAGGCGCCGTGACCCTTGCCGCACATGCAAGTCTGAGGGCTTGGGTCATTCACGTGTTCTCCAGTCTGAGGCGATGTGACCCTTGCCGCACACGCAAGTCTGAGGGCTTGGGTCCTTCACGTCTTCTCCAGTCTGAGGCGCCGTGACCCTTGCCGCACACACAAGTCTGAGTGCTTGGGTCCTTCACGTCTTCTCCAGTCTGAGGCGCCGTGACCCTTGCCGCACACGCAAGTCTGAGGGCTTGGGTCATTCATGTGTTCTCCAGTCCGAGGCACCGTGACCCTTGCTGCACACGCAAGTCTGAGGGCTTGGGTCATTCACGTCTTCTCCAGTCCGAGGCGCCATGACCCTTGCCGCACACGCAAGTCTGAGGGCTTGGGTCATTCATGTCTTCTCCGGTCCGAGGCTCCGTGACTCTTGCTGCACACGCAAGTCTGAGGGCTTGGGTCATTCATGTGTTCTCCAGTCTGAGGCGCCGTGACCCTTGCCGCACATGCAAGTCTGAGGGCTTGGGTCCTTCATGTGTTCTCCAGTCTGAGGCCCTGTGACCCTTGCCTCACACGCAAGTCTGAGGGCTTGGGTCATTCAAATCTTCTCCAGTCTGAGGTGCCGTGACCCTTGCCGCACACGCAAGTCTGAGGGCTTGGGTCATTCATGTCTTCTCCAGTCTGAGGCGCTGTGACCCTTGCCGCACACGCAAGTCTGAGGGCTTGGGTCATTCATGTCTTCTCCAGTCTGAGGCGCCGTGACCCTTGCCGCACACGCAAGTCTGAGGGCTTGGGTCATTCATGTCTTCTCCAGTCTGAGGCGCCTTGACCCTTGCCACACACGCAAGTCTGAGGGCTTGGGTCATTCATGTGTTCTCCAGTCTGAGGCGCCGTGACCCGCGCCGCACACGCAAGTCTGAGGGCTTGGGTCATTCATGTGTTCTCCAGTCTGAGGCGCCGTGACCCTTGCCACACACGCAAGTCTGAGGGCTTGGGTCATTCATGTGTTCTCCAGTCTGAGGCGCCGTGACCCTTGCCGCACACGCAAGTCTGAGGGCTTGGGTCCTTCATGTGTTTTCCAGTCTGAGGCGCCGTGACCCTTGCCACACACACAAGTCTGAGGGCTTGGGTCATTCATGTGTTCTCCAGTCTGAGGCGCTGTGACCCTTGCCGCACACGCAAGTCTGAGGGCTTGGGTCATTCATGTGTTCTCCAGTCTGAGGCGCCGTGACCCTTGCCACACACACAAGTCTGAGGGCTTGGGTCATTCATGTGCTCTCCAGTCTGAGGCGCCGTGACCCTTGCCGCACACGCAAGTCTGAGGGCTTGGGTCATTCATGTCTTCTTCAGTCTGAGGCGCCTTGACCCTTGCCGCACACGCAAGTCTGAGGGCTTGGGTCATTCATGTGTTCTCCAGTCTGAGGCACCGTGACCCGCGCCGCACACGCAAGTCTGAGGGCTTGGGTCATTCATGTGTTCTCCAGTCTGAGGCGCCGTGACCCTTGCCACACACGCAAGTCTGAGGGCTTGGGTCATTCATGTGTTCTCCAGTCTGAGGTGCCGTGACCCTTGCCGCACACGCAAGTCTGAGGGCTTGGGTCATTCATGTCTTCTCCAGTCCGAGGCACCGTGACTCTTGCCACACACGCAAGTCTGAGGGCTTGGGTCATTTATGTGTTCTCCAGTCTGAGGCGCCGTGACCCGCGCCGCACACGCAAGTCTGAGGGCTTGGGTCATTCATGTGTTCTCCAGTCTGAGGCGCCGTGACCCTTGCCGCACACGCAAGTCTGAGGGCTTGGGTCATTCATCTGTTCTCCAGTCTGAGGCGCCGTGACCCTTGCCGCACACGCAAGTCTGAGGGCTTGGGTCATTCACGTCTTCTCCAGTCTGAGGCGCCGTGACCCTTGCCGCAAACGCAAGTCTGAGGGCTTGGGTCCTTCATGTGTTCTCCAGTCTGAGGCGCCGTGACCCACGCCGCACAAGCAAGTCAGAGGGCTTGGGTACTTCACATGTTCTCCAGTCTGAGGCGCCGTGACCCTTGCCGCACACACAAGTCTGAGGGCTTGGGTCCTTCAAGTGTTCTCCCGTCTGAGGCGCCTTGACCCTTGCCGCACACGCAAGTCTGAGGGCTTGGGTCATTCACGTGTTCTCCAGTCTGAGGCGACGTGACCCTTGCCGCACATGCAAGTCTGAGGGCTTGGGTCCTTCACGTCTTCTCCAGTCTGAGGCGCCGTGACCCTTGCCGCACACGCAAGTCTGAGGGCTTGGGTCCTTCACCTCTTCTCCAGTCTGAGGCGCCGTGACCCTTGCCGCACATGCAAGTCTGAGGGCTTGGGTCATTCATGTGTTCTCTAGTCCGAGGCGCCGTGACCCTTGCCTCACACGCAAGTCTGAGGGCTTGGGTCATTCATGTGTTCTCCAGTCTGAGGCGCCGTGACCCTTGCCGCACACGCAAGTCTGAGGGCTTGGGTCATTCATGTTTTCTCCAGTCTGAGGCGCCGTGACCCTTGCCGCACACGCAAGTCTGAGGGCTTGGGTCATTCATGTGTTCTCCAGTCTGAGGCACCGTGACCCTTGCCGCACACGCAAGTCTGAGGGCTTGGGTCATTCACGTATTCTCCAGTCTGAGGCACCGTGACCCTTGCCGCACACGCAAGTCTGAGGGCTTGGGTCATTCACGTATTCTCCAGTCTAAGGCGCCGTGACCCTTGCCGCACACGCAAATCTGAGGGCTTGGGTCATTCATGTCTTCTCCAGTCTGAGGCGCCGTGACCCTTGCCGCACACGCAAGTCTGAGGGCTTGGGTCATTCACGTATTCTCCAGTCTGAGGCACCGTGACCCTTGCCGCACACGCAAGTCTGAGGGCTTGGGTCATTCACGTATTCTCCAGTCTAAGGCGCCGTGACCCTTGCCGCACACGCAAATCTGAGGGCTTGGGTCATTCATGTCTTCTCCAGTCTGAGGCGCCGTGACCCTTCCTGCACACGCAAGTCTGAGGGCTTGGGTCATTCATGTCTTCTTCAGTCTGAGGAGCCGTGACCCTTGCCGCACACGCAAGTCTGAGGGCTTGGGTGATTCATGTCTTCTCCAGTCTGAGGCGCCTTGACCCTTGCCGCACACGCAAGTCTGAGGGCTTGGGTCATTCATGTTTTCTCCAGTCTGAGGCGCCGTGACCCTTGCCGCACACGCAAGTCTGAGGGCTTAGGTCATTCATGTGTTCTCCAGTCTGAGGCGCCGTGACCCTTGCCGCACACGCAAGTCTGAGGGCTTGGGTCATTCACGTATTCTCCAGTCTGAGGCACCGTGACCCTTGCCGCACACGCAAGTCTGAGGGCTTGGGTCATTCACGTATTCTCCAGTCTAAGGCGCCGTGACCCTTGCCGCACACGCAAGTCTGAGGGCTTGGGTCATTCAAGTCTTCTCCAGTCTGAGCCGCCGTGACCCTTGCCGCACACGCAAGTCTGAGGGCTTGGGTCCTTCACGTGTTCTCCAGTCTGAGGCGCCGTGACCCACGCCGCACACGCAAGTCAGAGGGCTTGGGTACTTCACATGTTCTCCAGTCTGAGGCGCCGTGACCCTTGCCGCACACGCAAGTTTGAGGGCTTGGGTCATTCATGTGTTCTCCAGTCTGAGGCGCCGTGACCCTTGCCGCACACGCAAGTCTGAGGGCTTGGGTCATTCATGTGTTCTCCAGTCTGAGGTGCCGTGATCCTTGCCGCACACGCAAGTCTGAGGACTTGGGTCATTCATGTGTTCTCCAGTCTGAGGCGCCGTGACCCTTGCCGCACACGCAAGTCTGAGGGCTTGGGTCATTCATGTTTTCTCCAGTCTGAGGTGCCGTGACCCTTGCCGCACACGCAAGTCTGAGGGCTTGGGTCATTCATGTGTTCTCCAGTCTGAGGCGCCGTGACCCTTGCCGCACACGCAAGTCTGAGGGCTTGGGTCATTCACGTATTCTCCAGTCTGAGGCACCGTGACCCTTGCCGCACACGCAAGTCTGAGGGCATGGGTCATTCACGTATTCTCCAGTCTAAGGCGCCGTGACCCTTGCCGCACACGCAAGTCTGAGGGCTTGGGTCATTCACGTCTTCTCCAGTCTGAGGCGCCGTGACCCTTGCCGCACACGCAAGTCTGAGAGCTTGGGTCCTTCACGTGTTCTCCAGTCTGAGGCGCCGTGACCCACGCCGCACACGCAAGTCAGAGGGCTTGGGTACTTCACATGTTCTCCAGTCTAACCGCGGTGACCCTTGCCGCACACGCAAGTCTGAGGGCTTGGGTCCTTCAAGTGTTCTCCAGTCTGAGGCGCCGTGACCCTTGCCGCACACGCAAGTCTGAGGGCTTGGGTCATTCACGTGTTCTCCAGTCTGAGGCGATGTGACCCTTGCCGCACATGCAAGTCTGAGGGCTTGGGTCCTTCACGTCTTCTCCAGTCTGAGGCGCCGTGACCCTTGCCGCACACGCAAGTCTGAGGGCTTGGGTCCTTCACCTCTACTCCAGTCTGAGGCGCCGTGACCCTTGCCGCACACGCAAGTCTGAGGGCTTGGGTCATTCATGTGTTCTCCAGTCCGAGGCGCCGTGACCCTTGCCTCACACGCAAGTCTGAGGGCTTGGGTCATTCATGTGTTCTCCAGTCTGAGGCGCCGTGACCCTTGCCGCACACGCAAGTCTGAGGGCTTGGGTCATTCATGTTTTCTCCAGTCTGAGGCGCCGTGACCCTTGCCGCACACGCAAGTCTGAGGGCTTGGGTCATTCATGTGTTCTCCAGTCTGAGGCGCCGTGACCCTTGCCGCACACGCAAGTCTGAGGGCTTGGGTCATTCATGTTTTCTCTAGTCTGAGGCGCCGCGACCCTTGCCGCACACGCAAGTCTGAGGGCTTGGGTCATTCACGTATTCTCCAGTCTGAGGCACCGTGACCCTTGCCGCACACGCAAGTCTGAGGGCTTGGGTCATTCACGTATTCTCCAGTCTAAGGCGCCGTGACCCTTGCCGCACACGCAAGTCTGAGGGCTTGGGTCATTCATGTCTTCTCCAGTCTGAGGCGCCGTGACCCTTGCCGCACATGCAAGTCTGAGGGCTTGGGTCATTCATGTCTTCTCCAGTCTGAGGCGCCGTGACCCTTGCCGCACACGCAAGTCTGAGGACTTGGGTCATTCATGTCTTCTCCAGTCTGAGGCGCTGTGACACTTGCCGCACACGCAAGTCTGAGGGCTTGGGTCATTCATGTCTTCTTCAGTCTGAGGAGCCGTGACCCTTGCCGCACACGCAAGTCTGAGGGCTTGGGTCATTCATGTCTTCTCCAGTCTGAGGCGCCTTGACCCTTGCCGCACACGCAAGTCTGAGGGCTTGGGTCATTCATATGTTCTCCAGTCTGAGGCGCTGTGACCTGCGCCGCACACGCAAGTCTGAGGGCTTGGGTCATTCATGTGTTCTCCAGTCTGAGGCGCCGTGACCCTTGCCGCACACGCAAGTCTGAGGGCTTGGGTCATTCATGTGTTCTCCAGTCTGAGGCGCCGTGACCCTTGCCGCACACGCAAGTCTGAGGGCTTGGGTCATTCATGTTTTCTCCAGTCTGAGGCGCCGTGACCCTTGCCGCACACGCAAGTCTGAGGGCTTGGGTCATTCATGTGTTCTCCAGTCTGAGGCGCCGTGACCCTTGCCGCACACGCAAGTCTGAGGGCTTGGGTCATTCACGTATTCTCCAGTCTGAGGCACCGTGACCCTTGCCGCACACGCAAGTCTGAGGGCTTGGGTCATTCACGTATTCTCCAGTCTAAGGCGCCGTGACCCTTGCCGCACACGCAAGTCTGAGGGCTTGGGTCATTCAAGTCTTCTCCAGTCTGAGGCGCCGTGACCCTTGCTGCACACGCAAGTCTGAGGGCTTGGGTCCTTCACGTGTTCTCCAGTCTGAGGCGCCGTGACCCACGCCGCACACACAAGTCAGAGGGCTTGGGTACTTCACATGTTCTCCAGTCTGAGGCGCCGTGACCCTTGCTGCACACGCAAGTCTGAGGGCTTGGGTCCTTCAAGTGTTCTCCAGTCTGAGGCGCGTGACCCTTGCCGCACACGCAAGTCTGAGGGCTTGGGTCATTCACGTGTTCTCCAGTCTGAGGCGACGTGACCCTTGCCGCACATGCAAGTCTGAGGGCTTGGGTCCTTCACGTCTTCTCCAGTCTGAGGTGCCGTGACCCTTGCCTCACACGCAAGTCTGAGGGCTTGGGTCCTTCACGTCTTCTCCAGTCTGAGGCGCCGTGACCCTTGCCTCACACGCAAGTCTGAGGGCTTGGGTCATTCATGTGTTCTCCAGTCTGAGGCGCCGTGACCCTTGCCGCACACGCAAGTCTGAGGGCTTGGGTCATTCATGTGTTCTCCAGTCTGAGGCGCCGTGACCCTTGCCGCACACGCAAGTCTGAGGGCTTGGGTCATTCATGTTTTCTCTAGTCTGAGGCGCCGTGACCCTTGCCGCACATGCAAGTCTGAGGGCTTGGGTCCTTCACGTGTTCCCCAGTCTGAGGCGCCGTGACCCACGCCGCACACGCAAGTCAGAGGGCTTGGGTACTTCACATGTTCTCCAGTCTGAGGCGCCGTGACCCTTGCCGCACACGCAAGTCAGAGGGCTTGGGTACTTCACATGTTCTCCAGTCTGAGGCGCCGTGACCCTTGCCGCACACCCAAGTATGAGGGCTTGGGTCCTTCACATCTTCTCCAGTCTGAGGCGCCGTGACCCTTGCCGCACACGCAAGTCTGAGGGCTTGGGTCATTCACGTGTTCTCCAGTCCGAGGCGCCGTGACCCTTGCCGCACACGCAAGTTTGAGGGCTTGGGTCATTCATGTCTTCTCCAGTCCGAGGCGCCGTGACTCTTGCCGCACACGCAGGTCTGAGGGCATGGGTCATTCATGTGTTCTCCAGTCTGAGACACTGTGACACGTGCCGCACACGCAAGTCGGAGGGCTTGGGTCATTCATGTGTTCTCCAGTCTGAGGCGCCGTGACCCTTGCCGCACACGCAAGTCTGAGGGCTTGGGTCCTTCATGTGTTCTCCAGTCTGAGGCGCCGTGACCCTTGCCGCACACGCAAGTCTGAGGGCTTGGGTCATTCACGTGTTCTCCAGTCCGAGGCGCCGTGACCCTTGCCGCACACGCAAGTCTGAGGGCTTGGGTCATTCACGTCTTCTCCAATCCGAGGCGCCGTGACCCTTGCCGCACATGCAAGTCTGAGGGCTTGGGTCATTCATGTCTTCTCCAGTCCGAGGTGCCGTGACTCTTGCCGCACACGCAAGTCTGAAGGCATGGGTCATTCATGTGTTCTCCAGTCTGAGACACCGTGACACGCGCCGCACACACAAGTCGGAGGGCTTGGGTCATTCATGTGTTCTCCAGTCTGAGGCGCCGTGACCCTTGCCGCACACGCAAGTCTGAGGGCTTGGGTCCTTCATGTGTTTTCCAGTCTGAGGCGCCGTGACCCTTGCCACACACACAAGTCTGAGGGCTTGGGTCATTCATGTGTTCTCCAGTCTGAGGCGCTGTGACCCTTGCCGCACACGCAAGTCTGAGGGCTTGGGTCATTCATGTGTTCTCCAGTCTGAGGCGCCGTGACCCTTGCCGCACACGCAAGTCTGAGGGCTTGGGTCATTCATGTCTTCTCCAGTCTGAGGCGCCTTGACCCTTATCGCACACGCAAGTCTGAGGGCTTGGGTCATTCATGTGTTCTCCAGTCTGAGGCACCGTGACCCTTGCCGCACACGCAAGTCCGAGGGCTTGGGTCCTTCAAGTGTTCTCCAGTCTGAGGCGCCGTGACCCTTGCCGCACATGCAAGTCTGAGGGCTTGGGTCATTCACGTGTTCTCCAGTCTGAGGCGATGTGACCCTTGCCGCACACGCAAGTCTGAGGGCTTGGGTCCTTCACGTCTTCTCCAGTCTGAGGCGCCGTGACCCTTGCCGCACACACAAGTCTGAGTGCTTGGGTCCTTCACGTCTTCTCCAGTCTGAGGCGCCGTGACCCTTGCCGCACACGCAAGTCTGAGGGCTTGGGTCATTCATGTGTTCTCCAGTCCGAGGCACCATGACCCTTGCTGCACACGCAAGTCTGAGGGCTTGGGTCATTCACGTCTTCTCCAGTCCGAGGCGCCGTGACCCTTGCCGCACACGCAAGTCTGAGGGCTTGGGTCATTCATGTCTTCTCCAGTCCGAGGCTCCGTGACTCTTGCTGCACACGCAAGTCTGAGGGCTTGGGTCATTCATGTGTTCTCCAGTCTGAGGCGCCGTGACCCTTGCCGCACATGCAAGTCTGAGGGCTTGGGTCCTTCATGTGTTCTCCAGTCTGAGGCCCTGTGACCCTTGCCTCACACGCAAGTCTGAGGGCTTGGGTCATTCAAATCTTCTCCAGTCTGAGGTGCCGTGACCCTTGCCGCACACGCAAGTCTGAGGGCTTGGGTCATTCATGTCTTCTCCAGTCTGAGGCGCTGTGACCCTTGCCGCACACGCAAGTCTGAGGGCTTGGGTCATTCATGTCTTCTCCAGTCTGAGGCGCCGTGACCCTTGCCGCACACACAAGTCTGAGGGCTTGGGTCATTCATGTCTTCTCCAGTCTGAGGCGCCTTGACCCTTGCCGCACACGCAAGTCTGAGGGCTTGGGTCATTCATGTGTTCTCCAGTCTGAGGCGCCGTGACCCGCGCCGCACACGCAAGTCTGAGGGCTTGGGTCATTCATGTGTTCTCCAGTCTGAGGCGCCGTGACCCTTGCCACACACGCAAGTCTGAGGGCTTGGGTCATTCATGTGTTCTCCAGTCTGAGGCGCCGTGACCCTTGCCGCACACGCTAGTCTGAGGGCTTGGGTCCTTCATGTGTTTTCCAGTCTGAGGCGCCGTGACCCTTGCCACACACACAAGTCTGAGGGCTTGGGTCATTCATGTGTTCTCCAGTCTGAGGCGCTGTGACCCTTGCCGCACACGCAAGTCTGAGGGCTTGGGTCATTCATGTGTTCTCCAGTCTGAGGCGCCGTGACCCTTGCCACACACACAAGTCTGAGGGCTTGGGTCATTCATGTGCTCTCCAGTCTGAGGCGCCGTGACCCTTGCCGCACACGCAAGTCTGAGGGCTTGGGTCATTCATGTCTTCTTCAGTCTGAGGCGCCTTGACCCTTGCCGCACACGCAAGTCTGAGGGCTTGGGTCATTCATGTGTTCTCCAGTCTGAGGCACCGTGACCCGCGCCGCACACGCAAGTCTGAGGGCTTGGGTCATTCATGTGTTCTCCAGTCTGAGGCGCCGTGACCCTTGCCACACACGCAAGTCTGAGGGCTTGGGTCATTCATGTGTTCTCCAGTCTGAGGTGCCATGACCCTTGCCGCACACGCAAGTCTGAGGGCTTGGGTCATTCATGTCTTCTCCAGTCCGAGGCACCGTGACTCTTGCCACACACGCAAGTCTGAGGGCTTGGGTCATTCATGTGTTCTCCAGTCTGAGGCGCCGTGACCCGCGCCGCACACGCAAGTCTGAGGGCTTGGGTCATTCATGTGTTCTCCAGTCTGAGGCGCCGTGACCCTTGCCACACACGCAAGTCTGAGGGCTTGGGTCATTCATGTGTTCTCCAGTCTGAGGCGCTGTGACCCTTGCCGCACACGCAAGTCTGAGGGCTTGGTTCATTCATGTGTTCTCCAGTCTGAGGCGCCGTGACCCTTGCCGCACACGCAAGTCTGATTGCTTGGGTCATTCATGTCTTCTCCAGTCTGAGCCGCCTTGACCCATGTCGCACACGCAAGTCTGAGGGCTTGGGTCATTCATGTGTTCTCCAGTCTGAGGCGCCGTGACCCTTGCCGCACACGCAAGTCTGAGGGCTTGGGTCCTTCAAGTGTTCTCCAGTCTGAGGCGCCGTGACCCTTGCCGCACACGCAAGTCTGAGGGCTTGGGTCATTCACGTGTTCTCCATTCTGAGGCGACGTGACCCTTGCCGCACACGCAAGTCTGAGGGCTTGGGTCATTCATGTCTTCTCCAGTCTGAAGAGCTGAGACCCGCGCCGCACACGCAATTCTGAGGGCTTGGGTCATTCATGTCTTCTCCAGTCTGAGGCGTCGTGACCCTTGCCGCACACGCAAGTCTGAGGGTTTGGGTCATTCATGTCTTCTCCAGTCTGAGGTGCCGTGACCCTTGCCGCACACGCAAGTCTGAGGGCTTGGGTCCTTCATGTCTTCTTCAGTCTGAGGCGCCGTGACCCTTGCCGCACATGCAAGTCTGAGGGCTTGGGTCATTCATGTCTTCTCCAGTCTGAGGCGCCGTGACCCTTGCCGCACACGCAAGTCTGAGGGCTTGGGTCATTCACGTCTTCTCCAGTCTGAGGCGCCGTGACCCGCGCCGCACACACAAGTCTGAGGGCTTGGGTCATTCATGTGTTCTCCGGTCTGAGGCACCGTGACCCTTGCCGCACACGCAAGTCTGAGGGCTTGGGTCATTCACGGCTTCTCCAGTCTGAGGTGCCGTGACCCTTGCCGCACACGCAAGTCTGAGGGCTTGGGTCATTCATGTCTTCTCCAGTCTGAGGCACCGTGACCCTTGCCGCACACGCAAGTCTGAGGGCTTGGGTCATTCATGTCTTCTCCAGTCTGAGGCGCCGTGACCCTTGCCGCACATGCAAGTCTGAGGGCTTGGGTCATTCATGTCTTCTCCAGTCTGAGGCGCCGTGACCCTTGCCGCACATGCAAGTCTGAGGCCTTGGGTCATTCATGTGTTCTCCAGTCTGAGGCGCCGTGACCCTTGCCGCACTCGCAAGTCTGAGGGCTTGGGTCATTCATGTGTTCTCCAGTCTGAGGAGCCGTGACCCTTGCCGCACACGCAAGTCTGAGGGCTTGGGTCATTTATGTTTTCTCCAGTCTGAGGCGCCGTGACCCTTGCCGCACATGCAAGTCTGAGGGCTTGGGTCCTTCACGTGTTCCCCAGTCTGAGGCGCCGTGACCAACGCCGCACACGCAAGTCAGAGGGCTTGGGTACTTCACATGTTCTCCAGTCTGAGGCGCCGTGACCCTTGCCGCACACGCAAGTCTGAGGGCTTGGGTCATTCACGTGTTCTCCAGTCTGAGGCGACATGACCCTTGCCGCACACGCAAGTCTGAGGGCTTGGGTCCTTCACGTCTTCTCCAGTCTGAGGCGCTGTGACCCTTGCCGCACACGCAAGTATGAGGGCTTGGGTCCTTCACGTCTTCTCCAGTCTGAGGCGCCATGACCCTTGCCGCACACGCAAGTCTGAGGGCTTGGGTCATTCACGTGTTCTCCAGTCCGAGGCGCCGTGACCCTTGCCGCACACGCAAGTCTGAGGGCTTGGGTCATTCACGTCTTCTCCAGTCCGAGGCACCGTGACCCTTGCCGCACACGCAAGTCTGAGGGCTTGGGTCATTCATGTCTTCTCCAGTCCGAGGCTCCGTGACTCTTGCTGCACACGCAAGTCTGAGGGCTTGGGTCATTCATGTGTTCTCCAGTCTGAGGCGCCCTGACCCTTGCCGCACATGCAAGTCTGAGGGCTTGGGTCATTCATTTGTTCTCCAGTCTGAGGCGCCTTGACCCTTGCCGCACACGCAAGTCTGAGGGCTTGGGTCATTCACGTGTTCTCCAGTCCGAGGCGCCGTGACCCTTGCTGCACACGCAAGTCTGAGGGCTTGGGTCATTCACGTCTTCTCCAGTCCGAGGCGCCGTGACCCTTGCCGCACACGCAAGTCTGAGGGCTTGGGTCATTCATGTCTTCTCCAGTCCGAGGCGCCGTGACTCTTGCCGCACACGCAAGTCTGAGGGCTTGGGTCATTCATGTGTTCTCCAGTCTGAGGCACCGTGACCCGCACCGCACACGCAAGTCTGAGGGCTTGGGTCATTCATGTGTTCTCCAGTCTGAGGCGCCGTGACCCTTGTCGCACACGCAAGTCTGAGGGCTTGGGTCCTTCATGTGTTCTCCAGTCTGAGGTGCTGTGACCCTTGCCTCACACGCAAGTCTGAGGGCTTGGGTCATTCATGTCTTCTCCAGTCTGAGGCGCCGTGACCCTTGCCGCACACGCAAGTCTGAGGGCTTGGGTCATTCATGTCTTCTCCAGTCTGAGGCGCCGTGACCCTTGCCGCACATGCAAGTCTGAGGGCTTGGGTCATTCATGTGTTCTCCAGTCTGAGGCGCTGTGACCTGCGCCGCACACGCAAGTCTGAGGGCTTGGGTCATTCATGTGTTCTCCAGTCTGAGGCGCCGTGACCCTTGCCGCACACGCAAGTCTGAGGGCTTGGGTCATTCATGTGTTCTCCAGTCTGAGGCGCCGTGACCCTTGCCGCACACGCAAGTCTGAGGGCTTGGGTCATTCATGTTTTCTCCAGTCTGAGGCGCCGTGACCCTTGCCGCACACGCAAGTCTGAGGGCTTGGGTCATTCATGTGTTCTCCAGTCTGAGGCGCCGTGACCCTTGCCGCACACGCAAGTCTGAGGGCTTGGGTCATTCACATATTCTCCTGTCTGAGGCACCGTGACCCTTGCCGCATACGCAAGTCTGAGGGCTTGGGTCATTCACGTATTCTCCAGTCTAAGGCGCCGTGACCCTTGCCGCACACGCAAGTCTGAGGGCTTGGGTCATTCACGTCTTCTCCAGTCTGAGGCGCCGTGACCCTTGCCGCACACGCAAGTCTGAGTGCTTGGGTCCTTCACGTGTTCTCCAGACTGAGGCGCCGTGACCCACGCCACACACGCAAGTCAGAGGGCTTGGGTACTTCACATGTTCTCCAGTCTGAGGCGCCGTGACCCTTGCCGCACACGCAAGTCTGAGGGCTTGGGTCCTTCAAGTGTTCTCCAGTCTGAGGCGCCGTGACCCTTGCCGCACACGCAAGTCTGAGGGCTTGGGTCCTTCACGTCTTCTCCAGTCTGAGGCACCGTGACCCTTGCCGCACATGCAAGTCTGAGGGCTTGGGTCCTTCACATCTTCTCCAGTCTGAGGCGCCGTGACCCTTGCCGCACACGCAAGTCTGAGGGCTTGGGTCCTTCACCTCTTCTCCAGTCTGAGGCACCGTGACCCTTGCCGCACACGCAAGTCTGAGGGCTTGGGTCATTCATGTGTTCTCCAGTCCGAGTCGCCGTGACCCTTGTCTCACACGCAAGTCTGAGGGCTTGGGTCATTCATGTGTTCTCCAGTCTGAGGCGCCGTGACCCTTGCCGCACACGCAAGTCTGAGGGCTTGGGTCATTCATGTTTTCTCCAGTCTGAGGCGCCGTGACCCTTGCCGTACACGCAAGTCAGAGGGCTTGGGTACTTCACATGTTCTCCAGTCTGAGGCGCCATGACCCTTGCCACACATGCAAGTCTGAGGGCTTGGGTCCTTCAAGTGTTCTCCAGTCTGAGGCGCCGTGACCCTTGCCGCACACGCAAGTCTGAGGGCTTGGGTCATTCACGTGTTCTCCAGTCTGAGGTGACGTGACCCTTGCCGCACACGCAAGTGTGAGGGCTTGGGTCCTTCACGTCTTCTCCAGTCTGAGGCGCCGTGACCCTTGCCGCACACACAAGTCTGAGGGCTTGGGTCCTTCACGTCTTCTCCAGTCTGAGGCACCGTGACCCTTGCCGCACACGCAAGTCTGAGGGCTTGGGTCATTCACGTGTTCTCCAGTCCGAGGCGCCGTGACCCTTGCCGCACACGCAAGTCTGAGGGCTTGGGTCATTCACGTCTTCTCCAGTCCGAGGCGCCGTGACCCTTGCCGCACACGCAAGTCTGAGGGCTTGGGTCATTCATGTCTTCTCCAGTCCGAGGCGCCGTGACTCTTGCCGCACACGCAAGTCTGAGGACATGGGTCATTCATGTGTTCTCCAGTCTGAGACACCGTGACACGCGCCGCACACACAAGTCTGAGGGCTTGGGTCATTCATGTGTTCTCCAGTCTGAGGCACCGTGACCCTTGCCGCACACGCAAGTCTGAGGGCTTGGGTCCTTCATGTGTTCTCCAGTCTGAGGCGCCGTGACCCTTGCCACACACGCAAGTCTGAGGGCTTGGGTCATTCATGTGTTCTCCAGTCTGAGGCGCCGTGACCCTTGCCGCAAACGCAAGTCTGAGGGCTTGGGTCCTTCACGTCTTCTCCAGTCTGAGGCGCCGTAACCTTTGCCGCACACGCAAGTCTGAGGGCTTGGGTCATTCACGTGTTCTCCAGTCCGAGGCGCCGTGACCCTTGCCGCACACGCAAGTCTGAGGGCTTGGGTCATTCACGTCTTCTCCAATCCGAGGCGCTGTGACCCTTGCCGCACACGCAAGTCTGAGGGCTTGGGTCATTCATGTCTTCTCCAGTCCGAGGCGCCGTGACTCTTGCCGCACACGCAAGTCTGAGGGCATGGGTCATTCATGTGTTCTCCAGTCTGAGACACCGTGACACGCGCCACACACGCAAGTCGGAGGGCTTGGGTCATTCATGTGTTCTCCAGTCTGAGGCGCCGTGACCCTTGCCGCACACGCAAGTCTGAGGGCTTGGGTCCTTTATGTGTTCTCCAGTCTGAGGCGCCATGACCCTTGCCACACACGCAAGTCCGAGGGCTTGGGTCATTCATGTGTTCTCCAGTCCGAGGCACCGTGACTCTTGCCGCACACGCAAGTCTGAGGGCTTGGGTCATTCATGTGTTCTCCAGTCTGAGGCGCCGTGACCCGCGCCGCACACGCAAGTCTGAGGGCTTGGGTCATTCATGTGTTCTCCAGTCTGAGGCGCTGTGACCCTTGCCGCTCACGCAAGTCTGAGGGCTTGGGTCATTCATGTGTTCTCCAGTCTGAGGCGCCGTGACCCTTGCCGCACACGCAAGTCTGATTGCTTGGGTCATTCATGTCTTCTCCAGTCTGAGGCGATTTGACCCATGTCGCACACGCAAGTCTGAGGGCTTGGGTCATTCATGTGTTCTCCAGTCTGAGGCGCCGTGACCCTTGCCGCACACGCAAGTCTGAGGGCTTGGGTCATTCAAGTGTTCTCCAGTCTGAGGCGCCGTGACCCTTGCCGCACACGCAAGTCTGAGGGCTTGGGTCATTCACGTGTTCTCCAGTCTGAGGCGACGTGACCCTTGCCGCACACGCAAGTCTGAGGGCTTGGGTCATTCATGTCTTCTCCAGTCTGAAGAGCCGAGACCCGCGCCGCACACGCAATTCTGAGGGCTTGGGTCATTCATGTCTTCTCCAGTCTGAGGCATCGTGACCCTTGCCGCACACGCAAGTCTGAGGGTTTGGGTCATTCATGTCTTCTCCAGTCTGAGGTGCCGTGACCCTTGCCGCACACGCAAGTCTGAGGGCTTGGGTCCTTCATGTCTTCTTCAGTCTGAGGCGCCGTGACCCTTGCCGCACATGCAAGTCTGAGGGCTTGGGTCATTCATGTCTTCTCCAGTCTGAGGCGCCGTGACCCTTGCCGCACACGCAAGTCTGAGGGCTTGGGTCATTCACGTCTTCTCCAGTCTGAGGCGCCGTGACCCGCGCCGCACACACAAGTCTGAGGGCGTGGGTCATTCATGTGTTCTCCGGTCTGAGGCACCGTGACCCTTGCCGCACACGCAAGTCTGAGGGTTTGGGTCATTCACCACTTCTCCAGTCTGAGGTGCCGTGACCCTTGCCGTACACGCAAGTCTGAGGGCTTGGGTCATTCATGTCTTCTCCAGTCTGAGGCACCGTGACCCTTGCCGCACACGCAAGTCTGAGGGCTTGGGTCATTCATGTCTTCTCCAGTCTGAGGCGCCGTGACCCTTGCCGCACATGCAAGTCTGAGGGCTTGGGTCATTCATGTCTTCTCCAGTCTGAGGCGCCGTGACCCTTGCCGCACACGCAAGTCTGAGGCCTTGGGTCATTCATGTCTTCTCCAGTCTGAGGCGCTGTGACCCTTGCCGCACACGCAAGTCTGAGGGCTTGGGTCATTCATGTCTTCTTCAGTCTGAGGAGCCGTGACCCTTGCCGCACACGCAAGTCTGAGGGCTTGGGTCATTCATGTCTTCTCCAGTCTGAGTCGCCTTGACCCTTGCCGCACACGCAAGTCTGAGGGCTTGGGTCATTCATGTGTTCTCCAGTCTGAGGCGCTGTGACCTGCGCTGCACACGCAAGTCTGAGGGCTTGGGTCATTCATGTGTTCTCCAGTCTGAGGCGCCGTGACCCTTGCCGCACACGCAAGTCTGAGGGCTTGGGTCATTCATGTGTTCTCCAGTCTGAGGCGCCGTGACCCTTGCCGCACACGCAAGTCTGAGGGCTTGGGTCATTCATGTTTTCTCCAGTCTGAGGCGCCGTGACCCTTGCCGCAAACGCAAGTCTGAGGGCTTGGGTCATTCATGTGTTCTCCAGTCTGAGGCGCCGTGACCCTTGCCGCACACGCAAGTCTGAGGGCTTGGGTCATTCACGTATTCTCCAGTCTAAGGCGCCGTGACCCTTGCCGCACACGCAAGTCTGAGGGCTTGGGTCATTCACGTCTTCTCCAGTCTGAGGCGCCGTGACCCTTGCCGCACACGCAAGTCTGAGGGCTTGGGTCCTTCACGTGTTCTCCAGACTGAGGCGCCGTGACCCACGCCGCACACGCAAGTCAGAGGGCTTGGGTAATTCACATGTTCTCCAGTCTGAGGCGCCGTGACCCTTGCCGCACACGCAAGTCTGAGGGCTTGGGTCCTTCAAGTGTTCTCCAGTCTGAGGCGCCGTGACCCTTGCCGCACACGCAAGTCTGAGGGCTTGGGTCATTCACGTGTTCTCTAGTCTGAGGCGACGTGACCCTTGCCGCACATGCAAGTCTGAGGGCTTGGGTCCTTCACGTCTTCTCCAGTCTGAGGCGCCGTGACCCTTGCCGCACACGCAAGTCTGAGGGCTTGGGTCCTTCACCTCTTCTCCAGTCTGAGGCGCCGTGACCCTTGCCGCACACGCAAGTCTGAGGGCTTGGGTCATTCATGTGTTCTCCAGTCCGAGTCGCCGTGACCCTTGCCTCACACGCAAGTCTGAGGGCTTGGGTCATTCATGTGTTCTCCAGTCTGAGGCGCCGTGACCCTTGCCGCACACGCAAGTCTGAGGGCTTGGGTCATTCATGTTTTCTCCAGTCTGAGGCGCCGTGACCCTTGCCGCACACGCAAGTCAGAGGGCTTGGGTACTTCACATGTTCTCCAGTCTGAGGCGCCGTGACCCTTGCCACACATGCAAGTCTGAGGGCTTGGGTCCTTCAAGTGTTCTCCAGTCTGAGGCGCCGTGACCCTTGCCGCACATGCAAGTCTGAGGGCTTGGGTCCTTCATGTGTTCTCCAGTCTGAGGCCCTGTGACCCTTGCCTCACACGCAAGTCTGAGGGCTTGGGTCATTCAAATCTTCTCCAGTCTGAGGTGCCGTGACCCTTGCCGCACACGCAAGTCTGAGGGCTTGGGTCATTCATGTCTTCTCCAGTCTGAGGCGCTGTGACCCTTGCCGCACACGCAAGTCTGAGGGCTTGGGTCATTCATGTCTTCTCCAGTCTGAGGCGCCGTGACCCTTGCCGCACACGCAAGTCTGAGGGCTTGGGTCATTCATGTCTTCTCCAGTCTGAGGCGCCTTGACCCTTGCCGCACACGCAAGTCTGAGGGCTTGGGTCATTCATGTGTTCTCCAGTCTGAGGCGCCGTGACCCGCGCCGCACACGCAAGTCTGAGGGCTTGGGTCATTCATGTGTTCTCCAGTCTGAGGCGCCGTGACCCTTGCCACACACGCAAGTCTGAGGGCTTGGGTCATTCATGTGTTCTCCAGTCTGAGGCGCCGTGACCCTTGCCGCACACGCAAGTCTGAGGGCTTGGGTCCTTCATGTGTTTTCCAGTCTGAGGCGCCGTGACCCTTGCCACACACACAAGTCTGAGGGCTTGGGTCATTCATGTGTTCTCCAGTCTGAGGCGCTGTGACCCTTGCCGCACACGCAAGTCTGAGGGCTTGGGTCATTCATGTGTTCTCCAGTCTGAGGCGCCGTGACCCTTGCCACACACACAAGTCTGAGGGCTTGGGTCATTCATGTGCTCTCCAGTCTGAGGCGCCGTGACCCTTGCCGCACACGCAAGTCTGAGGGCTTGGGTCATTCATGTCTTCTTCAGTCTGAGGCGCCTTGACCCTTGCCGCACACGCAAGTCTGAGGGCTTGGGTCATTCATGTGTTCTCCAGTCTGAGGCACCGTGACCCGCGCCGCACACGCAAGTCTGAGGGCTTGGGTCATTCATGTGTTCTCCAGTCTGAGGCGCCGTGACCCTTGCCACACACGCAAGTCTGAGGGCTTGGGTCATTCATGTGTTCTCCAGTCTGAGGTGCCGTGACCCTTGCCGCACACGCAAGTCTGAGGGCTTGGGTCATTCATGTCTTCTCCAGTCCGAGGCACCGTGACTCTTGCCACACACGCAAGTCTGAGGGCTTGGGTCATTCATGTGTTCTCCAGTCTGAGGCGCCGTGACCCGCGCCGCACACGCAAGTCTGAGGGCTTGGGTCATTCATGTGTTCTCCAGTCTGAGGCGCCGTGACCCTTGCCGCACACGCAAGTCTGAGGGCTTGGGTCATTCATCTGTTCTCCAGTCTGAGGCGCCGTGACCCACGCCGCACAAGCAAGTCAGAGGGCTTGGGTACTTCACATGTTCTCCAGTCTGAGGCGCCGTGACCCTTGCCGCACACACAAGTCTGAGGGCTTGGGTCCTTCAAGTGTTCTCCCGTCTGAGGCGCCTTGACCCTTGCCGCACACGCAAGTCTGAGGGCTTGGGTCATTCACGTGTTCTCCAGTCTGAGGCGACGTGACCCTTGCCGCACATGCAAGTCTGAGGGCTTGGGTCCTTCACGTCTTCTCCAGTCTGAGGCGCCGTGACCCTTGCCGCACACGCAAGTCTGAGGGCTTGGGTCCTTCACCTCTTCTCCAGTCTGAGGCGCCGTGACCCTTGCCGCACATGCAAGTCTGAGGGCTTGGGTCATTCATGTGTTCTCTAGTCCGAGGCGCCGTGACCCTTGCCTCACACGCAAGTCTGAGGGCTTGGGTCATTCATGTGTTCTCCAGTCTGAGGCGCCGTGACCCTTGCCGCACACGCAAGTCTGAGGGCTTGGGTCATTCATGTTTTCTCCAGTCTGAGGCGCCGTGACCCTTGCCGCACACGCAAGTCTGAGGGCTTGGGTCATTCATGTGTTCTCCAGTCTGAGGCACCGTGACCCTTGCCGCACACGCAAGTCTGAGGGCTTGGGTCATTCACGAATTCTCCAGTCTGAGGCACCGTGACCCTTGCCGCACACGCAAGTCTGAGGGCTTGGGTCATTCACGTATTCTCCAGTCTAAGGCGCCATGACCCTTGCCGCACACGCAAATCTGAGGGCTTGGGTCATTCATGTCTTCTCCAGTCTGAGGCGCCGTGACCCTTGCTGCACACGCAAGTCTGAGGGCTTGGGTCATTCACGTATTCTCCAGTCTGAGGCACCGTGACCCTTGCTGCACACGCAAGTCTGAGGGCTTGGGTCATTCACGTATTCTCCAGTCTAAGGCGCCGTGACCCTTGCCGCACACGCAAATCTGAGGGCTTGGGTCATTCATGTCTTCTCCAGTCTGAGGCGCCGTGACCCTTCCTGCACACGCAAGTCTGAGGGCTTGGGTCATTCATGTCTTCTTCAGTCTGAGGAGCCGTGACCCTTGCCGCACACGCAAGTCTGAGGGCTTGGGTGATTCATGTCTTCTCCAGTCTGAGGCGCCTTGACCCTTGCCGCACACGCAAGTCTGAGGGCTTGGGTCATTCATGTGTTCTCCAGTCTGAGGCGCTGTGACCTGCGCCGCACACGCAAGTCTGAGGGCTTGGGTCATTCATGTTTTCTCCAGTCTGAGGCGCCGTGACCCTTGCCGCACACGCAAGTCTGAGGGCTTGGGTCATTCATGTGTTCTCCAGTCTGAGGTGCCGTGATCCTTGCCGCACACGCAAGTCTGAGGACTTGGGTCATTCATGTGTTCTCCAGTCTGAGGCGCCGTGACCCTTGCCGCACACGCAAGTCTGAGGGCTTGGGTCATTCATGTTTTCTCCAGTCTGAGGCGCCGTGACCCTTGCCGCACACGCAAGTCTGAGGGCTTGGGTCATTCATGTGTTCTCCAGTCTGAGGCGCCGTGACCCTTGCCGCACATGCAAGTCTGAGGGCTTGGGTCATTCACGTATTCTCCAGTCTGAGGCACCGTGACCCTTGCCGCACACGCAAGTCTGAGGGCTTGGGTCATTCACGTATTCTCCAGTCTAAGGCGCCGTGACCCTTGCCGCACACGCAAGTCTGAGGGCTTGGGTCATTCACGTCTTCTCCAGTCTGAGGCGCCGTGACCCTTGCCGCACACGCAAGTCTGAGAGCTTGGGTCCTTCACGTGTTCTCCAGTCTGAGGCGCCGAGACCCACGCCGCACACGCAAGTCAGAGGGCTTGGGTACTTCACATGTTCTCCAGTCTAACCGCGGTGACCCTTGCCGCACACGCAAGTCTGAGGGCTTGGGTCCTTCAAGTGTTCTCCAGTCTGAGGCGCCGTGACCCTTGCCGCACACGCAAGTCTGAGGGCTTGGGTCATTCACGTGTTCTCCAGTCTGAGGCGATGTGACCCTTGCCGCACATGCAAGTCTGAGGGCTTGGGTCCTTCACGTCTTCTCCAGTCTGAGGCGCCGTGACCCTTGCCGCACACGCAAGTCTGAGGGCTTGGGTCCTTCACCTCTACTCCAGTCTGAGGCGCCGTGACCCTTGCCGCACACGCAAGTCTGAGGGCTTGGGTCATTCATGTGTTCTCCAGTCCGAGGCGCCGTGACCCTTGCCTCACACGCAAGTCTGAGGGCTTGGGTCATTCATGTGTTCTCCAGTCTGAGGCGCCGTGACCCTTGCCGCACACGCAAGTCTGAGGGCTTGGGTCATTCATGTTTTCTCCAGTCTGAGGCGCCGTGACCCTTGCCGCACACGCAAATCTGAGGGCTTGGGTCATTCATGTGTTCTCCAGTCTGAGGCGCCGTGACCCTTGCCGCACACGCAAGTCTGAGGGCTTGGGTCATTCATGTTTTCTCTAGTCTGAGGCGCCGCGACCCTTGCCGCACACGCAAGTCTGAGGGCTTGGGTCATTCACGTATTCTCCAGTCTGAGGCACCGTGACCCTTGCCGCACACGCAAGTCTGAGGGCTTGGGTCATTCACGTATTCTCCAGTCTAAGGCGCCGTGACCCTTGCCGCACACGCAAGTCTGAGGGCTTGGGTCATTCATGTCTTCTCCAGTCTGAGGCGCCGTGACCCTTGCCGCACATGCAAGTCTGAGGGCTTGGGTCATTCATGTCTTCTCCAGTCTGAGGCGCCGTGACCCTTGCCGCACACGCAAGTCTGAGGCCTTGGGTCATTCATGTCTTCTCCAGTCTGAGGCGCCGTGACCCTTGTGGTAAATAAATAAATAATACCCTATTTTTGACTAGACATATATCATAACAGATAGCTCAATAAATAAGAGTCAAGATTCGAGGTAGTAGGAGTTTTGCAGGTTTATTACAGCATAAGGACAGGAACAGGACAACCTGCATGGGAATAGGATGACAGGGCCCAGCAGCTGCTGGGGCTGGATCTGGGATGAGCGCGCTGACTTTTAATAACAATACATGAGTGTTGGACAGGCCACATGAAGGGCCGCTCTCCCCCGGCCCAACCAGGCCCGAACCAGCCACGCAAGTACCACACACCACCATTACACGTCCACCGTCCCCGCAGGGACCCCTACACTCGAACCTGTTGACCGCGTAGGCCGACCCACTACCGGCCTGCGCGCCCATCCTGGGCGCCATCTTGGACACTCCACCACGAGGCCGCCTGGCCCCCGATCGACCTCAACCCTGGGCCTGGCCAGGCCTCAGACATTCCGGCACCAACATCCACCCAGGAGGTGAGCGGGCTACTTGGTCAGTCAATGGGAGCAAGAGGTGTCGATGGCTCTCCCCCGCCAAGTACCGCTCGCCCATCGCCTCCCCGGGCGCTGGCTCCACCCCCCTGCTGGGTGTCTGAACCCCCTCATCCCGGACCTCCCGACCTCCAAGTGCGAGGGTCCGGACATCAAAGCACACCAGCCCTATAACTGGGGCAGCTCCAGAGCCGGACGGGAGTTGTATCTTGGAGTCGAGAGACGCAAAGAAGAACTCATCCTTGACGGACTACTGGCGCTGCCGTAGCTCTGTCTTGTGCACCCTCGTCTTGCCTGCTGGCGCTGCCGCGGCTTTGGGAACCACCCTATCCTTCATCGTCGTCGGGACCTGCTGGCGTGGCCGCGGACCGTTTGTAACCACCACCTTCATCGGGACCTGCTGGCTCTGCCGCGGACCGTCGTCTTCCTTCATCCATCCCGGGACCTGCTGGCTCCGCCGCGGCCCGTTCATCTACACCACCGAGCTCGAGGATTGAGAGCTATTTCCATCTCTTTGGTAACAAGACTGTCCCGCTACCCTTTTCCCAAACAGAGACCAGAATAGAGGGGACCCCTGAGTCCAGACCTCCTTGTACCATTCTACCGTACTTGAAGAATTGCCTATAAAGTATCGTTGAACTTATCATTGTGTGGTGTCCGTCTGTGGGGGGGGAGTTACTTGTCTGTACGATTCACTGGAGACGGCTCTCCCCGGATGCCTCTCCCCTTATCCTCGGCCGACCCTCCCGGTCCGTCTAACATTGGTGGCCAGCGACGGGATCCGAATCACCGCATAAACCGTACAGAGAGTAGCTCACCCCACGGCGAATCACGATGTCAACTAAAGACAGCGGATCAACGGAGAAATTCCAGATGGAGAAATTGGACGAGTACAGCCATCGTGAACTTAAACAGTTCTGTATCGAATTAGGTATCGCTACCACCGGACTAAATACCAAAGATGACTTTAAGCAGGCCCTGGAATCTTGGGCAGAAACCGGGGCTGCCGGAACCCCCGATCAAGACATTGCAGCACAAACCCCCATGGCCCCTGAAGAACGAAGAACGGGTCTCTCGCCAGACGAGATCCAGGAACGAGAAAGAACCCGACTACACGAGCTGGAAATGGCCCGGCTCAAAATGGACGTTGAACTAAAGTTGGCCGAACAGAAAATCAACTTAGAGCACCTGCGTCTCCGAGAAGAAAGAGAGGAGAAACAGAGACAAAGGGAGCTCGAGGAAAAGAAACTGGCATATGAACATGAGCGGAAATTAGCTGAAATCGACCTACGCAAACAAAATAAAGAAGCAGGGGTGCCCGAGCAACCCCACACTCCAGGGGCAACAGAGAAGAAGGTACACATCCCCAAGGATGTCGTTCGAGAATACTTCCGAGAGGACGACATCCAGCAATGGTTTAAGGCCTATGAAATCGCTATGACTGCACACCGGATCGATAGAAGCGATTGGGGGGCCGGTCTGTGGGGGAGATTCCTCAATGAGGGCCGCGACGCCCTGCTGCAACTCCCGGACCACCAGATGACCTCCTATGACCATATGAAAGCTGCACTCCTCACCCGCTATGGCCTCACACCCGAGATGTACCGTCAGAGGTTCCGAGACTGCACCCGCATCCCAGGTACAACTTGGGTGGACTATGTCAATTACTTTAGCCGAGCCTTCGAGGGCTGGATCAAAGGAAGCAGGGTCACAACCTACGAACAACTGTTCAATCTTATGGTATGGGAGCATCTGTCGAACAATTGCTTCATTGAACTTCGTCAGCACCTCCTCGACAGCAAGTTAACGGATCCCCGGCAGCTCGCAGCCGAAGCAGACCGGTGGGAGATCACCAGAGTGAGTCGAAATGGGTCCTCCGAACAGAACCGGAACAACAATGGTCAGCACCGTCCCCGAGGAGGTGGAGGCCAAGGACGCGGAAGAAGCAACGCTCCGGTCACCCTCACTACCAGCCCCACCCCCCCGGCCAACCGGGGCAGCACCCCAGCGCGACCGGGACATCGAGCCAATGTTACCTGCCATCGATGCCAACGAGTCGGACACTATGCAAACGACCCAAACTGCCCCCAGTACCAGAGCCCAAGACCCCGCCAAGTAGCCGCTGCTGCTCTGGGGGAGGAACAGATCTCAGAGGAACAAGAGGAATATGAACAGGAACACCAAGAATGGGAGCCAGCCGCCATGGCTCTCGCCTGCCTAGGGGGGAGAGACATGGTCCCGCGGGTCCCCCTACCCGCTAATACCCAGAAGTACAGCCAATGGGTGGGCATCAATGGACGCCGGGCTGAAGCCCTTCGTGACACTGGGGCCAGTGTAACAGCCGTCCGCTGTCACCTGGTGGCCCCCGAACAATACTTACCAAACATTCTCTGCCCTGTACGTTCAGCCGATAACTCAGAAAGTCTGTGTCGGATGGCCTGCGTCCCCTTCGAATGGGGAGGGGTCTCCGGCATGTTGAAGGTGACGGTCCGAGATGATGCCCCCGTAGACTGCCTCCTGGGTAATGACCTGGAAAGCTCTCCATGGGCAGCAGTCGAACGAAAAGAGCACCTGGGGACGCTGGGCGTCCCGGACTGGGCGTGCGTCACCACCCGGTCCATGACCGCCCGTGCCAACACCCGCCCAGAGGAACTCGAATGGCCGGCGCCACCGCCTCCGGTCGCCCCCGCCGAAACCACCGACCGTGACGTCCCCCCCGAACCAGCTCAACCTCCAGACCTCGCTAACCTCGACCAGTGGCCTCAAGAGGGGGGGCCCACGCAAGAACAATTTCGCCAAGAACAAAAGACCTGTCCCTCCCTCGAGGGACTCCGCCAGCAAGCGCTAGCCCAAAGCGCAGGGGATACCTCCGGAACTCACTGGGTCTACTGGGACAATGATCTGCTGTACAGTGAGCAAAGAATCGCGGAGCTGGGGGCCAGCCGAGTCCTAGTGGTACCCCTCCGTTTTAGAGACTTTCTGCTAAACCTGGCCCACGATGTCCCCCTGGCAGGACACTTGGGTCAAGACAAAACCTATAGCCGCCTGGTGACCCACTTCTTCTGGCCCAAAATGAGGGACAATGTACACCAGCATTGCCGATCTTGCCCCACGTGCCAAGCCAGTGGGAAGAGCGGCCGCAAACTGAAAGCCCCCCTGCAACCTTTTCCCGTGGTCACCACCCCGTTCGAGAGGGTCGGAATCGATATCGTAGGGCCCCTGGACCCGCGCACAAAACAAGGCCATCGATTCATCCTGGTGCTAGTGGACCACGCCACCCGCTACCCAGAGGCTGTTCCCCTGCGGACTGTGACAGCCCCGGTAGTCGGCCGGGCTCTGATGGGGATCTTCTCCCGGGTGGGCTTCCCCCGGGAGGTCGTCAGTGACAGAGGCACGAACTTTATTTCGAAATATATGAAATCTCTCTGGCAACAGTGCGGGGTTACCTACCGGTTCACGACCCCCTATCACCCTCAAGGAAACGGCCTCGTTGAGCGGTTCAACCGCACGCTCAAAGGGATGATCGGGGGGTTGGAAGAGCCCCTCCGTCGCCAGTGGGATGTGCTGCTGCCGTGCCTCCTCTTCGCATATCGAGAGGTTCCCCAGAAGTCCCTGGGCTTCAGCCCATTTGAACTGCTATATGGACACCCCGTGCGCGGGCCGCTCAGCCTAGTTAAGGAAGGCTGGGAGATGCCCCCTCTAAAGAACCCACCAGATGTTTTCCGCTACCTCCTAACGCTCCGCAACCAGACCCGGCGATTCCGAGGACTAGCAAAAGCCAACCTAGAGGCCAGTCAAGAGGACATGAAAAGGTGGTATGACCGGAATGCCTCCTCCATCGAATTTGAACCTGGGCAACAGGTATGGGTGATGTCCCCCACCGAACCCTGCGCCCTACAAGACAAGTGGACAGGGCCCTTCAAAGTGGTCGAGCGCAAGGGTCCGGCTACCTATCTCATCGACTTGGAATCTTCCCGGAACCCCCTCCGGGTCCTCCACGCTAACAGACTGAAACCGCACTTTGTACGGACAGAACTCAGCCTCCTGATGGCCACAGACAATGGGGCTGAAGAGGACTCCGAGCCCCTCCCGGACCTCCTACGAACGCGGGAGAAAGATGGTTCCGTAGAGGGGGTCCGACTCTCAGAGGCCCTCACCCGAGAGCAACGCCAGGAGTGCCAAGTTCTCCTGTCACAATTCGCCAGCCTGTTCTCCCTCACCCCAGGTGTCACTTCCTGGTGTACGCACGATGTGGACACGGGGGACAGCCCCCCTATCCGCCACCGGGCCTACCGCGTGCCAGATCGGGTACGGGCCTACATCCAGGAGGAAGTAGCCAAAATGCTCACGCTCGGGGTCATCGAGCCCTCAGACAGCCCCTGGGCCAGCCCTGTAGTACTGGTCCCCAAAGCAGCTGCCCCCGGCACCACACCAGAACTCCGGTTCTGCGTCGACTACCGGGGCTTGAATGCGGTCACCAGGACAGACGCACATCCCATCCCCCGGGCAGATGAACTAATCGACCGCATGGGAGCTGCCCGCTACCTCAGTATCTTCGACCTGACGGCGGGCTACTGGCAAATCGGCCTCACACCCCGGGCACAAGAACGTTCTGCCTTCTCCACTCCCGATGGCCATTACCATTTCACAGTCATGCCCTTCGGCATGAAGAATGCCCCAGCAACATTCCAACGACTCGTCAATCAGGTCCTGGCGGGGCTCGAAGGATTCAGCGCCGCCTACCTAGACGACATCGCTATATACAGCAACCAGTGGTCCGAGCACCTCCGCCACCTCCGAGCAGTGCTGCACGCCCTTCAGCAAGCTGGCCTCACGATCAAGGCCAGCAAATGTCAAATTGGGCAAGGGTCTGTAACCTACCTCGGGCACCAGGTGGGAAGCGGCCTGGTGGCCCCTCTGCAGCTAAAAATTGCCGCCATCCAGTCCTGGCAGCCCCCCATTACCCAGACCGAGGTACGGGCCTTCCTGGGCCTCACGGGCTATTACCGAAGGTTCGTGAAAGACTATGGTACTATCGTGAGGCCCCTCACAGAGCTCACGTCAAAAAATCTGCCCCAGAAAGTCAACTGGACCCCAGAGTGTCAAGCTGCATTTGAACAATTGAAAGCCGCCATGTGCTCCGCCCCTGTGCTCCAGGCCCCCGACTACAGCCGGGAGTTCATCGTCCAGACGGATGCCTCCGACCATGGCGTTGGGGCAGTCCTGTCTCAAGTGAACACCGAAGGCCGTGATTAGCCGGTGGCCTTCATCAGCCGGCGACTCCTACCACGGGAACAACGCTGGAGCACCATAGAGAGGGAGGCCTTTGCGGTGGTATGGGCCCTCAAGAAGCTCCGGCCCTACCTTTTTGGCACACCCTTTCGGGTACAGACCGACCACCGACCCCTGCAGTGGCTGATGCAGATGCGGGGGGAAAACCCGAAGTTACTACGCTGGTCCATCTCCCTACAAGGGATGGACTTCACAGTTGAACATCGGCCGGGGCCAGATCACGCCAACGCAGATGGCCTGTCCCGGTTCTTCCGCCTCGACGAGAAGAGTCCCCAAGAGAATGGGTAACTCTCCCCGCCTTCAGCTGGGGGGGACGCATGTTGGACAGGCCACATGAAGGGCCGCTCTCCCCCGGCCCAACCAGGCCCGAACCAGCCACGCAAGTACCACACACCACCATTACACGTCCACCGTCCCCGCAGGGACCCCTACACTCGAACCTGTTGACCGCGTAGGCCGACCCACTACCGGCCTGCGCGCCCATCCTGGGCGCCATCTTGGACACTCCACCACGAGGCCGCCTGGCCCCCGATCGACCTCAACCCTGGGCCTGGCCAGGCCTCAGACATTCCGGCACCAACATCCACCCAGGAGGTGAGCGGGCTACTTAGTCAGTCAATGGGAGCAAGAGGTGTCGATGGCTCTCCCCCGCCAAGTACCGCTCGCCCATCGCCTCCCCGGGCGCTGGCTCCACCCCCCTGCTGGGTGTCTGAACCCCCTCATCCCGGACCTCCCGACCTCCAAGTGCGAGGGTCCGGACATCAAAGCACACCAGCCCTATAACTGGGGCAGCTCCAGAGCCGGACGGGAGTTGTATCTTGGAGTCGAGAGACGCAAAGAAGAACTCATCCTTGACGGACTACTGGCGCTGCCGTAGCTCTGTCTTGTGCACCCTCGTCTTGCCTGCTGGCGCTGCCGCGGCTTTGGGAACCACCCTATCCTTCATCGTCGTCGGGACCTGCTGGCGTGGCCGCGGACCGTTTGTAACCACCACCTTCATCGGGACCTGCTGGCTCTGCCGCGGACCGTCGTCTTCCTTCATCCATCCCGGGACCTGCTGGCTCCGCCGCGGCCCGTTCATCTACACCACCGAGCTCGAGGATTGAGAGCTATTTCCATCTCTTTGGTAACAAGACTGTCCCGCTACCCTTTTCCCAAACAGAGACCAGAATAGAGGGGACCCCTGAGTCCAGACCTCCTTGTACCATTCTACCGTACTTGAAGAATTGCCTATAAAGTATCGTTGAACTCATCATTGTGTGGTGTCCGTCTGTGGGGGGGGAGTTACTTGTCTGTACGATTCACTGGAGACGGCTCTCCCCGGAGACCTCTCCCCTTATCCTCGGCCGACCCTCCCGGTCCGTCTAACAATGAGCATATATACATAACGCAAACACATAGCATTACATTGCAGTAGGCGTAGCAGTGGGTGGAACAGAAGGCGTGACGCGAAACAGTCGCGAAAGATAAGGGCTAAAGAGGGTGTAACAGGGCGTATACATAGACATGTGATGCAAACGTAACAGAATATGTCATGAATGGGGCGGAAACCATGGAGGGGGCTACCTAAGGAGCCGGGACCTCTAACCTGGTGGTGCGCGCAAACTGGCAATGACGTGTTACTAGGAGAAGCTGGGGGCTATGAACTCTGTGCTAGGAGCAGAGACTGAAGTCTGGAGGGTCGGAGCGACATGTACCTAAACCCTATCTAGTATCTGATGTTTAGGGAACATGTTGATATAAACTAGAAGTCAAGAGGGGAAAGGCTAACAGACTCTAAGACTGGAGCATGCATTTATTCTACATGTAGTGCGTGATGAAGAATATTAAATGACCATTAAATACAGTATTTCTCTTAACATGGGGCCGAATAGGCTAGACAATGACGGAAACTATTGATGCAGTTCAGTAGCTTAGGAATGCAGAGAAGGAGGACTGAACTGATAACTGGAATCATAACATAGTCTTGGCAGACTCAGAGGCAGAGCCAAGCTGCACCGGGCACTGCGAGGCAGGAAGTAAGTGAAAGGTCGAGGATACAGGTGGGGGCTGTATCGCTCCTCAGCGAGGCTTCAGGAGACAGGAGCTGAATCTGATGTCCAGGCCCTTTTGAGGCCTAGAAACGGGGACTTTATAATGGAATAACGTGCACACTGAGAAACGTGGCAACGTAGCTTTACATAGGCCTGATATTCGTAGTATTCACGAGGACTGGAAACTGGCATACTAGAGGTGGACACAACTGTAATTGCGTCATTAATCGGACATGGGGAGTACATATGCATATTTAATCATGCACACATAACATATGATGGATGACACGTAGGGACACAGAACATGGCAAAATTTACTTTTCCACATTCCCTCCTTGTCACTACGTTTCCATCAGGAAACATCAATATTCATGATACCATCTATCATTTCATACAGTATCATTTGCTCGTCTCGAATTATCCTGGAACGGGATTTAGAACGGGGCTTGGGACTAGGAATACAAGAGGTAGCACAAATGCCGCAAATCGCAGGGCCACATTGTATACAGAGGCAGCAGCTGAATATGATCGCTACTGCGATACCTAGAAAGGACAGGACTTTCCATCCCCAGGCGGAAATTATATTCCAGAACCAACCGGACCATGTCCAGGTGCCTGGATCTTGGTGTAACAGATGGGCAATTTTATGAAGTCTGGTTATAGCTGAATAAACAGACGGCGCGTTATTTGGAATGAAAATGCAGCAACTGGATCCGATGAGTCTACAGGCCCCGCCCCTATCGGCCAGTATGACGTCAAGGACGAGACGATTCTGGAGCACAACAATTCTCATAAAGGATTGCTCTTCGGTTAAGTTACCTAGAGCGGAGGCAGTCTCATCTACTACAGCTTCAAGGGTTCTTGTTAACCTACGGATTAGCTTACTATTTACAACTGTACCTAAATAAGGGAAAACACCTTTATCAATATCAATGAATTGCTCTGCAGCAGTTTCAGTATAGTCGACAATCGGGAGATTTCTCTTGTGTCTAGTATGTACTAGGTGTGTGTTTCTATGATAATCAGGTGGGGCTAGAAAAACAGGTGGCAGTAGGAAGGCAATGTAACAGGTTCCCTCCCAATCGAGGGGCAGACGAACATATGCAGTTTGACCACAAATAAAATATGAATGACGTGAAGTTTTAAAAATAGATTTCCCACTGTCACTATACTTGACAATAGTAGTACAATCACTATGTCCTACATGTACAGAACCATAATTATGAACACATAATTCGCCTTTGACTGGTAACACTGAAATAGCAGGTGAGTCTGGAGTAGTATCAGACTGAACATTCAGGACCATAAAATTCGACGAATAGTTACCTAAATTGTACACTTCATTTTCTAGATCTAAACCTGTTCTGTGGGGGGGACCATGCTTGTCTGGGAAACATGTGCTGTTAAGAAAAGACATATCTGTTGAGGATGACGTTAACGTGGACCATGCTCCACACGAACCATTATGGGAAAAAGGATAAGGAAAGAGTGGCAGAACTCCCTTTGACGTCTGAAAAGGGGGGAGTCGACCACACACCCAACAATTAGTGGCATTGCTGGTCTGGTGTGAATAATGCAACATGCGGATAAAAGTATTGTTACGCATAGCGAGGCGGTATGAATATTCATGAGGAGGCAGATCACTAAACGTGTGCTCTACTGTAACATTAGAATGCTTATTTACATGAGGAACTGGAAAACACAGATAAAATGCGTAACTAGTGCAGGAAGTCAAAAGGCTGAGAAATAATATGAAACTTAGAAAAACGATACATCGGATTGAGTTTTGACTGACTCTCTCACTATGGGGGTCTATTTTATACATGTCAGAAACAGTCTAACCGTTTCACCTAGGGGAGGACTTAGACAATCAAACTGGCTGACTTATTTTACTAGACCGTAGCTTTTGCTTATACTCCTGTTGCGGAGTTTTCTCTAACAGGGGAGGGGTTGTGCCAATGTCATTTGCGGGACAGTCCTTAGGAACAATGTTTTGACAAGTTTTTAAATCCTGGGAAATGTTCTTGGAGACCGGCTTTAATCCGTAGAATTTCTTGACGTGCGAAAGGTGTACCCAGCCGCGGCGTCCTTCCAATTTCACGGCTGTACGGGTGGTGAGGAGGACCTGACGGGGCTCCTTCCAACGTGGCTCCAGCGGACTTGATCTGTCAAAGTTGCGGACCATCACCATGGATCCTGGAACGATTTCATGCGGTGCCACCTCGGTATTGTCTGGAAATGCGGCGGCAACCTGTGAACGACATGAGTTGAGGGCAGACATCAAGGAAGCTAGGTAATCTGTCAGCATATTACATGAAACATCAGTAATACTTCGGGGTCTAGGAGTACCCCACATGTTAGGGGGGCGGCCGAAAACGACCTCATACGGGGACAGACCTGATCTGGAATGTGCGACCATGCGCATATAAAACAAAGCAACTGGCAGAGCTACTAGCCAGTCCACACCTTTCTCTTTACATATTTTGGCAATTCGGATTTTCAGAGTCTGATTATGTCTCTCGACTAGACCAGCTGCTTCAGGATGGCGTACACAATGAAACTTCCACTGGTACCCTAACAACAGGGAAACGTGCTTCATGAGTTCAGATGAGAATGGCTGACCGTTATCAGAATATACGACTCTAGGGAGTCCATATCGAGGGAAAAACTCACGAACCAACTGCTTGGCAGTGGTCGCGGCTGTGTAATCTGGGACTGGATATGCTTCTGTCCATCTGGACAAAGCGCATACAACTACAAGAACATACTTGAAACCTCGACATCGCTCCATCTGAATATAATCCATCTGGAGGACCTCAAAAGGGTGGTCAGGAGGCTGGAATCCCCCTTGTTCCACCGGGACACTTTTTCCTGGATTAAACTGACAACATATCATACAGGTACGGACTTTCTGCTTGGCTGCAGCTCGTAAATGCTTGTTGAACCAAATGTTCTGGATACTGTCTAACATTGCTTTTTCTCCTAAATGTGCTGGACTATGTGCGGTATTAATGATGACTTGAACCATAGAGTCGGGGAGAAACCATGTGGTTCTTCCCTTCGTCACCCATCCTTGATCTGTCTGGACCCCTCCTTGTTCAGACCATTTCTTGATTTCATCGGGAGTAGCATGTAACTGGATATCTATGACATCCTGGGTGGGGTCCTTAACTGTCATACATGTAATCGGATCTGGAGTATGTGTCATGTTAACTTGAATGTCTGGAGTCTGTGCTGTAAGCTTGGCTGTGCGATCTGCTAGATCATTACCTTGGGAAATAATATCAGTGACTTTCGTATGTGCTTTGCATTTCATAATAGCAATGGATGTCGGTAAATGTATTGCATCTAACAGAGCTTGGATAAGGAAACCATGCTGAATTTTGGTTCCATGAGAAGTCATGAAACCTCTCTCCTGCCAGAGCACTCCGAAGTCGTGAACGACTCCAAATGCGTAGCGTGAATCTGTGTAAATATTAACTTTCTTTTCCTTGGCGTGTATACAAGCTTGTGTCAGAGCAACTAGCTCTGCTGCTTGAGCGGACAGAGTATCAATACGGTGTGTTTCAATAACTTCAGTGTCAGTAGTCACTGCATACGCGGCGACTAGTTCTCCTGTACTTGTTCTCATACATGAACCATCCACATAAAGTGTCAGGTCGGGGTCTGGTAACGGAGTATCTGTCAGATCTTGTCTTGGCTTTGTCGTAATGTTAACTACTTCCACACAGTCATGTGGGTCAGGATTCGAAGTAACTGATGGTAACAGTGTAGCAGGATTTAAAATGTTGCAGCGTCTGATTTCTATGTGTGGCTGGAACAGTGTCAATTCATAACCTGTTAAACGTGCAATTGTCAAGTGCTGAGTTTGTGTTCGGTTCAGAAGAACTTCCACGGAGTGTGGAACTTGTACCGTCAGGGAGTGTCCTAAAACTATGGAATCACTTTGTCTGATAGCTAGTGCTGTGGCTGCAACTGACTTGAGGCACGCGGGCAAAGCCTGGGCGACTGGATCTAATGTGCTAGAAAAATAAGCACAGGGCTTGTATTGTCCTGCTTGATCTTGTGTGAGAACAGATAATGCTGTACCTTCACGTTCAGTAACGAAAAGTGTAAAAGGCTTACTGTAGTTCGGTGTCGCTAGAACTGGAGCTTGGCATAGGGCTTTCTTTAACTCATTGAAACTAAGTGTATGTTCAGATGTCCAAGGGAGGACAGTCGGTGCGGCTGCCTCCTGTGTCGTTAACTGTATCAGTGGTTTAGCTAGAAATGCATACTGAGGAATCCATTGTCTGCAGTAAGAAGTGAGGCCAATAAAAGCACGTACCTCCTTCTGGGTCTTGGGCTGAGGAAGACTCACTATTAGCTGTATACGGTCTGGTGTCAACTGCCTACCCCTCTTGGACAGCAAGTGTCCTAAGTAAACCACTTGCTGGACACAGAATTGAAGCTTCGAAGGGGACACCTTGTGCCCCATCTCGGCAAGGAAATACAAGACTGTAAGGGATGCCCGCTCGCAAGCACGTTCGGAACGGGCTGTGATCAGTAGATCATCGACATACTGGAGCAGGGCAGTGTCAGTTGGCATGTGAATGTTGTCTAGTTGTCTCTTAAGTGCTTGACTGTAAATACTAGGACTTTCTGTGAAACCTTGAGGAGCTCGTGTGAACATATAGCTCCTTCCATTTAAACAAAATCCGAAAAGGAACTGGCTGTCTGGATGAATAGGGACACTGAAAAATGCGTTCTTGAGGTCGATTACTGTAAAGAACATGGCTTCGGAATCAATGGCTGTCAATAGGGAAGAGATGTCTGGGACAACTGGGTACTGAGGAATAATACATTTGTTAAGTTCTCGTAAATCAATCACTAATCGATATACTGGGGGTGCATTTGGATCAGTACGTTTCATGACTGGAATGATCGGAGAGTTACATACATTGGAGTCAGTTTCTACAACTACTCCTTGAGCCATGAGCTCGTCTATAATTTTGGATAAGGCTGCTACAGCCTCAGGTGGCAATCTGTACTGTCTGATTCGTGGTAACACTACACCTGGTTTGAGAGTCACACGATGGGGTGTGATTTGCATGTAACCTACATCAGTTGGACCTTGCGCCCATAAATGCTGCGGGACATAAGACAATCTCGGATCAAAATCTCGTAATACATAGTGACCCTTAAAGTCACGTAGGAACAATCGTATTCCCTCGGGGGAACAACATATAACTGCACCTAACTCTTTCAGTGTCTTAATGCCTAATAGGTTTTCTGGACATGACTTAGTAAGTAACAGATCAGTAGTGCGGGACAATGGACCTACTTCTAGAGTGACTGGCTTTGAAATCTCATTTACGATAGGCTTTCCTGAAAATCCAAGGGAAACATTTCTAGAGCCTGAGAGCGGAGCCCCTGGAACTTCGGCGTGACTAATTGTGGTCCTACTTGCCCCTGTATCAATCAAAAACTTTCTGTCTTTCCCTAATACTTGACTGTGAACATAGGGACCTTCTTGATCTACAGGTATCTCGATGAGAGGCAAGCCTACCTCCCTCTCTAGGCTGTTTCATGAATACTGCTGATACTCGGGATACTCAGACTGTGCATACTGGTACATCTGCGATGTAACATGCTGTGTTGCAGCAATAGGCTGCGGTGCTGTAACTGTCTGTGGTGCATTCTGTGACTGAGGAGTCTGTGAAACTTGTTCTTGTCTAGGCGGACGTGGTCTTTCTTTAGTCTTACCAGTAGCTATGTTATGTTTCAGAACTGCACACTCATTTATGAAATGACCTGGCTGTTTACAATAATTGCAGTTCCCTTTAACGGGTGCTGCAGGATGACTGGCTTGATTCGGACCCCTCTTCTGACTGTCGTGAGGAACAGATTGTGCAACTAGCACTTTCATTTTCGTGTCTTTCATACGTTTTCTTTCGTGTTCTTGTTCTTCTCTGATTCTATTCTGGTGATACTGGAGCATCTGGAGCATCTGGGACGGAGTATTAGCTTGCCAGGTACTTTCGACTTTCAGAACTCGGTTTTTAATTGGTGGACTTGAATTCTCGACTAATTTGGTAACGAAAAGGTGAGGGTACGACTCACTACTTGTCTTGAGACCACTGTTGATACTAAAGCACTTTTCAAACCTAGAATAAAAATCACTAATATCTTCATCTTGTTTCTGTTTACAGGCTGAGATTGCATCCCAGTCTTCCTTTTTCGTTGTTAATAGTCTGGGTAAAACTTGAATCAATAATTCTGGTAATTCTTTACATTTCTCTCCTAGACCAGTACCTGGTACACGTATCTTATCTTCTGCATCTAGGACTGCCCAATCTATCTTTTTCTCTCCCACCTCCCATTCTTTCTCTTTGAGCTTTTCATACACCCCTGCGGGCAACAGAACCTTTAACATTTTAATTATATCCGGGTATGTGTATTCTCCCATACGGAGCATATCTTTTAATTCTCTATGGTACCCTGCTGGATCTTTGTCATGACAGGGAATTAATTTCTTCATCTCTAGAGGTTCCATCTTTGTGATTGGAGTGTATACAAACACTCGCTGCATTTCGCCACCCGCTCCTCTGACTGGGTGGACTTCTCGTAACGGATTCTGTCTGTCTATGTAGAATGATTTACTTTCTGGGGGTGAGACATGAACGAAATGCGGGTTCAAGAACATTCTATATTTATGGCGTTGTTCTAGAATGACACTAATTAAATCAGTACCTAGACCTCTCCATCTGTACTGGAGTAACTCGTTCAGGATATCATGTAACGGACCTGGATCAGAATGTTGACCCTCATACAGAGTAATGAGGTGCTGAATCATATACATACCCACCAGTCGCTGCTCGGCTGGGGGCATTTTCAGAAACATTTGTGCCACTATTTCGTCTGGAAAAGTGGTAGAATCAGTAATCCATCGGACTGCTGACCGAACTATTTCTTGTTCATGCATAGTACTTAACTCACTATAACCGATTTGTGATTTCAGAATGTGATCGGTAGCTTGGAATACTTGTTCTAGGGAACCTTGTTCTGGTGCTGAATGATGGGAAATTGGCTTGTGTTCTAGGCGTAAATGGCGATCTGAAAATCTAGATTTTCCTACATACGCTATTCTGGCGGTATTCTCATCGTCTTCTTCTTCAGGATCAGAGGTACTTTCTTTCTCGCTTACTTGTGCTGCTTTACGCTGTTCGTGTATCTTTATTATCTCTCTACGGATTTTCTTGTACATACTCTCCATGGCACCAATGGTATTGTGCTTTCCTTCGGCTATATTATCACTCCACTTTGTTAGAGTTTTCATTTCTTCCGGGTCTTTAGACGGATGATCCTGTTCTCTTATTAGACAGTTAATTAAGAACTTTAATATCATGCGCTGAATCTCGGCTTTCCTTTGAGACATGGCATCACTAATACTTTGTGGGTCATCCCCTGTACGGATGAAACGATATATCCTGTCTAGATCTTCTTTCATATTCGGTAGGGTGACTAGATACTCGGTCACTCTCCTTACGCGTACGGAATATAAAACCATATTAAACTCGCCTGGAACTGGGTCATAGACACATTCGCCAAGGGTTTGCCTGATCTCTGCAACAGACTTATTACTTTTAGGAGTACGCTGTGATGCTTGAGCATGTAATTCGAGTGCTGATAAACGCTTGTATGGCGGCGGGGTTTGAGGAAGACCTCCTCCTGCAGCCCCTATACTAGAATCATCAACTGATGCTTTTCGTCCTGGCAGGGTGGGTAATTGTAACGTGGGCTGGACTTGTATGGCGGGCTGACCCGGGGGGGCTGTTAAGGGCACCCCGGTGTCTGGGGGAGTAGGAATTACCTGATTTACAGGGACTGGCGGAGCGCGGACAGGATTTACATATTCAGGGATTGTGTCGTCCAAATAGGACGAGATGAAAATATCAGCTGCGGTCGGTTTGTGACGTAGCTTGGTCGGAACTAACGGTGGCGGGAAATTACTAGATGCCTCCGGGGTCGCTTTTGGCAAGCCCTCGGCAAGAAGAGGATACATACCCTTAATAAGGGCATGCCTCTGTCTGTCTGACTGTTCGGCTTTGACTTGTTCACCTATCTCGATTAATTCCCTTTCTTGGGCTCGTTCTTGGGATTCTCTACTTAGTTCTGACTTTCTGATTTCTTTTTCGGTTCTTTTATGAGCTTCTTTGCGCCATAGCTCGATGGCATCTTTCTGTGATTGTCTGGCTTTCTTTTTCCATAATGCCTCCTCTACTCTCATGATGCACTCGGCATCCCATGTACCCGATACGGGCCATCTATACTTTTCTTCTAACTGCTTGGTGTACTCCACCCATAAGTCTAGATACAATATGGCACTTATGCCATGTTTCTGATACATAAAGTGACCTGGACTGTCCCTGGGCGGGACGGGAACTGCTGCTTCCAGCAGACCCTTTCTAGTTTTTAACTGACGTAACTTGGAAAATATGGGCATGACTGGACTGTAATCTAGACACAATACAATACACAATAAACACGATACTTATTCCCCATTCTTACCACGACATTAAAATACATGAAAAACATTTAAAATAACAGTTCAAACAGAATACTACCTGGAAATATTGCGAACAGAACACTTGAAATTTCTCGAGAACAGAACTGACTAGAACAGAAACTAGATGCACTGCTGAAACAGTACGAAACTTACCGGTCTCTTAAAGAGACACGTCAGGACCCGTATCCACCGAAGTGAACACTTCGTTTGTGGGACTGTGTACCACCAACCCACAGACCAGAGTCAATTAAATTGACCCTGTCTAGATACCACCCCAGTAACGGTACTCACCGGGCAGCAAGAACGGAAGGCCTCGGACTGGACTGTACTGCTACGACGATGACGACGAACTTCGAACTTCGGACTTCAGTTACGGGTGGACCTCCGGATACCTCGGACCTTGGACTCTTGGCTTGGGCTCTGGTCGGGACTCGCCGCGTTCCTCCACCGTCTCGTCTGGATGCTGGACCGCCTCCTCCGTCTCCTCCGTGGGCCTGAGGGATACTTGAACAGAAATATCTGCCACTGCGCAGAAGAGTTCCGTCACGACTGCAGAGGGTCAGGGGGTCGGCGTGGCTTCACCGACGCGTGGGGAAAGGGCAAGAGCCTGTTCGGGCGCCATTATGTGGTAAATAAATAAATAATACGCTATTTTTGACTAGACATATATCATAACAGATAGCTCAATAAATAAGAGTCAAGATTCGAGGTAGTAGGAGTTTTGCAGGTTTAATACAGCATAAGGACAGGAACAGGACAACCTGCATGGGAATAGGATGACAGGGCCCAGCAGCTGCTGGGGCTGGATCTGGGATGAGCGCGCTGACTTTTAATAACAATACATGAGCATATATACATAACGCAAACACATAGCATTACATTGCAGTAGGCGTAGCAGTGGGTGGAACAGAAGGCGTGACGCGAAACAGTCGCGAATGATAAGGGCTAAAGAGGGTGTAACAGGGCGTATACATAGACATGTGATGCAAACGTAACAGAATATGTCATGAATGGGGCGGAAACCATGGAGGGGGCTACCTAAGGAGCCGGGACCTCTAACCTGGTGGTGCTGGCAATGACGTGTTACTAGGAGAAGCTGGGGGCTATGAACTCTGTGCTAGGAGCAGAGACTGAAGTCTGGAGGGTCGGAGCGACATGTACCTAAACCCTATCTAGTATCTGATGTTTAGGGAACATGTTGATATAAACTAGAAGTCAAGAGGGGAAAGGCTAACAGACTCTAAGACTGGAGCATGCATTTATTCTACATGTAGTGCGTGATGAAGAATATTAAATGACCATTAAATACAGTATTTCTCTTAACATGGGGCCGAATAGGCTAGACAATGACGGAAACTATTGATGCAGTTCAGTAGCTTAGGAATGCAGAGAAGGAGGACTGAACTGATAACTGGAATCATAACATAGTCTTGGCAGACTCAGAGGCAGAGCCAAGCTGCACCGGGCACTGCGAGGCAGGAAGTAAGTGAAAGGTCGAGGATACAGGTGGGGGCTGTATCGCTCCTCAGCGAGGCTTCAGGAGACAGGAGCTGAATCTGATGTCCAGGCCCTTTTGAGGCCTAGAAACGGGGACTTTATAATGGAATAACGTGCACACTGAGAAACGTGGCAACGTAGCTTTACATAGGCCTGATATTCGTAGTATTCACGAGGACTGGAAACTGGCATACTAGAGGTGGACACAACTGTAATTGCGTCATTAATCGGACATGGGGAGTACATATGCATATTTAATCATGCACACATAACATATGATGGATGACACGTAGGGACACAGAACATGGCAAAATTTACTTTTCCACACCCTTGCCGCACACGCAAGTCTGAGGGCTTGGGTCATTCACGTATTCTCCAGTCTGAGGCACCGTGACCCTTGCCGCACACGCAAGTCTGAGGGCTTGGGTCATTCACGTATTCTCCAGTCTAAGGCGCCGTGACCCTTGCCGCACACGCAAGTCTGAGGGCTTGGGTCATTCAAGTCTTCTCCAGTCTGAGGCGCCGTGACCCTTGCTGCACACGCAAGTCTGAGGGCTTGGGTCCTTCACGTGTTCTCCAGTCTGAGGCGCCGTGACCCACGCCGCACACACAAGTCAGAGGGCTTGGGTACTTCACATGTTCTCCAGTCTGAGGCGCCGTGACCCTTGCTGCACACGCAAGTCTGAGGGCTTGGGTCCTTCAAGTGTTCTCCAGTCTGAGGCGCGTGACCCTTGCCGCACACGCAAGTCTGAGGGCTTGGGTCATTCACGTGTTCTCCAGTCTGAGGCGACGTGACCCTTGCCGCACATGCAAGTCTGAGGGCTTGGGTCCTTCACGTCTTCTCCAGTCTGAGGCGCCGTGACCCTTGCCTCACACGCAAGTCTGAGGGCTTGGGTCCTTCACGTCTTCTCCAGTCTGAGGCGCCGTGACCCTTGCCTCACACGCAAGTCTGAGGGCTTGGGTCATTCATGTGTTCTCCAGTCTGAGGCGCCGTGACCCTTGCCGCACACGCAAGTCTGAGGGCTTGGGTCATTCATGTGTTCTCCAGTCTGAGGCGCCGTGACCCTTGCCGCACACGCAAGTCTGAGGGCTTGGGTCATTCATGTTTTCTCTAGTCTGAGGCGCCGTGACCCTTGCCGCACATGCAAGTCTGAGGGCTTGGGTCCTTCACGTGTTCCCCAGTCTGAGGCGCCGTGACCCACGCCGCACACGCAAGTCAGAGGGCTTGGGTACTTCACATGTTCTCCAGTCTGAGGCGCCATGACCCTTGCCGCACACGCAAGTCAGAGGGCTTGGGTACTTCACATGTTCTCCAGTCTGAGGCGCCGTGACCCTTGCCGCACACCCAAGTATGAGGGCTTGGGTCCTTCACATCTTCTCCAGTCTGAGGCGCCGTGACCCTTGCCGCACACGCAAGTCTGAGGGCTTGGGTCATTCACGTGTTCTCCAGTCCGAGGCGCCGTGACCCTTGCCGCACACGCAAGTTTGAGGGCTTGGGTCATTCATGTCTTCTCCAGTCCGAGGCGCTGTGACTCTTGCCGCACACGCAGGTCTGAGGGCATGGGTCATTCATGTGTTCTCCAGTCTGAGACACTGTGACACGCGCCGCACACGCAAGTCGGAGGGCTTGGGTCATTCATGTGTTCTCCAGTCTGAGGCGCCGTGACCCTTGCCGCACACGCAAGTCTGAGGGCTTGGGTCCTTCATGTGTTCTCCAGTCTGAGGCGCCGTGACCCTTGCCACACATGCAAGTCTGAGGGCTTGGGTCATTCATGTGTTCTCCAGTCTGAGGCGCTGTGACCCTTGCCGCACACGCAAGTCTGAGGGCTTGGGTCATTCATGTGTTCTCTAGTCTGAGGCGCCGTGACCCTTGCCGCACACGCAAGTCTGAGGGCTTGGGTCCTTCACGTCTTCTCCAGTCTGAAGCGCCGTGACCCTTGCCGCACACGCAAGTCTGAGGGCTTGGGTCATTCACGTGTTCTCCAGTCCGAGGCGCCGTGACCCTTGCCGCACACGCAAGTCTGAGGGCTTGGGTCATTCACGTCTTCTCCAATCCGAGGCGCCGTGACCCTTGCCGCACATGCAAGTCTGAGGGCTTGGGTCATTCATGTCTTCTCCAGTCCGAGGTGCCGTGACTCTTGCCGCACACGCAAGTCTGAAGGCATGGGTCATTCATGTGTTCTCCAGTCTGAGACACCGTGACACGCGCCGCACACGCAAGTCGGAGGGCTTGGGTCATTCATGTGTTCTCCAGTCTGAGGCGCCGTGACCCTTGCCGCACACGCAAGTCTGAGGGCTTGGGTCCTTCATGTGTTTTCCAGTCTGAGGCGCCGTGACCCTTGCCACACACACAAGTCTGAGGGCTTGGGTCATTCATGTGTTCTCCAGTCTGAGGCGCTGTGACCCTTGCCGCACACGCAAGTCTGAGGGCTTGGGTCATTCATGTGTTCTCCAGTCTGAGGCGCCGTGACCCTTGCCGCACAAGCAAGTCTGAGGGCTTGGGTCATTCATGTCTTCTCCAGTCTGAGGCGCCTTGACCCTTATCGCACACGCAAGTCTGAGGGCTTGGGTCATTCATGTGTTCTCCAGTCTGAGGCACCGTGACCCTTGCCGCACACGCAAGTCTGAGGGCTTGGGTCCTTCAAGTGTTCTCCAGTCTGAGGCGCCGTGACCCTTGCCGCACATGCAAGTCTGAGGGCTTGGGTCATTCACGTGTTCTCCAGTCTGAGGCGATGTGACCCTTGCCGCACACGCAAGTCTGAGGGCTTGGGTCCTTCACGTCTTCTCCAGTCTGAGGCGCCGTGACCCTTGCCGCACACACAAGTCTGAGTGCTTGGGTCCTTCACGTCTTCTCCAGTCTGAGGCGCCGTGACCCTTGCCGCACACGCAAGTCTGAGGGCTTGGGTCATTCATGTGTTCTCCAGTCCGAGGCACCGTGACCCTTGCTGCACACGCAAGTCTGAGGGCTTGGGTCATTCACGTCTTCTCCAGTCCGAGGCGCCGTGACCCTTGCCGCACACGCAAGTCTGAGGGCTTGGGTCATTCATGTCTTCTCCAGTCCGAGGCTCCGTGACTCTTGCTGCACACGCAAGTCTGAGGGCTTGGGTCATTCATGTGTTCTCCAGTCTGAGGCGCCGTGACCCTTGCCGCACATGCAAGTCTGAGGGCTTGGGTCCTTCATGTGTTCTCCAGTCTGAGGCCCTGTGACCCTTGCCTCACACGCAAGTCTGAGGGCTTGGGTCATTCAAATCTTCTCCAGTCTGAGGTGCCGTGACCCTTGCCGCACACGCAAGTCTGAGGGCTTGGGTCATTCATGTCTTCTCCAGTCTGAGGCGCTGTGACCCTTGCCGCACACGCAAGTCTGAGGGCTTGGGTCATTCATGTCTTCTCCAGTCTGAGGCGCCGTGACCCTTGCCGCACACACAAGTCTGAGGGCTTGGGTCATTCATGTCTTCTCCAGTCTGAGGCGCCTTGACCCTTGCCGCACACGCAAGTCTGAGGGCTTGGGTCATTCATGTGTTCTCCAGTCTGAGGCGCCGTGACCCGCGCCGCACACGCAAGTCTGAGGGCTTGGGTCATTCATGTGTTCTCCAGTCTGAGGCGCCGTGACCCTTGCCACACACGCAAGTCTGAGGGCTTGGGTCATTCATGTGTTCTCCAGTCTGAGGCGCCGTGACCCTTGCCGCACACGCAAGTCTGAGGGCTTGGGTCCTTCATGTGTTTTCCAGTCTGAGGCGCCGTGACCCTTGCCACACACACAAGTCTGAGGGCTTGGGTCATTCATGTGTTCTCCAGTCTGAGGCGCTGTGACCCTTGCCGCACACGCAAGTCTGAGGGCTTGGGTCATTCATGTGTTCTCCAGTCTGAGGCGCCGTGACCCTTGCCACACACACAAGTCTGAGGGCTTGGGTCATTCATGAGCTCTCCAGTCTGAGGCGCCGTGACCCTTGCCGCACACGCAAGTCTGAGGGCTTGGGTCATTCATGTCTTCTTCAGTCTGAGGCGCCTTGACCCTTGCCGCACACGCAAGTCTGAGGGCTTGGGTCATTCATGTGTTCTCCAGTCTGAGGCACCGTGACCCGCGCCGCACACGCAAGTCTGAGGGCTTGGGTCATTCATGTGTTCTCCAGTCTGAGGCGCCGTGACCCTTGCCACACATGCAAGTCTGAGGGCTTGGGTCATTCATGTGTTCTCCAGTCTGAGGTGCCGTGACCCTTGCCGCACACGCAAGTCTGAGGGCTTGGGTCATTCATGTCTTCTCCAGTCTGAGGCACCGTGACTCTTGCCACACACGCAAGTCTGAGGGCTTGGGTCATTCATGTGTTCTCCAGTCTGAGGCGCCGTGACCCGCGCCGCACACGCAAGTCTGAGGGCTTGGGTCATTCATGTGTTCTCCAGTCTGAGGCGCCGTGACCCTTGCCACACACGCAAGTCTGAGGGCTTGGGTCATTCATGTGTTCTCCAGTCTGAGGCGCTGTGACCCTTGCCGCACACGCAAGTCTGAGGGCTTGGGTCATTCATGTGTTCTCCAGTCTGAGGCGCCGTGACCCTTGCCGCACACGCAAGTCTGATTGCTTGGGTCATTCATGTCTTCTCCAGTCTGAGCCGCCTTGACCCATGTCGCACACGCAAGTCTGAGGGCTTGGGTCATTCATGTGTTCTCCAGTCTGAGGCGCCGTGACCCTTGCCGCACACGCAAGTCTGAGGGCTTGGGTCCTTCAAGTGTTCTCCAGTCTGAGGCGCCGTGACCCTTGCCGCACACGCAGGTCTGAGGGCTTGGGTCATTCACGTGTTCTCCATTCTGAGGCGACGTGACCCTTGCCGCACACGCAAGTCTGAGGGCTTGGGTCATTCATGTCTTCTCCAGTCTGAAGAGCCGAGACCCGCGCCGCACACGCAATTCTGAGGGCTTGGGTCATTCATGTCTTCTCCAGTCTGAGGTGCCGTGACCCTTGCCGCACACGCAAGTCTGAGGGCTTGGGTCCTTCATGTCTTCTTCAGTCTGAGGCGCCGTGACCCTTGCCGCACATGCAAGTCTGAGGGCTTGGGTCATTCATGTCTTCTCCAGTCTGAGGCGCCGTGACCCTTGCCGCACACGCAAGTCTGAGGGCTTGGGTCATTCACGTCTTCTCCAGTCTGAGGCGCCGTGACCCGCGCCGCACACACAAGTCTGAGGGCTTGGGTCATTCATGTGTTCTCCGGTCTGAGGCACCGTGACCCTTGCCGCACACGCAAGTCTGAGGGCTTGGGTCATTCACGGCTTCTCCAGTCTGAGGTGCCGTGACCCTTGCCGCACACGCAAGTCTGAGGGCTTGGGTCATTCATGTCTTCTCCAGTCTGAGGCACCGTGACCCTTGCCGCACACGCAAGTCTGAGGGCTTGGGTCATTCATGTCTTCTCCAGTCTGAGGCGCCGTGACCCTTGCCGCACATGCAAGTCTGAGGGCTTGGGTCATTCATGTCTTCTCCAGTCTGAGGCGCCGTGACCCTTGCCGCACACGCAAGTCTGAGGCCTTGGGTCATTCATGTGTTCTCCAGTCTGAGGCGCCGTGACCCTTGCCGCACACGCAAGTCTGAGGGCTTGGGTCATTCATGTGTTCTCCAGTCTGAGGAGCCGTGACCCTTGCCGCACACGCAAGTCTGAGGGCTTGGGTCATTCATGTTTTCTCCAGTCTGAGGCGCCGTGACCCTTGCCGCACATGCAAGTCTGAGGGCTTGGGTCCTTCACGTGTTCCCCAGTCTGAGGCGCCGTGACCCACGCCGCACACGCAAGTCAGAGGGCTTGGGTACTTCACATGTTCTCCAGCCTGAGGCGCCGTGACCCTTGCCGCACACGCAAGTCTGAGGGCTTGGGTCCTTCAAGTGTTCTCCAGTCTGAGGCGCCGTGACCCTAGCCACACACGCAAGTCTGAGGGCTTGGGTCATTCACGTGTTCTCCAGTCTGAGGCGACATGACCCTTGCCGCACACGCAAGTCTGAGGGCTTGGGTCCTTCACGTCTTCTCCAGTCTGAGGCGCTGTGACCCTTGCCGCACACGCAAGTATGAGGGCTTGGGTCCTTCACGTCTTCTCCAGTCTGAGGCGCCATGACCCTTGCCGCACACGCAAGTCTGAGGGCTTGGGTCATTCACATGTTCTCCAGTCCGAGGCGCCGTGACCTTGCCGCACACGCAAGTCTGAGGGCTTGGGTCATTCACGTCTTCTCCAGTCCGAGGCACCGTGACCCTTGCCGCACACGCAAGTCTGAGGGCTTGGGTCATTCATGTCTTCTCCAGTCCGAGGCTCCGTGACTCTTGCTGCACACGCAAGTCTGAGGGCTTGGGTCATTCATGTGTTCTCCAGTCTGAGGCGCCCTGACCCTTGCCGCACATGCAAGTCTGAGGGCTTGGGTCATTCATTTGTTCTCCAGTCTGAGGCGCCTTGACCCTTGCCGCACACGCAAGTCTGAGGGCTTGGGTCATTCACGTGTTCTCCAGTCCGAGGCGCCGTGACCCTTGCTGCACACGCAAGTCTGAGGGCTTGGGTCATTCACGTCTTCTCCAGTCCGAGGCGCCGTGACCCTTGCCGCACACGCAAGTCTGAGGGCTTGGGTCATTCATGTCTTCTCCAGTCCGAGGCGCCGTGACTCTTGCCGCACACGCAAGTCTGAGGGCTTGGGTCATTCATGTGTTCTCCAGTCTGAGGCACCGTGACCCGCACCGCACACGCAAGTCTGAGGGCTTGGGTCATTCATGTGTTCTCCAGTCTGAGGCGCCGTGACCCTTGTCGCACACGCAAGTCTGAGGGCTTGGGTCCTTCATGTGTTCTCCAGTCTGAGGTGCTGTGACCCTTGCCTCACACGCAAGTCTGAGGGCTTGGGTCATTCATGTCTTCTCCAGTCTGAGGCGCCGTGACCCTTGCCGCACACGCAAGTCTGAGGGCTTGGGTCATTCATGTCTTCTCCAGTCTGAGGCGCCGTGACCCTTGCCGCACATGCAAGTCTGAGGGCTTGGGTCATTCATGTGTTCTCCAGTCTGAGGCGCTGTGACCTGCGCCGCACACGCAAGTCTGAGGGCTTGGGTCATTCATGTGTTCTCCAGTCTGAGGCGCCGTGACCCTTGCCGCACACGCAAGTCTGAGGGCTTGGGTCATTCATGTGTTCTCCAGTCTGAGGCGCCGTGACCCTTGCCGCACACGCAAGTGTGAGGGCTTGGGTCATTCATGTTTTCTCCAGTCTGAGGCGCCGTGACCCTTGCCGCACACGCAAGTCTGAGGGCTTGGGTCATTCATGTGTTCTCCAGTCTGAGGCGCCGTGACCCTTGCCGCACACGCAAGTCTGAGGGCTTGGGTCATTCACATATTCTCCTGTCTGTGGCACCGTGACCCTTGCCGCATACGCAAGTCTGAGGGCTTGGGTCATTCACGTATTCTCCAGTCTAAGGCGCCGTGACCCTTGCCGCACACGCAAGTCTGAGGGCTTGGGTCATTCACGTCTTCTCCAGTCTGAGGCGCCGTGACCCTTGCCGCACACGCAAGTCTGAGTGCTTGGGTCCTTCACGTGTTCTCCAGACTGAGGCGCCGTGACCCACGCCACACACGCAAGTCAGAGGGCTTGGGTACTTCACATGTTCTCCAGTCTGAGGCGCCGTGACCCTTGCCGCACACGCAAGTCTGAGGGCTTGGGTCCTTCAAGTGTTCTCCAGTCTGAGGCGCCGTGACCCTTGCCGCACACGCAAGTCTGAGGGCTTGGGTCCTTCACGTCTTCTCCAGTCTGAGGCGCCGTGACCCTTGCCGCACATGCAAGTCTGAGGGCTTGGGTCCTTCACATCTTCTCCAGTCTGAGGCCCCGTGACCCTTGCCGCACACGCAAGTCTGAGGGCTTGGGTCCTTCACCTCTTCTCCAGTCTGAGGCGCCGTGACCCTTGCCGCACACGCAAGTCTGAGGGCTTGGGTCATTCATGTGTTCTCCAGTCCGAGTCGCCGTGACCCTTGTCTCACACGCAAGTCTGAGGGCTTGGGTCATTCATGTGTTCTCCAGTCTGAGGCGCCGTGACCCTTGCCACACACGCAAGTCTGAGGGCTTGGGTCATTCATGTTTTCTCCAGTCTGAGGCGCCGTGACCCTTGCGCACACGCAAGTCAGAGGGCTTGGGTACTTCACATGTTCTCCAGTCTGAGGCGCCATGACCCTTGCCACACATGCAAGTCTGAGGGCTTGGGTCCTTCAAGTGTTCTCCAGTCTGAGGCGCCGTGACCCTTGCCGCACACGCAAGTCTGAGGGCTTGGGTCATTCACGTGTTCTCCAGTCTGAGGCGACGTGACCCTTGCCGCACACGCAAGTGTGAGGGCTTGGGTCCTTCACGTCTTCTCCAGTCTGAGGCGCCGTGACCCTTGCCGCACACACAAGTCTGAGGGCTTGGGTCCTTCACGTCTTCTCCAGTCTGAGGCGCCGTGACCCTTGCCGCACACGCAAGTCTGAGGGCTTGGGTCATTCACGTGTTCTCCAGTCCGAGGCGCCGTGACCCTTGCCGCACACGCAAGTCTGAGGGCTTGGGTCATTCACGTCTTCTCCAGTCCGAGGCGCCGTGACCCTTGCCGCACACGCAAGTCTGAGGGCTTGGGTCATTCATGTCTTCTCCAGTCCGAGGCGCCGTGACTCTTGCCGCACACGCAAGTCTGAGGACATGGGTCATTCATGTGTTCTCCAGTCTGAGACACCGTGACACGCGCCGCACACACAAGTCTGAGGGCTTGGGTCATTCATGTGTTCTCCAGTCTGAGGCACCGTGACCCTTGCCGCACACGCAAGTCTGAGGGCTTGGGTCCTTCATGTGTTCTCCAGTCTGAGGCGCCGTGACCCTTGCCACACACGCAAGTCTGAGGGCTTGGGTCATTCATGTGTTCTCCAGTCTGAGGCGCCGTGACCCTTGCCGCAAACGCAAGTCTGAGGGCTTGGGTCCTTCACGTCTTCTCCAGTCTGAGGCGCCGTAACCTTTGCCGCACACGCAAGTCTGAGGGCTTGGGTCATTCACGTGTTCTCCAGTCTGAGGCGCCGTGACCCTTGCCGCACACGCAAGTCTGAGGGCTTGGGTCATTCACGTCTTCTCCAATCCGAGGCGCTGTGACCCTTGCCGCACACGCAAGTCTGAGGGCTTGGGTCATTCATGTCTTCTCCAGTCCGAGGCGCCGTGACTCTTGCCGCACACGCAAGTCTGAGGGCATGGGTCATTCATGTGTTCTCCAGTCTGAGACACCGTGACACGCGCCGCACACGCAAGTCGGAGGGCTTGGGTCATTCATGTGTTCTCCAGTCTGAGGCGCCGTGACCCTTGCCGCACACGCAAGTCTGAGGGCTTGGGTCCTTTATGTGTTCTCCAGTCTGAGGCGCCATGACCCTTGCCACACACGCAAGTCCGAGGGCTTGGGTCATTCATGTGTTCTCCAGTCCGAGGCACCGTGACTCTTGCCGCACACGCAAGTCTGAGGGCTTGGGTCATTCATGTGTTCTCCAGTCTGAGGCGCCGTGACCCGCGCCGCACACGCAAGTCTGAGGGCTTGGGTCATTCATGTGTTCTCCAGTCTGAGGCGCTGTGACCCTTGCCGCTCACGCAAGTCTGAGGGCTTGGGTCATTCATGTGTTCTCCAGTCTGAGGCGCCGTGACCCTTGCCGCACACGCAAGTCTGATTGCTTGGGTCATTCTTGTCTTCTCCAGTCTGAGGCGATTTGACCCATGTCGCACACGCAAGTCTGAGGGCTTGGGTCATTCATGTGTTCTCCAGTCTGAGGCGCCGTGACCCTTGCCGCACACGCAAGTCTGAGGGCTTGGGTCATTCAAGTGTTCTCCAGTCTGAGGCGCCGTGACCCTTGCCGCACACGCAAGTCTGAGGGCTTGGGTCATTCACGTGTTCTCCAGTCTGAGGCGACGTGACCCTTGCCGCACACGCAAGTCTGAGGGCTTGGGTCATTCATGTCTTCTCCAGTCCGAAGAGCCGAGACCCGCGCCGCACACGCAATTCTGAGGGCTTGGGTCATTCATGTCTTCTCCAGTCTGAGGCATCGTGACCCTTGCCGCACACGCAAGTCTGAGGGTTTGGGTCATTCATGTCTTCTCCAGTCTGAGGTGCCGTGACCCTTGCCGCACACGCAAGTCTGAGGGCTTGGGTCCTTCATGTCTTCTTCAGTCTGAGGCGCCGTGACCCTTGCCGCACATGCAAGTCTGAGGGCTTGGGTCATTCATGTCTTCTCCAGTCTGAGGCGCCGTGACCCTTGCCGCACACGCAAGTCTGAGGGCTTGGGTCATTCACGTCTTCTCCAGTCTGAGGCGCCGTGACCCGCGCCGCACACACAAGTCTGAGGGCGTGGGTCATTCATGTGTTCTCCGGTCTGAGGCACCGTGACCCTTGCCGCACACGCAAGTCTGAGGGTTTGGGTCATTCACCACTTCTCCAGTCTGAGGTGCCGTGACCCTTGCCGCACACGCAAGTCTGAGGGCTTGGGTCATTCATGTCTTCTCCAGTCTGAGGCACCGTGACCCTTGCCGCACACGCAAGTCAGAGGGCTTGGGTCATTCATGTCTTCTCCAGTCTGAGGCGCCGTGACCCTTGCCGCACATGCAAGTCTGAGGGCTTGGGTCATTCATGTCTTCTTCAGTCTGAGGCGCCGTGACCCTTGCCGCACACGCAAGTCTGAGGCCTTGGGTCATTCATGTCTTCTCCAGTCTGAGGCGCTGTGACCCTTGCCGCCCACGCAAGTCTGAGGGCTTGGGTCATTCATGTCTTCTTCAGTCTGAGGAGCCGTGACCCTTGCCGCACACGCAAGTCTGAGGGCTTGGGTCATTCATGTCTTCTCCAGTCTGAGTCGCCTTGACCCTTGCCGCACACGCAAGTCTGAGGGCTTGGGTCATTCATGTGTTCTCCAGTCTGAGGCGCTGTGACCTGCGCTGCACACGCAAGTCTGAGGGCTTGGGTCATTCATGTGTTCTCCAGTCTGAGGCGCCGTGACCCTTGCCGCACACGCAAGTCTGAGGGCTTGGGTCATTCATGTGTTCTCCAGTCTGAGGCGCCGTGACCCTTGCCGCACACGCAAGTCTGAGGGCTTGGGTCATTCATGTTTTCTCCAGTCTGAGGCGCCGTGACCCTTGCCGCACACGCAAGTCTGAGGGCTTGGGTCATTCATGTGTTCTCCAGTCTGAGGCGCCGTGACCCTTGCTGCACACGCAAGTCTGAGGGCTTGGGTCATTCACCTATTCTCCAGTCTGAGGCACCGTGACCCTTGCCGCACACGCAAGTCTGAGGGCTTGGGTCATTCACGTATTCTCCAGTCTAAGGCGCCATGACCCTTGCCGCACACGCAAGTCTGAGGGCTTGGGTCATTCACGTCTTCTCCAGTCTGAGGCGCCGTGACCCTTGCCGCACACGCAAGTCTGAGGGCTTGGGTCCTTCACGTGTTCTCCAGACTGAGGCGCCGTGACCCACGCCGCACACGCAAGTCAGAGGGCTTGGGTAATTCACATGTTCTCCAGTCTGAGGCGCCGTGACCCTTGCCGCACACGCAAGTCTGAGGGCTTGGGTCCTTCAAGTGTTCTCCAGTCAGAGGCGCCGTGACCCTTGCCGCACACGCAAGTCTGAGGGCTTGGGTCATTCACGTGTTCTCTAGTCTGAGGCGACGTGACCCTTGCCGCACATGCAAGTCTGAGGGCTTGGGTCCTTCACGTCTTCTCCAGTCTGAGGCGCCGTGACCCTTGCCGCACACGCAAGTCTGAGGGCTTGGGTCCTTCACCTCTTCTCCAGTCTGAGGCGCCGTGACCCTTGCCGCACACGCAAGTCTGAGGGCTTGGGTCATTCATGTGTTCTCCAGTCCGAGTCGCCGTGACCCTTGCCTCACACGCAAGTCTGAGGGCTTGGGTCATTCATGTGTTCTCCAGTCTGAGGCGCCGTGACCCTTGCCGCACACGCAAGTCTGAGGGCTTGGGTCATTCATGTTTTCTCCAGTCTGAGGCGCCGTGACCCTTGCCGCACACGCAAGTCAGAGGGCTTGGGTACTTCACATGTTCTCCAGTCTGAGGCGCCGTGACCCTTGCCACACATGCAAGTCTGAGGGCTTGGGTCCTTCAAGTGTTCTCCAGTCTGAGGCGCCGTGACCCTTGCCGCACACGCAAGTCTGAGGGCTTGGGTCATTCACGTGTTCTCCAGTCTGAGGCTACGTGACCCTTGCCGCACACGCAAGTGTGAGGGCTTGGGTCCTTCACGTCTTCTCCAGTCTGAGGCGCCGTGACCCTTGCCGCACACACAAGTCTGAGGGCTTGGGTCCTTCACGTCTTCTCCAGTCTGAGGCGCCGTGACCCTTGCCGCACACGCAAGTCTGAGGGCTTGGGTCATTCACGTGTTCTCCAGTCCGAGGCGCCGTGACCCTTGCCGCACACGCAAGTCTGAGGGCTTGGGTCATTCATGTGTTCTCCAGTCTGAGGCGCCGTGACCCTTGCCGCACACGCAAGTCTGAGGGCTTGGGTCATTCATGTTTTCTCCAGTCTGAGGTGCTGTGACCCTTGCCGCACACGCAAGTCAGAGGGCTTGGGTACTTCACATGTTCTCCAGTCTGAGGCGCCGTGACCCTTGCCACACATGCAAGTCTGAGGGCTTGGGTCCTTCAAGTGTTCTCCAGTCTGAGGCGCCGTGACCCTTGCAGCACACGCAAGTCTGAGGGCTTGGGTCATTCACGTGTTCTCCAGTCTGAGGCTACGTGACCCTTGCCGCACACGCAAGTGTGAGGGCTTGGGTCCTTCACGTCTTCTCCAGTCTGAGGCGCCGTGACCCTTGCCGCACACACAAGTCTGAGGGCTTGGGTCCTTCACGTCTTCTCCAGTCTGAGGCGCCGTGACCCTTGCCGCACACGCAAGTCTGAGGGCTTGGGTCATTCACGTGTTCTCCAGTCCGAGGCGCCGTGACCCTTGCCGCACACGCAAGTCTGAGGGCTTGGGTCATTCACGTCTTCTCCAGTCCGAGGCGCCGTGACCCTTGCTGCACACGCAAGTCTGAGGGCTTGGGTCATTCATGTCTTCTCCAGTCCGAGGCGCCGTGACTCTTGCCGCACACGCAAGTCTGAGGGCATGGGTCATTCATGTGTTCTCCAGTCTGAGACACCGTGACACGCGCCGCACACGCAAGTCTGAGGGCTTGGGTCATTCATGTGTTCTCCAGTCTGAGGCACCGTGACCCTTGCCGCACACGCAAGTCTGAGGGCTTGGGTCCTTCATGTGTTCTCCAGTCTGAGGTGCCGTGACCCTTGCCACACACGCAAGTCTGAGGGCTTGGGTCATTCATGTTTTCTCCAGTCTGAGGCGCCGTGACCCTTGCCGCAAACGCAAGTCTGAGGGCTTGGGTCCTTCACGTCTTCTCCAGTCTGAGGTGCCGTAACCTTTGCCGCACACGCAAGTCTGAGGGCTTGGGTCATTCACGTGTTCTCCAGTCCGAGGCGCCGTGACCCTTGCCGCACACGCAAGTCTGAGGGCTTGGGTCATTCACGTCTTCTCCAATCCGAGGCGCCGTGACCCTTGCCGCACACGCAAGTCTGAGGGCTTGGGTCATTCATGTCTTCTCCAGTCTGAGGCGCCGTGACTCTTGCCGCACACGCAAGTCTGAGGGCATGGGTCATTCATGTGTTCTCCAGTCTGAGACACCGTGACACGCGCTGCACACGCAAGTCGGAGGGCTTGGGTCATTCATGTGTTCTCCAGTCTGAGGCGCCATGACCCTTGCCACACACGCAAGTCCGAGGCCTTGGGTCATTCATGTGTTCTCCAGTCTGAGGCGCTGTGACCCTTGCCGCACACACAAGTCTGAGGGCTTGGGTCATTCATGTGTTCTCCAGTCTGAGGCGCCGTGACCCTTGCTGCACACGCAAGTCTGAGGGCTTGGGTCATTCATGTCTTCTCCAGTCTGAGGCGCCTTGACCCTTGTCGCACACGCAAGTCTGAGGGCTTGGGTCATTCATGTGTTCTCCAGTCTGAGGCGCCGTGACCCTTGCCGCACACGCAAGTCTGAGGGCTTGGGTCCTTCAAGTGTTCTCCAGTCTGAGGCGCCGTGACCCTTGCCGCACACGCAAGTCTGAGGGCTTGGGTCATTCACGTGTTCTCCAGTCTGAGGCGACGTGACCCTTGCCGCACACGCAAGTCTGAGGGCTTGGGTCCTTCACGTCTTCTCCAGTCTGAGGCGCCGTGACCCTTGCCGCACACGCAAGTCTGAGGGCTTGGGTCATTCATTTGTTCTCCAGTCTGAGGCGCCGTGACCCTTGCCGCACACGCAAGTCTGAGGGCTTGGGTCATTCACGTGTTCTCCAGTCCGAGGCACCGTGACCCTTGCTGCACACGCAAGTCTGAGGGCTTGGGTCATTCACGTCTTCTCCAGTCCGAGGCGCCGTGACCCTTGCGGCACACGCAAGTCTGAGGGCTTGGGTCATTCATGTCTTCTCCAGTCCGAGGCGCCGTGACTCTTGCCGCACACGCAAGTCTGAGGGCTTGGGTCATTCATGTGTTCTCCAGTCTGAGGCACCATGACCCGCACCGCACACGCAAGTCTGAGGGCTTGGGTCATTCATGTGTTCTCCAGTCTGAGGCGCCGTGACCCTTGTCGCACACGCAAGTCTGAGGGCTTGGGTCCTTCATGTGTTCTCCAGTCTGAGGCGCTGTGACCCTTGCCTCACACGCAATTCTGAGGGCTTGGGTCATTCATGTCTTCTCCAGTCTGAGGTGCCGTGACCCTTGCCGCACACGCAAGTCTGAGGGCTTGGGTCATTCATGTCTTCTCCAGTCTGAGGCGCCGTGACCCTTGCCGCACATGCAAGTCTGAGGGCTTGGGTCATTCATGTGTTCTCCAGTCTGAGGCGCTGTGACCTGCGCCGCACACGCAAGTCTGAGGGCTTGGGTCATTCATGTGTTCTCCAGTCTGAGGCGCCGTGACCCTTGCCGCACACGCAAGTCTGAGGGCTTGGGTCATTCATGTGTTCTCCAGTCTGAGGCGCCGTGACCCTTGCCGCACACGCAAGTCTGAGGGCTTGGGTCATTCATGTTTTCTCCAGTCTGAGGCGCCGTGACCCTTGCCGCACACGCAAGTCTGAGGGCTTGGGTCATTCATGTGTTCTCCAGTCTGAGGCGCCGTGACCCTTGCCGCACACGCAAGTCTGAGGGCTTGGGTCATTCACGTATTCTCCAGTCTAAGGCGCCGTGACCCTTGCCGCACACGCAAGTCTGAGGGCTTGGGTCATTCACGTCTTCTCCAGTCTGAGGCGCCGTGACCCTTGCCGCACACGCAAGTCTGAGGGCTTGGGTCCTTCACGTGTTCTCCAGACTGAGTCGCCGTGACCCACGCCGCACACGCAAGTCAGAGGGCTTGGGTACTTCACATGTTCTCCAGTCTGAGGCGCCATGACCCTTGCCGCACACGCAAGTCTGAGGGCTTGGGTCCTTCAAGTGTTCTCCAGTCTGAGGCGCCGTGACCCTTGCCGCACACGCAAGTCTGAGGGCTTGGGTCATTCACGTGTTCTCTAGTCTGAGGCGACGTGACCCTTGCCGCACATGCAAGTCTGAGGGCTTGGGTCCTTCACGTCTTCTCCAGTCTGAGGCGCCGTGACCCTTGCCGCACACGCAAGTCTGAGGGCTTGGGTCCTTCACCTCTTTTCCAGTCTGAGGCGCCGTGACCCTTGCCGCACACGCAAGTCTGAGGGCTTGGGTCATTCATGTGTTCTCCAGTCCGAGGCGCCGTGACCCTTGCCGCACACGCAAGTCTGAGGGCTTGGGTCATTCACATATTCTCCAGTCTGAGGCACCGTGACCCTTGCCGCACACGCAAGTCTGAGGGCTTGGGTCAATCACGTATTCTCCAGTCTAAGGCGCCGTGACCCTTGCCGCACACGCAAGTCTGAGGGCTTGGGTCATTCACGTCTTCTCCAGTCTGAGGCGCCGTGACCCTTGCCGCACACGCAAGTCTGAGGGCTTGGGTCCTTCACGTGTTCTCCAGACTGAGGCGCCGTGACCCACGCCGCACACGCAAGTCAGAGGGCTTGGGTACTTCACATGTTCTCCAGTCTGAGGCGCCATGACCCTTGCCGCACACGCAAGTCTGAGGGCTTGGGTCCTTCAAGTGTTCTCCAGTCTGAGGCGCCGTGACCCTTGCCGCACACGCAAGTCTGAGGGCTTGGGTCATTCATGTGTTCTCTAGTCTGAGGCGACGTGACCCTTGCCGCACATGCAAGTCTGAGGGCTTGGGTCCTTCATGTCTTCTCCAGTCTGAGGCGCCGTGACCCTTGCCGCACACGCAAGTCTGAGGGCTTGGGTCCTTCACCTCTTCTCCAGTCTGAGGCGCCGTGACCCTTGCCGCACACGCAAGTCTGAGGGCTTGGGTCATTCATGTGTTCTCCAGTCCGAGTCGCCGTGACCCTTGCCTCACACGCAAGTCTGAGGGCTTGGGTCATTCATGTGTTCTCCAGTCTGAGGCGCCGTGACCCTTGCCGCACACGCAAGTCTGAGGGCTTGGGTCATTCATGTTTTCTCCAGTCTGAGGCGCCGTGACCCTTGCCGCACACGCAAGTCAGAGGGCTTGGGTACTTCACATGTTCTCCAGTCTGAGGCGCCGTGACCCTTGCCACACATGCAAGTCTGAGGGCTTGGGTCCTTCAAGTGTTCTCCAGTCTGAGGCGCCGTGACCCTTGCCGCACACGCAAGTCTGAGGGCTTGGGTCATTCACGTGTTCTCCAGTCTGAGGCGACGTGACCCTTGCCGCACACGCAAGTGTGAGGGCTTGGGTCCTTCACGTCTTCTCCAGTCTGAGGCGCCGTGACCCTTGCCGCACACACAAGTCTGAGGGCTTGGGTCCTTCACGTCTTCTCCAGTCTGAGGCGCCGTGACCCTTGCCGCACACGCAAGTCTGAGGGCTTGGGTCATTCACGTGTTCTCCAGTCCGAGGCGCCGTGACCCTTGCCGCACACGCAAGTCTGAGGGCTTGGGTCATTCACGTCTTCTCCAGTCCGAGGCGCCGTGACCCTTGCCGCACACGCAAGTCTGAGGGCTTGGGTCATTCATGTCTTCTCCAGTCCGAGGTGCCGTGACTCTTGCCGCACACGCAAGTCTGAGGGCATGGGTCATTCATGTGTTCTCCAGTCTGAGACACCGTGACACGTGCCGCACACGCAAGTCTGAGGGCTTGGGTCATTCATGTGTTCTCCAGTCTGAGGCACCGTGACCCTTGCCGCACACGCAAGTCTGAGGGCTTGGGTCCTTCATGTGTTCTCCAGTCTGAGGCGCCGTGACCCTTGCCACACACGCAAGTCTGAGGGCTTGGGTCATTCATGTGTTCTCCAGTCTGAGGCGCCGTGACCCTTGCCGCAAACGCAAGTCTGAGGGCTTGGGTCCTTCACGTCTTCTCCAGTCTGAGGCGCCGTAACCTTTGCCGCACACGCAAGTCTGAGGGCTTGGGTCATTCACGTGTTCTCCAGTCCGAGGCGCCGTGACCCTTGCCGCACACGCAAGTCTGAGGGCTTGGGTCATTCACGTCTTCTCCAATCCGAGGCGCCGTGACCCTTGCCGCACACGCAAGTCTGAGGGCTTGGGTCATTCATGTCTTCTCCAGTCCGAGGCGCCGTGACTCTTGCCGCACACGCAAGTCTGAGGGCATGGGTCATTCATGTGTTCTCCAGTCTGAGACACCGTGACACGCGCCGCACACGCAAGTCGGAGGGCTTGGGTCATTCATGTGTTCTCCAATCTGAGGCGCCGTGACCCTTGCCGCACACGCAAGTCTGAGTGCTTGGGTCCTTCATGTGTTCTCCAGTCTGAGGCGCCATGACCCTTGCCACACACGCAAGTCCGAGGGCTTGGGTCATTCATGTGTTCTCCAGTCTGAGGCGCGGTGACACTTGCCGCACACACAAGTCTGAGGGCTTGGGTCATTCATGTGTTCTCCAGTCTGAGGCGCCGTGACCCTTGCTGCACACGCAAGTCTGAGGGCTTGGGTCATTCATGTCTTCTCCAGTCTGAGGCGCCTTGACCCTTGTCGCACACGCAAGTCTAAGGCCTTGGGTCATTCATGTGTTCTCCAGTCTGAGGCGCCGTGACCCTTGCCGCACACGCAACTCTGAGGGCTTGGGTCCTTCAAGTGTTCTCCAGTCTGAGGCGCCGTGACCCTTGCCGCACACGCAAGTCTGAGGGCTTGGGTCATTCACGTGTTTCCCAGTCTGAGGCGACGTGACCCTTGCTGCACACGCAAGTCTGAGGGCTTGGGTCCTTCACGTCTTCTCCAGTCTGAGGCGCCGTGACCCTTGCCGCACACGCAAGTCTGAGGGCTTGGGTCCTTCAAGTGTTCTCCAGTGTGAGGCGCCGTGACCCTTGCCGCACACGCAAGTCTGAGGGCTTGGGTCATTCACGTGTTCTCCAGTCTGAGGCGACGTGACCCTTGCCGCACACGCAAGTCTGAGGGCTTGGGTCATTCATGTCTTCTCCAGTCTGAAGAGCCGAGACCCGCGCCGCACACGCAATTCTGAGGGCTTGGGTCATTCATGTCTTCTCCAGTCTGAGGCGTCATGACCCTTGCTGCACACGCAAGTCTGAGGGTTTGGGTCATTCATGTCTTCTCCAGTCTGAGGTGCCGTGACCCTTGCCGCACACGCAAGTCTGAGGGCGTGGGTCCTTCATGTCTTCTTCAGTCTGAGGCGCCGTGACCCTTGCCGCACATGCAAGTCTGAGGGCTTGGGTCATTCATGTCTTCTCCAGTCTGAGGCGCCGTGACCCTTGCCGCACACGCAAGTCTGAGGGCTTGGGTCATTCACGTCTTCTCCAGTCTGAGGCGCCGTGACCCGCGCCGCACACACAAGTCTGAGGGCTTGGGTCATTCATGTGTTCTCCGGTCTGAGGCACCGTGACCCTTGCCGCACACGCAAGTCTGAGGGCTTGGGTCATTCACGGCTTCTCCAGTCTGAGGTGCCGTGACCCTTGCCGCACACGCAAGTCTGAGGGCTTGGGTCATTCATGTCTTCTCCAGTCTGAGGCACCGTGACCCTTGCCGCACACGCAAGTCTGAGGGCTTGGGTCATTCATGTCTTCTCCAGTCTGAGGCGCCGTGACCCTTGCCGCACATGCAAGTCTGAGGGCTTGGGTCATTCATGTCTTCTCCAGTCTGAGGCGCCGTGACCCTTGCCGCACACGCAAGTCTGAGGCCTTGGGTCATTCATGTCTTCTCCAGTCTGAGGCGCTGTGACCCTTGCCGCACACGCAAGTCTGAGGGCTTGGGTCATTCATGTCTTCTTCAGTCTGAGGAGCCGTGACCCTTGCCGCACACGCAAGTCTGAGGGCTTGGGTCATTCATGTCTTCTCCAGTCTGAGTCGCCTTGACCCTTGCCGCACACGCAAGTCTGAGGGCTTGGGTCATTCATGTGTTCTCCAGTCTGAGGCGCCGTGACCCTTGCCGCACACGCAAGTCTGAGGGCTTGGGTCATTCATGTTTTCTCCAGTCTGAGGCGCCGTGACCCTTGCTGCACACGCAAGTCTGAGGGCTTGGGTCATTCATGTGTTCTCCAGTCTGAGGCGCCGTGACCCTTGCCGCACACGCAAGTCTGAGGGCTTGGGTCATTCACATATTCTCCAGTCTGAGGCACCGTGACCCTTGCCGCACACGCAAGTCTGAGGGCTTGGGTCATTCACGTATTCTCCAGTCTAAGGCGCCGTGACCCTTGCCGCACACGCAAGTCTGAGGGCTTGGGTCATTCACGTCTTCTCCAGTCTGAGGCGCCGTGTTAGACGGGGACCTGGAGGGTCGGCCGAGCACAGTGATCGCACAGACAGGTAACTCCCCCCCCACAGATGGACACCACACAAAGATTGGGGTAACACCTTTTATAGGCACTTCGGGTAGTAGTGTGGCACGATACAAGGCGATCAGGACACGATGATCCTCTCAATTCTAGTCTCTAGTAAGGGAAGGGGGTAGCGGGACAGTCTTGGTACCCACGGGTACGGGTGTGTAACGGTGATAGCTCACAATCCTCGAGCTCGGTGTTCGGATGGGTCAGACCGCGGCAGCGCCGGCAGGTCCCGAAGAGGTCGTAGGTGGCAACGGGCCGCGGCAGCGCCAGCAGGTCCCAACGAGGATGAAGGTTACAACGGGCCGCGGCAGCGCCAGCAGGTCCCACGAGAATGCAGGTTGCAACGGGCCGCGGCAGCGCCAGCAGGTCCCAACGAGGATGAAGGTTACAACGGGCCGCGGCAGCGCCAGCAGGTCCCACGAGGATGCAGGTTGCAACGGGCCGCGGCAGCGCCAGCAGGTCCCACGAGGATGAAGGTTACAGAGGGCCGCGGCAGCGCCAGCAGGTCCCACGAGGATGAAGGTTACAGAGGGCCGCGGCAGCGCCAGCAGGTCCCACGAGGATGAAGGTTACAGAGGGCCGCGGCAGCGCCAGCAGGCAGGACAATAGTTCACAAGGCAGGGCTGTGGCAGCGCCAACAGTCCGTCAAGGATGAGTTTGTCGCGGTATCTCTCGACTCCAGGATACAACTGCCTTCCTGTCCTGGGGCTGCCTCAGTTATAGGTCTGGCGCCCTTTGATGTCCGGACCCTCGCTCTTGGAGGTCGGGAGGTCTGGGATGAGGGAGTCCAGACACCCAGCAGGGGGGCGGAGCCAGCGCCCAAGGAGGCTGGGGGTGCTCGGCACCTGGCGGGGGAGAGCCATCGACACTTCGTACTCCCATTGACCTGCCAAGTGGGCCGTTCACCTCCTGGGTGGAGGGTGGTGCCGGGATGTCGGGGCCTGGCCAGGCCCAGGGTTGGGGTCGGGCTGAGGCCGCGCGGCCGCGTGGTGCCGTGTCCAAGATGGCGGCTGGGCCGGGCAATGGTGCTGACGGTGGCCCGAGCCCTGTCCTGCGGGGAGGGAGCGAGCCCTTCATGTGGCCTGTCCAACATGCGTCCCCCCCAGCTGAAGGCGGGGAGAGTCACCCATCTTCTTGGGGACTTTCCTCGTCGAGGCGGAAAAAGCGGGACAGGCCATCCGCGTTGGCGTGGTCTTGGCCAGGGCGATGTTCCACAGTGAAGTCCATCCCCTGCAGGGAGATGGACCATCGCAATAGTTTGGGGTTCTCCCCCCGCATCTGCATGAGCCATTGCAGGGGCCGATGGTCCGTCTGTACCCGGAAATGGGTTCCGAAGAGGTACGGCCGGAGCTTCTTGAGGGCCCATACCACCGCGAAGGCCTCTCGCTCAATGGTGCTCCAGCGCTGTTCTCGGGGCAGTAGGCGTCTGCTGATGAAGGCCACTGGTTGGTCCACTCCTTCGGGGTTCAGTTGGGAGAGGACGGCCCCAATACCATGGTCGGAGGCATCGGTCTGCACGATGAACTCGCGGCTGTAGTCGGGGGCCTAGAGCACAGGAGCGGTGCACATGGCGGCCTTCAGCGTCTCGAAGGCTGCTTGACAGTCGGGAGTCCAGTTGACTCTTTTTGGGTGGTTCTTAGACGTGAGCTCCGTGAGGGGCCCCACAATGCTGCCATAGTCCCTTACAAACCGCCGGTAGTATCCGGTGAGCCCCAGGAAGGCTCGGACCTCGGTTTGTGTCTCGGGGGGTTGCCAGGACCGAATGGCAGCTACCTTGAGTTGGAGGGGGGCCACCAGACCGCTCCCCACTTGGTGTCCGAGGTAGGTCACGGACCCCTGGCCGATTTGGCACTTGCTGGCCTTTATGGTGAGGCCGGCCTGTTGGAGGGCCTGCAGGACCTCTCTGAGGTGGTGGAGGTGATCCGCCCAGTGGCGGCTGTATACCGCGATGTCGTCCAGGTAGGCGGCGCTGAATTCTTCGAGGCCCGCCAATACCTGGTTCACCAGTCTTTGAAAAGTGGCTGGAGCGTTTTTCATGCCGAAGGGCATCACTCTGAAATGGTAGTGCCCATCCGGGGTGGAGAAAGCGGAACGTTCTTGGGCTCTGGGGGTGAGGCCGATCTGCCAGTAGCCCGCTGTCAGGTCGAAGATGCTTAGGTAGCGGGCTGCCCCCATGCGGTCGACTAGTTCATCTGCTCGGGGGATAGGGTGAGCGTCGGTTCGGGTGACCGCGTTCAGACCCCGATAGTCAATGCAGAACCGGAGTTCAGGGGTGGTGCCCGGGGCCGCGGCCTTGGGGACCAGGACGACCGGGCTGGCCCAGGGACTGTCCGAAGGTTCATGACTCCGAGGGCGAGCATCTTGGAGACTTCTTCTTGGATGCATGTACGTACCCGATCCGGTACTCGGTACGCCCGGTGTCGAACAGGAGGACTGTCCCCCGTGTCCACGTCGTGCAGGCACCAGGAGGTGACTCCAGGTGCGAGAGAGAACAGGTTTGCGAACGGCAGCAGGAGGGCCCGGCAATCTTGACGCTGCTCTGGGGTCAGGGCCTCAGAGAGTCGGACCCCGTCCACCGAACCATCTCTTTCCTGGGTCCTCAGTAGGTCAGGGAGGGGCTCGGAGTCTCCTTCTGCGCCACTGTCGGTAGCCATCAGCAGGCTGAGCTCTGAGCGCACGAAGTGGGGTTTGAGTCGGTTGGCGTGGAGGACCCGGAGGGGGTTCCGGGGGGACTCCAGGTCGATGAGATAGGTGACGGGGCTCCTGCGCTCGATCACCTTGAAGGGCCCCGTCCATTTGTCCTGCAAGGCACATGGTTCGAGGGGGGACATCACCCATACCTGCTGACCCGGTTCAAACTCGATGGAGGAGGCATGTTGGTCGTACCACTTCTTCATGTCCTCTTGACTGGCCTCCAGATTGGCTTTAGCGATCTCCCTGAATTTCCGGGTCTGATTACGGAGGGTCAGGAGGTATTTGTAGACGTCCGGAGGGGTCTTTAGGGGGGCCATTTCCCATTCCTCCTTCACTAGGCTGAGAGGCCCGCGAATGGGGTGTCCGTACAGGAGTTCGAAGGGGCTGAAGCCGAGGGACTTCTGGGGGACTTCTCGGTAGGCGAAGAGGAGGCACGGTAGTAGCACGTCCCACTGGCGGCGTAGGGGTTCTTCCAGCCCCATGATCATCCCCTTGAGGGTGCGGTTGAACCGCTCGACCAGTCCGTTCCCCTGGGGGTGATAGGGGGTGGTGAATCGGTAAGTGACTCCGCACTGCTGCCAGAGGGATTTCATATACTTTGAAATAAAGTTCGTACCCCTGTCGCTGACGACTTCCCGGGGGAAGCCCACTCGAGAGAAGATCCCCATCAAGGCTCGACCCACTACTGGGGCTGTTATCGTACGAAGGGGGACCGCCTCAGGATAGCGGGTAGCGTGATCCACCAGGACCAGGATGAAGCGATGTCCCTGTGCTGTTCGGGGGTCCAGGGGCCCCACAATGTCTATTCCCACCCTTTCGAACGGGGTGGTCACCACGGGGAATGGTTGTAGGGGTGCCTTGAGTTTGCGGCCGCTCTTCCCACTGGCCTGGCAGGTCGGGCAGGACCGGCAATGGTTGGATACGTCATTTCTCATTTTGGGCCAAAAAAAGTGAGTCACCAGGCGGTGGTAGGTCTTGTCTTGGCCCAGGTGCCCGGCCAGGGGGACATCATGGGCTAGGTTCAACAGGAAGTCTCTGAAGTGGAGGGGCACCACCAGCACTCGCCCGGCCCCCAGTTCTGCAATTTTCTGTTCGCTGTACAAGAGATCATTGTCCCAATAAACCCAGTGGGCCCCGGTGGTGTCTCCTTGGCTCTGGGCGAGCGCTTGCTGTCGCAATCCCTCGAGGGAGGGGCAGGTCTTTTGCTCCTGCCGGAATTGTTCCTGGGTGGGCCCCCCTTCTTGACGCCACTGAGCCAGGTCGGGAAGCTCGGGGGGCTGTGTGGACCCCTCTGGGGTGGGGTCCGGGTGGTCGGTCTGGAGGAAGTCTTCTTCTGGAGTGATCGAGGGCGGAGGTGCTGCCCATTCTGGTTCTTCTGGTCTAGGGATGGTGCGGGTGGCCATGGACCGGGTGGTTACGCACGCCCAGTCCGGGAGACCCAACATCCCCAGATGCTCTCTTCTTTCAACAGCGGCCCACGGGGAGCTCTCGAGATCGTTCCCCAGGAGGCAGTCTACGGGGGCATCGTCACGGACAGTTACTTTCAGCATGCCGGACACTCCTCCCCATTCGAAGGGGACGCAGGCCATCCGACACAGGCTCTCTGAGTTATCTGCCGATCGGACGGGGCAAAGTACGTTTGGTAGGATTTGTTCCGGGGTTACCAGGTGACAGCGGACGGCCGTCACACTGGCCCCGGTGTCACGCAGGGCCTCGGCCTTGCGCCCATTGATGCTCACCCATTGGCTGTACTTCCGAGTGTTGGCGGGCAGGGGAGTCCGCGGGACCATGTCTCTTCCTCCTAGGCATGCCAGGGTCATGGCGGCGGGTTCCCACTCGAACTGCTCCGACTCATAGGTCTCCGTGTCTTCGGAGACTTGTTCTTCTCCCAGGGCGGCGGCCGCCATTTGGCGGGGCCCGGGGGCCTGGTTCTTCGGGCAGGTCGGGTCACTGGCATAGTGGCCGACTCGCTGGCATCGATGACACGTCACGTTAGCTCGGAACCCCGGGCGCATCGGGGGGTTTCCCCGGCCTGCTGGGGCCGGGGTGGCGTTAGTGGGTGCGGCCGGGGCGGCGTCTCTGCCCCGGCCCGGGCCTCCTCCTCCTCCTCGGGGACGATGGTGACCTTGGTTGGTTCTGTTCTGCTCATTCGGCCCACTCCGGGCCACTCGGGTGCTCTCCGACCGGTCAGCCTCGGTGGCGAGCTGCCGGGGTTCAGTCAATTTACTGTCGAGGAGGTGCTGCCTGAGCTCGACAAAGCAGTTGTTGGAGAGGTGCTCCCACACAATGAGATTGAAGAGTTGTTCGTAAGTGGTTACGTTGTTACCCTTGATCCACCCCTCGAAGGCTCGGCTGAAATAGTTCACGTATTCCAACCACGTCGTACCTGGGATCCGGGTGCAGTTGCGGAACCTCTGGCGGTACATTTCGGGTGTAAGTCCATATCGACTGAGGAGGGCGGCCTTCATGTGGTCATAGGACGTCATTTGATGGTCCGGAAGTTGCAGCAGGGCATCACGACCCTCGTTGACGAATCTCCCCCATAGACCGGCTCCCCAGTCACTTCGAGCGACCCGGTGGGCGGTCATGGCAATCTCATAGGCCTTGAACCACTGCTGTATGTCGTCGTTCCGGTGATATTCTCGGACCACATCCTTGGGGATGTGGACCTTCTGCTCGGTAGGACCCGGGGAGTGCGGTTGCTCGGGCACCCCTAGGTTTTTGTTCAGTTTGCGTATTTCTATCTCCGCTAGTTTGCACTCGTGCTCGTATGCCAGTCTTTTTTCTTCGAGGTCTCTCTGTCTCTGTTTTTCCTCTCGCTCTTCTCTGAGCCGTAAGTGTTCTAAGTTTATTTTTTGTTCCGCCAGTTTCAATTCTCCGTCTAATCTGAGTCGTGCCAAGTCTAACTCGTGTAATCTATTTTTTTCCCGCTCTTGGATCTCTTCAAGGGAGGGGCCTGTTCTCCGTTCCTCCGTCCGGGTGGTGTTGACTTCCGGGGCTGCGGGGCCCCGGGGGGTTGCGGTATTTGTCTCTGTCCAGGCCTCTAGGGCGTTTTTGAAGTCTTCTTTTGTGCTTAGCCCGGTGGTAGCAATGCCTAAGTCCATGCAAAATTGTTTGAGCTCTCGGTGGTTGTATTCTTCCAGCTTTTCCATCTGGAACTTCTCCGCCGATCCGCTCTCTTTGGTCGTCATTGTGGTTTTAGTCGTAGGGTGAGTTACTGTCTGTACGGTACGCGTTGGTTCGGATCGCGCCGCTAGCCACCAATGTTAGACGGGGACCTGGAGGGTCGGCCGAGCACAGTGATCGCACAGACAGGTAACTTCCCCCCCACAGATGGACACCACACAAAGATTGGGGTAACACCTTTTATAGGCACTTCGGGTAGTAGTGTGGCACGATACAAGGCGATCAGGACACGATGATCCTCTCAATTCTAGTCTCTAGTAAGGGAAGGGGGTAGCGGGACAGTCTTGGTACCCACGGGTACGGGTGTGTAACGGTGATAGCTCACAATCCTCGAGCTCGGTGTTCGGATGGGTCAGACCGCGGCAGCGCCGGCAGGTCCCGAAGAGGTCGTAGGTGGCAACGGGCCGCGGCAGCGCCAGCAGGTCCCAACGAGGATGAAGGTTACAACGGGCCGCGGCAGCGCCAGCAGGTCCCACGAGAATGCAGGTTGCAACGGGCCGCGGCAGCGCCAGCAGGTCCCAACGAGGATGAAGGTTACAACGGGCCGCGGCAGCGCCAGCAGGTCCCACGAGGATGCAGGTTGCAACGGGCCGCGGCAGCGCCAGCAGGTCCCACGAGGATGAAGGTTACAGAGGGCCGCGGCAGCGCCAGCAGGTCCCACGAGGATGAAGGTTACAGAGGGCCGCGGCAGCGCCAGCAGGCAGGACAATAGTTCACAAGGCAGGGCTGTGGCAGCGCCAACAGTCCGTCAAGGATGAGTTCGTCGCGGTGTCTCTCGACTCCAGGATACAACTGCCTTCCTGTCCTGGGGCTGCCTCAGTTATAGGTCTGGCGCCCTTTGATGTCCGGACCCTCGCTCTTGGAGGTCGGGAGGTCTGGGATGAGGGAGTCCAGACACCCAGCAGGGGGGCGGAGCCAGCGCCCAAGGAGGCTGGGGGTGCTCGGCACCTGGCGGGGGAGAGCCATCGACACTTTGTACTCCCATTGACCTGCCAAGTGGGCCGTTCACCTCCTGGGTGGAGGGTGGTGCCGGGATGTCGGGGCCTGGCCAGGCCCAGGGTTGGGGTCGGGCTGAGGCCGCGCGGCCGCGTGGTGCCGTGTCCAAGATGGCGGCTGGACCGGGCAATGGTGCTGACGGTGGCCCGGGCCCTGTCCTGCGGGGAGGGAGCGAGCCCTTCATGTGGCCTGTCCAACACGCCGTGACCCTTGCCGCACACGCAAGTCTGAGGGCTTGGGTCCTTCACGTGTTCTCCAGACTGAGGCGCCGTGACCCACGCCGCACACGCAAGTCAGAGGGCTTGGGTACTTCACATGTTCTCCAGTCTGAGGCGCCGTGACCCTTGCCTCACACGCAAGTCTGAGGGCTTGGGTCCTTCAAGTGTTCTCCAGTCTGAGGCGCCGTGACCCTTGCCGCACACGCAAGTCTGAGGGCTTGGGTCATTCACGTGTTCTCTAGTCTGAGGCGACGTGACCCTTGCCGCACATGCAAGTCTGAGGGCTTGGGTCCTTCACGTCTTCTCCAGTCTGAGGCGCCGTGACCCTTGCCGCACACGCAAGTCTGAGGGCTTGGGTCCTTCACCTCTTCTCCAGTCTGAGGCGCCGTGACCCTTGCCGCACACGCAAGTCTGAGGGCTTGGGTCATTCATGTGTTCTCCAGTCCGAGTCGCCGTGACCCTTGCCTCACACGCAAGTCTGAGGGCTTGGGTCATTCATGTGTTCTCCAGTCTGAGGCGCCGTGACCCTTGCCGCACACGCAAGTCTGAGGGCTTGGGTCATTCATGTTTTCTCCAGTCTGAGGCGCCGTGACCCTTGCCGCACACGCAAGTCAGAGGGCTTGGGTACTTCACATGTTCTCCAGTCTGAGGCGCCGTGACCCTTGCCACACATGCAAGTCTGAGGGCTTGGGTCCTTCAAGTGTTCTCCAGTCTGAGGCGCCGTGACCCTTGCCGCACACGCAAGTCTGAGGGCTTGGGTCATTCACGTGTTCTCCAGTCTGAGGCGACGTGACCCTTGCCGCACACGCAAGTGTGAGGGCTTGGGTCCTTCACGTCTTCTCCAGTCTGAGGCGCCGTGACCCTTGCCGCACACACAAGTCTGAGGGCTTGGGTCCTTCACGTCTTCTCCAGTCTGAGGCGCCGTGACCCTTGCCGCACACGCAAGTCTGAGGGCTTGGGTCATTCACGTGTTCTCCAGTCCGAGGCGCCGTGACCCTTGCCGCACACGCAAGTCTGAGGGCTTGGGTCATTCACGTCTTCTCCAATCCGAGGCGCCGTGACCCTTGCCGCACACGCAAGTCTGAGGGCTTGGGTCATTCATGTCTTCTCCAGTCCGAGGCGCCGTGACTCTTGCCGCACACGCAAGTCTGAGGGCATGGGTCATTCATGTGTTCTCCAGTCTGAGACACCGTGACACGCGCCGCACACGCAAGTCGGAGGGCTTGGGTCATTCATGTGTTCTCCAGTCTGAGGTGCCGTGACCCTTGCCGCACACGCAAGTCTGAGTGCTTGGGTCCTTCATGTGTTCTCCAGTCTGAGGCGCCATGACCCTTGCCACACACGCAAGTCCGAGGGCTTGGGTCATTCATGTGTTCTCCAGTCTGAGGCGCTGTGACCCTTGCCGCACACACAAGTCTGAGGGCTTGGGTCATTCATGTGTTCTCCAGTCTGAGGCGCCGTGACCCTTGCTGCACACGCAAGTCTGAGGGCTTGGGTCATTCATGTCTTCTCCAGTCTGAGGCACCTTGACCCTTGTCGCACACGCAAGTCTGAGGGCTTGGGTCATTCATGTGTTCTCCAGTCTGAGGCGCCGTGACCACTGCCGCACACGCAAGTCTGAGGGCTTGGGTCCTTCAAGTGTTCTCCAGTCTGAGGCGCCGTGACCCTTGCCGCACACGCAAGTCAGAGGGCTTGGGTCATTCACGCGTTTCCCAGTCTGAGGCGACGTGACCCTTGCCGCACACGCAAGTCTGAGGGCTTGGGTCCTTCACGTCTTCTCCAGTCTGAGGCGCCGTGACCCTTGCCGCACACGCAAGTCTGAGGGATTGGGTCCTTCAAGTGTTCTCCAGTCTGAGGCGCCGTGACCCTTGCCGCACACGCAAGTCTGAGGGCTTGGGTCATTCACATGTTCTCCAGTCTGAGGCGACGTGACCCTTGCCGCACACGCAAGTCTGAGGGCTTGGGTCATTCATGTCTTCTCCAGTCTGAAGAGCCGAGACCCGCGCCGCACACGCAATTCTGAGGGCTTGGGTCATTCATGTCTTCTCCAGTCTGAGGCATCATGACCCTTGCTGCACACGCAAGTCTGAGGGTTTGGGTCATTCATGTCTTCTCCAGTCTGAGGTGCCGTGACCCTTGCCGCACACGCAAGTCTGAGGGCTTGGGTCCTTCATGTCTTCTTCAGTCTGAGGCGCCGTGACCCTTGCCGCACATGCAAGTCTGAGGGCTTGGGTCATTCATGTCTTCTCCAGTCTGAGGCGCCGTGACCCTTGCCGCACACGCAAATCTGAGGGCTTGGGTCATTCACGTCTTCTCCAGTCTGAGGCGCCGTGACCCGCGCCGCACACACAAGTCTGAGGGCTTGGGTCATTCATGTGTTCTCCGGTCTGAGGCACCGTGACCCTTGCCGCACACGCAAGTCTGAGGGCTTGGGTCATTCACGGCTTCTCCAGTCTGAGGTGCCGTGACCCTTGCCGCACACGCAAGTCTGAGGGCTTGGGTCATTCATGTCTTCTCCAGTCTGAGGCACCGTGACCCTTGCCGCACACGCAAGTCTGAGGGCTTGGGTCATTCATGTCTTCTCCAGTCTGAGGCGCCGTGACCCTTGCCGCACATGCAAGTCTGAGGGCTTGGGTCATTCATGTCTTCTCCAGTCTGAGGCGCCGTGACCCTTGCCGCACACGCAAGTCTGAGGCCTTGGGTCATTCATGTCTTCTCCAGTCTGAGGCGCTGTGACCCTTGCCGCACACGCAAGTCTGAGGGCTTGGGTCATTCATGTCTTCTTCAGTCTGAGGAGCCGTGACCCTTGCCACACACGCAAGTCTGAGGGCTTGGGTCATTCATGTCTTCTCCAGTCTGAGTCGCCTTGACCCTTGCCGCACACGCAAGTCTGAGGGCTTGGGTCATTCATGTGTTCTCCAGTCTGAGGCGCTGTGACCTGCGCCGCACACGCAAGTCTGAGGGCTTGGGTCATTCATGTGTTCTCCAGTCTGAGGCGCCGTGACCCTTGCCGCACACGCAAGTCTGAGGGCTTGGGTCATTCATGTGTTCTCCAGTCTGAGGCGCCGTGACCCTTGCCGCACACGCAAGTCTGAGGGCTTGGGTCATTCATGTTTTCTCCAGTCTGAGGCGCCGTGACCCTTGCCGCACACGCAAGTCTGAGGGCTTGGGTCATTCATGTGTTCTCCAGTCTGAGGCGCCGTGACCCTTGCCGCACACGCAAGTCTGAGGGCTTGGGTCATTCACATATTCTCCAGTCTGAGGCACCGTGACCCTTGCCGCACACGCAAGTCTGAGGGCTTGGGTCATTCATGTTTTCTCCAGTCTGAGGCGCCGTGACCCTTGCCGCACACGCAAGTCTGAGGGCTTGGGTCATTCATGTGTTCTCCAGTCTGAGGCGCCGTGACCCTTGCCGCACACGCAAGTCTGAGGGCTTGGGTCCTTCACGTGTTCTCCAGACTGAGGCGCCGTGACCCACGCCGCACACGCAAGTCAGAGGGCTTGGGTACTTCGCATGTTCTCCAGTCTGAGGCGCCGTGACCCTTGCCGCACACGCAAGTCTGAGGGCTTGGGTCCTTCAAGTGTTCTCCAGTCTGAGGCGGCGTGACCCTTGCCGCACACTCAAGTCTGAGGGCTTGGGTCATTCACGTGTTCTCTAGTCTGAGGCGACGTGACCCTTGCCGCACACGCAAGTTTGAGGGCTTGGGTCCTTCACGTCTTCTCCAGTCTGAAGCGCCGTGACCCTTGCCGCACACGCAAGTCTGAGGGCTTAGGTCATTCACGTGTTCTCCAGTCCGAGGCGCCGTGACCCTTGCCACACACGCAAGTCTGAGGGCTTGGGTCATTCACGTCTTCTCCAATCCGAGGCGCCGTGACCCTTGCCGCACATGCAAGTCTGAGGGCTTGGGTCATTCATGTCTTCTCCAGTCCGAGGCGCCGTGACTCTTGCCGCACACGCAAGTCTGAAGGCATGGGTCATTCATGTGTTCTCCAGTCTGAGACACCGTGACACGCGCGGCACACGCAAGTCGGAGGGCTTGGGTCATTCATGTGTTCTCCAGTCTGAGGCGCCGTGACCCTTGCCGCACACGCAAGTCTGAGGGCTTGGGTCCTTCATGTGTTTTCCAGTCTGAGGCGCCGTGACCCTTGCCACACACACAAGTCTGAGGGCTTGGGTCATTCATGTGTTCTCCAGTCTGAGGCGCTGTGACCCTTGCCGCACACGCAAGTCTGAGGGCTTGGGTCATTCATGTGTTCTCCAGTCTGAGGCGCCGTGACCCTTGCCGCACACGCAAGTCTGAGGGCTAGGGTCATTCATGTCTTCTCCAGTCTGAGGCGCCTTGACCCTTATCGCACACGCAAGTCTGAGGGCTTGGGTCATTCATGTGTTCTCCAGTCTGAGGCGCCGTGACCCTTGCCCCACACGCAAGTCTGAGGGCTTGGGTCATTCATTTGTTCTCCAGTCTGAGGCGCCGTGACCCTTGCCGCACACGCAAGTCTGAGGGCTTGGGTCATTCACGTGTTCTCCAGTCCGAGGCGCCGTGACCCTTGCTGCACACGCAAGTCTGAGGACTTGGGTCATTCACGTCTTCTCCAGTCCGAGGCGCCGTGACCCTTGCCGCACACGCAAGTCTGAGGGCTTGGGTCATTCATGTCTTCTCCAGTCCGAGGCGCCGTGACTCTTGCCGCACACGCAAGTCTTAGGGCTTGGGTCATTCATGTGTTCTCCAGTCTGAGGCACCGTGACCCGCACCGCACACGCAAGTCTGAGGGCTTGGGTCATTCATGTGTTCTCCAGTCTGAGGCGCCGTGACCCTTGTCGCACACGCAAGTCTGAGGGCTTGGGTCCTTCATGTGTTCTCCAGTCTGAGGCGCTGTGACCCTTGCCTCACACGCAAGTCTGAGGGCTTGGGTCATTCATGTCTTCTCCAGTCTGAGGCGCCGTGACCCTTGCCGCACACGCAAGTCTGAGGGCTTGGGTCATTCATGTCTTCTCCAGTCTGAGGCGCCGTGACCCTTGCCGCACATGCAAGTCTGAGGGCTTGGGTCATTCATGTGTTCTCCAGTCTGAGGCGCTGTGACCTGCGCCGCACATGCAAGTCTGAGGGCTTGGGTCATTCATGTGTTCTCCAGTCTGAGGCGCCGTGACCCTTGCCGCACACGCAAGTCTGAAGGCTTGGGTCATTCATGTGTTCTCCAGTCTGAGGCGCCGTGACCCTTGCCGCACACGCAAGTCTGAGGGCTTGGGTCATTCATGTTTTCTCCAGTCTGAGGCGCCGTGACCCTTGCCGCACACGCAAGTCTGAGGGCTTGGGTCATTCACGGCTTCTCCAGTCTGAGGTGCCGTGACCCTTGCCGCACACGCAAGTCTGAGGGCTTGGGTCATTCATGTCTTCTCCAGTCTGAGGCGCCGTGACCCTTGCCGCACATGCAAGTCTGAGGGCTTGGGTCATTCATGTCTTCTCCAGTCTGAGGAGCCGTGACCCTTGCCGCACACGCAAGTCTGAGGGCTTGGGTCATTCATGTCTTCTCCAGTCTGAGTCGCCTTGACCCTTGCCGCACACGCAAGTCTGAGGGCTTGGGTCATTCATGTGTTCTCCAGTCTGAGGCGCTGTGACCTGCGCCGCACACGCAAGTCTGAGGGCTTGGGTCATTCATGTGTTCTCCAGTCTGAGGCGCCGTGACCCTTGCCGCACACGCAAGTCTGAGGGCTTGGGTCATTCATGTGTTCTCCAGTCTGAGGCGCCGTGACCCTTGCCGCACACGCAAGTCTGAGGGCTTGGGTCATTCATGTTTTCTCCAGTCTGAGGCGCCGTGACCCTTGCCGCACACGCAAGTCTGAGGGCTTGTGTCATTCATGTGTTCTCCAGTCTGAGGCGCCGTGACCCTTGCCGCACACGCAAGTCTGAGGGCTTGGGTCATTCACATATTCTCCAGTCTGAGGCACCGTGACCCTTGCCGCACACGCAAGTCTGAGGGCTTGGGTCATTCACGTCTTCTCCAGTCTGAGGCACCGTGAACCTTGCCGCACACGCAAGTCTGAGGGCTTGGGTCCTTCACGTGTTCTCCAGACTGAGGCGCCGTGACCCACGCCGCACACGCAAGTCAGAGGGCTTGGGTACTTCGCATGTTCTCCAGTCTGAGGCGCCGTGACCCTTGCCGCACACGCAAGTCTGAGGGCTTGGGTCCTTCAAGTGTTCTCCAGTCTGAGGCGCCGTGACCCTTGCCGCACACTCAAGTCTGAGGGCTTGGGTCATTCACGTGTTCTCTAGTCTGAGGCGACGTGACCCTTGCCGCACACGCAAGTTTGAGGGCTTGGGTCCTTCACGTCTTCTCCAGTCTGAAGCGCCGTGACCCTTGCCGCACACGCAAGTCTGAGGGCTTAGGTCATTCACGTGTTCTCCAGTCCGAGGCGCCGTGACCCTTGCCGCACACGCAAGTCTGAGGGCTTGGGTCATTCACGTCTTCTCCAATCCGAGGCGCCGTGACCCTTGCCGCACATGCAAGTCTGAGGGCTTGGGTCATTCATGTCTTCTCCAGTCCGAGGCGCCGTGACTCTTGCCGCACACGCAAGTCTGAAGGCATGGGTCATTCATGTGTTCTCCAGTCTGAGACACCGTGACACGCGCGGCACACGCAAGTCGGAGGGCTTGGGTCATTCATGTGTTCTCCAGTCTGAGGCGCCGTGACCCTTGCCGCACACGCAAGTCTGAGGGCTTGGGTCCTTCATGTGTTTTCCAGTCTGAGGCGCCGTGACCCTTGCCACACACACAAGTCTGAGGGCTTGGGTCATTCATGTGTTCTCCAGTCTGAGGCGCTGTGACCCTTGCCGCACACGCAAGTCTGAGGGCTTGGGTCATTCATGTGTTCTCCAGTCTGAGGCGCCGTGACCCTTGCCGCACACGCAAGTCTGAGGGCTAGGGTCATTCATGTCTTCTCCAGTCTGAGGCGCCTTGACCCTTATCGCACACGCAAGTCTGAGGGCTTGGGTCATTCATGTGTTCTCCAGTCTGAGGCGCCGTGACCCTTGCCCCACACGCAAGTCTGAGGGCTTGGGTCATTCATTTGTTCTCCAGTCTGAGGCGCCGTGACCCTTGCCGCACACGCAAGTCTGAGGGCTTGGGTCATTCACGTGTTCTCCAGTCCGAGGCGCCGTGACCCTTGCTGCACACGCAAGTCTGAGGACTTGGGTCATTCACGTCTTCTCCAGTCCGAGGCGCCGTGACCCTTGCCGCACACGCAAGTCTGAGGGCTTGGGTCATTCATGTCTTCTCCAGTCCGAGGCGCCGTGACTCTTGCCGCACACGCAAGTCTTAGGGCTTGGGTCATTCATGTGTTCTCCAGTCTGAGGCACCGTGACCCGCACCGCACACGCAAGTCTGAGGGCTTGGGTCATTCATGTGTTCTCCAGTCTGAGGCGCCGTGACCCTTGTCGCACACGCAAGTCTGAGGGCTTGGGTCCTTCATGTGTTCTCCAGTCTGAGGCGCTGTGACCCTTGCCTCACACGCAAGTCTGAGGGCTTGGGTCATTCATGTCTTCTCCAGTCTGAGGCGCCGTGACCCTTGCCGCACACGCAAGTCTGAGGGCTTGGGTCATTCATGTCTTCTCCAGTCTGAGGCGCCGTGACCCTTGCCGCACATGCAAGTCTGAGGGCTTGGGTCATTCATGTGTTCTCCAGTCTGAGGCGCTGTGACCTGCGCCGCACATGCAAGTCTGAGGGCTTGGGTCATTCATGTGTTCTCCAGTCTGAGGCGCCGTGACCCTTGCCGCACACGCAAGTCTGAAGGCTTGGGTCATTCATGTGTTCTCCAGTCTGTGGCGCCGTGACCCTTGCCGCACACGCAAGTCTGAGGGCTTGGGTCATTCATGTTTTCTCCAGTCTGAGGCGCCGTGACCCTTGCCGCACACGCAAGTCTGAGGGCTTGGGTCATTCATGTGTTCTCCAGTCTGAGGCGCCGTGACCCTTGCCGCACACGCAAGTCTGAGGGCTTGGGTCATTCACATATTCTCCAGTCTGAGGCACCGTGACCCTTGCCGCACACGCAAGTCTGAGGGCTTGGGTCATTCACGTATTCTCCAGTCTAAGGCGCCGTGCCCCTTGCCGCACACGCAAGTCTGAGGGCTTGGGTCATTCACGTCTTCTCCAGTCTGAGGCGCCGTGACCCTTGCCGCACACGCAAGTCTGAGGGCTTGGGTCCTTCACGTGTTCTCCAGACTGAGGCGCCGTGACCCACGCCGCACACGCAAGTCAGAGGGCTTGGGTACTTCACATGTTCTCCAGTCTGAGGCGCCGTGACCCTTGCCGCACACACAAGTCTGAGGGCTTGGGTCCTTCAAGTGTTCTCCAGTCTGAGGCGCCGTGACCCTTGCCGCACACGCAAGTCTGAGGGCTTGGGTCATTCACCTGTTCTCTAGTCTGAGGCGACGTGACCCTTGCCGCACATGCAAGTCTGAGGGCTTGGGTCCTTCACGTCTTCTCCAGTCTGAGGCGCCGTGACCCTTGCCGCACACGCAAGTCTGAGGGCTTGGGTCCTTCACCCCTTCTCCAGTCTGAGGCGCCGTGACCCTTGCCGCACACGCAAGTCTGAGGGCTTGGGTCATTCATGTGTTCTCCAGTCCGAGTCACCATGACCCTTGCCTCACACGCAAGTCTGAGGGCTTGGGTCATTCATGTGTTCTCCAGTCTGAGGCGCCGTGACCCTTGCCGCACACGCAAGTCTGAGGGCTTGGGTCATTCATGTTTTCTCCAGTCTGAGGCGCCGTGACCCTTGCCGCACACGCAAGTCAGAGGGCTTGGGTACTTCACATGTTCTCCAGTCTGAGGCGCCGTGACCCTTGCCACACATGCAAGTCTGAGGGCTTGGGTCCTTCAAGTGTTCTCCAGTCTGAGGCGCCGTGACCCTTGCCGCACACGCAAGTCTGAGGGCTTGGGTCATTCACGTGTTCTCCAGTCTGAGGCGACGTGACCCTTGCCGCACACGCAAGTGTGAGGGCTTGGGTCCTTCACGTCTTCTCCAGTCTGAGGCACCGTGACCCTTGCCTCACACACAAGTCTGAGGGCTTGGGTCCTTCACGTCTTCTCCAGTCTGAGGCGCCGTGACCCTTGCCGCACACGCAAGTCTGAGGGCTTGGGTCATTCACGTTTTCTCCAGTCCGAGGCGCCGTGACCCTTGCCGCACACGCAAGTCTGAGGGCTTGGGTCATTCACGTCTTCTCCAGTCCGAGGCGCCGTGACCCTTGCCGCACACGCAAGTCTGAGGGCTTGGGTCATTCATGTCTTCTCCAGTCCGAGGTGCCGTGACTCTTGCCGCACACGCAAGTCTGAGGGCATGGGTCATTCATGTGTTCTCCAGTCTGAGACACCGTGACACGCGCCGCACACGCAAGTCTGAGGGCTTGGGTCATTCATGTGTTCTCCAGTCTGAGGCACCGTGACCCTTGCCGCACACGCAAGTCTGAGGGCTTGGGTCCTTCATGTGTTCTCCAGTCTGAGGCGCCGTGACCCTTGCCACACACGCAAGTCTGAGGGCTTGGGTCATTCATGTGTTCTCCAGTCTGAGGCGCCGTGACCCTTGCCGCAAACGCAAGTCTGAGGGCTTGGGTCCTTCACGTCTTCTCCAGTCTGAGGCGCCGTAACCTTTGCCGCACACGCAAGTCTGAGGGCTTGGGTCATTCACGTGTTCTCCAGTCCGAGGCGCCGTGACCCTTGCCGCACACGCAAGTCTGAGGGCTTGGGTCATTCACGTCTTCTCCAATCCGAGGCGCCGTGACCCTTGCTGCACACGCAAGTCTGAGGGCTTGGGTCATTCATGTCTTCTCCAGTCCGAGGCGCCGTGACTCTTGCCGCACACGCAAGTCTGAGGGCATGGGTCATTCATGTGTTCTCCAGTCTGAGACACCGTGACACGCGCCGCACACGCAAGTCGGAGGGCTTGGGTCATTCATGTGTTCTCCAGTCTGAGGCGCCGTGACCCTTGCCGCACACGCAAGTCTGAGTGCTTGGGTCCTTCATGTGTTCTCCAGTCTGAGGCGCCATGACCCTTGCCACACACGCAAGTCCGAGGGCTTGGGTCATTCATGTGTTCTCCAGTCTGAGGCGCTGTGACCCTTGCCGCACACACAAGTCTGAGGGCTTGGGTCCTTCATGTCTTCTTCAGTCTGAGGCGCCGTGACCCTTGCTGCACACGCAAGTCTGAGGGCTTGGGTCATTCATGTCTTCTCCAGTCTGAGGCGCCTTGACCCTTGTCGCACACGCAAGTCTGAGGGCTTGGGTCATTCATGTGTTCTCCAGTCTGAGGTGCCGTGACCCTTGCCGCACACGCAAGTCTGAGGGCTTGGGTCCTTCAAGTGTTCTCCAGTCTGAGGCGCCGTGACCCTTGCCGCACACGCAAGTCTGAGGGCTTGGGTCATTCAAGTGTTTCCCAGTCTGAGGCGACGTGACCCTTGCCGCACACGCAAGTCTGAGGGCTTGGGTCATTCACATATTCTCAAGTCTGAGGCACCGTGACCCTTGCCGCACACGCAAGTCTGAGGGCTTGGGTCATTCACATCTTCTCCAGTCTGAGGCTCCGTGACCCTTGCCGCACACGCAAGTCTGAGGGCTTGGGTCCTTCACGTGTTCTCCAGACTGAGGCGCCGTGACCCACGCCGCACACGCAAGTCAGAGGGCTTGGGTACTTCGCATGTTCTCCAGTCTGAGGCGCCGTGACCCTTGCCGCACACGCAAGTCTGAGGGCTTGGGTCCTTCAAGTGTTCTCCAGTCTGAGGCGCCGTGACCCTTGCCGCACACTCAAGTCTGAGGGCTTGGGTCATTCACGTGTTCTCCAGTCTGAGGCGCCGTGACCCTTGCCGCACACGCAAGTCTGAGGGCTTGGGTCATTCACGTGTTCTCTAGTCTGAGGCGACGTGACCCTTGCCGCACATGCAAGTCTGAGGGCTTGGGTCCTTCACGTCTTCTCCAGTCTGAGGCGCCGTGACCCTTGCCGCACACGCAAGTCTGAGGGCTTGGGTCCTTCACCCCTTCTCCAGTCTGAGGCGCCGTGACCCTTGCCGCACACGCAAGTCTGAGGGCTTGGGTCATTCATGTGTTCTCCAGTCCGAGTCACCATGACCCTTGCCTCACACGCAAGTCTGAGGGCTTGGGTCATTCATGTGTTCTCCAGTCTGAGGCGCCGTGACCCTTGCCGCACACGCAAGTCTGAGGGCTTGGGTCATTCATGTTTTCTCCAGTCTGAGGCGCCGTGACCCTTGCCGCACACGCAAGTCAGAGGGCTTGGGTACTTCACATGTTCTCCAGTCTGAGGCGCCGTGACCCTTGCCACACATGCAAGTCTGAGGGCTTGGGTCCTTCAAGTGTTCTCCAGTCTGAGGCGCCGTGACCCTTGCCGCACACGCAAGTCTGAGGGCTTGGGTCATTCACGTGTTCTCCAGTCTGAGGCGACGTGACCCTTGCCGCACACGCAAGTGTGAGGGCTTGGGTCCTTCACGTCTTCTCCAGTCTGAGGCGCCGTGACCCTTGCCTCACACACAAGTCTGAGGGCTTGGGTCCTTCACGTCTTCTCCAGTCTGAGGCGCCGTGACCCTTGCCGCACACGCAAGTCTGAGGGCTTGGGTCATTCACGTTTTCTCCAGTCCGAGGCGCCGTGACCCTTGCCGCACACGCAAGTCTGAGGGCTTGGGTCATTCACGTCTTCTCCAGTCCGAGGCGCCGTGACCCTTGCCGCACACGCAAGTCTGAGGGCTTGGGTCATTCATGTCTTCTCCAGTCCGAGGTGCCGTGACTCTTGCCGCACACGCAAGTCTGAGGGCATGGGTCATTCATGTGTTCTCCAGTCTGAGACACCGTGACACGCGCCGCACACGCAAGTCTGAGGGCTTGGGTCATTCATGTGTTCTCCAGTCTGAGGCACCGTGACCCTTGCCGCACACGCAAGTCTGAGGGCTTGGGTCCTTCATGTGTTCTCCAGTCTGAGGCGCCGTGACCCTTGCCACACACGCAAGTCTGAGGGCTTGGGTCATTCATGTGTTCTCCAGTCTGAGGCGCCGTGACCCTTGCCGCAAACGCAAGTCTGAGGGCTTGGGTCCTTCACGTCTTCTCCAGTCTGAGGCGCCGTAACCTTTGCCGCACACGCAAGTCTGAGGGCTTGGGTCATTTACGTGTTCTCCAGTCCGAGGTGCCGTGACCCTTGCCGCACACGCAAGTCTGAGGGCTTGGGTCATTCACGTCTTCTCCAATCCGAGGCGCCGTGACCCTTGCTGCACACGCAAGTCTGAGGGCTTGGGTCATTCATGTCTTCTCCAGTCCGAGGCGCCGTGACTCTTGCCGCACACGCAAGTCTGAGGGCATGGGTCATTCATGTGTTCTCCAGTCTGAGACACCGTGACACGCGCCGCACACGCAAGTCGGAGGGCTTGGGTCATTCATGTGTTCTCCAGTCTGAGGCGCCGTGACCCTTGCCGCACACGCAAGTCTGAGTGCTTGGGTCCTTCATGTGTTCTCCAGTCTGAGGCGCCATGACCCTTGCCACACACGCAAGTCCGAGGGCTTGGGTCATTCATGTGTTCTCCAGTCTGAGGCGCTGTGACCCTTGCCGCACACACAAGTCTGAGGGCTTGGGTCCTTCATGTCTTCTTCAGTCTGAGGCGCCGTGACCCTTGCTGCACACGCAAGTCTGAGGGCTTGGGTCATTCATGTCTTCTCCAGTCTGAGGCGCCTTGACCCTTGTCGCACACGCAAGTCTGAGGGCTTGGGTCATTCATGTGTTCTCCAGTCTGAGGTGCCGTGACCCTTGCCGCACACGCAAGTCTGAGGGCTTGGGTCCTTCAAGTGTTCTCCAGTCTGAGGCGCCGTGACCCTTGCCGCACACGCAAGTCTGAGGGCTTGGGTCATTCAAGTGTTTCCCAGTCTGAGGCGACGTGACCCTTGCCGCACACGCAAGTCTGAGGGCTTGGGTCATTCACATATTCTCCAGTCTGAGGCACCGTGACCCTTGCCGCACACGCAAGTCTGAGGGCTTGGGTCATTCACGTCTTCTCCAGTCTGAGGCTCCGTGACCCTTGCCGCACACGCAAGTCTGAGGGCTTGGGTCCTTCACGTGTTCTCCAGACTGAGGCGCCGTGACCCACGCCGCACACGCAAGTCAGAGGGCTTGGGTACTTCGCATGTTCTCCAGTCTGAGGCGCCGTGACCCTTGTCGCACACGCAAGTCTGAGGGCTTGGGTCCTTCAAGTGTTCTCCAGTCTGAGGCGCCGTGACCCTTGCCGCACACTCAAGTCTGAGGGCTTGGGTCATTCACGTGTTCTCTAGTCTGAGGCGACGTGACCCTTGCCGCACACGCAAGTTTGAGGGCTTGGGTCCTTCACGTCTTCTCCAGTCTGAAGCGCCGTGACCCTTGCCGCACACGCAAGTCTGAGGGCTTAGGTCATTCACGTGTTCTCCAGTCCGAGGCGCCGTGACCCTTGCCGCACACGCAAGTCTGAGGGCTTGGGTCATTCACGTCTTCTCCAATCCGAGGCGCCGTGACCCTTGCCGCACATGCAAGTCTGAGGGCTTGGGTCATTCATGTCTTCTCCAGTCCGAGGCGCCGTGACTCTTGCCGCACACGCAAGTCTGAAGGCATGGGTCATTCATGTGTTCTCCAGTCTGAGACACCGTGACACGCGCGGCACACGCAAGTCGGAGGGCTTGGGTCATTCATGTGTTCTCCAGTCTGAGGCGCCGTGACCCTTGCCGCACACGCAAGTCTGAGGGCTTGGGTCCTTCATGTGTTTTCCAGTCTGAGGCGCCGTGACCCTTGCCACACACACAAGTCTGAGGGCTTGGGTCATTCATGTGTTCTCCAGTCTGAGGCGCTGTGACCCTTGCCGCACACGCAAGTCTGAGGGCTTGGGTCATTCATGTGTTCTCCAGTCTGAGGCGCCGTGACCCTTGCCGCACACGCAAGTCTGAGGGCTAGGGTCATTCATGTCTTCTCCAGTCTGAGGCGCCTTGACCCTTATCGCACACGCAAGTCTGAGGGCTTGGGTCATTCATGTGTTCTCCAGTCTGAGGCGCCATGACCCTTGCCCCACACGCAAGTCTGAGGGCTTGGGTCATTCATTTGTTCTCCAGTCTTAGGCGCCGTGACCCTTGCCGCACACGCAAGTCTGAGGGCTTGGGTCATTCACGTGTTCTCCAGTCCGAGGCGCCGTGACCCTTGCTGCACACGCAAGTCTGAGGACTTGGGTCATTCACGTCTTCTCCAGTCCGAGGCGCCGTGACCCTTGCCGCACACGCAAGTCTGAGGGCTTGGGTCATTCATGTCTTCTCCAGTCCGAGGCGCCGTGACTCTTGCCGCACACGCAAGTCTGAGGGCTTCGGTCATTCATGTGTTCTCCAGTCTGAGGCACCGTGACCCGCACCGCACACGCAAGTCTGAGGGCTTGGGTCATTCATGTGTTCTCCAGTCTGAGGCGCCGTGACCCTTGTCGCACACGCAAGTCTGAGGGCTTGGGTCCTTCATGTGTTCTCCAGTCTGAGGCGCTGTGACCCTTGCCTCACACGCAAGTCTGAGGGCTTGGGTCATTCATGTCTTCTCCAGTCTGAGGCGCCGTGACCCTTGCCGCACATGCAAGTCTGAGGGCTTGGGTCATTCATGTCTTCTCCAGTCTGAGGCGCCGTGACCCTTGCCGCACATGCAAGTCTGAGGGCTTGGGTCATTCATGTGTTCTCCAGTCTGAGGCGCTGTGACCTGCGCCGCACATGCAAGTCTGAGGGCTTGGGTCATTCATGTTGTTGGACAGGCCGCATGGTCGGGCTGCCCCCCTCCCCGCAATGGGACCTGGACCCTGGCTCCCCCTGCATCCCCAGCCAGAGTCCCCGACGACCACCCGAAGTACACTGCAATCCCTCACCCACAAGACACCAGCTCCGGACCCAGCTGGCCCGGGGCACCATCCACACCACGGCCTCGGCCCAGCCGCCATCTTGGGGCACTGCAGCACGAGGCCGCGTGGCCTCAACTCGACCCTCACCCTGGGCCCGGCCGGGCCCGACATCAAGGCACCAACCTCCCCCCCAGGAGGCAGAGTGACCACTTGGCGAGTCAATGGGAGAAAGGAATCGTCAACGGCTCTCCTCCGCCAGGTGTTGATCACCCCAGGCCGCCCTGGGCGCTGGCTCCACCCCCCTGCTGGGTGTCTGGACTCCCTCATCCCGGACCTCCCGGCCCCCCAGGCGCGAGGGTCCGGACATCAAAGGGGACCAGACCTATAACTGGGGCAGGGCCAGACCAGGAAGCCAGTTGTATCCTGGAGTCGAGAGACCCGAGAAGAACTCATCTGTGACTGGCCTGCTGGCGCTGCCGCGGCCCTCTGCCTCGTGAAACCATCGTCTTGGCCTGCTGGCGCTGCCGCGGCCCTCTGCCTCGTGAAACCATCGTCTTGGCCTGCTGGCGCTGCCGCGGCCCTCTGCCTCGTGAAACCATCGTCTTGGCCTGCTGGCGCTGCCGCGGCCCTCTGCCTCGTGAAACCATCGTCTTGGCCTGCTGGCGCTGCCGCGGCCCTCTGCCTCGTGAAACCATCGACTCGGCCTGCTGGCGCTGCCGCGGCCCTCTGCCTTGTGAGACTATCATCCTGGCCTGCTGGCGCTGCCGCGGCCCAATCCACAGACACTCCAGCTCGAGGATTGTGAGCTCGCCTCTTACCACTCCCTGTACCGATCCGGTACCAAGACTGTCCCGCTACCCCCTTTCCCTACAGAGACTAGAAGTGAGAGGACCCCCGGGGTCCGAGATATCCTGTATCGCTGATATCCTTGCCTTACGAACCTTATATAAAGTATTGAACTCGACCTGGTGTGGTGCCTGTTTGTGGGGAGGGAGGTAACTTGTCTGTACGATCGCCGGAGACGGTCCCCCTCGGGGATCTCTCCCGCAGTATCCGGCCGACCCTCAGGGTCCCCGTCTAACATTGGTGGCCAGCGACGGGATCCGAACCTACGCATAATCGTACAGAAAGTCACTCGACCCACGGCACACGACCACCATGACAACAGAGAGCGGAACAACGGAGAAATTCCAGATGGAAAAATTGGAAGACTACAACCACCGAGAACTGAAGCAATATTGCATGGAACTTGGGCTCCCAACCACAGGTCTGAGCACAAAGGAAGACTTCAAACGAGCCCTAGAAGCTTGGGCGGAAACGGGTACGGCCGTACCCCGAACACAAACAACCGAGACGAGCCCCGCACCAACTGAAGAAAGAAGAGCGGGTCTCTCCCTGGAAGAGATCCGAGAAAGAGAAAAAAGCAGACTCCACGAGTTAGAACTAGCCCGACTTCGCTTGGATGGGGAACTCAAGCTGGCGGAACAAAAAATAACTCTGGAACACTTACGGCTCCGAGAGGAGCGAGAAGAGAAGCAAAAACAGAGAGAGCTAGAGGAAAAGAAACTAGCGTACGAACATGAGCGCAATCTCAAAGAACTGGAGATCCAGAAACAGAATAAAGACCTCGGGCTCCCCGAACGACCGACCCTGCCTGCCTCTACCGAGCCCAAGGTTCACATCCCCAAAGATGTCATCCGGGAATACCACAAGAACGATGATATACAGCAGTGGTTTAAAGCCTATGAGGTGGCAATGACCTCCCACCGGATTCCCCGAAGCGACTGGGGAGCCGGATTATGGGGGAGGTTTGTCAACGAAGGGCGGGACGCCCTGCTGCAACTCCCGGACCAGCTGATGACATCCTACGACCACATGAAGGCCGCCCTCCTCACTCGATACGGGCTCACACCTGAGATGTACCGCCAACGGTTCCGCGACTGCAAACGGATTCCGGGTACAACCTGGGTGGAGTACGTGAACTTCTTTAGCCGAGCCTTCGAGGGGTGGATCAAGGGCAACAAAGTGACCACCTACGAACAACTCTTTGACCTTATCATATGGGAGCACCTGTCGAACAACTGCTTCGTGGAGCTCCGCCAACACCTCTTGGACAGTAAGCTAACCGAACCTCGACAACTCGCCGCCGAAGCCGACCGGTGGGAAAGCACCCGAGTTGGCCGGAACGGACCCAGCGAATCATCCAGACCATACCCAGGGCCCCATCGCCCCCGAGGAGGAGGAGGAGGCCAGAGTCGGGGGAGAGACCCCGGCCCCGCGTCACCCCCCAGGAGCCCCTCGACCCCGGTCGGCCGAGGAAGCCCTGCCATCCGGGCCGGTTTTCGAGCCCACGTTATGTGCCACAGATGCCTGCGACCCGGCCACTACGCCAGTGATCCCAACTGCCCAAAGAATCCGAACACTACCCCCCGCCAGGTCGCAGCGGCCGCCCTAGGGGAAGAACTAGTCCCGGAGGACCAAGAAGAGTACGAGACCGACCCCTCTGAATGGGCTCCCGCCGCCATGGCACTGGCCTGCTTAGGGGAGAGAGAGATGATTCCGCGGGCCCCCCTTCCCGCCAACACGCAGAAGTACAGTCAATGGGTCAACATTAATGGCCGCCGGGCGGGAGCCCTCCGCGACACCGGGGCCAGTGTAACGGCGGTCCGACGCCATCTCATCACTCCAGACCAAATCCTGCCGAACATTCTCTGCCCTGTCCGCTCAGCAGACAATTCCGAAAGCCTGTGCCACATGGCTTGCGTCGCCTTCGAGTGGGGAGGAGTAACGGGGATGTTAAAGGTGACTGTCCGCGATGATGCCCCCGTGGATTGCCTCCTAGGAAACGACCTCGAAAGCTCTCCCTGGGCAGCTGTCGAACGGAGGGAACACCTGGGGATGCTCGGCCTCCCCGAATGGGTCTGCGTCACGACCCGGTCCATGACCGCCCGCGCGGTCCCCAGTCTAGAAGAGCCCGAGTGGCCGGAACCTCCTCCCACGCTCATCCCAGAGGAGGCCGCCCCAGAAGCCAGTCCCTCGACCCAAACAGAAGAAGGATCCGACCAGCTTCGGGACGTCCCTGACCTGGCACAATGGCGTCAGGAGGGAGGCCCCACTCAGGAACAATTCCGGGCCGAACAGAAAACATGTCCCTCTCTCGAAGGACTCCGGCAGCAAGCCCTGGCCCAGGGCACAGGGGATACCTCGGGGGCCCACTGGATCTACTGGGACCAAGACCTGCTCTACAGCGAGCAGAAAATTGCAGAACTAGGAGCCAGTCGGGTGCTGGTGGTGCCCCTTCGCTTCCGAGACTTCCTCCTGAACTTAGCCCACGATGTCCCCCTTGCCGGACACCTGGGACAGGATAAAACCTACGACCGCCTGGTGACCCATTTTTTCTGGCCCCAAATGCGAAAGGATGTCACCAACCACTGCAAGGCCTGCCCCACCTGCCAGGCCAGCGGAAAAAGTGGCCGAAAAATCAAAGCACCTTTACAACCCTTTCCGGTCGTCACCACCCCGTTTGAACGAGTGGGAATAGACATTGTGGGGCCCCTCGACCCTCGAACAGCCCAAGGACACCGGTTCATCCTGGTCCTAGTAGACCACGCCACCCGCTACCCCGAGGCCATCCCTCTTCGGACTGTGACGGCCCCCGTGGTGGGCCGAGCTCTGATGGGGATCTTCTCCCGGGTGGGGTTCCCCCGGGAGGTCGTCAGTGACAGGGGCACGAACTTTATCTCCAAATATATGAAGTCTCTCTGGCAACAATGCGGGGGCACCTACAAATTCACGACCCCCTATCACCCGCAAGGAAACGGACTGGTTGAGAGGTTCAACCGCACCCTCAAAGGAATGATTATGGGCCTAGAAGAACCCCTTCGACGCCAGTGGGACGTGCTACTTCCATGCCTCCTGTTTGCCTATCGGGAGGTCCCGCAGAAATCCCTCGGTTTCAGCCCATTTGAACTCCTGTACGGGCACCCCGTCCGGGGCCCCCTCAGCCTAGTCAAGGAAGGTTGGGAGCAGCCCCCCCAGAAAACTCCCCCGGACATCTACAGGTACCTCCTGGCTCTCCGCAACCAGACCCGGCGGTTCCGAGACACCGCCAAAGCCAATCTCGAGGCCAGTCAGGAGGACATGAAGAGGTGGTACGATCAGCACACGTCCTCCATTGAGTTCGAACCAGGACAACAGGTCTGGGTGATGTCCCCGGTTGAACCCTGTGCACTCCAAGACAGATGGTCCGGGCCCTTCAAGGTGATCGAACGCAAGGGGCCCGTCACCTATTTAATCGACATGGAGACTGCCCGGAACCCCCTACGGGTCCTCCATGCCAACAGGCTCAAACCCCATTTTGTGCGATCCGAACTCAGCCTCCTGATGGCTACCGATAATGGGACAGAAGAAGACTCCGAACCCCTTCCGGACTTACTGAGGGTCCTCGAACGGGATGGCTCAGTGGAAGGGGTCCAGCTCTCCGAGGCCCTGTCCCCGGAGCAACGCCAAGACTGCCAAACGCTCCTGAGGCGGTTCGCCTCCCTGTTCTCCCTCACCCCCGGAGTCACCCCCTGGTGCCTTCACGATGTGGACACCGGGGACAGCCCTCCTATTCGACACCGGGCGTACCGCGTACCCGATCGGGTGCGCAACTGCATCCAGACCGAGGTGTCCAAAATGCTGACCCTGGGAGTGATCGAACCCTCAGACAGCCCCTGGGCGAGCCCTGTCGTCCTGGTTCCCAAAGCAGCCGCCCCGGGCGTTGCCCCTGAGCTCCGGTTCTGCGTGGACTATCGGGGGCTGAATGCAGTTACCAGGACCGACGCTCATCCCATCCCCCGGGCAGATGAGCTAATCGACCGGATGGGGGCCGCCCGCTACCTGAGCATCTTCGACCTAACAGCGGGCTACTGGCAGATCGCCCTCACCCCTAGGGCCCAAGAACGTTCCGCCTTCTCCACCCCGGACGGGCACTACCACTTTAAAGTAATGCCCTTCGGCATGAAAAACGCCCCGGCAACGTTCCAACGGCTGGTAAACCAGGTACTGGCGGGCCTGGAAGACTTCAGCGCCGCCTACCTGGACGACATTGCTGTGTACAGCCACCAGTGGACCGACCACCTCCGCCACCTACGGGAGGTTCTACACGCCCTCCAGCAAGCCGGGCTCACCATCAAGGCCAGCAAGTGCCAGGTTGGCCAAGGGTCCGTGACCTACCTGGGACACCAAGTGGGAAGCGGGCTGGTGGCCCCTCTCCAACTCAAGATTGCTGCCATCCAGGCCTGGCGACCCCCTACGACCCAAACGGAGGTCTGGGCCTTCCTGGGGCTCACCGGATACTACCGGCGGTTCGTGAAGGACTATGGCAGCATCATGGGGCCCCTCACAGAGCTCACCTCCAAGAAGGGCCCCAAAACCGTCAACTGGACCCCGGACTGCCAATCGGCCTTCGAGAGACTGAAGGCCGCCATGTGCACGGCCCCCGTGCTCCAGGCTCCCGACTACAGCCGGGAATTCATTGTGCAGACGGACGCCTCCGATCATGGTGTGGGGGCCGTCCTCTCCCAACTCAACGCTGAAGGGGTCGACCAACCAGTGGCCTACATCAGCAGACGCCTGCTGCCCCGAGAACAGCGCTGGAGCACCATTGAGAGGGAGGCCTTCGCCGTAGTCTGGGCACTCAAGAAGCTCCGGCCCTACCTCTTCGGCACCCACTTCCGGGTGCAAACAGACCACCGACCCCTGCAATGGCTGATGCAAATGCGGGGGGAGAACCCGAAGCTGTTGCGCTGGTCCATCTCCCTGCAGGGGCTGGACTTCACGGTAGAACATCGTCCAGGCCAGGACCACGCCAACGCCGACGGCCTGTCACGCTTTTTCCGCCTCAGCGAGGAGAGTCCCCAGGAAGATGGCTGACTCTCCCCGCCTTCAGCTGGGGGGGACGCATGTTGGACAGGCCGCATGGTCGGGCTGCCCCCCTCCCCGCAATGGGACCTGGACCCTGGCTCCCCCTGCATCCCCAGCCAGAGTCCCCGACGACCACCCGAAGTACACTGCAATCCCTCACCCACAAGACACCAGCTCCGGACCCAGCTGGCCCGGGGCACCATCCACACCACGGCCTCGGCCCAGCCGCCATCTTGGGGCACTGCAGCACGAGGCCGCATGGCCTCAACTCGACCCTCACCCTGGGCCCGGCCGGGCCCGACATCAAGGCACCAACCTCCCCCCCAGGAGGCAGAGTGACCACTTGGCGAGTCAATGGGAGAAAGGAATCGTCAACGGCTCTCCTCCGCCAGGTGTCGATCACCCCAGGCCGCCCTGGGCGCTGGCTCCACCCCCCTGCTGGGTGTCTGGACTCCCTCATCCCGGACCTCCCGGCCCCCCAGGCGCGAGGGTCCGGACATCAAAGGGGACCAGACCTATAACTGGGGCAGGGCCAGACCAGGAAGCCAGTTGTATCCTGGAGTCGAGAGACCCGAGAAGAACTCATCTGTGACTGGCCTGCTGGCGCTGCCGCGGCCCTCTGCCTCGTGAAACCATCGTCTTGGCCTGCTGGCGCTGCCGCGGCCCTCTGCCTCGTGAAACCATCGTCTTGGCCTGCTGGCGCTGCCGCGGCCCTCTGCCTCGTGAAACCATCGTCTTGGCCTGCTGGCGCTGCCGCGGCCCTCTGCCTCGTGAAACCATCGTCTTGGCCTGCTGGCGCTGCCGCGGCCCTCTGCCTCGTGAAACCATCGACTCGGCCTGCTGGCGCTGCCGCGGCCCTCTGCCTTGTGAGACTATCATCCTGGCCTGCTGGCGCTGCCGCGGCCCGATCCACAGACACTCCAGCTCGAGGATTGTGAGCTCGCCTCTTACCACTCCCTGTACCGATCCGGTACCAAGACTGTCCCGCTACCCCCTTTCCCTACAGAGACTAGAAGTGAGAGGACCCCCGGGGTCCGAGATATCCTGTATCGCTGATATCCTTGCCTTACGAACCTTATATAAAGTATTGAACTCGACCTGGTGTGGTGCCTGTTTGTGGGGAGGGAGGTAACTTGTCTGTACGATCGCCGGAGACGGTCCCCCTCGGGGATCTCTCCCGCAGTATCCGGCCGACCCTCAGGGTCCCCGTCTAACACATGTGTTCTCCAGTCTGAGGCGCCGTGACCCTTGCCGCACACGCAAGTCTGAGGGCTTGGGTCATTCATGTGTTCTCCAGTCTGAGGCGCCGTGACCCTTGCCGCACACGCAAGTCTGAGGGCTTGGGTCATTCATGTTTTCTCCAGTCTGAGGCGCCGTGACCCTTGCCGCACACGCAAGTCTGAGGGCTTGGGTCATTCATGTGTTCTCCAGTCTGAGGCGCCGTGACCCTTGCCGCACACGCAAGTCTGAGGGCTTGGGTCATTCACATATTCTCCAGTCTGAGGCACCGTGACCCTTGCCGCACACGCAAGTCTGAGGGCTTGGGTCATTCACGTATTCTCCAGTCTAAGGCGCCGTGCCCCTTGCCGCACACGCAAGTCTGAGGGCTTGGGTCATTCACGTCTTCTCCAGTCTGAGGCGCCGTGACCCTTGCCGCACACGCAAGTCTGAGGGCTTGGGTCCTTCACGTGTTCTCCAGACTGAGGCGCCGTGACCCACGCCGCACACGCAAGTCAGAGGGCTTGGGTACTTCACATGTTCTCCAGTCTGAGGCGCCGTGACCCTTGCCGCACACGCAAGTCTGAGGGCTTGGGTCCTTCAAGTGTTCTCCAGTCTGAGGCGCCGTGACCCTTGCCGCACACGCAAGTCTGAGGGCTTGGGTCATTCACGTGTTCTCTAGTCTGAGGCGACGTGACCCTTGCCGCACATGCAAGTCTGAGGGCTTGGGTCCTTCACGTCTTCTCCAGTCTGAGGCGCCGTGACCCTTGCCGCACACGCAAGTCTGAGGGCTTGGGTCCTTCACCCCTTCTCCAGTCTGAGGCGCCGTGACCCTTGCCGCACACGCAAGTCTGAGGGCTTGGGTCATTCATGTGTTCTCCAGTCCGAGTCACCATGACCCTTGCCTCACACGCAAGTCTGAGGGCTTGGGTCATTCATGTGTTCTCCAGTCTGAGGCGCCGTGACCCTTGCCGCACACGCAAGTCTGAGGGCTTGGGTCATTCATGTTTTCTCCAGTCTGAGGCGCCGTGACCCTTGCCGCACACGCAAGTCAGAGGGCTTGGGTACTTCACATGTTCTCCAGTCTGAGGCGCCGTGACCCTTGCCACACATGCAAGTCTGAGGGCTTGGGTCCTTCAAGTGTTCTCCAGTCTGAGGCGCCGTGACCCTTGCCGCACACGCAAGTCTGAGGGCTTGGGTCATTCACGTGTTCTCCAGTCTGAGGCGACGTGACCCTTGCCGCACACGCAAGTGTGAGGGCTTGGGTCCTTCACGTCTTCTCAAGTCTGAGGCGCCGTGACCCTTGCCTCACACACAAGTCTGAGGGCTTGGGTCCTTCACGTCTTCTCCAGTCTGAGGCGCCGTGACCCTTGCCGCACACGCAAGTCTGAGGGCTTGGGTCATTCACGTTTTCTCCAGTCCGAGGCGCCGTGACCCTTGCCGCACACGCAAGTCTGAGGGCTTGGGTCATTCACGTCTTCTCCAGTCCGAGGCGCCGTGACCCTTGCCGCACACGCAAGTCTGAGGGCTTGGGTCATTCATGTCTTCTCCAGTCCGAGGTGCCGTGACTCTTGCCGCACACGCAAGTCTGAGGGCATGGGTCATTCATGTGTTCTCCAGTCTGAGACACCGTGACACGCGCCGCACACGCAAGTCTGAGGGCTTGGGTCATTCATGTGTTCTCCAGTCTGAGGCACCGTGACCCTTGCCGCACACGCAAGTCTGAGGGCTTGGGTCCTTCATGTGTTCTCCAGTCTGAGGCGCCGTGACCCTTGCCACACACGCAAGTCTGAGGGCTTGGGTCATTCATGTGTTCTCCAGTCTGAGGCGCCGTGACCCTTGCCGCAAACGCAAGTCTGAGGGCTTGGGTCCTTCACGTCTTCTCCAGTCTGAGGCGCCGTAACCTTTGCTGCACACGCAAGTCTGAGGGCTTGGGTCATTCACGTGTTCTCCAGTCCGAGGCGCCGTGACCCTTGCCGCACACGCAAGTCTGAGGGTTTGGGTTATTCACGTCTTCTCCAATCCGAGGCGCCGTGACCCTTGCTGCACACGCAAGTCTGAGGGCTTGGGTCATTCATGTCTTCTCCAGTCCGAGGCGCCGTGACTCTTGCCGCACACGCAAGTCTGAGGGCATGGGTCATTCATGTGTTCTCCAGTCTGAGACACCGTGACACGCGCCGCACACGCAAGTCGGAGGGCTTGGGTCATTCATGTGTTCTCCAGTCTGAGGCGCCGTGACCCTTGCCGCACACGCAAGTCTGAGTGCTTGGGTCCTTCATGTGTTCTCCAGTCTGAGGCGCCATGACCCTTGCCACACACGCAAGTCCGAGGGCTTGGGTCATTCATGTGTTCTCCAGTCTGAGGCGCTGTGACCCTTGCCGCACACACAAGTCTGAGGGCTTGGGTCCTTCATGTCTTCTTCAGTCTGAGGCGCCGTGACCCTTGCTGCACACGCAAGTCTGAGGGCTTGGGTCATTCATGTCTTCTCCAGTCTGAGGCGCCTTGACCCTTGTCGCACACGCAAGTCTGAGGGCTTGGGTCATTCATGTGTTCTCCAGTCTGAGGTGCCGTGACCCTTGCCGCACACGCAAGTCTGAGGGCTTGGGTCCTTCAAGTGTTCTCCAGTCTGAGGTGCCGTGACCCTTGCCGCACACGCAAGTCTGAGGGCTTGGGTCATTCACGTGTTTCCCAGTCTGAGGCGACGTGACCCTTGCCGCACACGCAAGTCTGAGGGCTTGGGTCCTTCACGTCTTCTCCAGTCTGAGGCGCCGTGACCCTTGCCGCACACGCAAGTCTGAGGGCTTGGGTCCTTCAAGTGTTCTCCAGTCGGAGGCGCCGTGACCCTTGCCGCACACGCAAGTCTGAGGGCTTGGGTCATTCACGTGTTCTCCAGTCTGAGGCGACGTGACCCTTGCCGCACACGCAAGTCTGAGGGCTTGGGTCATTCATGTCTTCTCCAGTCTGAAGAGCCGAGACCCGCGCCGCACATGCAATTCTGAGGGCTTGGGTCATTCATGTCTTCTCCAGTCTGAGGCGTCATGACCCTTGCTGCACACGCAAGTCTGAGGGTTTGGGTCATTCATGTCTTCTCCAGTCTGAGGTGCCGTGACCCTTGCCGCACACGCAAGTCTGAGGGCTTGGGTCCTTCATGTCTTCTTCAGTCTGAGGCGCCGTGACCCTTGCCGCACATGCAAGTCTGAGGGCTTGGGTCATTCATGTCTTCTCCAGTCTGAGGCGCCGTGACCCTTGCCGCACACGCAAGTCTGAGGGCTTGGGTCATTCACGTCTTCTCCAGTCTGAGGCGCCGTGACCCGCGCCGCACACACAAGTCTGAGGGCTTGGGTCATTCATGTGTTCTCCGGTCTGAGGCACCGTGACCCTTGCCGCACACGCAAGTCTGAGGGCTTGGGTCATTCACGGCTTCTCCAGTCTGAGGTGCCGTGACCCTTGCCGCACACGCAAGTCTGAGGGCTTGGGTCATTCATGTCTTCTCCAGTCTGAGGCACCGTGACCCTTGCCGCACACGCAAGTCTGAGGGCTTGGGTCATTCATGTCTTCTCCAGTCTGAGGCGCCGTGACCCTTGCCGCACATGCAAGTCTGAGGGCTTGGGTCATTCATGTCTTCTCCAGTCTGAGGCGCCGTGACCCTTGCCGCACACGCAATCTGAGGCCTTGGGTCATTCATGTCTTCTCCAGTCTGAGGTGCTGTGACCCTTGCCGCACACGCAAGTCTGAGGGCTTGGGTCATTCATGTCTTCTTCAGTCTGAGGAGCCGTGACCCTTGCCGCACACGCAAGTCTGAGGGCTTGGGTCATTCATGTCTTCTCCAGTCTGAGTCGCCTTGACCCTTGCCGCACACGCAAGTCTGAGGGCTTGGGTCATTCATGTGTTCTCCAGTCTGAGGCGCTGTGACCTGCGCCGCACACGCAAGTCTGAGGGCTTGGGTCATTCATGTGTTCTCCAGTCTGAGGCGCCGTGACCCTTGCCGCACACGCAAGTCTGAGGGCTTGGGTCATTCATGTGTTCTCCAGTCTGAGGCGCCGTGACCCTTGCCGCACACGCAAGTCTGAGGGCTTGGGTCATTCATGTTTTCTCCAGTCTGAGGCGCCGTGACCCTTGCCGCACACGCAAGTCTGAGGGCTTGGGTCATTCATCTGTTCTCCAGTCTGAGGCGCCGTGACCCTTGCCGCACACGCAAGTCTGAGGGCTTGGGTCATTCACGTATTCTCCAGTCTAAGGCGCCGTGACCCTTGCCGCACACGCAAGTCTGAGGGCTTGGGTCATTCACGTCTTCTCCAGTCTGAGGCGCCGTGACCCTTGCCGCACACGCAAGTCTGAGGGCTTGGGTCCTTCACGTGTTCTCCAGACTGAGGCGCCGTGACCCACGCCGCACACGCAAGTCAGAGGGCTTGGGTACTTCACATGTTCTCCAGTCTGAGGCGCCGTGACCCTTGCCGCACACGCAAGTCTGAGGGCTTGGGTCCTTCAAGTGTTCTCCAGTCTGAGGCGCCGTGACCCTTGCCGCACACTCAAGTCTGAGGGCTTGGGTCATTCACGTGTTCTCTAGTCTGAGGCCAAGTGACCCTTGCCGCACATGCAAGTTTGAGGGCTTGGGTCCTTCACGTCTTCTCCAGTCTGAAGCGCCGTGACCCTTGCCGCACACGCAAGTCTGAGGGCTTAGGTCATTCACGTGTTCTCCAGTCCGAGGCGCCGTGACCCTTGCCGCACACGCAAGTCTGAGGGCTTGGGTCATTCACGTCTTCTCCAATCCGAGGCGCCGTGACCCTTGCCGCACATGCAAGTCTGAGGGCTTGGGTCATTCATGTCTTCTCCAGTCCGAGGCGCCGTGACCCTTGCCGTACACGCAAGTCTGAGGGCTTGGGTCATTCATGTGTTCTCCAGTCTGAGGCGCCGTGACCCTTGCCGCACACGCAAGTCTGAGGGCTTGGGTCATTCACATATTCTCCAGTCTGAGGCACCGTGACCCTTGCCGCACACGCAAGTCTGAGGGCTTGGGTCATTCACGTATTCTCCAGTCTAATGCGCCGTGACCCTTGCCGCACACGCAAGTCTGAGGGCTTGGGTCATTCACGTCTTCTCCAGTCTGAGGCGCCGTGACCCTTGCCGCACACGCAAGTCTGAGGGCTTGGGTCCTTCACGTGTTCTCCAGACTGAGGCGCCGTGACCCACGCCGCACACGCAAGTCAGAGGGCTTGGGTACTTCACATGTTCTCCAGTCTGAGGCGCCGTGACCCTTGCCGCACACGCAAGTCTGAGGGCTTGGGTCCTTCAAGTGTTCTCCAGTCTGAGGCGCCGTGACCCTTGCCGCACACGCAAGTCTGAGGGCTTGGGTCATTCATGTCTTCTCCAGTCTGAGTCGCCTTGACCCTTGCCGCACACGCAAGTCTGAGGGCTTGGGTCATTCATGTGTTCTCCAGTCTGAGGCGCTGTGACCTGCGCCACACACGCAAGTCTGAGGGCTTGGGTCATTCATGTGTTCTCCAGTCTGAGGCGCCGTGACCCTTGCCGCACACGCAAGTCTGAGGGCTTGGGTCATTCATGTGTTCTCCAGTCTGAGGCGCCGTGACCCTTGCCGCACACGCAAGTCTGAGGGCTTGGGTCATTCATGTTTTCTCCAGTCTGAGGCGCCGTGACCCTTGCCGCACACGCAAGTCTGAGGGCTTGGGTCATTCATGTGTTCTCCAGTCTGAGGCACCGTGACCCTTGCCGCACACGCAAGTCTGAGGGCTTGGGTCATTCACATATTCTCCAGTCTGAGGCACCGTGACCCTTGCCGCACACGCAAGTCTGAGGGCTTGGGTCATTCACGTATTCTCCAGTCTAAGGCGCCGTGACCCTTGCCGCACACGCAAGTCTGAGGGCTTGGGTCATTCACGTCTTCTCCAGTCTGAGGCGCCGTGACCCTTGCCGCACACGCAAGTCTGAGGGCTTGGGTCCTTCACGTGTTCTCCAGACTGAGGCGCCGTGACCCACGCCACACACGCAAGTCAGAGGGCTTGGGTACTTCACATGTTCTCCAGTCTGAGGCGCCGTGACCCTTGCCGCACACGCAAGTCTGAGGGCTTGGGTCCTTCAAGTGTTCTCCAGTCTGAGGCGCCGTGACCCTTGCCGCACACTCAAGTCTGAGGGATTGGGTCATTCACGTGTTCTCTAGTCTGAGGCGACGTGACCCTTGCCGCACACGCAAGTTTGAGGGCTTGGGTCCTTCACGTCTTCTCCAGTCTGAAGCGCCGTGACCCTTGCCGCACATGCAAGTCTGAGGGCTTGGGTCATTCATGTGTTCTCCAGTCTGAGACACCGTGACACGCGCGGCACACGCAAGTCGGAGGGCTTAGGTCATTCATGTGTTCTCCAGTCTGAGGCGCCGTGACCCTTGCCGCACACGCAAGTCTGAGGGCTTGGGTCCTTCATGTGTTTTCCAGTCTGAGGCGCCGTGACCCTTGCCACACACACAAGTCTGAGGGCTTGGGTCATTCATGTGTTCTCCAGTCTGAGGCGCTGTGACCCTTGCCGCACACGCAAGTCTGAGGGCTTGGGTCATTCATGTGTTCTCAAGTCTGAGGCGCCGTGACCCTTGCCGCACACGCAAGTCTGAGGGCTTGGGTCATTCATGTCTTCTCCAGTCTGAGGCGCCTTGACCCTTATCGCACACGCAAGTCTGAGGGCTTGGGTCATTCATGTGTTCTCCGGTCTGAGGCACCGTGACCCTTGCCGCACACGCAAGTCTGAGGGCTTGGGTCATTCACGGCTTCTCCAGTCTGAGGTGCCGTGACCCTTGCCGCAAACGCAAGTCTGAGGGCTTGGGTCATTCATGTCTTCTCCAGTCTGAGGCACCGTGACCCTTGCCGCACACGCAAGTCTGAGGGCTTGGGTCATTCATGTCTTCTCCAGTCTGAGGCGCCGTGACCCTTGCCGCACATGCAAGTCTGAGGGCTTGGGTCATTCATGTCTTCTCCAGTCTGAGGCGCCGTGACCCTTGCCGCACACGCAAGTCTGAGGCCTTGGGTCATTCATGTCTTCTCCAGTCTGAGGCGCTGTGACCCTTGCCGCACACGCAAGTCTGAGGGCTTGGGTCATTCATGTCTTCTTCAGTCTGAGGAGCCGTGACCCTTGCCGCACACGCAAGTCTGAGGGCTTGGGTCATTCATGTCTTCTCCAGTCTGAGTCGCCTTGACCCTTGCCGCACACGCAAGTCTGAGGGCTTGGGTCATTCATGTGTTCTCCAGTCTGAGGCGCTGTGACCTGCGCCACACACGCAAGTCTGAGGGCTTGGGTCATTCATGTGTTCTCCAGTCTGAGGCGCCGTGACCCTTGCCGCACACGCAAGTCTGAGGGCTTGGGTCATTCATGTGTTCTCCAGTCTGAGGCGCCGTGACCCTTGCCGCACACGCAAGTCTGAGGGCTTGGGTCATTCATGTTTTCTCCAGTCTGAGGCGCCGTGACCCTTGCCGCACATGCAAGTCTGAGGGCTTGGGTCATTCATGTGTTCTCCAGTCTGAGGCGCCGTGACCCTTGCCGCACACGCAAGTCTGAGGGCTTGGGTCATTCACATATTCTCCAGTCTGAGGCACCGTGACCCTTGCCGCACACGCAAGTCTGAGGGCTTGGGTCATTCACGTATTCTCCAGTCTAAGGCGCCGTGACCCTTGCCGCACACGCAAGTCTGAGGGCTTGGGTCATTCACGTCTTCTCCAGTCTGAGGCGCCGTGACCCTTGCCGCACACGCAAGTCTGAGGGCTTGGGTCCTTCACGTGTTCTCCAGACTGAGGCGCCGTGACCCACGCCACACACGCAAGTCAGAGGGCTTGGGTACTTCACATGTTCTCCAGTCTGAGGCGCCGTGACCCTTGCCGCACACGCAAGTCTGAGGGCTTGGGTCCTTCAAGTGTTCTCCAGTCTGAGGCGCCGTGACCCTTGCCGCACACTCAAGTCTGAGGGCTTGGGTCATTCACGTGTTCTCTAGTTTGAGGCGACGTGACCCTTGCCGCACACGCAAGTTTGAGGGCTTGGGTCCTTCACGTCTTCTCCAGTCTGAAGCGCCGTGACCCTTGCCGCACACGCAAGTCTGAGGGCTTAGGTCATTCACGTGTTCTCCAGTCCGAGGCGCCGTGACCCTTGCCGCACACGCAAGTCTGAGGGCTTGGGTCATTCACGTCTTCTCCAATCCGAGGCGCCGTGACCCTTGCCGCACATGCAAGTCTGAGGGCTTGGGTCATTCATGTGTTCTCCAGTCTGAGACACCGTGACACGCACGGCACACGCAAGTCGGAGGGCTTGGGTCATTCATGTGTTCTCCAGTCTGAGGCGCCGTGACCCTTGCCGCACACGCAAGTCTGAGGGCTTGGGTCCTTCATGTGTTTTCCAGTCTGAGGCGCCGTGACCCTTGCCACACACACAAGTCTGAGGGATTGGGTCATTCATGTGTTCTCAAGTCTGAGGCGCCGTGACCCTTGCCGCACACGCAAGTCTGAGGGCTTGGGTCATTCATGTCTTCTCCAGTCTGAGGCGCCTTGACCCTTATCGCACACGCAAGTCTGAGGGCTTGGGTCATTCATGTGTTCTCCAGTCTGAGGCGCCGTGACCCTTGCCCCACACGCAAGTCTGAGGGCTTGGGTCCTTCAAGTGTTCTCCAGTCTGAGGCGCTGTGACCCTTGCCGCACACGCAAGTCTGAGGGCTTGGGTCATTCACGTGTTCTCCCGTCTGAGGCGACGTGACCCTTGCCGCACACGCAAGTCTGAGGGCTTGGGTCCTTCACGTCTTCTCCAGTCTGAGGCGCCGTGACCCTTGCCGCACACGCAAGTCTGAGGGCTTGGGTCCTTCACGTCTTCTCCAGTCTGAGGCGCCGTGACCCTTGCCGCACACGCAAGTCTGAGGGCTTGGGTCATTCACGTGTTCTCCAGTCCGAGGCGCCGTGACCCTTGCTGCACACGCAAGTCTGAGGGCTTGGGTCATTCACGTCTTCTCCAGTCCGAGGCGCCGTGACCCTTGCCGCACACGCAAGTCTGAGGGCTTGGGTCATTCATGTCTTCTCCAGTCCGAGGCGCCGTGACTCTTGCTGCACACGCAAGTCTGAGGGCTTGGGTCATTCATGTGTTCTCCAGTCTGAGGCACCGTGACCCGCGCCGCACACGCAAGTCTGAGGGCTTGGGTCATTCATTTGTTCTCCAGTCTGAGGCGCCGTGACCCTTGCCGCACACGCAAGTCTGAGGGCTTGGGTCCTTCATGTGTTCTCCAGTCTGAGGCCCAGTGACCCTTGCCTCACACGCAAGTCTGAGGGCTTGGGTCATTCAAATCTTCTCCAGTCTGAGGTGCCGTGACCCTTGCCGCACACGCAAGTCTGAGGGCTTGGGTCATTCATGTCTTCTCCAGTCTGAGGCGCTGTGACCCTTGCCACACACGCAAGTCTGAGGGCTTGGGTCATTCATGTCTTCTCCAGTCTGAGGCGCCGTGACCCTTGCCGCACACGCAAGTCTGAGGGCTTGGGTCATTCATGTCTTCTCCAGTCTGAGGCGCCTTGACCCTTGCCGCACACGCAAGTCTGAGGGCTTGGGTCATTCATGTGTTCTCCAGTCTGAGGCGCCGTGACCTGCGCCGCACACGCAAGTCTGAGGGCTTGGGTCATTCATGTCTTCTCCAGTCCGAGGCACCGTGACTCTTGCTGCACACGCAAGTCTGAGGGCTTGGGTCATTCATGTGTTCTCCAGTCTGAGGCACCGTGACCCTTGCCGCACACGCAAGTCTGAGGGCTTGGGTCCTTCATGTGTTCTCCAGTCTGAGGCACCGTGACCCTTGCCACACACGCAAGTCTGAGGGCTTGGGTCATTCATGTGTTCTCCAGTCTGAGGCGCCATGACCCTTGCCGCAAACGCAAGTCTGAGGGCTTGGGTCCTTCACGTCTTCTCCAGTCTGAGGCGCCGTAACCTTTGCCGCACACGCAAGTCTGAGGGCTTGGGTCACTTCACGTGTTCTCCAGTCCGAGGCGCCGTGACCCTTGCCGCACACGCAAGTCTGAGGGCTTGGGTCATTCACGTCTTCTCCATTCCGAGGCGCCGTGACCCTTGCCGCACACGCAAGTCTGAGGGCTTGGGTCATTCATGTCTTCTCCAGTCCGAGGCGCCGTGACTCTTGCCGCACACGCAAGTCTGAGGGCATGGGTCATTCATGTGTTCTCCAGTCTGAGACACCGTGACACGCGCCGCACACGCAAGTCGGAGGGCTTGGGTCATTCATGTGTTCTCCAGTCTGAGGCGCCGTGACCCTTGCCGCACACGCAAGTCTGAGGGCTTGGGTCCTTCATGTGTTCTCCAGTCTGAGGCGCCATGACCCTTGCCACACACGCAAGTCCGAGGGCTTGGGTCATTCATGTGTTCTCCAGTCTGAGGCGCTGTGACCCTTGCCGCACACGCAAGTCTGAGGGCTTGGGTCATTCACGTGTTCTCCAGTCTGAGGCGCCGTGACACTTGCCGCACACGCAAGTCTGAGGGCTTGGGTCATTCATGTCTTCTCCAGTCTGAGGCGCCTTGACCCTTGTCGCACTCGCAAGTCTGAGGGCTTGGGTCATTCATGTGTTCTCCAGTCTGAGGCGCCGTGACCCTTGCCGCACACGCAAGTCTGAGGGCTTGGGTCCTTCAAGTGTTCTCCAGTCTGAGGTGCCGTGACCCTTGCCGCACACGCAAGTCTGAGGGCTTGGGTCATTCACGTGTTCTCCAGTCTGAGGCGACGTGACCCTTGCCGCACACACAAGTCTGAGGGCTTGGGTCCTTCACGTCTTCTCCAGTCTGAGGCGCCGTGACCCTTGCCGCACACGCAAGTCTGAGGGCTTGGGTCATTCATTTGTTCTCCAGTCTGAGGCGCCGTGACCCGCGCCGCACACGCAAGTCTGAGGGCTTGGGTCATTCATGTGTTCTCCAGTCTGAGGTGCTGTGACCCTTGCCGCACACGCAAGTCTGAGGGCTTGGGTCCTTCAAGTGTTCTCCAGTCTGAGGCGCCGTGACCCTTGCCGCACACGCAAGTCTGAGGGCTTGGGTCATTCACGTGTTCTCCAGTCTGAGGCGACGTGACCCTTGCCGCACACGCAAGTCTGAGGGCTTGGGTCATTCATGTCTTCTCCAGTCTGAAGAGCCGAGACCCGCGCCGCACACGCAATTCTGAGGGCTTGGGTCATTCATGTCTTCTCCAGTCTGAGGCGTCGTGACCCTTGCCGCACACGCAAGTCTGAGGGTTTGGGTCATTCATGTCTTCTCCAGTGTGAGGTGCCGTGACCCTTGCCGCACACGCAAGTCTGAGGGCTTGGGTCCTTCATGTCTTCTTCAGTCTGAGGCACCGTGACCCTTGCCGCACATGCAAGTCTGAGGGCTTGGGTCATTCATGTCTTCTCCAGTCTGAGGCGCCGTGACCTTTGCCGTACACGCAAGTCTGAGGGCTTGGGTCATTCACGTCTTCTCCAGTCTGAGGCGCCGTGACCCGCGCCGCACACACAAGTCTGAGGGCTTGGGTCATTCATGTGTACTCCGGTCTGAGGCACCGTGACCCTTGCCGCACACGCAAGTCTGAGGGCTTGGGTCATTCATGTCTTCTCCAGTCCGAGGCGCCGTGACTCTTGCTGCACACGCAAGTCTGAGGGCTTGGGTCATTCATGTGTTCTCCAGTCTGAGGCACCGTGACCCGCGCCGCACACGCAAGTCTGAGGGCTTGGGTCATTCATTTGTTCTCCAGTCTGAGGCGCCGTGACCCTTGCCGCACACGCAAGTCTGAGGGCTTGGGTCCTTCATGTGTTCTCCAGTCTGAGGCCCAGTGACCCTTGCCTCACACGCAAGTCTGAGGGCTTGGGTCATTCAAATCTTCTCCAGTCTGAGGTGCCGTGACCCTTGCCGCACACGCAAGTCTGAGGGCTTGGGTCATTCATGTCTTCTCCAGTCTGAGGCGCTGTGACCCTTGCCACACACGCAAGTCTGAGGGCTTGGGTCATTCATGTCTTCTCCAGTCTGAGGCGCCGTGACCCTTGCCGCACACGCAAGTCTGAGGGCTTGGGTCATTCATGTCTTCTCCAGTCTGAGGCGCCTTGACCCTTGCCGCACACGCAAGTCTGAGGGCTTGGGTCATTCATGTGTTCTCCAGTCTGAGGCGCCGTGACCTGCGCCGCACACGCAAGTCTGAGGGCTTGGGTCATTCATGTCTTCTCCAGTCCGAGGCACCGTGACTCTTGCTGCACACGCAAGTCTGAGGGCTTGGGTCATTCATGTGTTCTCCAGTCTGAGGCACCGTGACCCTTGCCGCACACGCAAGTCTGAGGGCTTGGGTCCTTCATGTGTTCTCCAGTCTGAGGCGCCGTGACCCTTGCCACACACGCAAGTCTGAGGGCTTGGGTCATTCATGTGTTCTCCAGTCTGAGGCGCCATGACCCTTGCCGCAAACGCAAGTCTGAGGGCTTGGGTCCTTCACGTCTTCTCCAGTCTGAGGCGCCGTAACCTTTGCCGCACACGCAAGTCTGAGGGCTTGGGTCACTTCACGTGTTCTCCAGTCCGAGGCGCCGTGACCCTTGCCGCACACGCAAGTCTGAGGGCTTGGGTCATTCACGTCTTCTCCATTCCGAGGCGCCGTGACCCTTGCCGCACACGCAAGTCTGAGGGCTTGGGTCATTCATGTCTTCTCCAGTCCGAGGCGCCGTGACTCTTGCCGCACACGCAAGTCTGAGGGCATGGGTCATTCATGTGTTCTCCAGTCTGAGACACCGTGACACGCGCCGCACACGCAAGTCGGAGGGCTTGGGTCATTCATGTGTTCTCCAGTCTGAGGCGCCGTGACCCTTGCCGCACACGCAAGTCTGAGGGCTTGGGTCCTTCATGTGTTCTCCAGTCTGAGGCGCCATGACCCTTGCCACACACGCAAGTCCGAGGGCTTGGGTCATTCATGTGTTCTCCAGTCTGAGGCGCTGTGACCCTTGCCGCACACGCAAGTCTGAGGGCTTGGGTCATTCACGTGTTCTCCAGTCTGAGGCGCCGTGACACTTGCCGCACACGCAAGTCTGAGGGCTTGGGTCATTCATGTCTTCTCCAGTCTGAGGAGCCTTGACCCTTGTCGCACACGCAAGTCTGAGGGCTTGGGTCATTCATGTGTTCTCCAGTCTGAGGCGTCATGACCCTTGCTGCACACGCAAGTCTGAGGGTTTGGGTCATTCATGTCTTCTCCAGTCCGAGGTGCCGTGACCCTTGCCGCACACGCAAGTCTGAGGGCTTGGGTCCTTCATGTCTTCTTCAGTCTGAGGCGCCGTGACCCTTGCCGCACATGCAAGTCTGAGGGCTTGGGTCATTCATGTCTTCTCCAGTCTGAGGCGCCGTGACCCTTGCCGCACACGCAAGTCTGAGGGCTTGGGTCATTCACGTCTTCTCCAGTCTGAGGCGCCGTGACCCGCGCCGCACACACAAGTCTGAGGGCTTGGGTCATTCATGTGTTCTCCGGTCTGAGGCACCGTGACCCTTGCCGCACACGCAAGTCTGAGGGCTTGGGTCATTCACGGCTTCTCCAGTCTGAGGTGCCGTGACCCTTGCCGCACACGCAAGTCTGAGGGCTTGGGTCATTCATGTCTTCTCCAGTCTGAGGCACCGTGACCCTTGCCGCACACGCAAGTCTGAGGGCTTGGGTCATTCATGTCTTCTCCAGTCTGAGGCGCCGTGACCCTTGCCGCACATGCAAGTCTGAGGGCTTGGGTCATTCATGTCTTCTCCAGTCTGAGGCGCCGTGACCCTTGCCGCACACGCAATCTGAGGCCTTGGGTCATTCATGTCTTCTCCAGTCTGAGGTGCTGTGACCCTTGCCGCACACGCAAGTCTGAGGGCTTGGGTCATTCATGTCTTCTTCAGTCTGAGGAGCCGTGACCCTTGCCGCACACGCAAGTCTGAGGGCTTGGGTCATTCATGTCTTCTCCAGTCTGAGTCGCCTTGACCCTTGCCGCACACGCAAGTCTGAGGGCTTGGGTCATTCATGTGTTCTCCAGTCTGAGGCGCTGTGACCTGCGCCGCACACGCAAGTCTGAGGGCTTGGGTCATTCATGTGTTCTCCAGTCTGAGGCGCCGTGACCCTTGCCGCACACGCAAGTCTGAGGGCTTGGGTCATTCATGTGTTCTCCAGTCTGAGGCGCCGTGACCCTTGCCGCACACGCAAGTCTGAGGGCTTGGGTCATTCATGTTTTCTCCAGTCTGAGGCGCCGTGACCCTTGCCGCACACGCAAGTCTGAGGGCTTGGGTCATTCATCTGTTCTCCAGTCTGAGGCGCCGTGACCCTTGCCGCACACGCAAGTCTGAGGGCTTGGGTCATTCACATATTCTCCAGTCTGAGGCACCGTGACCCTTGCCGCACACGCAAGTCTGAGGGCTCGGGTCATTCACGTATTCTCCAGTCTAAGGCGCCGTGACCCTTGCCGCACACGCAAGTCTGAGGGCTTGGGTCATTCACGTCTTCTCCAGTCTGAGGCGCCGTGACCCTTGCCGCACACGCAAGTCTGAGGGCTTGGGTCCTTCACGTGTTCTCCAGACTGAGGCGCCGTGACCCACGCCGCACACGCAAGTCAGAGGGCTTGGGTACTTCACATGTTCTCCAGTCTGAGGCGCCGTGACCCTTGCCGCACACGCAAGTCTGAGGGCTTGGGTCCTTCAAGTGTTCTCCAGTCTGAGGCGCCGTGACCCTTGCCGCACACTCAAGTCTGAGGGCTTGGGTCATTCACGTGTTCTCTAGTCTGAGGCCACGTGACCCTTGCCGCACATGCAAGTTTGAGGGCTTGGGTCCTTCACGTCTTCTCCAGTCTGAAGCGCCGTGACCCTTGCCGCACACGCAAGTCTGAGGGCTTAGGTCATTCACGTGTTCTCCAGTCCGAGGCGCCGTGACCCTTGCCGCACACGCAAGTCTGAGGGCTTGGGTCATTCACGTCTTCTCCAATCCGAGGCGCCGTGACCCTTGCCGCACATGCAAGTCTGAGGGCTTGGGTCATTCATGTCTTCTCCAGTCCGAGGCGCCGTGACCCTTGCCGTACACGCAAGTCTGAGGGCTTGGGTCATTCATGTGTTCTCCAGTCTGAGGCGCCGTGACCCTTGCCGCACACGCAAGTCTGAGGGCTTGGGTCATTCACATATTCTCCAGTCTGAGGCACCGTGACCCTTGCCGCACACGCAAGTCTGAGGGCTTGGGTCATTCACGTATTCTCCAGTCTAATGCGCCGTGACCCTTGCCGCACACGCAAGTCTGAGGGCTTGGGTCATTCACGTCTTCTCCAGTCTGAGGCGCCGTGACCCTTGCCGCACACGCAAGTCTGAGGGCTTGGGTCCTTCACGTGTTCTCCAGACTGAGGCGCCGTGACCCACGCCGCACACGCAAGTCAGAGGGCTTGGGTACTTCACATGTTCTCCAGTCTGAGGCGCCGTGACCCTTGCCGCACACGCAAGTCTGAGGGCTTGGGTCCTTCAAGTGTTCTCCAGTCTGAGGCGCCGTGACCCTTGCCGCACACGCAAGTCTGAGGGCTTGGGTCATTCATGTCTTCTCCAGTCTGAGTCGCCTTGACCCTTGCCGCACACGCAAGTCTGAGGGCTTGGGTCATTCATGTGTTCTCCAGTCTGAGGCGCTGTGACCTGCGCCACACACGCAAGTCTGAGGGCTTGGGTCATTCATGTGTTCTCCAGTCTGAGGCGCCGTGACCCTTGCCGCACACGCAAGTCTGAGGGCTTGGGTCATTCATGTGTTCTCCAGTCTGAGGCGCCGTGACCCTTGCCGCACACGCAAGTCTGAGGGCTTGGGTCATTCATGTTTTCTCCAGTCTGAGGCGCCGTGACCCTTGCCGCACACGCAAGTCTGAGGGCTTGGGTCATTCATGTGTTCTCCAGTCTGAGGCACCGTGACCCTTGCCGCACACGCAAGTCTGAGGGCTTGGGTCATTCACATATTCTCCAGTCTGAGGCACCGTGACCCTTGCCGCACACGCAAGTCTGAGGGCTTGGGTCATTCACGTATTCTCCAGTCTAAGGCGCCGTGACCCTTGCCGCACACGCAAGTCTGAGGGCTTGGGTCATTCACGTCTTCTCCAGTCTGAGGCGCCGTGACCCTTGCCGCACACGCAAGTCTGAGGGCTTGGGTCCTTCACGTGTTCTCCAGACTGAGGCGCCGTGACCCACGCCACACACGCAAGTCAGAGGGCTTGGGTACTTCACATGTTCTCCAGTCTGAGGCGCCGTGACCCTTGCCGCACACGCAAGTCTGAGGGCTTGGGTCCTTCAAGTGTTCTCCAGTCTGAGGCGCCGTGACCCTTGCCGCACACTCAAGTCTGAGGGCTTGGGTCATTCACGTGTTCTCTAGTCTGAGGCGACGTGACCCTTGCCGCACACGCAAGTTTGAGGGCTTGGGTCCTTCACGTCTTCTCCAGTCTGAAGCGCCGTGACCCTTGCCGCACACGCAAGTCTGAGGGCTTAGGTCATTCACGTGTTCTCCAGTCCGAGGCGCCGTGACCCTTGCCGCACACGCAAGTCTGAGGGCTTGGGTCATTCACGTCTTCTCCAATCCGAGGCGCCGTGACCCTTGCCGCACATGCAAGTCTGAGGGCTTGGGTCATTCATGTGTTCTCCAGTCTGAGACACCGTGACACGCGCGGCACACGCAAGTCGGAGGGCTTGGGTCATTCATGTGTTCTCCAGTCTGAGGCGCCGTGACCCTTGCCGCACACGCAAGTCTGAGGGCTTGGGTCCTTCATGTGTTTTCCAGTCTGAGGCGCCGTGACCCTTGCCACACACACAAGTCTGAGGGCTTGGGTCATTCATGTGTTCTCCAGTCTGAGGCGCTGTGACCCTTGCCGCACACGCAAGTCTGAGGGCTTGGGTCATTCATGTGTTCTCAAGTCTGAGGCGCCGTGACCCTTGCCGCACACGCAAGTCTGAGGGCTTGGGTCATTCATGTCTTCTCCAGTCTGAGGCGCCTTGACCCTTATCGCACACGCAAGTCTGAGGGCTTGGGTCATTCATGTGTTCTCCGGTCTGAGGCACCGTGACCCTTGCCGCACACGCAAGTCTGAGGGCTTGGGTCATTCACGGCTTCTCCAGTCTGAGGTGCCGTGACCCTTGCCGCAAACGCAAGTCTGAGGGCTTGGGTCATTCATGTCTTCTCCAGTCTGAGGCACCGTGACCCTTGCCGCACACGCAAGTCTGAGGGCTTGGGTCATTCATGTCTTCTCCAGTCTGAGGCGCCGTGACCCTTGCCGCACATGCAAGTCTGAGGGCTTGGGTCATTCATGTCTTCTCCAGTCTGAGGCGCCGTGACCCTTGCCGCACACGCAAGTCTGAGGCCTTGGGTCATTCATGTCTTCTCCAGTCTGAGGCGCTGTGACCCTTGCCGCACACGCAAGTCTGAGGGCTTGGGTCATTCATGTCTTCTTCAGTCTGAGGAGCCGTGACCCTTGCCGCACACGCAAGTCTGAGGGCTTGGGTCATTCATGTCTTCTCCAGTCTGAGTCGCCTTGACCCTTGCCGCACACGCAAGTCTGAGGGCTTGGGTCATTCATGTCTTCTCCAGTCTGAGTCGCCTTGACCCTTGCCGCACACGCAAGTCTGAGGGCTTGGGTCATTCATGTGTTCTCCAGTCTGAGGCGCTGTGACCTGCGCCACACACGCAAGTCTGAGGGCTTGGGTCATTCATGTGTTCTCCAGTCTGAGGCGCCGTGACCCTTGCCGCACACGCAAGTCTGAGGGCTTGGGTCATTCATGTGTTCTCCAGTCTGAGGCGCCGTGACCCTTGCCGCACACGCAAGTCTGAGGGCTTGGGTCATTCATGTTTTCTCCAGTCTGAGGCGCCGTGACCCTTGCCGCACACGCAAGTCTGAGGGCTTGGGTCATTCATGTGTTCTCCAGTCTGAGGCACCGTGACCCTTGCCGCACACGCAAGTCTGAGGGCTTGGGTCATTCACATATTCTCCAGTCTGAGGCACCGTGACCCTTGCCGCACACGCAAGTCTGAGGGCTTGGGTCATTCACGTATTCTCCAGTCTAAGGCGCCGTGACCCTTGCCGCACACGCAAGTCTGAGGGCTTGGGTCATTCACGTCTTCTCCAGTCTGAGGCGCCGTGACCCTTGCCGCACACGCAAGTCTGAGGGCTTGGGTCCTTCACGTGTTCTCCAGACTGAGGCGCCGTGACCCACGCCACACACGCAAGTCAGAGGGCTTGGGTACTTCACATGTTCTCCAGTCTGAGGCGCCGTGACCCTTGCCGCACACGCAAGTCTGAGGGCTTGGGTCCTTCAAGTGTTCTCCAGTCTGAGGCGCCGTGACCCTTGCCGCACACTCAAGTCTGAGGGCTTGGGTCATTCACGTGTTCTCTAGTCTGAGGCGACGTGACCCTTGCCGCACACGCAAGTTTGAGGGCTTGGGTCCTTCACGTCTTCTCCAGTCTGAAGCGCCGTGACCCTTGCCGCACACGCAAGTCTGAGGGCTTAGGTCATTCACGTGTTCTCCAGTCCGAGGCGCCGTGACCCTTGCCGCACACGCAAGTCTGAGGGCTTGGGTCATTCACGTCTTCTCCAATCCGAGGCGCCGTGACCCTTGCCGCACATGCAAGTCTGAGGGCTTGGGTCATTCATGTGTTCTCCAGTCTGAGACACCGTGACACGCGCGGCACACGCAAGTCGGAGGGCTTGGGTCATTCATGTGTTCTCCAGTCTGAGGCACCGTGACCCTTGCCGCACACGCAAGTCTGAGGGCTTGGGTCATTCATGTCTTCTCCAGTCTGAGGCGCCGTGACCCTTGCCGCACATGCAAGTCTGAGGGCTTGGGTCATTCATGTCTTCTCCAGTCTGAGGCGCCGTGACCCTTGCCGCACACGCAATCTGAGGCCTTGGGTCATTCATGTCTTCTCCAGTCTGAGGTGCTGTGACCCTTGCCGCACACGCAAGTCTGAGGGCTTGGGTCATTCATGTCTTCTTCAGTCTGAGGAGCCGTGACCCTTGCCGCACACGCAAGTCTGAGGGCTTGGGTCATTCATGTCTTCTCCAGTCTGAGTCGCCTTGACCCTTGCCGCACACGCAAGTCTGAGGGCTTGGGTCATTCATGTGTTCTCCAGTCTGAGGCGCTGTGACCTGCGCCGCACACGCAAGTCTGAGGGCTTGGGTCATTCATGTGTTCTCCAGTCTGAGGCGCCGTGACCCTTGCCGCACACGCAAGTCTGAGGGCTTGGGTCATTCATGTGTTCTCCAGTCTGAGGCGCCGTGACCCTTGCCGCACACGCAAGTCTGAGGGCTTGGGTCATTCATGTTTTCTCCAGTCTGAGGCGCCGTGACCCTTGCCGCACACGCAAGTCTGAGGGCTTGGGTCATTCATCTGTTCTCCAGTCTGAGGCGCCGTGACCCTTGCCGCACACGCAAGTCTGAGGGCTTGGGTCATTCACATATTCTCCAGTCTGAGGCACCGTGACCCTTGCCGCACACGCAAGTCTGAGGGCTCGGGTCATTCACGTATTCTCCAGTCTAAGGCGCCGTGACCCTTGCCGCACACGCAAGTCTGAGGGCTTGGGTCATTCACGTCTTCTCCAGTCTGAGGCGCCGTGACCCTTGCCGCACACGCAAGTCTGAGGGCTTGGGTCCTTCACGTGTTCTCCAGACTGAGGCGCCGTGACCCACGCCGCACACGCAAGTCAGAGGGCTTGGGTACTTCACATGTTCTCCAGTCTGAGGCGCCGTGACCCTTGCCGCACACGCAAGTCTGAGGGCTTGGGTCCTTCAAGTGTTCTCCAGTCTGAGGCGCCGTGACCCTTGCCGCACACTCAAGTCTGAGGGCTTGGGTCATTCACGTGTTCTCTAGTCTGAGGCCACGTGACCCTTGCCGCACATGCAAGTTTGAGGGCTTGGGTCCTTCACGTCTTCTCCAGTCTGAAGCGCCGTGACCCTTGCCGCACACGCAAGTCTGAGGGCTTAGGTCATTCACGTGTTCTCCAGTCCGAGGCGCCGTGACCCTTGCCGCACACGCAAGTCTGAGGGCTTGGGTCATTCACGTCTTCTCCAATCCGAGGCGCCGTGACCCTTGCCGCACATGCAAGTCTGAGGGCTTGGGTCATTCATGTCTTCTCCAGTCCGAGGCGCCGTGACCCTTGCCGTACACGCAAGTCTGAGGGCTTGGGTCATTCATGTGTTCTCCAGTCTGAGGCGCCGTGACCCTTGCCGCACACGCAAGTCTGAGGGCTTGGGTCATTCACATATTCTCCAGTCTGAGGCACCGTGACCCTTGCCGCACACGCAAGTCTGAGGGCTTGGGTCATTCACGTATTCTCCAGTCTAATGCGCCGTGACCCTTGCCGCACACGCAAGTCTGAGGGCTTGGGTCATTCACGTCTTCTCCAGTCTGAGGCGCCGTGACCCTTGCCGCACACGCAAGTCTGAGGGCTTGGGTCCTTCACGTGTTCTCCAGACTGAGGCGCCGTGACCCACGCCGCACACGCAAGTCAGAGGGCTTGGGTACTTCACATGTTCTCCAGTCTGAGGCGCCGTGACCCTTGCCGCACACGCAAGTCTGAGGGCTTGGGTCCTTCAAGTGTTCTCCAGTCTGAGGCGCCGTGACCCTTGCCGCACACGCAAGTCTGAGGGCTTGGGTCATTCATGTCTTCTCCAGTCTGAGTCGCCTTGACCCTTGCCGCACACGCAAGTCTGAGGGCTTGGGTCATTCATGTGTTCTCCAGTCTGAGGCGCTGTGACCTGCGCCACACACGCAAGTCTGAGGGCTTGGGTCATTCATGTGTTCTCCAGTCTGAGGCGCCGTGACCCTTGCCGCACACGCAAGTCTGAGGGCTTGGGTCATTCATGTGTTCTCCAGTCTGAGGCGCCGTGACCCTTGCCGCACACGCAAGTCTGAGGGCTTGGGTCATTCATGTTTTCTCCAGTCTGAGGCGCCGTGACCCTTGCCGCACACGCAAGTCTGAGGGCTTGGGTCATTCATGTGTTCTCCAGTCTGAGGCACCGTGACCCTTGCCGCACACGCAAGTCTGAGGGCTTGGGTCATTCACATATTCTCCAGTCTGAGGCACCGTGACCCTTGCCGCACACGCAAGTCTGAGGGCTTGGGTCATTCACGTATTCTCCAGTCTAAGGCGCCGTGACCCTTGCCGCACACGCAAGTCTGAGGGCTTGGGTCATTCACGTCTTCTCCAGTCTGAGGCGCCGTGACCCTTGCCGCACACGCAAGTCTGAGGGCTTGGGTCCTTCACGTGTTCTCCAGACTGAGGCGCCGTGACCCACGCCACACACGCAAGTCAGAGGGCTTGGGTACTTCACATGTTCTCCAGTCTGAGGCGCCGTGACCCTTGCCGCACACGCAAGTCTGAGGGCTTGGGTCCTTCAAGTGTTCTCCAGTCTGAGGCGCCGTGACCCTTGCCGCACACTCAAGTCTGAGGGCTTGGGTCATTCACGTGTTCTCTAGTCTGAGGCGACGTGACCCTTGCCGCACACGCAAGTTTGAGGGCTTGGGTCCTTCACGTCTTCTCCAGTCTGAAGCGCCGTGACCCTTGCCGCACACGCAAGTCTGAGGGCTTAGGTCATTCACGTGTTCTCCAGTCCGAGGCGCCGTGACCCTTGCCGCACACGCAAGTCTGAGGGCTTGGGTCATTCACGTCTTCTCCAATCCGAGGCGCCGTGACCCTTGCCGCACATGCAAGTCTGAGGGCTTGGGTCATTCATGTGTTCTCCAGTCTGAGACACCGTGACACGCGCGGCACACGCAAGTCGGAGGGCTTGGGTCATTCATGTGTTCTCCAGTCTGAGGCGCCGTGACCCTTGCCGCACACGCAAGTCTGAGGGCTTGGGTCCTTCATGTGTTTTCCAGTCTGAGGCGCCGTGACCCTTGCCACACACACAAGTCTGAGGGCTTGGGTCATTCATGTGTTCTCCAGTCTGAGGCGCTGTGACCCTTGCCGCACACGCAAGTCTGAGGGCTTGGGTCATTCATGTGTTCTCAAGTCTGAGGCGCCGTGACCCTTGCCGCACACGCAAGTCTGAGGGCTTGGGTCATTCATGTCTTCTCCAGTCTGAGGCGCCTTGACCCTTATCGCACACGCAAGTCTGAGGGCTTGGGTCATTCATGTGTTCTCCGGTCTGAGGCACCGTGACCCTTGCCGCACACGCAAGTCTGAGGGCTTGGGTCATTCACGGCTTCTCCAGTCTGAGGTGCCGTGACCCTTGCCGCAAACGCAAGTCTGAGGGCTTGGGTCATTCATGTCTTCTCCAGTCTGAGGCACCGTGACCCTTGCCGCACACGCAAGTCTGAGGGCTTGGGTCATTCATGTCTTCTCCAGTCTGAGGCGCCGTGACCCTTGCCGCACATGCAAGTCTGAGGGCTTGGGTCATTCATGTCTTCTCCAGTCTGAGGCGCCGTGACCCTTGCCGCACACGCAAGTCTGAGGCCTTGGGTCATTCATGTCTTCTCCAGTCTGAGGCGCTGTGACCCTTGCCGCACACGCAAGTCTGAGGGCTTGGGTCATTCATGTCTTCTTCAGTCTGAGGAGCCGTGACCCTTGCCGCACACGCAAGTCTGAGGGCTTGGGTCATTCATGTCTTCTCCAGTCTGAGTCGCCTTGACCCTTGCCGCACACGCAAGTCTGAGGGCTTGGGTCATTCATGTCTTCTCCAGTCTGAGTCGCCTTGACCCTTGCCGCACACGCAAGTCTGAGGGCTTGGGTCATTCATGTGTTCTCCAGTCTGAGGCGCTGTGACCTGCGCCACACACGCAAGTCTGAGGGCTTGGGTCATTCATGTGTTCTCCAGTCTGAGGCGCCGTGACCCTTGCCGCACACGCAAGTCTGAGGGCTTGGGTCATTCATGTGTTCTCCAGTCTGAGGCGCCGTGACCCTTGCCGCACACGCAAGTCTGAGGGCTTGGGTCATTCATGTTTTCTCCAGTCTGAGGCGCCGTGACCCTTGCCGCACACGCAAGTCTGAGGGCTTGGGTCATTCATGTGTTCTCCAGTCTGAGGCACCGTGACCCTTGCCGCACACGCAAGTCTGAGGGCTTGGGTCATTCACATATTCTCCAGTCTGAGGCACCGTGACCCTTGCCGCACACGCAAGTCTGAGGGCTTGGGTCATTCACGTATTCTCCAGTCTAAGGCGCCGTGACCCTTGCCGCACACGCAAGTCTGAGGGCTTGGGTCATTCACGTCTTCTCCAGTCTGAGGCGCCGTGACCCTTGCCGCACACGCAAGTCTGAGGGCTTGGGTCCTTCACGTGTTCTCCAGACTGAGGCGCCGTGACCCACGCCACACACGCAAGTCAGAGGGCTTGGGTACTTCACATGTTCTCCAGTCTGAGGCGCCGTGACCCTTGCCGCACACGCAAGTCTGAGGGCTTGGGTCCTTCAAGTGTTCTCCAGTCTGAGGCGCCGTGACCCTTGCCGCACACTCAAGTCTGAGGGCTTGGGTCATTCACGTGTTCTCTAGTCTGAGGCGACGTGACCCTTGCCGCACACGCAAGTTTGAGGGCTTGGGTCCTTCACGTCTTCTCCAGTCTGAAGCGCCGTGACCCTTGCCGCACACGCAAGTCTGAGGGCTTAGGTCATTCACGTGTTCTCCAGTCCGAGGCGCCGTGACCCTTGCCGCACACGCAAGTCTGAGGGCTTGGGTCATTCACGTCTTCTCCAATCCGAGGCGCCGTGACCCTTGCCGCACATGCAAGTCTGAGGGCTTGGGTCATTCATGTGTTCTCCAGTCTGAGACACCGTGACACGCGCGGCACACGCAAGTCGGAGGGCTTGGGTCATTCATGTGTTCTCCAGTCTGAGGCGCCGTGACCCTTGCCGCACACGCAAGTCTGAGGGCTTGGGTCCTTCATGTGTTTTCCAGTCTGAGGCGCCGTGACCCTTGCCACACACACAAGTCTGAGGGCTTGGGTCATTCATGTGTTCTCCAGTCTGAGGCGCTGTGACCCTTGCCGCACACGCAAGTCTGAGGGCTTGGGTCATTCATGTGTTCTCAAGTCTGAGGCGCCGTGACCCTTGCCGCACACGCAAGTCTGAGGGCTTGGGTCATTCATGTCTTCTCCAGTCTGAGGCGCCTTGACCCTTATCGCACACGCAAGTCTGAGGGCTTGGGTCATTCATGTGTTCTCCGGTCTGAGGCACCGTGACCCTTGCCGCACACGCAAGTCTGAGGGCTTGGGTCATTCACGGCTTCTCCAGTCTGAGGTGCCGTGACCCTTGCCGCAAACGCAAGTCTGAGGGCTTGGGTCATTCATGTCTTCTCCAGTCTGAGGCACCGTGACCCTTGCCGCACACGCAAGTCTGAGGGCTTGGGTCATTCATGTCTTCTCCAGTCTGAGGCGCCGTGACCCTTGCCGCACATGCAAGTCTGAGGGCTTGGGTCATTCATGTCTTCTCCAGTCTGAGGCGCCGTGACCCTTGCCGCACACGCAAGTCTGAGGCCTTGGGTCATTCATGTCTTCTCCAGTCTGAGGCGCTGTGACCCTTGCCGCACACGCAAGTCTGAGGGCTTGGGTCATTCATGTCTTCTTCAGTCTGAGGAGCCGTGACCCTTGCCGCACACGCAAGTCTGAGGGCTTGGGTCATTCATGTCTTCTCCAGTCTGAGTCGCCTTGACCCTTGCCGCACACGCAAGTCTGAGGGCTTGGGTCATTCATGTGTTCTCCAGTCTGAGGCGCTGTGACCTGCGCCACACACGCAAGTCTGAGGGCTTGGGTCATTCATGTGTTCTCCAGTCTGAGGCGCCGTGACCCTTGCCGCACACGCAAGTCTGAGGGCTTGGGTCATTCATGTGTTCTCCAGTCTGAGGCGCCGTGACCCTTGCCGCACACGCAAGTCTGAGGGCTTGGGTCATTCATGTTTTCTCCAGTCTGAGGCGCCGTGACCCTTGCCGCACATGCAAGTCTGAGGGCTTGGGTCATTCATGTGTTCTCCAGTCTGAGGCGCCGTGACCCTTGCCGCACACGCAAGTCTGAGGGCTTGGGTCATTCACATATTCTCCAGTCTGAGGCGCCGTGACCCTTGCCGCACACGCAAGTCTGAGGGCTTGGGTCCTTCACGTGTTCTCCAGACTGAGGCGCCGTGACCCACGCCACACACGCAAGTCAGAGGGCTTGGGTACTTCACATGTTCTCCAGTCTGAGGCGCCGTGACCCTTGCCGCACACGCAAGTCTGAGGGCTTGGGTCCTTCAAGTGTTCTCCAGTCTGAGGCGCCGTGACCCTTGCCGCACACTCAAGTCTGAGGGCTTGGGTCATTCACGTGTTCTCTAGTCTGAGGCGACGTGACCCTTGCCGCACACGCAAGTTTGAGGGCTTGGGTCCTTCACGTCTTCTCCAGTCTGAAGCGCCGTGACCCTTGCCGCACACGCAAGTCTGAGGGCTTAGGTCATTCACGTGTTCTCCAGTCCGAGGCGCCGTGACCCTTGCCGCACACGCAAGTCTGAGGGCTTGGGTCATTCACGTCTTCTCCAATCCGAGGCGCCGTGACCCTTGCCGCACATGCAAGTCTGAGGGCTTGGGTCATTCATGTGTTCTCCAGTCTGAGACACCGTGACACGCGCGGCACACGCAAGTCGGAGGGCTTGGGTCATTCATGTGTTCTCCAGTCTGAGGCGCCGTGACCCTTGCCGCACACGCAAGTCTGAGGGCTTGGGTCCTTCATGTGTTTTCCAGTCTGAGGCGCCGTGACCCTTGCCACACACACAAGTCTGAGGGCTTGGGTCATTCATGTGTTCTCCAGTCTGAGGCGCTGTGACCCTTGCCGCACACGCAAGTCTGAGGGCTTGGGTCATTCATGTGTTCTCAAGTCTGAGGCGCCGTGACCCTTGCCGCACACGCAAGTCTGAGGGCTTGGGTCATTCATGTCTTCTCCAGTCTGAGGCGCCTTGACCCTTATCGCACACGCAAGTCTGAGGGCTTGGGTCATTCATGTGTTCTCCAGTCTGAGGCGCCGTGACCCTTGCCCCACACGCAAGTCTGAGGGCTTGGGTCCTTCAAGTGTTCTCCAGTCTGAGGCGCTGTGACCCTTGCCGCACACGCAAGTCTGAGGGCTTGGGTCATTCACGTGTTCTCCCGTCTGAGGCGACGGGACCCTTGCCGCACACGCAAGTCTGAGGGCTTGGGTCCTTCACGTCTTCTCCAGTCTGAGGCGCCGTGACCCTTGCCGCACACGCAAGTCTGAGGGCTTGGGTCCTTCACGTCTTCTCCAGTCTGAGGCGCCGTGACCCTTGCCGCACACGCAAGTCTGAGGGCTTGGGTCATTCACGTGTTCTCCAGTCCGAGGCGCCGTGACCCTTGCTGCACACGCAAGTCTGAGGGCTTGGGTCATTCACGTCTTCTCCAGTCCGAGGCGCCGTGACCCTTGCCGCACACGCAAGTCTGAGGGCTTGGGTCATTCATGTCTTCTCCAGTCCGAGGCGCCGTGACTCTTGCTGCACACGCAAGTCTGAGGGCTTGGGTCATTCATGTGTTCTCCAGTCTGAGGCACCGTGACCCGCGCCGCACACGCAAGTCTGAGGGCTTGGGTCATTCATTTGTTCTCCAGTCTGAGGCGCCGTGACCCTTGCCGCACACGCAAGTCTGAGGGCTTGGGTCCTTCATGTGTTCTCCAGTCTGAGGCCCAGTGACCCTTGCCTCACACGCAAGTCTGAGGGCTTGGGTCATTCAAATCTTCTCCAGTCTGAGGTGCCGTGACCCTTGCCGCACACGCAAGTCTGAGGGCTTGGGTCATTCATGTCTTCTCCAGTCTGAGGCGCTGTGACCCTTGCCACACACGCAAGTCTGAGGGCTTGGGTCATTCATGTCTTCTCCAGTCTGAGGCGCCGTGACCCTTGCCGCACACGCAAGTCTGAGGGCTTGGGTCATTCATGTCTTCTCCAGTCTGAGGCGCCTTGACCCTTGCCGCACACGCAAGTCTGAGGGCTTGGGTCATTCATGTGTTCTCCAGTCTGAGGCGCCGTGACCTGCGCCGCACACGCAAGTCTGAGGGCTTGGGTCATTCATGTCTTCTCCAGTCCGAGGCACCGTGACTCTTGCTGCACACGCAAGTCTGAGGGCTTGGGTCATTCATGTGTTCTCCAGTCTGAGGCACCGTGACCCTTGCCGCACACGCAAGTCTGAGGGCTTGGGTCCTTCATGTGTTCTCCAGTCTGAGGCGCCGTGACCCTTGCCACACACGCAAGTCTGAGGGCTTGGGTCATTCATGTGTTCTCCAGTCTGAGGCGCCATGACCCTTGCCGCAAACGCAAGTCTGGGGGCTTGGGTCCTTCACGTCTTCTCCAGTCTGAGGCGCCGTAACCTTTGCCGCACACGCAAGTCTGAGGGCTTGGGTCACTTCACGTGTTCTCCAGTCCGAGGCGCCGTGACCCTTGCCGCACACGCAAGTCTGAGGGCTTGGGTCATTCACGTCTTCTCCATTCCGAGGCGCCGTGACCCTTGCCGCACACGCAAGTCTGAGGGCTTGGGTCATTCATGTCTTCTCCAGTCCGAGGCGCCGTGACTCTTGCCGCACACGCAAGTCTGAGGGCATGGGTCATTCATGTGTTCTCCAGTCTGAGACACCGTGACACGCGCCGCACACGCAAGTCGGAGGGCTTGGGTCATTCATGTGTTCTCCAGTCTGAGGCGCCGTGACCCTTGCCGCACACGCAAGTCTGAGGGCTTGGGTCCTTCATGTGTTCTCCAGTCTGAGGCGCCATGACCCTTGCCACACACGCAAGTCCGAGGGCTTGGGTCATTCATGTGTTCTCCAGTCTGAGGCGCTGTGACCCTTGCCGCACACGCAAGTCTGAGGGCTTGGGTCATTCACGTGTTCTCCAGTCTGAGGCGCCGTGACACTTGCCGCACACGCAAGTCTGAGGGCTTGGGTCATTCATGTCTTCTCCAGTCTGAGGAGCCTTGACCCTTGTCGCACACGCAAGTCTGAGGGCTTGGGTCATTCATGTGTTCTCCAGTCTGAGGCGTCATGACCCTTGCTGCACACGCAAGTCTGAGGGTTTGGGTCATTCATGTCTTCTCCAGTCTGAGGCGCCGTGACCCTTGCCGCACACGCAAGTCTGAGGGCTTGGGTCCTTCATGTGTTCTCCAGTCTGAGGCGCCATGACCCTTGCCACACACGCAAGTCCGAGGGCTTGGGTCATTCATGTGTTCTCCAGTCTGAGGCGCTGTGACCCTTGCCGCACACGCAAGTCTGAGGGCTTGGGTCATTCACGTGTTCTCCAGTCTGAGGCGCCGTGACACTTGCCGCACACGCAAGTCTGAGGGCTTGGGTCATTCATGTCTTCTCCAGTCTGAGGCGCCTTGACCCTTGTCGCACTCGCAAGTCTGAGGGCTTGGGTCATTCATGTGTTCTCCAGTCTGAGGCGCCGTGACCCTTGCCGCACACGCAAGTCTGAGGGCTTGGGTCCTTCAAGTGTTCTCCAGTCTGAGGCGCCGTGACCCTTGCCGCACACGCAAGTCTGAGGGCTTGGGTCATTCACGTGTTCTCCAGTCTGAGGCGACGTGACCCTTGCCGCACACACAAGTCTGAGGGCTTGGGTCCTTCACGTCTTCTCCAGTCTGAGGCGCCGTGACCCTTGCCGCACACGCAAGTCTGAGGGCTTGGGTCATTCATTTGTTCTCCAGTCTGAGGCGCCGTGACCCGCGCCGCACACGCAAGTCTGAGGGCTTGGGTCATTCATGTGTTCTCCAGTCTGAGGTGCTGTGACCCTTGCCGCACACGCAAGTCTGAGGGCTTGGGTCCTTCAAGTGTTCTCCAGTCTGAGGCGCCGTGACCCTTGCCGCACACGCAAGTCTGAGGGCTTGGGTCATTCACGTGTTCTCCAGTCTGAGGCGACGTGACCCTTGCCGCACACGCAAGTCTGAGGGCTTGGGTCATTCATGTCTTCTCCAGTCTGAAGAGCCGAGACCCGCGCCGCACACGCAATTCTGAGGGCTTGGGTCATTCATGTCTTCTCCAGTCTGAGGCGTCGTGACCCTTGCCGCACACGCAAGTCTGAGGGTTTGGGTCATTCATGTCTTCTCCAGTGTGAGGTGCCGTGACCCTTGCCGCACACGCAAGTCTGAGGGCTTGGGTCCTTCATGTCTTCTTCAGTCTGAGGCACCGTGACCCTTGCCGCACATGCAAGTCTGAGGGCTTGGGTCATTCATGTCTTCTCCAGTCTGAGGCGCCGTGACCCTTGCCGTACACGCAAGTCTGAGGGCTTGGGTCATTCACGTCTTCTCCAGTCTGAGGCGCCGTGACCCGCGCCGCACACACAAGTCTGAGGGCTTGGGTCATTCATGTGTACTCCGGTCTGAGGCACCGTGACCCTTGCCGCACACGCAAGTCTGAGGGCTTGGGTCATTCACGGCTTCTCCAGTCTGAGGCGCCGTGACCCTTGCCGCACACGCAAGTCTGAGGGCTTGGGTCATTCATGTCTTCTCCAGTCCGAGGCGCCGTGACTCTTGCTGCACACGCAAGTCTGAGGGCTTGGGTCATTCATGTGTTCTCCAGTCTGAGGCACCGTGACCCGCGCCGCACACGCAAGTCTGAGGGCTTGGGTCATTCATTTGTTCTCCAGTCTGAGGCGCCGTGACCCTTGCCGCACACGCAAGTCTGAGGGCTTGGGTCCTTCATGTGTTCTCCAGTCTGAGGCCCAGTGACCCTTGCCTCACACGCAAGTCTGAGGGCTTGGGTCATTCAAATCTTCTCCAGTCTGAGGTGCCGTGACCCTTGCCGCACACGCAAGTCTGAGGGCTTGGGTCATTCATGTCTTCTCCAGTCTGAGGCGCTGTGACCCTTGCCACACACGCAAGTCTGAGGGCTTGGGTCATTCATGTCTTCTCCAGTCTGAGGCGCCGTGACCCTTGCCGCACACGCAAGTCTGAGGGCTTGGGTCATTCATGTCTTCTCCAGTCTGAGGCGCCTTGACCCTTGCCGCACACGCAAGTCTGAGGGCTTGGGTCATTCATGTGTTCTCCAGTCTGAGGCGCCGTGACCTGCGCCGCACACGCAAGTCTGAGGGCTTGGGTCATTCATGTCTTCTCCAGTCCGAGGCACCGTGACTCTTGCTGCACACGCAAGTCTGAGGGCTTGGGTCATTCATGTGTTCTCCAGTCTGAGGCACCGTGACCCTTGCCGCACACGCAAGTCTGAGGGCTTGGGTCCTTCATGTGTTCTCCAGTCTGAGGCGCCGTGACCCTTGCCACACACGCAAGTCTGAGGGCTTGGGTCATTCATGTGTTCTCCAGTCTGAGGCGCCATGACCCTTGCCGCAAACGCAAGTCTGAGGGCTTGGGTCCTTCACGTCTTCTCCAGTCTGAGGCGCCGTAACCTTTGCCGCACACGCAAGTCTGAGGGCTTGGGTCACTTCACGTGTTCTCCAGTCCGAGGCGCCGTGACCCTTGCCGCACACGCAAGTCTGAGGGCTTGGGTCATTCACGTCTTCTCCATTCCGAGGCGCCGTGACCCTTGCCGCACACGCAAGTCTGAGGGCTTGGGTCATTCATGTCTTCTCCAGTCCGAGGCGCCGTGACTCTTGCCGCACACGCAAGTCTGAGGGCATGGGTCATTCATGTGTTCTCCAGTCTGAGACACCGTGACACGCGCCGCACACGCAAGTCGGAGGGCTTGGGTCATTCATGTGTTCTCCAGTCTGAGGCGCCGTGACCCTTGCCGCACACGCAAGTCTGAGGGCTTGGGTCCTTCATGTGTTCTCCAGTCTGAGGCGCCATGACCCTTGCCACACACGCAAGTCCGAGGGCTTGGGTCATTCATGTGTTCTCCAGTCTGAGGCGCTGTGACCCTTGCCGCACACGCAAGTCTGAGGGCTTGGGTCATTCACGTGTTCTCCAGTCTGAGGCGCCGTGACACTTGCCGCACACGCAAGTCTGAGGGCTTGGGTCATTCATGTCTTCTCCAGTCTGAGGCGCCTTGACCCTTGTCGCACACGCAAGTCTGAGGGCTTGGGTCATTCATGTGTTCTCCAGTCTGAGGCGCCGTGACCCTTGCCGCACACGCAAGTCTGAGGGCTTGGGTCCTTCAAGTGTTCTCCAGTCTGAGGCACCGTGACCCTTGCCGCACACGCAAGTCTGAGGGCTTGGGTCATTCACGTGTTCTCCAGTCTGAGGCGACGTGACCCTTGCCGCACACACAAGTCTGAGGGCTTGGGTCCTTCACGTCTTCTCCAGTCTGAGGCGCCGTGACCCTTGCCGCACACGCAAGTCTGAGGGCTTGGGTCATTCATTTGTTCTCCAGTCTGAGGCGCCGTGACCCGCGCCGCACACGCAAGTCTGAGGGCTTGGGTCATTCATGTGTTCTCCAGTCTGAGGTGCTGTGACCCTTGCCGCACACGCAAGTCTGAGGGCTTGGGTCCTTCAAGTGTTCTCCAGTCTGAGGCGCCGTGACCCTTGCCGCACACGCAAGTCTGAGGGCTTGGGTCATTCACGTGTTCTCCAGTCTGAGGCGACGTGACCCTTGCCGCACACGCAAGTCTGAGGGCTTGGGTCATTCATGTCTTCTCCAGTCTGAAGAGCCGAGACCCGCGCCGCACACGCAATTCTGAGGGCTTGGGTCATTCATGTCTTCTCCAGTCTGAGGCGTCGTGACCCTTGCCGCACACGCAAGTCTGAGGGTTTGGGTCATTCATGTCTTCTCCAGTGTGAGGTGCCGTGACCCTTGCCGCACACGCAAGTCTGAGGGCTTGGGTCATTCATGTCTTCTCCAGTCTGAGGCACCGTGACCCTTGCCGCACACGCAAGTCTGAGGGCTTGGGTCATTCACGGCTTCTCCAGTCTGAGGCGCCGTGACCCTTGCCGCACACGCAAGTCTGAGGGCTTGGGTCATTCATGTCTTCTCCAGTCTGAGGCACCGTGACCCTTGCCGCACACGCAAGTCTGAGGGCTTGGGTCATTCATGTCTTCTCCAGTCTGAGGCGCCGTGACCCTTGCCGCACATGCAAGTCTGAGGGCTTGGGTCATTCATGTGTTCTCCAGTCTGAGGTGCTGTGACCTGCGCCGCACACGCAAGTCTGAGGGCTTGGGTCATTCACATATTCTCCAGTCTGAGGCACTGTGACCCTTGCCGCACACGCAAGTCTGAGGGCTTGGGTCATTCATGTCTTCTCCAGTCTGAGGCGCCGTGACCCTTGCCGCACACGCAAGTCTGAGGCCTTGGGTCATTCATGTCTTCTCCAGTCTGAGGCGCTGTGACCCTTGCTGCACACGCAAGTCTGAGGGCTTGGGTCATTCATGTCTTCTTCAGTCTGAGGAGCCGTGACCCTTGCCGCACACGCAAGTCTGAGGGCTTGGGTCATTCATGTCTTCTCCGGTCTGAGTCGCCTTGACCCTTGCCGCACACGCAAGTCTGAGGGCTTGGGTCATTCATGTGTTCTCCAGTCTGAGGTGCTGTGACCTGCGCCGCACATGCAAGTCTGAGGGCTTGGGTCATTCATGTGTTCTCCAGTCTGAGGCGCCGTGACCCTTGCCGCACACGCAAGTCTGAGGGCTTGGGTCATTCATGTGTTCTCCAGTCTGAGGCGCCGTGACCCTTGCCACACACGCTAGTCTGAGGGCTTGGGTCATTCATGTTTTCTCCAGTCTGAGGCGCCGTGACCCTTGCCGCACACGCAAGTCTGAGGGCTTGGGTCATTCATGTGTTCTCCAGTCTGAGGCGCCATGACCCTCGCCGCACACGCAAGTCTGAGGGCTTGGGTCATTCACATATTCTCCAGTCTGAGGCACCGTGACCCTTGCCGCACACGCAAGTCTGAGGGCTTGGGTCATTCACGTATTCTCCAGTCTAAGGCGCCGTGACCCTTGCCGCACACGCAAGTCTGAGGGCTTGGGTCATTCACGTCTTCTCCAGTCTGAGGCGCCGTGACCCTTGCCGCACACGCAAGTCTGAGGGCTTGGGTCCTTCACGTGTTCTCCAGACTGAGGCGCCGTGACCCACGCCGCACATGCAAGTCAGAGGGCTTGGGTACTTCACATGTTCTCCAGTCTGAGGCGCCGTGACCCTTGCCGCACACGCAAGTCTGAGGGCTTGGGTCATTCACGTGTTCTCTAGTCTGAGGCGACGTGACCCTTGCAGCACTTGCAAGTCTGAGGGCTTGGGTCCTTCACGTCTTCTCCAGTCTGAGGCGCCGTGACCCTTGCCGCACACGCAAGTCTGAGGGCTTGGGTCCTTCACCTCTTCTCCAGTCTGAGGCGCCGTGACCCTTGCCGCACACGCAAGTCTGAGGGCTTGGGTCATTCATGTGTTCTCCAGTCCGAGTCGCCGTGACCCTTGCCTCACACGCAAGTCTGAGGGCTTGGGTCATTCATGTGTTCTCCAGTCTGAGGCGCCGTGACCCTTGCCGCACACGCAAGTCTGAGGGCTTGGGTCATTCATGTTTTCTCCAGTCTGAGGCGCCGTGACCCTTGCCGCACACGCAAGTCAGAGGGCTTGTGTACTTCACATGTTCTCCAGTCTGAGGCGCCGTGACCCTTGCCACACATGCAAGTCTGAGGGCTTGGGTCCTTCAAGTGTTCTCCAGTCTGAGGCGCCGTGACCCTTGCCGCACACGCAAGTCTGAGGGCTTGGGTCATTCACGTGTTCTCCAGTCTGAGGCGACATGACCCTTGCCGCACACGCAAGTGTGAGGGCTTGGGTCCTTCACGTCTTCTCCAGTCTGAGGCGCCGTGACCCTTGCCGCACACACAAGTCTGAGGGCTTGGGTCCTTCACGTCTTCTCCAGTCTGAGGCGCCGTGACCCTTGCCGCACACGCAAGTCTGAGGGCTTGGGTCATTCACGTCTTCTCAAGTCCGAGGCGCCGTGACCCTTGCCGCACACGCAAGTCTGAGGGCTTGGGTCATTCACGTCTTCTCCAGTCCGAGGCGCCGTGACCCTTGCCGCACACGCAAGTCTGAGGGCTTGGGTCATTCATGTCTTCTCCAGTCCGAGGCGCTGTGACTCTTGCCGCACACGCAAGTCTGAGGGCTTGGGTCATTCATGTGTTCTCCAGTCTGAGGCACCGTGACCCGCACCGCACACGCAAGTCTGAGGGCTTGGGTCATTCATGTGTTCTCCAGTCTGAGGCGCCGTGACCCTTGTCGCACACGCAAGTCTGAGGGCTTGGGTCCTTCATGTGTTCTCCAGTCTGAGGTGCTGTGACCCTTGCCTCACACGCAAGTCTGAGGGCTTGGGTCATTCATGTCTTCTCCAGTCTGAGGCGCCGTGACCCTTGCCGCACACGCAAGTCTGAGGGCTTGGGTCATTCATGTCTTCTCCAGTCTGAGGCGCCGTGAACCTTGCCGCTCATGCAAGTCTGAGGGCTTGGGTCATTCATGTGTTCTCCAGTCTGAGGCGCTGTGACCTGCGCCGCACACGCAAGTCTGAGGGCTTGGGTCATTCATGTGTTCTCCAGTCTGAGGCGCCGTGACCCTTGCCGCACACGCAAGTCTGAGGGCTTGGGTCATTCATGTGTTCTCCAGTCTGAGGCGCCGTGACCCTTGCCGCACACGCAAGTCTGAGGGCTTGGGTCATTCATGTTTTCTCCAGTCTGAGGCGCCGTGACCCTTGCCGCACACGCAAGTCTGAGGGCTTGGGTCATTCATGTGTTCTCCAGTCTGAGGCGCTGTGACCCTTGCCGCACACGCAAGTCTGAGGGCTTGGGTCATTCACATATTCTCCAGTCTGAGGCACCGTGACCCTTGCCGCACACGCAAGTCTGAGGGCTTGGGTCATTCACGTATTCTCCAGTCTAAAGCCCCGTGACCCTTGCAGCACACGCAAGTCTGAGGGCTTGGGTCATTCACGTCTTCTCCAGTCTGAGGCGCCGTGACCCTTGCCGCACACGCAAGTCTGAGGGCTTGGGTCCTTCACGTGTTCTCCAGACTGAGGCGCCATGACCCTTGCCGCACACGCAAGTCTGAGGGCTTGGGTCCTTCACGTGTTCTCCAGACTGAGGCGCCGTGACCCACGCCGCACATGCAAGTCAGAGGGCTTGGGTACTTCACATGTTCTCCAGTCTGAGGCGCCGTGACCCTTGCCGCACACGCAAGTCTGAGGGCTTGGGTCATTCACGTGTTCTCTAGTCTGAGGCGACGTGACCCTTGCAGCACATGCAAGTCTGAGGGCTTGGGTCCTTCACGTCTTCTCCAGTCTGAGGCGCCGTGACCCTTGCCGCACACGCAAGTCTGAGGGCTTGGGTCCTTCACCTCTTCTCCAGTCTGAGGCGCCGTGACCCTTGCCGCACACGCAAGTCTGAGGGCTTGGGTCATTCATGTGTTCTCCAGTCCGAGTCGCCGTGACCCTTGCCTCACACGCAAGTCTGAGGGCTTGGGTCATTCATGTGTTCTCCAGTCTGAGGCGCCGTGACCCTTGCCGCACACGCAAGTCTGAGGGCTTGGGTCATTCATGTTTTCTCCAGTCTGAGGCGCCGTGACCCTTGCCGCACACGCAAGTCAGAGGGCTTGTGTACTTCACATGTTCTCCAGTCTGAGGCGCCGTGACCCTTGCCACACATGCAAGTCTGAGGGCTTGGGTCCTTCAAGTGTTCTCCAGTCTGAGGCGCCGTGACCCTTGCCGCACACGCAAGTCTGAGGGCTTGGGTCATTCACGTGTTCTCCAGTCTGAGGCGACATGACCCTTGCCGCACACGCAAGTGTGAGGGCTTGGGTCCTTCACGTCTTCTCCAGTCTGAGGCGCCGTGACCCTTGCCGCACACACAAGTCTGAGGGCTTGGGTCCTTCACGTCTTCTCCAGTCTGAGGCGCCGTGACCCTTGCCGCACACGCAAGTCTGAGGGCTTGGGTCATTCACGTCTTCTCAAGTCCGAGGCGCCGTGACCCTTGCCGCACACGCAAGTCTGAGGGCTTGGGTCATTCACGTCTTCTCCAGTCCGAGGCGCCGTGACCCTTGCCGCACACGCAAGTCTGAGGGCTTGGGTCATTCATGTCTTCTCCAGTCCGAGGCGCTGTGACTCTTGCCGCACACGCAAGTCTGAGGGCTTGGGTCATTCATGTGTTCTCCAGTCTGAGGCACCGTGACCCGCACCGCACACGCAAGTCTGAGGGCTTGGGTCATTCATGTGTTCTCCAGTCTGAGGCGCCGTGACCCTTGTCGCACACGCAAGTCTGAGGGCTTGGGTCCTTCATGTGTTCTCCAGTCTGAGGTGATGTGACCCTTGCCTCACACGCAAGTCTGAGGGCTTGGGTCATTCATGTCTTCTCCAGTCTGAGGCGCCGTGACCCTTGCCGCACACGCAAGTCTGAGGGCTTGGGTCATTCATGTCTTCTCCAGTCTGAGGCGCCGTGAACCTTGCCGCACATGCAAGTCTGAGGGCTTGGGTCATTCATGTGTTCCCCAGTCTGAGGCGCTGTGACCTGCGCCGCACACGCAAGTCTGAGGGCTTGGGTCATTCATGTGTTCTCCAGTCTGAGGCGCCGTGACCCTTGCCGCACACGCAAGTCTGAGGGCTTGGGTCATTCATGTGTTCTCCAGTCTGAGGCGCCGTGACCCTTGCCGCACACGCAAGTCTGAGGGCTTGGGTCATTCATGTTTTCTCCAGTCTGAGGCGCCGTGACCCTTGCCGCACACGCAAGTCTGAGGGCTTGGGTCATTCATGTGTTCTCCAGTCTGAGGCGCCGTGACCCTTGCCGCACACGCAAGTCTGAGGGCTTGGGTCATTCACATATTCTCCAGTCTGAGGCACCGTGACCCTTGCCGCACACGCAAGTCTGAGGGCTTGGGTCATTCACGTATTCTCCAGTCTAAAGCCCCGTGACCCTTGCAGCACACGCAAGTCTGAGGGCTTGGGTCATTCACGTCTTCTCCAGTCTGAGGCGCCGTGACCCTTGCCGCACACGCAAGTCTGAGGGCTTGGGTCCTTCACGTGTTCTCCAGACTGAGGCGCCATGACCCACGCCGCACACGCAAGTCAGAGGGCTTGGGTACTTCACATGTTCCCCAGTCTGAGGCGCCGTGACCCTTGCCGCACACGCAAGTCTGAGGGCGTGGGTCCTTCAAGTGTTCTCCAGTCTGAGGCGCCGTGACCCTTGCCCCACACGCAAGTCTGAGGGCTTGGGTCATTCACGTGTTCTCTAGTCTGAGGCGACGTGACCCTTGCCGCACATGCAAGTCTGAGGGCTTGGGTCCTTCACGTCTTCTCCAGTCTGAGGCGCCGTGACCCTTGCCGCACACGCAAGTCTGAGGGCTTGGGTCCTTCACCTCTTCTCCAGTCTGAGGCGCCGTGACCCTTGCCGCACACGCAAGTCTGAGGGCTTGGGTCATTCATGTGTTCTCCAGTCCGAGTCGCCGTGACCCTTGCCTCACACGCAAGTCTGAGGGCTTGGGTCATTCATGTGTTCTCCAGTCTGAGGCGCCGTGACCCTTGCCGCACACGCAAGTCTGAGGGCTTGGGTCATTCATGTTTTCTCCAGTCTGAGGCGCCGTGACCCTTGCCGCACACGCAAGTCAGAGGGCTTGGGTACTTCACATGTTCTCCAGTCTGAGGCGCCGTGACACTTGCCACACATGCAAGTCTGAGGGCTTGGGTCCTTCAAGTGTTCTCCAGTCTGAGGCGCCGTGACCCTTGCCGCACATGCAAGTCTGAGGGCTTGGGTCATTCACGTGTTCTCCAGTCTGAGGCGACGTGACCCTTGCCGCACACGCAAGTGTGAGGGCTTGGGTCCTTCACGTCTTCTCCAGTCTGAGGCGCCGTGACCCTTGCCGCACACACAAGTCTGAGGGCTTGGGTCCTTCACGTCTTCTCCAGTCTGAGGCACCGTGACCCTTGCCGCACACGCAAGTCTGAGGGCTTGGGTCATTCACGTGTTCTCCAGTCCGAGGCGCCGTGACCCTTGCCGCACACGCAAGTCTGAGGGCTTGGGTCATTCACGTCTTCTCCAGTCCGAGGCGCCGTGACCCTTGCCGCACACGCAAGTCTGAGGGCTTGGGTCATTCATGTCTTCTCCAGTCCGAGGCGCCGTGACTCTTGCCGCACACGCAAGTCTGAGGGCATGGGTCATTCATGTGTTCTCCAGTCTGAGACACCGTGACACGCGCCGCACACGCAAGTCTGAGGGCTTGGGTCATTCATGTGTTCTCCAGTCTGAGGCACCGTGACCCTTGCCGCACACGCAAGTCTGAGGGCTTGGGTCCTTCATGTGTTCTCCAGTCTGAGGCGCTGTGACCCTTGCCACACACGCAAGTCTGAGGGCTTGGGTCATTCATGTGTTCTCCAGTCTGAGGCGCCGTGACCCTTGCCGCAAACGCAAATCTGAGGGCTTGGGTCCTTCACGTCTTCTCCAGTCTGAGGCGCCGTAACCTTTGCCGCACACGCAAGTCTGAGGGCTTGGGTCATTCACGTGTTCTCCAGTCCGAGGCGCCGTGACCCTTGCCGCACACGCAAGTCTGAGGGCTTGGGTCATTCACGTCTTCTCCAATCCGAGGCGCCGTGACCCTTGCCGCACACGCAAGTCTGAGGGTTTGGGTCATTCATGTCTTCTCCAGTCCGAGGCGCCGTGACTCTTGCCGCACACGCAAGTCTGAGGGCATGGGTCATTCATGTGTTCTCCAGTCTGAGACACCGTGACACGCGCCGCACACGCAAGTCTGAGGGCTTGGGTCATTCATGTGTTCTCCAGTCTGAGGCGCTGTGACCCTTGCCGCACACGCAAGTCTGAGGGCTTGGGTCATTCATGTGTTCTCCAGTCTGAGGCGCCGTGACCCTTGCCGCACACGCAAGTCTGATTGCTTGGGTCATTCATGTCTTCTCCAGTCTGAGGCGCCTTGACCCATGTCGCACACGCAAGTCTGAGGGCTTGGGTCATTCACGTGTTCTCCAGTCTGAGGCGCCGTGACCCTTGCCGCACACGCAAGTCTGAGGGCTTGGGTCCTTCAAGTGTTCTCCAGTCTGAGGCGCCGTGACCCTTGCCGCACACGCAAGTCTGAGGGCTTGGGTCATTCACGTGTTCTCCAGTCTGAGGCGACGTGACCCTTGCCGCACACGCAAGTCTGAGGGCTTGGGTCATTCATGTCTTCTCCAGTCTGAAGAGCCGAGACCCGCGCCGCACACGCAATTCTGAGGGCTTGGGTCATTCATGTCTTCTCCAGTCTGAGGCGTCGTGACCCTTGCCGCACACGCAAGTCTGAGGGTTTGGGTCATTCATGTCTTCTCCAGTCTGAGGTGCCGTGACCCTTGCCGCACACGCAAGTCTGAGGGCTTGGGTCCTTCATGTCTTCTTCAGTCTGAGGCGCCGTGACCCTTGCCGCACATGCAAGTCTGAGGGCTTGGGTCATTCATGTCTTCTCCAGTCTGAGGCGCCGTGACCCGCGCCGCACACGCAAGTCTGAGGGCTTGGGTCATTCACGTCTTCTCCAGTCTGAGGCGCCGTGACCCGCGCGCACACACAAGTCTGAGGGCTTGGGTCATTCATGTGTTCTCCGGTCTGAGGCACCGTGACCCTTGCCGCACACGCAAGTCTGAGGGCTTGGGTCATTCACGGCTTCTCCAGACTGAGGTGCCGTGACCCTTGCCGCACACGCAAGTCTGAGGGCTTGGGTCATTCATGTCTTCTCCAGTCTGAGGCACCGTGACCCTTGCCGCACACGCAAGTCTGAGGGCTTGGGTCATTCATGTCTTCTCCAGTCTGAGGCGCCGTGACCCTTGCCGCACATGCAAGTCTGAGGGCTTGGGTCATTCATGTCTTCTCCAGTCTGAGGCGCCGTGACCCTTGCCGCACACGCAAGTCTGAGGCCTTGGGTCATTCATGTCTTCTCCAGTCTGAGGCGCTGTGACCCGTGCCGCACACGCAAGTCTGAGGGCTTGGGTCATTCATGTCTTCTTCAGTCTGAGGAGCCGTGACCCTTGCCGCACACGCAAGTCTGAGGGCTTGGGTCATTCATGTCTTCTCCAGTCTGAGTCGCCTTGACCCTTGCCGCACACGCAAGTCTGAGGGCTTGGGTCATTCATGTGTTCTCCAGTCTGAGGCGCTGTGACCTGCGCCGCACACGCAAGTCTGAGGGCTTGGGTCATTCATGTGTTCTCCAGTCTGAGGCGTTGTGACCCTTGCCGCACACGCAAGTCTGAGGGCTTGGGTCATTCATGTGTTCTCCAGTCTGAGGCGCCGTGACCCTTGCCGCACACGCAAGTCTGAGGGCTTGGGTCATTCATGTTTTCTCCAGTCTGAGGCGCCGTGACCCTTGCCGCACACGCAAGTCTGAGGGCTTGGGTCATTCATGTGTTCTCCAGTCTGAGGCGCCGTGACCCTTGCCGCACACGCAAGTCTGAGGGCTTGGGTCATTCACATATTCTCCAGTCTGAGGCACCGTGACCCTTGCCGCACACGCAAGTCTGAGGGCTTGGGTCATTCACGTATTCTCCAGTCTAAGGCGCCGTGACCCTTGCCGCACACGCAAGTCTGAGGGCTTGGGTCATTCACGTCTTCTCCAGTCTGAGGCGCCGTGACCCTTGCCGCACACGCAAGTCTGAGGGCTTGGGTCCTTCACGTGTTCTCCAGACTGAGGCGCCGTGACCCACGCCGCACACGCAAGTCAGAGGGCTTGGGTACTTCACATGTTCTCCAGTCTGAGGCGCCGTGACCCTTGCCGCACACGCAAGTCTGAGGGCTTGGGTCCTTCAAGTGTTCTCCAGTCTGAGGCGCCGTGACCCTTGCCGCACACGCAAGTCTGAGGGCTTGGGTCATTCACGTGTTCTCTAGTCTGAGGCGACGTGACCCTTGCCGCACATGCAAGTCTGAGGGCTTGGGTCCTTCACATCTTCTCCAGTCTGAGGCGCCGTGACCCTTGCCGCACACGCAAGTCTGAGGGCTTGGGTCCTTCACCTCTTCTCCAGTCTGAGGCACCGTGACCCTTGCCGCACACGCAAGTCTGAGGGCTTGGGTCATTCATGTGTTCTCCAGTCCGAGTCGCCGTGACCCTTGCCTCACACGCAAGTCTGAGGGCTTGGGTCTTTCATGTGTTCTCCAGTCTGAGGCGCCGTGAACCTTGCCGCACACGCAAGTCTGAGGGCTTGGGTCATTCATGTTTTCTCCAGTCTGAGGCGCCGTGACCCTTGCCGCACACGCAAGTCAGAGGGCTTGGGTACTTCACATGTTCTCCAGTCTGAGGCGCCGTGACCCTTGCCACACATGCAAGTCTGAGGGCTTGGGTCCTTCAAGTGTTCTCCAGTCTGAGGCGCCGTGACCCTTGCCGCACACGCAAGTCTGAGGGCTTGGGTCATTCACATGTTCTCCAGTCTGAGGCGACGTGACCCTTGCCGCACACGCAAGTGTGAGGGCTTGGGTCCTTCACGTCTTCTCCAGTCTGAGGCGCCGTGACCCTTGCCGCACACAAAAGTCTGAGGGCTTGGGTCCTTCACGTCTTCTCCAGTCTGAGGCGCCGTGACCCTTGCTGCACACGCAAGTCTGAGGGCTTGGGTCATTCACGTGTTCTCCAGTCCGAGGCGCTGTGACCCTTGCCGCACATGCAAGTCTGAGGGCTTGGGTCATTCACGTCTTCTCCAGTCCGAGGCGCCGTGACCCTTGCCGCACACGCAAGTCTGAGGGCTTGGGTCATTCATGTCTTCTCCAGTCCGAGGCGCCGTGACTCTTGCCGCACACGCAAGTCTGAGGGCATGGGTCATTCATGTGTTCTCCAGTCTGAGACACCGTGACACGCGCCGCACACGCAAGTCTGAGGGCTTGGGTCATTCATGTGTTCTCCAGTCTGAGGCACCGTGACCCTTGCCGCACACGCAAGTCTGAGGGCTTGGGTCCTTCATGTGTTCTCCAGTCTGAGGTGCCGTGACCCTTGCCACACACGCAAGTCTGAGGGCTTGGGTCATTCATGTGTTCTCCAGTCTGAGGCGCCGTGACCCTTGCCGCAAACGCAAGTCTGAGGGCTTGGGTCCTTCACGTCTTCTCCAGTCTGAGGCGCCGTAACCTTTGCCGCACACGCAAGTCTGAGGGCTTGGGTCATTCACGTGTTCTCCAGTCCGAGGCGCCGTGACCCTTGCCGCACACGCAAGTCTGAGGGCTTGGGTCATTCACGTCTTCTCCAATCCAAGGCGCCGTGACCCTTGCCGCACACGCAAGTCTGAGGGCTTGGGTCATTCATGTCTTCTCCAGTCCGAGGCGCCGTGACTCTTGCCGCAAACGCAAGTCTGAGGGCATGGGTCATTCATGTGTTCTCCAGTCTGAGACACCGTGACACGCGCCGCACACGCAAGTTGGAGTTCTTGGGTCATTCATGTGTTCTCCAGTCTGAGGCGCCGTGACCCTTGCCACACACACAAGTCCGAGGCCTTGGGTCATTCATGTGTTCTCCAGTCTGAGGTGCTGTGACCCTTGCCACACACACAAGTCTGAGGGCTTGGGTCATTCATGTCTTCTCCAGTCTGAGGCGCCTTGACCCTTGTCGCACACGCAAGTCTGAGGGCTTGGGTCATTCATGTGTTCTCCAGTCTGAGGCGCCGTGACCCTTGCCGCACACGCAAGTCTGAGGGCTTGGGTCCTTCAAGTGTTCTCCAGTCTGAGGCGCCGTGACCCTTGCCGCACACGCAAGTCTGAGGGCTTGGGTCATTTACGTGTTCTCCAGTCTGAGGCGACGTGACCCTTGCTGCACACGCAAGTCTGAGGGCTTGGGTCCTTCACGTCTTCTCCAGTCTGAGGCGCCGTGACCCTTGCCGCACACGCAAGTCTGAGGGCTTGGGTCATTCATTTGTTCTCCAGTCTGAGGCGCCGTGACCCTTGCCGCACACGCAAGTCTGAGGGCTTGGGTCATTCATGTGTTCTCCAGTCCGAGGCGCCGTGACCCTTGCTGCACACGCAAGTCTGAGGGCTTGGGTCATTCACATCTTCTCCAGTCCGAGGCGCCGTGACCCTTGCCGCACACGCAAGTCTGAGGGCTTGGGTCATTCATGTCTTCTCCAGTCCGAGGCGCCGTGACTCTTGCCGCACACGCAAGTCTGAGGGCTTGGGTCATTCATGTGTTCTCCAGTCTGATTCACCGTGACCCGCACCGCACACGCAAGTCTGAGGGCTTGGGTCTTTCATGTGTTCTCCAGTCTGAGGTGCCGTGACCCTTGTCGCACATGCAAGTCTGAGGGCTTGGGTCCTTCATGTGTTCTCCAGTCTGAGGCGCTGTGACCCTTGCCTCACACGCAAGTCTGAGGGCTTGGGTCATTCATGTCTTCTCCAGTCTGAGGCGCCGTGACCCTTGCCGCACACGCAAGTCTGAGGGCTTGGGTCATTCATGTCTTCTCCAGTCTGAGGCGCCGTGACCCTTGCCGCACATGCAAGTGTGAGGGCTTGGGTCATTCATGTGTTCTCCAGTCTGAGGCGCTGTGACCTGCGCCGCACACACAAGTCTGAGGGCTTGGGTCATTCATGTGTTCTCCAGTCTGAGGCGCCGTGACCCTTGCCGCACACGCAAGTCTGAGGGCTTGGGTCATTCATGTGTTCTCCAGTCTGAGGCACCGTGACCCTTGCCGCAAACGCAAGTCTGAGGGCTTGGGTCATTCATGTTTTCTCCAGTCTGAGGCGCCGTGACCCTTGCCGCACACGCAAGTCTGAGGGCTTGGGCCATTCATGTCTTCTCCAGTCCGAGGCGCCGTGACTCTTGCCGCACACGCAAGTCTGAGGGCATGGGTCATTCATGTGTTCTCCAGTCTGAGACACCGTGACACGTGCCGCACACGCAAGTCGGAGGGCTTGGGTCATTCATGTGTTCTCCAGTCTGAGGCGCCATGACCCTTGCCACACACGCAAGTCCGAGGCCTTGGGTCATTCATGTGTTCTCCAGTCTGAGGTGCCGTGACCCGCACCGCACACGCAAGTCTGAGGGCTTGGGTCTTTCATGTGTTCTCCAGTCTGAGGCGCCGTGACCCTTGTCGCACATGCAAGTCTGAGGGCTTGGGTCCTTCATGTGTTCTCCAGTCTGAGGCGCTGTGACCCTTGCCTCACACGCAAGTCTGAGGGCTTGGGTCATTCATGTCTTCTCCAGTCTGAGGCGCCGTGACCCTTGCCGCACACGCAAGTCTGAGGGCTTGGGTCATTCATGTCTTCTCCAGTCTGAGGCGCCGTGACCCTTGCCGCACATGCAAGTCTGAGGGCTTGGGTCATTCATGTGTTCTCCAGTCTGAGGCGCTGTGACCTGCGCCGCACACGCAAGTCTGAGGGCTTGGGTCATTCATGTGTTCTCCAGTCTGAGGCGCCGTGACCCTTGCCGCACACGCAAGTCTGAGGGCTTGGGTCATTCATGTGTTCTCCAGTCTGAGGCACCGTGACCCTTGCCGCAAACGCAAGTCTGAGGGCTTGGGTCATTCATGTTTTCTCCAGTCTGAGGCGCCATGACCCTTGCCGCACACGCAAGTCTGAGGGCTTGGGTCATTCATGTGTTCTCCAGTCTGAGGCGCCGTGACCCTTGCCGCACACGCAAGTCTGAGGGCTTGGGTCATTCACATATTCTCCAGTCTGAGGCACCGTGACCCTTGCCGCACACGCAAGTCTGAGGGCTTGGGTCATTCACGTATTCTCCAGTCTAAGGCGCCGTGAACCTTGCCGCACACGCAAGTCTGAGGGCTTGGGTCATTCACGTCTTCTCCAGTCTGAGGTGCCGTGACCCTTGCCGCACACGCAAGTCTGAGGGCTTGGGTCCTTCACGTGTTCTCCAGACTGAGGCGCCGTGACCCACGCCGCACACGCAAGTCAGAGGGCTTGGGTACTTCACATGTTCTCCAGTCTGAGGCGCCGTGACCCTTGCCGCACACGCAAGTCTGAGGGCTTGGGTCCTTCAAGTGTTCTCCAGTCTGAGGCGCCATGACCCTTGCCGCACACGCAAGTCTGAGGGCTTGGGTCATTCACGTGTTCTCTAGTCTGAGGCGACGTGACCCTTGCCGCACATGCAAGTCTGAGGGCTTGGGTCCTTCACGTCTTCTCCAGTCTGAGGCGCCGTGACCCTTGCCGCACACGCAAGTCTGAGGGCTTGGGTCCTTCACCTCTTCTCCAGTCTGAGGCGCCGTGACCCTTGCCGCACACGCAAGTCTGAGGGCTTGGGTCATTCATGTGTTCTCCAGTCCGAGTCGCCGTGACCCTTGCCTCACACGCAAGTCTGAGGGCTTGGGTCATTCATGTGTTCTCCAGTCTGAGGCGCCGTGACCCTTGCCGCACACGCAAGTCTGAGGGCTTGGGTCATTCATGTTTTCTCCAGTCTGAGGCGCCGTGACCCTTGCCGCACACGCAAGTCAGAGGGCTTGGGTACTTCACATGTTCTCCAGTCTGAGGCACCGTGACCCTTGCCACACATGCAAGTCTGAGGGCTTGGGTCCTTCAAGTGTTCTCCAGTCTGAGGCGCCGTGACCCTTGCCGCACACGCAAGTCTGAGGGCTTGGGTCATTCACGTGTTCTCCAGTCTGAGGCGACGTGACCCTTGCTGCACACGCAAGTGTGAGGGCTTGGGTCCTTCACGTCTTCTCCAGTCTGAGGCGCCGTGACCCTTGCCGCACACGCAAGTCTGAGGGCTTGGGTCATTCATGTGTTCTCCAGTCTGAGGCGCCGTGACCCTTGCCGCACACGCAAGTCTGAGGGCTTGGGTCATTCACATATTCTCCAGTCTGAGGCACCTTGACCCTTGCCGCACACGCAAGTCTGAGGGCTTGGGTCATTCACGTATTCTCCAGTCTAAGGCGCCGTGAACCTTGCCGCACACGCAAGTCTGAGGGCTTGGGTCATTCACGTCTTCTCCAGTCTGAGGTGCCGTGACCCTTGCCGCACACGCAAGTCTGAGGGCTTGGGTCCTTCACGTGTTCTCCAGACTGAGGCGCCGTGACCCACGCCGCACACGCAAGTCAGAGGGCTTGGGTACTTCACATGTTCTCCAGTCTGAGGCGCCGTGACCCTTGCCGCACACGCAAGTCTGAGGGCTTGGGTCCTTCAAGTGTTCTCCAGTCTGAGGCGCCATGACCCTTGCCGCACACGCAAGTCTGAGGGCTTGGGTCATTCACGTGTTCTCTAGTCTGAGGCGACGTGACCCTTGCCGCACATGCAAGTCTGAGGGCTTGGGTCCTTCACGTCTTCTCCAGTCTGAGGCGCCGTGACCCTTGCCGCACACGCAAGTCTGAGGGCTTGGGTCCTTCACCTCTTCTCCAGTCTGAGGCGCCGTGACCCTTGCCGCACACGCAAGTCTGAGGGCTTGGGTCATTCATGTGTTCTCCAGTCCGAGTCGCCGTGACCCTTGCCTCACACGCAAGTCTGAGGGCTTGGGTCATTCATGTGTTCTCCAGTCTGAGGCGCCGTGACCCTTGCCGCACGCGCAAGTCTGAGGGCTTGGGTCATTCATGTTTTCTCCAGTCTGAGGCGCCGTGACCCTTGCCGCACACGCAAGTCAGTGGGCTTGGGTACTTCACATGTTCTCCAGTCTGAGGCGCCGTGACCCTTGCCACACATGCAAGTCTGAGGGCTTGGGTCCTTCAAGTGTTCTCCAGTCTGAGGCGCCGTGACCCTTGCCGCACACGCAAGTCTGAGGGCTTGGGTCATTCACGTGTTCTCCAGTCTGAGGCGACGTGACCCTTGCCGCACACGCAAGTGTGAGGGCTTGGGTCCTTCACGTCTTCTCCAGTCTGAGGCACCATGACCCTTGCCGCACACACAAGTCTGAGGGCTTGGGTCCTTCACGTCTTCTCCAGTCTGAGGCGCCGTGACCCTTGCCGCACACGCAAGTCTGAGGGCTTGGGTCATTCACGTGTTCTCCAGTCTGAGGCGCCATGACCCTTGCCGCACACGCAAGTCTGAGGGCTTGGGTCATTCACGTCTTCTCCAGTCCGAGGCGCCGTGACCCTTGCCGCACACGCAAGTCTGAGGGCTTGGGTCATTCATGTCTTCTCCAGTCCGAGGTGCCGTGACTCTTGCCGCACACGCAAGTCTGAGGGCATGGGTCATTCATGTGTTCTCCAGTCTGAGACACCGTGACACGCGCCGCACACGCAAGTCTGAGGGCTTGGGTCATTCATGTGTTCTCCAGTCTGAGGCACCGTGACCCTTGCCGCACACGCAAGTCTGAGGGCTTGGGTCCTTCATGTGTTCTCCAGTCTGAGGCGCTGTGACCCTTGCCACACACGCAAGTCTGAGGGCTTGGGTCATTCATGTGTTCTCCAGTCTGAGGCGCCGTGACCCTTGCCGCAAACGCAAGTCTGAGGGCTTGGGTCCTTCACGTCTTCTCCAGTCTGAGGCGCCGTAACCTTTGCCGCACACGCAAGTCTGAGGGCTTGGGTCATTCACGTGTTCTCCAGTCCGAGGCGCCGTGACCCTTGCCGCACACGCAAGTCTGAGGGCTTGGGTCATTCACGTCTTCTCCAATCCGAGGCGCCGTGACCCTTGCCGCACACGCAAGTCTGAGGGCTTGGGTCCTTCATGTGTTCTCCAGTCTGAGGCGCTGTGACCCTTGCCTCACACGCAAGTCTGAGGGCTTGGGTCATTCATGTCTTCTCCAGTCTGAGGCGCCGTGACCCTTGCCGCACACGCAAGTCTGAGGGCTTGGGTCATTCATGTGTTCTCCAGTCTGAGGCGCTGTGACCTGCGCCGCACACGCAAGTCTGAGGGCTTGGGTCATTCATGTGTTCTCCAGTCTGAGGCGCCGTGACCCTTGCCGCACACGCAAGTCTGAGGGCTTGGGTCATTCATGTGTTCTCCAGTCTGAGGCACCGTGACCCTTGCCGCAAACGCAAGTCTGAGGGCTTGGGTCATTCATGTTTTCTCCAGTCTGAGGCGCCGTGACCCTTGCCGCACACGCAAGTCTGAGGGCTTGGGTCATTCATGTGTTCTCCAGTCTGAGGCGCTGTGACCTGCGCCGCACACGCAAGTCTGAGGGCTTGGGTCATTCATGTGTTCTCCAGTCTGAGGCGCCGTGACCCTTGCCGCACACGCAAGTCTGAGGGCTTGGGTCATTCATGTGTTCTCCAGTCTGAGGCACCGTGACCCTTGCCGCAAACGCAAGTCTGAGGGCTTGGGTCATTCATGTTTTCTCCAGTCTGAGGCGCCGTGACCCTTGCCGCACACGCAAGTCTGAGGGCTTGGGTCATTCATGTGTTCTCCAGTCTGAGGCACCGTGACCCTTGCCGCAAACGCAAGTCTGAGGGCTTGGGTCATTCATGTTTTCTCCAGTCTGAGGCGCCGTGACCCTTGCCGCACACGCAAGTCTGAGGGCTTGGGTCATTCATGTGTTCTCCAGTCTGAGGCGCCGTGACCCTTGCCGCACACGCAAGTCTGAGGGCTTGGGTCATTCATGTGTTCTCCAGTCTGAGGCGCCGTGACCCTTGCCGCAAACGCAAATCTGAGGGCTTGGGTCCTTCACGTCTTCTCCAGTCTGAGGCGCCGTAACCTTTGCCGCACACGCAAGTCTGAGGGCTTGGGTCATTCACGTGTTCTCCAGTCCGAGGCGCCGTGACCCTTGCCGCACACGCAAGTCTGAGGGCTTGGGTCATTCACGTCTTCTCCAATCCGAGGCGCCGTGACCCTTGCCGCACACGCAAGTCTGAGGGCTTGGGTCATTCATGTCTTCTCCAGTCCGAGGCGCCGTGACTCTTGCCGCACACGCAAGTCTGAGGGCATGGGTCATTCATGTGTTCTCCAGTCTGAGACACCGTGACACGCGCCGCACACGCAAGTCGGAGGGCTTGGGTCATTCATGTGTTCTCCAGTCTGAGGCGCAGTGACCCTTGCCGCACACGCAAGTCTGAGGGCTTGGGTCCTTTATGTGTTCTCCAGTCTGAGGCGCCATGACCCTTGCCACACACGCAAGTCCGAGGGCTTGGGTCATTCATGTGTTCTCCAGTCCGAGGCACCGTGACTCTTGCCGCACACGCAAGTCTGAGGGCTTGGGTCATTCATGTGTTCTCCAGTCTGAGGCGCCGTGACCCGCGCCGCACACGCAAGTCTGAGGGCTTGGGTCATTCATGTGTTCTCCAGTCTGAGGCGCTGTGACCCTTGCCGCACACGCAAGTCTGAGGGCTTGGGTCATTCATGTGTTCTCCAGTCTGAGGCGCCGTGACCCTTCCCGCACACGCAAGTCTGATTGCTTGGGTCATTCATGTCTTCTCCAGTCTGAGGCGCCTTGACCCATGTCGCACACGCAAGTCTGAGGGCTTGGGTCATTCACGTGTTCTCCAGTCTGAGGCGCCGTGACCCTTGCCGCACACGCAAGTCTGAGGGCTTGGGTCCTTCAAGTGTTCTCCAGTCTGAGGCGCCGTGACCCTTGCCGCACACGCAAGTCTGAGGGCTTGGGTCATTCACGTGTTCTCCAGTCTGAGGCGACGTGACCCTTGCCGCTGAGGTTCCGTGACGATTTTACTCGTGTTTGTAACATTGTCGTAAATACATAATTTTGGTATCAGTGAACCGCAAATGATCCATTTAGTATATCCTGGTGTTTTCGCTATGCTACGAGCAAGAGCACTCCAGTTACAAACACATTTCTGTTCTACCCGTGGCATCCATTTTAGAACACGGAAGCCATTTTGTATTCCTTGCCCTCACATAGTCAATAGGACACGCAATGACCTCTTTCTTTTGTTCATTTAAAGGACACGTAGGCTTTAACCGGCGATTCACCTTGCTAGTGACACGTGCACCTTAGGCCAGCAACGCTGTAGCAGCATGACTCGGCAGGAACTGCCTCCCCAGCCTGAGGCCAGTCCTGCTATACTGGTTCTTGTGTTCGTTGGCCTGATCATGATTAGGCGGCCGAAGCTGGTAACCGTACCCATTTACGACCCACAAACATTTCTTATCCTGTCTTTCTTTCTTCTGCACCTGGCTCTGCTCCTTTCCTTCTGGGCCTTTATTAGGGGGAGGTAACGAAATTTACGATGAGGCGGTCCGGGTCTTGAATGAAGAATTGACATGGGATTATGATGGACTAGTGGGAACCCCTCATTTGTAATGTTTTGACATCAGATACTGTTGACGATCCCTGTGCAACGCCAAATATTTATTGTTTAAGACACGAATGTTTAGAACTGTGGTAACATGTAAAGAATTTGCCTGAAGCCCAATATTTAGTATATAAGGAGCAACCCTCTTTGTACAAATCGAACAGGCTCCTAGATACTGCCCATGTGTAGTTTCTGTGACTTCTGTGTCCCTGCAGTAATAAACCTTTGGTCTTTGACGCCACCATCGAGAAGCCCGTGTTTCTGTTTGTTTGTGCACCGAGACAGGTGGAACTCCGGGGTCTTCGGGTGTTATCCCTGACACCTCTGGACGGAACCAAAAAGTCCAGAACTCCACCGCACACGCAAGTCTGAGGGCTTGGGTCATTCATGTCTTCTCCAGTCTGAAGAGCCGAGACCCGCGCCGCACACGCAATTCTGAGGGCTTGGGTCATTCATGTCTTCTCCAGTCTGAGGCGTCGTGACCCTTGCCGCACACGCAAGTCTGAGGGTTTGGGTCATTCATGTCTTCTCCAGTCTGAGGTGCCGTGACCCTTGCCGCACACGCAAGTCTGAGGGCTTGGGTCCTTCATGTCTTCTTCAGTCTGAGGCGCCGTGACCCTTGCCGCACATGCAAGTCTGAGGGCTTGGGTCATTCATGTCTTCTCCAGTCTGAGGCGCCGTGACCCGCGCCGCACACGCAAGTCTGAGGGCTTGGGTCATTCACGTCTTCTCCAGTCTGAGGCGCCGTGACCCGCGCGCACACACAAGTCTGAGGGCTTGGGTCATTCATGTGTTCTCCGGTCTGAGGCACCGTGACCCTTGCCGCACACGCAAGTCTGAGGGCTTGGGTCATTCACGGCTTCTCCAGACTGAGGTGCCGTGACCCTTGCCGCACACGCAAGTCTGAGGGCTTGGGTCATTCATGTCTTCTCCAGTCTGAGGCACCGTGACCCTTGCCGCACACGCAAGTCTGAGGGCTTGGGTCATTCATGTCTTCTCCAGTCTGAGGCGCCGTGACCCTTGCCGCACATGCAAGTCTGAGGGCTTGGGTCATTCATGTCTTCTCCAGTCTGAGGCGCCGTGACCCTTGCCGCACACGCAAGTCTGAGGCCTTGGGTCATTCATGTCTTCTCCAGTCTGAGGCGCTGTGACCCGTGCCGCACACGCAAGTCTGAGGGCTTGGGTCATTCATGTCTTCTTCAGTCTGAGGAGCCGTGACCCTTGCCGCACACGCAAGTCTGAGGGCTTGGGTCATTCATGTCTTCTCCAGTCTGAGTCGCCTTGACCCTTGCCGCACACGCAAGTCTGAGGGCTTGGGTCATTCATGTGTTCTCCAGTCTGAGGCGCTGTGACCTGCGCCGCACACGCAAGTCTGAGGGCTTGGGTCATTCATGTGTTCTCCAGTCTGAGGCGCCGTGACCCTTGCCGCACACGCAAGTCTGAGGGCTTGGGTCATTCATGTGTTCTCCAGTCTGAGGCGCCGTGACCCTTGCCGCACACGCAAGTCTGAGGGCTTGGGTCATTCATGTTTTCTCCAGTCTGAGGCGCCGTGACCCTTGCCGCACACGCAAGTCTGAGGGCTTGGGTCATTCATGTGTTCTCCAGTCTGAGGCGCCGTGACCCTTGCCGCACACGCAAGTCTGAGGGCTTGGGTCATTCACATATTCTCCAGTCTGAGGCACCGTGACCCTTGCCGCACACGCAAGTCTGAGGGCTTGGGTCATTCACGTATTCTCCAGTCTAAGGCGCCGTGACCCTTGCCGCACACGCAAGTCTGAGGGCTTGGGTCATTCACGTCTTCTCCAGTCTGAGGCGCCGTGACCCTTGCCGCACACGCAAGTCTGAGGGCTTGGGTCCTTCACGTGTTCTCCAGACTGAGGCGCCGTGACCCACGCCGCACACGCAAGTCAGAGGGCTTGGGTACTTCACATGTTCTCCAGTCTGAGGCGCCGTGACCCTTGCCGCACACGCAAGTCTGAGGGCTTGGGTCCTTCAAGTGTTCTCCAGTCTGAGGCGCCGTGACCCTTGCCGCACACGCAAGTCTGAGGGCTTGGGTCATTCACGTGTTCTCTAGTCTGAGGCGACGTGACCCTTGCCGCACATGCAAGTCTGAGGGCTTGGGTCCTTCACATCTTCTCCAGTCTGAGGCGCCGTGACCCTTGCCGCACACGCAAGTCTGAGGGCTTGGGTCCTTCACCTCTTCTCCAGTCTGAGGCACCGTGACCCTTGCCGCACACGCAAGTCTGAGGGCTTGGGTCATTCATGTGTTCTCCAGTCCGAGTCGCCGTGACCCTTGCCTCACACGCAAGTCTGAGGGCTTGGGTCTTTCATGTGTTCTCCAGTCTGAGGCGCCGTGAACCTTGCCGCACACGCAAGTCAGAGGGCTTGGGTACTTCACATGTTCTCCAGTCTGAGGCGCCGTGACACTTGCCACACATGCAAGTCTGAGGGCTTGGGTCCTTCAAGTGTTCTCCAGTCTGAGGCGCCGTGACCCTTGCCGCACATGCATGTCTGAGGGCTTGGGTCATTCACGTGTTCTCCAGTCTGAGGCGACGTGACCCTTGCCGCACACGCAAGTGTGAGGGCTTGGGTCCTTCACGTCTTCTCCAGTCTGAGGCGCCGTGACCCTTGCCGCACACACAAGTCTGAGGGCTTGGGTCCTTCACGTCTTCTCCAGTCTGAGGCACCGTGACCCTTGCCGCACACGCAAGTCTGAGGGCTTGGGTCATTCACGTGTTCTCCAGTCCGAGGCGCCGTGACCCTTGCCGCACACGCAAGTCTGAGGGCTTGGGTCATTCACGTCTTCTCCAGTCCGAGGCGCCGTGACCCTTGCCGCACACGCAAGTCTGAAGGCTTGGGTCATTCATGTCTTCTCCAGTCCGAGGCGCCGTGACTCTTGCCGCACACGCAAGTCTGAGGGCATGGGTCATTCATGTGTTCTCCAGTCTGAGACACCGTGACACGCGCCGCACACGCAAGTCTGAGGGCTTGGGTCATTCATGTGTTCTCCAGTCTGAGGCACCGTGACCCTTGCCGCACACGCAAGTCTGAGGGCTTGGGTCCTTCATGTGTTCTCCAGTCTGAGGCGCCGTGACCCTTGCCACACACGCAAGTCTGAGGGCTTGGGTCATTCATGTGTTCTCCAGTCTGAGGCGCCGTGACCCTTGCCGCAAACGCAAATCTGAGGGCTTGGGTCCTTCACGTCTTCTCCAGTCTGAGGCGCCGTAACCTTTGCCGCACACGCAAGTCTGAGGGCTTGGGTCATTCACGTGTTCTCCAGTCCGAGGCGCCGTGACCCTTGCCGCACACGCAAGTCTGAGGGCTTGGGTCATTCACGTCTTCTCCAATCCGAGGCGCCGTGACCCTTGCCGCACACGCAAGTCTGAGGGCTTGGGTCATTCATGTCTTCTCCAGTCCGAGGCGCCGTGACTCTTGCCGCACACGCAAGTCTGAGGGCATGGGTCATTCATGTGTTCTCCAGTCTGAGACACCGTGACACGCGCCGCACACGCAAGTCGGAGGGCTTGGGTCATTCATGTGTTCTCCAGTCTGAGGCGCAGTGACCCTTGCCGCACACGCAAGTCTGAGGGCTTGGGTCCTTTATGTGTTCTCCAGTCTGAGGCGCCATGACCCTTGCCACACACAAAAGTCCGAGGGCTTGGGTCATTCATGTGTTCTCCAGTCCGAGGCACCGTGACTCTTGCCGCACACGCAAGTCTGAGGGCTTGGGTCATTCATGTGTTCTCCAGTCTGAGGCGCCGTGACCCGCGCCGCACACGCAAGTCTGAGGGCTTGGGTCATTCATGTGTTCTCCAGTCTGAGGCGCTGTGACCCTTGCCGCACACGCAAGTCTGAGGGCTTGGGTCATTCATGTGTTCTCCAGTCTGAGGCGCCGTGACCCTTGCCGCACACGCAAGTCTGATTGCTTGGGTCATTCATGTCTTCTCCAGTCTGAGGCGCCTTGACCCATGTCGCACACGCAAGTCTGAGGGCTTGGGTCATTCACGTGTTCTCCAGTCTGAGGCGCCGTGACCCTTGCCGCACACGCAAGTCTGAGGGCTTGGGTCCTTCAAGTGTTCTCCAGTCTGAGGCGCCGTGACCCTTGCCGCACACGCAAGTCTGAGGGCTTGGGTCATTCACGTGTTCTCCAGTCTGAGGCGACGTGACCCTTGCCGCACACGCAAGTCTGAGGGCTTGGGTCATTCATGTCTTCTCCAGTCTGAAGAGCCGAGACCCGCGCCGCACACGCAATTCTGAGGGCTTGGGTCATTCATGTCTTCTCCAGTCTGAGGCGTCGTGACCCTTGCCGCACACGCAAGTCTGAGGGTTTGGGTCATTCATGTCTTCTCCAGTCTGAGGTGCCATGACCCTTGCCGCACACGCAAGTCTGAGGGCTTGGGTCCTTCATGTCTTCTTCAGTCTGAGGCGCCGTGACCCTTGCCGCACATGCAAGTCTGAGGGCTTGGGTCATTCATGTCTTCTCCAGTCTGAGGCGCCGTGACCCGCGCCGCACACGCAAGTCTGAGGGCTTGGGTCATTCACGTCTTCTCCAGTCTGAGGCGCCGTGACCCGCGCGCACACACAAGTCTGAGGGCTTGGGTCATTCATGTGTTCTCCGGTCTGAGGCACCGTGACCCTTGCCGCACACGCAAGTCTGAGGGCTTGGGTCATTCACGGCTTCTCCAGACTGAGGTGCCGTGACCCTTGCCGCACACGCAAGTCTGAGGGCTTGGGTCATTCATGTCTTCTCCAGTCTGAGGCACCGTGACCCTTGCCGCACACGCAAGTCTGAGGGCTTGGGTCATTCATGTCTTCTCCAGTCTGAGGCGCCGTGACCCTTGCCGCACATGCAAGTCTGAGGGCTTGGGTCATTCATGTCTTCTCCAGTCTGAGGCGCCGTGACCCTTGCCGCACACGCAAGTCTGAGGCCTTGGGTCATTCATGTCTTCTCCAGTCTGAGGCGCTGTGACCCGTGCCGCACACGCAAGTCTGAGGGCTTGGGTCATTCATGTCTTCTTCAGTCTGAGGAGCCGTGACCCTTGCCGCACACGCAAGTCTGAGGGCTTGGGTCATTCATGTCTTCTCCAGTCTGAGTCGCCTTGACCCTTGCCGCACACGCAAGTCTGAGGGCTTGGGTCATTCATGTGTTCTCCAGTCTGAGGCGCTGTGACCTGCGCCGCACACGCAAGTCTGAGGGCTTGGGTCATTCATGTGTTCTCCAGTCTGAGGCGCCGTGACCCTTGCCGCACACGCAAGTCTGAGGGCTTGGGTCATTCATGTGTTCTCCAGTCTGAGGCGCCGTGACCCTTGCCGCACACGCAAGTCTGAGGGCTTGGGTCATTCATGTGTTCTCCAGTCTGAGGCGCCGTGACCCTTGCCGCACACGCAAGTCTGAGGGCTTGGGTCATTCACATATTCTCCAGTCTGAGGCACCGTGACCCTTGCCGCACACGCAAGTCTGAGGGCTTGGGTCATTCACGTATTCTCCAGTCTAAGGCGCCGTGACCCTTGCCGCACACGCAAGTCTGAGGGCTTGGGTCCTTCACGTGTTCTCCAGACTGAGGCGCCGTGACCCACGCCACACACGCAAGTCAGAGGGCTTGGGTACTTCACATGTTCTCCAGTCTGAGGCGCCGTGACCCTTGCCGCACACGCAAGTCTGAGGGCTTGGGTCCTTCAAGTGTTCTCCAGTCTGAGGCGCCGTGACCCTTGCCGCACACGCAAGTCTGAGGGCTTGGGTCATTCACGTGTTCTCTAGTCTGAGGCGACGTGACCCTTGCCGCACATGCAAGTCTGAGGGCTTGGGTCCTTCACATCTTCTCCAGTCTGAGGCGCCGTGACCCTTGCCGCACACGCAAGTCTGAGGGCTTGGGTCCTTCACCTCTTCTCCAGTCTGAGGCACCGTGACCCTTGCCGCACACGCAAGTCTGAGGGCTTGGGTCATTCATGTGTTCTCCAGTCCGAGTCGCCGTGACCCTTGCCTCACACGCAAGTCTGAGGGCTTGGGTCTTTCATGTGTTCTCCAGTCTGAGGCGCCGTGAACCTTGCCGCACACGCAAGTCTGAGGGCTTGGGTCATTCATGTTTTCTCCAGTCTGAGGCGCCGTGACCCTTGCCGCACACGCAAGTCAGAGGGCTTGGGTACTTCACATGTTCTCCAGTCTGAGGCGCCATGACCCTTGCCACACACAAAAGTCCGAGGGCTTGGGTCATTCATGTGTTCTCCAGTCCGAGGCACCGTGACTCTTGCCGCACACGCAAGTCTGAGGGCTTGGGTCATTCATGTGTTCTCCAGTCTGAGGCGCCGTGACCCGCGCCGCACACGCAAGTCTGAGGGCTTGGGTCATTCATGTGTTCTCCAGTCTGAGGCGCTGTGACCCTTGCCGCACACGCAAGTCTGAGGGCTTGGGTCATTCATGTGTTCTCCAGTCTGAGGCGCCGTGACCCTTGCCGCACACGCAAGTCTGATTGCTTGGGTCATTCATGTCTTCTCCAGTCTGAGGCGCCTTGACCCATGTCGCACACGCAAGTCTGAGGGCTTGGGTCATTCACGTGTTCTCCAGTCTGAGGCGCCGTGACCCTTGCCGCACACGCAAGTCTGAGGGCTTGGGTCCTTCAAGTGTTCTCCAGTCTGAGGCGCCGTGACCCTTGCCGCACACGCAAGTCTGAGGGCTTGGGTCATTCACGTGTTCTCCAGTCTGAGGCGACGTGACCCTTGCCGCACACGCAAGTCTGAGGGCTTGGGTCATTCATGTCTTCTCCAGTCTGAAGAGCCGAGACCCGCGCCGCACACGCAATTCTGAGGGCTTGGGTCATTCATGTCTTCTCCAGTCTGAGGCGTCGTGACCCTTGCCGCACACGCAAGTCTGAGGGTTTGGGTCATTCATGTCTTCTCCAGTCTGAGGTGCCGTGACCCTTGCCGCACACGCAAGTCTGAGGGCTTGGGTCCTTCATGTCTTCTTCAGTCTGAGGCGCCGTGACCCTTGCCGCACATGCAAGTCTGAGGGCTTGGGTCATTCATGTCTTCTCCAGTCTGAGGCGCCGTGACCCGCGCCGCACACGCAAGTCTGAGGGCTTGGGTCATTCACGTCTTCTCCAGTCTGAGGCGCCGTGACCCGCGCGCACACACAAGTCTGAGGGCTTGGGTCATTCATGTGTTCTCCGGTCTGAGGCACCGTGACCCTTGCCGCACACGCAAGTCTGAGGGCTTGGGTCATTCACGGCTTCTCCAGACTGAGGTGCCGTGACCCTTGCCGCACACGCAAGTCTGAGGGCTTGGGTCATTCATGTCTTCTCCAGTCTGAGGCACCGTGACCCTTGCCGCACACGCAAGTCTGAGGGCTTGGGTCATTCATGTCTTCTCCAGTCTGAGGCGCCGTGACCCTTGCCGCACATGCAAGTCTGAGGGCTTGGGTCATTCATGTCTTCTCCAGTCTGAGGCGCCGTGACCCTTGCCGCACACGCAAGTCTGAGGCCTTGGGTCATTCATGTCTTCTCCAGTCTGAGGCGCTGTGACCCGTGCCGCACACGCAAGTCTGAGGGCTTGGGTCATTCATGTCTTCTTCAGTCTGAGGAGCCGTGACCCTTGCCGCACACGCAAGTCTGAGGGCTTGGGTCATTCATGTCTTCTCCAGTCTGAGTCGCCTTGACCCTTGCCGCACACGCAAGTCTGAGGGCTTGGGTCATTCATGTGTTCTCCAGTCTGAGGCGCTGTGACCTGCGCCGCACACGCAAGTCTGAGGGCTTGGGTCATTCATGTGTTCTCCAGTCTGAGGCGCCGTGACCCTTGCCGCACACGCAAGTCTGAGGGCTTGGGTCATTCATGTGTTCTCCAGTCTGAGGCGCCGTGACCCTTGCCGCACACGCAAGTCTGAGGGCTTGGGTCATTGATGTTTTCTCCAGTCTGAGGCGCCGTGACCCTTGCCGCACACGCAAGTCTGAGGGCTTGGGTCATTTATGTGTTCTCCAGTCTGAGGCGCCGTGACCCTTGCCGCACACGCAAGTCTGAGGGCTTGGGTCATTCACATATTCTCCAGTCTGAGGCACCGTGACCCTTGCCGCACACGCAAGTCTGAGGGCTTGGGTCATTCACGTATTCTCCAGTCTAAGGCGCCGTGACCCTTGCCGCACACGCAAGTCTGAGGGCTTGGGTCATTCACGTCTTCTCCAGTCTGAGGCGCCGTGACCCTTGCCGCACACGCAAGTCTGAGGGCTTGGGTCCTTCACGTGTTCTCCAGACTGAGGCGCCGTGACCCACGCCGCACACGCAAGTCAGAGGGCTTGGGTACTTCACATATTCTCCAGTCTGAGGCGCCGTGACCCTTGCCGCACACGCAAGTCTGAGGGCTTGGGTCCTTCAAGTGTTCTCCAGTCTGAGGCGCCGTGACCCTTGCCGCACACGCAAGTCTGAGGGCTTGGGTCATTCACGTGTTCTCTAGTCTGAGGCGACGTGACCCTTGCCGCACATGCAAGTCTGAGGGCTTGGGTCCTTCACATCTTCTCCAGTCTGAGGCGCCGTGACCCTTGCCGCACACGCAAGTCTGAGGGCTTGGGTCCTTCACCTCTTCTCCAGTCTGAGGCACCGTGACCCTTGCCGCACACGCAAGTCTGAGGGCTTGGGTCATTCATGTGTTCTCCAGTCCGAGTCGCCGTGACCCTTGCCTCACACGCAAGTCTGAGGGCTTGGGTCTTTCATGTGTTCTCCAGTCTGAGGCGCCGTGAACCTTGCCGCACACGCAAGTCTGAGGGCTTGGGTCATTCATGTTTTCTCCAGTCTGAGGCGCCGTGACCCTTGCCGCACACGCAAGTCAGAGGGCTTGGGTACTTCACATGTTCTCCAGTCTGAGGCGCCGTGACCCTTGCCACACATGCAAGTCTGAGGGCTTGGGTCCTTCAAGTGTTCTCCAGTCTGAGGCGCCGTGACCCTTGCCGCACACGCAAGTCTGAGGGCTTGGGTCATTCACATGTTCTCCAGTCTGAGGCGACGTGACCCTTGCCGCACACGCAAGTGTGAGGGCTTGGGTCCTTCACGTCTTCTCCAGTCTGAGGCGCCGTGACCCTTGCCGCACACAAAAGTCTGAGGGCTTGGGTCCTTCACGTCTTCTCCAGTCTGAGGCGCCGTGACCCTTGCCGCACACGCAAGTCTGAGGGCTTGGGTCATTCACGTGTTCTCCAGTCCGAGGCGCCGTGACCCTTGCCGCACATGCAAGTCTGAGGGCTTGGGTCATTCACGTCTTCTCCAGTCCGAGGCGCCGTGACCCTTGCCGCACACGCAAGTCTGAGGGCTTGGGTCATTCATGTCTTCTCCAGTCCGAGGCGCCGTGACTCTTGCCGCACACGCAAGTCTGAGGGCATGGGTCATTCATGTGTTCTCCAGTCTGAGACACCGTGACACGCGCCGCACACGCAAGTCTGAGGGCTTGGGTCATTCATGTGTTCTCCAGTCTGAGGCACCGTGACCCTTGCCGCACACGCAAGTCTGAGGGCTTGGGTCCTTCATGTGTTCTCCAGTCTGAGGTGCCGTGACCCTTGCCACACACGCAAGTCTGAGGGCTTGGGTCATTCATGTGTTCTCCAGTCTGAGGCGCCGTGACCCTTGCCGCAAACGCAAGTCTGAGGGCTTGGGTCCTTCACGTCTTCTCCAGTCTGAGGCGCCGTAACCTTTGCCGCACACGCAAGTCTGAGGGCTTGGGTCATTCACGTGTTCTCCAGTCCGAGGCGCCGTGACCCTTGCCGCACACGCAAGTCTGAGGGCTTGGGTCATTCACGTCTTCTCCAATCCAAGGCGCCGTGACCCTTGCCGCACACGCAAGTCTGAGGGCTTGGGTCATTCATGTCTTCTCCAGTCCGAGGCGCCGTGACTCTTGCCGCAAACGCAAGTCTGAGGGCATGGGTCATTCATGTGTTCTCCAGTCTGAGACACCGTGACACGCGCCGCACACGCAAGTTGGAGTTCTTGGGTCATTCATGTGTTCTCCAGTCTGAGGCGCCGTGACCCTTGCCACACACGCAAGTCCGAGGCCTTGGGTCATTCATGTGTTCTCCAGTCTGAGGTGCTGTGACCCTTGCCACACACACAAGTCTGAGGGCTTGGGTCATTCATGTGTTCTCCAGTCTGAGGCGCCGTGACCCTTGCTGCACACGCAAGTCTGAGGACTTGGGTCATTCATGTCTTCTCCAGTCTGAGGCGCCTTGACCCTTGTCGCACACGCAAGTCTGAGGGCTTGGGTCATTCATGTGTTCTCCAGTCTGAGGCGCCGTGACCCTTGCCGCACACGCAAGTCTGAGGGCTTGGGTCCTTCAAGTGTTCTCCAGTCTGAGGCGCCGTGACCCTTGCCGCACACGCAAGTTTGAGGGCTTGGGTCATTTACGTGTTCTCCAGTCTGAGGCGACGTGACCCTTGCTGCACACGCAAGTCTGAGGGCTTGGGTCCTTCACGTCTTCTCCAGTCTGAGGCGCCGTGACCCTTGCCGCACACGCAAGTCTGAGGGCTTGGGTCATTCATTTGTTCTCCAGTCTGAGGCGCCGTGACCCTTGCCGCACACGCAAGTCTGAGGGCTTGGGTCATTCATGTGTTCTCCAGTCCGAGGCGCCGTGACCCTTGCTGCACACGCAAGTCTGAGGGCTTGGGTCATTCACATCTTCTCCAGTCCGAGGCGCCGTGACCCTTGCCGCACACGCAAGTCTGAGGGCTTGGGTCATTCATGTCTTCTCCAGTCCGAGGCGCCGTGACTCTTGCCGCACATGCAAGTCTGAGGGCTTGGGTCATTCATGTGTTCTCCAGTCTGATTCACCGTGACCCGCACCGCACACGCAAGTCTGAGGGCTTGGGTCTTTCATGTGTTCTCCAGTCTGAGGCGCCGTGACCCTTGTCGCACATGCAAGTCTGAGGGCTTGGGTCCTTCATGTGTTCTCCAGTCTGAGGCGCTGTGACCCTTGCCTCACACGCAAGTCTGAGGGCTTGGGTCATTCATGTCTTCTCCAGTCTGAGGCGCCGTGACCCTTGCCGCACACGCAAGTCTGAGGGCTTGGGTCATTCATGTCTTCTCCAGTCTGAGGCGCCGTGACCCTTGCCGCACATGCAAGTGTGAGGGCTTGGGTCATTCATGTGTTCTCCAGTCTGAGGCGCTGTGACCTGCGCCGCACACGCAAGTCTGAGGGCTTGGGTCATTCATGTGTTCTCCAGTCTGAGGCGCCGTGACCCTTGCCGCACACGCAAGTCTGAGGGCTTGGGTCATTCATGTGTTCTCCAGTCTGAGGCACCGTGACCCTTGCCGCAAACGCAAGTCTGAGGGCTTGGGTCATTCATGTTTTCTCCAGTCTGAGGCGCCGTGACCCTTGCCGCACACGCAAGTCTGAGGGCTTGGGCCATTCATGTCTTCTCCAGTCCGAGGCGCCGTGACTCTTGCCGCACACGCAAGTCTGAGGGCATGGGTCATTCATGTGTTCTCCAGTCTGAGACACCGTGACACGCGCCGCACACGCAAGTCGGAGGGCTTGGGTCATTCATGTGTTCTCCAGTCTGAGGCGCCATGACCCTTGCCACACACGCAAGTCCGAGGCCTTGGGTCATTCATGTGTTCTCCAGTCTGAGGCGCTGTGACCCTTGCCGCACACACAAGTCTGAGGGCTTGGGTCATTCATGTGTTCTCCAGTCTGAGGTGCCGTGACCCGCACCGCACACGCAAGTCTGAGGGCTTGGGTCTTTCATGTGTTCTCCAGTCTGAGGCGCCGTGACCCTTGTCGCACATGCAAGTCTGAGGGCTTGGGTCCTTCATGTGTTCTCCAGTCTGAGGCGCTGTGACCCTTGCCTCACACGCAAGTCTGAGGGCTTGGGTCATTCATGTCTTCTCCAGTCTGAGGCGCCGTGACCCTTGCCGCACACGCAAGTCTGAGGGCTTGGGTCATTCATGTCTTCTCCAGTCTGAGGCGCCGTGACCCTTGCCGCACATGCAAGTCTGAGGGCTTGGGTCATTCATGTGTTCTCCAGTCTGAGGCGCTGTGACCTGCGCCGCACACGCAAGTCTGAGGGCTTGGGTCATTCATGTGTTCTCCAGTCTGAGGCGCCGTGACCCTTGCCGCACACGCAAGTCTGAGGGCTTGGGTCATTCATGTGTTCTCCAGTCTGAGGCACCGTGACCCTTGCCGCAAACGCAAGTCTGAGGGCTTGGGTCATTCATGTTTTCTCCAGTCTGAGGCGCCGTGACCCTTGCCGCACACGCAAGTCTGAGGGCTTGGGTCATTCATGTGTTCTCCAGTCTGAGGCGCCGTGACCCTTGCCGCACACGCAAGTCTGAGGGCTTGGGTCATTCACATATTCTCCAGTCTGAGGCACCGTGACCCTTGCCGCACACGCAAGTCTGAGGGCTTGGGTCATTCACGTATTCTCCAGTCTAAGGCGCCGTGAACCTTGCCGCACACGCAAGTCTGAGGGCTTGGGTCATTCACGTCTTCTCCAGTCTGAGGTGCCGTGACCCTTGCCGCACACGCAAGTCTGAGGGCTTGGGTCCTTCACGTGTTCTCCAGACTGAGGCGCCGTGACCCACGCCGCACACGCAAGTCAGAGGGCTTGGGTACTTCACATGTTCTCCAGTCTGAGGCGCCGTGACCCTTGCCGCACACGCAAGTCTGAGGGCTTGGGTCCTTCAAGTGTTCTCCAGTCTGAGGCGCCATGACCCTTGCCGCACACGCAAGTCTGAGGGCTTGGGTCATTCACGTGTTCTCTAGTCTGAGGCGACGTGACCCTTGCCGCACATGCAAGTCTGAGGGCTTGGGTCCTTCACGTCTTCTCCAGTCTGAGGCGCCGTGACCCTTGCCGCACACGCAAGTCTGAGGGCTTGGGTCCTTCACCTCTTCTCCAGTCTGAGGCGCCGTGACCCTTGCCGCACACGCAAGTCTGAGGGCTTGGGTCATTCATGTGTTCTCCAGTCCGAGTCGCCGTGACCCTTGCCTCACACGCAAGTCTGAGGGCTTGGGTCATTCATGTGTTCTCCAGTCTGAGGCGCCGTGACCCTTGCCGCACACGCAAGTCTGAGGGCTTGGGTCATTCATGTTTTCTCCAGTCTGAGGCGCCGTGACCCTTGCCGCACACGCAAGTCAGAGGGCTTGGGTACTTCACATGTTCTCCAGTCTGAGGCGCCGTGACCCTTGCCACACATGCAAGTCTGAGGGCTTGGGTCCTTCAAGTGTTCTCCAGTCTGAGGCGCCGTGACCCTTGCCGCACACGCAAGTCTGAGGGCTTGGGTCATTCACGTGTTCTCCAGTCTGAGGCGACGTGACCCTTGCTGCACACGCAAGTGTGAGGGCTTGGGTCCTTCACGTCTTCTCCAGTCTGAGGCGCCGTGACCCTTGCCGCACACGCAAGTCTGAGGGCTTGGGTCATTCATGTGTTCTCCAGTCTGAGGCGCCGTGACCCTTGCCGCACACGCAAGTCTGAGGGCTTGGGTCATTCACATATTCTCCAGTCTGAGGCACCTTGACCCTTGCCGCACACGCAAGTCTGAGGGCTTGGGTCATTCACGTATTCTCCAGTCTAAGGCGCCGTGAACCTTGCCGCACACGCAAGTCTGAGGGCTTGGGTCATTCACGTCTTCTCCAGTCTGAGGTGCCGTGACCCTTGCCGCACACGCAAGTCTGAGGGCTTGGGTCCTTCACGTGTTCTCCAGACTGAGGCGCCGTGACCCACGCCGCACACGCAAGTCAGAGGGCTTGGGTACTTCACATGTTCTCCAGTCTGAGGCGCCGTGACCCTTGCCGCATACGCAAGTCTGAGGGCTTGGGTCCTTCAAGTGTTCTCCAGTCTGAGGCGCCATGACCCTTGCCGCACACGCAAGTCTGAGGGCTTGGGTCATTCACGTGTTCTCTAGTCTGAGGCGACGTGACCCTTGCCGCACATGCAAGTCTGAGGGCTTGGGTCCTTCACGTCTTCTCCAGTCTGAGGCGCCGTGACCCTTGCCGCACACGCAAGTCTGAGGGCTTGGGTCCTTCACCTCTTCTCCAGTCTGAGGCGCCGTGACCCTTGCCGCACACGCAAGTCTGAGGGCTTGGGTCATTCATGTGTTCTCCAGTCCGAGTCGCCGTGACCCTTGCCTCACACGCAAGTCTGAGGGCTTGGGTCATTCATGTGTTCTCCAGTCTGAGGCGCCGTGACCCTTGCCGCACACGCAAGTCTGAGGGCTTGGGTCATTCATGTTTTCTCCAGTCTGAGGCGCCGTGACCCTTGCCGCACACGCAAGTCAGAGGGCTTGGGTACTTCACATGTTCTCCAGTCTGAGGCGCCGTGACCCTTGCCACACATGCAAGTCTGAGGGCTTGGGTCCTTCAAGTGTTCTCCAGTCTGAGGCGCCGTGACCCTTGCCGCACACGCAAGTCTGAGGGCTTGGGTCATTCACGTGTTCTCCAGTCTGAGGCGACGTGACCCTTGCCGCACACGCAAGTGTGAGGGCTTGGGTCCTTCACGTCTTCTCCAGTCTGAGGCGCCATGACCCTTGCCGCACACACAAGTCTGAGGGCTTGGGTCCTTCACGTCTTCTCCAGTCTGAGGCGCCGTGACCCTTGCCGCACACGCAAGTCTGAGGGCTTGGGTCATTCACGTGTTCTCCAGTCTGAGGCGCCATGACCCTTGCCGCACACGCAAGTCTGAGGGCTTGGGTCATTCACGTCTTCTCCAGTCCAAGGCGCCGTGACCCTTGCCGCACACGCAAGTCTGAGGGCTTGGGTCATTCATGTCTTCTCCAGTCCGAGGTGCCGTGACTCTTGCCGCACACGCAAGTCTGAGGGCATGGGTCATTCATGTGTTCTCCAGTCTGAGACACCGTGACACGCGCCGCACACGCAAGTCTGAGGGCTTGGGTCATTCATGTGTTCTCCAGTCTGAGGCACCGTGACCCTTGCCGCACACGCAAGTCTGAGGGCTTGGGTCCTTCATGTGTTCTCCAGTCTGAGGCGCTGTGACCCTTGCCACACACGCAAGTCTGAGGGCTTGGGTCATTCATGTGTTCTCCAGTCTGAGGCGCCGTGACCCTTGCCGCAAACGCAAGTCTGAGGGCTTGGGTCCTTCACGTCTTCTCCAGTCTGAGGCGCCGTAACCTTTGCCGCACACGCAAGTCTGAGGGCTTGGGTCATTCACGTGTTCTCCAGTCCGAGGCGCCGTGACCCTTGCCGCACACGCAAGTCTGAGGGCTTGGGTCATTCACGTCTTCTCCAATCCGAGGCGCCGTGACCCTTGCCGCACACGCAAGTCTGAGGGCTTGGGTCCTTCATGTGTTCTCCAGTCTGAGGCGCTGTGACCCTTGCCTCACACGCAAGTCTGAGGGCTTGGGTCATTCATGTCTTCTCCAGTCTGAGGCGCCGTGACCCTTGCCGCACACGCAAGTCTGAGGGCTTGGGTCATTCATGTGTTCTCCAGTCTGAGGCGCTGTGACCTGCGCCGCACACGCAAGTCTGAGGGCTTGGGTCATTCATGTGTTCTCCAGTCTGAGGCGCCGTGACCCTTGCCGCACACGCAAGTCTGAGGGCTTGGGTCATTCATGTGTTCTCCAGTCTGAGGCACCGTGACCCTTGCCGCAAACGCAAGTCTGAGGGCTTGGGTCATTCATGTTTTCTCCAGTCTGAGGCGCCGTGACCCTTGCCGCACACGCAAGTCTGAGGGCTTGGGTCATTCATGTGTTCTCCAGTCTGAGGCGCCGTGACCCTTGCCGCACACGCAAGTCTGAGGGCTTGGGTCATTCATGTGTTCTCCAGTCTGAGGCGCCGTGACCCTTGCCGCAAACGCAAATCTGAGGGCTTGGGTCCTTCACGTCTTCTCCAGTCTGAGGCGCCGTAACCTTTGCCGCACACGCAAGTCTGAGGGCTTGGGTCATTCACGTGTTCTCCAGTCCGAGGCGCCGTGACCCTTGCCGCACACGCAAGTCTGAGGGCTTGGGTCATTCACGTCTTCTCCAATCCGAGGCGCCGTGACCCTTGCCGCACACGCAAGTCTGAGGGCTTGGGTCATTCATGTCTTCTCCAGTCCGAGGCGCCGTGACTCTTGCCGCACACGCAAGTCTGAGGGCATGGGTCATTCATGTGTTCTCCAGTCTGAGACACCGTGACACGCGCCGCACACGCAAGTCGGAGGGCTTGGGTCATTCATGTGTTCTCCAGTCTGAGGCGCAGTGACCCTTGCCGCACACGCAAGTCTGAGGGCTTGGGTCCTTTATGTGTTCTCCAGTCTGAGGCGCCATGACCCTTGCCACACACGCAAGTCCGAGGGCTTGGGTCATTCATGTGTTCTCCAGTCCGAGGCACCGTGACTCTTGCCGCACACGCAAGTCTGAGGGCTTGGGTCATTCATGTGTTCTCCAGTCTGAGGCGCCGTGACCCGCGCCGCACACGCAAGTCTGAGGGCTTGGGTCATTCATGTGTTCTCCAGTCTGAGGCGCTGTGACCCTTGCCGCACACGCAAGTCTGAGGGCTTGGGTCATTCATGTGTTCTCCAGTCTGAGGCGCCGTGACCCTTGCCGCACACGCAAGTCTGATTGCTTGGGTCATTCATGTCTTCTCCAGTCTGAGGCGCCTTGACCCATGTCGCACACGCAAGTCTGAGGGCTTGGGTCATTCACGTGTTCTCCAGTCTGAGGCGCCGTGACCCTTGCCGCACACGCAAGTCTGAGGGCTTGGGTCCTTCAAGTGTTCTCCAGTCTGAGGCGCCGTGACCCTTGCCGCACACGCAAGTCTGAGGGCTTGGGTCATTCACGTGTTCTCCAGTCTGAGGCGACGTGACCCTTGCCGCTGAGGTTCCGTGACGATTTTACTCGTGTTTGTAACATTGTCGTAAATACATAATTTTGGTATCAGTGAACCGCAAATGATCCATTTAGTATATCCTGGTGTTTTCGCTATGCTACGAGCAAGAGCACTCCAGTTACAAACACATTTCTGTTCTACCCGTGGCATCCATTTTAGAACACGGAAGCCATTTTGTATTCCTTGCCCTCACATAGTCAATAGGACACGCAATGACCTCTTTCTTTTGTTCATTTAAAGGACACGTAGGCTTTAACCGGCGATTCACCTTGCTAGTGACACGTGCACCTTAGGCCAGCAACGCTGTAGCAGCATGACTCGGCAGGAACTGCCTCCCCAGCCTGAGGCCAGTCCTGCTATACTGGTTCTTGTGTTCGTTGGCCTGATCATGATTAGGCGGCCGAAGCTGGTAATTTACGACCCACAAACATTTCTTATCCTGTCTTTCTTTCTTCTGCACCTGGCTCTGCTCCTTTCCTTCTGGGCTTTATTAGGGGGAGGTAACGAAATTTACGATGAGGCGGTCCGGGTCTTGAATGAAGATTGACATGGGATTATGATGACTAGTGGGAACCCCTCATTTGTAATGTTTGACATCAGTAATGTTGACGATCCCTGTGCAACGCCAAATATTTATTGTTTAAGACACGAATGTTTAGAACTGTGGTAACATGTAAAGAATTTGCCTGAGCCCAATATTTAGTATATAAGGAGCAACCCTCTTTGTACAAATCGAACAGGCTCCTAGATACTGCCCATGTGTAGTTTCTGTGACTTCTGTGTCCCTGCAGTAATAAACCTTTGGTCTTTGACGCCACCATCGAGAAGCCGTGTTTCTGTTTGTTTGTGCACCGAGACAGGTGGAACTCCGGGGTCTTCGGGTGTTATCCCTGACACCTCTGGACGGAACCAAAAGTCCAGAACTCCACCGCACACGCAAGTCTGAGGGCTTGGGTCATTCATGTCTTCTCCAGTCTGAAGAGCCGAGACCCGCGCCGCACACGCAATTCTGAGGGCTTGGGTCATTCATGTCTTCTCCAGTCTGAGGCGTCGTGACCCTTGCCGCCACGCAAGTCTGAGGGTTTGGGTCATTCATGTCTTCTCCCAGTCTGAGGTGCCGTGACCCTTGCCGCACAGCAAGTCTGAGGGCTTGGGTCCTTCATGTCTTCTTCAGTCTGAGGCGCCGTGACCCTGCCGCACATGCAAGTCTGAGGGCTTGGGTCATCATGTCTTCTCCAGTCTGAGGCGCCGTGACCCGCGCCGCACACGCAAGTCTGAGGGCTTGGGTCATTCACGTCTTCTCCAGTCTGAGGCGCCGTGACCCGCGCGCACACACAAGTCTGAGGGCTTGGGTCATTCATGTGTTCTCCGGTCTGAGGCACCGTGACCTGCCGCACACGCAAGTCTGTGGGCTTGGGTCATTCACGGCTCTCCCAGACTGAGGTGCCGTGACCCTTGCCGCACACGCAAGTCTGAGGGCTTGGGTCATTCATGTCTCTCCAGTCTGAGGCACCGTGACCTTGCCGCACACGCAAGTCTGAGGGCTTGGGTCATTCATGTCTTCTCCAGTCTGAGGCGCCGTGACCCTTGCCGCACATGCAAGTCTGAGGGCTTGGGTCATTCATGTCTTCTCCCATTCTGAGGGCCATGACCCTTGCCGCACACGCAAGTCTGAGGCCTTGGGTCATTCATGTCTTCTCCAGTCTGAGGCGCTGTGACCCGTGCCGACACGCAAGTCTGAGGGCTTGGGTCATTCATGTCTTCTTCAGTCTGAGGAGCCGTGACCCTTGCCGCACACGCAAGTCTGAGGCTTGGGTCATTCATGTCTTCTCCAGTCTGAGTCGCCTTGACCCTTGCCGCACACGCAAGTCTGAGGGCTTGGGTCATTCATGTGTTCTCCAGTCTGAGGCGCTGTGACCTGCGCCGCACACGCAAGTCTGAGGGCTTGGGTCATTCATGTGTTCTCCAGTCTGAGGCGCCGTGACCCTTGCCGCACACGCAAGTCTGAGGGCTTGGGTCATTCATGTGTTCTCCAGTCTGAGGCGCCGTGACCCTTGCCGCACACGCAAGTCTGAGGGCTGGGTCATTCATGTTTTCTCCAGTCTGAGGCGCCGTGACCCTTGCCGCACACGCAAGTCTGAGGGCTTGGGTCATTCATGTGTTCTCCAGATCTGAGGCGCCGTGACCCTTGCCGCACACGCAAGTCTGAGGCTTGGGTCATTCACATATTCTCCAGTCTGAAGGCACGTGACCCTTGCCGCACACGCAAGTCTGAGGGCATGGGTCATTCACGTATTCTCCAGTCTAAGGCGCCGAGACCCTTGCCGCACACGCAAGTCTGAGGGCTTGGGTCATTCACGGTCTTCTCCAGTCTGAGGCGCCGTGACCCTTGCCGCACACCGCAAGTCTGAGGGTTGGGTCCTTCACGTGTTCTCCAGACTGAGGCGCCGTGACCAACGCCGCACCCGCAAGTCAGAGGGCTTGGGATACTTCACATGTTCTCCAGTCTGAGGCCGCCGTGACCCTTGCCGC